>NC_132791.1:109896785-111193928 GCF_048418805.1 Vulpes vulpes | reverse complement strand
AAATACCAATAATTATTAAACAAAAACTGAACTTCTTTATATTGTTGCTGCTTCTAGAACCTAATGTTTCTCTTCCATATTTTAATCAGAGCTTTCCGCAGTGCAATTTTGACATCCTTATTCCTCAAACTGTAGATCAGGGGATTGAGCATGGGTCCCACATTAGTATAGAACACTGAAGAAATTTTTCCCTGCTCCATAGATCCAGGAGAAGAATATTTAAGATACATGAATGCTGCTGATCCAAAAAAAAGACAAAGAGCAATGACGTGAGAGCTACAAGTACTGAAGGCTTTTGATCTTCCTTGAGCAGATTTGATATGAAGAATGTTAGTGAGGATGAAGACGTAAGAAATCAGGATGGTAAAACTGGGTACTGTAATATTAATTCCCACGACTATCAGAACTACTACCTCATTGACATAAGTGCTGGTGCAAGAGAGTTGGAGGAGAGGAAGGATGTCACACAGGTAATGGTTGATGATATTGACATTGCAGAACATTAGTCTAAGCATGCACCCTGTGTGGGCAGAGGCTCCGGCAAATCCCATCATATATGCAGCAACAGTTAGCAAGGAGCAGACCTGATGGGACATGGTGACCTTATACAACAATGGATTACAGATGGCCACGTAGCGGTCATAGGCCATTGAGGTCAACATGTAGCATTCTGAGATGACAAAAAAGAGAAAGAAGAACAGTTGAGTCATGCACCCAACATAGGAGATGATATTGTCCTTTGATACAAAGTTCATCAGCATCTTGGGGGTGAAAACAGAAGAGTAACAGAGATCAATGAAGGATAGATTGAAGAGGAAATAGTACATGGGAGTGTGGAGGTGAGAATTGAGACCGATGAGGATGATCAAGCCAAGGTTGCCCACCATGGTGATAATGTAGATCATCAGAAACAGGAAGAAGAGGGGTTGCTGGAGCTCGGGGCGGTCTGTTAATCCAGCAAGAAGGAATTCAGTCACTAAGGAGTCATTTCTAACCAATATTCTCCTCTTTGGAAATCTGTGAGAACAGAAGAAAATCCCATTAATAGAAAACCCAGCTCCCTCCTTACACGCTGTCATTTATGAGAAGACACAGAATTCAAATAAGTTCTCCTTTGTTTCACAGGGTCAGAATGGACTACCACATGCCCCGCAACATTAAAATCGCTCTGTCTTTTGTTGCATGAGCTGCATGTGACAAACAAATGCTCCTGTTTTTACTAGAAGATACAGGGATGAAGTAGCTAGGATGAAGGATACCTGCTGGTGAGCTTCAGCAGTGGGGTGTATCCCCATCATGCCCTCCCACTCATCTGATCCTTCCCTTTCTAGTTCCTGCTCATGTTTCCATTATCCTACCAGATACCTCAGTTCCCCTGTGATGACTATCATGAAAGAGAGGATTCCTCTTAGGCAGAGACTATATTACAACTGTGCTTCCTAGAAGAGAGTCCCTACCAGTCTATAGTGTTTTCAGATAACATACTGCAAAAATCCATGAAGTCAATAATTGATAACAAGTATTGAGAAGAACCTTTATAGCCTAAGATTTATAATTCATCATATACTCCGCTGTTTCTATACATTCTCCTTCTCTGTTCCACCCTCGCTGGACAGAATGAATAAAGGAAGGTGGATGTGCTTTCCTCGGTTTTGTAGAAGGGCTTGGAAAAGAAACATAATTTGGGTACTGATTAAATTAGTTGTTACTTTTGTGAAAAATGTATCAAGCTTCATGCTTATAACACATAAACTCTTTTACAAGCCTATTTCAATTAAAAACCTTATCTTAAGAAAGAGATAAATCTCTTCTTTTGATGCTGTTATACTCTGCATGTGTCACTTAGTACTGCTATAACTATCTCACTACCAGACCAAAGATGAAGCCAACACAGAGAAGGTATGCTCAGAATAATGCAAGTGGTATAATCAGAGCTCCATACTTTTGAGTTTCTTGTAATTCAATATAAATTTTTTCCTCATTTTCAGGAACAGAGAGTATGAGAGATAAATAGAAACTTGATTAACTCACTCTCCTTCCATTGAAAGAACTGTGCTGACCCTTTATGTGTGTTTCACCTCCACTGGAAGAACTGGCTTTTGAGATATCAAAGCTGAGCAAATTTAGTCACAGTCTTCTTCCTTAATAGGCAAGAGAGTCATATCAAAGATCTCACAGTCTGAGTGCTCCAGGAGTCATTCTTGTCATTATAAATTTACTAAGAAAATATTAAGAGCAACTACACACTTGACACCTGAGTCTGTGTCATAGAACTCAAGGCATTTGCTTAAGGCTTATTTATTTTTTAATCTGATTAGAAATCCAGGTACCCATAGGTTTCCCTTAGGACCTTCCCATCATGATAAGCTCTGCAGGGAAGAAACTAGGGTCTCTGTTTATACCCTAATTGTGGCAGTAAATGTTAATTTCCCATCAGGGATTCTACATTCCCTAGAGAATATAAGAAGGGATTCTATGCTGTCCCTTCTTATTTTCAATGTTATTGAAAATTTCTCTAATTATATTTCTAGGTAACATATTAGTTTTAAGGATTTAAATTTAAAAAGATTTATGAACATTTCAATAAAGTATATTTATTTTGCCTTTTTAAAATATTTGAGTCTTTTTAAATATTCAGTGTGTAAGCAAACTATATAGACACAAACAAAAGGAACTTTTTTTCTATAGAGGGTTAGCTTCTTTTTTTTTTAATTTTTATTTATTTATGATAGTCACACACAGAGAGAGAGGCAGAGACACAGGCAGAGGGAGAAGCAGGCTCCATGCACCGGGAGCCCGACGTGGGATTCGATGCCCGGTCTCCAGGATTGCGCCCTGGGCCAAAGGCAGGCGCCAAACCGCTGCACCACCCAGAGATCCCCAAAAGGAACTTTTGAACTCATTTCAGAGATTATTATTTAATAAAAATCATTTAATATAAAAGGATCCATTATTTCATGGAAATTTAATTACCTTGGGTTGTTCTGACTCAATATGTCTTTGCTCTTAATATATTATATCAAATCTATCAGAAAAATACTGTTAAGAAGCTTCTATTTCAAGAAAATATGGCTTTAGAATTCCCAGTTACATATTAATTTATGATCATTCTGGTGAGAAGGCACCTAATTTTTCTTTATTTTGCAATTATGACAGATTCACAGAAAACTGCAAAATAATATATACAGTTCCTTGAAATCAACCCAGCTTCCTACTGCAGTAACATCTTTAATAACTGTAGCATAATAGCAAAACAGGAAATTGACATTAGTAAAATAACATTCACAGGATACAGGACTACAATTTTTCTAGTATTTAGCAATTCTACATATACTGTGTGTTTGTGTTATGTGTGTAGATTTATGTGATCTGACCATGTTGTCTGTAGTATGTGATCAAGATCATGATTATGTGATCATGACCACAATCATGAAAGAGGACTGTACCACCACCATACAGGAACTCCCTTATTCTACCTCTTTACAGTCACACTCATCCCCTCCCCCCCTTTTTCTGTGTCTTCTGGCAACCACTAACCTTTTCTCTACCTCTAGAGTGGAGTTATTTGAAAGCCTCAACAAATAAGATTGCACCATGTATAACCTCTGAAACTGGTTTTGTTCATTAAGCATGATGTCGTTAAGTCCATCCCAATTGTTGCATGCATCAATGCTCCATTTCTTTTATTATTGAGTCACACTGAATTTTTTACAACCCATATTCATTCAACCTTCTATGGTAATTTAAAAATAATGAGGCTGTTGTTGAATACAAAACTAAATCTGTTTTATTGATGGAAAATGTTTCAGGGGCAGAGACAAGAAGATCACAGTTGAGACTGGCTCTTACAATGTTCTTTTTTTAAATCAATTTCATTGAATTATAATCTGAATGCAACAAAATGCATCCACTTCACAAGTACAGTTCAATGACTTTCAAAAAATAATGCAATCATGTAACTGCCACCATAATCAAGACCTAAAGCATTTCCATCATACTCAAAAGTTCTTTCTACTCTTTTGCAATCCATCTCCTGTCCTGTTTTAATAATGAAAGGATGTTTAAAGTGGTCAAATGCTCTTTCTGCATCTATTGAGAATGATCATATGATTTTTATCTTTTATTCTATTAATCTGGGGTGTTCCATATATTGACTGGTATAAGTTGAACCATTCTTGCAACCCATGGATAAATCCCACTTGATAATGGTGTACAATCCTCTTAACGTGCTACTGAATATAACTTACTAGAATTTTGCTTGGATTTTTTACATCAATATTCATCAAAGATAGCAGCCTGTAGTTTTATTATAGTGTCCTTGCCTGGTATTGGTGTGAGGGTAATTCTGGCCTTATACAATGAATTTGAGAGTGTTCTCTCCCTACAATTTTTGGAAAAATTTAAGATTTGGCATTAATTCTTCTTTAAATGTTTGGTAAAAGTCACCCGTGAAACCATCAGGTCCTGGGCTTTTCCTTCTTAGAAGGTTTTTGATTATTGATTCAATGTCTTTATTTGTTATTGGTCTGTTCAGATTTCCTATTTCTTCATGAATCAGTCCTGTAGGCTGTGTGGGGTTTTTTTTAAGATTTTATTTATTCATGAGAGAGAGAGAGAGGTGCAGAGACACAAGCAGAGGGAGAAGCAGGCTCCACACAGGGAGCTTGATGTGGGCTCGATTCCGGGTCCCCAGGATCATGCCCTGGGCTGAAGGCAGCACTAAACCACTGAGCCACCCAGGCTGCCCGGCTGTGTGTTTCTAAAACCATATCCATTTCTTCTAGGTTAACCAATTTGCATATAATTGTTCATCATAGTCTCTTATGATCCTTTGTGTTACCGCAGCATCAGTAATAATGTCTTCTCTGCATATCATCATCATGATATCATCATCTTCTTTGTCTATGTGTCCTAAAAGCTGAAGTAAGTCTCTTGTAGGCAAGTTGGGTCTTGTTTTTTGTTTGTTTACCCATTCAGCCACTCTATGCCTTTGGATTGGAAAATTTAAACCATTTACATTTTAAGTAATTATTGACAGGCAGGGACTTATTAATGCCTTCTTAATTATTTTCTGGCTGTTTTGTAGTTCCCTGGTTCCTCTCTTCCTCATTTGCTTTCCTTCTTTGTGACTTGATGACTTTCTATAATGGTATGCTTTCAATTCTCTTTTCTTTATCCTTTTGCATCTACTGTAGGCTTCTGTTTTGTGGTTACTACGAGACTTACATAAAATATCTTGTAGACATTATGGTCCATTTTGAGGCAATAACTTCAATCACATGTAAAAATTCTTTTACTCTCTTCTCATATTGTTTTTGATGTCACAGTTTACCTTTTTATGTCATATATCCTTTACCAAATTCTTTAGCTATAGTTATTTTTAATCCTTGTCTTAACCTTAATCTTAACCTCCAGTCCTTTAACCTTCAGTTGAGTTAAGTAGTTCATAATATTTTAGTACTAGAGTATTTTGAATTTGACTAAATATATTTATATTTACCAGTGTGCTGTTTATTTTCTAATTTTTTCATGTTACTAGTTAGTGTCTTTTTGCTTCAGCTCAGAGAACTCCTTTCAGCATCTCTTATAAAGAAGGTGTAGTGGCAATGAATTACCTCAGCTTCTGTTTGTCGGGAAAGTCTTTATCTCACCTTTATTTATGAGAAACAACTTTACTAAGTAAAGTATTCTTGGTTGACAGTTTTTTCTTTCAGTATTTTAAATATATCATCTTAGGATGCAAAGTTTCTCCAAAGAAATTTGCTAATAGCCTTATGGCAGTTGCCTGGTATGTAAGGGTTATTTTTATCTGGCTGTTTTGAAAATTATCTCAATTATCTTTTATTTTAAACAGCTTAATTATGATATGTCTTAAAGAAAATCACTTTGGAAATATTGGAGTGACCTATTAACTTTATGAAGTTAGAAGTCCAAATCTCTCCCCAGATTTAGGAACTTCTCAGCCATTATCCCTTTAACCAAGCTCTCTTGCCCATTTCTCCATCCTTCTTTTTCTGGAATTCCAAAAATGTCTACAGTGTTTCTCTTAATGGTATCCCAAAGGTCCTGTGGGCTTTCTTTATCCCTCTTCATTATTTTCCTGTATTCTCACTGCATAATTTTAAATGTCCTATTACTTCACAGACTCATTCTTTTGCTCCAGCCAGTCTGATACTGATACTCTTTCCTGCATTTGTCATTTCATTCATTGTATTCTTCAGCTCCAGAATTCCTGCTTTCTTTGTTTTAATGTTAAACTTCTCATTTTGTCTGTGTATTGTTTTCACGATTTCATTAAATTGCCTTTACATGTTTTCTTGTAGCTTGCCATGCTTCCTTAGAACAGCTATTCTGAATTCTTTATAAGACAAATCACAGATCTCCATTTCTTTGGGATCTCTTTCTAAAAAATTATTGGGTTCCTTTGGTGTGCCAGGTTACATGATTTTTCATATTCCTTGAAGACTGCTGCTATTTTCATATTTGAAAAAACAGCCACCTCCTCCAGTCTTCCTGACTTGCTTTATGAGAAAATTACCTTCTGTTACCCCTGGTAGTGATTCTGAGGCTTTCTCAGACCTTTTCTATGGTTATTACTGCTCCAAATGTCTTATTTCATCTTATGGCAGAATTCTTAGACTTGCATGCCTTCCCTCAATCCTACAAAGCTAGGTTAGTTGCAGAGAGCCTCCTTTTTGTTCTCCCTAGGGTGGAACTGAATGCTCGAGTGTGTGATCTTTCCCCAGCCTGTAGAATCAGGCCATCTTTCTGCATGTGCTCACTAGCCATCTACAAAGGCTTTCTCTCACTGGAAGCACATGTGGAAAACCATCCACAGGATGGGGGTATGTGTGGGTAAGGTGCACAGAGTGGGCAGGTACCCATGACTACTTGAGGGCATCTCCACTGGCTCATTAGCAAGCTTCCTGATGGGGTCTATGGCACAATTAGTAGGATTCACATCCCTCTGATGCCCTCCAACAGCCCTACCTGCTACCTTCCCAGACACTCCCATCCTCAGCCACACAATATACCTCAGCAAGCTGAATGGGATGAAAAGTGGATCTCTTTGGTAGTGTCTCAGAGTTGAAGAAACCAGGCATTCACTCTCATGCTCTCACTTTGTGCAGTGAGAGGAATCACAGTCACAGGTTATAAGAACACCTCTTTTGGCACTGAGCTACGCCTTAGGAAAGGCAGGGCACAGGTAAAGTGAAACTATTCCTCTTACCTTCTTCAAATGCATCCAATCTTAGAATTTTTTGCTCTAAAAACTTGCTGAAATTTCTCTGCTAAACTTCTGGACTTCCACAAAGGCTCTCTCATCTGTGGGTGATTGTTGAAATTGGTACTCTTTGTGGAGAAAACAGTAAAAACTTGTTATTACACCATTATGTCATATATATTGCTCATATTATGATCTTATTACAGAATTCATCTTGGAATTTTATTTAAGCCAACCTAAGTCAAGACTCTCATTCTTCAAGAATAAAGACTGGGACACCCAGAATTTCATTGGTCTTATAATCAATAACAAAGGGAACACAGAGTATGTCCTAACATTACTCTTTCTGAAAATGCACATCTTTACTTGTGTGTGTGTGCGTGTGTGTGTGTGTGTGTGTGTGTGTGTGTGTGTTGTGTTTTGTTGTTAACACCAAAATGTAAAGAATCACATTTTGGGAGATGTCTTATTTAGCAAGATGTGGGAGGATACACACAGGAGGCTCCAAGGGCCCTGGCTGGGCTCCCAAATTCTGGCCTCTGCATGAGCAGAATGCTTCACTTCCTGCAATAGTTCTCCCTTAATAGCAAGCCTAGAACAGTCTCTCAGAACAGCAATACATCAGGGTGCACAAAAACAAACCTGACCTTTCCACCCATAAAATGTCCCAGCTTCCACCCCTACCTGAGAAGTGGCTTTGGTAACAGATAGTAAGTTGTCAGGGAGTGAAAGTGTCCCCAAAATACCACAATTCTCCCTTCTTCAGCTTCTCAGAATGGCTGCTTTTGCTCAGTGGCCTCGTCCTTTAAACCTTTTGTTCTTGTGATTTCTTACACTTAAAAAAAAAAACTATCTGAAAAGAAATAGCAGAAACTCTAGTTTCACAGTGCTAGAACCTATAGGGGGAGACTTTCTAAGCATTTAATGCCAAAATGTGTCATTCGAAATCAAAGTCACTCTTTGGAGGTGAAAAAGACACAAGAAAAGTAAGAAAACAGACTTGGACAAATTTTGCAGGTTTGTGACAAACAGGAAAGGATCCAACAACAGTGTGATGTTGAGGTCTGCTGGGTACCTGCGGGCAAGGACTGCTCCTACCTCACGGTGTGCCAGGACCCTGTGAGCAGTGGGCTGGGGCTCAGGCACCACCATACTCTGTCCCCTGCCCTTGCCTATTCAAGAACAAGCAGTTCTTGGGACACCTGGGTGGCTGAGCGGTTGAGTGTCTGCCTTTGGCTCAGGGCATGATCTTGGAGTTCCGGGATCGAGTCCCACATGGAGCTCTCTGCATGGAGCCTGCTTCTCCCTCTGCCTATGTCTCTGCCTTTTCTCTGTATCTCTCATGAATAAATAAATAAAATCTTAAAAAAAGAAGAAAGAAAGAAAGAAAGAAGAAAGAAAGAAAGAAAGAAAGAAAGAAAGGAAGAGAAAGAAGAAAGAAAGAAAGAAAGAAAGAGAAAGAAAGAAAGAAAGAAAGAAGAAAGAAAGAAAGAAAGAAAGAAAGAAAGAAAGAAAGAAAGAAAGAAAGAAAGAACAAGCAGTTCTCCTCCATCCCCTTTCTGGGCATAGCTAGGGATGGGCCTGTGAACATGTGCCTGTCAGAGGATGCCAGGGATCCTTCATGAAGCTGGGGTAACATCATCCATCCAGATTGAGTTTTACTGTGCTGCAAAGCCTAACGCTCCTACTGCCCACCAGGTGCTAGCTGGAACCTTGGCTAGAGGAGAGAACCAGATCTGTCTCAGCTGGCATCGGCAGGGCAGCCTCTCACGGATCCTCTGTGCCCTGCCCCCTCGCCTGCACTAACCCTACTGCACTTCCTAAGAGAGGCATCCTTTGGGTCTGGCTCCATCTCTCCCTCAAAAACTACCTGCAACCAGCTCTTGCTTCCCCACCGCAAAAGGACAGGCCACCAATAAAAGCTCGCGGGGGGCGGGGGGGGGGGCAGCCAAAGAAAAATGAGAACCCAAGCAGGGCAAAAAGCGAGACCTCACCAATTGGAGTGAGGATGGGAGAGAAAAGGCCGTGAGAAGGTGCGAGGTCCTGAGTCAGAGAATGGTGCTGCCAAGAGAATAGTACAGAGGCAGCAGAGTGAAGAAGCAAAGTAGGAGGCTGTGAACAGAGGGGATCCCTGAGAATGCAGAAGCCCCAAAACACAAGGTCCTGAGAGAATGGGGGCGGAGGCACAAAAAGATGGGCCCCCCTGAAAGATGGAGGACTAAGGCACCAAGAGAGGGTTCCCTGAAGTGAATGGGGACCTAAGGGGGTGGAGGCAGATGCACAAAGAGGTGGCTGAAGGCCCAGAGAGGCGCTGAGAGAGGACGGGAGTTGGCGGGGGCAAGGCGTGGGGCCCTGAGGAGCTGGAGCCCAAGGGCGCAAAGGCATCCCCGGGTCGGTCAGCTGGGCCCCAGACTGCGGCCCCAGGCCCCGGGCTCTGGCCGACGGTAGGGAGCAGGGATGCGGGCACCCCCCGCGCCCCGGAACTGCTGGGCCAGGAGCCTGAACTGCTTGCTCGCCCCCGACGTACCGGGATCTCGGCGTGACCTTCCCCGCCTCGCCGCCCGGGGCGCCTTCCCTGCCGGGGCCCCGGAACCGCTCCTTTACCCCGGCGACCCCAAGGGGCTGCGGCCGCTCCGGGCACCCGAGATGGCCCCGCGCCTGTCCCCGTCGGGGTGGGCGGCCTGGCGCAGCGCTGCGTGGCCTCAGGGCGCCGCAGTGCGAGGTCTTGGCCTCGGCGGAGGCCGCAGGGCCCACGGGACGCCTGTCTCCTGCGGCCGCCGGGGCTCCCAGCTGCGGTCCTGCCGCGCATCCTTGGGGTTGCAGCACCGGCCGAGGACCCGCAGGCGCCAGCAGCCGCCTCCCCCGCTGGGAGACTCCCCGGAGAAGGTAAGGGGCAGGCAGCCGCTGGGCTCGGGCTCGGGGCCCCGGAGCACCCGCCCCTCCAATGCAGGGGGGCTTGGGGGAAGGCCCTTGGCGCCAAGCGGAGGAGGCGCGGGCGCAGGCGCAGAGAGGAGGCTGGGCCCGGGGTGCGGGGCGGCCCCGGCCTGTAGCTCCACCTCCCGGAGCAGCGGGGACCCAGGTCGCCTCGACTTCTGCACCGTCGTCGTCTTTTCTTCTTCTTCTTCTTCTTCTTTTCTTCTTCTTCTTCTTCTTCTTCTTCTTCTTCTTCTTCTTCTTCTTCTTCTTCTTCTTTTCTTCTTCTTCTTCTTCTTCTTCTTCTTCTTCTTCTTCTTCTTCTTTCTTCTTCTTCACCTTCTTTCTTCTTCCTTCTTCTTCTTTCTTCTTCCTTCTTCTTCTTTCTTCTTCTTCTTCTTCTTCTTTTTCTTTATTCTTCTTCTTCCTTGTTTCTTCTTCACCTTCTTTCCTCTTCTTTCTTCTTCCTTCTTCTTTCTTCTTCTTCTTTCTTCTTTCTTCTTCCTTTTTCTTCTTCTTTCTTCTCCTTTCTTATTCCTTCTTTCTTCTTTTTCTTTCTTCTTCTTCACTTTCTTCTTCCTTCTCCTTCCTTCTTTTTTTCTTCTTCCTTCTTCTTCTTCTTTCTTCTTCTTTCTTCTTCTTCTTCTTCTTCTTCTTCTTCTTCTTCTTCTTCTTCTTCTTTCTTCTTCTTATATATTTTTTTATTGGAGTTCGATATGCCAACATATAGCATAACACCCAATGCTCATCCCATCAAATGACCACCATCTTCTTCATCGTAAGCAGATTGGCCCGGGAGAGACGTTTCAGTATGACAAAATTTCTATTATTTACGATTTATTTTTATTCAATCAATCCCAGTATGCATGTAACCGAGTTTCAGAGCTGCAAGCATACTCCTGTGAAAAACAAATTGAGCAGCAAACGTACAATGTTATATACATTGCTTTTTACTGTAAACTTATGATATCTAATCAAAGAGGTTAAAAATCGTAGATAATGGAGCCATGTTTCTCATTGCCAGAGAAATAAGTTACACATACGCAAAAGAGGAAGGCTGTAATGAACCCTGTGTTGCTAGACTAGCGTCATTAATTCGGGTTTCTATTATATAGTAAGACAGACAGATACAGGAATAACTAGATATGAAGATACATAGAAAACTTTGAATATGTATACATATTTCCCACCTCTTTTTGCTGAAAGTGTTACCTAAACCCAAGTGTGCTGCCTGTCACTCAAAAAAACAATACTCAAGAGTTTTGATTGAAGGGCCACCTGGGTGGTTAAGTGGGTTAAGCATGGGTCTTCAGCTCAGGTCCTCACCTCCTGGTCCTAGGATCCAGCGCCACAGGGCTTTCTGCTCAGTGGAGAGCCTGCTTCTCCCTCTCCCTTTGCCCCTCCCCCCCACTTGTGCTTTCTCTCTCAAATAAATAAATAAAAATTTTCTTTAAAAAAGAGTTTTGATTCCAAAGGAATATGAGCCTTATTCAGGAGTCCAGCCACTTGGAAAGAAGACAGACTCTTGTTCAAAGGCCAACTCCAAGGTTTCTGCCTGGCCCAGGGGTTTTTCAAAGAGTCTAGGAAAATTAATAAAAGGAGTGCCAGTGGTCCCTAACATTTCTCCATTACATGCCCTTGGTTATGGGGATTGTGCAAGGGGGTCGGGTTTCTGGTTCCTGACCTACAGAGGCACTCTGTTCTTTCTAGGAAAGAATGCATGATCTAGGGCACCTGGGTGGCTCAGTGGTTGAACAACTGCCTTTGGCTCAAGTTGTGATCCCCGGGGGGGCCTGGGATTGAGTCCCGCATCAAGCTATCTGTGAGGAACCTGCTTCTCTTTCTGCCTGTGTCTCTGCCTCTGTGTGTGTGTGTCTCTCATGAATAAATAAATTTTTTTTTAAAAGAATGCATGATCTATAGATAAACAAAGAAAGGTTAGTTAAACACAGGGGCTGAGGGTGCTTGCTAGAGCTTAAAGACTACTAGGCTGGCTGGATGGCTGAGGTAGCTTCAAGAGGGCCTGGAAGCAGTGATACCCTAGTAGCAATGAACACATCCAAGCACCCAGGTCTTATTTCTAAATAACATTCTCTGATAATAAGAACTAGGGCTCTTTGGAGAAGTGATTCACTTTAGAGCTGGAACAAGGAAATTACAAAATGATTCCGAAGCATCTCATAATGTCAGAGAGTAAAAAAGAAAAAAAAAAGAAAAAAAAAGATCTTTAAAAAGAAGATGGAGTCATAGTCAAAAATTTATAGGATTCAACCTGGGAGCTCTTAAGGACCAAAGCTGGAATTATTTGGAAAACAAAATAAATAATGATAGTATTGGATTATAAACCAAAGGATAAAGTAATATTCATGAGTCTGTATGACTTTCAAAAATACATATCTAGATAACTCCCCTCCAGGAAGCAGAGCTTAATTCCTCTCTCCTAAACATAGTGACTTGCTTCCAAAGAATTGAGTACAAAATATAGTAATTGGGGAAAATAGTAAATTTACAGTGGAAGGGAAAAACAATAAATTTACAATGGAGAAAACTGACAGACACTACCTTCACCAGTTAATCAGAGTTAACATTGTTAGTGGTAAGTCATGTTGATATCATATAGACTTTGTTATGATGCAGTAGTAAAGACTCTTCACTCAGCATTATTCTCCAGTCTGAGCATGAGGAAATATTATACAAAACCAAATGGGGACATTCTACAACATATTTGACCTACAGTCTTTAAAATTGCTATAGTCATTTAAAAAAGACAAAGACTAAGAAATTGTCACAGATCAGAGAAGACTAAGGAGATGTATCAACTAAATGCAACATGGCTTCCTAAGTTGGATCCAAGACAGAAATATGGCATTAGTGGAGAAACTGGTAAAGTCCAAAACAAAATCAGTGTTTTCATTAGCAGTGTTGTACTGAAGTTAATTTCTCAGTCTTATGAAATGTACCACAGATATGTATAAAATTTATACTAGGGAGAATTTGCATGAAGAATATACATAGGTATTCTCTGCACTGTGTTTATAACTTTTCTATAAATCTACAATTATTTTTTAAGAGTTTATCTATTTATTCATGAGAGACACACAGGGAGAGGCAGAGTCATAGACAGAGAAAGAAGCAGGCTCCCTGCAGGGAACCCGACGTGGGACTCAATCCCAGGACCCAGGATCACGACCTGAGCCAAAGGCAGATGCTCAACCACTGAGCCACCCAAGTGCCCCTACAATTATTTTTAAATAAAAACTTATCTACAAAAGCACAAATTGCTCATTACCACAAAAAATATAATATTTAATTTTATGTAAACCTCTCTATAGATTTGAAAACATAATTTCTTCTTTTCTATAAATAGGAAAGCATGTTTGCACATACTTGTCTCCTGGGAAGATGGAAGAGAGTCCTACTTCATGCCTTTAGATAGAATCCTCATCTTGCATCATCTTGGTGGGATGTAGTAGTGCCCAAACTTCCACTATAGAATCCAAGAGGGAGGAAAAGCCTGGGTGGCAAACAGAGGACAGGCACACTCACCTACCCTCAGTCAATCCCATAACTCTTATCTAAGATTTTGACCTGGAACAAATTACACAAACACAGTGAGACAATTGGGAACCATTCATGTGGCTGCAGCTGTATCCAAGGGTGAGTCAGTGGCGTGAATAGAGTGGAACTTCTGCAGCATCAAGGCCAATAATGTGGCCAGACTATTCCTCTGAAATACTTCCTGCCCTTGACCCCTGCAGTTGGCTTGGTTTTACCTCTTCTCCAAATTTGGTTTTACAACCTCAAACCAAATCTCTTAATTCCTAATGTCCTTTCTATTAATGTTTTTCTGTTTAAAGAAGCTAGAATCACTTTTTTCCCAGTTTAATTGAAATGTTATTGACAGCACTGTATCAGAGTCCATTTCTATTGTTTCTCTACATAAACCCTTATATGATATATTTCCCCACATGTGTAAGCCAAAATACAGCTACCTGACAAAACATTTATCTGTTAAATGGGTTAAATGATAAGTTATAAATATGACTAAACTTTAAAATGTAAGATGGTAGGGTGTTTAAATTAACAATTACTGAAATTTGTGTAATCTTTGTACTTCCCAAAAGACAAGAATCTAGCTTCCTCTTTGGCAAGCAATATCACTATTGACTTTCTCAGTAATAAGTCAGGACTTAAGAAACAAGTTTCATATCATATCAACTCATTTGCTACAATTTTGGATTTTTCCACCAAAAATTATTAGAAATAAGTCATACAATTTACATTTTTTTGAAAAAGATGGGTATTTCAAACCGAAAAGAACCTCAGTGGAATGTCCAGCTACAGCTGAGTGAGAAGATCAGCAAATATAAAGTTGGACAGAATTGGCAAAATGACAATTACGACACTCTGAAAACCAACCAAACCTAAGAACTGGTGATGCTTCAAGAAGTGTTGAACTTTATGTAAGACAATGGGATTCTGTGATGTTTTGCTCCTTCCATCAACATCCCCTACTCCCAGCTTTGTAGATGCAGGGGTTCTGCAAGGGTGGACCACGCCACGAGGGCTAGAAGCTCCACTGCCACTGACAAAGGATGCTCACTCAATCCTGAACAGTAGGCAACATCAGTACCCACATCATGTAGCATAGTTGTGGGCATGACATTAGTGTGAAGAAAGCAGAGAAAGCCAGTGCCTCCACTAGTCTGAGGTTGTGGTTTGTTGTAGCAAAGGGGTGAAGGGAGTGACTCCAGAGGGCCTCTGCACTTCCTGTGAGATTTTAAACAATTTACATAACCTCTTTCAGCCTTGATATCCACATCTGTAAGATAAGAATAATTTTTGTGTGGGTTTAGAAGCCAAAGAAAATGGCACCTACTTAGATGTGCACCTGCCATACCTCTGGTAAAAGTAACACAAAACAATAAGAAGAACAAATAAAACTCAATAAAAACAATATAATCACAGCATAATCCAAAGACAGAAAATATTCAAGCTTCAAAATAACTTTAATATGAAAAGAAGAAACTCCAAGTCCTAAGGAGTAATCTCTGAGTCCTGCTCTGCTTCAAGCTTTTGCAACAAGCAAGGGCAAGTGGGGAAAAAAACAGAAAGAGAGAGGAACACGGTTGTGATGGATCTAATTGGATTTACAACACAGTCAGAAAAAGTAGGTGCTCACTAACTGTGAGAAAAAAATTTTTTTGCCTTGATAGATCAGAGCAAGATATACAGGAAAGGAATAAGAAGGATATGCAGTTTGAAGTGGCACCTCTGGGTACCTTGAGAGAAGAAAAAAAAGAAAGATCTGTGTTTGGACTGTGGCTCCGCCATTAGTTGCTGTGACTTTGGCAAACCCTACCTTTGGCATTTAACCCTACCTTTGGTTTCTTTATATGTGAAACAGAGATGCCTGCCTCAGATAGTTGTGAAGATTATAAAGGACAAGCTAATAATAAGAATTGAGTATTGTGACTAGCACCAGTTATCTATAAATTGTACAATAGTTGGTTTCTTTTGTTGTTTCTCTAATCAAACTGAGAAAACCAAGGGGCATCATCTGTGTCTTTTTCTTTTTTGTGTTCAGAGTGCCTTGCAACTTAAGTCCTCTAAGAGATGTTTCTTGAATAAAATGAATCAGTAAAACTTCTAAAATAATCAGATAATTTGTTTGTGAAGGATTTTAAACCTTAGGGACAGTATCCTTCTCTAAGCAGGGACAAGGTGCTTTTTGCCACTGAAATTATGATTTTTTATGCTCCCAGACATCACCCTAAAAATTCAGCAATAGGACTTCTGATTAGACATAGCAGATTGAGTCCATGTATTTAACTACTCTTACTTTCTGAAAGCTCATTAGAATGATTATAAAGGCATTGGAAGGACAATCATCATATTGTTTCACTCATATGTGCAAAATAAGAAATAGTGAAAGGGACCATAAGGGAAGGAGAGGAAACTGGGAAAAAATAGAGAGGATGACAAACTATGAGAGACTTTTAAGTCTGGGAAACAAACTGAGGGTTGTTGGAGGGGAGGTCAGTGGGGGGATGGGGTAATTGGGTGATGGGCGTTAAGAAGCGCACATGATTTGATGAGCACTGGGTGTTATCCTGTATGTTGGCAAATTTAATTTAAATTAAAAAATAAATTTAAAAAAACAAAGCCATTAGAAGTCAGGAGCACAAGTATGTTATGTTAACCCACTAGGACAAAGGAAACAATAGGGGGAAGAAGAGTGGGAAGAAATTTGGAACACTAGAAAGCAGAAAAATGGTCAGTAATTGACTCAGTAGTCCCCAGGAAGCTCAATTCTAAGCTATGTGGTAGAAGCAGATATGACACATTTCATCATTTCCTGTATGCTCAATAATTTGGTGGCACAAATCACCTCTGAATGTAGAGGTGAAGGAAAAGATAAAAAGAGGAGAGCTCCATGTAAGTCTTAAAAAAAAAAAAAATCCCCTGGTGAATGTTTCTCCTGAAATAGAAGACTGGGGGTTGTTCTGTAGAAAGTATAGAATGGAGGTTCTGTGGAAGAAGGGCACGAGAATATGGTCATACTACACTAAAAACAAGAGAAATAGTTGGAAGTTCACATATTGAGTGTGATCATTTAAATATGAGTATGAAACAAAGATACTTTCAGACATCAGGATGGGATTAAGACATGCAAGATATGGATAGGCCCGCTATCCAAAAACTCTTTTTATCTTCTTCTTGGTCACAAGACATTTCCCTGGGAAATGTAGTCTGAAAGGGAATTTCAGTTAAGTACAACCTGGTGACTGAGTTCTAAGAAATGGAATATGAGCAAGTTATGTGTGCCAGTTCCAAACCCACAAAACTTCACTTTGAGAATCTCTCATAATGTTTCCTCTTTGGCCAACTCAGTGTAAAAGAGTATGTGTTGAAGGAAGCTATAAGAAGGAAGGATCTTAGGTCCAAGTTTATTGTTTTTAGGAAGCTGGCTATGATTTAGAAACCATATCTTGGGTTTTCCATGAGTGAGATGGAAACTTATTGTATTTTAATTATGTATATTTGATTTCGAATGCTTAAAGTTTTTTAAAGTATTGGAAGATGATTTAAACAACTGAGGGAAAGTGTTGAGGTTAATTATAAGTACATAGAAAATTGAACCAATAAAGGAGGTTTGTGACGGAAAGGTAATCAGCATATTTTACTACTTAGACATGCAGAGCATAGGGGCTTCTGGGTGGCTCAATCCATTGAGCATCTGCTGGTCATGATCTTGAGGTCCTGGAATTGAACTGAGCAGGGAGCCTGCTCCTCCTTCTCTCTTTGCCCCTCCCCCCAATTGTGTGCGTGCTCCCTCTCTCTCTCAAATAAATAAATAAAATCTTTTTTAAAAAAGATATGCGGAGCGTGTACATCCTTATAAGTCATGTAAATACTGAATATTGATCTAACTAAAAAAATTACTATTGGGAAAATGAAAACACTGAGAAGTGTGTTCGTGATGATGGAAAGTGAAAACTGACTAAATCTCATTTCCCAAACTTAAAGTCAGTTGACAAAGCCTAATACTAACAAGTTGAGAAGCAACTCCGTGTTATTTAGAAATATGGAATTAAAAAAAGAATAAGAAAAAGAAAAAAGAAAAGAAAAGAAATATGGAATTAAAGATGGGAGAAAGAGAGGGAGAAGGAAGGAAAAAGTCTTTTCATAGTAGCTTGGATGAAAATGAGTGGGATTGAATCCTCACCCTCTAGGAGGGTACAGTCTAAGTGTAATGAAGATACATGGGTAAGCTTGTTGTGTATAAGTGAGAGCATGCACGAGATGCCTCAGCAGCATACAGAGAAAGCACTTCAGCTGCTGAGAGTAGGGACAGGGGAAGAGATCAGAAGAGATGTTTTATCAGAAATGAGGACAGGACTGAGTCTTAGAGAATGAGTAAGTTGTATACAAGTGAGGAAGAAGGGAGAAGGCACTTCAGGCAGATGAAACAACAGAAGCCAAAAAATCACCAAAATGTGTCAGGCAAACGTGATGACCACTACACTATGGAAACAAAATCACCAAAATGTAAGAAAGGAACATCAAACTCCTCAGTATTACTGGAGAGTACAATTCAAGAAGTGGAGACATGGGAGATAAAGCTATGGATGCAATTAGGAAGGAAACTCTAAAGATCTTTCAATGACAGGATGAGAGGTTTCACTTGTTTTGGGAAAGAAGTGGAAGGGTTTTAAGCAAGGGAACATTGCATTCTCTACACGTAATTCTATATAAAATGTGTGGATAGATTTCCAAAGAAGATGGTTGTGGTCGGTAGAATTCTAAAACATGACTCCCCAATGATTTTTTCCCTTGTATTATCCTCTCTCCTTTGAGTGTGAGGGGAACCTGTAAATATAATGAGATAGCACTCTAGTGCTATGTTATATATACAGCTGACCTTAAAATAGGGAGATTATTAGGGTAGGCCTAACCTAATAACGCAAACGTTTTAAAGGCAGAGAGTTTTTTCTCAAGTTAGTGGCAGAAAGGGAAGTCAAAGAGTTAAAGCACAAAAAGGATTCACGTGTTGTTTATTGCTCAACTGAAGACAAGGGGGCTACAGAAGGAATGCAGGCAGTGTCTAGAAGCTGAGAGTGACCCCTAGCATAGAGCCAGCAAGGAGATAAAGACCTCAGGGAGCTGAATTCTGCCAATAGCCTGAATGAGCTTGGAAACATTCTTCCCCAGAGCCTCCAGAAGGGAATGTAGTCCTGTAGTCCTGCCTACACCTGATTTCAACCTGGGCAGAGAAACCAGCATCACATTCTGTACCAAACTTCTAACCTACAGAACTATGACTAATAAATGGGTGTTCTTTTAAGTCACTAAGTTTATGGTAATTTACGACACAAGAAAAAGCTAATATAATGGGTGATGGTAGGACCCCAGGTTAAGGAAACTTAGAGTGTTCTAGACTTTGAGGCTCAAAGGCAGTCCAGTGAAGAAGTTAGAAACCAGGGATTTTAAGGAAATGGAAATATGTAAACTTTGAAGATCAGATGTCAATGTAGTGGGAAGGAGGGGTCCAGAATGACAACCCATTTCTAGATTATCTAACTAGGTTAAGGATAGTGCCGTTAACTTAGAAAAGGATAGCGAGAAGAGAAACGGTTATGGGACCACAAGGAGATGCTGAATTTGCTGAATTCAATTTAGTGGAGATGTCTAGTAAACACTTGGGTACAGAATTGGGAACTTGGGCAAGAGGTCCATGTATAGATAGAGATGAGGATAAAGAAGAAGGCAAACTAATACTTACTTAGCACTTAACCATGTGCCAAGCAGTGTGCTAAATGTGCTAGAGATTATGAGGCATTTAATCCTCAAAGCAATATAAGTAGAAACTTTTACTAAACTTACAATGTACATGAGGTAAAATAAGCTCAGAGTGATTAATTAGTCCAAGATCACACACATGGTAATTGGAGGAATTTGAATTCAAGCTTGATTGACTCCAGAGCTCATTCTTTTAAATATATATATATATATATATATATATATATATATATATATATATGTTATTTATTTATTTATTTGAGAGAGAGAGAGAACAAGCTGAGGGAAGACTGGGGGTGGGAAGAAGGAGAGAGAATCTCTCAAGCAGACTCTGTACTGAGCATGGAGCCCGACATGGGGCTCAGTTTCACAACCCTGAGATCATGACTTGAGCTGAAACCAAGAGTTACATGCTCAACCAACTGAGCCACCCAGACACCCACACACACAGCTCATTCTTTTAATATTTCTCTATAGGTACAAAAGACACCAAAAGATGGATAATATAAAGTTATTACATAATTCTATACCAATCACAGAACAATGGGGAAAAAAAGTGTTGGGAATGGCAATGGCTCTGCCCCTGAACACTCACTCCTCTTTTATAATTGAGCATGAGCTCTAGGATAACTGGGAACATAAAGGAGGTTACTCCCCCCCTGCACAGAGGATCCAAAGTTTTTAATATAAACTGATGCTTGGAGAACATTGAGTCCCAAAGGAACCTATATTAACTTACTGGCAAAGGATTGTAAACACAGGCTCAGTAATTTCTTCCCTCAGGACCCTGATCCAACTCTGATGCTAAATGAGCCTTGTTTTCCAAGCTTCTGAATAAGTTGCTGAGATCCAGAGAGAATAAGATAAATCCACAATATTAGCTTGCTGATGGTTTGGAGATGCGAGTTGATACATTTGCTTTGCCCTGAAGACATTTTATGCAAATCCACAAACAGAAGGAATATTGGCTTCTCCATTTTCAGAGCCTTTGTCTGAAGGGAAGTGAAAGGAAAAGAACTCTTAGAAGTCTGGCAGTAGTGAGGTCTCCAGGCGGACGGAAGTTGGGCAACTGAGTCCTTCTGTTCTGATGTTTTCATTCCCACGGCTACAGCAGTGGAGAAGTGTGGGGAAGTCATTTGTCATCCTTAAACAGTTCATTGTGATTTTGAGGTAAGATTGGATAAAGGGGAGGATCCCTGGGTGGCTCAGGGGTTGAGCGCCTGCCTTCAGCCCTGGGCATGATTCTGGAGTCCCGGGATCGAGTCCCACGTGGGGCTCCCTGTGTGGGGTCTACTTCTCCCTCTGCCTCTCTCTCTCTCTCTCTCTCATTCTGTGTCTCTCATGAATAAATAAATATTTTTAAAAAAAGATTGGATAAAGGGAATGAATAGGAGAAGTTCACAACAATAGTGGAATTCAAATTCCTCCAGTTATTATATGTGTGATCTTGGACAAGTTACATAATCTTTGTGAGACTTTTTACCTCTTAGCACTTTCACTAAGCCAGGTACTAATTTTCTAAAAGATAAGAGGGAGAGAGTGGGTTGAGTAGTGGATATTGTGGGTATCACAGTGACTTTGCTGTCTTCGAACTTCAGGTATTTTCATAGGAAGTGGTCTCAAGTACAACTGTTGGCTCCTCTATTCTCTACCTGCATGACCTTGACCAGCCTATTCATCTCTTCAAAATACTGCTTCCTTATTTCTCACATGTGATCATCACTTTTGGTATCCATTCTAAAAGACTTCATCCCAGATTGTGTTAGTCCAGGGGAGGTGAGGAGTTACAGTTGAGATCTGAAAACAGAAGAAAAGGATAAACAAGAAAAGAAAGTTAAAGATGGAGAGTCTGCCCTGGCTCTTCTTTCAGGATGCTGTCCCCACAGCCCCCACAGAACAAGGCCTTATTCGAGAAGCAAAGCATCTGAGTCCCTTCCTGATGTGACACTTCTCTCATTTCCTCACAGATCACACCCCTGCAGAATATGGCTATGGAAAATGAGTCTTCAGTGACTGAATTCATCCTGGTAGGATTTACAGATCAATCTCAGCTCCAGTTACCCCTTTTCTTCCTCTTTTTACTGAACCATGTGGTCACTGTGGTAGGGAATTTGAGTTTCATTAATCTAATTTGCCTGAATTCTCACTTGCACACTCCCATGTACTTTTTCACCTTCAACTTATCCTTCATAGATCTCTGCCAGTCTTTGGTCATTACACCTAAAATGCTGATGAACTTTGTGTCAGAGAAGAATATCATCTCTTTTCCAGAATGCATGACTCAGCTCGTTTTTTTCTGTTTCTTTGCCCATTCTGAGTGCTATGTGTTGACAGCCATGGCCTATGATCGCTATGTGGCCATCTGTCAGCCCCTGGTGCACATGGTCACCATGTCCCCTCAGGTCTGTTCTCTGCTAATGTTTGGTTCTTATGTGATGGGGTTTGCTGGTGCCATGGTCCACACAGGGGACATGGTCAGATTGTCCTTCTGTGATTCCAACATCATCAACCATTACATGTGTGACATCTTCCCCCTCTACCAGCTCTCCTGCAGCAGCACCTATGCCAGTGAGCTGGTGGATTCAATTATTGTGATCACAGTTGTCATAATATCCAGCTCCATTATTTTCATTTCTTATGTTTTGATCCTGTCCAGTGTCCTCCACATCTCATCAGCTCTGGGTTGGTCCAAAACCTTCAGCACCTGGGGCTCCCACATAGTAACTGTTGGTGTATTCTATGGATCTGGGCTGTTCACACATCTCAAGGCCTCTCCTTCTGGTTCTGTGGGCCAAGAGAAATTCTCCTCAGTATTTTACACAAATATAGTACTCATGTTGAACCCCTTTATCTATAGTCTAAGGAACAAGGATGTCAAATGTGCTCTGAAAAAAACTCTGAAGAGAATTGCAAATTAAGCACAATGAGTGTTGCTGGGTTGTTAGGGAATGTGTGTATGCTGTGTGTGTGTGTGTGTGTTTGTGCATGTCCCCATAATTTTCTTCAGAATGAGATTTTTGCTTTAAGTATTTATTTCTCTGTAAACATGTCAATTAAACCTGCAATCATTATTGAATCTCGTGGTTATTCTCAGTCCGATACTGAACTGAGCTTTATTCTTAACAGCGTGCTCCAGATACGCAGCCTAATTCCTACTTCTTTTTAGACCACCTCCCATTTTGCCTCTTTCCATGGACTTTTCATACATAAACAAACATTACACTAGAAAGCTGTCTGATGAGGTCATCCCTCTTTGTTTTCCCTAAAAACAATCACATACGGCCCTTCTGGTTTTCAGCTTTTGGAGAATTTTTACTGTATAAGTTATAAATTTTCCAGGATTTCAGAGTCCTTTTAGTCTTTGTTTCTATACCGAGATTTCCTAACCCACAAATGAGGAAGATTGAGCCTTTGCTTTCTAAAAATTTTTATTTCTGTGGATGGCAAAGAATGAGTGGGGTTCGCCAACCTGCCCGCCTTCAAAACCACCCATGGTGAAAATCACAGGCATTTCTTGAGAATCATGGCTAGGTTTCATAGTATTGAGCAAATTGTCTGATATACTAGAAAGAAGATTGCTACTGTCCTGTCTTCTGATCACCTTTTTTCTCCCAATGTTTTCATAATTCTCAAAAAATATTTGAGACATATAAGGAACCAAACAAATTTCACAGCTTTAGTGAGTGTTGTTGGCCACAAAATAAAGTGTCAGGTTCAACATGAGGCTTCTCTGTCCACATGCACAGAAAGCATTCCCCCTTTGCAAAGGTTGATAGCCTTTCTTGTTCTGTTCAAGACGTACAAACAAGAATGAGAAGACCCTTGTCATGGAGGGCTTCATGCTTTCCATTTGTAATGTTCACTTTGGAGGAGACAGAATTAACATTTGTGGGGTTCTTAATGGGAGTTGTGTCTTTTCAAATGTTATCATAATGCACTTCTGAATACCCTGTTTTAGAGGCAAAGAATCCAAGATTCAGAAATTCAGCTCAAGATCACACAATTAGCTCAGAGCAAAAAGCCCAGATATGTACCTGATTCATCTAACAACAAACCCTGTATTCTTTCCATGTTATCATGTTGCTTCTCAGGGTGGAAAGGGGAAAAAATAGGAAATATAAGAGAAGGGAAATAAAAAATCTGGAGAATTATTTTAGAATTCACCTGGAAGTGAGGGTACAAATGACACCTTTAGCCTGAAGTCCCTGTAAGTGGAAGAATGGTCCATAAAGGCTTTAACTTATGCTTCTAGAAATGTTTGATATGAATTTTTATAATTATGTAGTATAATACTGATGAGGCATGACTGAATCTCTATGAATATTTTCAAAAGGAGACAACAAATTTTATTTTACATTTGGAAAAAGAAAAATGTAGTCTTTTCATAATACAAAATATCGAAAATTGTGCTCTACCAAATTTCTTGTTCTGTGTGATTACAGAGATACAACACTAATTTACTTTCCTCAGTGATTCTCAGTGGGGCCAAAGAAAGACACTCCCTTACATGCTGTATCAGGGACTGTGGTAAACTCAACAAAGCCTCAGTAGTATCTGTGAGATATTTATGCTTAGTCAAAGGGATCGCAAGCATTAGCTTAAAAGTATGGCATATGTTAATACCAGTTGGGAACTGAGAGAAATGAACATAATTAATTTAAATCAAATTAATCTTGGGACTCCTGGGTGACTCAGTGGTTGAGCATCTGCCTTCAGCTCAGCACATGATCCCAGGTCCAAGGATAGAGTCTTACATTGGGCTCCCTGTGAGGAGCCTGCCTCTCCCTCTGTCTATATCTCTGCTTCTCTCTATGTGTCTCTCATGAGTAAATAAATAAAATATTTAGAAAAAATCAATTTAATCTGACTTCTGTTATAAAAGCATTGGAGATAAAAAAAAATCTATATTATATACAGATGTACATATATATATATCAGACTGTCCTTATTTTGTTGACATCTCTGTCTAATCAAATAGAATTTGACCACTTAGTCTTTCTTTTTTCTCCTATGCATAGTTAGCGTAGAATCTGAAAAAATAAATATTTATAAAATTAAGTTTGTGAAATTATTAGATACCAATTTTTCTCTAAGCCAAATTAAAAACTATGTTAAAAAAACAGTAATTTTCTCCCATGAAAATTAGCTTTCTTTAAACACATGGCTATAACTCTTCAAGACTGAAAAAAGAGTCTAGTTGGATACAACAGACAGAAATGCGATTCTTTCTGTTATAATACATGTGTCTTTCAAATTGGCTAATGTTCTAGGTAACCAGCCCTCCCCATTTACAAAATACCTGTTTCTCCTGAAGAACTTGGATTTCCTTTGAAACAAAAAAGGAACTGTTTGGGTAGGTTACAATATAAATGAGGAAAAACACACAATTTTACTTCAGAAACTAAAATGAAATAGAGTTGTATTGTACTATTTATTATATATGTGCAATTAAAAACCTGTCTCCAAAATGCAACCTATGCCTTTGTCAGTAGAAGATAATAAAATCAAGTAAATAAATTAGCTGTGTATGCAAAGTGGCTGTGGAATTTTTATAACATGAAAATTCATCATGGTAAATAAAATTTTGTCTCAGGGTAGCCGCAGAAACAGCACAGACATCTCTGCTATTTTGCATAATCCTCAGGCTTGGCTTGAACCCTGGTAAAAACTGATTGCATTTCAGTTTCCTCATTAGGATTGGCAGTTGCCTTGCCCTAAATCTCAGGCCACTAGAATGCTGGGTATCAGATACCACAACAAGAAAGCACTGTCATTATCGGCTTTGCCAATAATGAGTCCTCTTTCATATAACATGAACATCATTTGCTACAAATTTGACTTTTAACCACCAAAAGCTATTAGAGGTAAGTTACAAATTCTGCTTCTATTAAAAACTATGGGGAAGACGGGATCAAAAGAACTTAGTGTACCCAGATTGTCTAGTTTAAGCTATATTCAAAACAAATTTTCAGGATATTTGGTGATCATATAATAGCACTTAGGTGCCTGGCTAAATTCAACATAATATTAATTTCACTCACTATGGACTCTGGAACCTACAACATTTCTTTAAGATTAAAAGTAGAACAAAAGGGAATTAATCCATAAGATAGCATGTGTCAGATAATGTTCATTGTCTCTCAGGCCTATACTCCTCTCCTATGTATATCCAAGGCTAGAAACCGCTGCCTACATATCCGGAACACTCTTGAAATCTTGATACAGTGATAAATAATTTGTCTATTGTCTTGTAAGAGCTAAAAGTCTAGAGTAGAGTCTGACAAGTCAGTGAGGATAATAGGTACAATGGTGCCCAAGAATATAAGATTGGTTTAAGAGATTGTGAGGCTTAACAGAGAAAGTAATGTTAAAAAGAAAACACAGGAAGGAAATGAGTTAATTAAACAAAGGGAGAAGTGTGCATTGTCTGATGAGAAGTTAGGTGGAAGCATGGCAGGAGGAGTGTATTTTAGAAGAACAATTTGAGGAAAGGGCCAAAGGGGACAGAGCATGATGCATTCCAGGAGAAGCACAAGCATGCAGTGAAGAGAATATGGCAATTACAAATTACAATTGTAAAGAAATACAGCAAAACATTAATAGCAATGAATTCTGGGAGATGTCTACGGTGTGGCCTAGGATTCAGAGTGAGGATTTAGTCAGTCCTAGCAGAGGCTGGAATGCAATCAGATATCCATGACTAAGGCTGGACACCAGTAGAGGAGTTAGGGGGACATTGTAGCAGGTCGAAGAGGATGCATATGCCCACAAAATACTGAGCCTAGGACTTCAGGCTAATGCCCCCGAGGGATGGGCATAGGTATCCATATTGTCCATCTCAGTTATTATCAGCTCAGAAACAAATATGGATAAACCAGTAGAACACAAACCTCAGGACTTGAGACTGTATATAACTGGGAAAACATAGACAGACTCCTTCCTCTCTAAGGTAACCAGCCTGAGAAACTCTTGTGAGAAACTCGCTCTATTATTCAGAAATAGAGTTAAGTGAATTCCCTGCTCTGATATTTATTGTAGTGAAGACTTTCCTAAGTTGCCTGAAGAAATAGTTCGTGATTATCCTTTTGATTCGTTCATTCAGTCATTCCACAGATTTTTCTGAACACCTATCATAGTATTTGCTATACTTGGGATAAAACAGAGAACAAAACTGAGTTCCCTATGTTCATGGAACTCACTCGTACTGTGATATAGAATGGTGGCTGTGACCTGGTAAGAAAATGTCCTATTTCCCTGAGTTTTGTGATAAAACATCAAACAGAACAATATGTAAAGAAAATAAAAAGGTGGGTAAGAAAAACCAACCCATGAAGGGAATAATGTGTGCAGCTGTGCATTTGGATTCACTCAGAGGAAAATGACCCTTTTTCATCTGTGACTGATACTGTTCCTTTTCTTTCTTTCTCCAATGTTTTATTTAAATTCCAATTAATTAACATACACTGTAATATCATTTTCGGGTATAGAATTTAGTGACTCATCACTTTTGCACAACACCTTTTGAAGGCACAGTGCTCATCACAAGTGCTTTCCTTAATCCCTATTGCCCATTTAGCCCAACCCACACCCACCTCCCCTCCAGCAACACTGTTTGTTTCCTATAGTTAAGAATCTATTATCTGGTTTGCCTCTCTTTTCCCCCTATGTTTATCTGTTTTGTTTCTTAAATTCCACATATGAGTAAAATCATATGGTATTTGTCTTTCTCTGACTTTTTTCACTTAGCATAATACTCTCTAGCTCCATCCACATTGTTGCAAATGGCAAGATTTTATTCTTTTCTGTGGCTGAGTAATACTCCCTTGACTATATATACTACCTCTTCTTTATCCATTGATCAGTTGGCAGACATTTGGGCTGTTTACATAATTTGGTTATTGTTGATAATGCTGCTATAAATGTTGGGATGCATGTGCCTCTTCAGATCACTATTTTTGTATCCTTTGGATAAATACCCAAGGAGGGTTCCCTTTTCTCTGCATACTTGCCAGCATCTGTTGTTTCCTGTGTTGTTAATTTTAGCCATTCTGACTGGTGTGAGGTGATATCTCATTGTAGTTTTGATTTAATACTGTTCCTTTTTAATGGAGAGAAAATTTGTTTACCAGATCTTTGCTAAATATCATCGGGATTACAATTAATCCTGCAAAGATTCTTCTTCTTCCAGCAAAGAAAACCACCAGATGAATGATTTCACTATGAAAGCAGTGATAATGAATGCTTGCATTATGGAGTTTGTGGTGGGATTTACCCTGCCTCCTAGAGTCTCCTCACAACCATTGAAGAAGTAGAGTAAAACTCTTAGCTAAGGTCACCAAGAATATCTTCCTGGAAGAAAATCTTGATCTTCTAGCCCCAGTTTCTAAAACTTTCTCTCCTAAGTAGGATAGACAAAGTTGGAGGTCAAGACAAAAATCTAATAATGTTAAGCTTGTGGGATGTCTGAGTGGCTGGCCAGTTGAGCGTCTGCCTTCAGCTCAGGGTGTGATCGCAGAGTCTGGGGATGAAGTCTCCCATTGGGCTCCCTGCGGGGACCCTGCTTCTCCCTCTGCCTATGTCTCTGCCTCTCTCTGTGTCTCTCATGAATAAATAAAATCTTTTTTTTAAATGTTAAGCTTGTATGGTTGGTTGAAAGAACACATATTTTGAGAAAATTTTCAGAATCTAGGGCTAGACATAGATGTTTGAGACTTAACACCAAAGAGATGATCCATAAAAGGAAAAACTTATAAATTTAACCTCACCAAAATTAAATGTTTTATTTCTGTCAAAGACCATATTAAGAGGATAAAAAGAGAAGCCACAGAGGGGAAAATATTTGCAAGCATTTATCTGACAGAGAAGTAATATCAAGAATATATAAAGAACTCTCAGGATTCAACAGTTAAAATAAAAAAAGAAAGTTAGAAAAAGACTTAAACATTTCACTAAAAAGGGCCTGCAGGTGACAAATAATCACATGAAAAGGTATTCGATGTCATTAGGGAAACACAATTAAAACCACAATGAAACAACACTACAAATCTCTCAGAACGGCTAAAATAAAAAATAGCGACACCACCAAATGCTGGCAATGATATAGAAAAACTGAGCAGCCCGGGTGGCTCAGCAGTTTAATGCCGCCTTCAGCCCAGGACCTGAACCTAGAGACCCGGGGTCCTGGAGCCCAGACCCTGATCAAATCCCACATCAGGCTCCCTGCATGGAGTCTGCTTCTCCCTCTGCCTGTCTCTCTCTCTCTCTCTCTCTCTCTCTCTCTCTCTCTCTCTATCTCTGTCTCTCGTGAATAAATAAATAAAACATTTGAAAAAAAATAAGAAAAACTGAATCACTCATAAATTGCTGGTGGGAATATGAAATGTTACAATCACTCTAGAAAAAGTTTGTTACCGTTTGCAGTTACTCCGCAGTTATACTCTTGAGCATATATCTCAGAGCAAGGAAGATTTCTTCTCAGACAAAAACTGTACGCAAATGCTCATAGCAGCCCTATTTGTAATAGCCCAAAATTGGAAACAACCCAGGTGCCTTCCAATAGGTGAACAATTAAACTGTGTTTATCTGTCCATATCATGGGGTACTATGCATCAGCAAAAAGGAATGAACTATAGATACATGCAGCAACCTAGATTAACTTCAAAGATATTTTACTGAGTGAAAAGCCAATCTCAAAATTTTATGGACTGTATTATTCCATTTATATAAAATGAAAGAATTTTAGTGATAGAGAGCAGATTAGTGGTTCTGTATCTTGACTGTGGTAAGTGAATGCACTAGCCTACACATGTGATGAAACTGTATAGAACTAAACACACACACACACACACACACGAGTAAAAGCGAAACTGGGAAAATCTGAACAAAACCAATGGATTATGTCACTATCAATATCCTGGTTCTGATATTATACTAGTCTTAAAATGTTACCTTTGGGGGACACTGAATAAAAGATACAAGGGATTTCTCTGCATTGTTTTTAAAATTTTTATAACTAATTTCTACAATAGAAATTGAAAGCTTAATTTTTTAAAAAAGTTAAATAATATAGGCTTTTATCTCTGGAACATAAAAACATTTAAAGGAATTTTTTAAATTATATACTTTTTTTAAAGATTTATTTATTTATTCATGAAAGACAGAGAGAGAGAAAGAGAGAGAGAGGCAGAGACATAGGTAGAGGGAGAAGCAGGCTCCCCATAGGGAGCCCGGGGCGGAACTCATCCAGGATCCCAGGATCATGCTCTGAGCCAAAAGCAGAGACGCTCAACTGCCGAGCCACCCAGGCATCCCAAAATTATATTCTTCTTAAAACTGAAATCTTAAGATATCACCTGTTTAGGTTGATTCTATTATTATCTTGAATTTAATTTGAGATGAGCATTTTCAGTGCTATTAATGTTCTACATACTAGAACAGCTCTCTTAAGTGTTGATGTTTCCTTAATACCTTTTTTTTATGGAGCATCCTATGTCTGTTATGTTCCTATCTGAATGAATTCCCCCCACCAATAGAGCCACCCAATGTAACAGAGATTCCCAAGATTCAAATGGGTCCAGTAGAAATAAATGTGTTAAAGGCTTATTTTGTCCCACATCAATTTAGATGGATAAAAATAAAGTTACACTCAAGCAACTTAGGTTCAATATTTAGAACCAAAAAAATTGATCAAATATCCCTAATCTCTATGTGTCCATTCTCTTTGGATGTATGGGCCATCCATGCCCAACACAGCCAAAATCCACCCTTCTTCCCAACCCCCTTAATACAATTTCTGTATTCAGATACCATTTTTACTTATTCTGCATCTGATCATTTCTCCAATTCTCTCCATTCCCAAAAGCATCCACATTGTTCCTTTCCAGGAAGCATTCATTTGATTGAAACTTATACCAGCTTTATAGCAACCAAAGCTTCGTACAATCTCGGGCATAAAGGCAAAAAGGAAGGCCAAGGCTGCAAAATGTTCAGTTTCTGAGTTCACTAAACATTTAGGAACTCAGTAAAGATTGTGTTATTTATTCTAGGTAGTGAAATCAATACTTTTTTAGGATTTTATGTATTTATTCATGAGAGACACACAGAGAGAGGCCGAGACACAGACAGAGGGAGAAGCAGGCTCCTTGCAAGGAGCCCGATGCAGGACTTGATCCCAGGACCCTGGGATCATGACCTGAGGCAAAGGCAGACGCTCAACCACTGAGCCACTCTGGAGGGGTCCCAAAAGTCAATACTTGCTAAACAGGATTCCAGGGCAGCCCGGGTGGCTCGGCGGTTTAGCGCCACCTTCAGCCCGGGGCCTGAATCTGGAGACCCGGGATCGAGTCCCACATCGGGCTCTCTGTATGGAGCCTGCTTCTCCCTCTGCCTGTGTCTCTGCCGCTCTCTGCCTCTCTCTGCCTCTCTCTCTCTCTGTCCCTCATGGATAAATAAATAAAATCTTAAAAAAAAAAAAAACAGAATTCCAGATAAGCCTAATGGAGATTCATAATGTTTGATGAAGTGGTAGGCTTCACTAATTAATGGTGAGTTAGCCTGTGTTGTGTCCATATTTATTTGTTGGGATGGGTGCTCCAAGAGAACTAGGACCATATCTGTAGAGTTCAGTTCTGTATCCCCAGTACATCATAGATGCTCATTTAAATGTTTCTTACATTGATATGTGAAAAACAAAAAAGGCAATGGAAGTGGCCACCATCCAGAGCAGCAGATGTGTGTGGGAAGTGGGAAATGAGGGATGAAGGAAGTAGAATTCTGTGTCAGGAGCTGGTAACAGAGCCTCAGGGAATGTGTCTTACTCCCATGGACTGTTCTCTGAGCTCTGGCGCGAGGGGCAACAGACAAATGTGACAGAAACTCAGGAGCCCAAGCAGCTGTTCTTTTCCTCAGAGAAGAACAAAAAGAGCAATATATCCTCTGATTAGGGGAGAAGGTGGTGGCAGGAGAGAGTAGTGTGCTGCCAGCGAGATGTGGTTCCTGAGCACAGCAAGATCCTTCTGGAGACTCCCAGAAATTCTTGAGCAAATTTCAAAAGAGTTGAATTCCTACATTAGTTAGGGTAAGTGCAAGCAGTTGAAAATTATGTATTTTAATGTACCATTAATGGTTTTTAAATCTTAGAATTAGAGGTATTCTAGTGCAACCACCCCCATCTATGAAATAGCTTTGAAGACGCTTCTGGTAATCATTCAGCTTCTCCCCAGACAGTTCTAGCTGTGGTCACTTGAGGGAATGACCACCTCCAGCACGTCAGATTATAGGTATCATGGATCTGACAAAAATATTTTCCCCAAACTGCTAAATGGGCCTCAATCACCTAGAAAGCCCACAAACTTTTTTAAATGTTACCAGTAAGTAAAACAAAAATTGCTTTTAATTCACAAAATGTTAAGTTCCTGTGGGGAATAGGATTATAATTAAACAGTGCATGACATTCTTCTTAACCTCTAAAAATTAATTAACTTTGAGGAGGGACAAATCTTCCAGCCACATTGTTACGAGAGGACCAGTACATGTGGTATTTTGAAATACCTACATTTGTTTAACAGAAAGTTGTGTAATTTGAATAATGGTAGTTATAAAATTCTTATGTCATTTTTAAATATAAAAATAAGTAAATAAAAAAAGAAAGAAAACCCCAGATCAATACAAGAATGGAGGCATAACTCACAAGAGAAATTGTAAACATTAAACCAGGCAGTTCAGCCAAACAGCCACCAGGTTGTGCTGGTGACTCAGTGATGTTGTTTAAACAAGATAAAAAAGAATTTTGCCTAAAATTTATATTTTACATATTTTTAGGCCCCTAAACATATAGTCATGGATTTTACATAACTCCTATGTAAAAATATCAACTCATTATTAAAACACATAAACTTCTTAAAAAGATGTTCTTTAGGGAAAAATTTAAACAGGTTGAGTATATTTAATTTGCAAAACTTAACTGGGCACTTACTATATTGTGTGATGAGGAAAGAATGGATAAGACATAGCAGTCACACTATAAATAATACACACAAATATAAACAAAATATTCTAGTAGAGTGTTACCTCCAAGTACTTTTTGTTGTTATTTTGTTTATTGCTCATCCCCAATACATAGACTATAAATAAGAGTACAAAAAATAGTCGTTAAGTAAATGAAAGATTTGATGAATTAACAGTTATATAACTGATGTTTTTAGAAAGTCCTATAGATATAAAAATTAGTGTTATTCTCTAGTTTTCCAATATAACATATGATCTAAATTCATTCCTCTAAAACAGCATTTAAATTATCTTAAAACCATTTGATGAAAGTTTAAATTTTACAAATCGTAAGGATACACCTTGAAGGAATACCCTTATTTGCTCTTCTCTGAAATAAATGGTGTCAAGAAGATAAATTCTATCTTTTGTGTAGTCACACCAGAATATTTTATATCACTACATTGCATTACAAAATCATTTGTTCTTGTTTTACTCTCAATATACAATTTTATGACAATAAGTCTTTTTTTAACCAAACATAATGTCCCTGAAGATTCTGACATATTCCTAGAATGAGGTTAGTCTGTACCCCGATCTTGTAAGAGTTGTTGAAAACAAACCAAAGTTAAATATTCCATTGTAGCTGCTTTCTTCATCTGGTTCTGGACACAAACTTTTAAAGGTATATGCAAGTGACCATTTTGGAATCTAAACCAATGCAGACTATATCTCACTTATAGGATAGGATACCACTGCTGTGTCTACCCTGTCTTCCATGTTAATTTGCAGTCATTTCTCCAGACTGTCACTTTCTCTTCTCCTCTCTTACTTCTATATTTCATATTCCTATTTCTTCCCATTCCTTCCTAGAAAGCAATGCATATTAGTACCAAAAAAGCAGTGGAGTTAGAGCCAAATAAAGTGGGGTTTAAAAATAGGATCTGCCAAAAACCATGATTATCTCCTTGGATGCAGAAGAGCATTTGACAAAATACAACATGCATTTATGATTAAAACTTTCAGTAGGTATAGAGGGAATGTATCTCAACATAATAAGGAACATATATGACAAACCTGCAACTAACACCATACTCAATGATGAAAAGCTGGAAGCTCTTCCTCTAAGATCCGGAAGAGGAAAAGGATGCCCACACTCACCAGTTTTATTCAACATAGAATTGGAAGTCCTAGCCAGATCAATCAGGCAAGAAAAAGAAATGAAAGGCATTCAGATTGGAAAGGAAGAAGTGAAACTGTCACTATTTGCAGGTGACATAATACTATATGGGGGTGCCTTGGTCGCTCAGTCAGTTAAACGTTCAACTCTTGATTTTAGCTCAGATCATGACCTCAGGGTCATGAGATCAAGCCCTGACTTTAGCTTTGCACTGCATGGAGCCTGCTTATGATTCTCTCTCTTCCTCTCCCTCGACCCCTCACCCCCCACTCACACATGCTCTTTCTTTCTCTCTCAGTCCCTCTAAAAAGAATAAATAAAACATTTTTTAAAATACTATATATGGAAAACCCTCCACAAAAAAACTATAAAAATCAATAAATAAATTCTTTAAATGTGTAGGATACATAATATACAGAATTAATTGCCTTTCTATTCCCTTTTTTTAGTATATATGCTGCCGAAGCGAGCACCTTTCTTTTTTTTTTTTTTTTTTTTTTGCACCTTTCTATTCACTAATAACAAACTATCAGAAAGAGAAATTAAGAAATCACTGAAAACTATGAGGCAATGACGAAAGAAATTGAAGAAGACACAAGTAAATAGATATTCCATGCTTATGGATTAGAAGAATTAATATAGTTAAAATATTCACTCCCAAATCTATCTGAAGGTTTAATGCATCCCCTGCTGAAATTCAAATGGTATTTTTCACAGAACGAGGACAAACGATTATAAAAGTTGTATGTCACCACAAAAGATCCCAAATAGCCAAAGCAATCTTGAGAAAGATAAACAAGCCAGAGGCCTCATGCTCTGTGAATTTAAATGATATTACAAAGCTATATTTTTTTTAATTTTTTATTTTTATTTATTTATGATAGTCACAGAGAGAGAGAGAGAGGCAGAGACACAGGCAGAGGGAGAAGGCAGGCTCCATGCACCGGGAACCTGATGTGGGATTCGATCCCGGGTCTCCAGGATCGCGCCCTGGGCCAAAGGCCGGCGCCAAACAGCTGCGCCACCCAGGGATCCCTTACAAAGCTATATTAATCAAAACAGTGTGGTATTAGATTAAAAGCAGACACATGGGATGCCTGGGTGGCTCAGCAGGCAAGTTGAGCATCAGCCTTCGGCTCAGGGCGTGATCCTGCAGTCCTGGGATCGAGTCCCGCGTAGGACTCCCTGCATGGAGCCTGCTTCTCCCTCTGCCTGTGTCTCTGCCTCTCTCTGTGTGTCTCTCATGAATAAATAAATAAAATCTTTAAAAAAAATAAACATAAATTAAAAAATAAAATAAAAGCAGACACAGAGATCAGTGGAACAGAATAGAGAGCCCAGATAAGCCCACGCATATATGTTCAACTAACTTACAACAAAGAAGCCAATAATATGCAATGGAGAAAGGACACTATCTTCAACAAATGATGTTGGGGAAACTGGACAGCAACATGCAAAAGAATTCAACTAGACCATGTCTTACCTCATATATAAAAATTAACTCAAAAATATATGATTGGCTTGAAACCATAAACTCCTAGAAGAAAACATAGGCAGTAAGCTCCTTGACATCAGTCTTGGTGATGATTTTTGGAAGGCAACTTTAACAGCAAGGGCAAAAAAGCAAAAATGAACAAGTGGGGTTACATCAAACTTAAAAGCTTCTGCACAGCAAAGTAAATGGTCAACAAAATGAAAGGAAGGCCTGCTGAATGGCAGAAAATATTAGCAAATTATATATCTGATAAAGGGTCAATATCTAAAATATATAAAGAACTCCTACAACTCAGTAACAACAACAACAACAAAAAAAACCATCAGACTGACAAGAGGGCAGAGGTTCTGATAGACGTTTTCCAAAGAAGACATATAGAAAGCCAACAGATACATGAAAAATACTCAACATCACTAATCATGAGGGAAATACAAATCAAAAACATGGTGAAACATCACCTCACGCCTGTTAGAACGGCTACTATCAAAAAGATGAGCTAACAAGTGCTGGCAAGGATATGGAGAAGACAGAACACTTGTGCGCTGTTGGTGGGAATGTAAATTGATGCAGCCACTGTAGAAAACAGTATTGAGGTTCCTCAAAAAATTAAAAATCGAACTATCATATGATCCAGCAATTTCACTTATGGTTATTCATCCAAAGAAAACAAACACACACACACACACACAAAAGAAAACAAAAACACTTACTTAAAAATATATATGCACCCCAATGTTCATTGCAGCATTATTTACAATAGCCAAGATATGGAAGCAATCTAAAGTGTCCATCAACAGATGATGTAGTGTATGTATATACACACAAAAACAAATTATATGTATATATATGTATATATAACATGTAAAATATTTATAAAATGGAATATTATTCAGCCAAAAGGAAGAATGATATCTTGCCATTTCTGACAACATGGATAGATCCTGAGGGCATTATGTTAAATAAGTGAGACAGAGACAAATAGTGTATGACCATACTTATATGTCTGTATGTAGCAAAAATGAAAACAAACTCATAGATAGAACATATTAGTGGTTGCCAGAGGCAAGGGTGGGAGGTGGGTGAAATGGGTAAAGGGAGCCAAAAGGTACAAACTTCCATTTACAAAATAAATAAGCCATGAAGATGTAATGTACAACATCATGATTGTAATTAATAATATTGTATTGCAGGGCAGCCCGGGTGGCTCAGCAGTTTAGCACTGCCTTCAGCCCAGGGCATGATCCTGGAGTCCCACATCGGGTCCCTGCATGGAATGGAGGCTGTTTCTCCCTCTGACTGTGTCTCTCTCTGCCTCTCGCTCTCTCTCTCTCTCTCTCCCTCTCTCTCTCTCTCTGTCTCTCATAAATAAATAAAATCTTAAAAAATAATAATAATATTGTATTGCATATTTGAAAGTTACTGAAAGAGTTCATCCTAAAAGTTTTCGTTATAAGAAGGGTGCCTGGGTGGCTCAGTCGGTTAAGACATCTGCCTTTGGTTCAGGCCATGACCCCAGGATCCTGGAACTGAGCCCCCAAGTCAGGCTCTCTGCTCAGCAGGGAGTCTGCTTCCCCCTCTCCCTCTGTGTGTGCTCTCTCTGTATATATCTATCTCTCAAATAAATAAGTGAAATCTTTAAATAAAAAGTTCTCATTATGAGAAGAAAATTTCTAACTATATATGGTGCCAGATGTTAATGAGACATTGTGGTGGTCATTTCACAATATATACAAATATTGAATCATGTTGTGTATCTGAAAATAATGTTATACGTCTGTTAAACCTCAATTTAAAAAAATAGGATCTGCCACATTCTGGTAACTTTCGGCAGATTCTTTAACTCTGAAATACTTTATTCCTCTGTAAAAGATGATAGTCAAGGGATCCCTGGATGGCGCAGCGGTTTAGCGCCTGCCTTTGGCCCAGGGCACGATCCTGGGGACGCGGGATCGAATCCCACGTTGGGCTCCCGGTGCATGGAGCCTGCTTCTCCCTCTGCCTATGTCTCTGCCTCTCTCTCTCTCTGTCTCTCTCTCCTTGTGTGACTATCATAAATAAATAAAAATTTTTAAAAAAAGAAAGAAAAAAGATGATAGTCAAGAGAATACTCACTATTTCTACCTTCTAAGAGGCTGAAGACAACTGGGAGTCTCATGGAAAGGTGTTCAGTTCACCCCTAGGAAGTTTCTCTGCCATATCTCTTTCCTTTTTCAAAGAGGAATAAAAGATCTTTATATGTGCTAGGGAGCTATATTTGCACAGTTAAGAAAACAAGGAAATTTAATGTTACAGACAGCCCTTTGGTCCTCAGCTAGGGAAAATATGCTGTATTTTTTGCTCTTACAATTAGGAGGCCCAGAATTTTTGTCCAAAACTTGGATAGCTAGAAAATAAAAAGAATATAAATAAAAATGAATAAGAGGTGCCTTGGTGGCTCAGTCTGTCAAGCATCGGCCTTCAGCTCAGGTCCTGGGATAGAGCCCTGCATTGATTGGGCTCCCTGCTGGGGGAGGGGGGGGCTTGCTTTTCCCTCTATCTCTGCCCCTCCCCCTGCTTGTGCTCTCTCTCCATCAAATAAATAAATTAAAATATTTAAATAAATAAATAAAAATGAACAAGATGGCAAAAATGTTACATTTCCCTAATACAGCATGAGTTACTAAGGGCCAGGAAAGAAATTTGACAAATGTAATGTCTCTGTGAATTTTGTCCAAAGAGGGCAGGCAGTTTGATGAGCATCATACATTGCTAGAAATAGAAGTAAATGAAATAGAACCAACAAGGCTTTAGTTCTAGCTTGAGAGAGAGAGAAAGAAATCCAAACTTAGTATTGGCTCTATCAAGTCCTATTTTATAAGGTGAGTTTAATCAAGATTATATGATAAATTTTAACAAATATCCATTGTGGAGATGATCAAATGATTTTTCTCCTCACTCTGTTAATAAATAAATTATGTTAGATTTCCTAATGTTGAACCATCCATGCAGCCATGAACTAAATCCTCCTTAGATAAATGAGTTAATGATGAGTCACTGTTTTTTTCTGCTACTGAAATATCTAAAATTTTATTTAGGATTTTTTTTTATTGACTTTCATAATAAGGTTGGTCTGTAGTTTCCTACTTTGTATGCAATCCTGCCAGATTTTGGCATCAATGTTATGCTCATCTCATAAAAATAATTTTGGAGTCTTTCTTCTTTTTCTAGGCTTTGGATCAGTTTAAATAGTATAAGAACTATTTGTTCTTAGGACAAATTCTTCTGTGAAACAATTTGGGTCTGGGAATTTTTGTAACTCTGACAACTTTCTCTATTTGTCCTGTGGAATTGGACTGTATTTTCTAGATGTTTCAGCATTTGTTTTATTAAATTGTATTTTCCTCAAAAATGGTCTATTTCATTCAGGCTTCTTAATTCATTTCAATAGAGCTGAAACAAAGTAGTTTATTTTGCAGGTTTTTTTATTTCCTCTATTTCTATTTCCCCTTTCTTAATTTTTGTGTTTGTTTGCCCTCCCTTTTTTTCTTAATCAGAATAGATAGGAGTTGTCTATTGTATCAGTTTTGCAAAGAATGCACTATGGAGTTTCAGTATTCATTCTGCTTTGTGTTTTCCAGTTCAATAATTTTTAATTTTAACTTTATTAATCTCTACCCTCTATTCTTATTTAATTTATTATGCTTATTTTCCTGACATATTAAGTGCTTAATACATATATTTTCATTGTTTTGTCTATTGATACAGTATTTAAGGTTGTGAGTTATTTTTCTGCTTTAGCTGTACATATATCCCATAAATCATAAAATGTTGCATTTTCATATTCCTCTTCTAGATAGTTTGCAATTTTTTGAAAGATTTTATTTCTTTATTTGAGAGAGAAAGAAAATGAGAGGGAGAGGGACAGGGAGAGAGAATCTGAAGCAGACTCTGCACTGAGCACAGAGCCGGACATGGGGCTTGATCCCACAACTGAGAGGTCATGACCTGAGCTGAAACCAGGATCATAGGTTTAACCATCTGTGCCATGCAGGCATCCTTAAACAGTTTGCAATTTTGTGTATTTCTGTTCACCTACAAGAGACTTTGTAATAGTCAGGTAATTAAGTTTTAGTTTTATTGCACAATGATCAGAAAACATTATCTGTACCAATATAGGAAATGTATTGAGGTTTGCTTTTGTGACCTAATATCCATTTAATTTATGTGGCTGTCTTTTCCTCTTCACAATAAGTTGTATTTCTGATTTCTAGGACACATAACTGTACATACAACACACAAACATATATGTATATATTAAATTTGTCTATATCATGGAAATGACATGTAAATTAGATTTATGTAACTGATTATTTTATTTAGACATAGAATTTTCTATCTTTTCTCCTGTATTTCTGTAAACTTGTTTTGTCATAGACTGAGAAAGGTAATTTAAAGTTTTCTTCCACCGGTATAATTTTTCTTTTTACAGCTCCTGATGTTTTACTATTTGGTGCATGGAAAGTCACAACTATTACAAATACATTGTTAATTGTACTCTACAACATTAGAAAGAATTCCTACTTAGCAGTTTTGGCCTGATTTCCATTCTAGCTGATATCCATATTGTTTATTTGTTTATTTGCTAGCATTCACTTAGGACATCATTTCATTCATTTGACCACCACTTTATTTCCAACCTTTTTTGAATCAATTGGTTTGTATGTGTTTCTTGCATGCAGCATGGAGTTGTATTTCTTGTATTTTGCTTATTGATTCAGCCCAAGTATTTTTCTAATAATAGAGATGTTAAGACATTTACATTTATCTCTATAGTATGTATTTGCTTTAATTCTATCATAATATGTCATGGCTTCATATTTTATATTTATATTATTTGAGCCATTTACTATATGGTTTGCTTTCCTTCTTCTTTATTGTGTGAAATTCTGATACTGCTGCATGCTTTTATAATTACAACTTTATATAAAACTCTTACTCTATTAGTTCCCCTCTCATTCTTCTCTACCATCCAGTTTTAGTCAATAATAAATCATTTCATAGTGTTTACACTGTTAAATATACTTTTTTCATTTTATTTGTCAGCTTGTAGATACTCTTGTCTTACCTCCAAGGAGATGTCAAATTGTTCTAATTAGGCAAATGTTCTAATTTAGTATTCTCAATTTCAGAAAGCTGTATCAGTTAATATCACTTCTGTTTACCAATTAAGGCACCCGGTTGTACATGTTAATGGAAACTAAGATAGCTTCAGGTCCTAATGATCCCATAAAGTGAAATCTTGAACTTTTTACCTGTAGCTTAGTGAGAATTTAGTGACTATCTGTTGAACCCGTAAATGGTTGGGCAAATTTTATAAGATAAGCAAGTCTTCTTGCTTCTCTGTGATATTATGGATTCTTTAGCCTAATTTTTCTTGTCAAAAGACCCTATTAACTTTCAGTGAGCACCTCAGTCCATGGCTCTATTTGGGTTATATTTTGTATATTCTTAGGAACTTTGTTCTTGGTATTGTTTTGAAGGGTAGCAGAATATGCCACTCCACAACATGCCACTCTTGGCATAAGGATTATTTTGAGCTGAAGACAATTTTAAGAAAAAGTAGATACAAGAAAAACTCTCTTCCTTCCCCCTATTTACCCAAAAGCAAGATATAAATTTGTAAAGGTGTGTCCCCTTCTCTCCCTATGAGGAAGACAGAAGTTAATCACTAGAGACAATTCTAGATACTTCTCAGCCCAGAGACCTCACCAGCAGAATTACATAATAAACTCTACTAATTAGCCCTTACCATCCATTAGTTTCCCCCCATATTTTTACCTTTCCACAGTTTGCTACACACATCACCCCCCCGAGGCTCAAAGTCCTTTTCTTCTGTCTTTCCATTTTCCTACAATTTATTATTCTTTTGTTAAGATATTACTTAAGCCCAGGTTCTAACTTACCCTTGGAGTTTCTTTTTTCTTTTTTTTATAATAAATTTATTTTTATTGGTGTTCTTTTTTTTAATAAATTAATTTTTTGTTGGTGTTCAATTTACCAACATACAGAATAACACCCAGTGCTCATCCCGTCAAGTGTCCCCCTCAGTACCCGTCACCCATTCACCCCCACCCCCCGCCCTCCTCCCCTTCCACCACCCCTAGTTCATTTCCCAGAGTTAGGAGTCTTTATGTTCTGTCTCCCTTTCTGACATTTCCCACACATTTCTTCTCCCTTCCCTTATATTCCCTTTCACTATTATTTATATTCCCCAAATGAATGAGAACATATAATGTTTGTCCTTCTCTGATTGACTCACTTCACTCAGCATAATACCCTCCAGTTCCATCCACATTGAAGCAAATGGTGGGTATTTGTCATTTCTAATGGCTGAGGAATATTCCATTGTATACATAAACCACATCTTCTTTATCCATTCATCTTTCGATGGACACCGAGGCTCCTTCCACAGTTTGGCTATTGTGGACATTGCTGCTAGAAACATCGGGGTGCAGGTGTCCCGGCGTTTCATTGCATCTGTATCTTTGGGGTAAATCCCCAACAGTGCAATTGCTGGGTCGTGGGGCAGGTCTATTTTTAACTCTTTGAGGAGCCTCCACAGAGTTTTCCAGAGTGGCTGCACCAGTTCACATTCCCACCAACAGTGTAAGAGGGTTCCCTTTTCTCCACATCCTCTCCAACATTTGTTGTTTCCTGCCTTGTTAATTTTCCCCATTCTCACTGGTGTGACGTGGTATTCATTGTGGTTTTGATTTGTATTTCCCTGATGGCAAGTGATGCAGAGCATTTTCTCATGTGCATGTTGGCCATGTCCGTGTCTTCCTCTGTGAGATTTCTCTTCATGTCTTTTGCCCATTTCATGATTCTGACCCTTGGAGTTACTCATCACTGAGTACTCCTGTATGCAAGATACACGTGTTAACATGCACACTTATGTTTTCTCTTTTTAGTCTGTCTTTTGTCCTTCTTATTTTTAGGGCCTCAGTGAAGGAATCTAAGATAGAAAGAGGGAATTTTGTTCCTCCTCTAAAGTTTCCAGTAATCCACAGATCAAGGGGAGAGGATCTAAAAATATAAAAAAAAAAAAAAATGAGAGCTTTGGTTCCCAGAAGTCCCTTATGCTAAAAGTGCAAAGATAACCATCATGTGGGAGATTTAGCAGTAGTAATCACTCATTCTTTCTCCCCAGTGAGATCTAACTAGTGAGAAAGTACAAGGAGCCAGTAGAGGATCGAAATATCATTACAGGCTTTATTAATAGCAAAGCTGAGTAGGAAAATATGCCAGGAGTCAGAGCCCCCTCCCAGAACCTGGACTCTAACTTCACCCAATAAGGGATAGGAGGAGGACTTGGAAATGAAATAGAACAAATCTCGCTTGTCCCTGTCAAGACTTTGCCTTAATTCAGTACCAACAGGTCAGTAAGGGAGAGGCATGGGTACAGTTCCATCATGACCAACTTGTCTCTTTTCCCATCTTCTCTGTCAGATTAATCTATCTTCCTCTAGTATAATACAGTATGTAAGAAAGCAAAAATAGGAGTGGAAAGTGCTCAGTTCTTAACTGTTTCCTCCTGGCAAGTGGAACCAAACCTATTCTTTGATAGAGATTGCTAATTGCCTACCCAATAGCCATTTCTTCTTTCTTAATGAGTAACAAAATCCTAATTCTTTCTTCCCAGGATGGCAATGTCCTGAAGTTAAATGCTAAGTTGCCTAGTCTCCCTTGTAGGTAGGGCTGGCTAAAAAGATGTCAGAGGAGGTCACTCATTCAATAGGTAAAGCATCATCTGCCTTTCTTTGTCCTTGTGTCTTCTTGATGCTTAGAATGTGGACATGGAGCTCTAGCAGCCATATGGAACCCATGAAGCATCTGCAAGAATGAAGTCACTACTGAGACAGGAGAGAGGAAAGAGAGAGGATCTGAGTCTTTGCTGACTCACACTGCCGTATCAGCCTTGGACTGCCTACTTCTAGATGCCTTTTATATTAAAGAAAAATAAATCCTCATGAGTTTAAGTCACTGCAGTCAGATTCATGTTATTAGCAGCTGAAGCAATTAGTAAATGATTGATTTCATTTGTGGAAGTGTGAGGGCCGAGAGGGTAATATGTTTTTCTATCTAATACATGGGCTGAGGGCCAAGAATGAGCCATAGTGACAGATATCCTCCCATCTGCTCCACAGAATATAGAGAAACACCTAGACTGTGCCTCTCAAGCTCTATTCAGTTCTCCTTGGACTCTCTCTCCTGCTATTTGGTGTCTATCACTTCTCTCTGTGCTTCCCCACCTGTTTATACTGTAGGACAATGTGTAGGTATCAAGAACAGATTATTCTTTTTTATACTCTAAAACTATTTTACCATCTAATCAATACAAAATTGTATTTGGACATCAACATGAATAACATCTTTATATTTCTGATTTAGAATTGATTATAGATCATAATCATAGATCAAGACCAGAGTTATGGATTTAAGAGTCACAATAAAGTAAAGGTTGTTGAAGCCAAAGAGGCTGAAGAGATGCCTCAGGAAAAGCCAAGAATAGAAGTGGACCAAGGACTGGACCCACAGGAATCCCAGCTTTAATAATGTTTCTTAAAGGAGAAAACTTCCTTTGCTGAAAATCAAAATGTCATGGTATGATCAGGTGACAGCATTTTGGTATTGTGGTAGAGGGATTTACTTGAGGATATCTGACACAGAGTATCAAATTAGGTCTCTCAGTTACTATAAAACAGAAGCTCCTAAATGTGTTCCTGTTTGTTGACCACTGAGAACCAACAATTCCTCAACACCAACCTAAAAGGACCAAAGGATGACTTATCCTTGGTTTGTAAAGAGGAGTGAAGGGTTTTGGAATTTGCAAAATATTGTCTTTCCTGTGGGAGCAATAAATATCTCTTGTCTAGCTATTGTAAGAATCAGCAAAAGTACCTCTGAGTTTTGTCATTTCACATCTTCAAAGGGACTGCTTTCCAAAAGATCCAAGCCAGTGTCTCAGTTAGTCAAATTTATGCTATCACCCCTACTCACCCCAATGCCAATATGTAATGGATGCAAGGAAAGACATTTGGGAGACATAATGCATTTATTTAATAATTATTCCTTTTCATTCATATCCTTATAGTTCTGATTTATTCCTTATTCCTACTCATTTATACTAATGGTAATTTTTTCTTTGTCTGTGTCATAGTATACTTGCTCTTATCTTTACTTATTCTTGACTCTTTCCTAATGTCCCCAAGATCCCCACATACCTAGACACAGACAGTCCTCTGGAGAGTAGAAAACAGCTAGGCCCAGACAATTAGCAGTTGTAATTGCTCTTTGCTACCTAGTTTCTCATACCAACTCACATTGTACAACAATCTAATTTTATGGAAGAGTTAGAGAATATAAGCAAAGCAAAGTACATCAACTCAGTACTTTATATGACTCTCCCCATATCCAAAAGAAAAGTACCAAATACTCTTCACAGGGAGTTTTCTCGAGGACACCCTAAGTCCTAGCCTCTACTCAGCCCCATTCTTCTGGCCATACTGTGTCTCCATCCTCCCATCTCTGCACAAGGGTTGGTCTGGCCCAAGAGATCACCTTCCTGCTTACACTCAGGGCAGTTTATGAGGTTATATTCCTTGAAATATGAACTATTTGATATAGAATAGCAGATTCTTCAGCTGAAGAGTACAGAGTGGACTTTGGCGCTCAAGATTTGCATCACTTCCAAATTCCCCTGCAAGTAGAAAATGTAATATGACTCCTCTTTCTTCCTGATTCTCTAATATTTAACTATAACACATACACATATATACACATAAACACACACACACATATTCTTAGAGACAATAAACTCTAAATCTACTTTAAAGAATAAAAGAATTTTCCTAAACACCCCATAATGTACACAGTATTTCCAGGACAAGATAGAGATAGCAATTAACATAATCACAGAAATCCATGGAATTTCTCCTTTGTTCTTGCTTTCAGCCTTAGCATACAGAGCCCAAGAAATTGGCCCAATTACAAAACCACCTACGCCATGGTTACCATTCCGAGCCCTAAGAGTTCTGAAACTTAGAAATGAAAGACTTTAGTTTTGCTTTATCCTTACATTTCAAACCATGTAAACAACTCTCGTGCAAGGCCTTCTCTTGTGTGTACATGTATGCATATGAGATGATTTATGACATCCCTAGACAAGCAACCTCTCAAGAAGCTGGGAGACTATCTTACCTATGGCACCAAGGTATCTACATTTGGCCTTTGGTAAAGCTGCTCCCATAACTGAAGAAAACAAATTCACTCTCCTGGACCCTCATACCATTACTTGCTCCACCTTGCAACCAGAGATGTTGCTTGGACAGGGGCACCTTGGTGACTCAGTCAATTGGGCATCCAACTCTTGATTTTGGCACAGGTCACTATTCCAGAGTCATGAGATGGAGCCCTACATCAGGGTCCATGCACAGTGGGGACTCTGCTTGAGATTTTTTCTCTCCATCTCCCTCTGCCTCTCTCCGCACCCACATGCTCCCTCTCTCTCTCTCTCAAGTAAATAAATAAATCTTTCAAATAAAAAGAAGAAATATTGCTTGGACAAACCCATTTAGCCTACCAAGAAAAGGATGAAAGGCCTAGAGCTTCATCTTATTCATCTCTTGGATGTAGTATAGAGTCTAGTAAACAGTAGACAATTAATAGATGCTAAATTGCAAGCAATGAACCAATTTACATGGTACAAAGTAGTATAATCTTCAAGAAGAGTATAAGCAAGAAACTTCCAATTTTGTAAAGTGGAGAAAAGACCCTACTTGAAAAGAAAAGATGGAAGGTTCTGTACTTGTAAGTAAAAAGATACTTGAGTGTGAGCTTACCAGTAATTAAGTGATACAAACAGAACCATCAGAGAAGCACTCTTCTCAGGGTTTTACCCAGGGCAAGTTTCACATCCTTATTCCTCAAACTGTAGATAAAAGGGTTAAGCATGGGAACCACATTGGTATAAAAGACTGAGGCAAATTTACCCTGGTCCATAGATCCAGGAAAAGAGGTTGTTAAATAGGTGAATGCCCCTGACCCAAAAAACAAAGCAACAGCAATAATGTGAGAGCCACATGTGCTAAAGGCTTTGGACCTGCTCTCAGCAGAAGGAATACGGAGGATATTAGAGAGAATCAGTGCATAAGAGATGAAGATGCTGATGCTGGATATTGTGATGACCACTCCCACAATAATAAAAAACAGCAACTCATTGACATGGGTGCTGGTGCAAGAGAGCTGCAAGAGAGGAAGAACTTCACACAGATAATGGTGGATGATGTTGGAATTACAGAACGTCAGTCTCAATATGCTTCCAGTGTGGGCCATAGCTCCAGCAAACCCTATCACGTATGAACCAAACATCAGCAGAGAACAAACCTGTGGGGACATGATGACCATGTACAGCAGAGGGTTGCAGATAGCCACATAGTGATCATAGGCCATTGATACCAACACATAGCATTCAGAATTGATAAAGAAACAGAAGAAGAATAGCTGAGTCATGCATCCCACATAAGAGATGATATTTTCTGACACAAAACCATTCAGCATTTTAGGGGTAAACACACTGGCATAACAAAGATCTATAAAAGACAAGTTGAAGAGGAAAAAGTACATTGGAGTATGAAGGCTAGAATTCAGCCCAATTAAGGTGATCAACCCCATATTGCCCACCACAGTAAACACATATATCCCTAAGAACAAGAGGAAGAGGGGTAGCTGGAGCTCTGGCTGTTCTGATAATCCCACTAGGATAAACTCAGTTGCTGAGGAGCTGTTTCTCAGAGTCATTCTCTTCCAGGGAGCTGTCTGTGGAAACAAGTGATAAAATACATAGATTGATGATAGTCACAAGCATCACTGATGGAAGAAGGCTCTAGAAGATGAGCCCATATATGGATGTCCTACCTTTTTACTTTCTTTTCTCATCTATGCCTCCTCCCCCAGCCAGGTTTTTGACAATATGCCCATGACTATATCTCAGCTCCCCTGGCAGGAGCTCTCCTGTCCCCCATTGTCTCCACCCATTCTCTGCCTCCCTTTCCTACCCTAAAAGGAAAGCCAAGAGTGCCCCCTACTGTCTCTACACATCCTACCTTTTTCCTCTAAACCCCTTCACTCCATCTTACATTAAAATAAGTGTTGAAAGCAGGGAAGGGATCGATATACTCTAGATGTCTGGGCTTAAAAGAAAATCATCAGGAATGATGAGATTCAGACATTCACCTTCACCTTCCTTCTCCCTGGTCCCACTCAGTGCTGGGCCTTATGCAATCTTTTTTCCCATTAGCTCAAAGGAGAAAATGGTGTTCCTGCATAAAACAAGCAGCCTCAAGTGTTAACTCCTCTGAGTCCCCCAGTGCTGAGAATTAGACCTTTTACAGACCCCAATCACCAAGGTACTCTGGGAATAGAATAAGATTTCTGTTTGTGGATTTTCCCAGATGGTCTACACCAACTTCAGGAGAAAATATAAAATAGCAACTCTCATTTTTACCAGAACCCCAGCTGGCATATCACAGAGAAGTTTATGCTACTTGATCTCAGGGGCCTGCTTAGACACAATTTCCCCTGGGAATTTCTCAGAGACTTGTTTCTGTGAGGAAAGAATTGCACTGTCTTTGTTTACAGTCTGGATTATGCTGCTTCCCTAGCATCTTGGGACTCGGGTATTCTACTCAAACTTCCCTGTTACTCCAGGGATTTCACGCCATTCACTACTGAGTGAGAGAGGTTTATTTTTCCTCTCGATTAACTCTTAGCACTTAAGCTTGACTTTAAAGGAAAATAACCTCAAACTTATTTTAGCCACCATTTCCAAATATTCAAAGGGAATTTGGTAATAGACAACAATTTAAATCAGAGTTGTAGATGCTACAGAGAGCACCTCAGACAAAATGTTTCAAACAGCCTGAGCTGCTCAGAACAGTGGAGACACCACACTACCACCACCACAAGCACCACCTACCCTCAGATCTATTAAGGGCCACAGACAGGCCTTTGGTATATATAAGGAGATTAAAATATAACAACACATATGCAAGGGAGCACACATACACCTGCATAAAGTTACTCCATAGATACATGCAGGCCAAGATGTAACAGGAGATGTACCTAAATGTTTTAATCCTGTCACTCTCCAGATGACAAAGCTGCTCTCCATATGATCTGCTACATGAATATTCTAAGAAACATTCAAAGGCATGTCAGCAACTGCATTTGTAAGTTAACTGAGACTGCCTAAAATAATCCCAGTTCTCCTGGAATAGTTCTGATTTACATCTATTATCCCTGTAATTATTAATAGCACACTGTCTCACTCTTAAAAGTGTCTGGATTTGGCTAAGAAATTATATGGTCACCCTACTAAAAAGAACATAAGCAGCTATTCAGGTCCTCTGGCCCCCACTGCCTCCTAGACCCACTGACCTCCATCCTCATTCTAAGGGAGTATCTTTTACCCTCCTTGCCCTCAAAGTTCTCCTTAACTGAACTTACTCCTCCTGACCAACCAATACTATATCTTCAGTAGATTTATGTTCAAAAATGGGAAGAGCCCTTGCTGCAAGCTGTTTTAGGGTTTCCAAAAACCCTAAAGCAAAGAAATACAAACCCTAGCTACCTTCCTAAAATAGGTAGAAGCGGAATAGAGGGAAAAGAATTATGTAGGTATAAGGATTAAACATTGGTACAGTTTTACATTATGATCATTGTGATCATAATATGAGTGATACAACATTGTTGAGTATCATTGTTTATGGAACAATAGATTGATTAGTAATATTTAACAAATTTGGACATACACATATATTTTGACCAGTCGATTCAACTCCTAGGTGCATACCCAATAAAAATAAATACACATGTTATCTAATGACATGTCAAGTTTCATAGCACCATTATTCAAAATAACCAAGAACTGAAAGTAACCCATATTTCAATCAGCTATAGGCTGGATAATAAATTGATATTAATAAAAAAGAATTCCGAATAGCCATGAAAGTTAATAAAGATTTTATTTATTTATTCATGAGAGACACACAGAGAGAGAAAGAGGCAGAGACACAGGCAGAGGGAGAAGCAGGCTCCATGCAGGGAGCCTGATGTAGGATTTGATCCCAGGTCTCCAGGATCATGCCCTGGGCTTAAGGTGACGCTAAACCGCTGAGCCACGTAGGCTTTCCAGCCATGAAAGTTAATAGCATAGATAAAGGTCACAAACTTATTATGAAGCAAAAGAAGCCAAGCATAAAGAGTACACACTTTATGATTCCATTCATATGAATTTCAAAAATAAGGAAACTAATCTGTGGTGTTATAAGTCAGATAGCTGCTATTTGGGATCCCTGGGTGGCTCAGCAGTTTAGCACCTGCCTTGGGCTAAAAGCGTGATCCTGGAGTCCCAGGATGGAGTCCCACATTGGGATCCCTTTATAAAGCCTGCTTCTTCCTCTGCCTGTGTCTCTGCCTCTCTCTCTCTCTCTCTCTCTGTCTCTCATGAATAAATAAATAAATAAATAAATAAATAAATAAATAATCTTTACAAAAGAAAGATAACCATTATTTATGTTTGGTTTTGCAGAGTCTAGTGACTGGAAAAGGATATACTTCAAGGTTGTTGACAATATTCTATTTCTGATAGGGGTACTGATAACATGGATGTGTTCAGTTTGTAAAAATTCATCAAGCTATTTCCCTTTATAAAAAGATTTTATTTACTTATTTGAGAAAGAGATAGTGCGAGAAAGCAAGAAAGAGCACAAGTGGGAGGGAGAAGCAGACTCCCTACTGAGCAGGGAGCAGGATGCTGGTCTCCATCCCAGGACCCTGGGATCAGGACCTGAGACGATAGCAGACACTTAACTGAGCCACCCAGGCACCCCCATCAAGCTATATCCTTGTGTTATACTTAAGTGTTAATATAAGTCGAGAACAAAAATAAATTAATATTTTAATAAATCATCCTGACAAACTACTTCAACACTAAAATTACAAAGCATCTTTGAGCCATTAATTCCCTAATTTGTAAAATGAGAATTTACTGACCTAACAATTCAGTATGATGGCATGTACAAAAAAGACAAAAACAAGGGCACCTGGGTAGCTCAGTGGTTAAGCATCTGCCTTAGGCTCAGGTCATGACACTGGAGTCTTGGGATCGAGTCCTGCATCAGACTCCCCACCGGAAGCCTGCTTCTCCCTCTTCCTGTGTCTCTGCCTCTCACTCTGTGTCTCTTCTGAATTAAAAAAAAAAAATCATTTTTATTTTTCAGCCATCTTATATCTCTGAAAACTCCCTTTATTTCTTATATAAAGGGAGGAAATCAAAGGGTAAAAGAATTTATGGATATGAAACAACTACAAAGTGCCTGGTATTATGCCATTATGTTGGATGTTTTCTAATGTAATATTTATAACAACTGTACAATGTGCATATGTATAGAAGATTGTTTTTTTTCCAAAGATGACCATAGCAGCACATACCCATAAACACACATATACACACGTATGTATCCTACATGTTCTTGGTACAATAGGACTGACACTCCTTAAATAAAGAGATGGGATCTATATTCCCTACCCTTGCATCTAAGCAAGGACTTGGGATTTCTCCAACCAAAAGAGAATAGCAGAAGCAATGTTATCTGACTTCTAAAGTTCAGCCCTACAAGGGTACAGCTTTTACCTCTCTCTCACTCTTTCTTTTTCTCTCTTTCTCTCTCCCTCTCCTGACCCCTTCCACTCTTATTTCTCTTTTATCATCCTCTAGCCTTCAGGACAATCATATTGGAACCCTCTGGCCTTGTCTCCAGATATGCCACAGGCCAGCAAGTTTATGGTCATTTACCCAATATTAAGAAGATGCAGAAGCCCACTAGGACCTGTATGCTAGTTGGTAGACATCAAGGAAAAATACTCAAGGGAAATGGCCCAGGGACTTTTCAGTACAAATTTGAATTACTTAGTCCAGTTCTCCCTTATTACTCAGAATATCTCCTATGGTTCCATATTTAGATGTTTTTAGGCTTATTTTTATGTAGAAAATAGGCATTTCCTTTTAGTACACATAATTTTTCTAGTACAAATAATTTCATATCTTCTATATTTCCCCCTTTGAACAACAATTTATCAGATGTGCGGCAATGGCCCAGCAATGAAAGACTGAGAATTAATTATCTCTGTTCATTAGAGTAGAAATCAACTTATTAACTTATTCATCATCCAATATGTATTATTAAGCCCAGCTATTTCCAGTACTCTTGCAAACTTTATACTCAGAAAAATCTCTCCTGAAAGAACAAAACTAAGAATTCTGAATAGAACAAAACTAAGAATTCTGGGTAAAATACAAAAATCATCTATCTGTTAATGTTTGAGGTGGCAGAGACTCAACGAATTCCCATGAGAGCAAAAGGCAAAAGATAAAGTACACAAGCACTGGACCTGGAATTTGCCTTGGGGGAACTAGCAGATTCCCAATGGCCCAGAGTTGGGTTTTAATTCAGTTGCCTATGCAGGACATAAAGGATAAATCCTGGGATAGGTCCATTCATGACTAAACCTTAGCAGCCTGAGAGTTTGGAATCATTACTAACTTGTAATCCTGGATCCCCAAAGAAACATTTTCCATGGCTAAATTAGAGAAATAAAAAAAACCCACACAGGAAGAAGGCAAGATATGTGTCTGATATGGCCTTGGCTCTAGGGAAGAGAAAGAGATAAAATATCTCCTGAGAACTTCTAACAACCTCTGCATTCCAGGTTAAAAAAAAAATCATATTACAAATGTAACCAAATATATATATTTCCTCTCTGGAAAATATAGATTAGCTCCAGATATCAAAGAATTTCCCCAGATAACTAACTGGGGATCATGAAATTTTAATGAAAAGCCCTAAACAAACACAAAAGAAGCCACCAGAAATGAAAATAATCATTAATGATAAACCACAAGCTACAGGACCAGGCCTGCAAAATTATCAGGCTTATCAGAGACAGAATACAAAATAATTTATTTAATATGTTCAGAAAAAAAAAGAGCAAAATGTAATGAAGGCTCCATCAAAACTTGACAGGACAGATTTTTTTTTAAACAATCAACTAGCACTTTTAGAAATGAAAACGTGATAGTTGAAATGAGGAAGTCTATGAATGTGATAGCCTATTAGACACAAGTGAAGAGTTAATAGGTAAAATGGAGGAGGATAGATTTAAAGGTATTATCCAAAGTCAGCATCAGCCACAGGGAAAGACTATGAATTAGAGACATAACTTAAGAAATGTAGAAAGAGGGGATCCCTGGGTGGCACAGCGGTTTGGCGCCTGCCTTTGGCCCAGGGCACGATTCTGGAGACCCGGGATCGAATCCCACGTCGGGCTCCTGGTGCATGGAGCCTGTTTCTCCCTCTGCCTATGTCTTTGCCCCTCCCTCTCTCTCTCTCTCTCTCTCTGTGACTATCATAAATAAATTAAAAAATAATAATAAAAATTAAAAAATCTATATTTAAAAAAAAAAAAAAGAAAAGAAAGAAATGTAGAAAGAGAGAAGGTCCAGTAGGCATATAGAGAGCATTTACCACATTCTAGGGCCTGTGTTTTGCTCTAAGAATATAGCAACAATCAAAAGAGATACAAAATCCCTGCCCTTTCAAATATATATAATCTAGTTATATACCTAGATACCTAGAATAAACAGATACTTATACATAACTAACTAGAAGTATTGACTACAACATTAGTACTCCTTCCATGTTTAGGAATCTGCCCTTACGTGAGCCTTGATTGGAACCAGACTCAGCCTTCTGTGAAACTTCCCCAAAGAAAGTAAGACTGAACTCAGCCAGTCAGATGTTTCTATGCAGGACTCTAAGTCTGGGGCAAGTGACACAAAGGAACAGGAACAATTTATATTTCATTTTGGCAAAAACAAAGAAAAATTACCAGTGATAACGAGTATTGGGTATTGGTGGTACCAATACAAGGAACCAATGCAGCCTAACCAGATGGTTCTGTGGTATAATTTGGCTGTGATTCCACCACTTGATTTCCCCTAGATCCTGCCGGATTCCAAAAGCTAATTCTCTGGCCTGCTCTATGGGTTTGTTAATAACCCCCAATTAATTCCATCTTTTGCCAAAGTTAACCCGAATCAATTTCTGCTGTTTGCAGTCAATAACCCTGGCTAGTATGATAGGAACTGGACATTCAGGAAGCTGTAGACAAGAGAGTAGAGACAGAAAATCATTTAGGCCATGGGACAAATTTCTCTTATTCCTAGGATGAAGGCAGACACATCTACCAAAATTACCTTCTTAGAGGGATATAACAAACTCTCCTTCAAAGTTTTGCTCTATTTTGAATGATATTCCCCTTTCATGGAAATGTTTGGATATGATTTGGAGGATAAATGAACAAACATTTCCAACTCCACAGATTATTCTTCATATTCCTACACAGTTTTGAAAACTTTCAATTCTTCAGTGACTCCTCTTTTCTAATAAACTTCATTATACTGTTTACTGAATGAATAACTTTGCTGGCTAAACAGAAAGGTATTCAATGAATTATCTGGCCAGATTTTTATGCAATATGGGTCATAGCAAAAAATAATGATAATAATAATAAAAGGGATGATATTTAACATCAAAGGAAGCTTATGGCACAATAATTATTTTTATTAATGATTAAATAGCTAGTGTTTGTTTATATTGGGCAGTGTTATGATAGATTTCTGTTTTCCATGGACTCTATATTCACTTTATTGCCTTTGATGTTTCATATGAAATCAATACATAGAATAGCTTTTTGTACACTTTCTAAAACTCGGGAAATAATTTTCCCCGAAAAAATCATTATAAAGTATTCCAAAAAGTATATCTTTGATTTTTAGCAGGTTATTTTGTGCTAGTTCTTTATTCAAAACATTCTCCAATTATTACATTGTTACTATGGAAATATACAATCTGTTTTATGATATGGTTTTAGAAATGCATTGGTATTAGGCTTAAATATAAGTAGAAGGTTACCAGCAGAGAAAATTAGGAGAACATTCTGAGCAAAGGGAATACAAAAAAGAATTTAAAAGGTCATCAGAGGAAAAAAGCACTGCAAATTTGGGGAATGGCAAATGATATTGAGACTTGAATTGTTGTATACATGGCAGGGAGGGGTGGGAGATAGTTGGGAAAGGTTAATGATGATAATAAATCATATCTCTCATCTATTTCTGATTCCAGAATCAATTGAGAAATTAGAAATTAGTCTAATTTCTCACTCATAGTGCAGTAGTTCAGCAGGTCCCACACATATTTATATCAGTTTTGATGCTGATAGAGTTGATTGAAAGACCCAGCTTGGATGTACAAGTAAGACCTTGTAATTTCCTATGGCACTTCACAGACTAAATTAGTGAATATAGGTCTAAACCAAGCTGCACAACAGTTGGTATTCTCTTATAAAGAAGAAGGATTACAGATGGAAGAGATGAATGGGAACACTGAGAATGTGCCCATCCTAACCAGAAATGGGGCGAGAGGCCATAAGAAGGGGACTAGGACACACTGAGCCACATAAGCTCATTCTCCCAATTTCTCATCAGTCCTGTAAACTATCCTCTTCCTTTGGGTTAGAGCGGGAAAGATAAAGGGGAAGAGAAATGGTTGCTTCTTTATTTACCTGCCTGGGATGTAGACATTTCTTCACAAGGGAAAGAGAAGTTTAAAGCATAAACAAGGCTAGAATGTCTAGACTTGCCTTTGACTTCTGATAAAAGATGAAAGAGAAGGATAGAGACCAGAAAAACTGAACTAAGGTAGTGGGAGGAATATGCAGAATTGACACTAAGAATAAATCAAAGACAGAGCTACTCTTAGAATTTAGAAAAGAAATATAGGATCATCAGATGAACATATCACTGTTAAAAAACTCTTTGGAAAGAAGGAAGCAATGTCTTTCTGTGCAGCAAACAGAAATATTTTGTATCATTCCATAGACCTTTTAGCTTTAAATGCAATGAATATCATTGAAAATAATGATTTTGATAAAAATTTAATCACATGGAAGACTGTTTACAATGTGTTACAGAATGAAAAATAAAGTTACAAAATTGTACTTAATATGATCACATCTGTCTCTGTTGTATATATATATGCATATATATATATACATATATTATGTGTGTGTGTATATATACACACAGGTGTATAGATAGATATAGTGTTTGCAAAATGGTCTAAGCCATCACAACTGCACATAGAGAAAAATATTCTGAAAGAGTATACATTAAAATACTAAAAGTAGTTTTCTCTAGGTCATAGAATCATGGATTTTTTTATCTTTTGCTTTTCTCTACTTTCAATATTCCTATAGTATTCCTATAGTACTTGAGCATTACTTTTGCAAATTTAAGAATTATTATTTTTTAAAAATAAATTAAAAACAAAACACTGTAGCGACACCTGGGTGGCTCAGTTGGTTAGTGCCCCCTCACTCATATTACAGTTCAGCAGGTCCCACACATACATATATTACTGACTCTATTAGTTCAATGCAATAAATAAGTAGAAAAATCTTTAGGATCTTTCTCTTGACATATATTTTGAGCAAATTTTTCTAAATGAGAGTGACTGTATGAATTTACTTAGGTCAAAGGCATCAGGAACTTGGACATTACACATGATGAATATATGTGCTATTTCTTACACATACAGATTGAACCTCTGGAAGGCAGCAAATGTTGAGAATATGGGCTCTAGAATCAGGCAGTCTAAATTTAATTGTTTACTCCACCACTTGCTATTGTACAATCTAAGCAAATTCCTTAACTTGTAGAGAAGATTAAATGAGAACTTGTATGTAAAGTCCAAAGGACCTAAAGTTTCCAAAATGTCATTATTGGAGTTTGAAGAACATGAGTTTCTTGAGTGTGAAAGTCTTGTTCACCTTGATTCTCAAGCTGTAATTCTGGAAACTTAGAATGAAAGGAGAAGGGTAGTCACTGCAAGCAAGGTACAATATGAAGGAAGGAAGCAAATGGGACAAGAAGTCCTATGTTTAAGGAAGCTAGACTGAGTGGCATCAAAACCCAATTGTGTGGACAAGAGTCCCAGGACTTGTTTCCCCTCTCACTCCAGGCCTACTTATTCCTTCTATGTAGTCTCACTGATCACTGATGGGAACCTGAGGATATTATCACATGAGTTGGTAAAAGATAGTGAGAAAAAGACCACCAATGACACTCAGGGCTAATGGACTTTGAGACACAGAGTGTTGGCCCATTCACAGAGACCAGGTCTATCACCTGTACACAGACAGGCATCCTCAAGGGAAAAAAAAAAAAAAACATATAAAATAATATTTTATAAACATGAATATTCTCTCATTAGATACCTACTTGCAGAATTACATTATATACAGCTCATTTCACCTACCATTCATATTTTGGTTTAAACACAATTTATCTCTAAATAGAACCAAAGCTGGGGCAGGAAAGTTACAAAATAAGCCTGAAACATACTGCTTTGCTATAAAGCAACAAAGGCTCAAAATCTAATAGAGATATATTAAAAGAATATAGGAACTAGTTTGAAGAGGCTCCCACTGGATAAATCAGGAACAAACTTAGCAACAACTTAAGCAATGACAATAATGAATCATAACCCATTGGATAAAATTGGAATGTATGAGCCTACAATCATATGAATGAATAAACAGATGAATGAGTGAATGGATAAGTAAATAAATACAGAAGGAAAGATTCTTTCTGACAAAGTACCAACTAACAATAATGAAAGCTTGATGGAGTTAGAAAATCTCCACTTTTCAACCATCAGAGTAATACTGATTGAGGCAAGAATTATCAATGGATGCTAAAACTGGTATGTGAAAAATTGAAAAGGAACAAGACATTTCATAGTTCTAAAATATCTCTCCCTAACTTTAATTACAAAGGGAAAAGTAGTAATTTTCCCCAATAAAACTACAAGAAACTTGCAAAGTTCCAAAAACTGTATTATCAAATGTCCCCAGAAGCAATTCTGACAGGATGTAGAATATATTCATTTGTGACAGTAAAGAAAAAGGAAAGTAGTACTGTGCCCTGCAAAATCAACAAGGAAGAATCAGGTTATGGTCTTGGTGACTTTTTTCTAGTTTATCTTTTGAACACAATCTTTCAGGCTTAGTCTGTTATTCTGGGGGAAATGGGAGCTTCATACATGAATGATTCTTTTTTTTTTCATCATACAAGTTGTTCTTTTAATTTGTTGTTTCTCAGATATGAGCGAAAATGGACAGTACAGAGCGAATGCACGATTGTTGGCATTTTATAAAACTGCTTTCAGAGCCAATGTTCAATCAGAGAGTGATTTAGAATTTGCTAGAAAAAGTTAACCATTTTATACAGCACTATGCTTGACTATAAAAAGGAGTGGAAAGTTAGGTTTACAAATCCTAGAGTCTGGCTCTGCTACAGCCACTAGATGTGGAGGCTATATCAAAATGGACAACAAGGACCCTGCTCACACAGAACTTACAGTCTGATTTGTTGTGAGGATGTATATAGAAAAGTAAATGAGCAGTGGTCCTGCATTTGGACCAACACTTAACAGGTGAAGTGCAGTGTGCTCTGAGAATACAGGGTAGGGACACTGAAAGAGACAGAGATGTGGGAGAAAGATATTCCAGAAGGACACTTCATAATAAATTATCACAAAGGGAAAGTTCTAGACTATCTTTCCTTCCTTGGACCAAAAAGATTACCAGAGTTATGATGAAGCCAAGAAAAAGCCATTTAAGAAATAAAGGGATGAGGTAAAGCAGAATTTGCCACCTCAAGATGTCTTTTTGGCCTAAGAATGATCTTGATCTGATTCTTTTTACGAAAACAAAGACAGAAGAAGCTCTGACAGCTGGATAGAAGTTGCCCCCTTTGTGAGGGAAATTTATAAGAGAAATCTCCATTTTTAAGAGTTTCTCCCCCTCTGTACCAAAAAGAGGGAGATGACTAAATCTCTAGAAACTGTTATCAATGGAGAAGGTAGCAACTTAAATCTGCATAACAACCATACCATCATTTACTGGGCTTTGCCTGATAACCTTTTCTGTAAGTGACAACCCTCCCCCACAACATCTTTTTTTTGCCTTTAGCTGGAGATGGTATTTAAGTTGGTGGCTTGGGTCGTTTTTCCTGAGTATCTCCTATATATATAGGATGTATACATGTTATTAAACTTCTCTTTGTTTTTCTCCTGCTGATCAGTCTTTCATCACAGGGGAGTTTCAGCCAAAAATCTAGAAGGAAAATAATTTTCCCTCCTCTACAGGGAATATATAATAAAGAAAAAGAAGACAGAAGAAAACATGCTCAGTTTTGCTCCCACTTTTCTTTTCTTTATCCATTCAGATACCACAAGTGGTAGTTCATGAAGTAGAAAGGAATAAAAGCTGTAAAAGGAGAAGACAGTAATACAAACACCACCACTGTCAAAATTAAAGGTAATCAGTTTTTAATGAGTGACACCCTTACTGGTACAGGATCTGGCCAAGAGTAGACCATCTGAATATGTTTATACTGCTTGTGAGAGTATAAATTGAGATGAACTTTAAAGAAGGAATTTTGGAATAATATTCAACAATCTTATGTCACTCCGTAATTCTGTGTCTAAAAACATATCCTAATTAGAGGAAAACTCAAAGAGTTATTGAGTAAGTCTGCTAACCATGGTTTATAATTTGGAAAAACAAAAGTAATATACAGTAGTAAAAAATTGTTAATGAGATATAATACATGCATATACAAGAATTTTATGTGATCATAAAAATCAAGTTGGAAACAAGAGACCAGCAAAAACAAATTCTGTGAGCTGTGTCTTGGGAAACACACTTATATAACCAGAGCTGACACTCCCTTGTTTTCACAGTGTGCTTTTCTCTCTGCCTCTTTTTGGCTATCCACAATCCTTCATACACATCTTTCCTGCTTTTTTATTCACTTATTTATCCAATAACAACCCTTTATTCCCTCCCCTGCATATTAGTTTTCATTGGTAGATAACATGTTAAAGCAGCTGCTCATAGACTTTGAAAACAAGGACAAGGTTGTGTGTATGTATGCGCAGGTGTAACCAAACTCAAGAGGTTTGCCATTGGGGTACACTGAATTGAACACAACTCAAGGAAGTGTTGAAAGCAAAGCACTTTTTTTGTTTGTTTAGAGATTTTATTTATTTATTCATGAGAGACACAGAGAGAGAGACAAAAAGAAAGGCAGAGGGAGAAGCAGGTTCCCTGCAGGGAGCCCCATGTGGGACTCAATCCCAGGACCCAGGATCAAGGCCTGAGCCAAAGGCAGACCCTCAACTACTGAGCCACCCAGGTGCCCCAAAAGCAAAGCACTTTTTATTACTTGTTACAAATAAGAAGATAGAAAGCACGATCTGCCTGTGGGGTTAGTACAGGAAGCTTTTATTTAGCGTATTAGGGAGCAGGGACAGGGTCTTGTACATACAGTAAGGAACTTAATACATATTCTGTTACCTAGGTATTTTAGTTCAACTGCATATGTCTGGTATGTCAGCATGTTAGTGCATACATTGAACGTTCAAAATACGGTGGAAAACTCTGCCCATAAGAGAAGATCTTATTAAAATTAAAGATAACTCAGGACAACTGGGGCGGCGCGGGGTGGGGGGGGGCGGGTGCGGGGGGGCTTCTGCACAGGTCCTCCCCTCCAAACCAGCTCAGACTGGCCTATACAAAGAGCTATCAGGGGAAACACCTAGCCTGGCATTTCCTTGGCAGGAACTGCTGGTTCCAGCAACAAAACATTCCATCCCTGCTTTTGTCCCTTCTCCTCCTCCCTTCTGTTGATAGTTTTCAGCCCTCTGATCTGAGTAACTCCCTGTTGCATCTTGGCTAACACAAGCACCATGCATAGAAAGACTGTCTTAAAACATACAACCAATAAGCAACATTGACAGACCCTGGAGAGGGTACAGAAGGACCAGAAAATTGAGTAAAGAGAGACTTCCTTTCACTGAGTATTTTTTGGTAATAATTATAAATACCATGAACATGTACTGCCCAGTCAATGTACAAATAAATACATATTGTAAATGGGTTGTAGAAAGAATACACAAATGTAGAAAGAAATAATTCTCTTAATAATCCTGTGGAAATGACTTCAAAGAGAAAGAGACATCAGGTAACTTGCATGAGGTCACATAGCTGCTGAGTAAAAACTAGGCTCAAATCTGACTCTACCTCTCAATTCCCTACTCTGCTTTTTCTGAGTCTCTATGCTGTTCTTCCCTCCCTTGTCCCAGTCATCCCAATTCTACGCTGGTCCTGTGTTCTGTGCCATCTAACCACAGTTCCCTGGTTCCATTTGAATTCACCCTTACTGATCTGTACCTTCCCAAAGGATGTAACTATATACGCATCCAGACTTCATTTTTACAAATAGAAGAGAATTTTCCTGAAGAGAATCTCATAAATCGAAAGTATTTTCAGAGTCTTTCATATATTGTTGTTTCTCAAAGACATATTTACCACTTATAATTTTCTTTTAAACCAAGAAGTAATTCTGCCTCCCTTTACACAATACCATTAGGCTGTGGATTTACAAACCTAAACTGTATAATCCTTGCACCCTATACTGGAAGGGTGTGTCAGAGTCCCAGCAGAAAAAAGATGACTCCCGGAAAAATGTAACAAGGGCACTATTTGCATAGGTGTAGGCAAAAGGGTGGTTACGAGAAACCAGAGAAGGATGGTAGAAGCAAGCAGCAGCAGCATTACCATCCGTTTGCATAAAGAGATGAAGGAGCAGTTACTGTCAATGGCTTAGAAATGGGCAGTTACTGTAGCCCACTGGAAGTCAGGGAAATAAATATCACAATATCGTGTTCCACTTGTCCTCTGATTTCTTCTGCTGATGCTGCCATTGGCTTAACCCAGCCAGAAACCAGAGGGTCACAGAGCCCATTGACAAGATCCATTAGGAAATGCCTCCCAACACTTGAAGTAAGGTACAAAGGAATAGAAAGTTGATCTAGAGAGGCACACAGAGAACACCTCACACATCTCTATCACATACAGTACCATAACAGTCCGTGGTCGTTTCCTCTGTTGACTGGCTGCTATGTGGCGCTAACCTAATTACTGGCTTGTAACACAAAGTTTCCATGGTTCTGAAATATTCTCCTGATTTTTAGCTGACCACCCTGAGCTTCAGACTTCTCCACCCAGGTTTCAAAAGCACAATTTGAAACAAGGAAATTATTGTGTGCAAAAAATTCCCAAATCCTGTACTTCATGACCTTGATATTTTCTATATGGTTGTCCAGCCAGCATGACCAAATCCCTTAAAGTCCAAGTCCCTGAAGCTCCACACCACTGACTTAGGAGTAACCATGCTTCCTGCTGTCTGGGTCCCAGCATACTTCCCCCAAGTACTGTGCAAAATTCTTCAAGAATTTGGTCATTTAGCCAAGACCATCTCAACAAAGTTTTATACCTCCTACCTTCTTTGCAAAAATGTGGTATTTAAAATTAGCCCTTGAAAAGTTGCATGAAATTTCTGTAGATAGAACCAGATCTTAACATCCTAGATCAGTTCACATTTGAAATGAAATCTTCCAGTGTTGATGGAGGAAGAAAGTGAGCCATAGTGGAAAACAACTAGTATTAAAAATCAAAAGCCTATATCCTAGTCACAGTCCTGCTGCTGGGTAACTGAGTGACCTTGGAGAAGGTATATAAATTTGTATCTATTCTCAGAAATATGAGGGAACTGAATTAAAGGACCTTTAAGGTCCACTAAATATGAGTACCCTAGGTTAAAGAATCTTCTTAAATTAAAGGATGCATAAAGTGGAAAGGAGAAAGTTAAAATTTCCTCCATGTAACCAGTGGAACCTGAATCATATAAGGAAGGAAGAAAGGCCCTTTCCTAAGTATTACTCCTTTCTCAAGAGAATGGTTTCTTGCTCAGTGTTTTCTTCAGAGCAATTTTGACATCCTTATTCCTCAAGCTGTAGATTAGTGGGTTGAGCATGGGCACCACGATGGTGTAGAACAAAGAGGACACTTTCCCCTGATTCATAGGTAAAAGAGAGGATGGTTTGAGGTACATAAATGCCCCTGATCCAAAGAAGAGGGAAACAGCAATTATGTGGGAGCTGCAGGTGCTGAAGGCTTTGGACCTGCCCTTGGTAGAATGAATACGGAGAATGCTGGAGAGGATGAGGGCATAAGAAATGAAGATGGTAACTGTGGGCACACCAATATCAATGCCCACAACAACAAAAACTACCAGCTCATTGACATAGGTGCTGGTGCAAGAACGCTCAAGAAGGGGAAGGATGTCGCACATGTAGTGGTCAACCAGATTGTTGGCACAGAAGGTCAGTCTTACCATGCACGCTGTGTGGGCCATGGCTCCAGCAAACCCCATCACATAGACACCCAACAGAAGGAGGAAGCAGACCTGAGGAGACATGGTGGCAGTGTATACCAGTGGGTTACAGATGGCGGCGTAGCGGTCATATGCCATTGCTGACAGGATGAAGGACTCAGATACAACAAAGAAGAGAAAGAAGAAGAGCTGAGTCATACACCCTGCGTAGGAGATGACGTTCTTCCTCAAGACAAAATTCATCAGCATCTTGGGAGTGATAACAGTGGAATAGCAGAAATCTATGAAGGACAAGTTGAAGAGGAAAAAGTACATGGGGGTGTGCAGGTGAGAATTCAGCCCAATCAGGGTTATCAGGCCCAGGTTCCCTACCACCGTGACCACATAGAAACCTAGAAACAGGAAGAAGAGAGGAATCTGGAGTTCTGGCTGGTTGGTTAAGCCTGAGAGGATAAACTCTGTCACAGAGGAGTTCTCAGCTGCCATTCTTACTAAAGGCATTCTGTGAGAACAAGGAGAAAGAGTCCATTTGAGGGGGGGAGAGAGAGAAAGAGAGAGAGAGAAAGAAACAGAGACACCCCCTCTCCTCCTAGTCACCTCCTATTTGTAAGAACTGAATCCACACAGAGATTTTGAACTTCAGCAGAAAAGCCTCTCAGGATGCCTATGGATCTGATCTCAAGGCCCCCTAAGGACTCTGCCACTAGAGCACCCTCTGGAGAATGGACCTTTCTCCATGGTGAGGACAGATGCTGCTGGGAAGAGGGTCTCAAAGATGAGCTGAGGAGTCTCCCAGGTCTTTACTTTGGTCCATTTATTGTGTCCTTCCAACTCCAGCTTCTGCTCAAGGTCGCAAAATCTGGGGCCAGTATCTGGGGAGAGTCCTCTCAGAGGTTGAAGGCAGCCCACCTGTGCCTGGAGTTTCCACCCTGTGGTCACCAAGGACAAAGCAGAAAAGCGAGGTGGTCCTTCCCAAAGCCTTTCTTATGTGAGGCTGGGGACTTAAGTTCTGTCCAGATTCAGTCACTCACCCTCCTTCAGCCTAGAGCCTCCACAATGTACCCTTCAGTCCAAATCTTATCCATGATTGTTCAGACAGATAAATGACTGTGGTGCTAACACAGAAAAAGGAACTAAGCACAGACCATTTTAACTCCCATTCTGTTTAAAGGATCAGAATCTGGACTGTCTTAGAATTTGCTCTGAGCTTAAGAAGATGATATCTGATGGAGGCTTTACCCCAACGCTATTTTCCAGTTTGTAGAAGGGAGACAGCACCTTAGCCTATAATCATTGCCAACTGGTGATGGGAGACTAAGGGGTTTTATTCTGGATTTGGGGATCTGGGGACCTGATTAGAAGTAGAAAGCCAAAGGATCCCCCAGGATCACAGTCTTAGAAACTAACTGTTAAAAAAGTAATATTGGCTTGTACCCTTGATAATATTTGAATGGGCTTTTAAAAACATTATTTAGTTGCCCAATTAATATCTACTCAATAAAATGCAAAGTATTGTACAAAAAATAATAACTTAACCATTTATTGAGGGCTTACGATATGTACCAAGCATTCTTTCTGTCCTAGCACTTGTGTACTGACTCCAGCAGGCCAGAATCCAATATCATTTCACATGTAATATTTCTTTTTAATTCTCTCCCCAAATCCTATGAACTAGGTTTTATCACTCCCATTTTATTTTGTTTTAAATTTTATTTATTTATGATAGTCACACAGAGAGAGAGAGAGAGAGAGAGAGAGAGAGAGACATAGGCAGAGGGAGAAGCAGGCTCCATGCACCGGGAGCCTGACATGGGATTCGATCCCGGGTCTCCAGGATCGCGCCCTGGGCCAAAGGCAGGCGCTAAACCGCTGCGCCACCCAGGGATCCCTATCACTCCCATTTTAGAGATGCAATAATTCACCAGATGTTAAATTACGAAGGCCATATGAAATCTAGATCCATCTTGCTTCAAATCTGGTGTTCTTAATGATTGTGTTTAGCCTCTCCCTGTGGGAGATAATAAAATATATAAGCAGAGTCCTTGCCCTCAGGGGTCTGACAATCTTCTGGAAAAATTAAGCTAGAACACACTGAACTTAATATGCTGAAAAAAATGTGCTAAGATCCAGAAAAGTTAAAAATAAAAATGCTATTCAAGTTCAGAGAAGGGCATTCCATACACCACTTAAATTTCAGTTCATCACAGAAATTGCAAAATATCTAGTCCAAGGAGAAACAGACCTTCTCTGTGATCTCTTGGAACTTGAGTTTGGCAGTGAAAAAAAAAAAAAAAAATCCCTGTCAATTAAGAACATTCTTTTCCAGAATTGCTAAATTGTTGGAATTCTTGACAGGAGGCACCTGTCCTCCATCCTGTCAGATCTCTTTTAGGAGGTTCCCAGTGCCCTCATATTGACTGTCATGGCCTTGTAGCTTGACCCCTCTTCCCACCAGACCCACCAACATTTGTTTCCCCATTTTGCTTCCTTTGCTCCTTTTCTAACCCTCTCTCATGACAAAAGTTATCCCACTGTGCCCCAATCTCTCAGTCTTGCTTGAGCTTAGTGACAGCTAATTCACACATTTGGGGTCTCATAGATTTGAGGCAATATTAAAAGTCATCTAGTCCTGAGGTTCACGCTGAGTTAGAGTTATCTATGCATTTTAAAAGTACGTATTCTATTATTCCAATCAAAACATAATAAATCAGAATTTTCAGACATAAGACTTTATAATCAGTTTTTTTCTTCTAAATCTATTCCTCGTGATTGGGATATTTAGCCAGGTTCAGAATTCACTGATCTAACCCTCCTACCCTACATGTTCCAAACAGAAAAATTGAGGCCAAATCAATCACACAGCTGGTTGGTGGTAGAGTCCAAATAAAACATGAATCTCTAACTTCTCCAGTTGGAGGTTTCCAGCTTATCCAGAAGAAGCCTACCTGGTGTTTGATTTGGTTGAGTACAATGCAGAGTACAAGTAAAGGACATAATTTGACATCAAACCTAGAATAGCACCCGAGGGTTGTATTGGGGAGAAACTTAAATGCCATGACAAGAAATGTATGAATCCATGGAACATTTTGAACAGAGGAATGGAATGACCAGGGGAATGACATGATCAGATGTGCTGAGGAAGACCTACCAGTCTTGCGGGTTATTGGGTGTTAATGACTTGATTCAATAGTCCCTCCAGGCAACGTTCTATCTTATAATTCGGGCAAGTTGCTTTAACTCCAGCAGACAACAAGGTAAGGGACAAAGGATAAACTTTCATAATGAGAAAGAGGTAAATGGAGCAAAAGGCCTTTCTAGAACTTTTTAGCACATTACAAATCCCTGCCTTTTATAGCCATGGTGTCATCTCCCCTCCACTCTGAACATTTTTACATATCCCATCACCAAGATGTCTGTGTTGGACACTGTCTCTGCCTCATTTCAGCCCATCTTTTTGGCTTCTGCTGTTGCTGTGGCAGCTGGCTGCATGTAGCTGCAGTCAGAGAGCACAATCCACCAGTTGCACCACTTTTACCTGCTTTCTGCTCTAAGATCCCAGTCTCTGCCTCACACCCAGACTGTCTGTTGGAATGCACCCACCCGCTCTGGTGCATGTGCAAACCTAGAAGTATGAAGGAGGTAATACGGGATCCCTGGGTGGCGCAACGGTTTGGCGCCTGCCTTTGGCCCAGGGCGCGATCCTGGAGACCAGGGATCGAATCCCACATCAGGCTCCCGGTGCATGGAGCCTGCTTCTTCCTCAGCCTGTGTCTCTGCCTCTCTCTCTCTCTCTCTCTGTGACTATCATAAATAAAAAAATAAAAAAATAAAAAAAGAAGGAGGTAATACTCCTTGGGGGTCAATAGATAAATGCTCTGCTCTTCTGTGTCTCTGGTACTTCGTTCTTGATTCTTAAAGGGGCCTCAAAGGGATTAATTGTGAATTTCCCATTAAGGTAAACACCTTGGCAGCCCACCTTGGATTAGCTTCCCATCCTTCCCTGCTTCACTCTTCCTCTTCCATGAGATCACTTCCAAAAATAAGCTATGTGTACACAGTCCTTGTCCCCAGCACAGCTTTTTATGGAAACCCCAGCTAAGGTGCTCCTAAGATAGTATCTGGAGCAAGTCTGACCAAAAATGTTCCTTACTCCACCTGGGAGGAAGCAGCCTCACCCAAACCTATTTGATTCCAGGTCAGGAAACTAAATATATGAGTCACTAAATTTATCAAGTACTAGAAATTCCATATTTCAGAGAATTTATGTCTTGAGTATGTCCTAGTAAAATGCCAAAATGCCAGACAAAATAGGATCTCAGATCATAACCAGCTCATACCCTCGTGCAAATTAACCAGAAAGTCCTATAGTACCTTGAGCCACTCTCCTCACGATGTTTTGCTGTCTCTGTGATCTCCCATTTACATCCATGAGCTTTGATGGTTTGGAACTAGGTTTATTCATGTTTATTTTTAAAATTAAATACCAAACCTGGCTTGCAGCAGCTCACAAAACATTTATTAATCTCAGGTGCTCAACATTCCTCATCTGTAAAATGAGCATAATGATAATAATCTATAAGGTTGTTATGAGGATTAAATTAAATCATAAAATGCAAGAGCCTAGCAAAGAGGCTGACACATGGAGGAGCCTCGATTAATGTTATGGGAAATATACATAAAGTATACATAAAATATATATCATTTTAGGAGCAAATGAAGGGGAAAAAAAGCTTCTAAGAGCAGAGGAGCCTAAAAAGGGCAAGAGAGAAGCTAATATAGGGAGGAAGAGGAGAGCTGATTGATAGAAATAAGAGAAATTCAGAAATAATTTTTTTTTCTTCAGAACTTTATCTAAGGCCCAACTCTCCAGCATAACTTAATCCATGGACAGCATCAGGATCCTTGAGTATTGCAGCTGTTCCTATTCCCTGTCCTACCACGGACACCCTATTTTTCAAATAATCACATCACAAAGGACAAATTATAAAGTCAGGTAAGGTTTCCTTCACAGCCCCCAAACTTCTCTTTCTGTACCCATTTCTAGTTTTGGCAAACATTCCTCTTCCCCAAACATGCACAGTCCTAATGTTTGCTCTACCTTTGATTTTCAAAAGCAGTACTCAGGAAAGATGTCGCAGATTGGTCAACACAGTCTATTAAGAACTTGTTGGGGGTCATCCACATTCTACACACTCTTCCAGGACTTTTTTTTTTTTCATGAAGACAAATTCTATAACCAAATAATAGATCTCTATGAAATTTGAAACAGCACTCAATTGATGAGAGGTACATTTTAGTGGGGATGGGGCAGCTGGAGTCATCATGTGGTGGGTGTATAATCAGAATCACTTTGGCAGCTGTCTGTCCTCCACTTGGCAAGCTAATTACAACTCCTATATCTGTCCTGTGTACGCGCGTATGTCTTTTGTGTGTGAGTGTTGGATGACATTTGTGCATTCCCACTGCTTGCCTATACTTCACACGAGGGATATATATTTAATCTCTCAAGGCCTCAAGCACAAATCTTACACTTAGAAATTTGCCACTGCTGTGGTGGTGATTACAATAAATCCCAATCTCTACTCTCATTCCTACAGTAATCAACTCACAATTAAAGAAAATAAATCATTACTACAAACCTGAAATAAGACCCACAGGAAAAGGGCTCCATGGGCACAGACAGCAAAGAAGACCCAAGCTTCATTAAAAGTTGACTTTTCTTTAGGAGCCTTAGAGGATTCTTGTTTGGATGACAGAGAACCAAGAAAAGTTCCTTTGGATTTATGTCACCTCAGAGCCTGTTGCCATGGGAACTACATTTCAAAATCTTCTCAACTGGGGCTTCACTAAAGTCATGTTCCTTGAAGAGCAGATGAAGCCCAAGCAGGAAGCAGTGTAGGAAGAACTATTCTTAACTGTATTCTTTTGTTGCAAAGTTGCCCTCTTTCCAAAACTTGAATCTCTATATAGTGCTTCTTTATTTATTTATTTCTATTTTTTTCCACTTTTTTTTTTTTTCATTATAATCTATTTGTGTCATTCCATGTGTGGTACCTGTAAATGCAATACAATGTCTCTCATGCATTAACCCTTAGACTTCTTGTGGCACAAGGCTGGTCCCAAGTGCATTGACCATCACCACACACCAGAGGAGTCCAAGCACAAATGGCACTTCCAGAAGAAGAGATACATACAGAACCTCACTGAAGAGAAGAGATGGCAACAGAAAAAGCTTTATTGGAAATAGCCACAGTTAACTTCTGAGAAAGCAAATATCAAGAGTTATATGGTTCTGCATATATTTATTTTTTTATTATTTTATTTTTTATAATAAATTTATTTTTTATTGGTATTCAATTTGCCAACATACAGAATAACAACCAGTGCTCATCCCGTCAAGTGCCCCCCTCAGTGCCCGCCACCCAGTCACCCCCACCCCCCGCCCTCCTCCCCTTCTACCACCCCTAGTTCGTTTCCCAGAGTTAGGAGTCTTTCACCTTCTGTCTCCCTTTCTGATATTTCCTACCCATTTCTTCTCCCTTCCCCTCTATTCCCTTTCACTATTATTTATATTCCCCAAATGAATGAGACCATATAAGTTTGTCCTTCTCTGATTGACTTATTTCACTCAGCATAATACCCTCCAGTTCCATCCACGTTGAAGCAAATGGTGGGTATTTGTCGTTTCTAATGGCTGAGGAATATTCCATCGTATACATAAACCACGTCTTCTTTATCCATTCATCTTTTGATGGACACCGAGGCTCCTTCCACAGTTTGGCTATTGTGGACATTGCTGCTAGAAACATCGGGGTGCAGGTGTCATTACACCTGTATCTTTGGGGTAAATCCCCAGCAGTGCAATTGCTGGGTCATAGGGCAGATCTATTTTTAACTCTTTGAGGAACCTCCACAGAGTTTTCCAGAGTGGCTGCACCAGTTCACATTCCCACCAACAGTGCAAGAGTGTTCCCTTTTCTCCGCATCCTCTCCAACATTTGTGGCTTCCTACCTTGTTGATTTCCCCCATTCTCACTGGTGTGAGGTGGTATCTCATTGTGGTTTTGATTTTATTTCCCTGATGGCAAGTGATGGTTCTGCATATATTTAATCTCAATTTATTTTATTAAGCATCTTTGCCTCCTTAACATACAAATATCTACATAAATAATATACATATTTAACATAGAATCCTAGAATCTAGACCTCAGAGGTCTATATGGGGGGGCAGTAATTAACACATATTGAACACTATGCCCCAAGTTAGCGGGTTTTACATACATTATGTCATTTATAGGAAATGTATAATCTTCAGAAAGTACAGACTTGGCATGCTTAAAAATATCATCCCATGGATTCAAGAATATTAATGCTAGTACTATTATTTTACATTTTTTAAGTGCTTACTATGTCCCAGGAACTATGCAAAGTGCTTTACACAATTAATTCAGTTAGTTTTTACAAAAATCCTGTGAATAGGTATTATTATTATCCTGCTGCACAGAGGAACGTTTCCTTGAATCAAAGGAATCAGACATGCTTATCTCCTAGTTAGACAGCCTGGTCTCTCTGAGCCTCCAGGCCTTTGTAGTGGTGGAGGAATTAGCAGGATTTGCTAAATTAATGATCATGAGGGGAAGAATGAAGATGAAAGTTCCAGTATCAAAGGTGACTAAGATTTCAATTCCAGAACACAGAAAAAGGGAAATAAAGAGGGAAAATAAAGAGCTAGAATTTAAACCTGCATGTATTATGCTAGAAGTATATCTAGAAGGGATGATCAGTAAGGAGCTGTTCCTATGAGAGGGGAGCTTGGAAGATCATGGAGACTTGTATTGGGAAATCATGTAAGTAGAAGATCCCAGAAACCACAAGTCAAGGGTAAAGGATGGAACCTTTCAACACAAGCTAGGAGAAAGTCATTAGTAAATGTGTCAGTGAAGACAAATGTGATGGTTCTGAGCAAGCTTTGTAGCCAGATAATCTGGGTTCTGGTCACATCACTCACTGGCCAAGTATGCCTATGGTTTTTGTGTCTTGGCAACTCCATCTATAAGCTTAGACATTAATACCTAACATATAGGATTGTTCTAAGGATCAACTGTCATAATGTTTAATAAGTACAGTTGACCCTTAACCAACATGGATTTGAACTGTGTAGGCCACGCAGATTTTTTCAATACATACAGTACTGAACTATAAATGTACTTTCTTTTCATTCTGATTTTCTTAATAACACTTTATTTTCTCTAGCTTACTTTATTGTAAGAATACTGTATATAGTACATATAACTAACATACAAGATATGTGTTAGTCAACTGTTTATATTATTGGGAAAGGCTTCTGGTTAGCAGTAGGCTCTGAGTAGTTGAGTTTTGGGGGAGTCAAAAGTTACACACAGATTTTTTACTTCATGGGAGTTAGTGCCCATAACTCCTGCATTGTTCAGGAGTCAATTATAATTTTGAATTAATGAAGTTTCACAGGGCCCATATTCTTCTATTTCTGTTTTTATCCACTTGATCAAATTCTGCCTTTTATCCACTGCTTCAGGAGTGAATTTCCGGAGCCCCAACTATATTACAAGCACAATCATATGTTTAAATACTGTCTAATTTATACACCCAGTATTGAACACAATGATGAACACACATAATGTTCATTAATACTTACTAAGTTCAGTATTAAGAAATATAAATATGGTTCAATAAAAGCCCAGATGTGAAAAACTGATCAATTCAGGGATACATTTATTTTTCAAATACTGAAGGAATTTGTTAGAAGTGTCCTATCAATAGTTATGTAAACCCTTTTGTGAAAAGATAAATAATGTAGGTTCTATATAACTGGTTTCACTGTAAATATTTTTGACATATTAAATATACTAATGTTGACACTGACAGTCATGCTAGGTGATGTGTGCCTATTGGGTGTGACTTCCAGGATCAAGATATTTACAGAATAGAGGAAAGCTTCCAATATTTTGAAGACTGGCAAAGAAAAGTTACTCAGTGACAGAAAGAGCTTCTGAGCCTTCCCAAGTCCAGAGCTGCCCAGAGCTTAGTTTCATCATAGCCCACAGTTTGTTGCTCTTAAAATAGGAATCCATTTTTAAGTGACATTTAACTCAGCAATATATGTGCTATAAAAAGCAAATTACACTAACACTAGCAATGTAAAATATATGATTTCAAGGTGTGTTAAGGGCATGCCATGTTCCAATATCATGTTCTCCCCAGAGGGGGCAAATACAAGGAGATAACACAGCCTATTTAAAGGCAGTTTGATGGAAGGGAGGTTATTCTTGGCATTAGTGGAGATGTCTCAATTGATTTAAAAAAATAAATCCTAAAAATGAAGATTCACCAATCCTGTAGGAAGCAACAGACTTAACTTGTTGGACAGAGATGTCTCAGAAATCCTAATTGTAGGATGCTAAAGACTCTGTTTTTTAACTTGTTTGAGCAGGAGAGCCACAAAACCACTGTAATGTTTTCTTGCACTTTTCAAAGGTTTCTCTAGTGAACTTCTCTAAAGACTAGTTTTAATCAAGGAGCAACATTTATTTACCTTGTGATATTACCTATAGTACACCAGTTGCCTTTCCCTGCCTAGCATTAAATGTTGAAGTACCTCAAATTTCCAACCTCATCTTTCTTTTCTCCTCAAACTGTAATTCCACTCATTCCTCAGGTTTCAATATCATCTATTGATATGTTAATTACCTTTAATTGCCTTAAGTATTCATCTGCCAAAAGAACTCATGAGATTCAAACCCTTTTCCTCTAGTAACAGCTTTATCTCAAGTAAAGGAGAATGCAGTAGCCAAAGGGTATACAATCAAAGGGGTCCAGGTATTTCTGGCGCAGGCTTCCTTGCTCTCCCACCACTGGGTTACACAACTTTGTTTTCAGGTCTTGAACCATCACTAACTATATGGGAAATTTCTTGGTACCTTGAAGTACAAAGTCTGCTACTCTTAGAGCAAGCGGCCTTGTAGGTATCATCAACCTCTGTAGAAAACCCTCAGGTTCTGCTGAAACCAGATGCAATTATTATTGTGGTGGTGGTGGTGGTGGAGGTTGTTACTGAATTATTATAATCCGCTTGTTATTACTAGACAATGTTGGCAAGCTGTCATATACTGCCCCAAACAGGATGTGACCCATAGTTATAAAACACCATATATCTTCAGGAAATACATTCCATAGGATTAGCTAACAGTGAGTACACTGCCCTAGGGAGCTCTGGAAGATAATCAGGCAGTCAGTCACTCATACTGGCTAAGATTAACCCATTCTATACAATTGATAGCTGCCAAATATATTTGTCTAGTTTATACTTTCATCCTGTACTGTCAATAGACTATCAGGCTTCTCCACTTAAATGTCTTGAATAGACATCTAAAACTCAGGTATGTGAAATTTATTTATCCTCTTTCTAAAACATTCTCTATCTCCTATGTTCTTTAATGAAGGCAAAATACAAAATTAATAACCAAAATTAACACAACCTTCTTATTCTTGTATGACGTCTCCACCTAGCCCCAAATCAGAAGTAAATTGATTATTAAACTGAAATTTCTCAGCTGTGCTTTTTGGGGAAGGAAAAATTATCCTCTATTCCTCAAGGTCTTCTGGCTGGTCAAAGAATTAAATGGGCATGAGACAGATTAACAGGAGAAAATTTAATTTTGTATGCACAGAGGCCAATAATAAAATTGAGACGCAAAGAAATGACCAAGCCATGCAGCTTTTTTATACATTTTAGACAAAGTAACAGAAATCTATGAGAAATTCAAAGGACAAAGAAAACTTATGTATGGAAGTTTCAATTAGTAAGAAATTCTAAACAGAATTTGGGCTGAGGTAGTTAATTAATAAAAACAACAAGATTTGTTTACATAGACTTCTTTGGCACTGAATTCTGTGTCTCTGATAATGAGGATGTCTCTACCTCCTGGTACAGGGAAGGTACTATTCACATGGGAGATTTATTTCCTGCTTTCAGGGGGACAAAGGAGGGTCAGATTGTCCATGTTGCCCTGGATATTTCTCTTTTTTTAGGATTTTATTTATTTATTCATGAGACAGAGAGAGAAAGGGAGGCAGAGACAGAGGGAGAAGCAGGACTTAGGGAGCCTGAGGCAGGACTCAATCCCAGCACCCCAAGATCATGACCTGAGCAGAAGACAGACGCCCAACCACTGAGCCACCCAAGTGCCCTGCCCTGGCTATTTCTTAAATAACTTGAATTTAAAACAATCAGTATGCCAAAGTGGCATATTTTGGGGAGGCCTTCCCCTAAACCCCATCAAATTAAAAAGCCTCTCACTCATTAGTTTGTTACCCTATGCAAAGCAAAACTAGCTATTCAGCATGGATGATCAGAGAGCTACATCTTTCTCTTCTTGATCACTTAATTTCATATATAATATACCCACATATATATGGGTATTTTTGCATTAGTGCATAAATGCAAACGTGTGATTTTTTGTAAATGTGTGTGTGTGGGACAAGACCTAAAATTAAGGCCCAACATTATGTGTTACCTCAACATCTGAGGGAAACCAGAACAGCCTCAAGTGGCATGACCATGAGTTCTCCTCCTGACTCTGGTCCCACTGATGAGGTCTCCCACCTACACAATCCTCCTTATCATGGGGTCCAAGGGATGATCCCTGCCAATCCCTGAGTGTCCTAGAGTTTCAGCATCCCATCAGCTTCAGAAACTTCAAAGAAGCCTTTGAATAAGCCACTGAATAAACTATTCAAAGAAAGCCAAGGAAGTTCTCCCATTGGAACAAATGGGTACTTAGTCCTCTCAGTACTAGAAAGCCCGCCTGTCACGGCCCCTGGTTGTTCACGCTGTTCTTGAGTGTAACCCCTCATGGACCTGCATGACCTGCCATGTCTTCCATTCCTGGGTTGTGAGTGTATGTGACTAGTAAACTTCTGTTAACCTGTCTGTCCATCACTGAGTGTTGTGTGTTCAGTCAACCCCATAATCATAGGGTGGGGAGGCCTCCCTCAACAAAGTGAATAGGATATGATTAAAATAGAGCAACCCTTTTGAAAAGTTTTTGAGGACAGCCTGGCCACGCTGCAGTTATTATAGATGTGGTATATAAAACAAGGAAATTTTCCTATTATCCCCTTACTCCATTAAAGCTGATAACTTCAGATTCAACTAAAATGGAGCTTAGGTGTTAGCAAACAATGCTTGTTTCACCCCAATTTTTGCTCCCTATTTCAGTTGTTAATAATTTCTCCCTAAACTCACAGAGGCCCCTGCCATGGTGGACCAAAAACCTTTAAGCCCAGGGAATAATTAAAAATAAATCCAAGGGCAGCCCTGGTGGCTCAGCGGTTTAGCGCCTCTTCAGCCTGGGGTGTGATCCTGGAGACCCAGGATCGAGTTCCACATCAGGCTCCCTGCATGGAGCCTGCTTCTCCCTCAGCCTGTGTCTCTGCCTCTCTCTCTCTCTCTCTGTCGCTCATGAATAAATAAATAAAATATTTTTTTAAATAAATAAGTAAATAAATCCAAGGGGAGCCCCGGTGGCTCAGCAGTTTAACGCCTCTTCAGCCTGGGGTGTGATCCTGGAGGCCCGGGATCGAGTCCCACATGGGTCTCCCTGCATGGAGCCTGTTTCTCCCTCTGCCTGTGTCTGCCTTTCTCTCTGTGTCTCATAAATAAATAAATAAATCTTAAAAAAAGAAAAAAAAAAGCAAGAGCAGACACTTGTACCTCACTGTAGAGTTTGAAACTCGCTTTTCACCATATCTTAATCAATCCTTTCAATTCTGGGAGAATGGACTATTACTTTTACAAAAAAGAAAACTAGGGCACAGATAACCTTTATATATAACCCCAGTGGGGATTTTTTGCCTTCGAATTTCAAAGTTCGTGATCTAGTATTTTCTTTTCTTTTCTTTTCTTTTCTTTTCTTTTCTTTTCTTTTCTTTTCTTAGTTCTGCCCTAACTTTTCCAGGACTCCGAGTCCAAAAGAAAACTGTAACAATGAGAGTGAAACATTTTGGAAAAAGATCAAAGTCAAAGAGATAAAACGTGTACCAAATGCAAAGCAGTTTGGGGAAATAAATCTAGGGCCCAGAGCCAAACATCTCTGGGACAAAGTATACTATAAGTGGAAGCAATCCTAGCTGAGTTTTGGATCTCTGTTCCCACCCCAAACAACAAAATGCAGGCCTTTGATGCATTTTTTTTTTAAATCAAACCAAATTCTACACCAATTAAGTGGGTGGCCTGGTCCCACAGCACTCTCTCTCCCCACACACCTCATTAATGAGAGGGCAGCATAAAACCACAGGACTCCACCTACTTAGAGACAGCAAACTGGCACCACTCCCAGGTAAAATCCCAATCTCTGCATCCTCTACCAGCAAGGACATATTCAAGGTCAAGTCTCCCTATAATTACCAGTGTCCTGGCCCATGGCCTCCCATGTTATTTACAGAATCATCTCCTGTTCCTAGCACAGATACTCCCAAGACTGGAACTGCACACACTTTGTGCTCAGAGCCAGCTGCCTGAACCCATTGTGTTCTCACTCTGCCTATCCTGGGATTCCATCTGGACAGCTATGCATGCCCTCACTCAACAATATCATATCACTTGCACACACAACTGCAGAGCACATGCTCACAGGTTCCCCACTGCTTCCTCAGGGGTCCTACACAAACCTGGTACATTCCTGGTATCTGATGATCATGTTCTGAGCTGTGGGCTTCCCTCCATTCCTGATGGCCCTGACATTTTCCCAAGAGTTTTGGACAACAGTGTTGTTGTCATGGGCCACTTCTAAATTGTAGGCCAATTTGAAAAGCACTTGTCTGACGATTACAGTTTGGAGACTGAAAAAGCAGGAAGCAAAAGAAAAGTAAGAGAGTTCAGTTTAAACTATAAACATTTCCATAATTTTTCAATCAAAAATCTAGAACAAGCTTTTTTATCTTCAGATCAATTTTTATTAACTTGAAAAATAAAGTTTTAAATCATGTAAGTCTCATTTTGGGGGGGCATGATAATCGTTTCCAAGATTAGAACCTCAGAAGAAGTTCTTCAGCAAGAGAATTACTGTTTCTGAGCCGTTTCATTTCGCACCTCCAAAGCTATAGATATGATACTGTTAGTGCCTAACACTGCCTGATACATAAAATGTGCTGGGTAAATGTTGCTTCTATTGCTTCTCTACTTTTCTTTCCATCTCATTGTGAGCCCATCCAAACCATGTGTTGTTTGGAGCTCTCAATTTATTCAATAACTTCACAATCCCTGTTAAAGAGAATATAGAACTGTTGGGAGGTGAAACCCGACCCCATATTTTTTGTGATGCTATTTGTTTACTAAACTGTCCACCAAGAGAGCTTCAACCCCACATTACCTGTTTATTTACCATTAAGTGGGGAAAAGCACCAGTTTCTCTATTTCTCTTTCTAGGGAGTGATGATGGGAAAATCAATGCCAAATGCTTTCCACTGTATCCACTTCTTTCCTCCAACACTTCCAACCTATACCACTCCCCTACATCTAAACTCACCTTGAGACATGCTTGGGTGGCTCAGTAGACTGAGTGTTCGACTCTTGATTTCAGCTCAGGTCATGATCTCAGGGTCATGGGATTGAGCCTTGCATCGGGCTTCATGCTCAGCACGGAGTCTGCTTGTCCCTCTCCCTCTGCTCCTCCTCCTACTCTCTCTCTCTTTCTCTCTCTCTCTCTCAAATGAATAAATAAATCAAATCTTTAAACTTAACTTGAGATAGTAAATCCTATAAAACATGTCACCTACCCGAGGAAGTAGACATCAACATGAAACTGCATGAGTGCTAGTGCCAGCATGCACATTAGCAGACACAGGCCACTGCTGGCCTGTCTGGATCCAACAGCTGTTTGGAAAGAGAACTCCAAGACAAGAAACCTGAGTCAGTGCATATATCTGGAATGAGTACAGTTCCTTTTTTCTACCATGACACAACAAGGCTCAACCACAAAACTGGGGCAGAGTGCTTGCCAAATCAAAAATGTGGAAGGAGGCAAGAAGTAGCCCCCAAGACTTGCTGATAGACTCTGTCTCAGCTCCCATTCTCCATTCCAGCAAGCGGCTGCCTTGAGAGACCCCTCCGGTCCCATGCTTCCTATAAGTTTCTTTTCCATTAACGTCATAACCAGCAGGATGACTTTGTGGTGAACCCATGTGGAAATCACCCAGCTCACTACAAGCATGATGGGACTGGCCAATACAAGAAGATGCGTTCCATTTTCCTGCATTAGATTCCTTCCTGTCTATCTGCCTCTAGATACCTTCTACCATGTAAGACAACTGTAGCATGACATTCTCTGTTTCATCTGAGTTCCTTTTATTCAAGTCATAATCCTTCTGCAAATGCTCAGTGATCTTTGGCTATTCTCTTGAAACTGAGTGCCCTAAGTCGAGAGGACACTCAGCAGGCTTAGGCCACACTCTTGGACTTCACTCTTCAGTGATCCATGTAGGAACCCCCAACATCATTATCTATAGATCTTTCCTCATATGCTGGGCAGTTTCCCCAGAAAGGAGATCCTGATCTAATTTAAGAGGTGGAAGGAAAGTGGCCTTACTAATGATGCTGCCAACATTCAGAGAGTTGGGTGATTAACTCCAAGAATGTTGCCTAATCCCTGTCTTTTCAGTTCCGTCCCTTGCCCATAGCTGTGCCTGGTGTCTGGAGTCCAGGGGTCCCTGTGTTTCAAATTCTTCAGACAGTAAACCTTAAAATTTCTGCCAGGCTAGAGAAGGGCAGAAAAATTGCAAAATTGTACCTGTGAGTGGGGAAGAAAAAGAACATATAATGATGTCTCAACAATTTTTCTGGCAAATTAGCTATAAGCAGCAAATTGCTTAAACTCTCTAAGCCTCATTTACCTCATCTGTTAAGTGGGGTAGCAGGACCTACATGCCCTATTGTTTAAGTCAGAAAATGGGTTCATTTTTTTGTCCTTACACATCATATAGATTTTCAAAAGAAAATTTTGATAAGTTGTAATTTGAATATGAAACCTCATATTTCCTTTAGGGAAAAGAGGAAGTTTCTGGCATTATGCAAAGTACTTTCTAAAAACTATGTACATTATTCTTAATGGCAGCCATATGATGCGTTATTTCCTCTTACAGGTTACTAAGCTGGGTTTAGCAAAGTGAAATAACTAGCTCAAGTTCACATGGTTAGCCAAAGAGAAAAACTTTAAACTCATGCCTACCTTACCTCAAAAGATTATGTTCTTACCAATGCACTGGGCTGCAATATAACCAAAGCTTTATACTATAACTCTGATTAGAAATTTGTGGTTACAAATGGGGAGCAGCATCCCTCTGAGGTCTGCATGCTGTTGGGTGGCCCCTGCCTGATGTTGACATCAATTAGAAGGCACAAGGGTGAGGGGAAGAGGAGTCCTCAGGAAGGAACCTGTGTCACATGGTCCAATAACTATTCTCTACCCAGAGGATCTCTTTCCAGCTTCGGTGTAGAATGTTCTAAAGTTTACTGTTGGGGTGCCTGAGTGTCTCAGTGATTGAATCTTTGGCTCGGATCATGATCCCAGGATCCTGGGATTGAGTCCCACATCAGGCTCCCTGCGGGAAGCCTGCTTCTCCCTCTGCCTGTGTCCCTGCCTTTCTCTGTGTGTCTCTAGTGAATAAATAAATAAAATCCTAAAAAATAAATAAATAAGTGAAGTTTACTGTTAAAACAATACTATTCCCTTTTAGCACAAAGGCTCTTCTACTCCATGTTTTTTTCACTCTCTTATGAGATTCAGCGAATGTAAAGCAATAGCCAAGTCACTACAGTATAAAATAAAACTTTCATTCATTCATTTACTATCACTCATTTATTCATTCATTTATAAAATTTAAAATTATGTAAAGAGGCAGCCATTTGGGGCCATATAGCAGTTTGAAATTCAGAAAAATTCCTTCTAGTTGAGCATGCATTAAAATGCTGGGTTAAAGAAAAATGCATAATTTTGGTGCATGACTGAGCTGCCAGGAAAGTAAAGAGGTTCCTGGGTGGGAAGAAGAGACAATGAGGCAGGTGAAGGCTGGAACCTACATTTGTTCTGGGGAAGCTGCCAAGACAGAGTCATTGTATATGAGGGACTGGAGACAAAGCCCAAGCCCAGGCAGGCTCCATTCCCAGTGAGTGAAGTAGAAAAAAGTGGTCCCTCATACAGTCTCTTCTTAGCATTGGCTCTGGAGGAAGCAGATAGCTTCTCTGGGAATTCCTAACTGCAAGCCCACACTTAGATGTGTTTGGGACTGGAATCCACCTTACATGTGTGGCCTGAAAGCCCCAAACCAAAAGTTTCCAAAAAATGAAGGCTTTTTATAGGATAAATCAGACTGAATTTCTTCAAGAAGAAAGTGAAATTCGGGCAGAAACTTGAAGAATAAAGTATGTCACTATCTGTCCTATTTGACAAGTCAGTCTTGTCTTACATGAGTCTTAGTTGAATCCCACACTACGGGAGAAACCAGGACACCTTCTCTTAACACACGCCAACAGCAATGTCACCCAACTTTAGGCACTTGGACACTCCTGCTCAGGTCTACACTCCTGAAGCAACTTAGAGTTCATAATGCCAAAGATAGAGAGGACACCTGACAGCTTCCTGCTCTGGAAGGTGGTGATATTAGGGGGTGTCACTGTCAGTGCTCAGTTGCCTGAGGACGAGATCCTAATAGTTTCTGTCAGCGTTCCAACCAGTTTCTGCAGTGTGGCCTGGCCGAGTTTCCAGCTGCCTGCCTTCTCCTAACTCTAGCTGGTTCTTGGAAAGAACTCTGTGAGGTTAGCCAGAATCAGATACAGTTCTTGCACCCAAGAACCCTGGCTGGCCATAGTGGAAGTTAGCCAGAAGGACAGTGGGATGAAGAAATGGGGAGGAAGAGAGCGGGCAGGCCATGGATCGGTCTCTCGCATCTCTGTTTCTGCTCATAAACCCCTTCTACCACCATCTTGGTAATGGGATAACAGAGCCTCCTCTTGCTTCCCACAAAGAATTATGCTCTGCGGAGATTCATTTGTCCCCTTCCAGTGTACTCAGGATAGTGATGAGTACAACCCTACAAATGAGGCCCAAATGCATAGAGAGAATAAAATGATAAAAATGTAAGCTACCAAAATATCCGGTGTGTCAGTCAGACAGACTGGGAGCAGCAAGAAGACATCTCCGTTCTTCAGAAGGATGAGGTCCATTGAAAACTGTTAGTTTTTGTCAGAATTGGAATAGAGCCAAGGTAAATGAGAAGGAATCAAGTGTTTCCAGCTCTGAATGTCTGGGGAAAAGCAAAGCTAGCAGAAACCAGGGTACCTACCATGAACAGCAAACCAAAATAGCAACCATGCTGCCTTTCACTGCCAAGGGAGTAATTGATTCCAATGAGCAAAACAAAACTTGACCCAACCTATAGAACCTAGAAACATAGGCTAAGTATACCAGAAAGAGGAAATGCCCCACAAAGAGGAAATAGAGATTTCAGATGTAATGTGTTTTTTTTGTTGTTGTTGTTTCTCACTAACATCACACCAGTGACATAAAAACCTCTCTATCCGTTGGGAAGCCATACACTGGCAGTACTTCATGATTCTCCCTCAGGTCTCTTTGTCAAATTTCTATGCACTCCAGCTTGAAGTAAATTTTCATAAAATTCCAACACCTGTCACCTGTCACTGCTTCTCTTTGCCGAAGAGCTTGTCTCAGAATGCTGAAGACTGGTTTGTCTTCACAGGAGATACAGAGGTACCTGAGAATGTGCATTCCTTTGAAGGCAACCTAGAGCGAATGACTGATTGCGTGAAGGCACAATACTCCAGGTCCCTTACCATTAATGAAGTCAACTCCATGGCGGCATGTGAGACAAACTCAAAGATTATGGTGGTGAGAGTTGACAAAAACATTGAAGTAGAATCTCTGTTTTTTTCAAATGCCACTCTAACAAGGCCAGTTTCTGATGGTGTGCACTGTATGTCCTACTTGGGCCTGAGTCACGGTAGGTAGATGGAGGAGATGGTGGAGGCTGGGGGAAGCCTGTACCTGGGATGAAGCAGTAGGAACAGATAACAATCACAGTGGGGGAAATGCACCATTCACTTCTGTTTTGACATGCTGTATGTTCTCTTCAAATGTGTCTAAAATCATAGGCCTGGAAGTCAGAAATGGCCCTTTAAAAAATAATCTTCTCAAGCTCCTGGACTCTTCATTCTTTCCTGCACTAAGTAGTTATTAAGCATCAAGTGTGTGCCAGTTACTCTCCTGGCATAACTCTCAAGCAGTTTTTAGATAACCAGACAAACACCAAAGACCCTGACCTTGGGACGCCTGGGTGGCTCAGAGGTTTAGCACCTGCCTTCAGCCCAGGGCATGATCCTGGAGTCCCGGGATCAAGTCCCACATCGAGCTCCCTGCATGGAGCCTGCTTTTCCCTCTGCCTGTGTCTCTGCCTCTCTCTCTCTCTCTCTCTCTCTCTCTCTCTCTCTCGGTCTCTCATGAATAAATAAATAAAATCATTAAAAAAAGAAAAAAGAAAAAAGCAAAGATCCTGACCTCGCCGAATTTATATTCTTTTTTTTTTTTTGAATTTATATTCTTGTGTGAGGGTGAGCCACACATAAATAGGCAGTTGGTACATGTTCTAACAGGTTAAGTGAAGGGTGCTATGAAGGAACATAGTGGGAGCACCTAACCTAAAACAAAGAAATGAGTATTTAAGTTACACATCAAAATGTCTTACCTGCTTCACAAAGCCCCATATTTCTCTTTTCGTCCAAATTCAAGGGTGCTCAAACTGGTAAAATTGATGAGACCAAGCCTTACTGAAAACGGTTTATGTATCCAGAGGCAAAAGCAGGGAAAACAGATGTGCAATGGCCTTTCACTGTCATTCCTTTAGAGAGGCATGCAAAGAGAAATAATCAAGGTGATTACTTCTCCTGAGCTAAACCCTTTCTAGTACAGCATGTCTCACAAAGAGTAGACATTTCATAAAGGTAATTATCTACTATTGGGAGTGCAAATTGTAATAAATTCACTGAAAAAGAAATGACAAATTCAAAACATCATGCCATTTGATACCATCCTTGTGGAGAATCTATCCTGAGGAAATTGACATAAATTCAGCCCAAGATTTTTACACTGAAGTTATAGTATTATTTATTCTGATAAAGCATTGAAGGATCTGAAACAAGAGGACATGAGTCACTAAATTCTGGTCCAGAAAATAATATTATACTGTATGTTAACTAAATGGAATTTTTAAAACTGGAAGCATAGAGAGAGAGAGAAACAAAAGGACAGGGACAAAATTTTACAAAAAATGATAATCCATATGATGAAATAATATAGAGAGAAATTATAATCTAAAGAATAAGGAGAAACAAGGGGAAAAAACTGATAGCACAATAAAAAACAAAAATATTTTGAAACACAAAGTATAGAGTATAATCCTACTAAAAGAAAATGCCTCAAAATGAAATTGTACTTTCCTGACCTTTACTCAGTCATCTTAGGGGTAAATTCTTTTCTTCACACTTTCTTACTGTCATACATACATGCTGTATGTTCTCTTCAAATGTTCTCTTAATAAGTTTGTAATGCAAACTTATTTAGGGAATTTGGACAGTAAGAAAGTGTAAAGAAAGGAATTCAAGACTCAGAAAAGAAAATGATCAGAACTCTTATTTTTTTTAATCGATAGACTTTATTTTTTAGAACAGATTTAGGCAGACAGAAAATTGAACAGATGATACAGAGAGATCCCATATATATCCCTTCTTCCACACTCGGGGGTTCCTCTATTATTAATATCTTGCCTTAGTGAGATACATTCATTATAATATATGAACCAATACAGATACACTATTATTAAACTGGACTTTATGTTAGTTATTGCTCTTTCTGTTCTATGGGCCTTGATAAATGCAAAATGTTATATACCCACTGTTACAGTGTCATCGAAGTACTTTTACTGCCCTAAAAATACCTGTGTTCCATCTACTCATGGAACTGAGCCACTGAACTGATTTTTTTTTTTTTTTTTTTTTTACTGTTTATATAGTTTTTCCTTTTCCAGAATGATTTTTGGTTGGAATCACTCAGTATATAGCCTGTTCAGAAGGGCTTATTTCACTAAGCAATATGCATTAAAGAGTCCCCCTTGTCTTTTCATGACTTGATGCCAGTTAGATAATCTGACTGATAATGTCACTCAGTTTGACTGTGTCCTTACTGATTTTCAGGCTGCTAAAGTCTTCAGCAATAATAATGGATTCATCCATTTCCCCTTTCAGTTCTGTCAGTTTTTACTTTGTGTATTTTGATGCTCTCTTTTCTGGCGTGTGAACTTAAAAATTGTTATGTCTGCTTGGGGTTTGACCCCTTTATCATTATATAATTCTTTTTCCCTGATAAGTTTCCTTTTACTAAACTCTGTTGTCTGAAATTAATATAGATACTGTAGCTTTCCTTTGCTTACTGTTAGCATGGTACATGTCATTTATGCTTTATAGTATTTATAAACTGTAATATATAAGTATATAATAAATAAGCACAATATGTAAGTATATTATACAAATATAATTATTTTTATAAATAGTATATATTTACAATATATTGTTCATATTTTATATTATTTATAATAATCATTTATATTATATTTTAAATGGATTGCTTTGTAGCTCCCACATCACTAAGTTTTACTTTTTTTATCCACTCTCTCTGTCTTTTAATTGGCATGCTTAGACTGTTTATATTTAAAGTGATTACTGATATAGTTGAACTAATATCTATAATATTTGAATCTATTTTCTATTAGTTGCACTTGTTCTTTCTTTTTTAATCTTCCATTCTCTACCTTCTCCAGTTTTAACTGAGCATTTATATGATTCCAGGTTTTTTTCTCCTCTCTTAATATCAACTATACTTTTTTTCTTTCAAGATTTTATTTAAATTCAAGTTTCTGGTTTCTGAAGTCTGTTGTAATTCTTTTCCATAGTTTTTTGTTGGTTAAGTAGGTATTTGTCCCCTGGCTTCTTTAGAGATTTTTTAAATCTAGTTTTCTACTGTTTGAATGGGATATGGCTAGCTGTTGATTTTTTTTTTTTTGGTATTTATCCTGCTCAACTAGTATTATTTCAGATTTTTCTTCTGTTTCTTTCTCTCTTTTTTCTGGTATTATTATGTTTATGTTACACCTTTTATAATTGTCCTATGATCCTTGGGCATTCCGCTCCATATTTTTTGTTCTTTTTTTCTCCATTTCAGTTTAGGGAAATTTTGTAAATATGTGTCTTCAGGATCACTGATTCTTTCTTCCGCTGTGCCTAGTCTGCTGGTGAGCCCATCAAAGGCATTTCCATTTTTATCACAGTGTTTTGATTTCTATAATTTCCTTTTGATTTTTTTCGTACAGTTCCCCTCTCTCTGCTTACATTGCCCACTATTTGTGCTTACTGTCCACTATTTCCATTAGAATTCTTAGCACAGGAATTGTAATTGTCTTAAATTCCTGATTAGAGAATTTCAACATCTCTGCTATATCTGGGTCTGATACTGTGGTTTGCATTGTCTTTTCAGACTTTCATGTTGCCTTTCAGTGTGTTTTGTTATTTTTTGGTGAAAACGAAACATGATGTTTTAAGTAATAGGATCTGGGGTACATAGGACTTTAGTGTGAGGTTTTATGTTTATCTGGCTAGGAGTTATGCTGTATTTACTACTTGCTGTAGCTATAGGTGTCTGAGGCTTCAATTTCCTCTAGTGGCATTTTTGTTTCCCCTGTTGTCTTTGGATATCCCTGGACACTCTTAATTAGAGTCTGAGCTTTGTCATTCTTTCCACTCCATTCCTATTATTGTAAAGATTTGTTGGGTCAGGAAGATGAGATGGGATAGTAGGACCAGGAGTTGGGTATTTCCCTTACTTTCTCCAACCTTCACCATGAGAACCTGATGGTGCACCCAGAGGTAAAATTCACAAAAGTGTGGAGACTTTAAGACTGAGTCCTTAAGAGTTTTAATGTTTCAAGCCAGTCCATACTCAGCCTCCAGCAGTTCATCAATTATTAGTGAAGTATTACTACCCATATATGTATATAGGGTCCAGCAGCTTCAGCTCCAAATATGCTGTGATTCTGTATTCTCACCTCTCTCTCCAGTTTTCAGAGAGAGAGTTCACTCTGTGATGTCAGTTTTCCTTTAGATCTAAGAAGAGCTGTTGGTTTTCAGTTTGCTTAGTCTTTTTCTTAATGTGAGAATGAGTGTGACAACTACCAAGCTCTCACCTCTTAGAACTAACACCAACTCTTTTTCTTTAATAGATAAACAGATAAATAAACAGCTGAATGTTTGTCAAATTGAAAATGCTTGCCATTCTGGCACCTTAAGCATTTGATGATGCTGCCCTTCATACCAATAAGCAAAGAGTCAGGCAGTCATGGAAACAGAATATATGGGGAACAGAAGATTGGGAGAAACCAAAATGTTGCCAGAGCTGAAGCTGCCATGGGTTTTCTATGTTTCCTCTTCTTTTCTACTTACATATCTTTTCACATATCTTGATTTCTCTTCTTCTTGCCCAGCAATGTCCTCTGCTCATTCTTCTTTATCTTCCATATCTATTCACGATACATCTTTAAGTGCCCTTTTACAGAATTTTAAAACGACAAAAAGGGGAGTCCCTAGATATATAGATAAGTAAATACATAGAAATAAATTTATGCCTATCTGTGATTATTTTTATTTCTGGGAATAGTTACATCTGGGGGAGAATTGAAACAAAGGGAAGGCTTATTATTACTGTATACTTTTTTATACTATTGAATTTTTTTTACTATCCATATGTATTTTCTAGAAAAAAACATTACTTTCTAACTGGAAGTAATCACCCACTCTTAATCTTATCATGCTCTCTATAAAAAAATAAAATGAAATAAAGCTACAGCAAACACCATATTCAGTAGTAAAAGCCTGAATGCTTTTACCATAAGATCAGAAACAAGACAGGGATATACATTATTTTCACCTCTACTCATCATTGTATTGGAAGTTTTAGAGCAAAGAAGAAAATGAAAGATAATTAAGGAGGAATCAAACCTGTCTTTATTTGCAGATGACGTGATTATAAATATAGAAAATTTTTAAAAAGATTTCCTATTTCCTCTTTTGTTAATGAAACCAATAAGTGAAATATTTAATAATGGAAATTAGCAAAGTAGCTGGTTACAAAATCAATGCTGTTGACCCTTGAACAACACAGGGGCTAAGGCATCAACTTCCACATGATTGAAAATCCATGTATAACTTTGACTCCCCCAAAACTTAAATACTAATAGCCTACTATTGGCTAAAAGCCATACTGATAACATAAAAAAATCAATTAATTCATATTTTGTCTATGTCTTATATGCTTGTTTTGTATTCTTACAATAAAGTAAGCTAGAGAAAAGAAAGTGTTCTTAAGAAAGAGACGATACATTTACAGTACTATAAAATCTACGTATAAATGGACCCACACAGTTCAAACCCATGTAGTATAAGGGTCATCTCTATATAAAAAGAAAATGTATTTCTATATACTAGTAATAAACAAAAACTAAAATTTAAAAACTCATTTGAAACAGGCTAAAAGGGACACCTGGATGGCTTAGTGGTTGAGCATCTGCCTTCGGCTTAGGACATGATTGCAGGGTCCTGGGATGGAGTCCTGCACTGGGTTCCCCTCGGGGGAGCCTCCTTTCCCTCTGCCTAAATCTCTGCCTCTCTCTGTGTCTCTCATGAATAAATAAATAAAATCTTTTTAAAAAACAGCATAAAAGATATCAAATTCCTAGAATAAACATAACATCCACTTCAAAACAAGACAAGAATGTTTGTTCTTACCACTTCTCTTCAATGTTGTGCTAGCAGAATACAGAACTTTGGCTCCAAGCCTACTTCTCTCAAACTAGTCACATAAGAATATTGTCACATGGTCTTCAAATAGATCTATATAAATACAGCTAATACAACTTAAAGAGAAGATATGGCTTTTCTTTTAATGATTCTAAAGCAATTGAATATATTCATGAAAAAAATAAACTACCTACCTCACACCATACATGATAACTAATTTAAATTGATCAAAAATATAAACATGAAAGGAAAAACAGTAAAGCTTTCAAAAGAAAACATGAGAATATATTTATAACTTTGTAATAGGTAAAGATTAAACAGGACACAGCACTAACAGTAAAGGAAAAAGTTGATAGATGGGAGTTTCATTAAAATTAAAACATCTGTTACCAAAAAGACATCATTAGGAATGGCCATCTGAAAAGGCAAGCCACAGACTGAGCAAAAATAACTGCAATGTATATGTCTGAAAAAGGATTAATATCCGGAATATACTTTTTTAAAACTCAAATTAATAAGAAAAAGACCTAAGGTACTATTTTTGGGTAGGCAAAACACTTGAACAGGCACTTCACAAAGGATGTTATCCAAATCTATACCACTTACAAATAAACATCATTACTTATGAGGGAAGTATAAGAAAAAGACTAAAGTGATATTGCACTACATATCCAAAAGAGCAATTAAAATGAAAAGAATTGAAAACAATGATAGTTCAGAAGGATGAGGAGCATCCTTAAACTGGAAACTGTTGGCAGTGCAAATCAGTTTAAAATATTTGGAAGACTGTCTGATAGTATTTGAGAAGCCTAGAAGTATATCTATTCTATAACCCATATATCCACATCTAGATATAGACCCAACATAAATAAATATATTTCAAAGAAACTATACACTCAAGAATGTTCAGAGTATCTTTATTAACAATAATATTCAGAAACTGTAAACCAGCCAAATATCCATTAAGGCAATAGTTGATATATAAATTGTTCTATATTTATACAGTGGAATATTAAACAGCAATAACCAAGAACAAATATTTATACATATAATGTTACTGGCGAAACTCACACTACACTTTGTATTGAGAAAAAGAAGCCAGACATAAAAAAAAGTAAATGTAATATTTACATGAAGTTCAAGAATGAGCAAAATGAATCTGTAATGATAAAAGTAAAAATAGTAGCTATTTCCAGAAAGAGAATTGGGAGTAATATTTCCTGGGAAGGGTTAGGGAGTAATATTCTGAAATGATGCAAATCTATTTCTTGGTCTAGGTGATGGTTACATAGCCTTATATATGTGAAAAAATTCATTGACGCCTCAGATTTGTGTGCTTTGCTGTACATAACTTATACCTCCCTCAAAGGGAAGTGAGGTTTTTTTTTTTAATTACCAGCATTGTACTGCTTTTCCATCAACCTTTTGACACCCTCAACTCATAAGTAATTCAATGATCTTTCCCTCTATAATATTATCTGAAGCACAGTCGTCTCTACACTTGCATTTCTTTTATTACATCCTCATTGAACAGAACCATCATAAAGGATAAAACTAAACATTTATCCTAACTTTATTTTTTTCTAATAGAAGAGAACTATCCTTAGAAAAGTTAACAAGTCAAGGTATCTTACAAACAGTTCACGTTCCATTGCTTCTAAAAGAGCTGTTACCATTAATAATGTATTCAGGCCCCAAAATTGTTCTGATTCTTTATATAAGCTGTGCTTCCATTTAACTAATACTGTGAATATATGACCTGTCCTGACTCCAACATCTCTTTGCCTTACCCTGCACCCTATCATTAAAAAATCACAACTATTTGCAATGTTTTAAAATACAATGGCAACTACCTTCCTGATGACTAGTTGGTTGATGCTGCTCTAACGACTCCCATCTACCCAAAACTATTACTCAGTTACATCATTCAGACACTTTTTTAAAATATTTTTTTAAGATTTTATTTATTTATTCATGATAGTCACACACACACACACACAGAGAGAGAGAGAGAGAGAGAGACAGAGAGAGAGAGGCAGAGACATAGGCAGAGGGAGAAGCAGGCTCCATGCAGGGAGCCTGACGTGGGATTCGATCCCCGGTCTCCAGGATCACGCCCTGGGCCAAAGGCAGGTGCTAAACCGCTGTGCCACTCAGGGATCCCCATCATTCAGACACTTGAAGTAAGTCTCCAAATTCTACCTTTTTAGTCTGTAAATAATGAGTGAAGCTTTTATCCAACATTTTTAACTCCCTTAAATCTGTATATCTCTCCATTAGAAGATCTAATAACTAAGCCTGCATCCTTACAGCACTGCATACCACTTCAACAGATACCACACTTGATTCTATAGGGAAATTCAGTCTCCACCAAAAAACCTTAAACCTTAGCATTTTGCAAGATCAAATTACCACATTTTTCACCACTATAATTGTTGCAAAAATAGCATTCCAAAGATTAACTCTTAAAAAGTTGCATAGCACTATAAATAAATAAGATTTCTTTAAATGCAAAAATAAAAATAAAAACCTTTCAAATGAAATCTGTCAGGAAATAAGGTACATCGGTACATCACAATAGCATGGCTGAAGGAAATAAGAGCAAAGTGTTCTCAAGGGCCTAGATTTGAGCCCCAGCTCTGGCACGAGGTAAATATGTGCCCATGGACAACCTACAAAGTATTTCTGAGTCTCCAGTGTGTAATGCATAACATGAAGGACTAGGTTAAAGTATATCTTAGGCCTATTCAAGACTAACTCTCTATGACTGTGAAACTATTTTCATAAAACAAAAATGATTAGAATATTTAGGGTAGGGATCCCTGGGTGGCGCAGCGGTTTGGCGCCTGCCTTTGGCCCAGGGCGCGATCCTGGAGACACGGGATCGAATCCCACGTCGGGCTCCCGGTGCATGGAGCCTGCTTCTCCCTCCGCCTGTGTCTCTGCCTCTCTCTCTCTCTCTGTGACTATCATAAATAAATAAAAAATTTAAAAAAAAAAAAAAAAGAATATTTAGGGTAGAATAAAGAGCAGAGGGAACATTTATGCTTAAGAACAAGTTAAAATTTTTCCTCTAAGTATATAAGAAAAATATAGTTTGTTTCCCTCACTGAAAAAAAAAAAGAAAAAGAAAAGAAATACTCTGATAAATACAGCTTTGGATCTCCTTTCTCAATCATTTCAAGAGAAGAGTTTTCTGCCTAATGTTTTCTTCAGGGCAATTTTGACATCCTTATTCCTCAGACTATAAATCAGCGGGTTGAACATGGGTACCACAGCAGTATAGAATATGGAAGACACTTTCCCCTGGTCAAGGGGTAAAATAGAAGGTGGTTTGAGGTACATAAAAGCTCCTGATCCAAAGAAAAGAGATACCACAATTATATGGGAACTGCAGGTACTGAAGGCTTTGGATCTGCCCTCGGTCGAACTAATGTGGAGAATACTAGAAAGAATGAAACCATAAGAGATGAAAATGGTCACAATAGGCACCCCAATGCCAATGGTCACAACAATGAAGACCACCAGCATATTTATGTAAGAGCTGTTGCAGGAGAGCTCAAGGAGGGGAATGATATCACACATATAGTGATTGACAAGGTTGTCAGCACAAAAGGTTATAAACATGATGTTTCCCATATGGGTCACAGCCCCAAATACCCCCATCCCATAAACAGCCAACATGAGGAGTACACACGCCTGAGGAGACATGGTGACCGTGTACAGCAGTGGTTTACAGATGGCGACATAGCGGTCATATGCCATCGCTGACAAGATATAGGATTCAGAAAAGACAAAGAAGCAGAAGAAAAAAAACTGAGTCATACACCCCGCATAGGAAATGATGTTTCTCTTTGAGACAAAACCCATTAGCATTTTAGGAGTGAGAGTAGTGGAATAACTAAAATCTATGAAGGACAAGTTGAGGAGGAAGAAGTACATGGGAATATGAAGGTGAGAATTCAGCCCAATCAGGGTTATGAGGCCCAGGTTCCCCACCACGGTGACCACATAAAAACCTAGGAACAGGAAGAAGAGGGGCATCTGGAGTTCCGGCTCATCTGTTAAGCCTGCCAGGATAAACTCTGTCACAGAGGAGGCGTTATCTGCAGCCATTGTCCTCTAGGAGGGTCTGTGAGGGAAAAAGAAACAAGTCACTGAGACAGAGAGAGGCTACACACCATGCAAGTGCAGGGGGGGACGTGGAGAAGACACAGATGGGAAGGTTCACTGAGTACTAACTATGGGATGGACACTGTCCTAAGTGCCATGTGGCATTATGATTATCCCCAGTTCACAGACGAGGACACTGAACCTGAGGGACTTGCACAAGTCCCAATGCTGCTGAGTGACAATAGAAGGTGAACTTGGGTGATCTTGCTCCTGGGCTTGAGCTTTTACCCCCTCTGCTACAGGACAGACCAGGTCAGACAGACACTCACCCTGCTTCTGCTTGCAGTCACAGTGCTCTTCTCCATTGGCTCTCAACTAACTCTTTCATGGACACTCAGATGGCCCCAGTGAACAGAAAGTGACAACTCAGAGCTCAGACCCTCTGCTGCTACTTCTACTCTCAGATCCTCTGCTTGGAGGATCAAAACCTCTAATTGTTTTGCTGAGCTCAAGAACTTGATCTCTGAGTGTGGCTTTGTCCCAAGTCTCTTGTCCAAATTCCAGGCATGAGACAGCATCCTTTCCTAATGCCCATGGATAACAGGAGATGAAAGAGTTTTATTCTGGGATTAGAGATCTCCGTGACGTAGTTGTAGGGACTCCCTCAGGATCACTGCTGAGTGATCCTCCCTAAGGAAGAAGAAATGTTTGTTTATGCATTTGAGAATGCTTAATGTGGCTTTCAATGACCTAACCTTTCATTCTGGTTACATCTTTGTAAGCACAATTCAAAACAAAGCCTCATGGGAAAAATAGTACTTGCTCCTTGTATTGAGTGCTTACTATGTACCAAACACAGTAGAGATCCAGCATCCCCTACTAAAACCAAGTTTCTAAAGCAATGCACAAAAAATTAATACCTTTTTATTTCTCACAACAGCCCTATAGATTAGATCTGTCAATCTCTCCTTTAAAGTAAGGAGCACACATGCTAGTAGGTTCCAGAATCTTGAGTCAAACTCTACTCTGTCCAATTTTAACTTCTTAGTCTTAATCACTAAGCACGCTACCTTCTTCTAAGTGACAATGAAATCTCTGAAGCAGCCATTTTTACTTACTAGGATCTCATGAGAGTCTTTATAGATAAAAACAAGTACTTATATAACTTTAAGGGAATGTAGGAAGTGTTAAAACCAAGAAAGGTAAAATTAGGGGAATCAGACTTTAGAGAAGGATATTCATTATTTCTCAGTCACATCCAATATTTACCAAGAATTATTTTTTTAAGATTTTTACTTATTTTTTTCATGAGAGACACACAGAGAGGCAGAGACACAGGAGAGGGAGAAGCAGGCTCCACGCAAGGAGCCCGACGTGGGATTCGATCCCGGGACTCCAGGATCACTCCCTGGGCCGAAGGCAGGTGCCAAACCACTGAGCCACCCAGGGATCCACCCAAGAATTATTTGATCCTTCTCCAAACTTAAAAATAAACTTTCTCTGAATTTTCTCCACTACTTAACCCTTCATTTTAAGCTTGACTATTAAAAATAAATATTTGTCAGAAAACTAAGAACAACTTCTATCAATGCCTAAAGGCAGAGAACAGAGTCTTCAATCAATATGTCAGATTATGGAGAGTTGATGAAAGACTTTGAACAAGGATGGCCTTCTTTTATCGCCTATCAATTGAATATCTACCCCATTCCTGAAACTTTTCTAAGTCTTGGTGAAAAAACACAAAGTGATTCCTGCCCTCGTGGGGCTTTTAATCAAGTGAGAAAAGACAAAATACATGAAAGAAAGAAAGAAAGAAAGAAAGAAAGAAAGAAAGAAAGAAAGAAGAAAGAAAAAGGTAAAATATGTAACTTGAAAAGTTATACGAAGAAAAGGAATGCAAGGAATAGGGATAGCAAAGGTAAAGTTTACAGAATTCAGTTTTAAAATAGAATAATCTGACATTCAAGCGATAACTTTGACTTTGAAAGAGACCTAAAAAGTGTTTGCTTGGTACGATTAGTTACTCTAATAAAACACTGGACATTCATGACTCAATCCAGCACCTTTCTACAGCATCACATTTTTATCCTGCACTGTAAATGCAATATGTTAACCCAGATTACTTGATCTGAGGGAGGAAATTCTGATGGTAGTAACAAGATAGAGGGCCAAGAGATCTTGCTGAGGTTTTAGACAATCACAAGTCATGCAATATAAATTATTAACTAAGACTGATATAAAGACTAATAAAATTTTGTGCAGCAATTTTTCCAGGGGCTTTTATATATTAAGTATAGCAAATTTTCCATCCAAAAAATGTCTCTTTTGGATAAATTCAAGTGTTAGCACATGAGTTCCGTTTTTGCTCATAGTTAAGGGATGAAGTCCTCTTGGAGAAGTTAAGAAATCAAAACACAAAGGCAGAGAAGTCCAACTTCCTCAGGCAAATCCAACTAAAACCACTGTACACACCCTCTCTGTGTTTATGTAAGAACACGCATCAGTGAGGACTTGCTTCCCCTCAGCTAAGACTCAATAGTAATGGTCCCTCATCTGTGTGTTTACGTGAGAAATTTCCGTGGCCTAGAGCAACTCTAATGAATCCCAATCCCTTTTCTCAATCCCACTACACATATTCAAGAAACAGAAACAGCAATCTATTATCAAAAAATTAAAATAAGCACTACAGTTAAACTCTCCTTAGACCTAAAGGCAATGAAGACCTTAGGGGTTAATTAAATGTTCACTTTCCTCTAGAAATCTTAGAGGGTTCTTGAATGCATGATGCAACACCGGGAAAACTTCTGGGATTTTTGTCACCTCAAAGGTGGTTTCCATGGGAATTTCATTTCAAATGCATCTAGATTTTATTTCAAGTGAACCGGGGCTTCTACAAAGTCATTTCTACTAGTGACTTGTTCTAATACAAGCAGAAAGAAACAGAAATAAATATTCTTTTTTTAAGATTTTATTTATTTGACAGAGAGAGCACAAGCAGGGGGAGCAGAAAAGGGAGAAGCAGAACAACAGGGGCTGGATCCCAGGACCGAGGGATCATGACCTGAGCTGAAATCAGTCAGTTGCTTAACTGGGCCATCCAGGCACCCCAGAAATAAATATTCTTGATTAAGTTACTTTTGTTGCAGAACTATCTTCCCAAAATTTGAATCTCTGTATAATGGATTTCTTGTTCTATTTATTGCTATCACTAAAATATATGTGAGACATGGATTATAACATACTAATGTGGAAAATATGTATAATACAGTGTCTTTGTATATATACCTCATGCACATGCATTAGCCCTCATATGTCTGGTAAACCTTCAGGCAGCACCAGAGTAGTGTGAGGTCAGTACCCTTCACTCCACACAAGAGGACTACAAGAATAAGCCACAATTCAACCAAAAAAGTTAGAGAGCCTGCCCAGAGAGAAAAGATGGTAGCTGAAATGTCTTCATTTAATGTGTCTTCAGTTAGGCTCTCAAGATGCTCATAAAATTAAATTCATCTATCAGAAGTCCTATGATATAGGGGCACCTGGGTAGCTCTGTCAGTTAAGCATTCGACTCTTGTTTGACTTGGGTCATGATCTCAGGGGTTGTGTGATCGAGTTCTGCATTGGGTGTGGAGCCTGCTTAAGATTCTCTCTCTCCTTCTCCTTATGCTCCTCCCTCCCCCTAAAAAAAGAAGTCATATGATCTATATTATACTTACTGTTGAATTAGTTCTTAATCTGTGTGTTTGGCATATTAAATACTATGTACAGGGATTCAAAAGAAATGGTTTTTGCTGTAAAGAAATTTATGGTTTAGTAGAGGCATCTCCTATTCTATCACCTTATTGCCCTCATGTTTCAAATTTTCTAGGGTTCACTTCTCAACTCTCTGGACCTCTTCTTTCTTAAATGTTTGGTGAGCTCATTCATGACTTCAACAACGTTGTCAGTATGGTTAGTTCTCACATTTAGTTTTCACATTTCTGTGAATTCTGTCTTATGTATACAAATTCTTGATTAAAATGCCATCCTGTTGTCACCCTGAACTCAACAAATATAAAATTTAGCACATCTTTTTTGGCCTCAAAACAGACATCTGCCTAGCTTTCCCATTCCTTTATTGGAGAGGAAGTAGAGGGTGATATTAATGGGGTATCATAAGTCCTAGTTCATTTGGATTGGTCCTAGTTTACATATGTTTTCCCAGAAAAATTAGTAGAAGCAGATTCTTTCACTATGAAATATATTCTAGTTAAATGAGATATTCTATACAGAATCAAACCAACCTCTACAATTCCTAGCTCTGCTACCTACTAGCTGTGTAGCCTTGGAAACTTAGTTTAACCTCTCCTAAGCTTCAAATTATTTTTTTCAAAATGGGGATAATAATCATAAATGGTGCCATTTCCATTACTGAAACATAGAAGGCATAATAATTATTATGTTGTTGCTATCATCATCATCATTCAAATCTACACCCTGGCATTAAAAAGATATTTTAGACTGCTCTACTATTCAAGATTATCTAAAACAGGGAGAGAATAAAAACAGGAACATCAGTTAAACTTTTTAAAGTAAAAATAGTGTCAAGAGATAAGATTGGGATTTAGTATCTCTGTGCTTTGAGAGAGAAGGAAAGAAAGAACCACAAATCAAATTTGATGAAAATTTTGGTTTCTATGGAACCATGAGTAAGAAGGCAGGAATAACTAAAGAATGGGGAGCATCAGGAGTTAGATTTTAGTCTAGATGACAAAATGCCAGAGGACACAAGGGTCCCAAAAAACTCTAAGTTATGGCTTCCTCCAGGGCACTGAGGAGTCCTCATGCCTGCAACCAGCAGACAAATGGATTCACCATCCTGGCAAAAATAATTGATCCTAATCAGCAAGAGAGGTAGGGCTGCCTTCACTCATGGGGAGCTTAAAGGACCATGTGTAGAACCCAGATATTCCATTTGTATGCTCTCTGGTGTTCTTTGCCCCATTGTAACTGTAAATGGATATGGACAGCAAGTCCCAGATGCAAAGAATATAATTGACAAAGATTCAAACCCTTTCATAGTGAAGGGATCCTCTATTTTAGACATTTATTCATGGATTAGTAAATAATGGGGCCTAGCTTTATAACAGTTATCAATAAATATTTGTGGAATTTATTATTTTCACTTAAAATATATGTGGATTCTTCTCTAACACTCTCCCACCCCAGTTCGTGCTCATGTCCATTCAGTTACATTATAATTTTTCATTCTCAATACTTAATGTCCACATTATGAGAACTATGCAAATAACCATCACTATATAAATAATCAGCCAAATACTATATTTTAATTATGTTTCCTATTTGTACTATCTGAAATTTTTCCTGGAATTGATAACGTCCCAAAGCCATGTATCTCTCCTTCATATTTTCACATGCTGCATAGTATCTATCAAATACCCATCAATATTAATTTCCAAATGTTCAAACATATGGGACTATCTGTCAATTTCCTTTTTTCCCTGGAGGTTTGCACCCTCTATATGTATCTGGAATGATTGCTTTTTAGACCCAGTGTATGGCCATCAGCCTGGAATTCCCTATGCTGCTCTCTTGTGTTAGATCCCCTCTCTCCTAGATCCCAGCATCAGTGTCTGTGAGAAGTCCAGTAGCATTCTCATTTCTGTTCTTTTATATATTTTGTGATTCTCTCTCTATCTCTGCCTTGTCCACCTCCCTATCCCACCCCATCCTGCCGCCATGTCTCTCTCTCTTTCTTTCTCTCTCTCTCTCTCAAAACTCTTGCAACCTTCATCCACAATGTTCTCAAATCCACAATAATATTCATGGTATGTTTATTTTCTTTCAGAGTGTTCCTTTGATCTAGCAATACAAATCTTCTAGTTCTGGAAATTTTTCTCATACTCTTTATTGATAATTGTCTTCCCACCCAATTTTTTTTGTTATTTCTTTCTGGAATTATTATTATTCAGATATTGGAGTTATCCTCCTCTTTTTTCCTTTAGCATTTTTCAAACTTTGAGACAATTCATCAACTTTAATATCTGCCACACCTATTTTAATATTTTATTATTGGTCTACATAATAAAATTCACCCATTTTAAGCCTAAAGTTCAATAAATTTTAGTAAATATATACAGTTGTGTAAACAATAACACAATGAAGATATATAATGTTTCTATCACTCCAAAAAAAGCTCTCTCCTGCCTCTTTGAAGACAAACTCCTCACCCCATTTTCTAGGCCCAGACAATCATTTCATCTGCTATCACTATATTTTTGCCTATTCTACAATTAATTCCATGTCAATGTAATTATGAACTATGAAGTCTTTTATATCTACTTCATATTCTTCTAGTGGCTCCTTCTCCATTCTTCAAACTGACTAGGCCTACACTTAAAGCAAGAACTGTCATTTATACTGCATTCTATAGTTTACAAAACCCCTTCACACACATTATGTCTTCATTAATCCTCACAAAACTTGTATCATTTTCACACACTACAGAAAATAAAATTGGAATATATATATATATATACATATATATATATGTGACCTGCCCAAAGGCACATAGTAGGAAATTAGCATATCAGTGCATCTGATGGAAGTATTTTACCTTCAGATTTCAAAGTTTATGATCTTTCCACTGCTTTACCATTTCATGCACTTTCCAACTTTTCTAGAGGATTCTGGGAGTTTCAAAAGGAATTGTAATGCAATTGAAGCATTTCAGAAAAAGACATGGTGGAGAGCAAAATTTAACAACAAATGCAGAGAATTTTAGAGGAATAAATCAGGAATGAGAATTGGATCTATCATGGAGAGAAAGACTGTGCTGGGGTAACAATCCTAGTCAAGTCTTGAGCCTCCAATCCCGCCCAAACAACAAAATGAAGATATTCGATACATTTAAATAAACTGAAACTGAATTCAATACTGATTAAATGAAAGCCTCTCTCTCTCCCTCCTTAGTCCCTCCCCCTTCCACACACACTCCTCATTAATATAAGGACAGTGTAAAGCCACAGGGTTCCACCTACTTAGGGAAAGCAGCTTGACATGATCACCATTTGAGTCACATCCACAGTCAAAGGCAAGCATCCCTGTAATTGCCAGTACCCTGGCATGTTATTTATAAAATCATCTCTTGCTCCTAGCACAGATACTCCAAAGGCTGGAACTGCAAACACTCCCTGCTCAGAGCCAGCTGTCTGAATCCATTGTGTCCTTACTCTGCTTATCCTGGGACTCCATTGGGACAGCTATGCATGCCCACACAACAATATCATTATCACTTGCACACACAACTGCAGAGCACATGCTCTCAGGTTCCCCACTGCTTCCACAGGGGTCCTACCTCAAGAGATTGTGTCCAGTACATTCCCGGGATCTGATGGCCAAGTCCAAAACTTTGTATTTCCCACTGTTGCTGATGTCCATGACATTTACCAAAGAGTTTCCATGCCAGTGAGTTGCTGCCATGGTCCACTTCTGAATTGTAGTCCGCATTTTGAAAAGCTGTTGTCTGGAGCTGTACTTTGGAGACCAACCAGGAAAGGACCCCAAAAATGCGAGAAAGATCAGCTTAAACTATTATCATTTCCATAAGTTTTCAATAAAAAATATAGAAACAAGCTTTTTTTTTAGTATATATATTAATTAGAAGGACCCACAAAAAACAGAATCATGTGGTACAGCAATTGCATCATGACTTTCTCTAACTCATATAAATCTGTTTTAATGTTGCAATGTTATTTTACTGCCCAGTGATCCTTGACCCTCTTCTTGAAACTAGAAGTGTCCTAAGCTGATAGAATATGAGTGTGCTTTGACCAGACAGATCCGCAAAGGGGATTTCACTCTAGTGGTTGATGTGGGCTGTATTGTTAAGCAACTTCTATTCTTTAGGTCTCATTCTTTCCTCTTGAAATGATCAGTTTCACAAGAAGGGACTCTAGCCTCTTAAGAGGTCAGGTAAGGGTCACCATAATGATCTTAATGAACTCCATTTTGTAATGTTTTTCTTACTCTTTTTTTTTTTTTTTTTTTTTTTTTTACATTCAGGAAATTTTTGCCTAACTTGCTCTGAGAAAGAATTTCTCCTATATTTTCTTCTAAAAATTTAAAAGCTTTAGCTTTTACATTTAAGACAATGATCCGTTTTAAGTTCATTTATGCAAATGATAATATAAACGCTGAGGTTCATTTTTCCCCCATATTGATGTCTAGTTACGCCAGCACCATCTGTTTGTTGAAAACAGTGTCTCTTCATTGAATTACCCTTATACCTTTGTCAAAATCAAACGACTATATATATATGGGTCCATTTTAGATTCTATCCTTTTCCATTGATCTTTATGTCTACTACTTAATTATTATAACTGTATAATAAGTCCTAAAGTCAAGTAGTATCAATCCAACTTTGTTCTTCTTCTTCAAAATCTTTTTCACTATACTAGATCTTTTCATATAAATTTTGAAATAAACTTATCAATTTCTTTCTTTTAAAAAAAGGCTGTTAGGATTTTAATTGAGATTGCATCAAACCTGCAGATTAATTTGGTGAGGATTGCCATCATTGAGTTTTCTAGTCCATGTACATTGTATAACTATCCATTCATTCTTCTTTATTTTTCCTTTGCAATGTTTTATTTGTGGAGGTCTTTTGTTAAATGTATTCCTTAGTATTTTTAATACTAATAATTGGAATTTTTACAATTTCATTTTCTAATTATTTATTACTAATTTATAGAAATATAGTTGATTTTTGTATATGGACCTTAAATCTTGAGACTTTATGAAACTCATTCACTAGTTCTATTGCTTTTTTGTCAATTCTTTAATGTTTTATGCATACATGATTATGTCACCCACAGATAAGAACAGATTTATTTCATTTCTGATATGTTCATTAATTATTTGTTTCTTGCCTTATTGTACAAGTTAGAACTTAGTACAATGCAAAAAAGAAATGAAGTGTTTAGATATGTTTATCTTATTTCTGAACTTAGTTAGAAGAAATTGAGTCTTTCATACTAAATATGATGTCAGCCATATATTTTTCAGAGATGCCCTGAATCCAGTGAGAATGGCCCATTGCTGAAAATTTATATCATGAAAGGGTATTGAATTTTTTGAATGCTTTTTCGCTGCTTTTTAAAAATGTTATATGGTTTTTCTCCTTTTTCCTATTAATATGATGAATTACATTTTTGCTGTCAAGATGTAAAATCAAATATACAATCCAAGAATAAACTTTATCATGATATATTATGCTTTCACACATGTTGGATTCAAATTGTTAATGTTTTATTTTATTAAGGGTTTTTAAATCTTTCTTTACAAGGAATACTGATCTGTGTTTCCTTGTGATATCTTTGTCGGGTTAGGTAATAAAGGCCTCCTAAGAGATTTGGGAAGTAGTCCCTCCTCTCTCCTCTGAAAGCCCTTGTGTACAATTGGAATTATTTCTATTTAAGTGTTTGATAAAATTAACTTATGAACAAGCTTGGCTTCAAGTTTCATTGTGGGAAGAATTTCTATTAAAATTCAATTTCTTTAATAGTTACTAAGCTACTCATATTTTCTGTTTCTTCATTTGGTCAGTCTTGGTAATTTTGTCTTTCTCAAGACAAATTTCTTCCTCTACTTTGTCTAATTTAATGGCACAATATGATAACCCTTTATGTTTATGATTCTTTAGTGTGTGTAGAATCTTCATTGATATCTCCACTTTCATTCCCTATTCGGTAACGTGTGTCTTCACTATTATTTTTCTTTTTTTCTATGATTTTTCTTGATTAGTATGGCTAGATATTTACCAATTTTATTATTGATCACTTCAAAGGACAGTTTTTGGTTATATTTATTTTTCTCCACTGGTTTTCTGGTTTCTGTTTCATTGACTTCTGTTCTTATCTTTTTCATTTCCTTCTTTCCACTTTTAGGTTTAATTTGGACTCCTTTTTTTAATTTTTCAAGGTAGCAGAAATTTAGATTTACTTACTATTTTCTTTTCTTATGTTGACATTTAAGCTATAGAGTTCCCTCTATTCACTACTTAACTGCTTCTAAATTTTGATATATGTATTTTCATGATACAACTCTAAAAATTTCCCAACTCTGCTCATGATGTATCCTTTTATATCTAATTATTATGTAGAAATACATTGTTTGATTTTTAAAATTTGAGGTTTCCTTTTTAAATTTTTTTGTTTTTTGTTTAAATTATCCAACATATAGCACATCATTAGTTTCAAATGTAAAGCTCAATAATTCATCAGTTGCATACAACACCCAGTGTTCATCATATCACATACCCTCATTGATGCCCATCACTCAATTACACCATATCCCTACCTACCTCCCCTCCAGCAACCCTCTGTTTGTTTCCTATAGTAAAGAGTCTCTCATGGTTTGTCTCCCTCTCTGATGACTTCCCATTCAGTTTCCCCTCCCATCCCCTATGATCCTCTGCAATATTTCTTATATTTCACATATAAGTGAAACTATATGATGTCTCTGGCTTATTTCACTCACTATAAGGATGGAACCTCAGTATAAGGAGAATGGAACCCTCCAGTTACATCCACATTAATGTAAATGGTAAGTATTCCTCCTTTCTGGTGGCTGAGTAATATTCCATTATATATGTATATATGTATCACATCTTCCTTATCATTCATCTGTCAATGGATGTCTCAGCTCTTTACATAGTTTGGCTTTGGGGATATTGCTGCTATAAACATTGGGGTGTATGTGCCCCTTCAGATCATTATGTTTGTATCTTTGGGGCAAATACCTAGTAGTACAATTGCTGGGTCACCGGGTAGTTCTATTTTAACTTTTTAAAAATTTATTTATTTATATTCATGAGAGACAGAGAGAGAGAGAGAGAGAGAGAGAGGGATACAAGCAGAGGGAGAAGCAGGCTCCACGCAGGGAGCCTGACGTGAGACTCAATCCTGGGTCTCCAGGATCACATCCCAGGCTGAAGGCAGCGCTAAACTGCTAAGCCACCGTGGCTGCCTCTATTTTAACTTCTTGAGGAACTTCCACATTGTTTTCCACAGTGGCTGGCTGTACCACCTTGTATGCCCACCAACAGTGGGAGCAGGTTCCCCTTTCTCAGCATCTGCACCAAACATTTGTTGTTTCCTGACCTGTTAATTTTAGCCATTCTGATTCATGTGAAGTGATATCTCATTGTGGTTTAAGGAGTTTCTTTATTATCTTATGCTGCGAATTTCTTTCTTTTTTTTTTTTAATGCTGCGAATTTCTAATCTAATTCCATTGTGGTCAAAGAACATATTCTGTATTGTTGACTTTGTTAAATTAACTTTTGTTAAGTGGAACACAGAATGCCAGATTATGAGGTTCAATAACAGATCACAGGAGAAGTTGAAATAAAGTTTATTACTCACAGATCCTTGCAGGGCCACATGGGAAGGTCAAGGCCGATTACAGACAGAGCATTATGACCTATGCATACCTTTATTAGGATCCGTGGTACAGTGCTTTGGGGATCCCAGACAAGCCAGATTGCTCAATTTAAACTAAAAGAATGGGATTTTGGAAAGCTCCATAGGGGGTCTTATTTTAAGGGCACATTAGGAGAAGGCCCTGGGAACTGGGCAGGCCCAGTTCCTCACAAGGGCTGTTGGAAAAGTCATATCAGGAACTTACATTTGCTTGGTGACTCTGTAGACCTCTGTTTAAGGCATATACTTGCATGAGGGGATAGTGTCAATTTAAGGTGTCTACAGGCTGTTTGGTCAAACAAAATGGATGTAGACACAGCAATACCATGGAGTAAATTGGCAGCATGATTTTCAACTTTAAAAAATCTACTGAAATTTGTTTAATGCTGTGTAGACTATTATTGCAAACATAATAAATGAATTTTTAAAAATGATGTCTTCTGCCATTGTTGGGTGTACAAATTGTCAGTTATGGGTGGTTGGTAAGTACTATGCAGATTGTGGATAAAATCATTTATGTTTAGTTTTTCTGTCAATTTCTGTGAGAGATGCTAACTATGATAGTAGAATTATATATATATACTTTTCCCTTTAATTCTGTCAAATTTTGTTTCATAGATTTTGAAATTCTGTTTTGGATATATATATATATATATATATATATATATATAGCTATATATATATATATATATATATATATATATATATTGCATTAGGGAATCATGATATATATATCATGATTCCCTAATGCACTGTTCCTTTTGTCATTATCTTTTAAAAATCTATTTTATCTAAAATTAATATAACTAATCCAGCATTTTCTGCTTCCTCTTTATGGCATATGTTTTTTCGTTCATTTACTTTTGCCTTTCTGTGTCTTTATAAAATGTGTCCCTTTTTGGGCAGCCCCGGTGGCTCAGTGGTTGAGCACCTGCCTTTAGCCCAAGGCCTGATCCTGGAGACCCGGATCGAGTCCCACGTCGGGCTCCCTACGTGGAGCCTGCTTCTCCCTCTGCCTGTGTCTCTGCCTCTCTCTCTCTCTCTCTCTCTCTCTCTGTCTTTCATGAATAAATAAATAAAATCTTTAAAAATATATCTTTTTTTTTTTATTTATTTATGATAGTCACACACACAGAGAGAGAGAGAGGCAGAGACACAGGCAGAGGGAGAAGCAGGCTCTATGCACCAGGAGCCCGACGTGGGATTCGATCCCGGGTCTCCAGGATCGTGCTCTGGGCCAAAGGCGGGCGCCAAACCGCTGTGCCACCCAGGGATCCCTAAAAAAATATATTTAAAAAAATTTGTCCCTTGTCGATAGCATATAGCTAGGTCTTATTGTTTTATTTATTTGTTTACAATACAAAAGGCAATCTCTTCTTATTAATTGGAAAGTTTAAAGTTTAATGTAATTATTGATATGTTTGAGTCTGGCCCCCTCATTTTAATTTGTTTTCTGCTTCCTCCTGTGTTTTTTGCACTTGTTTCTCTTTCCCTGAATTTTATTTGAATATTTTTTACAATTTGGTTTTATTTATTTTTTTAAAGATTTTTATTTATTTGTTCATGATAGACATAAAGAGAGAGAGAGGCAGAGACACAGGAGAGGGAGAAGCAGGCTCCATGCCGGGAGCCCGATGAGGGAATCCATCTGGGACTCCAGGATCATGCCCTGGGCCAAAGGCAGAGGCTAAACTGCTGAGCCACCCAGAGATCCCCTACAATTTGGTTTTACACAAAACACTTGATTTTATATATAATGCGCATCATTTTAATATATAATGTTGTAAATGTATATTACATAACTATATATTTATATACAAATATATAATGTATAAAATTTTATTTAAAATATATATTTTTACAATTTGATAAATATACAAAGTGCATCTACATATATTATAAATCCCACAATGAAATGTTATAGTTTTATTTAAACAGTATGTGATTTCTAAAGTCGAGAAAAAGTCACATAAATAAAAATAATCTTTTTTTATTGTGGTCAAAAAACATAAAATTTGCCATCTTAACCATTAAGTTTACAGTATAGTGTTAACTGTGCACATTTTTGTGCAATAGATCTCTAGAACTTTCTTCATCTTGCAAAACTCTATATCCTTTGGAAAATAACTCCCCCCCCCAAAAAAAAAAAGGAAAATAACTCCCCTTTCCCTTCTCCCAAGACCCTCTGGCAACCACTCTTCTACATTATGTTTCTAAGAGTTTAGCTACTCTGAATACCTCATGTAAGTGGAATCATGCAACATTTGTCTTTTGTGACTGGCTTATTTCACTTTGCCTAATATCCTCAGCGTTCATCCATGTGACAGCATTTCCTTCTTTTTTAAGGCTGAATAATATTCTGCTTAATGGCTATAGCACATGTTCTTTTTCCATTCAACTGATGGATATACTGTTGATGGACACTACTATACTTCTACCTCTTGATTATTGTGAATAACACTGAAGTGAACGCAGGTGTGTGACTGTTTAAGATCCTATTTTCAGTTCTTTTGGGTATATAACCAGTTATTTTTCAGATATTTTCCATTTGGGGTATTCTTATTTTTATTCTTTTCTTCTTTTTGTTTAAGGATCCAAGTTTTCAACTATTTTCCTTCAGCTTGAAGAATTTCTTTCATCATTTCTTACATTGCAGCTTTTCTATTTTCCTCTTATCTAAAAATGTCCTTATTTCACTTTCATTCTTGAGTGTTTTTGCTAAATATAGAATTCTGGGTTGACAGTGTGTTTATTGTTGTTGTTCTTAGCACTTTAAAGTTGTTGCTATACTCTTTTTGGGCTTTCTGATGAGAAATTAGCCAATGTACTCTATATGCAATATTTTGGTTTCCTTTTGCTGATTTTTATGATTCTTCATCTTTGACTTAAATAGTTTTACTATGATTTGCCTTTATATGAGCTTCTTTATATTAGTTCTTTTTGGTATTCACTTAGCATCTTAGACCTAAAAATGTCTGTCTTTTATCAAATTAAGGAAATTTAGAGGATTATTTCTTCAGATATTTTTTGTGTCTCATTATTTCTTTTTTCTCTTTTAAATATTACAAACAAACATGTTTGACCATTTGGTAAATTCTAATAAGCCTCTGAGACTTTGTTCATATTACTCAGCGTTTTTCTCTGTGTTTTACCTTCGGTAATTTCTCTTGGTCAGTCTTCAAGTTTACTTTGTCTTCTGTGATGTCCATTTAGTTGTCAAGTACATCCATTTTGTCATTGGGAAATTGTATTTTTTCCATTGTAGAACTTATATGTTCTACATAGTGTTAGTATTCAGTGTTTCACTTTATATGTTGAGATTTATCATGCCTCATCTAAGATTATTATTTATTGAAAACGTAATCTGTTTTACCTTATTGAGGATAGAGATAGCAACTGCCTTAAAATTCTTATCTGTTAGCTCCAATATCTTGTTCATCTTGCGGATCTGATACAATTGATTTTTACTTGAGAAAGTTTTCAGTTTTCTTAATTCTATGTCAGGTAATTTTGGTTTGTATCCTGGACATTATGAATGTTAAGTGGAGATTCTAGATTCTGTTATTTTTCAGTTATTTTTTCCCCCGATGCATTTTATTTCCCTTCTTTTATCAGGTAATTTTTTTGTCTGGACTTGAAATACATACTCTGCTTCTTGGGCAGTATGTCTGATACCATTTCACGTATTTTGGCTTTGTCTGAGCTTCTTTGAGTCTATTCTGTACATGCATGTTTTAGGGTCAGGGGAATCTACTTTGAGGACTCCTCTGATTCATTTGTTTCCATAATTCCCCAAACTGTATCAGGGTATTGTTCCCTATCTTCCCTCCTCCAACTGAATGCTTATTCCCTACCAGGTCAGCTTCTCTTCACTTTACAACAGCTTCAGGTAGTTGTTTTGCTTTTCCTTAATTGTATCTAGATATTATTATTATTAATTATTATTATTATTATTATTATTATTATTATTCAGGGGTGTCATCTAGTAAGGTCACAGTCCATTATACCCAGAATTACTTTTTTAAAAACCCGGGGTTTGGGTTTTTTTTTTTTTAAGATTTTATTTATTTATTCATGAGAGACAGAGAGAGAGAGGCGGGGGGGCAGAGATACAAGCAGAGGGAGAAGCAGGCTCCATGCAGGAAGCCTGATGTGGGACTCAATCCCGGTTCTCCAGGATCACACCCTGGGCTGAAGGCAGCGCTAAACTGCTGAGCCACCCGGGCTGCCCTAAAAATCCGTTTTTATTCAAATTCCAGTTAGTTAACATACAGTGTCATATTAGTTCAGATATACAATGTAGTGTCAATACTTCCATACAACGCCCAATGCTCATCACAAGTGCACTCCTTAACCTCAATCACCTATTTTACCCATCCCCCCCCCCCAACCTCCATTCTGGTAACCATCAGTTTGTTCTCTATAATTAAGAGTCTGTTTCTAACACACATGCTTTTCTTTATCTTATACTATGTATAACATACATAAAGTGCAGAAACCTTCAGTTCAACACAATCTGTAATCACTACTCAAAAAAAGATACAGAACATTTCTGACATCCTAGAAAGTTCCCTCATGCTGTTCTCCAGTCAACAATACTCTCTACCCAAGAAGTTACCATATTCTGACTTCTTTCTTGAAGAACAGGAGCTTTTGCCTGTTCTTAAACCTTGCATGTTTTGTTTTCTGGTTTATTTTGCTCATCATTATGTCAGGAAATGGATTCATTTATGTTGTTTTGTGGAGTAATACTTTGGGGATTTTGTGTGTATTACTTCTTTGTATTAATATACAACTATTTCCCCACTTCATATTATGACAGTAGTTATTTCTTAAAAGAATATACTAGGTTATGCTGTTCTAATGAAAATGGAAGAAATATATAATGGCTTACATACTACAGAGATGTCTGTTGATTATATTATTACTTCAGATTTTCTAGGCAAATTTATAGAATAATAAAGGCTGTCAGTGCATCTCCAAATTATTTTTATAGTTCTAAAGCTAATGACATTATTGTTAGTTAATACACATCTAACATACACTTATGTTTTAAACAGTTAATATTATGAGGTTCATTTTTAGTCATCCATTCAAAGATATCCATTTTTCCATTATTGCACTTAACCACCTGCTAAGTTTCCTTAGTTAATCAGTTCAGAAAGTAGTTGATTGCCCATTTTATAAAATTAGAGAATTGGTTTTTGATGTATAGTAATTATATTTTTAGTATATGGTTCCTTTTTGCTTTTATAACAGATTAATAGCCATATCTTTATTTTATTTTGAATTTCCATTTGGAAGTCATGCTCCATTATATATTACTATTGTATTGTTACTAGGAAAATGTGTTATCAGCTTTATGACATACTAGAAATATATTGCAATGAGTCATGAATAATAAGCAGGTTAATAGCAGAGGGGGGAGGAGGGCTTTGTAGGAAGACCAATTCAGAAAAACAAAAACCTGAAGTCCAGTAAAGTCCTGCATATTTGGGCAAACACAAGTGATGATATGGACTACATCACTGAGTGTATGGAAAGGAGATTGTTGCATTGTTAAGGATGATAATCTCACATCTTACTCTGTGCTCTTTCAGTAGAGAATTAATTGAGATGTGAAACACAGCAACCTCACAAAAGATCAAAAGATCAGCTTTAATACTGATAGCTAACTGGAAGATAAAACTAAACTCCACAGTCACAATGGAATTCTCTCCTTTCCTCACTTCCTTCCCCAAAAGGTCTGATGAACCCAGGCACAGAGTAAATATACCTCTCAAGCCTTCCCTACTAAGGGGGATGAAACACATGGAAGAGGAGACAAGTATTGCTTGAGAGGACAGGCCAGTCCTATAAAAAGGAGGCCTAAAAGACAACCTACAGAATGGGAGAAGATATTTGCAAATGACATATCAAATAAAGGGCTAGTATCCAAACTCTATAAAGAACTTCTTAAACTCAACAGCAAAGAAACAAACAATCCAATCATGAAATGGGCAGAAGACATGAACAGAAATTTTACCAAAGGAGACATAGACATGGCCAACAAGCACATGAGAAAATACTTTGCATCACTTGCCATCAGGGAAATACAAATCAAAAGCACAATGAGATACTACCTCACACCAGTGAGAATGGTGCAAATTCACAACACAGGAAACAAGAAATGTTGGAGAGGATGTGGAGAAAGGGGAACTCTCTTGCACTGTTGGTGGGAATGTGAACTGGTGCAGCCACTCTGGAAAACTCTGTGGAGGTTCCTCAAAGAGTTAAAAATAGACCTACCCTACGACCCAGTAATTGCACTGTTGGGGATTTACCCCAAAGATACAGATGCAGTGAAAAACCGGGACACCTGCACCCTAATGTTTATAGCAGCAATGTCCACAATAGTCACACCGTGGAAGGAGCCTCGGTGCCCATCAAAAGATGAATGGGTAAAGAAGATGTGGTCTATGTATACAATGGAATACTACTCAGCCATTAGAAATGACAAATACCCACCATTTGCTTCGACATGGATGGAACTGGAGGGTATTATGCTGAGTGAAGTAAGTCAGTAGGAGAAGGACAAACATTATATGGTCTCATTCATTTGGGGAGTATAAAAAATAGTGAAAGGGAATAAAGGGGAAAGGAGAGAAAATGAGTGAAAATATCAGTGAGGGTGACAGCACATGAGAGACTCCTAACTCTGGGAAATGAACAAGGGGTAGTGGAAGGAGAGGTGAGCGAGGGGTGACTGGGTGACAGGCACTGAGGGGGGGACTTGATGGAATGAGCACTGGGTGTTATGCTGGCAAATTGAACTCCAATAAATAAATAAATAAATAAATAAAATAAGTAAATAATTTTTTTTTTTTTAAAAAAAGGAGGCCTACAGGGACTAACCAGTGATTCCAGTTTAGTCTCTTCAGTTCAGCTGTAGTAAGTCCACTCTTCTTCCTTATGGAAGAGAAGAGCAGGAATATGGATAAAAGAAAAGGGTTCTTCCCATTCTTTACTCTTCTAGGGCAAGGAAAGCTAGGTACTCATTTTAGAGATATCTCTTTTTTGGCCAAAGAAAACTGGCCATTTACAGAAGGGAGGAATCAATTGCTCAAACCAGGTTTTCTCTTGTGAATAAACATATAATTACATATCTTACATATGCGCATAGTTATATGTTAAATTCTTGCTTCCCAAGTTCCATAAATATAGCTCAGAACTGTTTCACTGTTGAAATATTTATTTTTCAAATCATCTCAAAAAAAGCAACTGCAAAATGTGAAGACTACAACTTCTCAAATACTGGTTACCCTTCAGCCCAGCTGTTTCCCTGGACCCAGGTTATTTTATGCAAACTTTCAGCAAATAAACAAAATGGGAGCTATGTAACTTCAAGAAGAGAAAGGGTAGACACTGCTACAGAACAATTCATCAGCACTTCCTATGTGCAATAACATTCCTGAATTCAGAGAAGAGACAGGACTCTCAACTTGCCATTATTTGTGTGAAGGAGGGACAGAGAGATGTGTAACTGCTTTGGCTTTCATTTGTGATTCTGTTCTGTGGGTGGGTGGAGTGGATCAGAGATCACCAGGTGAGGTTTTAGAAACTGGTCCTATAGCCCACCAGCTAGACCCTCTGGGTGCATACGACGTCAAGGGAAGAACAAACTCATGCAATTTGGTTAGGTAGAGACAACAGGAACTATTTCCAAAATATGCATAGGATTTAGGAAAATCAGAAAAGACTATGCAGTATTCTAGGACTAGAAATGAGGCCCTTCTCCCATTTCTAGGCCTGAATTAGTGACAAAGAGAGTGAGCTGTGTAGGAAGGGCCACTAGACTTCACTGTTACTCTGGGTGAATGGATATATCCCACAGCACTGCCACAGAAAGGAGGCCAGAGGAATAAATACCTGGTCCTCACTCTTCTTTTCCACACTGCTTGCTAATAAGAGAGAGCAAGAAAGTCAGCTAGCGCAGTTTATATCAATCAGACCCCTAGGGAGAGAGCAGGATGGACAAGCATAGAGAATGGACACACAAAGAGTACAATGAAAATATCCAGCAGAGGCAGCTATGCAGCCCTACAGTTGAGGCCTAAGTGGTCAGAAATAATAGAATGTTGGAATCTCTGCTTCCAAAGCATCTTCAGGGACACACGACAGGAGAGCAAGAAGCTCCCAATACCCTCTTCATTTGGTGTCAGTTGGGAGCAGCAAAGAGTTGCCAGTACCCTCCAGGGGGTTGAGGATTGTTGAAGAACTGCCAGTTTTGTGTCAGAATAATACTGGGAAGGGATCCCTGGGTGGCGCAGCGGTTTGGCGCCTGCCTTTGGCTCAGGGCACGATCCTGGAGACCCGGGCTTGAATCCCACGTTGGGCTCCCGGTGCATGGAGCCTGCTTCTCCCTCTGCCTGTGTCTCCGCCTCTCTCTCTATATATATATGACTATCATAAATAAATAAAAAATTTAAAAAAAAGAATAATACTGGGATAAGTGGGACAGAATTGGTGGCTCCAGCTCTAAATATCTGGGAAGAAAATGGTCGGAAGAAGTCAGGATGCCACTAACAGCAAAACAGACTTCTTCCCTTCCATTATGAGAGGGAATAATTTATTCACAATGAACAAAACCAAAATTTCCCTAATGGAGAGTATAAAGATAAAGACAGATATACTCTGTTATGGATTTTGTTCATAATCATGTATCAAGAGCAGAAAATATTTCCCAAAGGAAGAAAGCTCAGGAGAGAAATGACAAATGGCCAATTCAGATGCAACTTTTCCCTCCTTAATGTCACACCAATAACATAGAAATACTTCTGCCAGTTGGGAGGTGTACCAAATACTTGTTAGTGTTTCACCCACCTCCTCTCAGATCCTGTTCTCATTTTGATGCATGCCAGCTTCAAGTATGCCATCACAAACTCCCAACAGCTAGCACCTGCTTTTATTTGCCTGACAGCAACACTCAGTATGACATAGCTTGATTCCCTTGCACAGGAGAGCCCAGTTACATCCTTGGAGTACCCCTGAGCCCATGACTGATATGTGTCAGGCTACAAAAACTCCAGATGCCTGGCCCTGCTCAGATCGATTCTGAGACATATCACACAGTGTCTTCAAATACTCCTTGTGGGCTTGAGGCAGGGTTGCTCATTATCAGAGTTTGCTTGATGTCGCACAGTGTCTCAGTCTTCCTCCGTCTCACTTCTGCATTCTTAACTGGGTTTACCTGGTAATGGTAATGTTTTTTAACAAATCACTTCTACATGCAACTTCATCTCAGAGTCTTATGAGAAACCCAACCCAAGATGGAGAAGAAAACCAAATGGAGAGTATGGGAGAAGACTGCACAAAAAGGAAAAAGGGAGAAAGAAAAACATTTGAGGAAAAATTTTAAATCATTACTTTTTAGAAGGAACATGTTTAGAATTCAAAGTATATTATGAAAAAAATTGAAAATAAGATGCACATATCAGAAAAACCAGTATGTCTCTAACTCAAAAGTCTCAGAGTTTTCATGTCAGAAAACCAGCAACTGAGTAGATAGTTCAGCATGGCTATGTAGAAGATAGTAGCCCAGTGGTTCTCAATGGTTGGTTCCTAGAGCAACAGTAGCAGCATCACCTGCGAACTTCTTAGGAAAGAAATTTCTTGAGTCCTACCCAAGACCTCCTGAATCAGAAATTCTGTGGTGGAGCCTGGAATCTGCATTTCAACAACAACCTCCAGGTGATTCAGATGCATGCTTAAATTTGAGAATCATTGCTACAGCTTCTGGTGCCAGGAAGTAGACTGAGGTACAAGCATTACCTTGATCCAAGAAAAAAGATATAGCTTTTGTATCTGCCTCAGGAGACAGGAAATGGAGGATGATGGAAAGGATAAGTATGTAAGAGATGAAGATGGCCAATTGTAATGACTATGACTATATGACTATAAATTCTACAACTTATAAAACAGATGCTGATAAAAAGGAATTTGATGAGGTCTGCAGCGCATGCAATTTGATGGTGTTGTGGTCACAGAAAGACTAACTACTACCATTGGGTGCACTATGACACCACCAATATCTATCTCAATACAAACCAAGTACCAGCAGAGGACTGATGAGAGGGACAGAAATCCCATAGTGACCCCAGGCCACAAGTATTAAAATAGTAACTAACAACAGAGTAGCAGTCACTAAACAACAGAAAAAGCAAAAGAGAAGAGTGGAATCTTGCATTTCAAAATAGTGGTGATGTTCTCTAGTATAAAGTTCATTATGGGGCACCCGGGTGGCTCAGAGGTTGAGCATCTGCCTTTGCTCAGGGCATGATCCCAGATCTCAGGTCTGGAGACCAAGCCCCTCATCGGACTCCCTGCAAGGAGCCTGCTTCTCCCTCTGCCTGTGTCTCTGCCTCTCTCTGTGTGTCTCTCATGAATTAGTAAATAAAGTCTTTAGAATAAGTAAATAAATAAAGTTAGTTATCATTTTAAGTGAAATGACAAAAGAGTAGGAGAGGTCTAAAAAGACAAGCTCATGAGGATGTTGAGGAGAGAATTCAGTCCCATTACAATGACCACACTCTAAGAATAGGAAGAATGTAGGATGGAGCTCTTGTCCATTTGCGAAACAAAAAAGTAGTCACTGTTGAGACATTTCTCACAACTGTGCTTTTCAGAGAAGTTATCTCTGAAGGTAGGAGAGAAGAACCTCTTTCTAAGCCACACAGACTCCATGACTCAGAAATGAGAATTTTTACAGCTATTTAACAGCAGAATGACTAGTCTTAACACAGGGAAGATGAGTGCTATAGGAATACCTATCTCTTCCTATCTCTTTCTACATTTATGAAACACAGTCTATGGACCTGGCAACTAGTTAAGGTCCTAACACGCTCAGAATGCCAAAGCCCTCATCATGTTACCTTTTGCAGTAAAATCATCTGGACATCTTCAGCTCCCAAAGACTCTATGTTATCAAATAAAATGGAAGCTTCCCAAAAAGGGCTTTAAACCTGTACATGAAGAAAAAGAAGTAAATTTTGTATTACTGTTGGTTTTACGGAAGCAGTAATGTGCCATGCAGAAACAGCAGGGAAGAATAACACATAACCATGGTGACATTTTTCTAAAGATACCTCACTTTTGGAGGCCAAGAATCAGAGTACATGTTCTCTATTATTTTGGCTAAGGCAGAAGTTCACTATATGAATGATTCATACTTTTATTCAATAATTATTCCATAATTCCATAATTTGTGCATTTGAAAAAGAATATAGAAACTCAATTATACCCGTTGCTGTAAAAAGTTTCCTCTAAAACATGGTGTTAATTAAATGATGGTGCAATTTTTTCTACAATTTACTTTCTTAAAAAATGTTATATATTTTCTCATAAAAATGGCATGGAATACAGTAGGGTTTATTATCTTATGCTCCTTGTTTCTGTCTGTTAGTTGTTCAGTGTGTGTGTGCATGTGTGTGTGTGTGTATGTGTGTGTGGTAAGGTCTCTTAACATGAGATCTATGCTCATTACAAGTCTGTAAATGTACAATACAGTATAGTTAACTAGAGGTGCTATGTTGTACAATAGATCTCTAAATAGATCTCTAAGTTATTCATCTTGCATAACTAAAACTTTCTACCCATTGAAAAATTGGAGTGGACATAACACTTTCAAATTCAAGTCAGACAGAGTGACTCCTTCTTCCTAGTAGTCTCATGCTTAAATTTCAGGACTGTAATCAAGGCACATAAACAGCAGCTGAACCTAGGTTCAAGGATGCCCTGAAAATCATACATCAAGTCCTCACTGACATGGAAAAGTCAGATTTTGCAATACAAATGTATCTGAACAGAACACTCTGACACTGGGGTACAAAGAGACATGTGAGGGATGCCTAGGTGGCTCAGTGGTTGAGCCTTTGCCTTCAGCTCAGAAAATTTACTTATTTTCAAATAAATCCCTGGGCTCTGGGATTGAGTCTGGCATCTGGCTACCTACAGATGTCTCTACCTCTCTCTTTCTGTCTCTCATGAATAAAAAAAATAAAATATTTTTTTTAAAAAGAGAGAGAGAGACATGGGCAAGAAATTACATATACAACATACCAAAAATTAGCATTGAGACTGTGAATGTTGAGAAAAAGCACTGGTTACTCTTCCTAATTGTGGACAGAAAAGAGGGAAGAGAACAGGAAGATCAAAGGAAATTTTTAAATAAATTTTAAGCTGACTTGGCTATGCTTAGAAGCAGGAGTCTGGGGATGCCTGAGTGGCTCAATCCATTAAGTGTCAGACTTTTTTTTTAAGATTTTATTTATTTATTCATGAGAGACACAGAGAGAGGCAGAGACATAGGCAGAAGGAGGAGCAGGCTCCCGCTCCTTCCTCCTCCTTCCTCCTCCCTGTGGGGAGCCTGATGCGGGACTCAATTCCAGGCCCCCAGGATTATGACCTGAGCCAAAAGCATATGCTCAACCACTGAGCCACCCAGATGCCCCTAAGTGTCATACTCTTGACCTCAGCTCAGGTCTTGATCTCGGGATTATGAGTTCAAGCCCCATGTTGGGCTCCACGCTAGGTATGGAGCTTACTTAAAAAAAAAAAAAAAAACTAAAATAAAAAGAAGTAGAATAGTTTGTAGAGGAAGAGAGATTAAAGATCTAAGACGTAATTTTGAGGAAATGAAATCCCAAAGATGAAAAAAGGATGACAAAATTCAATATCCATTCATGCTTTTTAAAATACTTATTTGAATATGGGTTTTTGGGTGGCTTGTCAGTTGAGCCTCAGACTCTTAGTTTGGCTCAGGTCATGATCTTAGAGTCTGAGATCCAGCCCTGCATCAGGCTCCACACTCAGCATGGAGTCTGCTTATGATTCTTTTCCCCTAATATCAGAAAGGGAGACAGAACATAAGAGACTCCTAACTCTGGGAAACGAACTAGGGGTGGTAGAAAGGGAGGTGGGCGGGGGGATGGCGTAACTGGGTGACAGGTACTGAGGAGGGTACTTGATGGGATGAGCACTGGGTGTTATTCTATATGCTGGCAAATTGAACACCAATAAAAAATAAATTTATTAAAAAAAAGAGATTCTTTTCCCCTCATTCTTCCTCCCCCTCTGCTCCTCCTTCTGCTCATTCTCTCTTTCTCTCCCTAAAATAAATAAATAAAATATCTTAAAATACTTATTTGAATCAAGGAATGATTGATACTTTCTTTTTATAAAGTAAGCTTTACACCCAATGTAGAGTTTGAGCTCAACAACCTTGAGATCAAGAGTTGCACGCTCTTCTGAGAGCCCCTAAATGTGTCTCATGATGAATGCTTCTTCAAGATGATTAAATATGTAAAGTAGATGTGTAAAACACCAGCAATTTAATTAGAAAATTCTAGAGGCATTACTAATTAGAATAGAAGTAAAGTTGAAATGACTACAGTCTTCACTATTACTTAACATTGTATTAAAGGTATTAGAAAATGCAGTTATAAATGGGAAAAGGATAAGAGGCATAATAATCATAAGAAAACAGGTAAAATTATCTCTATTTATAGAGATTTCATTGCATTTTGCAAAACCTGAAATAATCCATGAGAAAATGCCTCTAAAAAAATAAGAATTATATTACAAAATGTAAAATTAACATAGAATTCAGTAGAATTCATATATGTGAATAATAATAAGATGATATATGAAAGATAGAACCCTCATTACAGTAGCAAAAATAAAATATGATAAAATTCCCAACCATAAATCTAATAAGAAACATGCAAAAAGGAGAAGAGGCAAATTATGAAACACTCCCAAAAGACACTAAACTAAAGACATGCCATACTTCATGATGGAAGTCTCAAGATTCAAAGATGTCAATTCTCCCTAAGTTTGCTTATAAGAAGTTTAAAATGTAATCACCAGACATGCCGTGAGGTTTATTTTTGGTTGTTTTTTTTTTTCTTTTTGGAAGCTAGGTAGATTAGTTATAAACATTATGGTTAAAAATGAATAGCCAGGAAAACCCTAAAAAAAGAATAACAATATGTGGGAAGTTATCTTCAAGATATGAAAACATTATGAAGCTCCTATAATTAAAGCAGTGTGGTATTGGCTTATGAATAGACTGGCAGACAAATAGAACAGAACAGAAAACACAGAAATAGCTCAAGTGGCTATGAAACTTAGTGTGTAATAAAGGCAGCAACTCAAATCAGCAGGGAAAAGATGGACTTTTTTTTATAAATGGTGATAGAACAACTGGATAGCCATATGGAAAAAGATAAATTTGGACCCATTCCTCACACCATATACTGGTACAATTTGTAAAAAGATCAGACATCCAAGTGTAAAAAAATGAAATCATACAAACATTTTGAAAAAAAGACTGAATTTCTTTATAACCTTAGAGAACAGAAAACATTTCTAAGACTAAAATACCAGAAACAATAGAAATTAATTTTTAAATGTTATATCATAAGGAAAGTCAAAAGCCAAATCACAAAATGAGAAAAAATGTGTGCGACTTATACCTCAAATGAAAAGCTAATATGCCTAATGTGTAATCCTCTTAAAATTGAGATCAAAATACAGCATAAAATTGAGGAAAAGGTGTGATGTAATACCAACAGCCAAATATATCACTAGTTTACCATTATTACAGAAATGTTCATCATTATTATACTTTAAAACTGTTTCTAGGTTGGAAAAATTGAAATTTTTGAGAATATATTCTGTAGGAGAGACAAAATAAACTAAGCACTCCCATTTATTGCTGCGGGGAAAATAAATGTTAATTCTCCCAAAAAGATTCACATATTCAATATAAACCCAATCAAAATCTCAGCAGATTACTTTGTAGGAATTTATAAAATAATCTTAAAATTCATATAGAAACTCAAAGAACCTGGGACACCTGGGTGACTCAGTGGTTGAGCACCTGCCTTTGGCTCAGGGTGTGATCCCAGGGTCCTGGGATCGAGTCCCACATAGAATTCCCCACAGGGAGCCTGCTTCTCCCTTTGCCTATATCTCTGCCTCTGTGTGTCTCTCATGAATAAATAAATAATCTTTTTTGAAAAAGTTACAGTAATCAAAACTCTGTAGTGTTGGCATCAAAATAGACAAGTAAACAAAAGGAAGAGAATATAAAGAACAGAAACAATTGATTTTTAACCAAGGTAAAAAAAACAATCACTGGACATCTATGTGCAAACACACACACACACCAAATAGCCACTTTGATCCATACCTCAACTGTATACAAAATAAATTCAATATGGATTATACACCCAAATGTAAAAACCTATAAAACTTCCAAAATATAAGAGAAAATCCTTGTGATATTTTTTTAAACAAGTTCTTGGATACAACAACAAAACTATAGTTCATAAAAGAAAAAAAGTGATGAGCTGGACTTCTGAAAATTAAGATCTTCTGTTAATAGAATGAAAAGATAAGCCATGAACTATTTGAGAAGCTCATATTCAGTACAGGATGTGAATTCAGAATATATAAAGACCCTTGAGATCTCAGGAATAAGAAATAACCTATTTTTTAAAAAATTTTTAATTTAAATTCAATTTAGTTAAAATATAGTGCATTACTTGTTTCAGGGGTGGAATTTAGTGATTCATCAGTTGCATATAACCCCCAATACTCATTACATGAAATGCCCTCCTTAATGCACATCACCCAAATACCCCATTCCCTCACCCACTTCCCCTCCAGCAACCCTCAGTTTGTTTCCTAAGATTAAGGATCTGTTATGTTGCCTCCCTCTCTGTTTTTATCTTACTTTGTTTTTCTTTCCTTCCCCTTTGTTCATCTGTTTTGTTTCTTAAACTCCACAAATGAGTGAAATATTATCTGTCATTCTCTGACTGACTTATTTCACTCAATATAATACCCTCTAGTTCCACCTATGTCGATGTAAATGGAAAGTATTCATCCTTTCTGATGGCTGAGTAATATTCAATTCTATACAGATACCACATCTTCTTTATCCATTCAGCTGTTGATGGACATCTGAACTCTTGACATATGGCTATTGTGGGCATAGCTGCCAAAACCATTAGGGTGCATGTGCTCCTTTGAATCACTATGTTTGTATCTTTTGAATAAATACCTAGTAGGGCAACTGCCACGTCATAGGGTAGTTCTATTTAACTTTTTAAGGAACCTCCATACTGTTTTCCTGAGTGCCTGCACCAGCTTGCATTCTCATCAACCATGCAAGAGGGTTCCCTTTTCTCCACATCCTTACCAACATCTGTTGTTTCCTGACTTGTTAATTTTAGCCATTCTGACCAGTGTGAGGTGATATCTCATTGTGGTTTTGATTTCTAGTTCCCTAATGCCAAGAGATGTTGAACATTTTTTCATGTGCCTGTTGGCCATTTGTATGTCTTCTTTGGAGAAATCTCTGTTCATGTCTTCTTCCCATTTCTTGATTGGTTTTTTGGGTGTTGGGTTTGGTAAGTTCTTTATATCTTGGATACTAGTCCCTTAACTGATATGTTATTTGCAAATATCTTCTCTCATTCTGTAGGTTGCCTTTTAGTTTTGTTGATTGTTTTCTTTGCTGTGCAAAAGCTTTATATCCTGATGAAGTCCCAATGGTTCATTTTTGCTTTTGTTTCCCTTGCCTCCAGAGATGTGTCTAGCAAGAGGTTGCTGCAGCCACAGTCAAACAAGTTGCTGCCTGTGTTCTTCTCTAGGATTTTGATGGACTCCTATCTCACATTTAGATCTTTCATCCATTTTGAATTTATTTTTGTGTATGGTGTAAGAAAGTGGCCCAGTTTCATTCTTCCACATGTGGCTGACCTACTTGAAAATAGGCAAATAAGTTGGATAAATATTTCACAAAAAAAGATATATGGATGACAAATGATCACATGAAAAGATACTCAGCATTATTAGTTATTAGGGGAATGGAGATTAAAACCAGAATGAGATACCACTATACATCTATTTAAATGTCTTCAGTTAAAAAATGGGCCATGCCAAGTGTTAGTGAGGATGTGGAGAACTGAAAATCTCAAATATTACTGGTGAGAGTGTAAAATGGTTCAACCACTTTGGAAAAATTTCTTAAAAAGTTGAACATACATCTATCATGTGACTTCACCATTCCACTTCTATGTATTACCCAAGAGAAATGAAAGGATATGTCCATACAATGACTTCTACATGCATGTATATAATATATTTTCTTGCAGTAGCCCTAAACTGACAATCAAAGGCCCATCAACAGGTGAATGGACAAACATATGGTAATATATCCATATGACAGAATACTACTCAACAATAAATAGTAATTAATTATCATAAATGTAACAATATGGAAGAACCTCAAAACTGTGTGGAGGTTCCTCAAAGAGTTAAAAATAGAGCTACCCTATGACCCAGCAATTGCACTGCTGGGGATTTACCCCAAAGATACCGATGCAGTGAAAAGCCAAGACACCTGCACCCCGATGTTTATAGCAGCAATGTCCACAATAGCCAAACTGTAGAAGGGTTTGTAGAAGGGTATTAGGCTGAGTGAAGTAAGTCAATTGGAGAAGGACAATCATTATATGGTTTCACCCATATGGGGAATATGAAAAATAGTGAAAGGGAAAGGAGAGAAAATAAGTGGGAAAAATCTAGAGGGTGATAGAACATGAGAGACTCCTAACTCTGGGAAACAAACAAGGGGTAGTGGAAGGGGAGGTGGGTGGGGGGATGGGGTGACTGGGTGACGGGCACTGGGGGGGGGGGCACTTGACAGGATGAGCACTGGGTGTCATGCTATATGTTGGCAAATCGAACTCCAATTAAAAAATATACAAAAAAAGAATCTCAAAACACTTATACTGAGTAATAGATACTAGACAAAAAATGAGTACATACTGTACCATTCCATTTATATAAAAATCTTGAGAATGAAAACAAAAGAGTGTCAGAAAGCAAATTAGTGGCTGCCTCAAAAGCAGTAAGGGAATGGAAGAAGACAGGAAGGAGGGACAAGATTGTGGTGGTGGCTTCATGAATATATACGTGTCAAACTTTATCAAAATTAACACTTTAAGCATTGTAACTAATTATATGCCAATTATATCTTCTTAAACTTTTTAAAACATGAAAATACGTGCATAAGAATGAAACTAGACCATTCTTTTACACCATACACAAAGATAAACTCAAAATGGATAAAAGATCTAAATGTGAGACAAGAATCCATCAAATCCTAGAGAAGAACATAGGCAACACCCTTTTCGAACTTGGCCACGGCAACTTCTTGCAAGATACATCTATGAAGGGAAGGGAAACAAAAGCAAAAATGAACTTTGGGACTTCATCAAGATAAAAAGCTTCTGCACAGCAAAAGAAACAGTCAACAAAACTAAAAGACAACCTACAGAATAGGAGAAGATATTTGCAAATTACACATCAGATAAAGGACTAGTATCCAAGATCTATAAAGAACTTATTAAACTCAACAGCAAAGAAACAAACAATCCAATCATGAAATGGGCAGAAGACATGAACAGAAATTTTACCAAAGGAGACATAGACATGGCCAACAAGCACATGAGAAAATGCTCCGCATCACTTGCCATCAAGGAAATACAAATCAAAACCACAATGAGATACCACCTCACACCAGTGAGAATGGGGAAAATTAACAACACAAGAAACAAGAAATGTTGGAGAGGATGTGGAGAAAGGGGAACCCTCTTGCACTGTTGATGGGAATGTGAACTGGTGCAGCCACTCTGGAAAACTGTGTGGAGGTTCCTCAAAGAGTTAAAAATAGATCTGCCCTATGACCCAGCAATTGCACTGCTGGGGATTTACCCCAAAGATACAGATGCAGTGAAAAGCCAAGACACCTGCACCCTAATGTTTATAGCAGCAATGTCCACAATAGCCAAACTGGAGAAGGAGCCTCGGTGCCCATCAAAAGATGAATGGATAAAGAAGATGTGGTCTATGTATACAATGGAATATTCCTCAGCCATTAGAAATGACGAATACCCACCATTTGCTTCAACGTGGATAGAACTGAAGGGTATTATGCTGAGTGAAGTAAGTCAATTGGAGAAGGACAATCATTATATAGTTTCACTCATATGGGGAATATGAAAAATAGTTAAAGGGAGCATAGGGGAAAGAGAGAAAATGAGTGGGAAAAATCAGAGAGGGTGACAAAACATGAGAGACTTCTAACTCTGGGAAACAAACAAGGGGTAGTGGAAGGAGAGGTGGGTGCGGGGGATGGGGAGACTGGGTGATGGGCACTGAGGGGGGCACTTGACAGGATGAGCACTGGGTGTTATGCTATATGTTGGCAAATCAAACTCCAATAAAAAAATATACAAAAAAATAAAACATGAAATATATATATATATATATATATATATATATATATATATATATATATCTGTTGAATTGAAAATACTTATAATCCTGGCATCTTCAGGCTTCAAGTGCTCTGTCCCTACAAAGCATCAACCAAATGGAGGAAGAGGTGCATCCAGAAGATCAGGAGACCCAAAATGTTGACAGAGCCCAAGCTGCTATGGTTTTGTTATGTTTTCTTTCTCACTCATACCCTTTCACATTTTTCTTCTTCTGACCTCAAGAAGAACAGTGAAAGAGCTCTTTAACAGGACATAGCACTAACCATTAAAGGCAAAACTGATGAATCAAACTTCATCAAAATTAAGAACATCTGATATCAAGAGATTATCATTAATAATAAGCAAGACATAGTTTGGGAGAAGATACGTATACGTACATTTACACATATATGTACTTAACATGTAGAATTTTTAATTCCTTCAAAAAAAAAGAATTTTTAATTCCTTCAAATCAATAGGAAATCAGCTAACAACCCTATTTTTTCAAGTGGTCAAAGACTTGAATAATTACTTCATGGAAGAAGATATCCAAACATTCATTAAAGGATGCTCAACATCAGTAAAATAAAAATGAAAACAAAAGACATTTTGCTTACATACACCAGAATGTATAAAATACAACTACTAAGTGTCAACAAGGATGTGGAGCAAATGGAACTCTTGAACGTTGTTGATAGCTGTGCAAACTGACTCAAATATTTTTGAAAACACTTTGACAGTATTTATAAAAGCTACACATATGCATACTCTACTATCCAGCAAATCCACCAAATCCACATCTAAGTATATATCCAAAATGATTTTTTATATAATGCTATATTTCCCATTACATAATAATTTATGAACTTATCCTGAAATTACCATCCCTTCCCCATGTCCCCCATTATTGCTATCTGCAATGCCTGAAAATTCAGTAGCACTTTTCCTCTCCTAATAAGCAACTACTTGTTGCTCTGTTACATCCTCCACACCAGTGTCATTTAATAAATATATAATGCAAGCCACATATGTAATTCTCAACCTTCTAGTAGACACATTAAAAAAACAAAACAGGTAAATTAATTTTAATAATACATTTATTTAATGTAATATATCTGAAATGTCATTTCTACGTGTAGTCAATGTGAAAAATTATCAATGAGATATTTTACATTTTTTTTCCTATTAATCCTTCAAAGACATAGTATTTTACAATTATATTGCATACTCTCAGTCTCAATCCTCAATGCCATACACAGCTAGTGACTGCCATATTGGATAGTGCAGCTTCCAATTATTTTAGACCATATGCAAGGTAACTCTTGAAATAAGACTCCAAATTCTTTCTGTGTTAGTCTTGAAAAAATATATGACACCTCTACCACACCCCATAAAATTAAGTTTCCCTCCTCTGGAAGTTCTAATTCACCTATGTCCATAGGGCTCCACTCACCAAGTCAGTGGACATTAAACTTGCCTCTCTGAAATCTAACATAATTTTCACTTACATACTACAAAATTCATCAAACACTGATCTTGTCATTTTGCCAAGACCAACTCAACAAAATTTTTCACCTCCTACTCTCTTGCAAAATGTGATATATTAAAATTAACCTGTGAAAAGTAGCATGAAATTACTGTGAATATATTCATAATTTAAATGTGCTAGGTCAACCAACATGTGAAATGAAATGTTTCAAGAAAGAGATGAGGCAAGAAAACATGGCATAGGGGAAAACAAACTGGATTGGGATTCAAGCTAGGATTTCAGTCTAAGCTCTGGCACTGGGTAGTTTTATGTTCTTGGGCAACATACAAATGCTTCTGACTCTGCAAAGTGTGATGTATGATATTAAAACACTAAATCACAGCACCTGGATGGCTCCATGGTTGAGCATCTGCCTTTGGCTCAACTTGTGATCCTGGGGTCCTTAGATCGAGTCCCACATTGGGCTCCTGGCAGGGAACCTGCTTCTCCCTCTGCCTATGTCTCTGTATCTCTCTGTGTCTCTCATGAATAAATAAATAAAATCTTTAAAAAAAATAAGGGCACTAGATCAAATGATCCCTAAAGCCCCATTCAATGTTGAATATTCTGTAATTGTAGCATTTATTTTTCATAAAATAAAGAAGGAAGAATTGGAGGATTTGAGTAAGGGAGAACAAATCCATTTAAGAAAGTTAAAATTTCCTCTGCCATATAGCATAAAAAGAAAACACTGGAGCTTAGATTCCTCATTGAAAAGTAATAATAACAATAAGTAATAATTATAAAAACACTACAATACAAAAAATCCTTGGATCTCTTATCTCAATGTCTAATATTTTTTTCAAGAGAAGGTTATTCTGCCCAAGGTTTTCCTCAGGGCAAATTTGACATCCTTATTCCTTAGACTATAGATTAGTGGGTTGAACATTGGCACAAGAATGGTGTAGATCAAGGAAGACATTTTCCCCTGGTCAAGGGGTAAAATAGAAGGTGGTTTGAGGTACATAAAAGCTCCTGATCCAAAGAAGAGAGAAACAGCAATTATGTGAGAGCTGCAGGTACTAAAGGCTTTGGACCTTCCTTCAGTGGAGCTAATATGGAAAATGCTGGAAATAATGAAACCATAAGAGATGAAAATGGCAGCAATAGGCACCCCAATGCCAATGGTCACAACAATGAAGACCACCAGCAAATTTATGTAAGAGCTGTTGCAGGAGAGCTCAAGGAGCGGAATGATATCACACATATAGTGATTGACAAGGTTGTCAGCACAAAAGGTCAGAAATAATATATTTCCTGTATGGGCCACAGCCCCAAACACCCCCATCCCATAAACAGCCAACAAAAGAAGTAAACACACCTGAGGAGACATGGTGACCATGTACAGCAGTGGTTTACAGATGGCGACATAGCGGTCATATGCCATCGCTGACAAGATATAGGATTCAGAAAAGACAAAGAAACAGAAGAAAAAGAGCTGAGTCATACACCCTGCATAGGAAATGATGTTTCTCTTTGAGACAAAACCCATTAGCATTTTAGGAGTGAGAGTAGTGGAATAACTAAAATCTATGAAGGACAAGTTGAGGAGGAAGAAGTACATGGGAATATGAAGGTGAGAATTCAGCCCAATCAGGATTATGAGGCCCAGGTTTCCTACCACAGTGACCACATAAAAACCTAGGAACAGGAAGAAGAGGGGCATCTGGAGTTCCGGCTCATCTGTTAAGCCTGTCAGGATAAACTCTGTCACAGAGGAGGCGTTATCTGCAGCCATTGTCCTCTAGGAGGGTCTGTGAGGGAAAAAGAAACAAGTCACTGAGACAGAGAGAGGCTACACACCATGCAAGTGCAGGGGGGGACGTGGAGAAGACACAGATGGGAAGGTTCACTGAGTACTAACTATGGGATGGACACTGTCCTAAGTGCCATGTGGCATTATGATTATCCCCAGTTCACAGACGAGGACACTGAACCTGAGGGACTTGCACAAGTCCCAGTGCTGCTGAGTGACAATAGAAGGTGAACTTGGGTGATCTTGCTCCTGGGCTTGAGCTTTTACCCCCTCTGCTACAGGACAGACCAGGTCAGACAGACACTCACCCTGCTTCTGCTTGCAGTCACAGTGCTCTTCTCCATTGGCTCTCAACTGACTCTTTCATGGACACTCAGATGGCCCCAGTGAACAGAAAGTGACAACTCAGAGCTCAGACCCTCTGCTGCTACTTCTACTCTCAGATCCTCTGCTTGGAGGATCAAAACCTCTAATTGTTTTGCTGAGCTCAAGAACTTGATCTCTGAGTGTGGCTTTGTCCCAAGTCTCTTGTCCAAATTCCAGGCATGAGACAGCATCCTTTCCTAATGCCCATGGATAACAGGAGATGAAAGAGTTTTATTCTGGGATTAGAGATCTCCGTGACGTAGTTGTAGGGACTCCCTCAGGATCACTGCTCCAGAGACTCTCTTCCCTAAGGAAGAAGAAATGTTTGTTTATGCATTTGAGAATGCTTGATGTGGCTTTTAATGACCTGTGGTTACATTTTTCATAGTGATTACATCTTTTTAAGCTATTAATTATAGCAAAGTACCATGGGAAAAATAGTAATTCCTGCCTTGTTATTGAGCCCTTACTGTGTATCAGACACTGTATTGATCCAGTACCCTCATATGAAGAATCCAAAGCAATGCACAAAAAAGTAGTACCTTGTTTATTCCTCACAACAGCCTTATATATTAGACAGGAAGCTTGTTGAGCTTGCAAACACAAGGCATTTAATGTATATTACTAACAACCTCTGATTTTGCCTCCAGACACCACTCCTGACTACTACCACTGCTGCACACATTGTCAAAATAGTTTTCAAGAAGTGTCTCATTCATATAGAGACTAATAAAGTTTTGCATGGCAACTTGCACTCAAGGGCCTCTTACCAAGGGCCCTTAATATTAAGGAAGACAGATTTTATACCAAAAAAAAATCCTGATTTGGGGAAATTTGAGCTCCAGTGTGCCAGTGGGTTAAATAGGTTTTTGTCCTGGTTAATGACAAAAGTCTTCTTACAGAAGTTATGATGTCAAAACACAAAGGCAGAGAAGTCCATTTTCCTCCAGAAAAGTTCTACTAAAACCACTGGACACACACCTGTGTGTGTTTGCATGTGCACACATATCCATGAGGACTTGTTCAGCCCCAGCTAAGACTCAGCAATGACAATGCCTCATCTTTTGATTTACACTTAGAATTCACATGTCCCAGAATAACTCCAATAATCCCAATCCTTGTTCTCAATCCCACTGAACAAATGTTACAAACGGAGGAAAACAATTCATTAAAATGAATGAAATTAAGCTCTCCTTGAGAACCAAGTACAGAGAAGTTGAGGGTTCTCTGAAAGCTCTAGGGGGATTTTGTTACAGTTGCCATGGCAACCTCATTTCCAAATGTATCTTAAACAGGGCTTCTCTAAAGTCATGTTACCTGATGATTTGCTCCAATACAGCAGAGAACAAAAAAGCTGTTTCGTCTTTTCCACTTGTGCAGTACTGTTGCCTTTCCCAAGCTGGAATCTCTAAAATGGATTTCTTCTTATATTTGTTTCTAACTTAAACTATACATTATAAATACAGCATCACAGAGCATCTGAAGATTTTACGTACAGTAAAACGCCTTAGTATATATGTCTTAGTATTATATATGACATGTGCATTGACTCTCAGATTTCTAGTAGACCATCAAAGTTATACAAGTACAGTCCCAAGTAAATCCCTACATATCATAGGATTCCCAGCTTCAACAAGAAACACAAAACTAGCCAGAGAGAAGACTTGACATCTGACTGGCCTTCATGTGAAATAGCTTTGATTAGCTCCCGAGAAAGTAGATAGTATTAAATTCATCTTTCAGTAATATGTGTCTGCATCATAGTTACTGTTAAATTTATTTTTTTCAATGTTCCAGGATTTTATTTTAATTATTTATTTTTTTCAAATTTTTATTTATTTATTCGTGAGAGAGAGAGAGACAGAGACACAGGCAGAGGGAGAAGCAGCCTCCCTGCCAGGAGCCTGATGCGAGACTCAATCCCAGAACTTCCGGATTATGACCTGAGCCAAAGGTAGATGCTCAACCACTGAGCCACCCAGGTCCCCCCTAGTTCTTTATTTAAATTCAATTTAGTTAACCTATAGTGTATTATTAGTTTCAGGGGTAGAATTTAGTGATTCATCAGTTGCACATAAGACCTAGTGCCCATTACATCAAGTGCCTTCCTTAATGCCCATCATCCAATTACCCGAAATGATTTTAATGAATGTATTTGGCGATGTAACATGTAAGGTTTAAGGATACAAAAAAAAAAAAAAAACAAGAAAAATGAATAAACAAACCAAAAATAACACACACAAAAAAACAAAAAACATGGTTCCTTGCCAGAAAGAAGCTTACAACCTAATAGAGGCATCACCCATATAGGCTCTTTCTCCTATCCCTGTTCCTTCATATCTCACATTTCCCAGGAGTCAGTTCTCAACCTTCCACACTGTTTCTATTTCCTTAAATTCATGATGAGCTCATTTGTTTCACGGCTTCCACAATCCCTCCATATAAATGGCTCTCAAATTTATGTCTTTCTTTCTCCATTCTCTATGAAGTTCCTTTCCTGTGTACCCAACAGGATTTTTTTTTTTCCTGGATATTTCAAGAGACTGGCCTGTAGTCATCTCTGAGCTCATCAAGTTCATAAACACATGTTCCTTTCTCCAAAAGTAGATGTTCTCTCAACCTCTCCATTATTTATCTGAGTGTAACCAATGGTGAAGAAGAAGAGAGTAGAATTCATAGTTATTCTAAGGCTAGTTTTCCTAGGATAGTCCCTCCAAAACTTATTAATAGCTTTCCCTTTCACTTTGAAACATATCCTTTTGAATGAGAAGTATTCACAGCATAAACTTCAGAATCTGGTGGACCTCAGCATAAATCCTAGTTCTATGTCTTAGTTGCTGTGTGATCTTTGGAAATTTGACTTTTCTGTAGGTTTCTATTTTTTAATCTTAAAATGAGGAAAAAGAACAACAACTCAAAGTGTTACTTTAATGAGTAAATGATGTACCTTCCTGTCATAAAGAAGATTCAAAAAGCAGTTTATTTAAATGATATATTTTATGTATATTATTTCTAAAGATTGATTAAATAAATAAAATTTATAGCTATATCCTTGGATGAAAGTAGTTTCAGAATGGGCCGGAATAGAAAGAAACCAAAGACAGGAAAATTAACTTAAAAAGTTTAAACGAGCATGGGCTGACTTCCAGGAGTGAGGTTTAAAGACCGAATAGTTAGGGGTAAGGTTTGAATCTTTAAGAAATGCCAATAGATAAGGGGAGAAAGAAATTGACCAACAGAAATGTGGAAAAAAAAAAAAGGCAAGTGTAGCAATTAAGAGCAAGAACTAGGGGGCTGGGTGGCTCAGTCAGTTGAGCTTCTGACTCTCGGTTTCTGCTCAAGTCGGGATTTCAGAGTCATGAGACTGAGCCACAGTTGGGCTCCAAGCTCATGGAGGAGTCTGCTGGAAGATTCTCTCCCTCTGCCCCTCTATCCCACTCTCTCTCTCACACTATCTCTTTCAAATAAATGAATAAACCTTAAAAAAAAAAAAAAGCAAGAACTGGAAAAAACAAACCTAGAATTTTTTTTCAACAAACCTAGAATTAAACCCTAACTATATTCCTTATTTCCTAGGTGAACCTAAGTAAATAATTTAACCTAATTAATACTTAGTGTCCCAATCTAAAACACAGGCTTAAATAAATAAATGATAAATGAATGAATGAATACATACATACATACACAGGATAATAATACCAAACTTGCAGACATTTGTGAGGACTGAATATATTATATTGCTATGAATATTCATTTAGTAAACATTAGTTGAATTTATAAAATGTCACAGAGATCAAGGTGAGAAAATTTTAAGAGTAAGGGATAAATAGTGTTACCAAAGGTGAAAGGGAAAAGAGAACTGAAAAACAATTGAGCTAAGGCATTCTCATGAAAGCTATTCACTATTTTTCCATGTTACTCTCACTTTGCTTTGTCTAATACAGCTATTCATTATTTCAAGATTATATTCCAGAAACCCCAAGTAGATTAAAAGCTTCTTCAAGGAGAATCCTTAATCCTAAAGCTTTTGGATACACTAACATATCCACTACCTAGCAGAGTGACGAATACATTATACATGCTCTTCAAAAACCTGTTGAATGTAATGGGCTTGCATGTCAGTATAGTGTAAGGAAAATCCATATGGCAAACCCATAATTTCAGGGATAGATTTTTACTGTCTGAAATAATTTACCAGAGTTTTCTGATAAGCAGACATTTTTATCTCTATCAAAAAACATGGTATAAACCACACAAAATTAGGTTTACTAAAATTTAAGTGTGAAGTCTTTAATATGTTGATAATGCTGTCAACACAGAAATGCCAGAAGATTTTTGCCTGTCAAAGTCAAGGCCTTTTGTAGAAGAAACTTACCCCTTTTCTGTTAGGTGCTGGCAAAGGAAAATCTACTAAGCGGCAGAAGTTACTGCAAAGACAGGGGCACCTGGGTGGCTCAGCAGTTGAGCATCTGCCTTTGGCTCCGGTTGTGATCCCAGGATCCAGGGATCAAGTCCTGCATTGGGCTCCTTGAAAGGAACCTGCTTCTCCCTCTGCCTGGGTCTCTGCCTCTCTCTGTGTCTCTCATGAACAAATAAATAAAATCTAAAAAAAAAAAAAAAAAAAAAGTTACTGCAAAGACTACATAGAGAGTTACAAAGCAACTTAAAATTCTCCAGAACCAAGATATTTTTCCCCTAAGGGGCTTAAATTCAGGAAACCTTGTGCTAATTAGTAAAGTTGTATTAATTAATATACAAATACTGTAAAACCTATCATTTACAAGAAGTGTAAAGGATACAAAAGAAATCGATGTGCTAGAAAGTATAATATAGGCAGAATTAATCAGGACAAACTCAAAATAACCTTCAACTGTGATTTCATGGAAAGGAGAAAAGTAATTTGATGATAGAAACAGAGAGGTTGTTCTAAGCTAATAGCAACTTCTTAATTTACTAATAACTATTAAGTTAAATGTCTTACATGTGCAAAGAAATCAAGCAATGTAAAGAGTAAAATGCATGGACTCCTCTATAATTTTAGTTGCAGCGTTAAAGAAGCTGCAATTTCTAAAGACTTATCTGGAAAGGAAAGCCATATATACTTGCTCAGTGATATGCTCCAATATTTTACAAAGCTTTCTCTCAAGAGCTTCATTTTGTTAACTAGCTTAATTCAAGAGGCAGGGTGGTGTCCTGGAAGAACCATAGGCTTGGAAGTCTAAAGATCTGGCTCTGGTCATATGCTCTTGGACAAGGCACTAAATTGCCTTTGCCTGGAAATTTCTCCTCTATAAAAGGAATAGATGAAACCAAATGCTATTAAATTTAATGAATACTTTTCAGTACTATTTTACCTAATAGTGACAGCCAACTTCTTGAAATATTCATTTTCCTTTCTGTAATGGACAAACTCAGAGGTTTTTTTCTTCCCATACAGGGAAAAACCCAGTTCCTCCCTACTGTATGTTTTTTTCCTGTGAATGTCCTTTAGTACTCACACAGAATTCACTTCTGACCCTTTAGATCACTAAATATGTGGGGGGTTTCCCCACAACAGCAAGCAAGTCTCCGTGACACCAGCTGGGCATCCTACAATTTAACTCAGTTCTGACACTATCCATCTGGATAACGTCCAGTCCTATAGGTTAGAGACTCAGTCCCACAAGATTACCTCAGACCCCCAACACACACACACACACACACACACACACACACACACACACAGTTACTTCAGATGCCAGTCCCAAGCCCAGGTTACCACCTGTGCTTCTGAGCAACTGACTATAGATCAAAGGATCCAAAGACCCTCGCCTTGGGTTTCCTTTATTTGCCAGAGTGGCTCACAGAACTTGGGGAATTATATTTACCAGTTTATTAAAGGATACAGATGAGCATTCAGATGGAAGAAATGCAGGGCAAGGTGTGTGGGAGGGGCCCCAGAGCTTCCATGCCCTTTTCAAGCATGCCACTCTTATACTACCTTGTGTTCACCAGCTCAGAAACTCTCTAAACTCTGTACTTTGGGGGTTTTATGGAGGTTTGATCATGTCAGCATCTTTGATTATTGGCTCCATTTTCAGCCCTTTTCTCAAGAGAGTGGGGGACAGAGCTGAAAATTCTAAGCTTCTAGTCATGGCTTAGTCTTTCTGATGACCAGCCCCCATCCAGAAGCTACTCGGGAGCTCACCAGAGCCACCTCATTAGAACAAAGGACACTCCTATCACTGAGGAAATTACAAGGGTTTCAGAAGTTCTGTGCCAGGAACTGGGGGCAGAGAACAATATGTATTTGTTCTATTATATCACACTTCCCTTTTGAAACACATCACCTTCTTAATTTTGCTTCAACTTCTGGCCACTTCTCAGTTTCCTTCAAGAGCGAAATACTGCTATTCTGCAGAGTTCCATCCTCAGTCTTCTTCTCTTGCCTTTCTATTTATGCTTTCCAAAAGACCTTGTCCACACCCATGCCTGAAATTACTCTCTGCTGATGACTTCCAAATTTGTATTTCTATTCACATCTGAACACCCAACAGAACAGACACCTAAAATTCAACACATTAAAAAAATATATCACTACCTTTTCTCAAAAACCTTTTCTTCCTATATTCTCTATCTTAATAATGATACTTTGGGGCTTTTGGGCACACAGATAAGAAGACCAAATTAACTCATAAGGGAAAAAATATCATACTGTCATCATCTGTTTTCACATTAATGGAGAATAGATTTCAGATACTCAGAAAAAATGTAATGTGATCAGATATATATATATATATCTCCAATATGACTTCAAATTTAAACGCTATGGATACACTGCTATTAACTGCTAAAAACTAAGAGGATCGTGTTGCCATGAGTGTTTCCTAAGGAATCTACTAGACAACAAGCTCTAGATAATTGAAATATTGAACAGGCATCAGTAGCATTTAATATTTATTTACTTGTAGATCTAAGATTAGTAGTTGCCAGGGGCTGAGGAGTGAGGGAAACGGGGAGATATTCACCAAAGAGTCAATTATAAGATGAATAGGTTCTGGGGATCTAATGTACGGTATGGTGACTATAGTTATCTATACACTTGAAATCTGCTGAGAAAGTAGATCTTAACTATTCTCCCCACTAAAAAAACATAGTAACTACGTGAGGTGATGGATATTTGAATCAGCTTGATTGTGGTGATCATTTCACAATATAAATATATATCAACTCATATGGGTAATCTAAAAATATTGTACAACATAAATATATACAATTGTCAATCATATGTCAATAAATCTGTTAAAATAAAATATAATCAATATAAACAAGGCTAATTATTTTTTTAAATGAAACTTATTCTGTTTCAATTTTTTTTTAAAAAAAAGCAGTTAACTAAAATTAAACAGGTTTCTTTTTCAGCAAATTCAGTGAATTTGGTTTTGGAGAAATGTTTGATACAGAAAGATGTAAAGTCGAGTCTTTATGATAAAATTGTAAATATAGTTCATCGCACACAAAAAAACTAATGATGATTGCTGACTACGTTGGTGGTGAGAGATGACAAAAGCGATGATGTTGGTGAAGGTGACAATAATATTGCTGGTAATGATTGATGTGGTCACAGTAACAATAATGATGCTGATGAAGCTAAAAATGTTCCGGTGCTGGCAGTAGGCACCAACCTTCCCAGGCTACAGGGAAACTCTTTCAACAAAAGAAAAACTAACACACGAGGGAGATGTCACTCATAGTACAAAGTGTAAACCCAAAGACTAATTGCCTCCAATGAGGACCAAGTCTCTCTAGCAGTTCTATCCCAGGAGAGGTTCTGCCTATATTTAAATATACCCAACACTCCCCATCTCAGTGACCCATTTTTATGACTGTGTTGACCCCTTTGACTGGAAATAAATATAATTCCGGTGACTTTATGTTTTCTGATATTTCTTAGTTGCTGAAAACAAAGTACCACCTATGATTTCCAGATAACAGTGTTCTAGTTTTCCTCAAACCAGGTATCCAATTACAGTTTTAAAGCAATTATGTAGGATGAGAACAAAATATCTTCCATAAATTTGCATTTCTAATGCAGACATTTTATATATATATTTCCAATCACTTATTCCCCTTCTCAAAGTGTTTTTCCCCACTTGAAAAGGAAATATGGTTGTCTGTGTAATTCTGAGTGCTGTCAGCAGCAGCAAGTCTGAGCTTCTGGTGACCTAATAAATTTACTGGTAAAATTTTTAGCATCAAGAAATTTGTGGATCCTGTATAAGTTAGCTAGAAGATCACAGGAATAAAACTTAGATTTCTGTTGCCCACAATTTTCTATATAATAGGAAAGATGCTCACATCAAGAGGCAAAAACACTGTTTAGTAACAATATTCTGTTTTACACCCAATTTTGATTCCTGGTATTGATATGTTTAAAATGGATTTCCTGTTTCTTATCATTTTAGGAGACTCAGATTTGATGGAAGGGGATAAGTAAGATAGCTTTTAAATCCGTTATCCCTATCTAAATGAAATTTATCTCCTTTTTTAAGAATTAAAACACAGCTCAAAATTCTTGCTGTTATTAATGACTAAGAATTAAATATCTCACTGCCAGTAATTTAAGGTATAAACTTTATGATAATGCAGACGTCCTTGCTGTCTCCAGTATCACAACAAGCAGGACAATATTATTGCTGTTGCTGATCAAGTGAGCCAGAGTCTTTTAACGTTATATAAGAAAGCAGGTTACAATCACAACATACACTCTACTTGCTAGATGGGATGCTGCTTGATTCATGATTTATTTAATAAAGTAAATTAGATCTTTAAAAAAAATGTATAGTATGCTCACTTTGAGTTGAAAAAAATGCATGTATATTTATACCTATATATGTAAATGCATATATACATAAAAAAAGGTCTGGTAAAATAGACATTACAATTTTAGATTCTTGGTAGTTAGAATATGATTATTTTATTCTTGCCTGCCTGTATGTTGACTTTCCTACAATGCAAATATATTTTGTAATTTGAAAAGAGATTCTGGTAATATGGCAATAATATCCCTCCTTGGCCTTAATGTATTAAATTAAATTTACTTAAATATAAAGGTAAAGGGAGATATGGCGGAGGACAGCAGACTGATGGTCCCAAATCCTGGATTCTAGGCGAGTTGTTCTTTTTTTTTACTAGCTGTATAACCTCAGATAAATTGTGTAACATCTTGAGCATCAGTTTCCTAGAGCAGGGATTGGCACACATTTCCAGAAAGGACCAGATAGTATATATTTTAGGTTGCACAGTCCATAGGATCTCTGTTGCCACTACACTGCTCCACCATTCTAACAGGAATGCATAAAGGAATGGATGTGGCTTTGTTCCAATGAAATTTTATCCCAAATTCAGGCAGTGGGCTGGATTGGGCTGAGTTTGCCAATCCCTGTCCTGGAGAATAGATAATAATAATCTCTTTTATTTTCCTATGTTCTCCTCGCACAAAGGAATAGAGTAAACCTCAATATTATGCAGCCACACTATTGCGTAGAGCTGTAGGTGTGCAGACTTACAAGGCTACCATCCGGAGGAGAGGGAAAAGCAAGGTTTAGAGACAGTGGAATTCGTTTTTAATTTCAAGTCACCACTAGTACGCTCTATTGACCTTTAAGGAAACCTTAAAATCTCAGCACTTCTGTTCCCTATTACTAAACTGAGGATACTAATTCCTGTTCTAAGTACATTCCCTCCCCTCCTAGGGACTTTGGGAGTATGAGACTAATCTCTGAAACAAATGTGTACACAATAAAGGATAACAAAAATGTCGGTAACTATTTGAGGAGGAAGTTAATTTAGCAACGTTATAAATTTTTTCAGCTGAGAAACACACCTCAGAGATAAGATATCCATAACTATCATACCCTATATATTTTGGGTCATGCCTCATATATCTTGGGTCATGCCTAGAGAGCATATCCGTTGTTTGTATACCTCATCTCTGAAGGCAATAGGGTCATGGTTTGATACTATAATCTTATGCTTTAATGAATAATAAGAGACATTAACCACTTATTATTGGCAATACTATGTGCCAGGTACTGGCACTATGAGGTGCATATTATTATTAGTCCCAGTCCACAGACAAGAATGCTTCGAAGTACAACGGTTACATAACTTGCTTAAGATCACGGGGCCAAAGTCAGAGTTGGAATTTAACCCAGCCCTATCTGACTTCTTGAGTCTACACTTTTAACTACTACACTATCAAATATACTGTTTTAACACAATCATGCTTCTTTACATAAAATATGACCTGTATTAAGGCCACCAGTAAAACAATATATAAGAGAACAGAATACTTTAGTCAATTTTTATCTTTAAAAATAATGCATGCATATGGTTTAAAACTTAAATGCTACTAAAACTAACAGTTATTGCTTCAAGCACCCAGCTCTGCTGCCCAGAGGAGCAGCTTTCAAATCTTTTATCTGTTTCCTCTGGCATCCACCTCTGTGTTTCTCCATTATATGTTTACAATGCTCTTTGAGGATTTCATTATTTCTTAGACAGTACTCATAGTCTGTTATAACACCTAACTCATAAGTTACTGATAAATATTTGTTGAATCGATAATGTCTACTTAGATGCTGATTATCTAACACTCCCCATCCCAATTCCTTTCCATATTCTTCCAAAATGGTTATAATACAATTTTTTTATTCTCCATACTTAATGTCAACAGTATTAGATCTCTGATAATGCAGAATGAACCATCCCTGCAGAACCAAATATTGTACTTTTGATTATTTCCTTATTTGTACCATTTGTAATTTTTCCTGGAATTGTAACAGTTGGCCAATACTAAGTCTCTCTCCTTTATATTTTCAGATGCTCCGTAATATCTGTCAAATACTTCTTAATATTATTTTCCAAATATCCAAATTTTTGGGATGAGCTACTAACTTCATTTCTCTCCTGAAGGCCTCCATCCTCTGACTCACTCCTCCATTCTGGACTCACTCTACAATCTGAGGCATGACTGTCAACCTACAGTCTCTTTGCTGCTCTCCTGTGTCAGGTCCCCTCTATCCTGGGTTCTAGTATTTTCACTAAGATATCCAATAATAGTATCTTCATCTCATTTCTGCTCCTTTTTATGCTGTGTGATTCCATCTGTCTGTCTCTCTCTCATATATTTATGGCTAGATATTTGTCACTTTATTAATATTGTCAAAGACCAGCTTGAGTTTCACTGATTTCTTTCTACTATTTGTTTCCCATCTCATTGAATTCCATGCTTATCTATATTATTTTCTTCATTCTTATTCTTTTTGTTTGTTTGTTTATTAAGGTGGAAGCATAGATTACTAATTTTAGAATTTCCTTCTGTTCTAAACTAATCGTTTAATGTCAGCTTTCTCTATTAGCATTGCTTTAGCAGCATTCCAAAAGTTTCGATTAATGTACCTTCATATTCATTAAGTTCAAATGTAACTTAATGTGTGACTTCTTCTTTGGCCTGTGTGCTATTTAGAAGTAGGGTGTTCATTTTTGAAGATTTGAAGATTTTCCAGATATCTTTCCATAAATCACTCATAGTTTCTATTTGTTATGGTAAGGGTACGCACTCTATATAATTTCAACTTTTTTGAGCTATGGTGGTTTGTTTTATTGTCCATGATAGGTTTTATCTTGAAATATGTTCCATGTGCACCTAAAAGATTAGGTATTTCACTACTTATTGGTAAAGTGTTCTAAAAATGTCAATTTATGGATATTTTCTATGTCCTTATTAATTTTTTTTACCTCTTTTATCAATTAATGATAGAATAATATTGCAATCTCCAACTAATGGTAGACTTGTCTATTTTTCCTTTCAGCTCTGTCAGTTTTGGTTCATATATTTTGAAACTACTAATACATGAATTTATTTAGGAGTATTATGTCACCTTGATGAATTGATTCCTTTATCATTCTGAAATGTCCATCCTTATTTCTAGTAATACTACTTGCTTTGAAGTCTATTTGGCCTAATGCTGACCATCCATGCTATGGTCACTCCAGCTTCCTTTTGATTGAGGTTTTCACAGTATGTTTTTTCCGATCGTTATAGTTTTAGCTATCTATGTCTTTATATTTAAAGTAGATTTCTTGGGAAAACATATAGTTGAGTAATACCTTTTATCCAATCTGACAATTTCTCCACTTTACTTGGAATATTTAAGCCCATAGCATTTAATTCAATTTGGTTGTGTTTAAAAGTTCCATCCTTGCTATAGGTTTTCTACTTCTGCCAATTGTCATTTATTCCTTTCTTTCTTTTTCTTTCTTTCTTTACTTATTTATTTATTTCTTCTTTCTTTCTTCTTTTTTCCTTCTTTCTTTTTCCTTCTTTCCATCTGATTGAGGGTTTTTTGATGATTTGATTTTACCACTATTGGTTTATTAGCTAGAGATCTTTTTTAAAATTATTACTTAGGTGTGTTCTAGGTTTTACAATACTCATTCTTTCTAGAATTTCCCACCCAGAAGATGGCATGGAAAATTCCTACAGGCAGGTAAGCTGGTATTACCATTAGCTCATGTTTGTTTCCCTGCTTTCAGGAATCAGTTTGGTGCTGCCTGTTGTCATAAGCCTAGAAGATATTGTTTCATATACCTCGTCTGGTTTTCTAGTTGTTTATGGTTCAAAGACAATTCCAGTAGCAGTTTTTCCTTCTTAGGTGGAAATCTAAGTCTACTCACTAACTTTTAACTATTCAGAATGACCATGTTGTGAAATCCTTCAGATTTAAAAGATGATAGATGATAGATAGATGATAGATGATAGATAGATAGATAGATAGATAGATAGATAGATAGATAGATAGATAATAAATCTACATACAGATGGATATCTTCTTCAATTACAAGGAACTTTTCTTCACTCATCCATAAGCTGAAATTATAAAAACTAAGGATTAGAGTTTTTTTAAAGGTCATTTCATCTGTAAACCAATATTGTTTAGAACTTGAGAAATTTTAGCCAGCATGAGAGGTGATGTTCCAGGGGCTTACATTTACCACTTGATAATTACTCAACAGAACCTATTAAATTACTTCTGACAAGCAATTTATCAGAAGAAAAATATTATATCCTCTTAAAATTATGTTTTCCTCTGGTTTTTTTTTTCTCATCAGTTTTAAAAAGAAATTAAGAAAAATCATCACAAGAGGATGCGACGCCCCATGACAGGAGTTGCTTCTCCAGACCACCTTTAAATAGCTATTTCAATTTAAAAAACCAAGATTCTTTCCAGGGAGTCTCTTGAGCATCTACATATAATTACCATTAGCTAAAAATTTTCTCTGCATTAATCATAGGTTGATTCTAAGAGCAAACAGTAAGTAGTAATTTGGAAACCAATAACATAGAAACAGAAAAATGGTGAAGCGGTAAGAGAGATTACTCTAGAGGATACACAAAGTAGCCAAGGACAGAGGATTTAGGGCTATGCAAAGACGGGAAGAAGGGAAAGTGTGCAGTTCACACTCAGATTGTTTTGCTCTTGATCTATAAGTTGCAATATATTCTATTTCTACTTCCACCTACTCCTATTCCTGATCCTACCTGAACTTTTCCTGAGTCCTCTCAGCCCAGCAGAGACTAATAGTCTCAAACTGTTCCTCAGCAGCTTCATTTTACTCAGGATAAACTGCATCCCGTGCCAGTTTTTCAAGTTACAAAATTATTCTAGTTTCAATAAACACAAAACTTTTTAAAAACAAAAGTTTTGCTTTCTTTAGCTAAACTTCACTGCCTTCACAGAAACATAGAGCTCAATGTCAAAAATGCTACAGATCAATAGATCAAAATTAGTATAGGTAGGAATCTGACATCATTAATTTTGAAAGCTCCTAAGGTGATTATTATGTGTAACCAGAACTAAGAATAAATACCCTGGGACCTCAAATTTAGGACAAATTAGAAGAAATTCCAGCTGCCTAATGAAAATTTATACTTTTGCAGCAACTGAGTACTTGGAAAATAATCAGTTGACTCGGTTAAATCTCTGCCTTTAGCTCAGGTCATGATCCCAGAGTCCTGGGATCCAGCCCTGCATTAGGCTCTTACATTGCCATACCTAAGATCATCTCAGTGGAAAATCTGCTTCTCCCTCTCCCCATGCTTGTTCAGTCTCTCTCTCTCTCTCTCTGTCTCTCATAAATAAAATCTTTTAAGAAATAAGCCATTGGTAGAGCTTTAATTATCAGCCCACATTACTTGGATTTGAGATAAGGTGCACATGTTTTCATTTTATGGGTTTGGACAAATGTATAATGCCATGTATCTGTTATATGCATAACCATGATAGTATCCCATAGAATAGTTTCTGTGCCCTAAAACCCTCTGATTTCCACTTGTCCATCCCTCCCTCCCCTAGAAACCCTGACAAGCATTAACCTACTGTCTCCATAGTTTTTTGCCTTTTCAGATTGTCATAGCGTTACTTCTTTCACTTATTAATATGCATTTAAGTTTCTTCCATGTCATTTCATGGTTTGATAGCTCATTTCTTTTTAGCACTGAATAACATTCCATTGTCTGGATATACCACAGCTTATTTACCCATTCACAAACTGAAGAACATCTTAGTTGCCTCGAAGTTTTGGCAATTATGAATACATCTGCCATAAATACCTATGTGCATGTTTTTCACCTCCTTTGGGTAAATACCAAGGAGCACAGTTGCTGGATTGTATGGTAAGAGTATGTTTAATTTTGTAAGAAAGCACCACACTGTGGCTGCACCGTTTCCATTCCCACCAACACTGAATAAGAGCTCCTGCTGCTCTACATCTTTCCAATATATGCAGTTGTCAGTGTTTTTTTTAGTTTGATCATTCAAACAGGTGTGTAGTGATATCTCATTGCTTTAATTTACTTTTCCCTGATGATATATGATGTGAGACATCATTTTATATGCTTTTTTGCCTCTGTCTATCTTCTTTGGTGAGGTGTCTGTTAAATCTTTGACCTGTTTTTTAATCAGGTTATTCCTCTCCTTTTTTAATTGAACTATATTTGACTTATAACGTTAAGTAAATTTAAAGTGTATAATGTGTTAATTTGATACAGCTATTTTTATAATATATATCACTGCCATTGTAGTGATAATTAGCACTTCATCGTGTTACATAATTATCATTCCCGTTTAGCTTTTGAAATAATTGAGTTCTAGTCTCTTAGCAAGTTTGATGATACATACAATATAGCTGTCAATATCCACTATTTTGTGTATAGATCTCTAGGACTTTTTACTACACACTGAAAGTTTGCACCCTTAACATTTGTCCTATCATCCTACTCTCATCCCCTGGTAATCACATTTTAGTTTGTTTTTAAGAGTTTGGAATCTGTTTAGATTCCACCCATAAATGATATCATGCAGTATTTTTCTTTCTTTCTGACTTATCTTACTAATCATAATGTCCTCAAGGTTCATCCAGAGATGGATATTTTGTATATTTTGCATAACAATCCTTTATCAGGGCAGCCCGGTGGCTCAGCGGTTTAGCGCCTTCAGCCCAGGGCCTGATCTTGGAGACTCTGGCAAGTCCCAGTCAGGCTCCCTGCATTGGAGCCTGCTTCTCCCTCTGCCTGTGTCTCTGCCTCTCTCTCTCTCTCTGTGTCTCTCATGAATAAATAAATAAAATCTTAAAAAAAAAAAAAAGATCTTCTATTGTCATTTAAAAAAAAACCAGTCCTGGGATCCCTGGGTGGCGCAGCGGTTTAGTGCTTGTCTTTGGCCCAGGGCGCTATCCTGGAGACCGGGGATCGAATCCCACATCGGGCTCCCGGTGCATGGAGCCTGCTTCTCCCTCTGCCTGTGTCTCTGCCTCTCTCTCTCTCTCTGTGTGACTATCATAAATAAAAAATATATAAAAATAAAAAAACAGTCCTTTATCTGATATATCTTTTGCAAATATTTTCTTATAGACTGTGGCTTGTCTTTTTTATTTTCTTGACAGTGTCTTTCTGCAGAGTAGAAGATTTTAATTTATTTAAATTAAATTTATTTATTTAAATTTAATTTTAATGAAGTCAACTTTATCAATTCTTTCCTCCATAAATTGTTATTCTGTTACCTAAAAGTTATTGCCACACCTAAGATCATCTATATCTTTTCCTATGTTATCTTCTAGGAGTTTTAGGTTTATGAATCATTTTGGGGTATTTTTGTATGTCATGTAAGCTCTAATTCTTTTTTTTTTTTTTTTGCATGTTTATGTCCAGCATCATTTTTTCATAAGGCTCTCTTTGGTCAGATTTTTTTTTCCACTTTGTCAAGGATCAATTGACTATATTTATATGGGTTTATTTCTGGGGTCTCTATTCTGTTCCATTAATTTGTCTATTTTTCTGCCACTATCATACTGTCTTACTTACTATAGCATTATAGTAAGTCTTGATATGAGGTAGTGTCAATTCTCCAACTTTTAAGTCAAGCTTCCTTCTATTTTGGGTCTTTTGCCTCTCTGTATAAATTTTAGAATTAGCTTGTTAATATGCAAAAAATAACTTGCTGGGATTTTGGCTGGAATTGCATTGAATCTGTAAGTCAAGTCCAGAACTAAAATCTTGACATTGAGTCTTCTTGCTCATAGACATGTATGAAATATTTCTTCATTATTTAGTCATTCTTTGATTTATTTCATCAGGGGTTCGTATTTTCCTCATACAGCTCTTGTTCATATTTTGTTAGATTTATCCTTACATATTTCATTTTTAGGGGTGCCAAACTAAGTGGCATTGTGTTTTTAATTTCAAATTCTACTTGGTCTTTGCTGGAGAAAGCAATCAACTTTTGTATGCTAACCTTGTATCCTTTCACTTTGCTATAAAAAAGACAGTTTTATAACTGTATAACTTAGATTTTTCTTTCTCAATCTGTATAACTTAGATTTTTTTTTCATGTTTACTGCATCCACTAGAACTACCAGTACTACCTTGAATAGCAGTCATGAAAGGGACATCCTTACTCTGTTTTGATTTTAGTGGGAGAGATTTGAGTTTCTTACCATTAAGTATGATGTTAGCTATAGATTTTGTGTAGGTGTTCTTTTTCAAGTAGAGGAAGTTCCTATTCTACAGGAATACAGAAAAGATCTAAAACGGAGAGTTTTTATCAGGAGTGGGTGTTGTATTTTGTCAAATGCTTTCCCTCCACCTATTCATATGATTATGTGATTTTTAGTCTGTTTATTTGATAAAGTACATTAACTCACTTTTGAATGTTGAATCATCCCTGCATAACTGGGATAAATCCCATCTAGTCATGGTCTATAATCCTTTTTATATATTGTTGGATTCTATTTGCTAATATTTTGTTGAAAATTTTTTACATTTTGTTCATGAGAGATAGTAGTCTGTAGTTTGTTGGGGTTTTTTTTTCCTTATACTGTCTTTGCCTGCTTTTAGGATTAAAGTAATGCTGACCGCATAGAATGCTATTATCTTCTAAAAGAAATTGTAGAGAATTGATATAATTTTTCCTTAAATATTTGGTAGAATTCATAAGATGGCCAGAATGGGCTTGAGTTGAGTATTTCCTTTTCTCCATATGGAGGCTGGAGCCAGTTAGAGCTTTCCCCTGTGAGGCCTGCCAAGAAAAGCCAAAAAAAAAAAAAAAAGAAAGAAAGAAAGAAAGAAAGAAAGAAAGAAAGAAAGAAAGAAAGAAGAAAGAAAGAAAAGAAAAAAGAAAAACCTTCATAATTGCCTATAGTCAGTCCTTAAAGATCACACATAAATTTTGGCCTGGAGCAACACTTCTCAGCTCTTAGGGCCTGGGTCCATCTTTCCAAAAGCAAACCACACTGTTAGTATGTTCACTCCTGGGTGGTCAAGCAGAAGCTATATGCAAGGGATGTGGATGGCAATTGAGCATGTGGCTTGTAGTATTTATAGCTGCATACGTGTAGGCACCTCACATTGTAAGGGAAATGAGAGAAGTAGAGGGAGTAAGCTGTGGTCCATAGCAGGCACCTAAGAATCTGGGTGGCTGTCCCTGTGCTACCACATTTTGGCATGGAACTTCATAGATTCTCAGGATTCTAAATTTGAATCTGGCCTTCCGGGGTCGGGAAAGTAGTTTGTCAAGGTAAGAGGCAGGAACATATTTTACTAGGTTTATTTTTTATTAACTTTTTATTGTGACAAAAAAACACCATAACATAAAATTAACCATCTTTACTATTTTTAAGTGTGTAATAGTTCAGGAGTGTTAAGTATATTTTCTTTTTTTTTTTTAAGTATATTTTCATTGTGAAACAGATCTCTGGAACTTTTTCATCTTGCAGGTTTGAAAATCTGTACATATTATTTATTTTTTTTTAAAGTTCATGACTTTTTTTTTTATTTTTATTTATTTATGATAGTCACACACAGAGAGAGAGAGGCAGAGACACAGGCAGAGGAAGAAACAGGCTCCATGCACCGGGAGCCTGACATGGGATTCGATCCCGGGTCTCCAGGATCGCACCCTGGGCCAAAGGCAAGCGCCAAACCGCTGCGCCACCCAGGGATCCCCCCATTAAATAATAATTCCCCTTTTCTTCTTCCTTGCAACCTCTGGTAATCACTATTTTTCTTTCTGTTTCTATCAATTTGACTATTTAGATACCTCTATAAGTGGATCATATAGTATTTGTCTTTTTGTGATCACTTCTTTCACTTAGCATAATATCCTCAAGGTTCACCCATTTTGTATCATGTCACAAGATTTCTGTACTTTTTAGGGATGAATAATATTCCTAGGTATGTATATGCCACATTTTGTGTCCTCATGCCTCATCGATGGACATTTGGGTTGTGTCCATCTCTTAGCTGTAGTCAATTAGAGCTGCAAATATGTCTTTAAGATCTACTTTCAATTCTTTTACATATATACCCAGAAATGGGATTGCTAGATCATATGGTTCTATATTTAATTTTTTGAAAAACCTCCATATTATTTTCCATCATTTTACAAACCCAACAATAATGCACCCAGGTTCCAGTTTTTCAATATCCTTACCAACACTTGTTTTCTGTTTTCTTTTTTAGTAACCATCTTAATGAGTGTGAAATGATATCTCATTGTGGATTTGACTTGAATTTTCTGATGATTAGTGATATTGAGCATCTTTTCATTTGCTTGTTGGCCATCTATATATGATCTTTGGAGAAAAGTCTATCTTAGTCCATTTGAGTTGCTATAATACAATACCATAGATTGGCTGTCTGATAAACGGAAATTATTTTTATTTCTAAATTATTAACAACAGAAATTTATTTCTCACAGTTATGGAGGCTAGAAAGTCCAAGATTAAGGCACTAGGAGATTCGGTGCCTGGTGGGAGCTTGCTTCCTGGTTTATAGATAGCTAACTTCTTGCTATAACCCCACATGGTGGCAAGGGCAAAGGAGCTTTCTGGGGTCTCTTTTATAAAAGCAACAAACCCATTTATGAGAGTTCTGCCTTAATGATCTAATCACTTCCCAAAGGCCCTACCTCCAAATACAATCTCACTGGATTAGGTTTTAACATATGAATTTGGAAGGCACACATTCAGTTCATAGCAGTCTTTTGCCCACCTTTTAATCAGGTTATTTGTTTTTGTTGCTGTTGAATTGTAAAAGTTCTTTGTATATTCTGAATATTACCTGCTCATCAGATATATAATTTACAAATATACTCTCTTATTCTGTGGTTTGTTTTTTGCTCAATTGATTGTTTCCTTTGATTCACAACAATTTACAAGTTTGACATAGTCCCATTTGTCTATTTTTCCTTTCATTGCCTCTTTACTCCCATCCAGAAATACTGACTGTGTCACCTATGTGAAGTGCATAACAATGCCTCTCATATAAATAGATGCAGGATAATGGACATTTCTATTCCCTCTCCACTTTCTTTTGTTTCTGTTAAGCAATCCAAGCCAAACAAACATAAATAAACTTGGATAGATAGATAGATAGATAGATAGATAGATAGATGATAGATAGATAATAGATAGATGACAGATAGATAGCTATAGATATCAATATAGATTTTTTACAATATAGATAAATATTTTAGATTGTAACTTAGAAAACACAACCCATATTAAAGAGAGTACAGGTCATGCGGAAATTGAGGTTTTAAAAATTTTAATGTCCTGTTTTCTTACTATGCCTCAAGATGGTTCTTTACCCATTACCTCTTTTTTCAGCCACAGATGGGGAGAAGTGTTGCTTCTCCTCCTTCTCTTTATGGAAGATGACAATGGAATGTCAGAGGCTCTCCTTCAAGACCCACTCCCTTCCTGCAACATCATTCCTCTGTCCCATCTCTGTTTCAGAAATTCAGGCAGAAAACCTAAAAATGTCAGCTGACTTAGAAAGGAGTCATCAAATTACACACTGATTCCAAAATTCAAGCTCAGCAGAGGCAGCCCACTGCTGATCTGCGTGGGAGTCCAGGGGAACCTTTGAGAGGGAGGAGCTTTTAGACCAGAAAACAGAGTTGGAGCATTTGGCTGACCTATGGCACACAACAAAGTGCTAGCTCCTGTCATATTCTGTACAATTATGGTCCAGCAGTTTCTAACCATGAAAGCAGATTCAAGGGAGAAGGACAGATAAAGAAAATCAGGAAAGTTCTTAAGAGTCTCCACTCTAAGATGATTGCTCCTCAAGCTCCTCCTACTCCTCTATTCTAATTTAGGACTGTCTCAACACTATATTCCTGTCCCAGCATCTGTTTCTCCAAAACCATACCCAGCAAGCTGCCTACATGGACGGCTCTTGTAGGAACTCCTTGCCCATTGCAATCACCATGAGTATGGCTGATCAACATGGCACCTCTCTGGCTTCTCACATTCGAGCAAACATAGGCTACTTCCCTGAGCAAAGTGAAAAGACAACTGTCACATAACATTTATTTCCAAATTATTTTTTCTCTCTTTTTTTTAATATACAATCATCCCTCTAATGACTAGCTATCTCCATGTATTTAAAAAACAGTAACAACCTGACTGAACAATCATTGTAATTGGGCTAGACTTGTCAACTAGTGGATTTTGTTTTAAGGAAAGGGTGATCTGTGTGGGCCACTTTCTTTGGGGCCCACCATACAACAATAGTTGTAGTTCTGTTTTCTTGGGTAGGTTCATGTCATCAAAGAAGAGCCCAACAATTTTCAATCTTAGGGAGTCAAGGAGAACATTCATAATCAGGCTGGCTGCAAACATTCTTAGAATCCAGCAGTTGAAAGAATCTTTAGATCTCACCATTGAATACACAGTCATAAACTTAACCCTCCTCTTTTCAGTACAGAGCCATGCCCACCCTGTTCTGAAGAGCTTATTGATCCTTCTCTAGATCTCTTTGGTTCAAACTCTCTAGAAGTCAACTTAATTTTTTGGCAGGTAGATTAAGGGAAGAAGAATTGCAAAACCTCAATATCTAAATGGAATGATGAACAGAATCAGTTAACATTTAAATAAAATTTTCTGCCATATTTATTACAAATTGAAAGCTATTTAATATCTCTGAGCTTCCGCTATCTCAGTTGTTAATAATATTCCTTACTTCAGCCTTGAGATATTGAGAAACTCATGAAATGGGTCCTTTTTTATACTTCTTATGGGTAAACCCAAAAAATAGTATCATGCACATAAATTTTTTTCTTATATACTCAGAGGAGAAGATGAAAAAAAAAGAAATACAGAAGTGCCTGGCTCTATGCTGCAAGATTGCAAACATTATGCAATTTATATTCATAACAACCAATATTCTGGAGGTATTATTTGCATTGTACAAATAAATGCACAGAAGTTACAAAAGATGAAAATACTTAGATCAAAACTGCTTGGTTAATAACAGGTAGGAAATAGATACAAACACATATTTAGACTCACTCAAAAAATCATGTTCTTAGGATGCCTAGGTGGCTCAGTCAGTTAAGTGTCTGCCTTTAGCTCAGGTCATGATCCCAGGGTCCTGAGATTGAGTCCCGAGTCTGGCTCCCTGCTCAACAGGGAGCCTGCTTCTCCCTCTGCCTCTCCCTTTGCTTGTGCTTTCTGTCTCTCTCTCTCTCCTTTCTCTCTCTCCTTCTATCAAATAAATAAAGAAAATCTTTAAAAATATTCTCTAATGTTTATAATAATGACTAGAAATTTGTGGCCACAAATCTAGGTGAGCTCCAGGTTAAAATGAAAAATTGATTCTCAGAGATAGACAAATCTTGCAGCAGCATCATACAGAGAAGACTATATAGGCTTTGTAACCAAGCTGATTTTAATCCAAACTCTGATGCTTTCATTAACTGCAAAAACAATGAAGTACCCCACGCAGGAAGCACTAGAATTGGCCATAAGACAGAAAGAGAGAGGGGAATTAGAGAAGACACTTTCTGTTTTCTATAAGAAAGAATGGGCAAGGCAGAGTAAACAGGTTTAAGATTGGCACATTAAATAATTTCAGCTGATTCTGAGGCACAGGAGATCTGGAATGGTTACAGTATATGGATAATATCCAGAGTTTTATAGCTTGGTAAAGGCAGTTACAGGAGTATGAGTCTTGGATTAGTTGGTTTGCATTTGAAGCCACAGTTAGGGGTTAATGGAGTTAAGCACCATTATACCTGCCTTTAAAAAATGTTAAAAGGAGTTCTTTAAACTAATGAAAGGACATAAATTAATAACATGAAAATACACTAGATATTTGTAAAGGCAAGCATATAATCTAGTGGTATCTTAACCACTTAATTCTAGTATAAAGGACAAAAGCATTAAAATAAGTATATCTACAATAATTTGTTAATGGATACACAATATTAAAAAAAGTTTAATTATGACATCAAAAACATAAAAGGAGAATAAAAGGCAGAGTTTTGTATGCAATTAATGTTACATTGCTAAAAAAAAATGTTACATTGCTATCAGTGTAAAATAGACTGTTATATCTACAAGTTGTTTTATGTAAATCTCCTGGTAACCACAAAGCAAAACCTACAGTAGATACACAAAAGATTAAGTGGCTCCAAGCATACCACTTTGGAAAATTATTCATAAAGGAAGGTAGCAAGAAAGGAAAAAAGATACAAGGGAACTACATAATAGCCAGAAAACAATTAATAACCTAGCATTAGTAAGTCCTTACCTATAAATAATTACTCTTAATTTAAATGATTTAAATTCACCGATCAAAAGGCATAAAGTGGTTTGATGGATTTAAAAAAAAAGAAAAAGACCGGGGGCACCTAGGTGGCTCAGTTTGTTAAGCATCTGCCTTCAGCTCAGGTCATAATCTCCAGGTCCTGGGATCCAGCACCACATCAGGCTCTGCTCAGCAAGGGGTATGCTTCTCCCTCTCCCTCTGCCCCTCCACCACCACTCATGTGTGTTCTCTCTCTCTCAAATAAACAAATAAAATCTTTTTAAAAAAGAAAAAGACCCAACTATATGCTGCCTACAAAAAAACTATAGCTCAAAGACATATATTGCTCAAAGTAAAGGAATGGAAAAGGATGCTCCGTGCAATAGAAATCAAAAGAGAGCAAGGGTAGCTATAGTTATATCCAACAAAAGAGAGTTTAAGTTAAAAATGTTCACAAGAGACAACAAAGGTCATTATATAATGAGGAGTCAATTCATCAAGATAATACAAAAATCACAAAGTAAATGCTCTAAACATATTGTTCAAATACTAAAGGACCTGAAAGGAGTACTACATAGCAATACAAAAAGAGTATGGGAAAAAGAGAGAGAGAGAGGCAAAGCAAGAAACAGACTCTTAACTATAGAGAACAAATGGATGGTTACAGAGGGGAGGTGGGTGGGGGTGGCAGTTAAATAGGCAATGGGGATTAAGGAGTGCACTTGTGATGAGCACTAGGTGTTATATGGAAGTGTTGAATCACTATACTGTACACCTGAAACTAATATTACATTGTTTGTTAATTAACTGGAATTTAAATAAAAAATTTTTTAAACAGTAGGGGATTTTGATACCCCACTTTCAACAATGGATATCTTATTCATGCGGAAAATCAAAAAGGAAATGTTAAACTGAATTATACTTTAAACCAAATGGACCCAGAAGACTTATATAGAATATACCTTTCAACAGCAACAGAATACGTGTTCTTCTCAAATACATCCACAACATTCTCTAGGATAAATCATATCAGATTTTAAACACATCTTAGAAAATTTAAAAATACCAAACTCATACCAAGTATCTTTTCCAAGCACGTGGTATGAAACAGTGAACAACAGAAGGAAAGCTAGAAAACTCACAAGTACCTAGAGATTAAATAACATGGGATCCCTGGGTGGCACAGTGGTTTGGCACCTGCCTTTGGCCAGGGCGCGATCCTGGAGACCCGGGATCGAGTCCCACATCGGGCTCCCGGTGCATGGAGCCTGCTTCTCCCTCTGCCTATGTCTCTGCCTCTCTCTCTCTCTGTGACTATCATAAAAAAATAAGTAAATAAATAAATAAATAAATAAATAAATAAATAAATAACACATTCCTGGACAACCAATGGGTCAAAGAAATAAAAAAATACTCTGATACAAATGAAATGGAAACACAACATACAAAACTTAGGAAGTTCACCAAAAGCAGTTCTAAGAGGGAAGTTTATGGCAATAAACATCTATATTAAGAAAAAAGAAAGGCAACAAACAGTCAAATAAACAACCTAACTTCACATCAGAAGGAATTAGGAAAAAAATATGTAAGTCCAAAGTTAGCAGAAAGAAAGATAACAAAGATCAGGGCAGAAGTAAATAAAATGGAAACCAGAAAAGCAATAATAAAGATTAATAAAACTAAGACCTCGTTTTTGAAAAGATAAAACAAAATTGACAAAAATTTACCTAGGCTAACTAAGGAAAAAAGAGCAATCTCAAAATCAGAAATGAAAAAAAGGGGACGTCTCGGTATCTCAGCAGTTGGGCGTCTGTGTTTGGCTCAGAGCGTGATCCCAGAATCCAGATCAAGTCCCACATCAGGCTCCCTGTGCAGAGCCTGCTTCTCCCTCTGCCTGTGTCTCTGCTTTTCTCTGTGTCTCTCATGAATAAATAAATAAATCTTAAAAAAAAAAAAAAAGAAATGAAAAAAAGGAGGCATTACAACTGATATAACAGAATTACAAAAGGTCATAGGAGACTACCATGAACAATTATACACCAACATATTGGATAAACTAGAAGAAATGGATAGATTCCTAGAAACATACAACCCACTAAAACTGAATCATGAAGAAATAGAAAATCTAAACAGACGAATAACAAGCACAGAAATTTTATCACTGATCATAAATCTTCCAACAAAGAAAAAAACCCAGGACCAGACAGTTTCCCTGGTGGGTTTTACCAAACATTTAAAAAAGAATTAATGCCAAACTTCCTCAAACTCTTTCAAAATTCACTTATGAGGCATTACCCTGATATAAAATTCGGTAAGGATTCTATTAAAAGGAGAACTACAGGCCAATATCTCTGATGCATATGGAGGCAAAATTACCAAAAAAATCTAGCAAACTGAATTCAACAGCACATTAAAAGAACTGTACACCATGATAACATAGGTTTTATCATTGAAGTAGAAGGATGATTTAACATACACAAATCAATAAATGTGATTACACTACATTAATAGAATGAAAGATAAAAATCATATGATCATCTCAATAGATGCAGAAAAACATGACAAAATACTATATCTTTTCATGATAAAAACTCTCAAACACAGTTCTAAACATATTTATCTGTTTTAACAAATGATGCACATGGTTTTTCTTTTTCTGATTCTTAAAGCAACTCATCCTGGTATATTAAGCTATCAAAGTTTCTGATGTATTCTGTACCTCTCTTTACCCAATGTTGTAGATTTAGAAGCCAGTCTTGAGGTAAATTATCACTTTCCCACATAAATCTATATGAAAAAATCAGTGTAATCTGTAATGCCTTAAAAATTCAGTGGAAATTGCCCCTGTTAACAAGCTGCTTGGTACTGACTGCCTTGATAACTAACAGATTCCCCAAATTATCTATTCTTCATTTAGGACATACAGACCATTAGTTGATTATCCTATGCCACAGGTTTCTCCATCATAGCTAGAACACCCAAGCTAACTTTTTTTTTAAAGCTCTAAATTCTGACTCTTAGTCTTATATAAAACTTTCCACCAGCGTCTTCCTAACCCTTAAACCTACAGAAGTCCTAGTCACCAGCCTGGGTCCCTAGGGTTCTACCATCATAATGCTTTACCTGCTTTCTGGGACCTGCATGCCTGCCACCCACACACAGTCTTAACACACTTCTCTTGTCATTTGGCCAAGGCCAACTTCAGTAAATTTTTCACTTCCTACGCTCTTATTTAAAAAATGTAATATTAAAGACAAGAAAGGATCAAAGAAAACCTTCAGAAACAACCACAAAACAAGTAATAAAATGGCAATAAATACATACTTATCAATAATTCGAGTGTAAATGGACTAAATGTTCCAATCAAAAGACAAAGGGTAGCAGAAGGGATTAAAAAACAAGACCCATCTATATGCTGCCTACAAAAGACTCATTTAAACCTAAAGATACGGAAGGGGAGGAGGGCAGGTGTTGGAGGGGAATGGGTGACGGGCACTGAGGTGGACACTTGACGGGATGAGCACTGGGTGTTTTTCTGTATGTTGGTAAATTGAACACCAATAAAAATTAATTAAAAAAATAAAAATAAAAATAAAAATAAAGATACCTGTAAATTGAAAGTGAGAGGATGGAGAAACATTTATTATGCAAATGGACATCAAAAGAAAGCTAGAGTAGCAACACTTATATTGGACAAAATAGACTTTAAAACAAAACCGCAACAAAAGGCAATGAAGGACACTATTTAATAATAAAGGGAACAATCCAACAAGAAGATATAACAATTATAAATATTTACACACCCAGTGTAGGAATATCTAAATACATAAAACACATAATAACAAACATAAAGGAATTAATTTATAATAATACAATAACAGTAGAGGATTTTAACAGCCCCACTTACAGCAATGGACAGATCAACTAAACAGAACATTGACAAGGAAGTAATGACTTTGAATGACACACTGGACCAGATGGATTTAACAGATATAATCAGAACATTCCATCCTAAAATAACAGAATAAACATTCTCTTCAAGCGTGCACGGGACATTCTCCAGAACAGATCACACATTAGCCCACAAAACGAACCTCAACAAATCCAGGAAGACTGAAATCATACCATGCACCTTTCCTGACCACAACGCTATAAAACTAGAAGTCAACCACAAGAAAAATCTGGAAAGACCACAAACACATGGAAACTAAGTAATATGCTACTAAACAATGAATGATTCAACCAGGAAATCTGAGAAGAAATTAAAAAGTGATAGAAACAAATGAAAATTAGAACACAGTGGCTCAAAACGTCTGGGAAGCAGCAAAAGCACTTCTAAGAGGGAAATTTATAGCAAAACGGGTCTACCTCAAGAAGCAAGAAAAAGCTCAAATAACCTAAACTTGGACCTAAAGGACCTAGAAAAGGAAAACAAGACCTGAAACCAGCAGAAGGAAGGACAGAGTAGAGCACAGATAAATGAAATAGAAACTAAAAAAACAATAGAACAGATCAATGAAACCAGGAACTGGTTCTTTTAAAAAGATCAACAAAATTGATAAACCTCTAACCAGACTCATCAAGAAAATAAAAAGAGAAATGTTTCAAATAAATAAAATTACAAATGAGAGAGCAAAAATAACAACCAACACCACAGAAATAACAATCGTAAGAGACTGCTATGAAAAATTACATGCCAATAAATTGGATAGCCTTGAAAAAATGGATAAATTCCTAGAAACATATAACTACCAAAACTGAAACACAAGAGAATAAAGAATTTGTACAGGCCAATAACCAGCAAAGAAATTAAGTCAGTAATCAAAAACTTCCAACAAATGAGTCCAAAATGAGATGGCTTCACAGGAAAATTCTACCAAACATTTAAAGAAGAGTTGATATTGATTCTTCTCAAACTATTCCAGAAAACAGAAGAGTAGGGAAACTCCCAAATTCTTGGTTTTATGAGGCCAGTATTGCCCTGACACCAAAACCAAATAAAGACACCACTGAAAAAGAGAACTACAAGTCAACATTGCTGATGAACATAGATGCAAAAACTCTCAATAAAATACTACCAAACCGAATTCAATGATACATTTTAAAAAATCATTCACCATGATCAAGTGGGATTTATTCCTGGGTTGCAAGCATGGTTCAACATTCACAAATCCATGAATGTTATACATCACATCAATAAGAGAAAGGATAACAATATGATCATTTCAGTAGATGCAGAAAAAGCATTTGACAAAGTTCAACATCCATTCATAATTAAAAAAAAAAACTTCAACAAAATAGGTGTAGAGGGAACATACCTCAACACAATAAGGGCCATCGAAGAAAAACCCACAGCTAACATCATTCTTAACATGGAAAAACTAACAGCTTTTCCACTAAAGTCAAAAGTAAGACAGTGGTGTCCACTCTCACCACTTTTATTCAACATAGTACTGGAAGGCCTAGCCACAGCAATCAGACAACAAAAAGAAATAAAAGGAATCTGAATTGTTAGGAAAAAGTAAAATGTTCTATTTGCAGATAGCATGATACTCTATACAGACAACCCTAAAGACTCCCCCCCACACACAAAATGGCTAAAACTAGTAAATAAATTCAGTAAAGTCACAAAATTAATGTAAAAACTCTGCTGTAAAAAAATAAAAACTCTGCTATATTTCTATACACCAATAATTAGGCAGAGAAAGAGAACTCAAGGAATCAATCCCATTTACAGTTACACCAAAAACCTTAAGATACCTAGGAATAAACCTAACCAAAGAAGGAAAAGAGCAGCAATCCACACATTGAATGCAATCTCTATCAAAATTCTAACAGCGTGTTTCACAGACCTAGAACAATCTTAAAATTTGTATGGAACCACAAAAGACCCTGAATAGCCAAAACAATCTTGAGAAAGAAAAGCAAATCACAATTCCAGACTTCAAGTTATATTATAAAGCTACAGAAATCAAGAGAGTATGGTATTGTCACAAAAATAGACACATAGATCAATGGAACAAGACAGAAAATCCAGAAATAAACCCACAATTTTATGCTTAATTAATCTTTGGCAAAGCAGTAAATAATAACCAATGGGGAAAGGACAGCCTGTTCAACAAACAGTGTTGGAAAAATTGGACAGCCACATGCAAAAGAATGAAACTGAACCACTTTTTTACACCATACACAAAAATAAATTCAAAATGTATTAAGGACTTAAATGTGAGACCCAAAACCATAAAAATCCTAGAGTAGAACACAGGCAGTAACTTCTTTGACCTTAGCCATAGCAACTTCTTTCTAGATATGTCTCCTGAGGGAAGGGAAACAAGCAAAAATAAACTATTGGGACTACATCAAAATAAAAAAGCTTCTGCACAGTAAAAGAAATAACCAGGAAAACTAGAAGGCAAACTACCCAATAAAAGATATTTGCAAGTGACGTATCTGGTAAGGGGTTAGTATCCAAAATATAGAAAGAACTTATCGGGATCCCTGGGTGGCACAGTGGTTTAGCACCTGCCTTTGGCCCAGGGCACGATCCTGCAGACCTGGAATCGAATCCCACCTCAGGCTCCCGGTGCATGAAGCCTGCTTCTCACTCTGCCTCTCTCTCTCTCTCTCTCTCTCTCTGTGTGACTATCATAAATAAATAAAAATTAAAAAAAAGAACTTCTCAAACTCAACACTCAAAAAATAAGTAATCCAATTAAAAAATGGGCAGAAGACATGAACGAACATTTTTCCAAAGAAGACATCCAGATGACAAACAGACCTATGAAAGAATGCTCATCATCACTTATCATCAGGGAAATGCAAACCAAAACAACAATGATATATCACCTCACACTTGCCAGAATGGTTAAAATTAACAACACAAGGAACAGATCCAAGGATCCAAAGAAAGGGGAACTCTCTTACACTGTTGATGGGAATGCATACTGGTGCAGCCACTCTGGAAAACAGTATGGAGGTTCCTCAAAAAGTTAAAATAGAACTGCCTTATGATCCAGTAATTGCACCACAGGGTATTTACCAAAAGAATACAAGAACACTAATTCAAAGGGGTACATGTACTCAATATATTTGTAGCAGCATTATATACAATAGCCAAGATGTGGAAGCAGCCCAAGCATCCATTGATTAAGGAATGGATGAGGAAGATGTGGTATATATGTACATTGGAATATTATTTAGCCAAAAAAAAAGAACGAAATCTTGCCATTTGTGATGATGTGGATGGAGCTAGAGAGTATGCTAAGCAAGATAAGTCAGTCAGAGAAAGACAAATACCACATGATTTCACTCATGTTTGGAATTTAAGAAACAAAATGAACAAGCAAAGGGGGAAAAAAGAGAGAAAGAGACAAAGCAAGAAATAGACTCTTAACTGTAGAGAACAAACTGGTGGTTACCAGAAGGAAATGTGGGGAGATGGGTGAAATAAATTATGGGGATTAAGAAATGAACTTATTGTGATGAACACAAGGTGACATATGGAACTGTTGAAGCACTATATTGTACACCTGAAACTAATCCAACACTTATGTTAACTAACTGGAATTAAAATAAAAACTTTTGGGGATCCCTGGGTGGCTCAGCAGTTTAGCACCTGCTGTTGGCCCAGGGCATGATCCTGGAGTCCCAGGATCGAGTCCCGCGTAGGACTCCCTGCATGGAGCCTGCTTCTCCTTCTGCCTGTGTCTCTGCCTCTCTCTCTCTGTGTCTCTCATGAATAAATAAATAAAATCTTAAAAACAAACAAATAAATACTTTTTAAATGAAAAAATGTAATATTAAAAAGTTATTTTTAAAAAAATTTTTTGAGAAGTTATATAAATTACTATAAACAGAATCAGATTTAATTTGCTAAAATAACATACTATCAAAATGAAATCTGCACTCAATAAAACAAGAAAATGTAGCAGAAAGGAAAACAATGTAGACTAGAATTCTCAAGGGTCTGAATCCTAGTCCCCCTTGTGGAACCATTTAGGTGTATCGCCCTGGAAAACATACACAGTATTTCTAAGTCTCCAATGCCTAGTAAATAAGGAAACTAAATAAAATGATTTATAAGCCCCATACAAGATTAAATGATTTGTGGTTACAGAAAAAAAGTTCATAAAACAACCTTGGAATAGCCGAGGTGGGTCAAGAGATAAAGAAAATAGATATGCATTAAACATTCATTGAAACATAAAGACTGAAAATTCTTTCTGTACAGAAGAGAAAAAACTGGAATTTGGATCCGTCATTGAAAGCATACCCACTAATAAAGCATTGTATCTCCTTCAAATACTACTGTCTCAAGAAAATATTTTTCTTTCCAAGGTTTTTCTCAAGGTAACTTTGACATCCTTGTTCCTCAAACTGTAGATCAGTGGGTTTAACATGGGCACCACAATGGTGTAGAACAAAGAGAACACTTTCCCTTGGTTAAGGGGCAAAATAGAAGGTGGTTTGAGATACACAAAAGCCCCAGAACCAAAGAAAAGAGAAACCACAATTATGTGAGAGCTGCACGTACTGAAAGCTTTGGACCTGCCCTCAGTGGAGTGAATATGGAGAATGCTGGAGAGAATCAGAGCATAAGAGATGAAGATGGTGACAATGGGTATTCCAATGTCCATGGCCACACGTACAAAGACCACCAGCTCATGCACATAGGTGTTGTTGCAGGAGAGCTCAAGGAGAGGAAAGATGTCACACATAAAATGATTGACAAGATTGTCAGCACAGAAAGTCAGACTTGCTATGCTTCCCATGTGGACCATGGCCCCTGAAAACCCCATCACATAGACACCCAACAAAAGGAATAAACAGACCTGAGGAGACATGGTGAGGGTGTACACCAATGGTTTGCAGATGGCAACATAGCGGTCATATGCCATTGCTGACAGGAGGAAGGACTCAGAAATGACGAAGAAGCAGAAGAAAAAGAGTTGAGTCATACACTCTGCATACAAGATGATGTTCTTCGAGACAAAGCTCTTCAGCATTTTGGGGGTGATGGTAGTGGAGTAACAGAAATCTACTAAGGACAGATTGAAGAGGAAAAAGTACATGGGGGTGTGTAGGCGAGAATTCAACCCAATCAGGGTTATTAGGCCCAGGTTCCCCAGCAGAGTGACCATGTAGAAACCTAGAAACAGCAAGAAGAGAGGGATCTGGAGTCCCGGCTGGTCTGTTAAGCCTGTGAGGATAAACTCTGTCACAGAAGAGTTCTTAGCTGCCATTCTCCTCTTGGGGATGGGTGGAGGGAGGGCAGTCTGGAGAAAAGAAAAGACAACCAGTTAGACAGAAAGAAACACCAGCACTCTCTCAGTATCCATCCCCCATTCTGGAAAATAGAATGCACAGAGAGAGAGAGTTGAATGTTAGTGTGGTAGGAAGGTTTTATTGTTTGCTGTGGATCCATTTTTACAGCCCAAATGACTTCAACTTCCAGAGAGAACAGTTAGAGGCTAAACTTTGCCTCCAGAGAGAAAGCAGGAATTTATTCATATGCATATAGATGTCTTTTAGATCTTTAAATTAGATCTTTTAGATCTTTAGATCTTTAAATTAGATCTTTTAGATCTTTAAATTAGTCCATTTTCTATGTCCTCTCTCCTGCCTGTGCTTCCATGGCTGAAACCTGAGCCTCTTCCCTGAAGAGTTCCTGTCAAGACACTGACTTCTTAGAACCCTCAGCACTGGGTCACTGCTGTCAACCAAGAAGGTAAGGCAACCTCTTTCGGATCCCTCCCAGCTCACATGGTTTAGTGATCATTTTTTAAAGCTAACACTTATTTAAGGTGTTCTTTTGAGAGACTAGGTACTAAGAGCTATGCAACAATATTATTATCCCTACTTTGCAGATGGACAACGGAGTTAGATAACTCGTGCGAGTCCCTAAAATACTGAGGTGCAGCCAGAAGGTGAACTTTGGCAGTCTCTCAGGTTTACACTCATAACCACTATGTTACCCGACTCACCAGGGTTAGGAACACACTCATCTTCCTTTAGTTAAGAGCTATAAAACTATTCTCTACCATTTCTTGGCCACAAGTGTCCTGGAACCCAAAAAGGACCATAATAAATAGAAAATGATAGGTTGAGCTAAGAAACTCTCTCCTCTCAATCGAGTCCAAAGAATTAGAACCTCTAAGTTATCTTATAGGCCTTTCTGCACTAAAAACATGATATCTGATTCTTAACTGACCCAAAATCCTCTCTAGCTATAAGGAAGGAGAGAGTTTCTTTTCCTGACCAGAGGATAACAGGAGAATTAGTAGTCTTATTAGGATTACAGATCTCAGTGGCCTAATAATTAAGACAGAGACTCCCTGAAAACCATTTCATCAGAGATTACTTTCCCAAAGGAATACGAAATGTTGGTTTATACCCTTGATATTGCTTGACTTGGCTTGTGGAGACAATTACTTTAACAAACACTTATCTAGTACTATTAAAAGAAAAATCATTGTGAAAAAAATTACTGTCATTATCAAGTCTTGAATACCCAGCAATGTACCTGACACAGAACCCTTCTACTGACTTCTGGCTGCCAAGACCCAAAACACTATATAAATATATCCTTATTAATTTCTCACAATAATGACATTCACTTTGAATATAAGTTGCTCACAGAGGCAGTATGTTTCAGAGCTCACGTGCTTAGTTCTGTCTGGCTCCACTAGAGCCTATTTTGTATCCACTAGACTAAGCTTCCTCCTGATGAGAGCTACAGAAAATCTATGAAGCTAGGGTCATTGCCTCCTTGGATCTGGAACTCTTGGAAAGTAACAAATAAATATGCAATGACTTTAATAAAAAGAAGTGGTTAAATTAAGGAAAGATTAACACAAAGGGTTATCATAACTTAGGGTAGAACATTTCATAACTTATTCATATCCCAATTCATTCTAGGAATAATTGCACTACATCTAGAAAGTAGACTTCTCTGATCCCCTAACCCTCTCTTCCCACGGAGTATAGGTTTAATGGTAACATTATGTATTAGGTAAGTGCTCCCAAACTCTGCCAAGAACAGACTTTTTCTAAATTACTAACTGGTCAAAACTCCCTTTGACTGTCCCTGTCTTCCACCCACTTTTTTTGGAGCACTACTCTCTGGTGGCTTCCTAGCTTTTGGTGCTCTCAAATGGTATGCTAGTGGATCAGATTCTGAATGTGCAGGGACACATCCAAATTTGTTCTTCCTCTTCAGTTTGCTTTTGTCTTTTTCTGTTTTCTACTCTCCATGCCAGCTTCTGCCTTGACAAAAATTGACTATCCTATGACTTGATCCCTTAGAGCTATAGTTACTTTAATACCAAGCCCCCACACTAACAGAATTTTAGACCTGAGGCGATGTGGGAAATTGTCAAATCCAGTATTTCTCAAACCTGGCTAAGCACCCCAATTACCTAGAGTGTTTATTAGAAAGAAATTCTGGGCTCACCACCCAACCTTCTGAATCACAATCTGTATGGCTATGAGTACAATAGCTGTATTTTTTTAATCTTCCCTGATGATTATAATGCCAGCAATTTATGGATCTCCAGAATGAATAGTTACACCCATCTTACATACAAAGACATTAAGAAGATCCCAAGAAGTAAAGCCATTTGTCCAAGATCACAGATCTAATTTAGGTCTCGAGGTTTCCAGCTTCTTCTAGTCCATGGGCCTATATGCCCTCCTCCTTGGCTGGAATGCAAAGAAAAAGTCATTTAAAAGTAAGCAATCAGACTTTGGATTTCAGATGTAAAGGAGTAGCTGATATCACACTACTACCCTCTTACCATAAACTACTACAATATTGGAAAAAATACATAAAGCATCTATTTGAAAACTTTGAGAAGCAGAAAGCACAGGGATGAAATTCTTAAGAGAAGGCAAGAAAATGTAGTAACTACCACATTCACCTTTTCTCTCTAGGCAATTTCCAAATCAAGCATAGTGAGATGGAGCCCAAGCAGGTGACAGCAGTCTCTACTACTGGAATAAAGGTCAGTATTCATGAATGCCAGGACAGCTGGAATCTGTGAGACAAGGCATGGAGAAGAAAATGTCAAAGAGAAGAACCCTCAGTCATGTTCATTGAGGACTCCTTTGAGTTCTTAGCTGAACTCTCAACTTCGTACATGTGCATGGCAAGACTCCAGATGTCTAGGATACAACAGCTGTTTGGAATCTAGGAACTGAATAGAGGTCACAGAGCATGCACAGTCCTGGGGAGCTATTAGATGTCTGGCTTAGTGAGAGTGGAGAAACTTTGGTGAACCAACTAGACATTAAGGTGAACCCCCTGAAATCCATACCTAAGAGTGAGGACTAAGCCATCAGGCTAAGGGCAAAATGGAACTAGACTCATCATAACAAAGACTAATCCAGATCTCAACAAGATCACGGTGATCTGCTACTAAATTAACTGCATCTCCAAACAAAATGCAACAATCTATACAGAAGAATAACATAATCCAGTCTCTACAATATATTCACAATTCCAGCATTATAAAATAAAAAATTATGAGAAATATAAAGAAGCAAGATAATATGACCCATCATCAAGAAGTAAAAATATTCCATAAAAGCAGATCCCCATGTCCTGAATGCTGCAATTAATGAACAAAGAGTTTAAAATAACTACTGATGGGGGAGCAGAGGACTAGCTGAGGACAAAGCACAGGTCCAGGGCAGCACATTGACAAGTCCTTGAAATAGACAGAGGGACATTCCTCTACAGACTCAACTGCCTCAATGTTCATACTTTGCTAAGGGCAAAATCAATCTTAGCCTGACCCCCAGGATCCTGGAAGTCTACTTTAACACATAAAAATTCCTTTAGGAATTTCCTTTATCTCTAAACCCCCCAAGATTCATGTTGACAATCATCCCCCAAGCACATGGCCCACCAATAGACAGACATCTGAAGGGTCTCATGACTAAGGTTTTATTAGATGGTAATAAATGAACTTTTCCCAATAATAGCTAGCCCTCTCAAGATCCTGGAAACCTTGCTTCCAAAATTCCTTTGAGAGTATGCCATACTCAAACTACTCCCAACTCCCAGGTATATAATCAGCCACTCCTCACAGGCCAGGGCAGCAGCTCTTCCTGCCATTGGGTCCTGTCCCCATGCTTTAACAAAACCACCATTTTGCACCAAAGACATCTCAAGAATTCTTTCTTAGTTGTCGGCTCTGGACCTCACCTATATTCCAAAACTTCATCAACTACTATAATCATTTACTGAAATTTAGACAAAAAGAAATACTAAATTGACTAACAGATGGAAAACCCCAAAATATTTATTTTTAAAAAATTAATAAAGGAAAATTACAAAAAATCTTCAAAACTGACAATATTGGAAATAAGGAAGGTTGATTTCTTAGCAGACCGGCACAGCCAAAGAATCATTGAAAGCAAAATAGATCAACAATAATCCATATTCAAATAATATAGAGAAAAAAATAATAAAAAGGAATATAGCAACCAAAATCTTTAGGACAATGCTAAATGGTCCAACATATATGTAATTAGAGTTTCAAGAGGTGAATAGGTGAGAACTGGGAGAAAGATTTTTTAAAATAATAGATGAGATGATCATATTGTTTTATCCTTTCTCTTATTGATGTGATGTACCACCTTGCTTGATTTATGAATATTGAAACACCCCTTGCATCCCTGAAATAAATCCTTAATTTAACAGTAATGAATGATTTTTTAATTTTTTGTTGGACTTCGTTTACTAATATTTTGTTTAGGATTTTTGGATCTCTGTTCATCAGAAATACTGGCCTGTAGTTCTCCTTTTTCTGTAGTATCTTTATCTGTTTTGGTTTCAGGGTAATGCTGGCCTCATAGAATGAATTTGGAAGCTTTTCTTACTCTTCTACTTTTTGCAATAGTTTAAGAACAGGTATAAACTATTCTTTAAATGTTTAGTAGAATTCACCTGTAATGCCATCTGGCCCTGGACTTGTGTATACTAGAAGTTATTTTTATTTCTAGTAATTAGCCTGTTCAAATTTATTTCCTTCTGATCTACTTTTAGAAAGTTGTGTATTCTAGAAGTTTATCTGTTTCTTCAAGATTGTCCAATTTGCCAGCATATTCTTTTTCATAATTATCTTTTATAATCTTTTGTATGTCTGTGGTGTCAGTTGTTATTTATTTTCCTTCATTTCTAATTTTATTTATTTGGGTTCTCTCTCTCTTTTTCTTAATGAGACTGGTTAAAGGTTTATCCAATTTTGTTGATCTTTTCAAAGAACTTTCTCCTAGTTTAATTTATCTGTTCTATTGGTTTTTTAAATCTCTATTGTATTTATTTCTACTATAATCTATTAATTCCTTCCTTCTCCCAGCTTTGTTTGTCCTTTTTCTAGCTCCTTTAGGTGTAATTTGGATTGTTTGAGATTGTTCTTGCTTCTTGAGTAGGCCTGTATTGCTATACATCCCAAAGATGTAGAACATTTGGAGTATTAGTGTTTTCGTTTTTGTTTTTCTTCATGTATTTTTTTTCTTCCACAGTTTCTTGGTTGACCCACTCATTGGTTAGTAACATGTTGTTCGGGCTTCATGTATTTGTGTTCTTTCCAGATTTTTTTTCTTGTGATCAATTTCAAGTTTTATACCATTGTGATTGGAAAAGATGTATGATATGATTTCAATCTCTTTTAATTTATTGAGATTTGTTTAGTGCCCTAACACATGATCTATCCTGAAAAATGTTCCTCACGTACTTGAAAAAAATGTATAATCTGCTGTTTAGGGATGGAATGTTCTGTATAAATCTGTTAGTCCATCGAGCCTAATATATCATTCAAAGCCAATATTTCCTTATTGATTTTCTGTGAATGATCTAACCAGTCATCCTACTGGATTCTACTGCCTAGAGAGAAAGGGTGGGTGTGGTTGTTACTCATTTTCTTGCCTTCTCTTAAGAATTTCTGTTACACATTTTCTTGCCTTCTCTTAAGAATTTCTGTAGATCATCTATCCTTTGATCCCACTGTTACTTAAAAACAACTATTTACATATTTTGTCTAGTTTTTAATTGCTTTTGGTAAGATGGCAAGTCCCATGTAAGTTATTTGCCATGACCAAAACCAGAAATCATAAGTATTTAACTTCATTTGGCTAGCCTTTCACAGAGTTCCAAAGCCTAGAAGGAAGAGCAAGGAAAGACCAAGAGAAACAAAAGAATATATTCATGAGAATATATGCCTGGAATATGGTAAGCACTCGGAGTAAGTGATAAGTAATAATATTCATAATGCTTCATGTTCAAGAATACTTGCAGCATATTCAGATTACTAAAGAATATATTTTTTATGAATGTTCCTGTTGAATATGTCATCTTTTTTTAAGATTTTATTTATTTATTCATGAGAGATACAGAGAGAGAGGCAGAGACACAGGCAGAGGGAGAAGCAGGCTTCATGCAGGGAACCCGACTTGGGACTTGAACCCAGGTCTCCAGGATCACACCCTGGGCTGAAGGTGGCGCTAAACCACTGAGCCACCAAGGCTGCCCAAGAATATGTCATCTTTGACATATACCAAAAATATATTTTTTTCTCAAAGATAAATTCAACAAATATATCCTACTTCTGTAAATATTCTTCAAATGATTAGTCTTCTTAATATAAATAATGACATAGATGAGATGAACACTGGGTGTTATGCTATATGTTGGCAAATTTAATTTAAATGAAATTAAATAAATTTAATATATATATGTAAATAATGAAAAAACATGTGGAAAATCTTGGAGGATTTGGGGGAGACTGTGTTATGGTTTTTAGTCTTCCTGGATACTCCCATAAAAAAAAAAAAAAAAACACAGCACAACTAAATAGCAAGGAGGAATCCCATTAACAATGTCAGTGACAAAAATAAGGGATATGTTATCCCCTTTACTTCTAAACATAAGCAGATGGGCACAAACCAGCAAAAGCTTAAAATCTGCTTAGTATCAGCATCTGTGCAGGAAGAAACAGAAGGATGCGACAGGACATCTGGCAAACCTGAAATCCAAAACAACTAATCGGTATTCCAAGTAACTCTCAAAAGGCCAATTTGAAAATAGCACCTAAAACTGGAAGGGATTTTGCATTCTCCAATAGTGGGTGAATTCAAAATGTCTCCATACTAAGATCTGAAGGGGCTACAGTTTGTGCACTATGAACTCTCAAAATAAAGCAACCAAACCTCTTTACAAGAACAGGAATAAAACCCAAACTAAACAGAACAAATAGAGATAAAAGAAAAAAAGGTCCAGATAAAGGTAGAAAGGGGACAGAGCCAGGAGATCTCAGACAGCAAGTCATCATGTTTTTTCAGCACCTCACAAAAGCAAAAGAATAGAGAATTCTACACGGATGAAGTTAGAAAAAAACTAATTTGATATAAAAAATGAGCAATAGAAGAGAATCAAAGAAGAAATTCCATATAAAATTATAAGCAAACCAGAGAGACATACTGTTGCTAGTCTGCTTAGGATGCCATAACAAAATGCCACAGAATGGGTCACTTAAGCAACAGAAATATATTTTTTTCACAGTTCTGGAATTCAGAGTCCCTACATTGGTGATTTCTGGTGAGGACTCCTCCTGGCTTACAGATGGCTGCCTTTTCAGTGTGTCCTCAAATTGGGAAGAGAGTGAGCACTGGTGCCACTTCCTTGTCTTAAGAATGGCACCAGCCCTCTCAGATTAGGACCCCACCCTTACAGTCTCTCATAACCTTTATCACCTCCTTATATACATTCTGTCTCAGAATACAGTCACATTGAGGGTTAAGGCTTCAACATAGAAATTTGGGGGTTGAGGGAACACAACTCAGTCCACTGACTACACATAAATGAGAATATTACATATAATACAAATATTATTTCAAAACAAATTAAAACACATGAAAATGTTACAAGACATGAAAGAACAACAAAAGTCAGAATTAGAAAAACTTATAGGGATCCCTGGGTGGCTCAGTGGTTTAGCGCCTGCCTTTGGCCCAGGGCGCGATCCTGGAGTCCCGGGATCGAGTCCCACGTCGGGCTCCCGGCATGGAGCCTGCTTCTCCCTCCTCCTGTGTCTCTGCCTCTCTCTCTCTCTCTGTGTGTGTGTGTGCGTCTCTCTCTCTCTGTCTATCATAAATAAATAAATAAATCTTTAAAAAAAACTTATAAATCAGGCAACAGAACCCAAGAAATTATTAGGAATAAAAGAAAAAATAATTTAAGAAATACGACAGAATTAGAAGTAGCAGAAGAGCGAATAAACACAACAGATAATACCTGAGGAGAAATAGAAGGTAAAAAAGAGGGGGTAAGAAAAAGGGAGGGAGATTCTGAAAAAGGTTTGTGGGAAAGCAGCAAAGTTAGACACCAAACAGAAAAGATCTAATCCACATAGAATAGAAGCTCCAAAGGAGATAATCAAAGCAAGGGATGGAACAGATAACAAAGACTAGAATTCGTGGATCTTTTCCTAGTGTCAAAAAAATTTTTTGAAGTGATGTATTGAAAAGAATTGTTACACCTAAGAAAATTGCCCCAAAACAGGTATCAAAACATATCCCAGTGAAATTGTTGGCCTTTACAATAAGAAATACTTTGAGAACCATGTAGCCCCAAAGTTCCTGGTTCTTTCTGAAAAGACTTAGAAATAATAACCAAGCCAGAAGCAATGATCCTCTCTAGCACCTAATTACTGATCTTGAAATACCATTTCACCACTAAAAGAAAGTATGCTTCCTGGAGAAATGATTGATTCAGGTCCAAAGAATGAAATGTATGAGATGACCTCGGAACATCTTGTCATATCAGATAAAAATTAGTATTAGAGACTAGTAACATTCTGTCAAAGACTCAAGAGACAAACTGAAGAGAATTCCACAGGCCAAAGACAGAAAATTTTGAGCAAGAAAAGGATAATAACATTATGTGTAATGACACATAAAATATATTTAAGTTGATGAGAATATAATGATTCTAAAGAAAAATAACTGGTTACCTTTGCAAGATAGTAAGAAACCAAATCATTATTTTGAAAATCAGAAAATGAAGGTCATGTAAGTGTTTTTATCTGAAGTATGGGTGGATAATGAACCTGCTGCATATGAGATAAAATTGCATTGAACTAAATGTACACACACACAAAAATGAGTACAAGTAAAATGGAAATCTGAATGAAATCCATGGATTGTGCATGGTAGTATGCATATGCGGTATTGTGGTGTCGCACTATAATTTTGAAAAATGTTACCATTGGGGAAAACTGTATGAAGAGTACACAGGATCTCTCTACATTATTTCTTTCAACTGCATATGACTCTGTGACTAAAGTTTAAAAATCTTCATTTGCAACATTTTCATGGGTAAGATATTGCTGAATATAATCTCTAAAACTAAATTTTCTTATGAACATATTCCCTTTATGAATGAGAATATGCATGAGGAGTTCTTAGAACTCTACCTCTTATGTCCCTCAGCCTCCCGCCCTTCTACAGTGGCCATCGACAAGCACAGTAACAGGGTGACAAGCTCAGTGTTGCTTATAAAGTTAACATCCCTTTCCTGAACTTCTGCTTGGTTTTAGTAAAATATTTCAATTTGTTTTAGAAACATTTCAAATAAACATTTTCAGCCTGATTATGCCTACTGAAGAACAATGTTGAGTAGTAACCAAAATGGTAGTAACCAATGATGATGGTAATGACAAGTGGTGGTGGTGGTTGGTGGTGCTAGTGAGAATGATGGGGTTGTTGGCTATAAGATATTTGAATACTGGCATTAGACTCTAAGTTTCCCAACATAAAGATGACTCCAAATAAAAGGAAAATTAACACACCTGGGAGACAAACATGCTTCCCAGCACAGGCGTAAACCAAGACTCTAATTGCTCCTCCAATAAGGACTCCAGGCTCCGAAGTGACTGCATCCCAGGAGGTTCTGCCCATGTGTTATGTAAACAGACCCCCAGTCTCCCAGTCTCGGTGACTCCATAACTGTGCTGGCCCCTCAGAATACATTTAGGACTGGATGTGAATCTCTATGGTTCTCTCCTTTCTTGATGTTTATTTCCTGACTACTGAAACCAAGGCATCCCCTAAAATTTCCAAGGGACCATTTTGGTTTTTTCTCACCACAGGTATTTAATTTCATACTTAAAGCAATTGAGAGAAATACTTCTTCTATGAACTCCTAGTTCTAATGCAGGCTTTATTTCTAACCACTTGTCTACCTTCATCTCTAAGCATTTTTTCTTTGTGTGCTGTGTTCTCATTGGCAGCAATCCCAAGCCTCTGATGGTCTGGTAAAGCTAGAGGTAATCATTGTAGTAACTGATATCAAATATATGGACCATGTTTGCTTATTTTATATCATTAAATGATTATGGGAGTAAAAAATTAACTCTGTGTTGTCTAGGATTTTCACCATCTGCACCACACTGAGTGGTGTTTGCACTGCTTTGTTTCGTTTTTGTTTTTTAAAGATTTTATTTATTTATTTCAAGAGAGCGAGAGAGAGCATGAGCAAGGGGGAGGGGCAGAGAGCCCAACATGGGGCTCCATCCTAGGATCATGACCTGAGGCAAACGCAGATGTTTAACCAACTAAGTCAACCAGGTGCCCCTCTGCACTGCTTTGTAAAGCACTTTGATTTCTGGTAATTATATATTCAAGGTGATTTTCTATGTTTCTTATTGTTTTAAGAGGTGAAAAATTGAGTACAAGGAGATATGTAAGATTTATTTTTAATCTATTGTTATCTAGAAGACATTCGTCTTCTCTTTATAGTAAATGGGAAAAAACTTAGCTACTTCTGAAACTAGTTATTGTGAAGTGTCGTACCACCAATAACATATGAAGTTTACAATGTACTGCAGATTTCTTGACTTCACACCACATCTTAAGGATTTGAAGACTCTTATATCTAAGAAAAGGAAATAGGGTTAGTGCCAGAATTATTATTATTATAGGAATCAAATGAGACAATATATTATAAAGTACTTTAAAAAATCAGGTTACAAAATGTTTTGTAAAAAATTTTTTTGAAAAAAAAATTTATATATATGTAATATAAATTTTATAATATAATATAAATATATATATAAATATATATAAATATATATATATATATATAATTTAGAAAGCTAGCCACTGCCAATATTAGTCTCCAAGTAGCAGGGAAATGGTGTGGTTTTACTTTTGTTTATTTGTAGTTCTTTTTCTTTAAGAGTTATTTATTTGAGATAGAGAGATGGAGAGTGGGAGGGAGGGGCAAAAGGAGAGAGAGAATCCCAGGCAGGCTCTATGCCCAGGTCAGAGCCTGACCCTGACACGGGGCTCCATCTCACAACCTGGAGATCATGACCTGAGCTGAAATCAAGAGGTGGACACTTAACTGACTGAGCCACCTAAGTGCCCATGCTTATTTATATTTTTAATTTTCTACAGTGCATATATATTGCCTTTGTAATTTTTTAAATGCACCTGAAATTAGCAATGAAATAATCTCCAAAATTTCAATAAATTAAGTTTATTAAATAGTAATGAAATGCTACCCAAAGATAAGCTACACCAAAACAATACAGTTTTTTTTTAAATTATTTATTCATGACAGACACAGAGAGAGAAGCAGAAACACAGGCAGAGGGAGAAGCAGGCTCCCTGCAGAACTCGATCCCAGGACCCCAGGATCACACCCTGGGCCGAAGGCAGAGGCTCAACCACTGAGCCACCCAGGGGCCCCAACAATACAGTTTAATGGAAACAAAACAGATAGTAGTCAGAAGTCCTGGGTTATAGCCCAGTTCTGCCTCTACTAACTATACGATTTAGGGTAATATTTAGAGCTCCAATTTATTGGAGAATGAAAAAAATAATGTAACATTCCTCTTTCTCATATGCTATGCACAAGCTAAGACATCAAGTGTAAAGCATTTTCAACCTCCACGTTGCTTAGAGCTGTAGAGTGTGGACATACAAGGCTGCACACTCGGGCTACAAACAATAAGCTCATGATCAGGCAAGAACAGAATTTGAGTTCTAAGTCACTGATCGTTAGTATGTTCCAAGCAAGTCAGTGAAGGTCTGGCCCTTCCATATTCTCAAGAGGAAAATGGAAATAAGGGGCACCTAGGTGGCTCAGTTGGTTAAGCATCTCCCTTGGGCTCAGGTTATGATCCCAGGATCCTGGGATCTAGCCCCACATCAGGTTCCTTGCTCAGTGGGGAGCCTGCTTTTCTCTCTCTCCCTCTGCCTGCCACTCGCTCCCCCTGCTTGTGCTCTCTCTCTCTCTCTCTCTCAAATAAATAAATAAATCTTAAAAAAAAAAAAAAAAAAAAGGAAAACAGAAATAAGAATCCTACTCAGAACACATTTCTCCTCATACCCAAAATTTTAGGAGTTAGAGATTGACCTTTGAAGGGCATTATACAAAAGTTAGTAATTATAAGAGGACACAATAAAAAGAGGAAGAACTTAAAAGTTTTTTTCCTAAGAGATATATCTTAGAGATGGGCCATCTATAAGTATCATGCCCAGCAAGGATGATCCATGCTTCTTAGGGACATGTTGACAATTTGAGTACCTCATCATTAGGGAGATCATGGGGCCTGGTTTCATATTACAATCTGAAAATCGTCATGGTAACAATAATGGCCTTTGGGCACTTACCCTGTACTATATTATGTGCCAGTGCCCACACTGCCCCACGGGTCTATTAAATCTGAACCTCTGTGGAGCCTAGGCATGGAGACTTCCAAACATTCCAGGTGATTACAGTGTACAGTCAGTGTTGAGAACCACTGTCTTAGAGGCTCAAGTCCAGTGAAAAAGTAAAGCCAAATTCCAGACACCTAACGACACTTTTATGGGAACTGAATGCTTTGAAAAAATATTTCTAAATGCGCATTATCCTATGTCATTTTTACAACTACCTTTGAAATTGATAAAACTGATTTCTTCGTCAATAAAAAACATCTTGGGACGCAAGGACTCCATCAGAGGCAAGGAAAAGCTACGTCGCCCAGCAGTTTGGAAAAGCTGTGTAGACACAGGGCTACAAATTTCTCTGTCAGGAAAGGATCAGGCTGGAGGTTTAAATAGGCAAAAACCTAGGGCAAGCTCTGTGCCCTTTATGGACATGGGTCAGACCCAGGTCCCAAGCTGCAAGTTTCCGGAGTGGGGGGACAAGCAGGATACACAGCTCCCTATTTCTGATAGCAGTTTGAGGGTGTGACTCCTGCTGGAGAGCATGACAGGATGTGTTGTGCATAGTTTTTTTCAAAACTGTTGCTGAATTTTGTGCAAGCTTGTCATCTCAGGCTGTGCTGACTGGTTTTGTTCCCCGTGGTCATTCGCCTGATTAAATTTTTAGTTTTTCTCCCTTGACATGAGGGCACCCATCTCGCCTATCAGCCTTTACTGTCTAATTACTGGGGCCTTTTGTTCTCATCTTCATCTTTCAGATACAGAAACTGACTTGTCATTTGGTGATACAGTCGTAACTACCGTACTACCCTGACACTGTGTCAGTTTGAGATGGGTATTTTTGCATTTACATTCAGAGACTATTTGGGAATTGCACAGATGACAGGGAAATTTTATTTTTGAAGTATAATGCATCTCCAAGTACAAAATATGAAATATGCTGCTTGTTACCTATAGGATAGAGGCTCTCAAACCTGAGCGTGCCTCGGCATCATGTGGAAAAAGGGTTAAACCCAGATTGCTGACCCCACCCCCAGGCCTTCTGATTTGGTCAGTCCCGGTGAGGCCTGAGAGTTTGCATCTCTAACAGGATGCTAATGCTGCCGGTCCAGGGAATACACTTTAAGAAGCATCGCTAAAGGATATTTCAGAAACATGAAAGTGGTAAAAGTCCCAGATCGTGGCCCCTTTTTCCTTTCATCCTCAAGATCTTCGAAACACACAAAAGGCTGGTCTTTCTCCCAGCAAACAGCAAGATGAGGGAGGACTCATCAAGAGACAGCCCAGGATCGGCCAGCTGACCCCAAATGCTCAAAACTAGCTTCACCCAAAAGTCCAAGATGCAGCCTTTCATGGACTTCTCTCCTATCCTCACAGGGCTCCCAAACGCAGAAGAATGGCTGCAGAAAATCACTCTACAGTGACCGAGTTCATTCTCAGGGGCTTGACAAATCAGCCAGAGCTCCAGCTCCCGCTTCTCCTCCTCTTCCTTGGGATCTACTTGGTCACCGTGATGGGGAACCTGGGCATGTTCACACTGATTTGTCTGAATGCTCAGCTTCACACCCCCATGTACTACTTCCTCAGCAACCTGTCACTTGTGGATCTCTGCTACTCCTCTGCCATTACCCCTAAAATGTTGGTGAACTTTGTGTCAGAGAAGAACATCATCTCCTATTCAGGGTGCATGTCACAGCTCTACTTCTTCCTACTGTTTGTCATTGCTGAGTGTTACATGCTGACAGTGATGGCCTATGACCGCTATGTCGCCATCTGCAGCCCTTTGCTCTACAATGTCATCATGAGTCATCAAGTCTGCTCCCTGCTGGTGGCTGTGGTCTATGCCATGGGGCTCATTGGCTCAACAATAGAGACTGGCCTCATGTTAAAACTGTCCTATTGTGAGCTCCTCATCAGCCATTACTTCTGTGACATCCTCCCTCTCATGAAGCTCTCCTGCTCTAGCACCTACGATATTGAGATGACAGTCTTCTTTTTGGCCGGATTTAACATCATACTCACCAGTTTAACAGTCCTTGTTTCCTATGCCTTCATCCTCTCCAGCATCCTCCGCATCAGCACCACAGAGGGCAGGTCCAAAGCCTTCAGCACCTGCAGCTCCCACCTTGCTGCTGTGGGGATGTTCTATGGGTCTACGGCGTTCATGTACCTGAAACCCTCCACGGCCAGTTCCCTGGCCCAGGAGAACATAGCCTCTGTGTTCTACACTACAGTGATTCCCATGCTGAACCCCCTGATCTACAGCTTGAGGAATAAGGAGGTAAAGGCTGCTGTGCAGAAAACACTGAGGAGAAAAATGTTCTGAGGTCAATGTTATTCTTGCTTGATTTTAAAATTGTTCTAATACCAGAGGGAAGCCCCCTGAATGCTTATCCAACTGTGATGGGAAATAGGTGCTTGGCTTCATGGTTGGATGAATGCATCCTTCCCTTGTTCCCCTTTCCTTCCCTCCCTTTCTGGACTCTCATTTCTATTTGAAATCAAATGATTTCAAGTTCATGTTTTCTTTCATTTGAGATCCATTTTCTCTGTGTGAACCCTTTGGTAAACATTTACTATCTTAACTGTAATTTAACATAAATGCTAAACTTTCAGCATTGAGTTTGAAAGTTATCCATTGTTTTATTACCTTCCTTTATTACCTTTATTACCTTTACCTACAGAAAATATTATTCAACCCAATTATTTTTTTGTGCCCGGGAGTACACAAGGCAAAGAAAGGTGAGTGTGAAAATCATCAAGAAGTGAGACACAGTTCCTTGCTCATCCAGATCTCCTCTTTCTTCATTCCTCTCTACTTGCTCCTGCCCAGAACCTCTACATGCCCCATTTATATAACTTCATAGTAACAGTAAAAATAGTAAGAGCCAGTCATATGTTTTGAGATGCTTACTCTGAGCCACGCAACTCCCCTAAATGCTTTGTGTGCATTATTTCTTTTTTTTTAAGATTTTATTTATTTATTCATGAGAGACACATGAGACACAAAGAGAGAGGCAGAGACACAGGCATAGGGAGAAGCAGGCCATGCAGGGAGCCCAGTGTGGGACTCAATCCTGGGATTCCAGGATCACGCTCTGGGCCGAAGGCGGGCGCTAAACCACTGAGCCACCCAGGGATCCCCCTGTATGCATTATTTCAATTATACCTCACAACACATAGGTACCTCTGTTATCCTTATCTCACAGATGTGGACACTTGGTTCAGTAACTTGCTAAGCAAACAAATAGCAAACAAATAGCTGGGGTTTAAGTCCAGGTAACTCAGAGCCTGCAGTTTTGGCTCTCACACATTTTCCCTTCAGCTTTAGGCCAACACTCCGTTGGAACAGCCTGTTAAGCTTGACATAATGCTCCTTTTCCAGTTTCAGATACTTCCAAAAGATAATTTCTCAAGTCCCCCCTTTTATCACCTGCCCTAGCGTCTTTCTCACTATAGACAACTTCTTCAAGAGGACTAAGGAAGGACTACACTAGAGTGACCAACTTCACCAGTTTGCCAGTGTTAGCACTGAAAGGCCTCCATCTTGGGAAATCTCTCAATCCCAGACAAAGGAGGATGATGGGTCACCCTTAATTATGCATTACTGCAAAATCTCTTGTCCTGCTTAAATAACTGATAGACCTACTGTAAGTCTCCCTCAGAAATCCAATGGCCACGGGACAAAGTTTCTCCCTGCTGCCCTTGCTTATATTGGTATCAAGGACAAAGGGGTTAGGTTCAGCAGCCTGACCTAGGGCAAAGGATTTATGGACATCCTCTTGTCATTTATAGCTATGTTTGGTATGCTATTGTATCAAGCAGTGGTTTATTATGGAAAACAGAAATAACTCTAGTTTTCTCAAGCAGAAAGGAATCTAATACAGGAAACTAGTTGCTTACAGATTTTTGAATGACTGGAGAAGGGGTGAGGTGGTCCTCAGAGTGACTCCACAGTAGACATGATCTAGAGGTCCTATTGCCACTCTCCCTGCTTCCCCCATGAAAATTACCTCTCACTCTCATGACTAGTGGAAACTAGGATGAGCATCACCTGGAAACTTGTCAGAAATACACATTTTTAGGTCCTCTGTAGGCTCCAGGCCTACATAATTAGTCACAATCTGTGCTTTAATAAACCTTCAGGTGATTCTGAGACACAATGAAGTGTCGGAACCCCCTGCACCACCATTTCAGTGGCAATTAATTCACATCCCAGGGCTCCAGCTACCAGGGCATTTGGCTATGTAGTTTTTAGTTTTTAACCTGACCAAAAGGAAGGTAGAATGGGTATTGAAAGAGCCATACCCATTTTTTTCCTGACATTTCTCCAGAGATAAGATCACTACCACTATAGAGGCCCACTAGTTAGAAAAAAAATGTAGGAAAATATTTGTTAGCTGAAAGTCAGAAACCATAAAGCCAAATTAATTGAATTTAAATATATCAAAAATTAGGATATTTCTTCAGCAAAGGACCTGGGAGATAGAGTTAGTAGAAATAGAATGGAAGATGATATCTAACTGGCATATATTAGAAACACAAGAAGAAGCCAACAGGAAGCAAATCAACAGAAAGATGGGCAAGGTATATACAACAAACACTTTACCTCCTGAAGTGTTGCCAAGCATGTGAAGAGATGCTTAAGCCAATTACTAATCAGAGCAGTGCAAATTAAAACAATGAGATCTCTCTTTACACCCACGACTGGGTACCTAAAAGGACAGGCTGTGGCAGAGACTTGGCAGCAATTAGAAGCAGAGGATTAGCCATGGGTGATAGAACTCTAGAGCTCCAGGGCTGTGCAAGATATAAAACACATTACTTATGTATATAAAATTACATGCACACAAACCAGGGGAAAAAACACATTTAGAAAGAAAAAAATAACATAAAACATACATTAAGTAGGTTAGAATGGTTACCCAGAGAGATAAGACGCATGGAAGTAGGGAGAGGGAAAAAGAGAAACAGAAATAAAAGTTCCTTTTTCTAGACGCAGCCCCCAGATTCATACCAATCCACATGCCCAAGAAGCCCTGGATCCGAGCTGGCCACTGAATTGCTGAATGGGGAGACATTAACATTGGTGAGGCCCGGAGAAAGAGTCTCTAAATATTTGGAAATTAAAAATCAAGCTAACAAAATGTTAAATATTTTCTTCTTCCTACCTTGACAAATATACCTTCATAACAAGCGAAAATGCCAGGTTCAAATTTAGAAACCTCAGAACGCTAAGAGTTCTGCACCAGAATGTGATATTAAAGGAAGGCTCCACCTGGTTCCCAGCCCCCTGCCGTAGCCACAGCTTGGTGCCTCCACTTCCCACCACGAGATCTGTCCCTCTACACAAGGGGCCTCACACAGACACATTTACGGATACCCTGGTGTCCAAGCTCCACCCATATCCCCTGTACACAGCCATCCGCTGGTTTTCCCTTTGGCCAAGGGGTGAACAACCAGCTATGGGGTCTACTTTTAGGGGACAGACCTTGGGAAGAGTGTTATAAGCAAGTAAAAGGTATTTGGGCAGGGAATTCTGGGATCCCAACATTGAAAGCAAGACCAGAATGGGGTACAGAGGTTCTTTGCTGGGCACATCCCCTTAGATCATCCTGTGGGGAGGGGCACAGCCAGAGAAGGGCCAAGAATGGAACACCTCTCACCAGGTCTAAGAAGGCTGTTGTGGAGGGAGGTGATCTTTGACCATGTGTATGCCCATAGCTGCTTCTCTCCCTAACTGGCAAGTCCTATGGTTGAGGTAAGTTTGTCATTCATATTACGCTTTGCGAAGCATCTTTTTTTTTTTTTTAGAGTGAATTCAAATTTATATGCTTCTTTATGAGAAAGCATATTAAGTTTGAGATAAACTTTAATTTTAGCTTTCTCGGGATCTTTTTCTACTTATTATGGGTGTGGCTTAGAGTTTTCTTAAAAAGAGAGGAGGGCCATGTGAGTGCATAAGCTTCTTACTCGTTTTTCATACCATTAGAGATAAAACGAGTGTGTACACGTGGAACATCCTCTCTCATGTGTCCTCTGAGAAGTACATTCAAAGGGTCTCTTTCTTTTTTGCCTCTAGTTAACAATACGGTACTGTATACTAAAAAATTTGCTAAGATGGTAAATATCTTACGTTGTGTTCTTGTACAAAAAAAAATTTTTTTAAACTTAACAGAAGACAAACTTTTGGAAACTTTTGGAGGCGATGCATGTGTTCATGGTATTGAGTGTGGTGATGGTTTTCATGGATATTTACGTATCCACAAGCTCATCAAATTGTATACATTAAATACATACAGCATTCTGTATGTCAATCACACCTCAGAGTGTTTTTCTTTTAAATGGGATCTTAGGGATCCCTGGGTGGTTCAGCGGTTTGGCGCCTGCCTTTGGCCCGGGGCGCCATCCTGGGGTCCCGGGATCGAGTCCCGCATCGGGCTCCCAGCGTGGAGCCTGCTTCTCCCTCCTTCTGTGTCTCTGCCTCATTCTCTCTCTCTGTGTCTATCATAAATAAATAGATAAATCTTTTTAAAAAATAAATTAAATAAATAAATAAATAAATAAGATCTTAATGTTCAATAGAAATCAATACTTACCATCTTGTGAGATCATCTGATATGCTGTTTACAAATAAGAAAAATAGGGGGTGCCTGGGTAGCTCAGTTGGTTGGGTCTCCAACTCTTGATTTCGGCTGGGGATCATGGGACTCCACGCTCAGCAGGGAGTCAGCTCCCTCTCCCTCTGCCCCTCCTCCGACTCACACACACATATGCTCTCAGTCTTTCAAATAAATAAATAAATCTTTAAAAAAAAAAAAAGAAAAGAAAAAGAAAGCTAAGTGAGTTGTCCAAAGTGTGGAAAAAACAAAGACCACCAAATGAGAACAAGCAAAGGCTATTTATTCAGAGCTTGCCATAACAAGGAGCCAGTCATTGTTTCTTGCCTTTGGTAGAGAGACTCATAAGAAGAGCAGGTAGTGAGAAAAAAAGGGAGAGGCTTTAGTCATGCTCTAATTGGAGGTGGTTGTCATAAGGAAGCCGGAAGCAAGCTGATTAGAGGTGGGGCTCCCTAAGTGATTGGTTGGGGGGAACATATTTGCTTACTCTGGTCCAGAGTTGGAACTGAGGGCAGAAATCAACAAAGCTGACAGCCAACAACTGAATCCTGACCATTCTGGGCTAATTATTGCAGAGGCTGTGGTTTGGCTTCACAGGCTGGTTGCTGCAGAGGTTGTGGGTAAGAATCCTATTTTTACACAAGGTGTGGCCATTATGTGTTTGTATATTCAGCTCCTCAAAAGTTACACAGTGAAAAACTGATACTACCATCCCTGGTCTTTTGACGGCAGCTCTCAGAGTTCATGCCTTTTGCACTTCTGTATGCTGCTGTGCATTCCAGAGCTTTTTAGAAGAATCTAATGTAGTTGAAACAGCTTGGAAAAAGTCCAGGGCAAGGGTGTGGGAAGGATGGTCTTTAGCATCAAATGCACAGCAGTTCTGAAATAGGAACCACAATCCAGGGCTAAAATCTTCATTAGGAAAAAGAATAAAATGCAGTTGTAATAATCCCAAGCAGAGTCGTGGGGTTCCATTCTCATTCTGAACTGCAAAATAAGAATCTTCAACACATGTAAGCAAATTTTGCTAAATCCCACACCAGTTATGGGTGGAGGGTCGCTGGCCCATAGCCTCCCTTTCCTGATCACCAGCTGCAAATTCCTTTGGCGGGTTTAGCACAAAGCAGTGGAGCTCCACCTCAGGAACAGTTGAGGGTAAGGAGTCTGGCACGAGGCCCAGCTGAAATTGGATCCTCTTCCAGCAAAGACTCTCTCCAAGGCCAAGCCTCCCTCTAACTATCCGAGGCCCGGACCATCAGAGAAGTATCTCCTGCTCCCTAGCATAGATAACTGCTCAGAGCCAGCTGCCCCAAGCTGTCCTGTCCTCACCCTGCCTGTCCTGGGATCCCTCCTGCTGTCTCTGCCTCCCCATCCCCTCCCCACTCCTTCCCAGCGCTCATCAGTATCTAGTTGCCCATACACACAGCTTCAGGGCACATGCTCTCTGAAATCCTGGTGGCCAACAGAGTCATGTTCATAGCCTTGGGCTGCCTCCTGCCACTGGTGTCCCTGGCCCAAGAGTTCCCCTCCAGCATGCTGCGGCCACTACATAATGCAGAGGGAGTCTCTCCACCACCTTATTCCTGTCTTTGCATGGAATTTAGAGTAAGACAGCTTCAAGTGTGAAGCATACGTTGACCAAGTTTCATTACTTTGAGCTGGGTTGAAAGTACTGAGACAAGCAGATAAAGCAAGTGCTTAAGCACCGGTAAATCAAGACACCAAAAAGATTTTGGAAAACATCTCCACAATTTCCCAGTTTAAAAAAATCCAGAAACTATTTTAATGTCAGAATAGATGTAATTTTTGTTTCATTTCAAATATTCAAATTATATTTTGAATTTCATGTGGCTGAGGGAGAATGGGCACTGTAATTGTTTCATGGCCTGAGGCCCCAATGTAATTGAAAAGTCATTGACTGATGGAGGAGTGGGTCTCAAACGTTAGCCTGCATCAGAATGACCGAAGGGGCTTAGGAAGACAGCATGCTGGGTTGCACCCCAGAACTTCTGATTTACTAGCTCTGGGGCGAGGACTGAGAACTTATCTATACTATTTCCATTTTACAGGTAAAGTAAACTGAGGTTAACAAAAGTGAAATAATTAGTCCCAGCTCAGGAGTCAGTAGGAAACAGAGCAAACATGCAAGTGCACATGTCAAAAGTATATCTTAAAAGATCATGCTCTTTTTTAAGACACTGTGTCCTTATTTATGTTAAAATTGGAAATTCATGGGCTCAAAATAGTCGTTATCACCTAGATGCTCAGAGAAATGCAAACCTTGTGGGCACATCATACAGTGCAAACTGCATGGGTTCTGTTATCAGGATGACGGAAGTGTAAATTCTGATGCCTTCATTTACTGTCAAACAAAAGGTGCCCCACTGGATTCTTTTCCTACAGAGAAAGGGTGCTGCGCATGCCAATCACCTAAGAGATAAGTGGATTCTCATCCAACATTGTAAGGAGAGGAGCCTAGATGGAAAAAGAGAGAGGACCTGGCATCCCTTCCTCAGTTTGGACTTTGAGAAGTAGAAAGGTCCACTGTGATCCTGTATAGTGAGGTTAACGGGTGGCCTCTGCCACAGGAGCCGGGACGTGGACATCTCCGTGGGAATCCCAAAGCTGATCATGATTAAACAATATCTCATAAGATGTACTCTGCTCACCTGCCTCACATTTCTTTCCCTTCTGTCATCCCCTAGCCTTTAGGACAATCGTATTGGAAGCCTCTGGCCTTGTCTCTAGAGGTACCACAGGGCAGCAAGGTTGTAGTCATTTGTCTGGTGTTGAAGAAGCAGTGGCCCTCTGTGGCCTGAATGCTGGTGGGTAGACACAGAGAGAAGGGACAGACAAATCTGTAGGACAGGTTCTGAGTCACTTAGTGCAATCACCTCTCCCCACCCTGAGAGGCAGTCTCAGTTCCAAATTTGAATGTTCTGAGTTTATTTTAGGAAAAATGGCTTTTTTTTAATGGAAGATTCACCAAGTACACAGCAGTGGCAAAGAGACACATGAAAGAGAAATAAATATGTCTGTTTATTAAAATAATTATTAAAGCATCCATTCATTAAATTGAAAAATATTTATTGAAACTATAAATATTTCTGGCTATATAAGCAGGGGGGAAAGACCTATCACTAGAGACACATAAAAATAGTGGATAAGCAATATTAAGGTGACCTTTTATTATATGGTATGGTTTGTGGGAAAGTAAGAGAAGTTGCTGCGAGGGGGAAAAAAAAGAAACTTAGAAAGCAGGAATCTGATAGTATAAATGAAGCTGGAGCCAAGGTTGACCTGCAGGTGTCCTTGGGCCAAGAACCTGGATTTTCACACATGAGGGGCAAGAGATGAAGCTGGTGGCCCTGGCATGATGCAGAGTGGGATTCAAGGCCATCTACCTCCCACCACACTCATAAATCCATGTTCAAAGAAGTGAGACCTGAGTGAATGAACTAGGGGGAAAAATGCCCCCAGACAGGCAGCGAGCAAGGAGAGAGGCTGGGTTTGGCCTTGGCTCCGGAGGGAGCAGGGGCAAAAGGAAAACCCTCTCCGCTGAGAACCCTACCACACCTGCACTTGCATGTGTGTGGACCTATAATTCACACCTGCTCTAGCAGTTGTAAAACCTCACACCAAACTTTATCAGAAAGAGGCCCTAGATGTTATTAGATTGAATTAGAAGCGTGGTAATGCTCCATGGGAAAGTACGGGGTTGGGTGAAAACATTAAATGGGGGAATTCAACTGAATCTCCAAGGTCAGAGAGAGTTGCCCTGAGGAAGTGAAATTCAGACACCTAAATGATAGGATGTAGTAGATATTGGGCTCTCCAGCACCAGAACACCCTGGAAGCCTGCCCTGGTGTGATTGTTGAATTCTCCCCAGTTGGCAGCTAGGAAGGCCAAACAATGCTCCCCAGATCTCTAAAAGGTACAGAGAGACCTCAGCCAATCATATTCCCTCACTTAGGATTTGCTTCCAGAGCAAGTGGTAGGAAGAAGCAAGGAGAATTTTGAGTCCGTAATGGAAAGACAAAGATGATAATCTCTTGCAACCAGCCATGATACATTTGTAATGGACCAGTGGTAATGGCCATGACCATTGTTAGTTGGTGCCATAACTGTGACTCTAGCCCCCAGGCTTCCCATGGTTTTTAATTATCTCCTAAACTTAGTTCCCCAGGTTCTGTACAGTTTTGTGAATTACCCCCTATCTTTCCAATAAATTTATTTCATGCTGAAGTTAACTGAGTCAGCTTGTTTCTTCCAGCTAAGAACCATCCCTGGCTGTAACAGAAGCTAACCAATTATAGCACCCAAGAGAAGGGAGTCGAGAAGAGAACATTCCAGGCTGGAAAACAGCTTTCACATCCTGTGACTGGTCATTAGCCCCTCCACCATCTTCCTGGTGGGGTGAAAACAGCCCTTCCCTCTTGCTTCCACACAATACTCAATATGTATTTATACTTGTTTATCCCTTCCAGGCTCTTTTTATTTGGTGTAGTAAACCAAAAAAAAAAAGTACAAACGTCCAGATTCCAGAGATGATTGTTCTTTCAGAGAGTAATGTCTTTGAGGAAAAAGGTAGGGGAAGTCTGTAGGCTATGTGTCTCACAAGAGCTATATTTTAAAAAGATAAACTAATGTTCTAATATAAGCACAACAACTCTAAACACATTTGCTTGCAACCTAGATATCTATTTATGTATCTGCTCAAAATTGACTGGGAACCTTCTTAAAATAATTTAATACATCCCCCAAATTATTTTCAAGCTTAAATAAGGCTAATGACATCACTATTGTTTACATGGCTAACATGTGGCATAGTTAAAATTTATATTTTAAATGAGCACCGTTTATAGTAGCAATCTTTTATGTGACACACACATGCACGCACATGCACGTACACACTCTGTTGTCTGTTGAGGTGCCTTACATAATCAATACATTTCCTATTTTATACAATTTATTGTATGATTTTATGTTTTAAATTATTATAATTTATAACATAGGGTGTGTCTTTATTTTTACGACAGGTAATTGGCCATACCTTTATTTATTTTATATTCAATCTTCAGTCAGAAACCATGTCCTATTTCTTAACATCGTTATTATGGAAATACATGATTAAGTTTTACAATGTGCTAAGAACTCTTTGCTCAGAGTCCCAAGTGATAAGTAGAAGGCGACTAGCAGAGGATGGGAGAAGGATTTGCCAGGTAGGGAACACAATATAAAAAAAGAGATGGAGGTACAGGAAATACAAGTATATTTAGGAAAAGGTGAGTAATATGGCTAAATCAGTGAGTGCACTGAAGAGTAAAACAAGAGAGCTTTGGGTAAGAGTGGTGTGATTCTTGATCTTACGTGTCATTTTGGCTATATCATGTTAGGTAGAAGTATGGCTTTTTTATGGCCTTTATATGGAGATTAAGTATGGGTCAAGGAGATACGCTTGGGTGCCAGGTTGACAATGGGTGGACTGTGACAGTTGATTTTATATGTCAGCTTGGCTAGGCCATAGTATCCAGTTGTTTGATCAAACACTAACCTAGAAGTTGTCGTGGATGTACTTTATAAATGTGATTAACATTTACGATCATCGGACTCTAAGCAGGTTATCTTCCTAATGTGGCTACATCTCATTCAATTGGTTGAAGGCCTTAAAAAGCAAAGAAATTTCCTGGAGAAGGAGTTTTGCCTCAAGACATAGAACCCCGCCTGAGATGCTAGCCCGTTGGTTTGCCCCATTAATTTGTGATTCAAAACTACAACATCGACTCTTACCTGAATTCCAGCATGCCAGCCTGCCCTACAAATGGTGGTCTTGCCTGCTTCCACAATCACAGAAGCCAATTCCTTAAAACAAATCTGTAGATTCTGTGGATATAAATCCTATTGATTCTGTTTCTCTAGAGAACACACACTGATACACGTGGCTACTGATAATTAATCCTCCTTCCCTCCATACTCTGAGTGAACTAACGGAGAAAGAAGGCGCGAGCCACAGAAAACAAGATAAAGATCAGCCTAAATACAGATGAAGTTGATAGGGCACACCATCACTGTTGGCCAATTGGAGCACCCAAGGGAAGAGGGCCAGGAGGAAAACTTTCCAGGCTGAAGCATAGCTCTCACATCCTATGACTGGTCATTATTAGCCCTTCCACCATCTTCCTGATAAGGTGAACACAGCCCTTCCCTCGTGCTTCCACACAATACTCAGTGTGTATTTATACTTGTTTTTCTCTTTCAGGCTCTTTTTATTTGGTGTAGTAAACCAAAAAAAAAAAAAAAGGACAAACGTCCAGATTCCAGATATGATTGCTCTTGCAGAGAGTAATATCTTTGAGGAAGAGGGTAGGGGAAGTCTGTAGGCTGTGTGTTTCACAAGAGCTATATTTTTATTTTTATTTTATTTCTTAATTGAAATTCAATTAATTAACATAAAATCCATTATTAGTTTCAAAGGTAGAGTCCAGTGATTCATCAGTCTTATATAATACGAAGTACTCCTTACATCCTGTGCCCTCCTTAATGTTCCTCCCCTGGTTGCCCCACCCCCCTACCCCCTTCCCTTCCAGCAGTCCTCAGTTTGTTTCCTGATTTGTCTCCCTCCCTGATTTTGTCTTGTTTTATTTTTTCCTCTCTTCCCCTATGACCCTCTGTTTTGTTCCTTAAATTCTTCATGAGTGAGATTATATAACTGTCTTTCCCTGACTGACTTATTTCACTTAGCATAATACCTTCTAATTCCATCCACATCATTACAGAATGGCAAGATTTCAATTTTTTTGATGGCTGAGTAGTATTTCCGTGTGTGTGTGTGTGTGTGTGTGTACCACATCTTCTTTATCCATTCATCTGTTGATGGACAGCCGGGCTCTTTCCATAGTCTAGCTGTTGTGGACATTGCTGCTATAAACATTGGGGTGCAGGTGCCTTTTCACATCACATTTGTATCTTTGGGGTAAATCCCTAGTAGTGCAATTGCCGGGTCATAGAAAAGAGCTCTATTTTACAAATATAAACTAAACACCTTAGAGCTGTAACCATAAAAAGACTCTCTAATTCTCTCCCTGCTTCCCCAGATTAATTTTACAAACCAATGCAGTTGCCAGTAGTAGTCTTCCTGCAAAAGGGAGGGCTCTCTGAAGAGGAGGAAACTCCTGAAGTCAGGCCTGTCCTAAAAAGAGAACGTCTGGGGGGTGGGGCCATATTTTACCAATACTACTCATAGCTCCAAAACTCAGGACTCACTATTTTCTCTTGGGGATGAGTCAGGAGAGAATGTGGACAAAGAGAAAGGATTCCTCCCCTTTTTTACCATCCTGGGGCACAGAAGGAATACATACCCAGTTATATAGGATTCATCTGCTTTTGGGCAAAGTCAATGGCCCATTTACATATGGGGTAGTCACTTGCACAGCATATTCCCTTCTTGTCATGTCCTAAAGACTCCCTAATAAAGTCCCACTAAGTACAGTTGAATACTGTGGTGTTACTGGGGCACCTGGGTGGCTCAATCAGTTGAGTGTTTGACTCTTAATTTAAGCTCAGGTCATGATCTTGGGTTCCTGAGACTGGCACCCCCATCAGGCTCCATGCTCAGTGGGGAGTCTGCTTGAGATTCTCTCCTTCTTCCTCTGCCCCTCCCCACACTCACACACTCACACTCTGTCTTTCTCAAATGAATAGCTCTCTAAAATCTTTTTTAAAAAATACTATGATACTACTGAAACATACCTTAATTTTTAAACTACTGCCAAGAAATAATTAAGAAATCTTAAGATACAATCTCTTTAAAAGACAGTTTTCCTTCTAGCCTAGCCATTTGTCTCCACTGGTCAGAGTTTTTATCTGTTTCTGGGAACCCATGTGTAATTAGGTGTAAATATACAAAGTGTGTCTCAAGTCAAGAACAATCCAGAGAACTCCCAACCCAATTTGGGAGCTCTTCTGGGAAAGGAGCTTTTTGTGGGGGAGAGAGAACAGAGAGATGTGCACCTATCATGATGTCTTTATCTTTGGTTTCCCCATGTCCTGTCCTTCTTTGTCCTGTGGGCTGCAGAGGCAGGCATGTATACACAACCTCATTTAGTGTGAGGGATCCATAGGGCAGAGCCAATCTGGGTTTTGTGAGGCAGGAAGAATAGAGTCCTAACCATGGGTGAATAAGGCATAAGAGCTAGAAAAGCAAAGACAAGAAGGAATACTTGAAGATAGGCAGGAATCATTTTCATGCTTCCTGGTGATCTTTACATGCATAGTTGGGCCTCAATCAGTGGATGGTGGGAAATAAAATAGTTTCCAGAGAAGGGACTAGGAGGAGGCAAGGTTAGAGTCTAAGTCAAGGAAATTGAGGGCTTGTCCAGAAAACCAAGACAATGTCATTCAGAGTCCCAGTAGAAAACAACACACTCAAAATGGATGGTTTACCCTACACTCAAGTTCCAAGGGAATTTATGGAGAACATCAATACTGGGGCACCAGGGTGGCTCAGTCACTTAAGTGTCCAACTCTTGATTTCAGCTCAGGCCATGATCTCAGGGTTGTGGGATTGAGCCCCGCATCAGGCTCAGCACTCAGTGTGGAGTCTGCTTGAGATTCTCTCCCTCTCCTTCTGACCCCCCCTTGCTCTTGCACGTGCTCTCTCTCTCTCTTTTTCTCTCTCTCTCTCCCTCCCTCAAATAAAGAAATAAATCTCAAAAAAAAGGCATGAATGCCAAAGAAATGGGGATGGATGAAAGGAAAGAAGAGGACGAGAGAGTGACCAGTTTTAAATGGAATCTGTAGATAGTAAAACTTTGGACCTGCCCCCTTCAGAGTTGATACCTACAGAGATAAAGTGAATGAAAACATGAAATAAAAATACTGAGCCTGGCAACTACAAAGTTAGTGCCCACAACTACAAAACCCATCATCCATGACACAGGAGCTGGAGGAAGGGGCTACAACATACCTGTAAGAGTTGTTGCTGTTGTCATCATAAAACATGGTCAAGAAATCTGAAGATACAAACGATTTTCTTTTCCTTTCCATTTCTCTCCACTTGTCAGAATTTGTATCTTGACCAGGCCTCCTGGTCAAGCCATGGCGTTAGAAAACATTGTAATATGGGAACCAACCATGAACAAGAAAGAATCACAACCTTCACAGTGACCATAAGCCACTAGTAACAAAACAGTGGTCACTGATGACACAGAAACGAATAAAAAGATCTAAGTCTTGAAGTTCACATAGGTGATAATGATTAATAAGTTCAATTATTTGGGATGAATTGAAAAATGAATAAAAAAGATCTATGAAGGATAAGCTAAAGATAAGGAAAAAAAGAAAAAGGGCTATTGAGTGAGATATCACTTCCCTAAGATCAAGAAGTGAATGGCCTGCAGCTCTGGTCTCTGTGTGAACTCAGCAGGAATCTAGCAATCATGGATAAGCCATCCTCTTCTGGACAACGATCTCTTGGTTTAGAAAAGAAGAACCTTATTAAAGATAGGGCCAATTCCTCACCTTCAGAATGAGAATTTCTATCTCCAAATCAAGAGAATGTCTACTTTCCATGCAAAGGAAGAGAAGCGAGGTAGTAATAGCTATCCCTTCTTGTCCTTTTCCACAGTTAAGTGTGCTCTTCCCATATAAATTCATCTGCAGGTGGGAAGTGTCCAGAGGTCCTCAACCCCCAGGGCATATCTCTAGCCCAAGTGGGGTGCACTCGGCCGTGTGCCAGAATCCAGTACTGACAGCATCTTAGAGAGATTGAGTAGTTTCCCAGGCTACTCAGAATTTGGCCTTGAACCAAGCTCAAAGATTGAGAGCTCAAAAGACCTCCTTTCTTGATTCACTCTCCCCCTACCACCCCAGGTCCAAACAAGAAGAGGGAACAAATCCAAACCAAAATCTCCACCCGAAACATTCCAGTATGGGCCTCTAGGTTGGGAAGGATACCAAGAGACATGGAATGCAGCCATTCTCCCAGTGGTGACATTAGAGCCCCTTCTCTCCTGCTCCTAGAAGGGAAAATGCTCAGATAATAGAGGAGGGAACAGTTCTAAACCTAGATGCTTCTTCTCCCTGTTATTCCAGGAAAAGAAGATACTAGTCCCTTTCTTTCTAAGTTAATCTGGCAGGAATTCTGAGCTAAAGACCATGATTTCTAATTAAGGCTGTGCCCAGAGGCTCCTCTCCAAATGAAGGAAGAAAATAAATATCCTTTGTCCGTATCACTGTGACCATAAGATGATATTTGGAAGAGTTTTATTTTACATGTAGATAAACTGGAGACCTAAGTAGTAATCAAGAGGTGGGTCCCTTGAAGACTCTCCTAGATTCTATAGAAAACAAGAAATCATGGTCTTTGAGATCATACGTGAAACACACTTTTACCACTACCAAGCACAATTTCACTTCAACCCTGTCACTGCTTACCTCAAAAACAATGGAGACAGGTGTCTACTCTGTCCCCTCTCCCGTTTGGTCTTGGGGCCCAGGGTGGATGCTACACGGGAATCCCCAAACTGGCTCTCTTCAAAGATGACCAAAATTTAGTAACACAATTTATAGATGTGGAAATTGGACAGGGTTGTAACATTTTCCACATGACAAACTTTAGTACTTGATTTTATTTTACTTTTTAAAGTAAATATATATATAATGTATATATAATATATAAATATATGTATACTATTTTACTATGTATATGTATACATTTTTCCCTACTAAATAAATTATATATGTATATGTGTATATATAAAATGTAAATATGTATATTTATCTACATAAATATGTATATATTATCTATATAAATATGTATATTTACATATATCTATATAATATATATTTATCTATATAAACACGTATATTTACATATATCTGTATGAATATGTATATTTATACATATACAAATAAATTTATATATACATTTTGTTTTTACATTATCTTTAAAAAAAAGTTAGAAAATGATGTTTAAAAATCAACAAAGGCAAAAAAAAAAAAAAAAAAAATCAACAAAGGCCTAAACATCTTCAGTATCAGTTCAGCCTGGATGATTCCTTTAGCTACTGCCACCTGGTGGCAACATGCCTAAAATTCAAGTACAGGAATCAAAGATCGTGCCCAGGAGCTCCCTCTATCCCATGCATAGAAAACCCAGATTTTGATTTACAGGTACAACTGCACAGAAGGAGCACTGGGTATTAGGAGAGAGATGGGCAAGGAATGACATAACATTTAAGAATGAACACCAGCCCTTGAATGTAGACAGAAATGGGAAGTATAAGTATAAGTGATATAAGTATATATCACTGTTTAAATTTTTTACAATAAAAGAAAAAGAGATGGGAAGAGTATTGGGAGGAACATTTTTAGTATAATGACAATATGCTTACATGTGTACACTGAGAAAAATAGTTAGTAGGGAAGAGAATATTGAAATAACAAGGGAGAAAATGGAACTTTCAGGATTTGAAATACCTTAGAGGATGAGATGAGGTGGCACCAAGAGCACATGGAAAGGCATTTTACAAAATTCAATACCCATCCATTACATCTAAATATTAGATAAATAGAAATTGATAGGTAGCTCTTCAGATGAATTGAAAACATTCTTAATGTAAAAATACTCATTGCTTTGATAGGCCGAATCGTGTCCCCTCCAAACTCATATGTTGAAGCCCTAATATGACTGCATTGGGAAAAGGCTTTAATAGGTAATTAAGGGGTCCCTTCCCTGGATGGCTCAGTGGCTGAGCATCTGCCTTCAGCTCAGGTCATGATCCCAGGGGCCTGGGATTGAGTCCCACCTCAGGTTCCCTGCAGGGACCCTGCTTCTCCCTCTGCCTATGTTTCTGCCTCTCTCTATGTATCTCTCATGAATAAATAAATAAAATCTTTTAAATAAATAAATAGGTAATTAAGTTACAATGAGACCGTTACTGTGGGTCCTAATCCACTCCTAATCTGACTGGTGTCCTTATAAAATGAGGAAACTTGGACATCAAGAGAGACACCAGGTTTGTGTGCACACAGGACAACTATGTGAGGGCACAGCCATCTACAAGCCAAGTAGAGAGGCCTCAGGAGAAACCAAATCTGCTGAAATCCTGATCTTGATTTCTAGCCTCCAAAACTGTGAAAAAACAAATTTCTGTTGTTTATACCACACAGTCAACTGTATTTGTTATAGCATCTCTAGCAAACTAATGCATTCCCATTAAAACCTAAACAAGAAGAGGATGCCCATTATGCTTAATATTGTATAAGAGGGTAGAGAAAATGCCATTGGGCAAGAGAAGAGAATTAGAGGCAAAAGAATCAGAAAGGAAGAAGTAAAACCATCTGTATGTGCAGATGACATTATTATATATCTGAAAACATCAAAAGAATTAATGAAAATACACTAAAAATAATGCCAGTAAAATTGTAGGAAAAAAAATCAATATATTTCCTATACAAATAGTAACCTGTTAGAACATATAATAATAGATCTCATTATAATAGAAAAGTAAAATAAAATTCCTAGGTAAAAATCCAACAAGAACTTTATAAAACCTATATGGCTAAAGACATAAACACACTTAGGACACAAACAAGATCTAACAAATGGGAAGACGTTCCAAGTTCTTGGATTGGAAGACTCAACCAAAATAAATCAATTCTAAGTATGTTTATAAATATAACATGATCTCAATAAACATAGCCTCAGTTTTTTTCTGGAGAATGCAAACTGATTATAAAGCTCATAAGAAAGAATAAATAAACAAGAATAGCATAGAAAATCCTGGGAGGGGGAGGTGCGGAGGATGGGAAATGCATAAGGTGTAAAAGCTAACCCTAACAGGCATGGAGACATTATAAAGCTTCTATAATAGCAGATGAAGAGAATGGTAAATGGTTGGAATTGAATATAAAGCTTGCATATGGACTTGAGAACAAGTAGAAATTTAATATTTGAGGAAGGTAGCATCTCAAGTCAGTAGGAAAAAGATGAGTTTCCTTTTTTTTAAATAGTGATGGTACAACTGGATAGCCATATGAACAATAATAAAATTAGATCCATTTCTCACACCATAAACAGTGGAAATTTCAAATGTATATATTTATATCTCAGACAAAAAGCTAAAGTCTGTAATATAAAAAGCTTCTAAAAATTGAGAATAAAAAGACCTACAACCTAAGAGAAAATGGACAAAAGACATGAATAGAGATTTCAAAGAAAACAGAAATATTAGTTGCTTTTAAACACATGAAAAGGTACACCTGGGTGGCTCAGTGGTTGAGTGTTTGCCTTTAGCTCAGGGCGTGATCCTGGGTCCAGGATCGAATCCCACATCAGGCTCCCTGCGAGGAGCCTGCTTCTCCCTCTGCCTATGTCTCTGTGTCTCTCCTGAATAAATAAATAAATAAAATCTTTTAAAAACATACACACACAAAAAGATACTCAACTTTTCTTATATAAGAAATTGTCATTAAAAGTATAGATAGGGATCCCTGGGTGGCGCAGCGGTTTAGCGCCTGCCTTTGGCCCAGGGCACGATCCTGGAGACCCGGGATCGAATCCCACATCAGGCTCCGGGTGCATGGAGCCTGCTTCTCCCTCTGCCTGTGTCTCTGCCTCTCTCTCTCTCTCTGTGTGACTATCATAAATAAATAAAAATTCAAAAAAAATTTTAAAAAAATAAATAAAAGTATAGATAAATGATACTTAAAGAAAAAGTGGAGTTTCAACTTCCTTTTCCAACAATGAGGGAGTAATAGGGCTCAGACTTGCCGTTTGCCATAAACTAGAAAAATAGAATATGTGAGGGATGCCTGGGTGACTCAATGGTTGAGCATCTCCCTTTGACTCAGGGTGTGATCCCAGGGCTCCAGAATCCAGTCCCCCATTGGGCTCCCTGCAGAGAGTCTGCTTCTCCTTCTGCCTGTGTCTCTGCCTCTCTCTGTGTGTATCTCATGAATAAATAAATAAAATCTTTTTAAAAAATAGAATATATGAAACAATTGTTTTCAGATGTTGACAAAAAAGCAGAAGAATCTAATTCCAGGGAAACAAGCAGGGGAAGAAATAAGTGTGAGCACCCTGACTTTCTTCCTAGAGGCAATTTCCAAACAGGAGTGCAGGGAAAGCAAAGCAAACACAGCCTGGTAGTCATACTGAACTGAGGAGACAGATGCTGGCAGTTGAGGAGCTCAAAGCAGCTAGAATCTGTGGAATGGAATACTGGAGCAGAGGGAGGTTGCAAAGGGGAGTTCCAGAAACTTGCACAGAGTCTACTTGAGACTTTGGTTCAATACAAATCTGAATACAGTTAAATTCCATGAGGCCAGGTTTAAGGAGGGAGAGAGGAAATTATTTTTGGACAAAACCAATTATCAGAGAGTATTGAGCAGAATAATTCCCAGAGCTCATGCAGCCAGGAATCATTCAAATTCCTGCCAGACAGAGTGAAGAGATTTCAATAAATACATGGGGCAAAACCTAGGCTATTCTAGATGTACCTAGAAAAGCCTAAAGACAAATTTTAAAAGAAATCCTGTCAAAAGAGAGCCCAATACACTTTAAAGAAATACAATAAAATTCAGCACTTAACAACATAAAATCTGTAATTTTACATGCAATCAAAAATTACTAGATAAGGAAGAAGCACAAAAGTGTGATCTACAACCAGGAGGAAAATAAGTCAGTAGAAACAGCTGGAAGTGACAGAGATGATGGAATTGGCAAATAAGGACTTTACAATTACCTGTTATAAATATGCTCCATATACTCAATAATTTAAAGAAAAAAATGAACATGATGCTTAAAGAAATTGAATTTACAAGACAAAACAAATGGAACATCTAGAAACTTAAAAATACATAGCATCTAGAGAGGAGAAGAAAATCACTTGATTGTATTAACATCAGATTAGATGCTACAGAAGAAAATATCAATATACTTGAAGATATCGCAATAGAAACTAAATAGAGAAAAGAAAGACTGACAAAAATTAATAGGACCTCAGTAATCTCTGGAACAATAGCAAGCAATCTAGCATAGATGTAGTTTGAGTCCTAGCAAGAGAAAGGGGGGAAAGGAATTTTTTTAAAATAATGGCTGAAATTTTTCCATATTAGATGAAAACTACCAAGAGGCTCACTTAATCTACAAGCAGAATTAACACAAATAAATCCACACAAAGTTATACCCGCATCAAATTGCTGAATAACAATCATAAAAAGAACATTTTAAAAGTACCCAAAGAAGGAAAGTGCGTTATACACAGAGGAACAAAGATAAGAATTACTGCAGATTTCTCATCAGAAACAATGCAAGCAAGAAGATAATGGAATGAGAGCTTTAAAGTGCAGAAAGAAAACTACTGGCAATCTAGAACTCTGTATTCAGTGGAAGGGTCTTTCAAAATTGAAGGTGAGGGGCACCTGGGTAGCTCAGTGGTTGAGTGTCTGCCTTTGGCTCAAGTCATGATCCCGGGATCCTGGGATTGTGTCCTACATCGGGCTCCCCACAGGGAGTCTGCTTTTCCCTCTGCCTATGTCTCTGCCTCTCTCTGTGTCTCTTATGAATAAATAAAATCTTTAAAAGAATGGAAAGTGGAAAAAAATTAAAAATAAAAAAATTTAAAAATGGAAAGTGAAATCAAGATTTTTTTTTCATATAAACAAAAGCTCAGAGATTTTGTTGTCAGCTGACTGCACTAAAAGAAAAGTTAGGGGAATTTCTCTAGGCAGAAAGACAAAGAAAATTTGGAGAACCCCTGAAATTGTAAAAAGTAACCTTTTATATATAATATAAATGTAAGCTTGGGGAGCACTTAAAATTGTAAGTATGTGGATAAATATAAAAGATATCTTTCTCGATTTTTTATATCCTTAAAAATAAAGCAAGGAAAGACAGCAGAAAGTAAGGGAAATGGGCTGCAATTTTAAGTAAGATGGTAAGGTTAGGCCATATCATGAAGGTGATAATTGTACAAGTACTTAAAAAAGACATGGCTGGAATTGTGCTTGGCGATATCCGCCACTTTAATGTCCTGTTGGGTAAATGTAGCTCAATGAAACATCCCTCCCAGGCAGTACATTTTTATCATGCAATTTAGTAACCATACCTTAATCTAAAGCACTGGCTTTAGGGAGAAAATTTTACATAGAGACATAGAGTTTAGAGAAGCAATAGGCCTTTCTGGGCACTTGAAGAAATCACAAGTCATCTAATGAAGGTACCTATATACACCCAATCCTGTTCTTCAACTCCCAGCCCTGGATGCTCTAAACTCCATTCATTTTGTAATGGTTTTAGGAAGAGATCTGAGAAACCCCTTCCTTTAAGGACTAATATAGTTGGTATGTGACCATCTGTATTCTACATTCCTTATTAGATACATTTTTCTTAAATGAGGACAGACTTTTTAGCCAATAAATCTCAATTTGAAGAAATTCAAGTCTCAGTAAGTTGATGAGTTAGATATATTTTTTATCAGAGTTAAGGACTAGAGTCCCCTTGGAGAAATCATGAAATTATAGCACAAACACCAAAACCCATCTTATTCAAGGCCTGTTTATGTAGATGAGTATATGTGTGTGTGTATATATATATATATATATATATATATATATATATATATATGATAAGCAGTGATCAATACAATGTTTATTTTCCTTTGTGGCCCATGTTCAACCAGGCTTCAGCAGTGTCCATTGGTACCTTATTTATAGATTTTTGCTTAGAACTTTCCATGTCTATCAATATCATTAATAAATCCCAAGCTATCTCCTCAATCCCACTGCACAAAATTTACAAATAGAGAAAAACAATTCATTATCACAAACTTCACCTATGCCCCATAAGGCAGACTCTCCCTGGGACTTGAGCACAAATAAAACCGCAGGGGTTCATTAAAAGTTGAGTTTTCTCTACAAACCTTTGAGGGCTCTTGCATGAATGACATGACCCCAGGGGAAATTTCTCTGACTCGATATCTCTTCAGAGACTGTTGCCAAGGAGGCATCATTTTCCAAGGCATCTCAAGGCTATTAGGGCCACCTGCTTTTTTGTTTTCTGTTTTATTTTATTTTTACTTTTTATTGAGGTAAAATTAACCATTTTAAGCATCTTAAGTTGTATACACTACAGTTTTTTAGTACATTTGCAATGCTGTGCAACCACAAGCAGTCTCACTCTCCAGTCCTGCCTACCCTCAGCCCCTGGCAGCCACTAATTGGCTTTCTGTCCCTAATGATAATTTGGTCGTTTCATATAAATGGAGCTGTACAAATGTGGCCCTTTTATGTCTGTCTTCTTTCGTGCAGTGTAATGTTTTCAAGGCTCATCCATGTTGTGGCATGTGTCAATATTTCAATCTTTTCGTGGCTGAGTAATATTCCACTGTATGGATGTACTACATTTCATTTGTCTGTGCATCCCTTGGTGGACATTTGGGTTATTCCCACTTTATAAATAATGCTTCTGAAGGTCAGACAGAGGTGAGAACTTAGGTCTTCTCAGATCCGTTCTGAGCATGTAGCCTGTGCTGGGCATACTCATAGCTGTCTAGATTCTCAGGAATATGTGGGAGCTTTTCAAAGCCCTCATTTCCCAAAACATCTCATTCCCTAGTCTTTCTCCCCAAAGCTTATGGCTTATCTATTGTTTGCCCCAACTCTTATCTTTGCAGTGACTAATGCATCTGCCTTTAATCATTTTTCACCCACGTCCTCCTACCCCTGTGGCCACCTCAGCCCTGGGAGAAGTCCAGGTTAGGTGAAGTAGAGGCGAGCCCTCTGAGCTGGCCTTTCAGAGAACCACCAGAGAGGTCAAAGCAAATCACCACAATTCTGGGGAAATAAGGTCTGTTGTGCTCTCTCCAGGACTGGTATTTATAGCAGGAATGCAGGCTGTCGTCCTTAAGGCCAACACCCAGCTGGGAGCAAGAGATGCATCCAGGATAAATTAAAATGCCACAAAGCTGTCCTACTATGATTTAGCTTTTTTCCCCTTAATTGTGTGTCTCTGGTTGCTGCAAGCTTTTTAAAAAAGTATTTTATTTATTTATTTGAGAGAGAGAGAGAGAGCAATAAGCAGGGGGAGTGGCAGGCAAAGGGAGAGGGAGAAGCAGAGTCCCCACTAAGCATGAAGCTCAATGCGGGGCTTCATCCCAGGAACCCAGGGTTATGACCTGGGTTGAAGGCAGGTGCTCAACCCACTGAGCTACCAGGCCCCCCTGCTGCAAGCTTTTGAGTCGTTTTCAGAGTTCCAAGAAAGTTAATTTCAAAAGTCTTATGTCAGTTGTGTATTTTTGTTGGGTATGCACATACTTTTTGGGAGCTCCCTACTCTGCCATTTCTGCGGACATCACTCTAGAATCATCCTTCTCCCTCTCAGATATATCCTAGTTCAGCGAGAAATTATATGGCCTTGCTAATTATCCAGACCATACACCTTGGAACCAGTCTGATCTCAGTACAAATTCTGCCTCTCTCACTTCTTAGCTGAATGGCAGTGGCAAAGTTGATTAACTTCTCTCTGACTTTCAAATCCCTTATCTTAAAATGGGATAATCACTACAACTCAAAGAGTTATATTTATGAATAAATGGTGCCACTTCGGCAGAGCACCATAATTTAAGGTCTAAAGCTTATGGTAAAATGTGGGTTTCCCTGTCTTTACTACTGAAATCTTTAGCCAAGTCTAGGGGGCCCCTGGGTGGTTCAGTGGTTGAGCATCTGCCTTTGGCTCAGGGAGTGATCCCAGGGTCCTGGGATCAAGTCCCACATTGGGATCCCCACAGGGAACCTGCTTCTTCTCCCTCTGCCTATGTCTCTGTCTCTCTGTGTCTCTCATGAATAAATAAATAAAACCTAGAAAAAAATAAAGCTAAGTCTAAAGCAACATGTTTAAGGAAGGTATTGGTAATGGAGAGAAGTGGAGGGAATCATATGAAACCATATATTTTAAAATGCAGCACAAAAAAGCAAGTATATATACAGTATATATAATATGGTCTCATTTCAAGGGGAAAAAGAGCATATGTATCTATACAAATTAGCTGGAAGGGTAGACATTAAGTAATTAAGAAAGGTCATCATTAGAAGAAATATGGTGCTTCAGTTTCTCATTTTTTCTTACCTACTTGTATTTTCTTATTTTTTCATGTACTTCTGAAATTTTTTTTAAAATGCTTTGAAATACAGTAATGAGGTCCCTCTCCTGTTTATCTCCAGAAATCTACTAAATCAGTTTTATTTAAAAAAATAAAGTCCTAGAGTGTCTTGGTGGCAGTCAGTTAAGTATCTGGCTCAGGTCATGATCTCAGGGTCCTGGGATCGAGCCCTGCATCAGGCTCCCTGCTCAGCTGCTCTTTCTCTCTCCCTCATTCTCTGTCAAATAAATAAATAAATAAATAAATAAATAAATAAATAAATAAATAAATAAATAAAATTTTTAAAAAATAAAAAAATAAATTCCTACACAAAAGTCAGTTACAGCAAAACAGTGTGTTATGAGATGGGCTGGTGGCCAGAAGTCCTGGGTCCCAGGCCTAATTCTGTCTCTTATTAGCTACCTGGTAATTTGAGTTAACTCTTTGAGCTTCAGTTTCCTGGAAGATGAAAAAAATTATCATAATAAATGCAGTATTCCCCTTTTTCTCTATGCTGTGCAATATATTAGCAAGACTTCAAGAGAAAAGTGCCTGAGAGACACCGGTGTACATATTTAAAAGGCTACCAACCTAGAACAGGGACTCTCAAATGTTCATGCACATCAGAATCACCTAGAAAAGTTGTTAATACTCAGATTGCAGGCCTCATCTCCAGAATTTTGACAAATCTGGGTGGGTCCCAAGGTTTAGGTTACAAATTCCCAGGGGATGCTGATAATGTTGGTCAGGGAACCACATGTTAGGAACCACTCTACTAGTGGTAAGAGGAAAACAAGTTCTTTGGGTTCAAGTTCCAAGTCATCTCTTTTAGTTCTGTGACCTTGGGCAAATCTCTTAGTCTATCTGCTCCTGAGTTTCTTCACCGATAAAAAACATATTACAATTCCTGCTAATAAGTACCATCTGCCCCCAAGATTTTTATGAGGATTAAATGATTTAAATGTGTGAAAGGAATGCATAAACTCTACTGAATTATGCAAATGGCATTAATTATATAAGTAAGGCAACTAAAGTAACTAGAATTTAAATTATTTTTATTTTAGGAAATATATCTTAGACACAGATGTCTGTCAGTTTAGATCCCCAACAATGAAGATGCACGCTTCTAGAAAACATGTCTAAGATTTGAGTACTTTGCCACTGTGGAGATAATAGCCCTTTGGTTCAATACCATGATGTGAACATGTAAATAACAATGATAAACAACACGAGAGATAAAATTTTTTGAACACTTGCTATTTACCAGGTCCTGTGGTGATTTAAACCCCATGATCCTAAGAAGTAGCTACTATAATTGCCAAGCCATAGCTGAGGGAACTTCGACTTCTAGGCATAACGTGCTCAGGGTCACACGGTCAAGTTCAGAAACAGAGTTTCTAAATATTGTGTTTACGATGCTATTTGTGAACTCACTTCACTTAGACATTATTCATTCAGAGCCCAGAATAGTCTCTAACTTATTAGAGTTATTATCAAATATTTGCTAAGGGAATTACTGCCAATTAGATCTGATTTGCATTTACTTCTCTTACACCCACTGAACCCCCAATTCTTCTCTCTTATTGCCCCAACATAGGTATATCACAGTTTGAATTTCTCAACACCTAATGTTTACTGTACTGTATGTTTCTTTACTGGTTCTATTTTCTTTTTTCCAGAGTGAATGCTGTCCCCACGACTTTCTATGTGCCTCTTCTTCATATACTCCGCTTTCAGGAGTGGAGTACGACATGAGATGAGAATTTAAGGACAGACAGACTTATTGGGACCCCAATAGAAAGGATATGCAGAGGAGGGGGATCTGGTTCCCCACTCAAATCATTTTTCTTTTGATGTGAAAATATTATGTTCTATTTCTAGTTTCACCTAACCCTGACTTAACCCTGAGCTCCTCTGAGTACAGAAATACCAATAGATCTCATCTTTTTTTCTTAGTTCCCTTATTTTATTCAAGATAAACTACATTCCAAGCCTAATCTACCCAACTTTTCAGCTGTAAAATTATTCTGTCCTAAATTTTTCAAGCTAGAAAACTCTCAGTTGATATAATCTAATCTTTCTTTAATAGAACACTGTACAGAGTCATAGATGCGGACTTTCCAGCATCATAGGGCTTAACCCAACTGCCATTTTGGTAGATTCAGCTTCATGTGCAAAGAAAAGCTAATTATTGGCATCAATACACAAAGTACTATATCCTACTTCTTTTCTGCTTTTTAAAATTTTTCAATACATACACTCACAAGCATACATAATTTTTCACAGGTAAATAACTGTGATAACATATCTTTTTGTGAATATATACAATTTCTTGTTCTTTCTTTCTTTCACCTTCGGCTGCATCATGCATATCCCACATGCAGGCATGTAAAACAGTTTCTTCGTGGTCTTCTAACTTCTACATCTGTGTGCACTAAAATTCAATGAGTCAATCTCCATTCGTACTGATATGCATGGCCTGTCAGGGTACAGACTGTACCCCTTTTTGAAAGGTTTCTCAGGAATGACCACACGGTGCTGTCACCTCAACTGCTGCCCTCTGATTTAGCTGGTGGTAACCAACCTCTCCTGCTGTATTGGATCATAGAGCTTCAGGTCCAGGAAAAATATAAAGTCAATTTCCAGCTGCCTGATGGCAATTCCCATTTCTATAGCTACTGAGCATTTGAAAAAAAATATTTCCATATGTGTTATCCCGTTTAGGGTTTAAAGAACACCTTAAGAGTTGATATTTTGACTTTTCACTTTGTAGATAAGGACAGGATTGTCATTCAGTGCATGGTATAACTATAACCACACCACGCTGTACTCCCTGGATTTAGGATAATGTCAGCTTTACATTATCATGTTCTGGTGAATATTTTGGGATTGCCTATATGAAAAAGGAGATTAAATTTTTGAAGCAAAATACACATCCAGACCCAAGAAATGCAACACAAAAAGTTTTATCTCTAAATGTCTGAAAAGATTGTAAGCAGTAAAGACTCCAGGTCTTGGCCATTTCCCCTAACCATGGTGATCTCTGAAACTGCCCGGCTCATCTGACTCCTAACAAACAGTAAGTGTAGTGAGATGAGCACAACAGAGGCAACAGTTCAGTGGGGGCAGATACTCCTACCTGGCCTCCCACCTGGAAGAGAGCTGCTGCAGAACATCCCTCTACAGTGACAGAGTTCATTCTCAGGGATTCCATCCACAAGGCAGCCAGGCCTCCAGCTCCTCCTCTTCTAGGGAGCACCACAGTGGGGAGCCTGGTCTTGATTGCTCCACTATTTCTTACTTCACAGCTTCACATTCTCATATACTGCTTCATCAGAAATTCATAATTTGTGAATCTCAGCAACTGCTCTATTACTACCTCTAAGGTACTGATGAATTTTGTGTCAGAGATCCCATTTGAGCTCTATTCCTAGCTTGTGTTTGTCATGGCTGAGGGTTACATGCTGACCATGGCATTTTGTCGTCAGATCCCATCAAGGCAGTTCCCTGCTGGCAGCTGTAGTATTTGTAATGGGGTTGATTGGTTCAACAGTAGACATTGTGCCTGGTATTAAAACTGTCCTTTTGTGAGTTATTCATCAGTCATTACTTCTCTCATATACTAACATGTATGATATTGACCATTTTCTTTTTGGCTTAACTCAACATGATAGTCACTATTAACAATCTTTGTTTCCTAAGCCTTTTCTCTCCAGCATCTTCCACATCAGTATCACAGTGGGCAAGTCCAAAGCCTTCAGCAAGAGCTCTGAGATTTTTCTGTGGGTCTGATGCATTCATGCTTCTCTCTTGTTCCCTCTCAGATTGCTTGCTGTAGGAAAAGCCACGTAGTGAGAACACTCAATTGACTCAATTGACTGAGGCCATCTGTCAACAGCCATGTGACAGAGCCATCTGGAGTGTGAATCATCCAACCCCAGTCAGACCTTCAGATGACAAGAGCCCCAGCCAAACTGTTGACTTTACCTTGTGGGAGACCTTGAACCAGAGCAGCCCAGTTAAGCTGCTACCAAACTCTCAACCTACAGAAACTAAGAGATAATAAACCTTTATTTGTTACACAGAAATAATTAATGCACCTATGAAGAGATACTCAACTTGTTAATGTATCAAGAGAAATGCAAATTAAAATAATGAGATATCACTTTATACCATCAGCTCATTTTAATCTCAAGATCCCATTGCCCTCATAAAAAATATCAAGGATCCCAAAGAACTTTTGTAAATGTGAGTTGTATCAATTTATATTTACCATGTTAGAAATGAAAACTGGAAATCTTTAAATATTTATTTATTCGTGTATTTTAAAATAAAATCATAAACCCATTATATGTTAACACAAATATTTTTGTGAAAAATAACTATATTTTCCAAAATAAAATAAAAATTTAGCGAGAAAAGTCACCCTGTTTTACAGTTTTACAAATCTCTGAATATCTGGTTTAATAGAAGATGGAAGCGGGTGGCACCTGGATGGCTCAGTTGGCTGAGCATCTGACTCTTGGTTCAGATCCATGTCATGATCTCAGGGTCTCAGGATTGAGCCCCACATGGGGCTCCACACTCAGTGCAGAGTCTGCTTGAGATTCTCTCTCTCTCTCTCTTTCTCCTTCTCCCTCCCTATCTGCTTCTCCCCCTACTCATGTGCATGCATACACACACTCTCTCTCAAACAAATAAATAAAAGATAGAAGGAATCATATCTGCCTTGACAATCAGTCCACTGAAATATCACATATCATGCAGCCTTTGGAAAACACCACTATATTGTTCGTAAGAATGGGAGTTAAAAGACCAAATAGTGTCCTAATATTAGTTTGAAAATAATTTTGACCTTGTGAACCCCTTAAAAGCTTCTCAGGTACTCTCGGGGGTTCCTGGACCATCTTTTGAGAACCTCTGCTTTACATTCAACAGACTGATAAAAATTTTAAAGTTTAATGGTGCTAAATGGTGAAGATGTGGGAATATTAGAAACTTTATGCACCACAACCATTCTAGTGAACAATATGATTCTTCTTAAGACAAGGTACCTATATGCTGCCCTATGACCTAAAACTTCTAGGTCCTTGATATATATCCAAATTGAATTCTCCTGAAGGACTACAAGGGGGAAATGTATACTTCCTTTGAAACAAGGAGTACAAACAAGATGAGTGTTCATGAACAGGCAAATGAGGAGGTAAAATGAAATATTTTGCAGCAGTAGAAACATTAAGCTGTGAACATAACAACATGGATCAACTTTAGAGCTGCAGGGCTGAGTAAAAAAAAAGAAACACAATGAGATACAAAGCACAAAGTCACTTATGAATATTAAAATTAGAGTACATAGACTTTTGGGTAAAGTGTCACATGTCATCAGGGAAACATTTCTGCAACAACAAACGGGAAAGGCTATATTAGTTATAAAAATTATGTTTTGTTATCAGGATATTAGGAAGCTATGGAAGAAATGAGGACAAGATTAATTAAACTTCCAGAGGGGACAAATAGATTTTGAGGCAAGAAGATGATTTCCAGGGATTTTTATGCTGGAGGAACTTTCTGCTTGTGGGTGCCAACTCACTGTTGGTCTTGGTCCAAGCAAGGGGCCTCTGTTGGGGTTAAAATGGACTATCGGAGCACTAAGCAGTTGTGGCTAGGGTGGAGTGACAACTAGAAATTTGAGGGACTTTAAACCCATGTCCAGTCCTCCCCAGAGGACTTTTACGGAGTACTGGTGGGCTAGGCCAACAGTGAAATCCCCTACACTCTGTGGTAATTAGGAAACAAAGATACTGCTCAGCGAGGGAACCTGCATTAAAGTCACTGACACAAACTCACCCAATACATGGGCCACATTGTGAAACTAACTACATGCAATGGGAGGCTAAAGAATTAAGCTGAAACCCTCTAACGAGGATTAATAGAACCTCTCACAGACCTTCAGAGATTAAGAGACAGAGACCCAACAGACTCCCAATCCAAAACCTGGAAAGGTCGATCTCTAAGATTAGAAAAAAAAAATTAAGTGTGAAATGAATCTTACTAGAACTTCAGCAAGGACCTAACTCGGCTCAGTCCCCGATCAGATTCAGTAATCAGCATCTCACTCTGTGTGCCTACCAAAAGAAAGGGGAAAACATCTCTGGCAAAAGACAGCATCATCTAGAGCATCTCTGGTTCTTAGAGTCAGTTCTTTTATCCACAATGTTCAGCATACGGTACAAAATGACAAGGATGTAAGACCATTTGTAAAAAGAAGACAGTAGAAGCAGATCTTCAGATCACCCCAAATCTGGAGTTGGCAACAAAGATTTTAAAAACAATTCTGATTAATAGGATCAATAAAATAGAGGATGGATGAATTACATGAAAGTGTGGAGATTTTCACCAGAAAACTAGGATCCTTAAAAAAGAATAAAATGGAATTTTCTGGAGTGATGATAACATTCTAATCTTGAGTAGGTGTGGATTATACGCCAGTGTATGCATTTGTCAAGCCCTGTGTAGGCACACTTAATTAAGCTTTGTGCATCAGTGTATGTAAATTTTACCTTAAAATAAACAAACTGTAAACGAATATTGAAGCACAATTAGTGATATGCATGCTGAAGTATTTAGGGAGAAGCATGTGAATATTTGCCATTTACTTTGACATGTACCCAGAAAAATAACATAGATTGATGGGTAGGAAGAGGGAAAGATAGATGTGTAAAAAATCAAGCAGAGTAAAATATGCTAAAGGTAGGAGTATTACAGATGTTCACTGTATAAGCTTTCTTTTCTTTTCTTTTTTTTTAATGATAGTCACACAGAGAGAGAGAGAGAGAGAGAGGCAGAGACACAGGCAGAGGGAGAAGCAGGCTCCATGCAGGGAGCCCGACATGGGATTCGATCCCGGGTCTCCAGGATCGCGCCCTGGGCCAAAGGCAGGTGCCAAACCGCTGCGCCACCCAGGGATCCCTTTCTTTTCTTTTTTTAAAGATTTTATTTATTTATTCATGAAAAACAGAGAAAGAGAGAGAGAGAGAGAGGCAGAGACACAGGATGGGGGAGAAGCAGGCTCCACGCAGGGAGCCCAACCTGGGACTCGATTCCAGGACTCCAGAATCACGCCCTAGGCTGAAGGTGGCGCTAAACTGCTGAGCCACCTAGGTTGCCCTGTAAAAGCTTTCAACTTTGCTTTATATTTAATGTTTTCACAATAAAATACTGCTATAATAAGAGGATTTTATAAATAGTGATATGCAAAATAAATTTGACAATTGGATGAAAAATAGACAATTTCCTCAATTTAACTAGTTACCTGTAGTGTTTTCAAACATTCCACGTATTTTTTTACATTTCCTTCAAAATGTGAAGCCTAATTTCCGGACACCTTGGTGGCTCAGTGGTTGAGCATCTCCCTTTGGCTCAGGTCATGATCCTGGGGTCCAGGGATGGAGTCTCCCACTGGGCTCCCCACAGGGACCCTGCTTCTCCCTCTGCCTGTGTCTCTGCCTCTCTGTCTCTCATGAATAAAGAAATTTTTTTTTTTAATGTGGAGCCTAATTCCCCTCCCCTTGAACATGGGCTGGATTTCATGGCTACCTTCCATTGAATAGGAAAACAACAGAAACAGCCACTGCAATGTCAGGGGTGAGGTCCTGAAAGGCACTACAGCTTCCTGTTTGTTCTCTCTGTTGGAGCATCTGCTCTGAGAAAACCGGCTGCCGTGTTGCCTCACAGAGAGGCCCACTGGGTAAGAAAGAGAGGCCTCCTGCCAACACCCAATAAGGAACTGAGACTCCAGCCAATAATCACTGGATGAGCTTGGATTTGGATCCTCCAGTCCCGCTGAAGCCTATGGTTGTCCATAACCCCAGTCAACATCTTGACTATAATTTCATGAGAGAACCTTGAGTCAGAACAACCCAGTTAAGCTGCTCTTAAATTTCTGATCTACACTCTTTGAGATGAACTTTATGCATCACAGCCATTCTAGAGAGCGATATGATACTAAGACATATGCTGCCCTATGACCTAAAACTTCTAGGTCCTCGATGTATATCTCAACTGAATTTTCTAAGGACCACTAGGGGAAATGTACATTTTCTGTAGCACAAGTAGTACAAGGAAAATGAGTGTTCATCAACAGGCAAATGAGGAGGTAAAATGAATATATGCTTGTTTTAAGCCCTCGCTTTTAATACAATTTTTACGCAGCAATAGAAAACTAGTGCATTTAAGCTGATAGAACAGAGACCAGAAAATTTGAATAGTCAAATGTTTATTAAGGAAATTGCATCCATTAGCTAAAACTTTCCCACAAAGAAAACCCCATGCCTAGATGGCTTCACCTATAAATTCTTCCATATATTTAGTGAAGAGAATTGACACCAATCTTGCACAAGTGTTTCCAGAGAACAAATAAAAAGTTAAAGATAAAAAATAAATATTTTCTTTTTTTTAAAGATTTTATTTATGTATTCATGAGAGACACACACAGAGAGAGAGAGAGGCAAAGACACAGGCAGAAGGAGAAGCAGGCCCCACACAGGGAGCCCAATGTGGGACTCGATCCTTGGGACTCCAGGATCACGCCCTGGGCCAAAGGCACATGCTAAACTACTGAGCCACCCAGAGATCCCCAATAAATATTTTCTAATTCTTTTAGTGAGGACAGCATAACATGCCAGAGTCCTTACAAGAAAGGAAAGTTAGATCAAGCTTGCTCTTTTTGGTAAACATAAATGCAAAATCTTGAACCAAATTTTAACAAACTGAACCCACCAAAAAAAAACAAGAATATAACGTAGAACAAAGAAGCCAGACACAAAAGAGTATATACATATGATTCGGTTTCTATAAAGTATAAAGAAGACAACAGTAATGTATGTTATTAGAAGTTATCACAATTACCCTTTGAAAAATGATACTTAGGAAGAAGCACCAAGGTGTTAGTAAGATTTTATTTCTTTTTTTTAAAGATTTTTATTTGTTTATTCAAGAAAGAGGCAGAGATGTAGGCAGAGGGAGAAGCAGGCTCTTCTCAGGGAGCCTGATGCAGGACTTGATCCCAGGACCCCAGAATCACACCCTGAGCCAAAGGCAGACACTCATCTACTGAGCCACACAGGTGCCCACAACATGATACCATTTGATAGATGAGAACACTGAGCCAAAAGTGACTTGCCTGAAGTCATGCAATTAAAAAAAAAAAAAAAAAAGGAATACTGCTAGGTCTCCAGTGGGAGACTTTTCCCTTTAAATTTGAAAGATCACGTTCCTTTCCACTATTCAGTACTGCCACCCATCCCCCAGCTTTCTAGAGGACTGATGGAAGCTTTTTTTTTTTTTTAAAGAAAAATATATGGAAATTGTAAATACGTGGCTGAAACATTGTGGGAGAAGACCAGAGGCAGGGGAAAAAATTGAACAGCAAATATAGTTTCTGGGAAAGAGCCTGGGCCCGAGGCAAAAATCACCACAGAGACAAAGAATACTATGGAGCAACAGTCCTAGCTGGGTCTTGGGGGCTCCACTCCCACCCTAACCACAAGATGAGGGCCTTCGACACGTTTAAGCAATCTCCACCCAAATTCCACACCAATTACACGGGGGGCCTGGCTCAACAACCCTCCTTCTCTCCACCACCCCACCAAAAATACTTTATTAATGAGAGGACAGTATAAAGCCACAGGACTGCATCTGCTCGGGGGCAATCCAGAGCGAGCAGCCTGGCACCAGCCCCAGCTGACACCCGACCCTCCTCCAGTGAGGACCCACTAATCTCTGCCTCCCTTTAATTACCAGATGCCTGGCTCAGGGCCTGGCTGGTTATTTAGAGAACCAGGGCCTGCTCCTAGCACAGATCTCTGCAGGGCTGGGGCTGCAGGCGCTGTCCACTCAACCCAGCTGCCTGAAGCTGCCATCTCCCCCACACACACCACTGTGCGGGGCCCCTTCCTGCCGCCTCTGCCCCCCAAAGGTCCGCGGCACCATGTCGCTCGCACACACAGCTGCGGAGTACATGCTGTCCGATGCCCTGCTGCCCGACCGCCGAGGCTCCCGCCTCCAAGGACTGCGCCTGGAACTGCCCCTGGACCGCATGATCAAGTTCATAGCCGTGGGCTTCCCCCTGTTGCTCATGTCCCTGGCATTCGCCCAGGAGTTCTCCTCTGGTAAGTGGCTTCCCAGGCCCAGGGCACGAGACCCCACTTTGCTTCACTCTTTGCATGGGCTCTGAAGTGAGGCAGCTCCCACACTGTCCAGCTTTCGCGACTTTGGCCTGAGTATCACCCAAGAGGCAGACGATGCGTGAGTGTAGGGCACCAGCAGAGCAGAGGCGCCAAAAAGCTTGAAAATCATTTCCCAGCTTTTGTAATAAAAATATTTAGTTTTGATCTCAGTATTCATATATGTTACATATATTGCATAAAGATGCATTTATGCATCTTTGCAATAAATTAAGCTTTTATTTAGATTTTCACGTGGATGAGAGAGATTGGGGCTCCATGGTCTTTTCAGAATGTAGGACCACTAATGGCCTTAGCCATGCTTTATACAAGCCTCTCATGGTCTCGACCTTCACCTACCCTCCCCCTCCAGGGCTTCCGGGTTTGAGGACTTATGTTTAGAGCCTGACACCTCAGAGATGCTAAACAAATCCATTCCTTCTCCACAGACCGTGGCCACACATGCAAACATGAACACACACACACACACACACACACACACACACATATCTGGTGTTCCAGGCCCTAGATGGACTCAGCAAATTTCCCACCTCTATTAAAGGGGGACTTCCTGAGAATTGGGATTTCTGGCTTTCTTTTCTGGCTGTGCAATTAGCTTACTATTTCCCAAGGAGCCAGTCAACCTCGCACTGCCTCTTGGGTCACCCCCAAGATGGAGAGGACCACTGGTTCCCCCCCTTTCTGCCTCTCTCTAGAGAATGATGGCAAAACCAATCTCTCCCTCCAAGCCCACTTTCCTTTCAGCACAGCCTGCTCACCCTTGCTCCTGCTGTGGGCTCAGAGACCTCACCACACCCCCCCCCACCAGGAGTGAGAGGGGGCTCCCGTGTCTGGGGGTCCAGGGGGTGCTCTGAGGGGAAAGAGCCCATGTCTGAGGCCAGTCAGCGAGCACATGGACAGGCCTGAGCCAAACAGACCTGTGCTGACTCGGGCAGCGCAGCCCCCCGAAACTGGGCCATGGCAAGGAGAAAGGACCTGCCAGATATAGAAATCGGCGGAGCCGTGGAGCCAACCCCTGGAAAGCCCAGGGCTGGCTGTCCCCGGGGCCCCCGTTCCTCTGCTCCAAATCCAGGCTGCCTCCAAGCTGTGTTCCCATTCCAGGGCCTCCCATCCGCTGCTTCTCTCCCAGTAACTTCAGCGCCCGGCAGGCTGCCTACGTGGACAGCTCCTGCTGGGACTCACTCGTTCACCACCAACACGATGAGCTTGGCCAGCACCACATGAAGTCCCTGTGGCCTCACAAGGTAAAGTGGGCCGGGCTCCATCCGGCCGCGGGGTGGCGGCGCGTGGAGCCGCCCAGAGCCACATCCTTTTCTCTCTGGCCCCTTCGCCACCCTGCACCCCTGCTTTTTCATTTTCATCTTTCACTCTCATGTTTCTTCAAGTGTCTGGTGAGCTTTGGCGGCTCACTTTTGTCCGATTGGAAGCTTCATGCCTATGAGTGAGGCTGGCTGACCAGCCTTCTGAACCCTCTGGGCCAGTTCACTAGGAAAACCTCAAGTATTGGAATGTGTAATCCTTTCTCTTGGGCCGGTTCCCAAGAAGAATGACTGGTTCCTTAACCTGTGCAGGGGGGTCAGGGTGCAGTCAGTACTAAGCTCCGCTGCCAACCCTCCAGGGTCTCAGCACTCAGTATCCACTCAACTTACTCGGTTCTCATTGCTGTTCCTCTGCCCCTAATGGACCCGAGTGAAGAAGCTCTTTAATGTTTCCAAGGGGTGAACCACAGGCCTTCCGCCAGGGGATGGAAAGGGCAGTCGCTCAATAAGCGCATCATGTTACAGAGAAGATCTGTGTGTCTGTTTTGTCAATATTCCTGTTTGCAGCCCCACCTGCACCCTCATTTTCCGATGTACCTCATATCTGCAATTCCTGAGTCTTTCTGGCTCTGTGGCACAAAAACAGCTTGCCTGGCCTGCCTCAACTCCCCATCCTGCCATGGGCTGCTATTTCCTAGCATGCTACTGCTTTCTGGCTTGCAACATTTTATGGCTCTTGTCTCCTGTTTTCCTTGTCCTTATAGAATAAGGTCTTTTTTTTTTTAATCCCTTTATTGTCATTCTCTTGCGGCTTTGTGAGGGAGCAGAAGTCATGTGTGTGTCCAATTCACAATGTTGAATCGGAAGTCACTCCTGACATTTACCAGTTTTGACAATTTACAAGGCCTCCAAAGGCCACATGGGTCTGGAACCCAGACAAAACCAGAGACTTAATGGAAAGAGTTCATGGGGGTCTCTGTCACTGGAAGTCTTCAAGTGGGATCCAGATGGCAACAAGGTCAAGATGCTGCAGACGAGATTCATATGTCAGAAAAGAGTCAAACTGTCTGACTGTATCGCCTAAGAGCTCTTTAAACCGATTCTCTGCCTCCACCTCATACTATTCAAACAGACTCTCTGGGGGTCAAGTTTATTTTCAAGAAATGCTATCTCTTGAAATTAAAAGTGATTTTCTCTAGTGGACTGGCATAGTTTTCCTAACCTGTCTCTGGCGTTTAGTTTAGAAAAAAAACACACACAACACCCCTTTTTCTTCTACCTAGCTGCAACCAAATATGCAGCCAAACTCTTTTTCAAACCCTCCTCTAAAACAAAAAGCATCCCTGCTTCAGGAGAAGCTATAGTCAAGTAGTCCTTAAGGGAATAAGCTCCAAAATCAGACTGCCTGCTTCCCGATCCTGCTCACCCACCCACGAGATGTGTAACCCCATACAGGTCACCTAACCTTGTCATGTTTCCATCTCCTTGTAAGACAGATATTAATAGCGCCTGCCTGCCAGCATCCTCCTGAAGATCAAATGAAATATGCATGTGCAGCACCTAACACAAATGTAGCTTCAAAACACCTGTCACAAGTAGAGTTTTTACTGTGGGCAAGATAGTGGCTTATCTCAGCAGCAAGTTGTGTAGTTGAGGACACACCTCAATGTCAGCTTGTGTACATACATAACAGAAGTAGCCCCCAAAGGATCCCAAGACGGTGCCTGCTGGTGTCGTGACGTGACCACAAATGCAGAGATGAAAAGACCACTGCACAGGAGGGGAGGCCGCATGGACGATGCGGGATTGGACCTCCTCGTCTCAGCAATGGTGGGACGCCTGGCTGGGCTTGGAAAGCAAACAGACTCTAGATGTCTGGTGATAAGAACTTGGAGCAAAGAGAGGTTGATTAAGAATGAAGACTGAGAATGAAGACACTCTCCCCCAGGATGTGACGCTGTGACCACTGCTGGCTGTAATCTCTGGTTGGCGACCCAGGCTAACATTTGTGGGGGAATAGTGGGGCTCCTGTGTTTTCTGTGTGTGTGTCCCCCTCTCCCCTTCTCTCTCCCTCCTCTCGTCCATCTCCCTCTTTCTGTTCTCCCTGGGGTCCTACACACCTACGCAGACCCCGAATCTGAGGAGTGGAGCTGGGAAGCATAGAGATCAACCATCCCTGCTCCTCTGGACTTCACAGCCTGGGCCTGTGGCGGCTCATTCCCCATGCTGCCTCCCCTTTCTGAGGCAGGAAGCAGGGATGAGAGCCCCTCACTCAGAGCCCTCTCTATAAGGCCCCTGCACCCTGGGCCTCCCTCCTCAGCTCACTCTCACCCCACAGGCCCTCCCCTACTCCCTGCTGGCCCTGGCTGTGGCCATGTACCTGCCAGTTCTGCTGTGGCAGTATGCAGCTGCGCCAGCCCTCAGCTCAGATCTGCTGTTCATCATCAGTGAACTGGACAAATCCTATAATCGCTCCATCCGCCTGGTGCAGCACATGTTGAAGATCCAGCAGAAGAGCTCAGACCCCCATGTTTTCTGGGATGAGCTGGAGAAGTGAGTTGTCTCCCACCCCTTTCTGAAGGGCTCAGCTGAGCGTTAACATGGTATCATTGCAGGGTCATCTTTGAACCATTCTCTGTACCATCCTTCTCAGGAATCCAAAGTATTTACACACCATCTCACTAACTCTCCATCATTTCTATACAGGGAGAACAAGGACTCTTCCTCAGTTTACAGATGAACACCTTGAGTCCCAAAGAGGCTAATCTCTCTAATGTACCACTGCCACATACCATTCCCCTGCTCAGAACCTCCCCCCAAGCCTACTAAAAAAGACCCAAATTCTCCCAAGTATTTCTCCAAGGCCCTCTACACACTGTCACCAACCACTTTTTCACACCTCTAACCACCCAGTTACCTCCCATTCCACCCAGGCAGTCTCCTCCTTTTCTCCTAACCATTCATTCGCTTAAGCATTCATGCATCATTTACTGGCATCGCAGGTGCCATTCTGGGTGCCTCGGACCCATCAGTGTGCGCTGTGTGTGTTGGGGGTGGGGGCGGGGAGGAGACCAAGCTACACGTACCCTTAGGGGGCTCACGTTCTATTGAGGGGAAACGGACAACAGGTAAACACAACACATAAGCAAATTATACGGCAGAAGATGAGTGGTATGAAGGGAAGGTAAAGCCAGGTGAGGGGGTCAGAAAAGCTGGGAAGCTGTGGAGTGGGGCAGCTTTAAATAGGGCGGCCAAGGGAGGCCCCATCAAGAGGAGCACTGAGCTGAGACCTGACACTATTCCGTCTCTCGTGTTTGGGCACATAATTTTTCCTCTGAAAAGAGCTCCTCTCCCGTCTATCTTTCTGAACTCTACCTCTTGAAAACCAACTCTTATACTCTCTGTAAAGGTTTCTGAACACTCCGGCCCATGAGTCACCTCTCTCCTAACTTCTACAACACCGTGGTGTGTACCCATCAATTTAGCCACAAATCAAGCACAATTTTGATTGCCTATTTGCATATCTTATCTGCCATCTTCCCCACAGGCCAGACGGTAAACTTCTTCGGAGCAGAGGCTGGCTTACATGTGCTTGAACACCACAGCTCCCAACCAATGCCTATTATTTATTAGGCATATTTGTTTTTAGCATATTAATTTTTTATAAAATGGAGTGGCCTACAAATCATACACAGAGTATACAGACCGAGAACCAGAATGTGGTTATCTAGACTTCCCAATTCAGTGCTAATTTAATAAACCTATTGCTTCCAAAGGATTCTGTTTTAGCTTCAAGGTTTAGTCTGCTTTGCTGGGCAGAAAGCCAGTGTGACCATTTGTTATTCACTGGTCATTCACTGGGTTGACCACCTTGCACTCAACAGTTGCAGAATTAAGTATACTCACCCACCTCTTTGGGGAGAGGAGTGGTTATGCTCAGGGAAGGCAGATTTTCATGTGAGCCAAGAACGCCACGTCGGATGCACAAATTCCATTACTTTCCCCACGTGGCTCTCTCCAGATGTGGTTCTAAATGGGTCTCTCCTAACCCTGCCTCCTTTCTTCCCCTGCCCAGGGCTCGGAAGGAACGATACTTTGAATTCCCCTTGCTAGAGCGGTACCTGGCATGTAAGCAGCGCTCACATTCCCTAGTGGCTACCTACCTCCTGAGGAACTCCCTCTTGCTCCTCTTCACCTCAGCCATCTACCTGTACCTTGGCCACTTCCACCTGGATGTCTTCTTCCAAGAGGAATTCAGCTGCTCCGTCAAGACAGGGCTGCTAAGTGATGAGACCCACATGCCCCAACTGATCACATGCAGGCTGACCTCTCTGTCAGTTCTGCAAATTGTTAGTCTCTCCAGTATAACAATATACACCCTCTTGGTGCCAGTGATAATATACAACCTTACCCGACTATGTCGGTGGGACAAACGACTCCTATCCATCTACGAGATGCTCCCCGCTTTTGATCTTCTCAGCAGAAAGATGCTGGGATGCCCCATCAATGACCTCAATGTGATCCTTCTTTTCCTCCGAGCCAATATCTCTGAGCTCATCTCTTTCAGCTGGTTGAGCGTCTTATGTGTTTTGAAGGACACGACCACCCAGAAGCACAACATTGACACAGTGGTCGATTTCATGACATTGTTGGCTGGCTTAGAACCCTCAAAACCTAAACATCTCACCCACCAAGTATGTGATGAAAACCCATAGTTAAGAAACCACTGGGCAAGAAATTTTATGGAAAGTAAAAAAAAAAATCTCTCCTCTTCTTCACAAGCCTCACACACTAATGTACAAAAATATCCATTTTAGAAAAGCTAAGTGTGGATTCAGCTGAATCATACATCCTGGATTATGTTTTGCTAAAGGTGAGAAGATAGAATCAACGCATGAAAACAAATCTGAAAGTTAGAGCTGAAGAGTCAAAGAACTAAAAAATTAGGTCTAGAGCATTCTTTGAAGATAGAAAAGCAAAACTAAAACTAAACTAAAAGTCTAGATATTCTTCAAGGAAAGAAAGTTCTAAAGGCTACGTATGGAGGCAGGTTCTCCTTGGTATATTTACTCCATGGCCCTTCTAGGATCACACTCAGCTTAACCCAAAGAGCATGTGGGGCAATCTGCCAAGTGAATAAAAATGTGAAATCCCCAGAGATCCTGTGGTGTGGCCTAAATCCTAGGAACTTGCCAGCTTGCTTTGTGGAAGTCATTGACCTTGCCTAGACCCTGTGTGGCCTGCAAAGTAGGCCAGAAGATAACGATGCAGGGACTGGTTATCTGTTCTTGGGAGTTAGGACAGCATAGGACAAGGACAAGGCCATGCATCAGCTGTGGGTGGAGCTAAGGTGGTTTTCATCATCTAAACCAGGGACCCACTTCGCCAAGAGCTGGGATTATGGGTTGTGGACTCCTTCACAACTCCTAATGGGCCCAGGTGTGCTTCTAATACTCCAGGGGATGCTATACCCCTTCCACTTACAGCTGTTGAGCCCCTGCCCTCTCTTCTCTGTCTCATTACCCAATCTTAGCTTCTAATTTCCATCCCTGTGTCTGGACCTAATGGAACCTCGATCTGACTTCAATGGCCCTGCTCAGCCCACAATACCATGTTGCCTCTCATTTGATATTTCTTTTTACGGCCACATACTTCTTCAGAGAATTTTTGTATAGGCCATTTATAGCCTTCCTTATATAGGTAAGTAGAAATATTGCATTGCTCCCATACTTCTCATGATGCTGAGCCTTTGAATATGCTGTCTCGGCTGCCCAAGATGCCCTCCTCCGTTCTTCACTGGCCGGCCACTAGCTCTCCTTCAGAGTCTGCCCAGCCATATTTTCTTCAAGAAGGCTTCCCTGTCTCCTCTCCTGTTCTCTAATTATGTGCTGCCATATTATTCAATACCTACCTCTGAGATAAAAGTTATTACACTTTATTAATACCGTCCATTTATGTGCCTATCTTATCCCCTTTAATCAGTTTCCTAAAAGTGGCATCACAGTGGGCACTAAATTAACATTCTTCTGAATAATGACTGAACCTTGCTTGACAATGTTACATTGTTTAGAGCACACAGACCCAGCCCCTAAGTAATCTTGTGGAAGAAAAGCTTTGTGCACAAACATGCACTTCACAACAATTGATATCCAAAAAGCCAAACAACATGGAAGGAATCGTGTAAAATTATGCCATTATTGGAATATTAAGCATCTGTTGGAAATTACGCTTATAAAGCAGTCATAATAACACCACAAAATGACAATAATAATGGTATAATATAATAATGGTAAGCGAACAAATATAATATATACATAACATATATATAACAAATAATATAATAATGGTAAGTGAACAAAAAGGAAACATTGGGGATGCCCGCGTGGCTGAGTGGTTGAGTGTGTGCCTTTGGCTCACGTTGTGATTCCGGGGTCCTGGGATCGAGTCCCACATCGGGTTCCCTGAAGGGAGCCTGCTTCTCCCTCTGCCTGTGTCTCTGCCTTCCTCTCTGTGTGTCTCACAAATAAATAAATAAAATCTTTTATAAAAAGGCAACATTGTATTTTCTAAAATACATAAAAATGCATGAAAGTATTAAATACACATAGTCCCACATTAAAAGTTGCAACATTATGGATTTTTAAAACTCTTCCTACTGTATTTTTTAAATGTCTAAAACTTGTACACATTTCACAAATTGAAAGGAAAGGTTTCTAATGAAGAAAAAAATAATATCTTAATGCAAATTCCACTGAAATCCATTGGCCAGAGCAGCTTGAAAACTAAAGCAGCGGTCATGCTTTCCCTCCCACAAGGTAGGATACGGGTATATGAAGGGGAATGGCGAAAATAAAGTCAGATCACAAAGCCTGCAAGGACAAAATACAGCTGGACAGCAAACAAATCATGCAATTGGCAAATAGATCGGGGGGAAAAAAAACGACAATCTCTTCCTACCACTCAATTTATCTTTTCTCAGGTTCCAAGAACCAGTCTATACTAGCAAAGACAGGATTGTGTACATTTTGTAGGCTTACATATGCCTGGCAGTTTCCAAAAATAATTCTCTTATGGCTGCCTCGAGTATGTTTGTGAAAATACACTGGCTCCCCGAGGAGTTGCTCTATTAAGACCCCGCTAAGTCCAACAGGGGCAGCTTTCAATAGGGAGGGACAAAAAAGAACTTTCATAAGGCTTCTCTGTGTTAAAACCACTTGGTCAGATCCTGTCATTATTTTTACAGTTATGAGAAATGAAATACCCGGATTACCCATTCAAAACCTCTTTTTGTTTTTGAACTCTGACTTTAAGTTACTTATACCCATTAGCATTACATTCCCCCCCAACCCCCCCAACCCACCCCTGTAATCTGTGGAACTTGTTTTAACTATGTCCATATTTCCCTTTAACTTCACATACAACTCTAGAGGTCTACATCTTGAACCCATAACCGAAATCCTATTTTTACATCAGTCAGAACACCTCACAGCTCACAACCCTCATGGGCTCCCACTATTCCGAGCAGTACAGAGCGTTAAAGGGGAAAACCCGCGAGGCGCAGGCGCTTTCAGCTCCTCCGTGGCATCGCTGGAATAAGCACGACTACAAGCCTCTTTGCCTTGCAGACCTGAGCCTTTACCGACCAATAGATCAATACTGCTTCCCATACGACTGTCTACACCCCTTATGTGATGATTTTGGATACACCTTCGTTACCAAGTTAGCCCTAAATAAACACAGGTTATAGGTGCAGAAAACTATTTTCGGTTTCGTCAGGGAAACATCCAGAGTGCCTACACTTGGTGCTCGAGTTGTTAAAACTGCAGGACAAGGGGGGGGGGGGGGCTCGGCGGTGGAGCACGTGACCCTGGGGGCGTGACCCTGGGGTCGCGGGATCGAGTCCCACTTCCGGCTCCCCGCGATGGAGCCTGCCTCTCCCTGTTTCTCATGAATAAATAAAATTTTTTTAAAAGCAACTGCGTGGTTAGATCTTGTCTTTCCTATTAGCGTCTGACCTGAAGGAGCAGAAGCCTTTTTTTTTTTCCATTCTGGTAAAGCCACGGCCTAATCGGCTCTCAGGAAACCTTTCAGGAGCGGACTGCACCGGGAAGCCCCGCGGTCCGGGTGTGGCCCTTGCGGGGACCGAGCGCTTGAGACGCCCGCGCCGGCGAGACCGCGGGGTTCGCGGCGCCCCCTCCACACACACACCCGGGCCGGGAAGGCACAGAGCCGCCCCGCCGCCGAGACGCTCGCAGCCGCGACCAACCCAGGCTCGCCGCCCCGGAAGTTATCCGCGGCGCCTTTACATCACTTCCGGGCAGGGTTCACTTCCTCCCCGACGCGGAAGTGCGGGGAGGCCCCGGGGCCGAGGGCGGCGGACGGAGCTTTGGTGCCGCCGTCCGCCTCGGGAACGTTCTGGAAGGCTAGATCCCTGGGAAGCCGGGTCCCGGCAGCCCCGACGAGACGAAGCCGGCGTTCCTCGGCCTGGGAGCCGATGCCGGCCGCGCCCGGGAGGCCCCGTAGCGGGGCCGGACCATGAGCCTGCTGGGCGGCCCGGCCTCCTCGCCGCGCGCCCCGCTGCCGTCCAGCAAGGCCAGGATGAAAAAGCTCCCGAAGAAGAGCCAGAACGAGAAGTACCGGCTCAAGTACCTGCGGCTGCGCAAAGCGGCCAAAGCCACCGTGTTTGTGAGTCTGACCGCCGCTCGGCGCTTGTCCGCCTCGACACTCCTGTCCCTCGCGACGCGTCTCCGCACGGCGCTCCCCGGGCGGGGCGGCGGGCACCGCGGGGTCGGCTTGCGCACACCCGCTCTGTCTCGGCCGCCGGGCGTCCCCGGACGCCTTAGGTCGTTTCCGAGCCCGCTGCCTGCCTTTCGGAGTTGGTGAAGATTGAAGTGAGGAAGGTGGAGTGCTCGGCACCCCGAGGACGTGCCGGGGACTTGGCGGTCCTTGTCTCTCTGACCGCAACACTCTGGGAAAGGCGTTGGATTCTCAAGAGGACCCTAGAGGGGGGCACTGAAACCCAAAGAGATGATTTGCCCCGATCACTGGCCCCGGTTCTCTACCACTTCCACTACACAGCTTATTCCCAGGCACCCTGAATACACACAACTGACCCCTGCCCCAAGCAGGCCCGGGAAGCTTTCCAGTCATTTACCCCCACCCCACCCCCGCCACCTTTTAATACCTTGAGTCTCTCTAGTGTCTTTGCTTGTTCTTCTGTTGTAGAGGCACTGAGTTTACCGACCGAGCGAGCTGGCCTGCAGGCCCCGGTCCGTGTCACGGTTTATCCCGGCTCGCCCAGGCCTGCCTCCGGGCTGGGAAGTCGGGAACCGAGTCCTCAGTCGCGCTTCCCACGTCTGAATCCCCGACCTTACCCTCTCCTCTCTACCAAAAGCTTCAACATTTCTCTCAGCTTTTTTGGGGGAAGCCTAAGGGAAGGTTTGGAAATTAAAACATTCTTTCCAGAAGCAATCATTTAGCACTTGCAGTGCGCTCTGGAGAGAAATGAAGGAAGTAGAATGAAGAGGACTTGATACTTCATTGGCCATTCCCTTTCTTTTATGCCCTCCCTACATGTCAGCGGTACCTAAGGTCTAGGTTACCAGAAGGAGGTTGGTTCCATCCAGTACTCGAAGCAGGCTTTGTGGAGAGAAGGGGGTGCCTCTTTGAACATTCAGAGTGCGAGGTCTCCCCTGGGGAACATCCAGAGGACAGTGTGTCCTTTACAGCTCATGCTTGGCAAACAGATTGCATCAGAAAGACAGATGATTCTTGAGTACCCATGAGTAGATTACGAAGTTTAAGAATATTGCATATTACAGTTGATTTTGTTCTGCCCAGCTCTACTCTTCAAGGTCCATGTAGCGTGAGATGCTTTGGGTTACATTGGTTTTGTGAGCTCCCCAAGAGTCAAGGCGCTTGGGAATGGACATTTCTCATATTTGGAAGGATTAAACTTAAGCAGTATGCCCTTTTCTCTGCCAAAGGCTACCCTAATTAGGGTGATCATATGTCTTGGTTTGCGTAGGGCAACCCTAGTTCTACTACACTGTACTGGCAAAATAATTACCAGCATCCCGTTTTCATTCAGACATGTCCCAGTTTTAGTAAGTTATATAATTACCCTGCCCATAGTGGAACTTGACTCTACCTTTACCTGTACATTTTTTTAAAAGTTTGTCTGCAAGGTAGAGTAGCTCACCCAGCAATATAGACTATTTTGGTTTGAATTATAGCTCCTCTTGGCGTGCCTGGGTGGCTCAGTTGGTTAAGCATCGGACTCTTGAGCTCAGGGTGGTGAGATTGAGCTCAGTGTTGGACTCCTCACTGGGCATGGAGCCTGTTTAGGATTCTCTGTTCTTTCCCTCTCTCACAGCCCCTTTCCCCACACACCCCCCGCCAATCTCGTTTGAGCTCTCAAAAAAAAAAGAAAAGAAAAGAAAAGAAATACAGCTTCTCTTCCTAGCATAATACTTTGGTCTTTTATTCTTTTTATGTGATTTTATGCAAAAATTTTTCTTAAAGGAAAATGCTGCTATTTGTGATGAAATTGCTCGTCTTGAGGAAAAATTTCTTAAAGCAAAAGAAGAAAGACGGTGAGCTGCCTTCATTTTGTGTTCAAAATCACATTTTCAGTGATTGATACAGTGTTACTGTTTTGGAAATTTTTTCCAGTAGAATTTTTGTGCATTATAGGACCCATTGGCTACTGATCAAGTACAGAGAAACTCACAACCGCTGGTACTGGCTCCCATTTACCCAAGTCATGTTGGACCCTGGGGATGAGACAGCTCCTCTGTTCATCTTTCTGACATGACCCTCTTGCCATATCTAATAAGCTATCTTCTTATAACTCTTCAATTATAAAAGAGAAGGGATAAAAGAAACTGCCTCTCATTCCATAAATACTCAGTATGTACTACTCTATGCAGACCACAGTCTGTATATAAAATATATACATAAGCAGGTCATGGTATGTACCTTTTGGAAGCATAACACCTTTCAACATCCAGGTAGAGGAACACTCTAGATGCAAGAGAGATAAGCTACAGTCCTCTGTATGGCTCCTTGACATATTGTCCTCTGGAGCTTCATTATTCCCTGGGTCCAAGAAGAACTTTATTTTTATGAGTGTGATAATCTTTGTGTATAATTCTGGCTTTTCCAGCACTTGAGTAAAATATTGAACTGATATCAAACAGAAGTTCATACCTCTGCTCCTTTTCCTTCCCAACCTCAGGTATTTGCTAAAGAAGCTCCTCCAGCTTCAGGCTCTAACTGAAGGGGAAGTACAGGCTGCAGCTCCTTCCCACAGCTCCAGTTTGCCCCTGACTTATGGTGTGGCCAGCACTGTGGGAACTATACAGGGAACTGGGTCCATTTCTGGGCCCAGCACTGGGGCTGAGGAACCATTTGGAAAGAAATCCAAGAAGGAGAAAAAAGAAAAAGGCAAAGAGAACAACAAACTGGAAGGTACCTTGGGGAGAGGATATCAGTTGCCCCAGTGGCCCAATGACTGTTGGCAAAGAACTGGTACTAACATGACCACAGATATACTCAAACTCTCATCTGGTCCTTAAGCAGCCCTCCCAGCCCTCAGAAAGCAAGTATATCAGAGCTACTTTGGGTGAAGGAATTTTAGACAGACCTGGCTAAATATGAAGAGGGCAGGGTAAGGGCCTCCCCCCTGCTCCCACACTTCCAGGTCTTTGGGATGCCTTCAGTTCAGTCTTTCCTAGAGGCAGGGAAATGGGCTAGGTGGCCTCTTGAGCACACAGATGGCTTGGGAAATTTATGATCTGTTAAATAAAGTAAGAGGCCTTAAAAAGTGCAAGCCTTTTAGGTCCTCAGCACTAATGTTAAAATTAGCCACTGCCAGGTGGGTGGGTTAGATACTCTGGGCTTTTGAGGAAAAGCCCCCTGTGCCCATTCAGGGAGTATATAGAACCAGGATTGGCTTATGGCTCTTAGCATTCACATGTCAATTTTTCCCTTCCCCTGAGCATTGGGAGGGACCTAAAGTGGGTGACCCCAGATTTGCGTTTCAGTTCTGAAGAAAACATCCAAGAAAAAGAAAATGGAGGGAGGTGCTCGCAAGCTGGTTCAGCCCATTGCCCTGGATCCCTCAGGACGGCCTGTGTTCCCCATCGGACTGGGGGGTCTAACAGTATATAGCCTGGGGGAGGTGAGTGAGACCAGCGATACATAGAGAGGAGAATCAGAAATACGGGAATGGGGTTGAGCCTTCCCTCCCCGTTCCCATTAGCCGGAGTCCCTTGCTGATCCAGACCAACCCCAGAAAACCTCCAGTCCCTAGGAAACCAGGTCAGTTTTGTCTACTGCCCAGCCTACACACTTTCTCTCTGTGATTCAAGTCATTCTTTGCAACCCCAAAATGGTCTCAAGGGCTACTACACACAGTACACTGGACTTCTGAATTCTCCAGCGACCTTAGTCGCAGATTCGGGGAATCTCTCTTCTAGATCATCACCGACCGACCTGGCTTCCATGATGAGAGCGCTATCTACCCTGTGGGCTACTGCAGTACTCGAATATATGCCAGCGTGAAGTGCCCAGACCAAAAGTGTCTGTATACCTGTCAGATCAAGGATGGTGGCATGCAGCCTCAGGTACCCACTCCTTATGACCACTGTTTTTCTTTTCTTTGTTTTTTTGTTTTTGGGGTTTTTTTTGTTTTTTTGGGTTTTTTTTTTGAGAACCTTCCCTGTGACAGCCACTTATGGGTATTACCTGTTTTGACACTTAAGCACATACCGTACAGTCACCATTTGAGTAACCCCAAAATGCAGAAAAGCGATTAGCTCTAAATCAGACATTTGCTAATAAGTGCTTGAGCTGGTATTCGGATCTATATCTGTCTGGCTCTCATAGTGACGACCTTTCCTTTGAACCCTGCTGCTTGTACTGTTGCTATGGTAACTGTGTGAGGCTAAACAAGCCTATATACAGGAAAGACTAATTTGATACTCTGCCATTTCAGAGGACCAGGATGGGAGTAGCAAAGATGGGGGTGTACCTATTGGTTTCTGGTTGCACACGCTCTTAAGAACCTGGAAGATGTAAACCTTAGTTTTGTTAAATACCTTTGTTCATCCTTCCCACTGCTACCAATTCAAGGCAGCTCATTTTCCCCACCCATCACCTCTGATCATTAGGAAAAAAATAGACCATTCTCAAAGCTCCAGGCTTCAATGTCTGATGTTACAGATCACCAGAAAGTTGGGTGGAAGGAAGTAAAGGCAAGGAGGGGTACCTTTGAGCAGAAGCTGAGAGTCAGCCTGATGCATGTGGATAATACTACAGCTTGCCTCTCCTGGTTAGAGCGTTGTTAGATGCAGGTGACTGTTTAGATGACCTGGCCACTGCAGGAGTTCTGTTTAGAAAGTATTCTAACAGAAAGACTCCTTGTAGCAATAGCCCATATTTATAACAAATTTATAAATTCACTGCAAATGTAATCAAAATTCTAATAAGATTGTAATGGATACTGACAAGCTGATTCTTAATTTCCTCAAAGACAAACTGCTGAAATATTTCTGAAAAGAAAAGTTTGTGGGATTTTAAGTTTCCCCCCCTTTTATTTTTAAAGCTTATTAACCTCTCGACATTATTTTCAGGTACATCATGAAATTTAGTTCTTTCTTTTTCCAACTAACATGAAGTAATCTCTAGTGTACATATAATGCATATAATATTTCAGTATGCTTCCAGATGATTCTTTTTCATCTCTATAAATGCTAACAGGACTTTTAATTACTTTAGCTTTATAGAATGTTTCATACTATATGTTAACAGAAATATAGAAAAATATTTTTATAATCTTAAAGTGAGGTGAAAGCTTTTCTTTAGTAGGGCATGAAATGTAGACATCATAAAGGAAAATAGTAACATATTTGACCATTAAAAATATAATGAATGACAAAAGACCTGATAAATTAAAACTCAAGCAAAAAAAAAAAAACAGGAAGAAAATATATAACTGTGGATTAATATCCAGATAAAGTGTTCCTCTGGTAAAATGCAAAAAAACAATCAGAACAGGTATTTCATAGAAACAGTGCATATGGTTGGTAAGAACAGACCTCATTAACAATTAGGGAAATATAAATAAAAAGGCCCTATTTGGGGACGCCTGGGTGGCTTAGCAGTTGAGCCTCCGCCTTTGGCTCAGGGTGTGATCCCAGAGTCCTGCGATCGAGTCCCACATCAGGCTCTTTGCATGAGGCCTGCTTCTCCCTCTGCCTATGTCTCTGCCTCTCTCTCTGTGTCTCTCATGAGTAAATAAATAAAATCTTTTTTTTTTTAAAGGTTCTATTTTTCTCCTAGGCAAACAAGAGAGAGATTCATAATATTTAGTGTTGGCCAGGATATAGGAAAACAAGTATGCATTAGTACAAGTGAAAATTTTCAGTCTTTTGGAAGGCAAGTGGGGAATACTGACAAATTTAATATGTGTGTCCTTTGACCCAGAATACTGCTAAGTATTCAAGTATTTCCTAGAGAAATGTGCAAATGCTAGTAAAAGAGTTAATATATAAGTTATATAACTTAACTGTACATAATGGCATGTATGCAATGGCAAGAAAATAGGAATAGCTGAAATATGCATCAGTAGGAGAATAGATAAAAATTAAGATTTATCCACCTCGTGTATATTATGTAGCAGTTAAAAGAATGAAGTAGAGTTATACATACAAACAGGGAAAGCTCTCCAAGACCAAAATAGTAGATTGTGGCCTTTTATTTGCTCTTTGTGCAAAATAGTATAGTGCATACAGTATAAAAGATTGGCATCAAAGTGACCAATACCAAAAAAGAGAGCAGCCCTGGAATAACCAAAGAAAACTGTCTGTGTTTTTTTCATGCATGGCTGAGAAGTAGACACAAACCATTAAGTGTCTTCAATTTGCAGGGTAGGTCTTTGGTTGAAGTAACAAAACTGCTGACTAAAACTCACAAGATAATGATTATTGACAAAACTTAAAGAGCTCTAAAGGGACACCTGGGTGGCTCAGTAGTTGAGTGTCTGCCTTTGGCTCAGGGCATGATCCAGAGGTCCTGGGATCGAGTCCTGCTTCAGGCTTCTCCCTCTGCCTGTGTCTCTGCCATTCTCTCTTTCTGTGTGTCTCTCATGAATAAATAAATAAAATCTTTAAAAAAGAAAGAAAGAGCTCTAAGATTTGACACAGTAAAATTGAAGTGAAAACTGCAGAAGAAAACTAACAGCCGCAAAAACCATACTCAGGAGACTAGATTTGGGATTCTAAAAAATGATTAATAATGCACATGATAGTTTGAAAATATACAGAAAAGAAATTAATTCTGTTTGGAATAATTTGGTTAAAGTAAACATTTTTTAAAAAATAGATACTGTTTTGGTTTTCCTTTGGTTTTTCTTAAGTTTTAATTTAAATTTTAGTTAACATACAGTGTGATGTTAGTTTCAGGAGTAGAATGTAGTGATTCATCAGTTCCATGAAGTACCCAGTGCTCCTCACAAGTGCGCCCTCTGACTCCCCATCCCCCATCTAGCCCACCCCTTGCCTGCATCCCTCTAGCAGCCCTCTTTGTTCCCTCTAGTTAAGAGTCGGTTCTATGATTTGCCTTTCTTTATTTCACCCTGTGTTCATCTGTTCTATTTCTTAAATTCCAGGTATGAGTGAAATCATGTTATTTGTCTTTCTCTGACTTATTTCACTTAGTAGGATACATTGTAGCTCTGTCCATGTCATTGCAAATGGCAAGAGTTTATTCTTTTTCTTTATCCATCAGTCTCTGGACATTTAGGCTCTTTCCATAATTTGGCTATTGGAGATAATGCTGCTATAAATATCAGTGTATTTATACCTTTATTTTTTTTAAATTTTTTAATTTATTTATGATAGTCATACAGAGAGAGAGAGAGAGGCAGAGACACAGGCAGAGGGAGAAGCAGGCTCCATGCACCGGGAGCCTGATGTGGGATTCGATCCCGGGTCTCCAGGATCGCGCCCTGGGCCAAAGGCAGGCGCCAAACCGCTGCGCCACCCAGGGATCCCTATTTATACCTTTAAATCACTGTTTTGTATCCTTTGCGTGAATACCTAGTAGTGTAATTGCTGGGTCACAGGGTAGTTCTTTTTTTTTTTTTTTTTTTTTTTTTTTAACTTTTTGAAGAAACTCTGTACTGTTTTCTGTTGTTTCCTCTGTTGTTAATTTTAAAAGCTATCCTGACGGGTGTAAAGTGATATCTTATTGTAGTTTTGACTTGTATGTCCCTAAATGATGAGTGATATTGAGCATCTTTTCATGTCTGTTAGCCATCTGTATTTTTCTTTGGGAAAATGGATACTGTTTAACCAAACTTTATAGATCACTAGTCAAGGAACTTAATTGGCTAAATAGAACTTGTTACAGAAATATTTTCTTCACAAAAATTCATTAAACTTGTAGAAAACTGGTCAAGGAATTAAGATGGCTAGAAAATATATGTTATAAAAATACTTCCTTGGCAGAAATTCCTCAGTATTAGTATAGTTTTGATTAAAGGGTTTATATATATTTGTGTGTGTGTGTGTGTGTGTGTATATATATATATACACACACACACACACACACAAAATGGCCTGTGTTCCTCCTAAACATTAGAGTTAACCTAAGATTACATGATGTTATATGATCTCATATATTTCTAAAATACCATTTGTGGGGCACCTGGGTGGCTCAGTCAGTTGAGTATCCGACTGTTGATTTCGGCTTAGGTCATGATCTCAGGGTCATGAGATGGAGCCCTGAGTCAGGCTGCCCCTCAGCAAGGAGTCTGCTTCTCTTTCTCTCTCTCCTTCTGCCTCTCCCCCCACTGACTCTCTCTCTCTCTAATAAACCTTTAAAATAAAAAAGTAGGGGGGGCCTGGCTGGCTCAGTCACTTAGTGTCTGCCTTCTGCTCAGGTCATGATCTCAGGTCCTGAGATTGAGCCTCACATCGGGCTGCATGCTCATGGGGAGCCTGCTTCTCCCTCTCCCTCTGCCTTCTACTTCCCTGCTTGTGTTCTCTGTCTGTCAAATAATGTCTTTTTTAAAAAATAAAAAATAAAAATCATTTGTACTTACAGATATAAGTAAGTGGATAGGAAAGGTAGTAACAAATTAAGTGTTGACTTGTGGAGAGCAGTCAAGTAAGGTGTATTGCACCAAAACAATCAAAGGACTTTGTTTTCCTGGACTGAATTTTTAACAGCCCTCTAGGAAATTGTGCCCACCTTCTAGTATCATATACATCAGCTTCAAGATCTAGAGTGAAGTAGTAGTTATAGGAGTAATAGGTCTTTCTACTATTTCCTCCTTCATGGTTGATCTCATTGCCCTTTGGTCTTTCTCAGTTTGAAATTGTTCCTGAAGATGACCCTCAGAATGCCATTGTCACCTCTTCTGCAGATGCCTGTCACGCAGAACTGCTCAAGACCATAAGTGCTGCTATGTAAGTTGAAACTCAAAGACAGTCTGAATAGATCACTTGTAGAGTGAGACTTTGTTTTAAATGTACGGAAATCCTATATTTATAGAGTGCTCTCCTGTATCCTTTAGATTTCTTACCAGAAATCCTTTGGATTTCTCCAGAGTATCCAAGTCAAGAAAGTTTGTTCTCTGCACTCATACCCACATCCATTCCTGAACCTTTCTCATCTCCCTCTAAACTTTTAAACTACAAATCCTCCCTCTCCTTTTTAGGGGAAAACTAATGCCCAACCTCCTTCCATGTGGAGCTGACTTTTTTGGGTTTTCTCATCCAACTATTCACAACTTGATCCAGAGCTGTCCAGGAGCTCGAAAATGCATCAAGTAAGTGTGGTCAAATCCATTCCCTTGAGAGAAGTCCTGTGATGAGTGGGTCAGGGACCTAAGCCGACAGTTACTGCGTTGCTTATTCTTACACTTACTGAGCTGCTTCTTTGTGCAAAGCATGCTTGTTCCCAGCCGGCGCACCTCAGTATTAGTCCCCTTGGCCTCAAGTGAGCAGGAGCCAGTACCCCACTGTACTAGAATTACCATTTTCTGTGAGTACCATGAGAGCAGAAGGGTTGGGATGTCCTCAGAATGACATGTCCCTAAAGGCACCTGTCTTCTCTTAGTTTCTTTGTTAATATGATTTTTAGATATATCTATGGGAGGAAATACCTGATCTGGAAGTAAGAACAGGTCGTTACAACTAACACACAGCTCTTGATAACGATACCCTTTGATCTCGCAGTTACCAGTGGGTGAAATTTGATGTGTGGAGACCTGGAGATGGGCCACCGCCCCAAGGACTGCCAGAGGATGATCCAACTATAAGCTTCGAAGCCTTTCACAGACAGGCATTTGATGAAGATCATGTTGATCCCATCCTGCAAGGTAGCTTCATTTTACCTTTCCGGCTTGAAAATTGTTTTTACGCCGCCCCCTGCTCTCCAGAGTTGACTAATCCAGATAGCTGGCCAGTAAGTGATAGAAACTTCCACCGCCCCAACGGCAGAGTCCCAGGCTCAAGGATGGGCTGCCCCACCAAGCTCTCCGGCAGTGCTGGTGGCAGTCACAGCGAGCAGCTGCCATCAGGCTAAGGCAGGGCCCCCGGAGAAGTTCAGCTTTCTCATTTTCTAACCTAAATACGACCACACGGAGCTCCAGGGGAGCGTTCACGGTGCAGGACTAAAATTTCAAATGAAGTGAAGGGGACCAGGTCATGGCCTTGGTCCCACCTATGGTCAGTGGATTCCCGGCCACAGAAGCGTGGAATGATCAGGGAGTCTGGCACTGAGTCATAAAGGGAGAGCCCTGGACTGGAAATAATAGAATTAAAATTCTCACTCTCTAACATATAACCCTAGCCAAGTCACTTACTCTGTTTTGGCCACAATTTTCTTAAAAAGTTCTGTCCTGTCTTTCCAGACGAGGGCAAAATTCAGCTGGCAGATTTGTAAGGGTCTTAGGAATTGTAAGGGCGTACTACATGCATCTGATCAGTCCCCTGAGATTGCCAGTGGAACTGAAGGAATGTTCTTCTCCAGGATCCTTGGACCTTCCAGAGCTTCAGCCCACACCCTTCGTGTCCTCTTACCAACCCATGTTCCTGGCGCACGAACCCCTGGCGGACACTCACCTACAGCACCTGAACTCTCTGTCACAGTGTAGCCCAACGCAGTCTTCAGACTGACCAGGAAGGGGTCACGTCCCACATCATTTAACTTAAGACTCCAAATGTGGAAGAAGACAGCAGTTCGGGAGTGAAGGAGACAATTAACACATTGTCGTGGACATTCCTGTGCCGACAGTATTCCCCGGGAAAAACTGCAGCTGCTTTATTTTTAGCAATAAATTTCTCTTTACAAATCTGCTTATTTTCATCTTATAATCGGGATTTTTTTTTTTTTATTTGCTTAGCTCTGCCTGACGTAGAGTAAACTTAAGTGTTCTATAAGCCAGAGTGCGAGAAGGCTGCGGACTCAGAAAGGAGAGGCGAGAGTCTAACAGCCCTCCACCTGGATTCTGACCCTAGCTCCAGGAACGACGTCCCAGCCCCTGCCACCCAAGCACCGGCTTTATTTTCACGTCCGTACGATCCCAGTCCAGTGCTGCTTATCCCCAAGCTGGAGAGGCCCGGCCAAGGCACACCGTTCATCTTTATCATCACACATCATCCTTCAAGGGAATCAGAAAGTCCTCTGTAATCCTGTCTATCCCTTTTGCCATTCCTTATCTGAGAACATGCTTGTAGCCAAATACCTTGAGTCCACACAATACCAGATCCAGCGTGATGGGGAGGGAGGCTCTCATCCTGCAGGGCAGACTCGCCCGGTCACTTCACTAGCCGGGCAGTAACGCAACTGGTGTTCGATGCAACCAAATGTGCTGGCCCTGCTTAGGGCACTGAGGGAGAGGCTTACTACCTCGCCCGACCCGGACCACTGGCAGTACCACGTGGGCTGCCCTCGCTGTCCGTCCTTCCAGGTACCAGGGCCAGATGGAAGGAAGCAACGGAAGGACCCCCCCCAGAGGGGGAAGAACGGGGAAAGAGTGGTGACAGTTGTCACTGCACTGCAGTTCCTAACTGCTGACTGGGGACAACAAGGGGGTTCTTGTTTCCTAGGAGTAGGTGCATCAGTGGAGGGAGGGGGCAGACAGCCACACTGGCCACGGAAATTCCAGAAACGAAAGTAACTGCTATTAACTTTCTGACTCTTAATTATAGACTTTTTATAAGTTTGTGTAGCTTTTACAGTACAAGAAAGTAAATAAAATTTGGATAACAGCAAACCTGGGGTATAAAAGGGATTACTCAAAGCTGTTAATGCTTCCATGTTTTCCTTTGCTGTGTATGTTGGCTAGACACGTGCACTTCCACAGAATGGATACCTGCTGCTTTTACCATACAGCAGATATACTGTATTACATACAGTCTGAGTAAAACACATAAAGGTGAGCCTCCTTTTTAAGAAAGACATTTTAAAAATTTTTAAATAAGTTATTGTGCTGTTTGGTTTGATAAGAGTATTTACTTTGTAGCTTTCCTAGAAGAATGGTTTTCAAACTAGAGATCCCAACCCATTGGTTTTTCCTAAACAGGGAGTCAAGACCTCTATTTTTTCAATTAAATAAAACACTTAGAACTTAGTAGAATGCCTCACATGCCAAAATGTTCAAACTTGGATTTCGACTATTGTGTGTGTATGTGTATTTATATAAAAAATCACATGCATCCATATGAAGGGGGTACATGGAATAAATGTAAAACGTTTTTACTATGGGTCATTTTAAAAAACTTGAACCCTCCCCCCCCCCCCCCCCCCCCCCCAGTATACTTAACACATCTTTTCATCTCTTGGATTGTTAAAGATTCAAATCTGACAATATCCAGTGTCAGTGGGATTGAGGCTAAATGGCACCATAGCTTAGTGGGTCTGTAAACCATTGGACCCTTCAGGAGAGTTAAGCTGCAGTTATCAAAATGTTAAACATATTTATCCTTAAAACTGTTACTCCACATTAAGGATCCTGAGGAGGTAAGCGCACTATGATGTTTGCCTGTAACATCCATCACAGTATTCATTTTAGCAGGGAAAAACTGGAAAAAAATCTCTATGTCAACTAATGGAAAATTGGTTAAAGTATGGGGCTCCCGCAAACTGAAACACTTAATCTAACTGAATAATATTCAGTTCATGTAGGAAAATTATTTTGCTTGAGTAAGTCAAAAACCGATTATAAAATGATACAACGTGTAGTGTGTAAATATAACCCAAGCAAATCAAGTGAATGTTTACCAAAATATTAAATGTTTTTTGCCAAATGGTGAATTTTGGGGTGATTTTTACTTGTTTATACTTTTTGTTAGTGTCCAAGTCTACAATAATTGTAAATCTCATTTTTTAAATGCTAAAAACTTAAATTATTCAGCCATTAAAATGAAATTTCACATGACTTTTAATTTATCTACTACCTAAAGCTAATTTTTCCCCTTGTGGCACAGGTTACTGGGGGTGAAAGGAGCCTGGGCATCGGGTTCCTGACCATGCCGAGCCGCCTGCAAATTAGAACAGCCCATGTGTGCATGTGTGTCGGTAGAGAGGAGGGTAGATTTACTTTTTCTCAGGAGTCTGTTCCTAGGTTTGTGGTTTCCCTCAGGTCAGATGCAAATGAGGTCAAAGAATGGGTGTTGGGAGTTAGTTGTACACTAGGAAGTCCTCAGAGGAGCCAAAGTTCCTTGCAGACTGTGTATTTGTGCTGGTGTTTTACTAGATAAATCCTGGCACTGACAGAGCTGGTCCTGATGCTCAGAGCTACACTTGGGCCCTTTGGGGTCAGTCAGGTACGCGCTTATTGCTTTCGTTCTTTTCCCCCATTAAGGGAGTGGAACCTACTCCGGCTTCAAAGAACAATTTACAAACCTGTTCCTAACCCAATTTTGATGGGTCATAAATGTATACATGCCACTAATGATGATACTTTTATTTCCAAATTCCAATAGATGACACAAATATCAGGTGCAGTTAGCGTTTTTAATCAACCAATAAACAGCAGTATGATTAACACACAGAGCCCACTTTCACATTTGTCCCATCTGGATTATTTTTCTAAATGCTTATCGTGTAGCTTTATTTTCAGCCTCTTTTTTCTTCTATCTGGGTTATCCTTTTTTTTTTTTTTTTAAGATTTTACTTATTTATTCATAGAGACACACAGAGAGAGAGAGGCAGAGACACAGGTAGAGGGAGAAACAGGCTCCATGCAGGGAGCCCAATGTGGGACTCGATCCCAGGTCTCCAGGATCACACCCCGGGCTACAAGCGGCGCTAAACCGCTCAGCCACCAGGGTTGCCCTGGGTTATCCTTTTTATAGGTAAACCTCTTACCTCAGCTTTCTACTGAGCCTTCTTGCCCCTCCATGACCTCTGTTTTCACGTTGTCCAGAGCCAGGATGTCCCTCTTTCTCCTGACCCCTTTAGGCAGCCCCTACGCACCTCACCAAATGCCTGTGTGCAGTGCTGGCTGGTTTCAAACACTCAGGTTATTGTTATTTAGACCAAAGGAACAGAACTGTTTTTGGCTGAAGAGAGAACACAAATAAGGCTAGAAAGATTTCGGTTCCACATAAGGAAAAACTTAGGAAGTTTAGAAACTTCATACAGAGATTCGGTAACCACTTGCCAGGTTTCATAAAGAACACATTAGTATGAGCTGGCCCACGTGGCCTTGAAGTTCCTTCCAACCATGAGTTTCCACAATTCTGGACATAAGGGGGCAACTGTGTGACAGATCACACTCCCCACAGAGAAGTGAATGACACAGGTTCCATTTGTTTGTAGCTGGGAATTAGTCCAGTAAGACACCTAGGCTGATTAGGGGACAAAAGGCAAGCATCTCGTTTGCTTGCCAGTACTGGCTCATCTCATAATCAGAATACAGAAACAGCCATGTGCTAGCAGGGAGCTGCCCAGTGCTTTTCTGTTAGTTGCCTTTAAAAGCAATAGTCATCACTTCAACACCAAAAATCCAAATCTAAAGGACCCACACTTAAGTTCAATATATGATCATATGCCACTAAGTCAATTAGCAAGCTTGCTGTGCTCTCCAGGACTCTAGTTGGTCATGAAAGCAATGAAGGGAGGCGCTGGCAGGGTGCTGCTGGGATGGTAGATGGGGCACTGCTTATATTCACAAGGCCATGTGGCCCAGGCATAGCGAACAGCAGCCAGAGTGCCACGACAAGAACCGGTACTCAGAGTCAGAGTCTGAGCCGAGAAAGCATTCATGGGAGCCGGGAGCCACTTGCACTGATGATTGCTGCAACATGATATCTAAAGAGAGAATCATAAAGTCAGGATGGTTAAGTCAGGATAATTCCAAGAGATTGGGAACTGCCCATTAGACAGACTAGAAGGGAGAGAAGGAGCCACTCTTAGTCATGGGTCCATTTCCTACAATAACCAGAACAAACCTGAGTCCAGTTTGGGTTTGGTCAACATAGCCATAGTGTGATGATAAATGTTGACGTGATAAAATAAATTAATAAAACACTGAGTTACTGAGGGAGACAAGGAACCATAATCAGAGCATTTAGAGAAGGTTCCCCTGAACAACCTTGCTGTGATCCTTCCGACCAGTTGGCAAAGCTCAGGACCTGAGCCAGTGGAGCCATCCAGCTGCTGCTACCACCCTGGCACTCCCAAGGGAGCCAGGCAATGAGGAAGGGGCACAAAGGAACCTTGGATAATTCACCTTTCTCCAAACAGAAAGCAATCCAGTGAAGGGGACATAAATTATCCAGTACCCACAGGTTAAATTCTATCCTGCTCCCAACTCTGATTCTAAGTCCAGATGACGGGCAGATGGCCAGCAGCTGACTACAGAGAACGAGCTCAGTATGTATACTTCTGGGGAGCTGGAATGACCTAAGACCCGGTGTTCTAAGCTCAATGGGGTAAGTGCTGCCCAAGCACCTGAGGCCAGTGGATGTTGTAGCTGGGACTCCGGAGGAGGAGCACCCTAGGTAAACTCATGTACAATTAAAGTATGTCTTCAATATTCATTCATTCCTTCCAGTGACCTTTTACCTCCCCCCACACACAACTCCCCCTGCAGCATGATGGCCTCATGGTCCCCAGAGACAGTCATCTGCATGTTCCATGAGTAATGCCTCCAGATGCACCTCAACTTTGGAAGACCCCTACATAAGCTCTGTAATTATTAGCTCTACTTCCACAGTGGAATGACCCTCACAAGGTATGAGAAGAAAGTAGTTCCATTACATTAATTCACACTGACTTACAAATCCCCAAGCTAAGCCTCTCAAAGAAGACACTAAACTCAGTCTCAGAATTTGGGAGAGTGTGACATAAAAAAGACATCCAAGGATGAGGGAAATAACCCTGAGTGAGGGAAATAACCCTGAGTGAGGTTACCAATCTTCCAATTGGTAACCTACAAATAAAGCCACAGGCCTTGCCAGAGCAAAGATGAATGCTCTGCGAGCAAAATACAAAAGGAGTATTTTAATGTGGATTCATTTTCCTTTCCTTGATTGTCCTATCAAAATTGCCTCTAAGTGAAAGAATTAATAGCTACTCAGTCACCCCTCTGGGATAAACTCCGCCCTGCCAAAAGAAACCAAGCTCTGCCCACAGAAATGTTACAATTAAAGAGATGGGCTTCAGTGTGGAGAAAATCCTGACTCCCAACACAGGACGAACCCCTGTTGTTTCAACTATTCTCACCTCAAATATCTTGTCCTGCCTCTGCACCTGGATCTCCTGAGAATACATGAGGTTGAGCAGCCCCTTGTCGGCCAAGAGTTCCATCTTCTCAGGCAGTGGTCCTTGAAAGATCACCTTCTCCCCATAAGCCACTGCTCGGGCCCCCAAGTGCAGCCGGTAGGCCACAGTCTGCTTGTCTCGAGGGTGGATGCTATAGGATAAACAACAGGGAGAGAACTTCAGGTTTGAGCTCAACGGTAACCATACTTTTTTTTTAAGGATTATACAAAGCACCCTTTAGAAAGGTAAGAATAAAGATGCCTGGGTGGGGGGTGGGGGAGACCCCTGGGTGGCTCAGTCAGTTAAGCATCTGCCTTCAGCTCAGGTTATGATCCCAGGTTTCTGGGGTCAAACGCTGCATCAGGCTCCCTGCTCAGCGGGGAGTCTGCTTCTCTCTCCCTGCTTGTGCTCTCTCTTGCTCTCTCAAATAAATAAATAAAATTTAAAAAAAAAGAATAAAGTTGACTAAATCTAACAGGGATCAGTGGCTCAACAGCTTAAGAGACATGGGTGAATGATAATAATCATAAATGAGGCTCTGAGCCCCCCATGGGTTACAAACCTTGAAAAAGTAGAGGACTTGGAAGGAAGGAATAAATGTCCCTGAGGGAGGAGGAAAGGCACCAGAGCAGAGCTAACTCGAAGTTATTCTAACCACTGAAATCCTCTGAATCCATTGTTCATTACTTGGTCTCCTCCTGGTTTTATTCATCTAATCAATCAATCAATCTTCTTTGTTCAAAAATAAATATTTGTTAAAGTTCCTACTATAAACCAGACACTAAGTGTTGGGCCCCGTTTCATTTCAAATCCCCTTGTATCCCACAGCTGGCGTGTGGGAGTCATCGGAGCCACTCACCCGTATCACGTTACTCCCTGTCTGAGTTCACTGAAGCCAGGCACAGCCGCATGGCCTGCTCTGGCCAATGCAATGTGAGCAGAAGTTACCTTAATCACCAGTGTGAGCCTTGAAGGTGACTGGAAGCACAGATCAACTTGGAATCTCTGTCACTCTGGATCTGTGAGGGATTATAATGAGCAAAGCCTCTCTACTGACCTTCTTTGGACTTGTGATGTGAACAAGAAATGTTGTTCCATCAAGGCACTGCTATGTTGGGGGGTTTAGTTACTGCAGCACGGGCCGGTGTAAATGATTAATAGAGAACACTCATAAGGTCCAATCCTTAGAGCACTCTGTGCCCCTCACAAGTGAACGTCAGAGTGAAGGCCACAGACAAAGAACATATAGTATTGTTCAAGCAAAGCCCAAGAAGCACCCCCATACCTGCCAAAAGGTGACTTCCTATCGCAGAGATCCATTGCTACTGCCATGAAAGTGTTGGGCATCCTCAGGTTGGGGACATAGCCAAAGTCTGCTGTTTGATGCCAACGGATCTGGGGAAATGTATCATCCGAGGGTGCAGACAAATAGGAAGATAACTAAAAAGTAGAGAGTGCTGCATCAGAATCCTATCGTAGAGTCTTCTTCATAAGCAGACTCTGCTTCTGCTTCATTCATTCATTCAAAATGCTCATTCAACAGGTATTTAGTGTGCTTCTTACTGTTGTGGCTGAATGTCCCTCCCCACACACACCACCGTGTGTTTGTGTCGCCCCTCTCGTCAAGAGGTGTAGTCTGTTTCTTTTCCCACTGAATCTGGGCTAAGCCTGTCATGTTCTCCAACCAACAGAATGCGGTGGAAGTGATGTGCAGCTTTTGAGTCATTGCCCGGAGCGCCTTTGCCTTCTCTTGGAACCTGAAGATGGCCATGTAAAAAAAAGTCCAGCTACCCTGCTGGAGAAATGACATGGAAGCGGGGAGGCCTGGGAAATCGGAAGACCCTTAGGAGAGAGAGGGGTTAATGTCCCAGCAGGCTCAGCCGAGAGGCCAGTCACGTGAATGCTCAAGCCTTCAGTTCAACTCGCAGCCACATGAGCAAGCCCGGCTGACATCACACAGAGCAGAGCTAAGCTGTCCCAGTTGAGCCCTGTGCAGCCAACCCATAGAATCATGAGCAAATGCAATGGCTCATGTTTTAAGGCCACTAGTTTGGGTGTAGTTTGTTACAAAGCAACAGGTAACCGATACACCTATCTATAACATGTTTGGGTGCTACAGGGAATCTGCCTATGAGCCTGTGGTAGACTGCATCAAAGACCCCAATTCTTCACACCTTCCTATATCCACACCTTCCTACCATTTGGCTTTGTGGTTTCTCCCATTAAGAGAAAGAGTACATTTCCCCCACCACTCCCTAAGCTAAGCTATGTGGTTTGCTTTGGTCAACAGACTGAAACAGAAGTTATGGTGTGTCAGTTCCTAACCTAGCCCTCAAGAAACCTGTGTGATTCCCCCGCTCTTTCACATTTCTGCTGTCACCATGAGAATCACACCTGGGCCAGCCTGCAGCCCTCTGGAGAAGGATGAGAGCTGTGGAACAAAGATCCCTCGTCTAACCCACTCCAGCCAAGGCTAGATAAGAGCAGAGCCCCAACCCTACCCCGTCCCACCCCTGCCACTGACCCATAGAGATCTGAAAGAGCTCAGTGGAGCTCCCCCAAGATCAACCAGCCCCCAGCTACCCACACGAGAGCCATAATAAATGTTAGTTTAAGCCATGGAGTTTTGAGGCGATTTGTTACATAGCAGTGGCCACCTGGTACAAGTACTTCACAGCTCCGTTGGGGGACAGCCCTGTCCATAAGAAATGTTAATAATCAATAGTATAAAATAGCATGGATTAAATGCTGTATCAGAGGCACAGACAGCAAGTACTCTGCAGCAGAACAAAGTTTATTATTATAATACAACATGGTCTCAGAATGTGTAAGAAGAAAAATGGCTGGGCCTAGAAAATATGAGCAATCACTACAAACAGGACATATTAGAACCTTTATAATATGCAAAGGTAGGAAGGAGAAAGGTAATTTTGAGAGAGAGAGAGAGAAAGATCAGAAATGGAGCTGAACTGGAGGGTTTATGTAGGAAAAACAATGTTGCAAAGACAGTGAGGCAAGTATCTGGATAGTTTATACTTTACCCATAAGCTACAGAGGTGATGGTTGCAGAACATGGTGAATGTACTAATTAATGCCCTTGAACTGAACACTTTAAAATGATTAATTAATTTATTATGTGAATTTCACCCTCAATGTAGAGAGCCACTGAAATTATTGACATGATAAAAGGACTATTTCAAAGGATTAACCTAGTGATTGTGCAAATGATTCTGTGTAGAAAAGAGCCGAAAAGCAGAGAGAGTGATGGTTCAAAAACTACCAGAACATTCTAGACCCATAAGAGAAAAGCCTGCCCTAAGACAGCAGCAGGAAAGGGATGTGCAGGAATAAGAAAACTTCAAAGACAAATGACAAAAGCAGGCAACCACCTGGATAGGGGATGGGACACAGAGAAAGGACGGTATCCATCACTCCGAATCTGGACATCTGATCTCTGCATGGGATTCCGCAGATGTAGGTAAGGTCCTTTACCAGCTGACTTCAAGCTAACCAAAGGAAGAGTAGGAAGGGAGCCCAACTCAGTCAGGTAAGCCTTTAAAAGAGGGTAGAGTAGTCAGAGACTCTCCTGCTGACCTTCAAGAAGCCAGCTGCCATGGGTTCTACAGCTTCAAGGAAACAAATTCTACCAACAGCCACCTGAGCTTGGAAGGTAACCCCAAGGCTTAGCTGAGGCCCCGGCACTATCCAACACCTTCTCTGCAGCCCTGAGTGGAGGACTCAGCTAAGCCATGCACGGCAGGCTCCTCGCTCAATGTGTATAGCATGGTTTTAAGCTGCTATATATGCCATAATTTTTTAATGCAGGAATAGAAGACTAATATGCCAGGGATAGAACTTTGCAGGCAGAAGGAAAGGAAAATGGCAGACCCTAGGACAGAGTATGCCTAGCGTGCTTAAAGACAGTAAGGCAGCCAGAGTAGCTGAAGTGGAACAAGTAAGGCAAAGAAAATCAGGAAGTGATGTCAGAGAGGCACTGGTGGCAGGGGCAGACCACATATCGCTTTGTTGACCTCACTCATATGGAGGAACCACTGGAGCCTTTTTTAAAGATTTATTTATTTGAGAGAGAGAGAGAGAGAGAAAGCGCAGAGGGAGAGAATCCCCAAGCAGACTCCACGCTGAGTGTGGATCCCACCTTGAGGCTCCATCCCACGACCCTGAGATCATGACCTGAGCTAAAACCAAGGGTTGGACACTCAACAGACTGAGCCACCCAGGCACCCCTGGAGCCTTCCGACATGGCTTACATTCAAAGGCTCCCTTTAACCGAAATGTTGAGAATATCCTAAAGGGGAAGAAAAGGGAAAAGCAGGAAGACCAGTGAAGAGGCAATAATACTTCAAGGAAGAGGTGATGATGCCTCAGACTGGCGCAGGAGCGCTGAAGGCAGTAAGAGGCTGGCTGGCTCTGCAACATCCTGAGTAAACACTTCCATCTAGACTTAAAACTGACAGACTCCTACTCCTGCAAAGGGCAGAGGCTCCCAGGAAAATTCCTTAATATTACTGTGACGCACGCGGCCTCACTCTTCCTTCCTTTTTTCTCTGATATTTATATCACCTTGCTCTCTGATTTAGACTGTGCCTTATTCTTAGCCCCAGTCCAGCCAATGAGAGGCATCAACCTGTTATCCCCCTCTCACAAACCAGGATCTAAGAGTAAGTCAGACCACAAGCTGGGAAACAGTCTAGGTGAGCAAACCACAGTCTTGGACTCCATTTGAAAACATCTGTCCCCATCAGAGGAGCTATGTTTTGAAGAGACTGCTACCCCTTGGCCTTCTCACTCCCAGAGCCAGTAAACACCTGAGGTCATACCCCACAAACGTAGCCAAATGAAGCTTTGAATACAGGAAGTTTTCTGCTTCTTGGCCTCTTCCAGAAAGACTAGAAAATCCGCAGGAAAACACCGGAGAGGGTGCACTAGTAGTAGAAAGGATAGGATCTGGAACTAAGGGGACATTCCCAGTTCTCTTACTAAAATCTCTTAGGCAAGTCTGCTTTAACATATGAAATGCTCAAAGGTGCTAAAGCTTCCCAAAGGAACTCCACCAAAAGGCCCAGTGAGTGACCCTTCTTCTTCTCACACAACACCCAGAAGAGCCACGCTCAGCAGCCAGTGTCATGATGAGAATCATAGCAACCGAGCTACCGGAAAGAGTCTAGGGTATGTACTAGCCTGAAGCCCAAGAGGCAGAAATGCTAAACACAGCCACTCCAGCCAAGGAAGCTGTTTTCAAAATGGCAGTTTGAGAAGAATTCCTGCAGCAATTCGCCAGCTTCATTGCTTGCACTACCCCAGAGTGGCCACGCAGAGGCACCAGCATACTCCACACCCAAATGAAATTCTTGTTTTCTCGATCTGAGATCTACTAGGATGCTGTTCAGCCTCCCACAGGGCTTAGTAGAAATACTGCCCCTAATGAAGGCATATGATAGCCAAAGAATATAAAAGTGGCCACATTCAGAGGACTTTACAACAGCATCCTTGCACTCCGCTCCGCCGTTCCTCCAAACCCTTCGTACACAGGCATACTCCTCAGGATTCCCTAGTCTCCTGCTCTTGTTTCCTTCCCATGCTTCAGTACTAGTACCAGTTCATCCTTTCTTGCAGACCAACTATCCCTCCAGATTTTCTGACTTCTCTCATTGACAACAAGAAACACTAACATCACCTGGCATATGCCATGCTTTATGTGGATTAACACACATAATAATTATAATAAGGAAGATAATGAAAAAATAATACTTCAAATAATAATCCTCCTATTCAATAACTGGTTCAAAATCACATAGCCAGAGAGGTGTCAAAGCTGGATTTGAATCCAGGCAGGCTAGCTCTAGATCCATGCACTGAACCATTATTATGTCATATTTGGTATTTCTCTTTGAAGGTATACATTTGTATTCCCAGTTTTCCACAAGCAACCAACATGTTTTTGTCGATGATGGCCAGTGAAAGCCCTGAGACTAAGGGACTTAATCTCACAAAACGGTAAGGCAATAAGTGCAAGGACCAGGTCTCTGATTCACGCTCTATTTCTAGCACCTCACACAGTTCATGGCATATAATAAGCATACGACACATAGTTAGAATTGGCTGGAGTCACATTCAAATCACCATCTACACAGCAAAGACAAAAAAAGAACCTCAAAAGTCCAAATGGAGTTTCCACCAACAGAAACACAGAACTGATGACAGGGCTTGCTATTTTGATAATAATGAGTAGAATCATCCTGTTTCAAAGTCAAAACAAATGTGAGAAAGGAGAAAGAACATGGTTGTAACATAATTATAAGTGGAAAGGAGGTCTATAAAAAAATCTTTATCCAAAAAAAGGTACGGTGAAATAGGACAGGGTGGAGGAGACGTGAGGACGGTGAGCAGGAGGGATCTGTGGGTGCAGAGCCAGACATCTGGAAGTATGTGTGTCCAATTCAAATATTAAAGCCTATTCCATTATTATGCCATGAGTTGGGCCCCATTTTTCTAACACCTTACTTGTTTTATTTCCTAGATTGCAGGGAAGTCAGAACTACCACCCTGCTAAGAAGTCCAGGTCTTGGAAGGGCCATATGAACAGGTAAGGTCACACCATTATGAACTTGGTTGAATACATTTATTCCTTTTAGAGAGCAGAATCTTTCTGACTAGTTGCCGCTAATTCAAAGTATGATTTCCCTCGATATTTTCTTTTCATTCATGTGTTAGGCCATATTTAACGACTGCTGACCAGTTAGATACTGGGATATAAGTGTGATCCAGGAAAACATGGTCATGGGCGCAACCAACATGCAAGTAAAATGGGAAGGACAGGGTGCTAAGATATCACCCATCTGAGGAAAGGAGGTACCTACCCCAGATGCTGAATACTCACAGAAGGCTTCCTAACCTGCTATCCTGGCTGGGGTCTAAAGGATGAAGTTGGCCAGGAAAGTGTGGGAGAGAAAGGGTGCTCCAGGCAAAGAGCACGTGCAGGGGGCTGGGAGAGAGAGCAAGCTTCACTGTAGGGGCTGGAGGAAGCACCACCGAGTTACGGAGGGCGTGGGGAGGTGAACATTCTCGCACATAGCTGCTAAGAGTACACAGTTTATCCAAATTCATAAATGTCTACAGAGGAACTTGAGGACAGGTTCAATCCCTTAAACAGCATTCAGTCTGACCTTGGAATTTCACTTCTGGGAATTTATCCTACGGGAAGAATTAAGCATGCATGCAATGATTTAGCCACAAAGAAAATAAACTTATGCCACTGCTTAGAAAAGCAAGATGTGTAAAGCAATCTTAGAGCCCATTTATTGAGAGCTAGTTAAATAAATTAGAAGACAACCAATATTATAAGTTGTTGATTAATATTTATTGGCATGCAAACTGCTCGCGATATGACATTAAGAGCAAAAGCAAGATATGGTACAGTGCCATGGTATGGATCCCCCTGCAAAAAACACATGAGCAGAAGAGGTCTGCTTACTTCCGGATTGAGGAATTAGAATTGTTTCAGCTTCGTTTTGCTTGTTTTTTAAATATATTTAATGAACACGTATTCCTTTTTTAATTAGAAGCATCAGCCACTTTTGAACCTTTTTTTTGCAGATGTACTTGCCCCATCAGTTAACTGAGATGAGTCTTATGCTCAGTTCTCAACCAGCTGACTATGAGGGCAAAAAAAAAGGACTATGGATTGCACAACATACCCCACACCAATGGCCCAAACCTTCTTCCTCCCCACACATACCTGGACAAATCCAAATGGGAAGAAGCGCTCGGTCTGCCCCTGGGAGCCATGGTGAAAGGTTTGGCGCCAGTCTTCAATGAGTGCAGGGAATGTGCAGTTGTACAGATCCCTGTTAAAATTCATATTGGACTCCCCTAAAAACAGTCCAGATCATGAGAGGAGTTTGGGATGGATGCAAACACAACCAACCTTTATCCATACCCTTAGGGAGTGGGCCTTCCTACGGTCTCTTTGGACTGGGCTTCTGACTTGTTCTGGCCAAGGGGGCCTCAGCACATGGGAGGCAAGCAAAGGCTTGAAGAGCCTTGGACTTTGCTCTCTCTTGATACACTGGACCCCTGAGACTGCTACATAAATGATAAAGAAGTCAAACCAATTTGCTCAAGGCTGGGAGGCCACCTGAGTCCTGTGATGCCACAGCAGTCAACAGACAGAAGAGAGAGGCCATCCTAGGTTGTCTAGCCACCAGACACCTGCCAGGTGGCCAAAGGCACATAAAAGATCCCAAAAGAAATTAACTAAAGCAGTCTATGCAGGAAAACTACCCTAACAATCCAACAAATGGTCAGCTGAATAAGACTGTTATTTTTTTAAGTCACTAAGTTCTGGGGTGGTTTGTTATGTAGCAAAAGCTAACTGATACAACGAAGAAACAGCAAAATGAGCACTCACCCTGGTACCATATCACCCCTTTCAGAGTCATATTATGCAGTGGATGGATCATGGCATTCCAGAGAACAGAGTGGTTACTGGGACCAGTCACAGAATTAGACTGAGTGAACCTACAATTGATAAGATGTGCAAGTGTCACGAGAGAGCTAGTGACTGATCACGTGACAATCCCTAAACTAGGTATCTATCCAGCTTTTGCTTGGCATAAAATTCTGATGAAAGCAACACAGAATCAGAGTGAAACACTCTGTTTCACACAAAAATATGTGAACAGCCTCCAACTTTCATAACTATCCTGGTTCTTCCAGGATAAGTATATCAGTCAACTTTCTAGGAGTTCAGAGGGGGCCATCCCAGTTTCCAGATGAGGTCACTAAAACCAGAGAGGAGGAGTGTTTTATTATCTGTGTCTCAGGCAGACAATAAATTTATTTAACTGGTACTCAGTGGATAGACACTTGGATGTTTTTTAAGCTTTCTGCTTATCTTCCTTATAGCGAAAATCACTGCCTATAGGCTTAATTATGTTCTTAAGATAAATTCCCAGAAATGGAATTGCTGGGTCAAAGGGCACATTTTTTCAAGGCTTTGAACACATTCCTAAATTTCTCTGAAAGATACATATGTGAGTTTATACTCACGGCAGCTATATGGGAGAATGCCCACTTCCCCACACACTTGGTGGCATCCCTTGACATCCCCAGAGATCTGGAAAGCCTGGTTTTAGATCCCTCCCACTCTATGTAGGCCATTCTCTCAGTTCCAAAGCCGAACGTCTTCCCTCTCCCACAGGTATGTCTACACCAAGAGCTACACCAAGAGCCCAATCCTCCCCCATGGGTCTTCCCAGATTTAATGAAACAGCATCTGTGAAAGCAGTTCCCATACTTTAATCTCTGTGTTGCTGTTAGTGTTGGGATTTTATCCACAGTATGTTAATAGTATCTACACTTCTAGAGGTTGTTGGGAGTACTAAGTGAATTAATAGATATAAAATGATTACAATAGTATCCAACATAGAGGAAGCTTTCGGTAAGTATTAGCTATTACTAATTTTAAGGAAAAGAATCATAATTGCATCTTGACATATTCTCAGATAAGCATGGTGCTAATGACAGTGGAAATAACATCTCACATGTCCAAGGACTAAGCTATATACATTCAGTACATATTTGGACACTCCACAAATACCTGACTCTCCCAAAAAAACCATGATCCTTCTCTCTTATAAAACTTCCTAGATATTTTTCCCAGACTACAGGATCCTTTCTTACCCTTGTGTAGGAACTCCACAGGCTTTTAGCGACCTTTCAGATGACCAGGCTTCAATGGGTGTCCCACCCCAAGAGGAGGAGATCAGCCCAATGGGGTACTGCAGAGTGTCATACAAGTTACGCCCAAACAGCCAGCACACTGCTGACATGTACTCGTAAATTCCATGGCCTAAGTTCTCTGTTCAGGAAAAGTTAAAGAAAATGAGTCAGAAACATAGTAGTTCTACAACTACATATAAGTCACTGGATTGGCACTGCAAAAGATCCAAACAATACAGGTACTCAAAAAGTTGAGAGTGTAATACTGGGAATTCAAATCCGTTTCGAATGAAATAAAATTGACTGAGCGCCTTCTAGGTGTCAGGCACTTCTAGATGGTTGAGATACAGTAAATAAAGAGATAGAGAGAGACATGGAAGCTCTCCTCATAGCAGACATTCTACAGAATAAGACATTTACCTGCAGGACACCCAGGTGGCTCAGTGGTTGAGTGTCTGCCTTTGGCTCAGGGCATGATCCGAGGGTCCTGGGATTGAGTCCCACATTGGGCTCCCCACAGGGAGCCTGCTTCTCCCTCTGCCTGTGTCTCTGCCTCTCTCTGTGTGTCTCTCATGAATAAATAAATAAATTCTTTAAAAAAATAGACATTTACTTGCATAAAATATACGGCAAAATATGGTTAAGTGCCTCCAGGGGTACAAACAAGTAGTAAGGGGTTTTAACAGCAAAAGAAAGGATAGTGAATGAAAGACAGATCACAAAAAGCCTAATAAAACTGACCCCCTCCCCTGAGCTTCCATAACACTCTATGCAGAGTGTTTCCCTTACCCCCCTAAACTATTAGCTGCTTGAAGGCAGGAACCTTATCTTATTTACTTCTGCTTCCCCCATGTCTAGTACCTGATGGAGTCTCAGTAAATGTCTGTTGGCTGGTGTTGGGTGGCTGTAGGTAGCTGGCGTCAAGAGGGATCTACTGACGGGTAGGTAGAAGGAAAAGGTCAATAGGGGGTGGGGGGGTGGGGGTACAGAGCTGGCATTCCAGGCAGAAGAAACGATGTAAGTAGGCATACAGAGCAGGAAAAATGTTGAAAGTATTTGGCGCCTAGACCACAAAAGGAGAACAGCAGAAGGTAAGATGGGAGTCACATCTTGGAGGAAAGAAAGCAGAAAGCCAGAAAGCCACTTGGAAATGCCTGGGAATGAGAATGCGTGGAAGGCAGCCCCACCATCCAAAGTGTCCACACCCAGGCAGCCTGGGTGGCTCAGCGGTTTAGCGCCGCTTTCAGCCCGGGTTGTGATCCTGGAGACCTGGGATTGAGTCCCACACCTGACTTCCTGCATGGAGCCTGCTTCTCCCTCTGCCTGTGTCTCTGCCTCTCTCTCTCTCGTGCTCTATGTCTCTCATGAATAAACAAATTTAAAAAAATGTTTTAAAGTTAAAAAAAGAAAGTGTCCACCCCCTAATGCCTGCCATCTGTGGAAATGTTACCTTACATGGCTATGGGGACTTTGTAGGTATGACCAGGGTTGAGGACCTTGATTGTCCTGAATTATCCAGGTGGCTCCCATCTAACATGAGTCCTTAATATCAGAGAACCTTCCCAGCCAGGGTCAGAGACGTGACAATAGTAGGAGAGGCGGCAGGAATTTAGAATATGAGAGCGCCATGATCTATTGGGCTCTTCCCCAGATACCTGCAATGCCTCATCTTTCTCAATTGGGACTTCCATGGCCACTCTCAACTGACTGATGTATCACTGACCTCTACCCCCTGAAAACCACAACCCTGTCCCAGCCCCAACAGTCCTACTGTACCCCCTTCCCTGATGTATTTTATTTATGTATTTTTGTCTCATTAGCTTGCTCACCATCTTCCCTATCCCTTGATACTCAACAATGTATTTGGTCTCTAAATTTAGAGTGAAAGGGAGGTGATAGCAAGGTATAATGTATTATCCAAATCTAATGGAATCCTGAGTTTTGGGTAACATATAGGGAAAGTTCATAGACCAAAAGATTTATCCAAAAATTTACCCAAATTGAATCAGTGCCTGAATTCAGATAGTGTGATACTTGAGTAGTATCAGACACTTTGTATATAATGTACTGATTTTATTATTCATTTCCTGTATTCCTCCACTCTAGAATGCAAGCTCCATGAGATCAAGTGTTCTTGCCTATCTTATTCACTGCCATCCCTCCTCAAGCACTCAGAACAGTGCTTAGCACACAGCAGGCTCTTGAACATTTGTTGAATGAATTAACACTTGAAAATGTGGGAGCAGACAGGAAATGACAGATGTTGGCGAGGATGAGGAGAAAGGGGAACCCTTTTACACTTTTGATAGGAATGTGAGCTGGTGTAGCCACTCTAGAAAACAGTGTGGAGGTTCCTCAAAAAGTTAAAAAGAGAACTACCCTATGACCCAGCAATTACACTACTAGGTATTAACCCCAAGATACAAATATAGTGATCCAAAGGGGTACCTGCACTCCAATGTTCATAGCAGCCATGTTCACAATAGCCAAACTGTGGAAAGAGCCCAGATGTCCATCAACAGATGAATGGATAAAGGAATATTAGCCATCAAAAAATGGAATCTTGCCATTTGCAACAACGTGGATGGAACTAGAGGATATTATGCTAAGCAAAATAAGTCAATCAGAGACAATTATATGATTTCACTCAAATGTGGAATTTAAGAAACAAAAGAGAGGATCATAGGGGAAGGGAGGGAAAAATAAAACAAGATGAAATCAGAGACAGAAACAAGCCATAAGAGACTCTTAATCACAGGAAACAAACTGAGGGTCATTGGAGGGGAGGGGTTGGGTGATGGACATTAAGGAAGATGTGTGATATGATGAGCACTGGGTGTTATATAAGACTGATGAATCACTGACCTCTACCGCTGAAATCAATAATACATTATATGTTAATTAACTGAATTTAAATTTTTTTTTAAATGTGGGAGCAGAGATTACCAAAGTAAAGCAGGTACAGACAAAAAAAAGGGATAAGAAAAAGCACAGGGGACCACATCTGGAGGAAGAGACTGAAGAAAGAAAAACGAGAGAGAGAGAGAAGTCAGAGGAGAAGCATTAGGGAGAGGAGGTACCATGCAAGCCAAGAAGACTGTGCACTTTCTACTTTTTTAAGACTGATTTATTTATTTTTTTATTTTTTTATTTATTAGCTTACTTTATTTTAGAGACAGAGAGAAAGAAAGCAACAGTGCTTTCTATTAGGGCAGAGGGAGAGGGAGAATCCCAAACAGAGTCCCCACTGAGCACAGAGCCAGCCATGGGGCTTAATCCCAGGACCCTGAGCTCACTACTTGCGCCGAAATCAAGTCAGACGTTCCACTGACTGAGCCGCCCAGGCGCCCCTGGAACATGCAGTTTCTAAAAGCGGTGGTCAGCAGCGTCAAGGTCCAGAGAATCCAGAGTATATAATTGGAAGAGCAGCAGTAGCCTTGAGGTGAACAAGTTGTTGAGATGGAAGCAGAAGCCAAATTACAAAGAACACATGGAAAGGCAGTGAAGAGAATGAGAACAAAAGATGTTCTAGGAAAGCTTAACAAAGCGAAGGAAAGAGGTGAGGCATCATGAGAAGGGTGTTTGTTAAATTTCATTTTGCTTTGTTTCATTAGAATAAAAGAAAGACTAAATCTGAGAGCAGGGCCTGTGCCTGTCCTGCTCACTGCTGTATCCTTGGGGCCCAACACAAAGCCTGACACAGAACAGGCAGGAAATAAAGATTCTATGCTGAATGGACAGGGGCGTGGAAGGCCAGAGCTCGAGGGGTAAAACAAAGGCCACGGAGGGGGTGGCCCCGCATCAAAGGCAGCCCTGAAAGGACACCAGTCAGTTGGGTTCAGACACAGAAACAAAGGAAGGGGGAGAAAGGAGAAGTGCGTTGAGGCAGTGGGGAGAGACGCTGGCGGAGCTCATGCTGCATGGCCTCAGTGTGTTCAGTGAAGCTCAAGGAAGCATCATTGCTCATAACAAGATGGAAGAGTCACTGATGGGATCTTGGGAGGGAATGTGAAATGGCTACTGTCAGAAATTGGGTGGCCAGTCAACAAGGAATGAGGAAAAGGATGGTGGGATCATAATAAATAGATCAGAACCGAATCCGGGATTACGGATTCCACCCAGGGCACTGACCCATCATGTAAGAGATGGCCCATGTCCCAGCGATCGCTTACCTGTGGTGGGCTTAGCCCACTGCAAGTCAACCTTAGCAAGATCCTCCAGCTCCTGCTCTGCCTGAATGAGTGACACGGAGAAGATACGGACAGACTGATAGGCTGCGGTGTTAGCCAGCTCCCTGGTGGCATTGAATATCTAGAAAAGAAACAGCAATGTCATTTCTTACCCCCACCTAGTGGGTGGTCAACTATCCTACTACCTCTTAATAAACACTGCTAACCCTCTGACCTCCTACTGAGCCTTCATATACCAAGATCAATCAAATAAATAACCAAAACCAGAGATGGGCTGGTCTGAGTCACCTTGATCCACCTTGATGAACAAAGACCATGATGAACCACATCCCCGAAGAAAGCAGGAATGCAGTGAAATGTGAGATCTCCAAGAGCAAGTCTGAATCAGATGAGGTCTAGGCTGAAGGTCAACTACCAATTAGACCACTGTGATATCTTAAAACTAAAATAAAAAAACTAAAATACTTCTCTTCAGAAAAAGTATCTGATGACATAAACTTAGCATTAACTTATTTTCAAAATGGAGCCCAAAAGGCCAGGGGGAGGTAGATTTGTGTAATCCACAGCACATGAGAGAGGTGTCTTCCAAAGGAACACACCTGAGAAACACAACTGTAGAAGGATTGAAACATACCAAAAAGTCTCAAATGCTTATATTCTCATCTCATCCTGGCACATCACCCAAGAAAAGCACGGGACGGGACGCATGGCAGTTCGAAAGGTGGTGTTCGCTGTGACTGCTGAGAGCACGCCCAAGGAACCAGACAAAGAAAAGCATCCATCCAAAGACACCACTTTTTCCCAAATCCCTTCCCAAAACCTCCCCAGTTGCCAAGAGCATGACAGCAATGGCTTGGACCTTTTCTGGATGAGGATGAGCTCTACTGAGTGGTTTCTTTGTTAGTCATTCCTCTATGAGCTTACTCAAAAGTGCTATTTCCTCCCATCCTGACTTTGCAGCTAGGTTTTTCTTTAAGAATGTATTGTAAATATATTGTTTTGTTTTGTTATTTGTGTGTGTGTGTTTTTCCTCATCTTCTCTCTACTCCCCTAGCCTCGTCTGGTTTTCCCAAAACAAAGGGCTAACAGAAGCATCAGGAAGCCCAGTTATCATTGGCCTCAGGGAACAAGAAGAGCTCCAGCTGACAGGACTGCCACAGCAAGAGGCGCAGGAGGCTGGGATTCTTTCCATTGGCCTCTAGCCACAGAGTGTGCAGCTGGCTCCATCTCCCTCCCACCCACCACGGGGAATACAGCTGGCCCTCCAGCCCACGGTGGAGAGAAACCCTGGAGCAGCCAGGGTGGCCCCCACAGGGCATTTCATTGAAAGAGGCTGCCCCTTGCACCGCCTTTTGACTTGCCACGGAGCCTGCTGCGGCCAATAAGCCGGGCCAGCTGCAAATGAAATGTCTGGGGTGGGGGGTCCCCCAGGGAGCCACAGCTTGAGACGCCCCCTGGGTGACAGCAGCTCTAGCCGGTCAGGGTTACAGGCCTTCCTGCTAGCAGGACAGAGATTATATACGGTCTCCGGAAAGTTCCATAGGAAATCCAGACCTGTTTGTTCAGAATCCTGCCTGGCAAGCCTACTGTAAAACAAACAGCAAAAGAGTAAAAACAGGCTACAGAGCTCCACAGTCTATTCTGGCAGGAATATTATTTTTCAGCAGCAAGTACCTGTAAAATGTCACCTCCCTGGAAATCAGCTCTGCTCTGAGCGCTAAGGATCCTACGTTGCTGCCATGGAAACGGGGGATGAAACCGCCTTCCTTTCTCTCCACCCACACGGGCTTCCGCAGCGACTGGGAACTCGAGTGCCTCCATGAGATGCCAGTGTGGGCAGGCGGTGTGGACCAACCGGCGACGGGTCGCGGAGACCCGCTGCTAGCCCCGTGGAGCAGGGCAAGGCCAACACGGTCCTAGGTTACCAGCACATGGAACCGGATCCCAACCCCGGGCTGGGAAAAAGTTCCTTTTTCAAACTCACATTTGCGTACTGTTTCAAGCCCAAACTCGAAAGCCATAGCAAGTGTTAAAAAGGGTGGTGCTGGGGTGGGGGGCGATTCTTGCTCTACCTGATGACAATTCCTTCTGAAATTGGTGTCCTTTCCCAGTGTCACCAAGCCCTCTCGATTGGAAGCGCTTCCTCGGGGATATTGGCAGTGAATTTAGGAATAAAGAGATTTCAGGAAGATTTTCATTTAAATGACACTTGGTTTCCCCGGCTGATCAAAGGGGAAGCCTTACTCCATCTGCTGAGATCAAATTTCATCTCATCAAACACCTCAGTGTAATTATTTTTCTACCAAGTATTTAAATGAGGATGTAAATGAATACCAAGGTATTTGAAGTCATTAAGGCTGCTGCGGCTGAGAGGGAGACCCACTGCCTCTCCAGGGACCCCCAGTTCACCATCAAAGCAGCTGCTCGCCGGTGTTCATTTTGTAACCTTTATGCCACATTCTTGAATTAATGAAGAAACGTCAAGAATCTATTTTCCTCGGAGAATCTTGGCATGGGGTCTGCATGAGGGAGCAAGGCATGTGTGTGAGAGTATGTGTGTGTGCGCCGGGGACACGCGGGGAGCTCTACTTAAAAGAATCTGGATTCTGTACGTTGCGGTCCCTTCTACTACAGTATAACTGAGCAGTTTTAAAGTAGAGGGAACAACTATAAACAAGCCAGCCATCATAACTCCCGTGAATCTTTTATTGTAATATGGTACCAGCCCTTTGCTTCTGGATTTTGACTTCTCTACGTGTAAAGGAGGAATGTCAGGATTGCCACGATATTGAAAACTGGGTTTCCTAACACTGGCCATCTTCTTCTGAGCCTAGCTAGAAATATCCAAGTCTTAAGACCTACCCTGACTTAGGAGGCAACAGATGAACGTTTAGACTTTTCTCCATTTATACACATCTCACTCAGCGTTATAAATAACACTCAATCTTAAAATTCCACTTTACCCTAACAACAAGATGGGCATACAATCTGCCATTTCCTTCATTTGAATGTGAAGAGTGGTAGGTTATAGTAGAAATCTTACCTCCTCAGAAAAGTCATGTGGAGGGGGGCAAAGAGAAGAGAAAGACACCATGTGTGTGTACGTGTGTGTGCGTGCACATGCATGTACATGTGTGTACGTGTGTGTGTGTGTGTGTCTTTTGTGCTGGGAGTCTTTAGAGGAAAAGGAGCAAAAGGGATAAAAGAGGAGTCATATAAAGCATCTTTTTGATCAAAAAACAAAGTTCTACACAGTGCTAAGAGACTGGATACCATCTTGGCTTTGGATACCGTCAGCACCTAAAATGCTGTCTTACAAACTAAGTGCATGATTTAAAACAAAAAAATAAAAAATGAACACTTGGCTGTGTCAGAAGGAATCTTTTTTTCTATCTCCCTGTATCTCAGAGCTTGTAGCCTTAGTCTAATGCACTAGATGCGTAAGAGTAAATTCTAGGCAGAGAGAATGTGTTCACTCTTAACAATATCAAAATCTGATTTAGCTTGACAGAAAATGGGATGCGATCCCCTGGCATAGACTGCTATTGAGAACCTGACTGTATAGATACAAATACATCTGGTCCATGCCTTTCTGTGCAAACAGGAAACTACAATTAAAGCATTAAGGAAAGTACTGTTTTCCTTAGTGAGTTAACAGCAATCCCACTTCTATACAAAACCATGCTTTCTCTCAAGATACAAAACTTCAATTTTGCTTCCATTCACTAGCACTAAAAGGGAACACAAAGTTCACCTTAATAAACATTTAATTCAAAGTTGTCCATATATTTAAGCAGGGCAGGAAACAACAGTAAATAACACATCAGTTATGAAGCCATAAACACAAGAATTTAGATTCTGAATTACAAAACTAATTAAAAAATGAAGTAGATATGTCCAGAGTAGGATCTTTTTAGTAGTATTATTTAGTAATTGGTTAACAAAAGAAAAAGAAAAAAAGCAATCGGGTAGAAGCAATACAAGCAAAACAAGAAATCATAAAGTAAGTGAAAGGACTCAATTTCATAATCTGAAGATAAATGAATTGAGATCATAGTGTCATAGAGATTTTTAAATCTCAAACATATTTATTTCTCAAAAATTGAGAAGTAAATAATATGAGAAAGTCAGGGAAATAAAAATCAACTTGAGAAGAAATTAAGTTTTAGAGGAAGAGCTGGAGAGATAATAATCTTTTCAAGTTCTTAGCCTATTAAAGGAAACAAATCAAAGTATGCAGAACATATCTGCGCCAACCCATAATGTAAATTAAATAATTTATTCCTAAGATTCTTGTTTCTATAACGTGAGTCCTTATTGTAAACTGAGCCTTTGATAAATATTTAAGAGATTAGTTAAGTCAATATCAGTTTCTTGTTTTTATAGCTTTTAAAAATTATAGTTATTTCATGCTCATTATAGAAAAATCAGAACATACAGATAATCAAAGAAAATCAATCCCGATTTCAAATGTGCCAAAGAACTTAAATCTCTAAAGTTCTGATATTGCACAAAAAAATCTTTACTCCTCTTTCAGCAATATTTTAAGCTGACAGAGTTTCAATATGTCTATGAACTTGCTAATCCACTGTCCAACCCTGATTCCAATTTAAATGAAACAACAATGGTCTCCCTTACTTTTATTTTAAATCAGATAGCTCCCACCAAACAAGTGAAACAATGACATTTCTGAGGCCCAAAGCACTCATCCCACCCTATCCAGAAATCCACTCTCTTTATTCTAAACAGTTTTTGTGTTTGAGAAAGTAGAGCTGATCTTAAAAAGAAAGCTGAGGCTGAAGACATATAGCACCAAGGCTTTTTTTCTACCACTGCTGCCTTGCTAGAATACCAAACTAAGAGGTGTGCTTCCCTCAGTAACTTTTTGAGTGTCCTTTTTTATACAGCTTTACTGAAGAGACCTCACTCATAGTCTATTAGAGGAGCCCCATTCTCTAATAGCAACACAGATAGGAACTCTTCAAAGTGACTTTCATTGCTGACCACCATATTGGCAAGTCAGCATTCCACTGTCCTATCCCACTCAATTCTCCATGTCCTCCCTTGGAAGCCTACCCAGTGCTCTTCCACCCAACATTCTAGCAGGGTACATAGAGCCTAGGGAAGTCCCTACATAGTTATAATAAAGGAGAAAATATGTGAGGTCTCAAAATTTAAGAACTGTTCACCTTCAAAGACCATGACTGAGACAGAGAAAGAAGAATTGATGCCAAAAAAAAAAAGAAGAATTGATGCCAACTAAAGAAATCCTAAGCTATGAAAAAGGTGAGCAAAAAAAAGAGTTATCAGTAGCCTATTATTTCTTTCTGTGAAAGAAAAAATCATATATAAACATATTCATTTGACATATGAATATATATCAATTTCATATATGATGCCTAATTAAAGTATCAAGATGTCTACCGCTTACCTTGAGATAGTTCACACACACACACACACACACACACACACACAAATAGATAAACCAAATATGGCAAAATATTAACACCTGTCAATCTAAGTGATGAGTATATAGGTGCGTATAAATATCTTTTGTGTGTGCTTGAAACTTTTTATAATAAAAAGCTTTTTTAATGGTGGTATCTTATATTTGAACAGCAGTTTTCAATTTATAAAGGCTTTTTAGAAACAAACACAATAATCTGTAAATTAGGTCAGATATAATCACAAATGTAGTATAGTCATGAAAACTAATTCTAAGACATTTAACAAAATTCATCATACCTTCATGATAAAAAAAAAACAGTTTTTATAGAGGGAAAACTCCTCAATATGATAAAAGGCACTTATGGGAAAACCCACAAGTAACATCACACTCAGTGGTGAAAGAGTGAAAGCTTTCCTCCTAAAACCAGGACAAGATATGGATGTCTGTTTTCATCACTAGTATTCAATATTGTATTAGAAGTATTAGCCAGAGCTATTAGATAAGAAAAAAGAAATAAAAGGCATTCAAATAGGTAAATCTATCTCTATCCACAGATGATATGCTCTTATATTAGAAAACCCAAAAAATCCACAAGAAAGCTACCAGAATAAACTAATTCAGCAGTTTCGGGGTACAAGATCAACATGCAAAAGTCACTTGTCTCTATACACCAGCAATGAGCAGTGCTAAGAGGAAACTAAGAAAGAAATTTCATTTACAATTGTATTAAAAAGAATTAAGTACTTAGGAATAAATCTAGCAAAGGAGGTAAGAGATGTGTACACTGAAAACTGTAAAACATTGCTGAAAAAAAGTAAAGATCTAAATTAATGGGAAAACATCCCTTCATATCAGGAAGGCTTAACACCATTAAAATGTCAACATCACCCAAAGCAATCTACAGATTCAACATAATAACTAACAAAGTTCCAACAGCCTTTTTTCCCAGAAATGGAAAAGTATATCCTCACATTCATATGGAATTGCAAGCAATTCCCTAAATAGCAACCTATTTTATAAATTGCAACCCTAAATAGCCAAACCTATTTTATAAATTATATAAATATAAAACCTATTTTATAAATTGCAACCCTAAATAGCCAAAACAATCTTGAAAAAGAAGAATAAATTTGGAAGACTCATACTTCCCAACTTTGAAACCTACTACAAAGCTACAGTAATTAAAAGAGTAAGGGGTAGCCCAGGTGGCTCAGTGGTTTAGCGCTGCCTTCAGCCCAAGGCCTGGGCCTGGAGACCCGGGATCAAGTCCCACATCGGCTCCCTGCATGGAACCTGCTTCTCCCTCTGCCTGTGTCTCTGCCTCTCTCTCTCTCTCTCTCAATCTGTCTCATGAATAAAATCTTAAAAAAAAAAAAAAAAAAGAGTATGGTACTGGCATAAGCAGAGACATATAGACCAAAAGAATAAAATAGGAAGCCAGAAATAAACTCGCACATATATGGTCAATTGGAGTTCCAAGAGTTCAATGGGGGCAAGGACAGTCTTCAACAAGTTCTTCTGGGAGAACTGGATATCTATTTGCAAGAGAATGAAGTTAGACCTTCACCTCATACCATATATAAAAATCGACTCAAAAAAATGAATCAAAGACCTAGAACTATAGAATTCTTAGAAGACAACATTGTGACACTGGATTTGGCAACAATTTCATGAATATGACACCCAAACCACAGACAACAGAAAAAAAATAAACTAGACTTCACCGAACTTTTGTGTATCAAAGGACATACTCGAGAAAGTGAAAAAAATGACAGCCTACAGAATGGGAAAATATTTGCAAGTCAAAGATCTGAAAAATGTTTAATATCTAGAATATGTACATAATTCTACAATTCAACAACAACCCAATTGAAAAAAGGGGTGAAGAACTTAGACATTTCTCCAAAGATATATAAATGACCAATAAGTACATGAAGTAACACTCAATATCATTAAACATTAGGGAAATGCAAATCAAAACCACAATGAAATACCACTTCATATCTACTAGCATGACTATAATAAAAATATTTTTTTAATTTAAGAAAAAGCCAGAAAGTAACATGTGCTAAAGAAATCAAAACCTTTGCAGAAAGCTGGTAGGAACGTAAAATAGTACAGGCACTGTGGAAAAATGGTTTGGTGGTTCCTCAAAAGTTAAATATAAAACTAACAGATGATCCAGCAATTTAGCTCATAGGTATATACCCAAAAACATTGAAAGCAGGGACTGGAAGAGATATCTCTAGAGCAATGCAGCATCATTCACAATAGCCAAAAAACAGAAACCTCCCAAGCGTCCATCAACAGAAGAATGGATAAACAAAATGTGGCATACACAATGGAATACAATTCAGTCATAAAAAGGGACAAAATTTCAATATATGCTACAACATGGATAGACCTTGAAAACATTATGCTTAGTAAAATAAGTCAGACAAAGAAGGACAAGGATTGCATGATTCCATTTACAATAGCATCTAAAAGAATTGAATATTTAGGAATGAATAAATCCAGCCAAGGAGGTACACCAAAAACCGAGGTACTAAGAAGAGGCAAATTCATAGAGAGAAAGCAGAAAAGAAGTTACCAGGGGGCTGGGAGAAGGGGAAAAGGAGGACTTATTGTTTAAGGGGTACAGAGTTTATGTTGGGGATGAAGAAACAATTCTGCATACAGATAGTGGTGATAGGTACACATAGGACTGTGAATATATTTAATCCCACTGAGTTGTATACTTAGCAATGGTTAAAATGATAAATATGATGCTATATTCATTTTAACCACAATTGTTTTTTAAAAGCACATTTTGAAAACAAAGCCTCAGAAATACAAAGTGATTTGCTCCAAGTCACACAACTGGTAAAAGGCAAAGCCAACATTCACTCTCAATTTGTTAAATCTCCATGACAACAAAAGACATGTATTATATTAGACGCATAGCTTAACACAAAATCTAATTGTTTTGATTTCTGAGGCTCTCTCCAGAAGCTCATCTTCTAAAACCTATCAAAAAGAAGAATAATCTACTTTATCTTTCAATTTGATGTGAAATCCGCCTGACCATCAGATACTTCATCTTCTGCCTTTAGCTCAGAAAGGAGAGAAAACAGTGCCCTGCACCCTTACACTGAACTAGGTGTGATTAAGAAAGCCGGCTCTGGAGTCACATTGCCTGTTCATATCTGGCACCACTATTAACTGTGTGACCTAAGTAGATAAATTAACCTCCGTTAGATGAGGACCAGTGTCCTCATCTGTGAGATGAACAACCGTACTTACCTCATTAAGTTAAATTAATTATTACATGCCACAAACTTAGAAAAGACCTTAGTCCATGGTTTAAAAAAAAAAAAATTCTTGCCCCCTTCTTCCTCCTTCTTTTTCTTCTTCTTCATCATCAACATTATTTATTAACACTGAGATTCTGTAAATTACCTGTGAAACCGTCATCTGCATGTTACTCTGCCCACTGCAAAGCCAGACATCTCCAAATAAGACATCATGAACTCTCAGGGTGAAGTTCATTTTCCCAAATGTCTGCTGTGCCATCACCTCATAAGGTCCACCAGGCTTCATAGGATCCAGTACCACCATCCAGCTGTTAGAGTGTGCTGAAATCATTGAAAGGCTCCAAGGAATTAATCAATCAATTAAAATGAAATTAAAGTCCAGTCCTGCCATGCATCACACTCATTTGTGGTTAAACGCAGCCATTGTGATGGACTGAACTCAAAGATACGAAGATTGGCCAAATTTCACACAAGCAAATAAGAAATAACAAAAGCAACAGCATTTCTATGCTTAATCTGTGCTAGTCCCTCCTTCCTTGTAACTGAAGCATTTATAAGAAAAATAAATCAGCCAGCTGTAATCCTAAATGAGAATAGACAAAAACTGAGATTAAAATTCAGGGAGTTTAATTTAAAAAAAAAACCACAAAGTAGAAATTCCTATTAAACTAACCAACTGTCAATATTAATAGAATCATAACCCAATAGATTTACACAGGGCCCCAAACAAATTTGAAATTATCTAATCAAAGGTGAACACAGGTTAGAGAAAATCATTTATAATCTGGAACTTCCCCTTACGTGATGGTATCATCCTTGTCATCAATCACCCACCCACACCCCATGTTGCTTCCAAGGATTAATGCTACCAGTGGGTCTGAGTTCTCCAGACTCACAGGTGAGTGCAGAGAGTGACATATAAAGAAGCAGTAGGAGCATACAAATTAATCTCTCTGTGAAGAAGACATTTAGACGTGCCCAATTAATTATTTTCACAGAGTTATTTACCAGACTCAAGGTTTTCGGACTCAATTAGGGAGATGAAGAGCTATCCAAGACCCTATTTCAGAAATTCATAGCATATTCCTTAGGAACCACCCCCCTACCACCTTCCTACCTCTCACCCACTCATACCACCACCACTGCCAACATCATACTCAGAAACTTAGGGAAAATATCTTCAAAATGGCAAAATTATGCCACAGAGAACCAAACAACATGAACAAAGTTGAAGACGTGAGAGTGAGAAAAATAAAATAGAGAAATGATCGTTGTAAAATAAATATTCTTGGCATAATGCCAAAGAATACAAAATAATCTCTAATTTGCATCCATCAGATCAATGTTAATTCTTTTCTATTTATTTTTAAGTTTTGTATATTTTTATTGGAGTTTAATTTGCCAACATATAGCATAACACCCAATGTTCATCCCATCAAGTGCCCCCCTCAGTGCCTGTCACCCAGTCACCCCAACCCCCCGCCCACCTCCCCTTCCACTACCCTTTGTTCATATCAACGTTAATTCAAAGGGAAAGAATGGTAAGAACTGGAAATGGAGCACCCTGAAGTTTTTACAGCAACCTGTAAAAAAAAAATGATAATTATAAAAATACTATCCAAGTGCCTACTATGTAGGCACTTAGCAAGAATCTAAGTTCTCTCCAATCAGCAGAAGCCAAGCAGAAGCCTGAGAGGTCCAGATGCACAACAGGAGACTAGTAAAAGCTCCAACCATACAGGATTGCTCAGAGCCTTGGGGGAAATGTCCAAAAGCCTCGAGGCGTCCGCGCAAGCGTGCGTGCTTGCTCCTCTCAAAAGTACAACTGACTGAGGTTGCTACTCACATCCATCCCTTGGAGGTCAACTAAAGCCAGGACCAAACGCTCACTATTGTTTTTATATCACCAATAGCCAGACATCAACATATTAAATGTATAATTCACCTAAAGCAGAAAAATCACTGTTTTGGAAACAGTGGGCAGCGAGTACAGATTGTGTCGCACAGGTGCGATGTGCTCCATATGGCTCGTGCTTCTGAGCAGACAGACGCTCCAATCTGCCCAACTACAGTCTTGCCAAGGTCTTTCCAGGCTTCTTGCACTGACATAGCTTACTGGAGCTCGGTCCTTCTGCCACCAACATTACTCATTTATTGACAAGGTGGTCAAAGAACCTCGGGCAGGACTTTTTTTAGCTCTCTACTACCATACACTCTACTCCTAGCCACTGCCGTTCATTAGATACTCATGCATGGCCTCAACCCACGAAATCCAGCAAAGAAAATGGTCTTTGCCAGGGTTTCTGGAAGCTTGTGCTGCCCCCCAACCAAAAGACAAACGACGGGAAGGAGGGACCTTTGGGCAAGAGATGGCAACACGGTCTTACCACAACAGGTGGGTGAGCTCTCTCCAGCACCTAAAGGGTCTAAGAGAAGCCAGGATCCAGACCTGAGCCTGATTCCCAAGAACTGCCTCCTGAGAACGATCAACTCCCTCAAAGACTTTGGAGAACTCTTCTGCCCTACTCTTCAAGTTCACTTAGTTTCAAGCAGTTTTCCCCTCCCCTCAGTAAAAGGAAACTAAACTGTGGCACAATAATGAGGGTTAAGTGGAGTTATTGCCTGGGAACATGGGGGAAACCAGATCCACCGCAGAGAGCTAACTAGTGGTCAAACTAACTCAGAAACAGCTCATTTAAAACAAGGAGGATTCCCTCCCATGTTAAGTATATGTAAAGGAGAGCAACCCCCTGTGAAGGCTGCTTCTCCAACTAATGGCAAGGGTAGGCTGACAAAGGCAAAAGTCACCATGTTTCCCAAGGAGAACTCATTGGTTTTTGACTGTCAGTTCAGGGCTGGCTGGGCAAAGTGGAGCTTGACACAGGATGATGAAATCCACTTATGGTTTTTAGAAACTGTGTTGACCCACCAAGTCCACTGGGTTGAATCCAAATAATGAAACTGAGTCATTGACTATGAAGAGTTGGAAGCTCACCATCCATCCAGCTGGCTTTCTGCTGGTCCTGATGGGCCTTCTGAGCAACAGCTTCTTCTGGGCCCTCATCACCTGCTCTCTTATAACCTCTCTTCCAATCCAGGCCGAGGTTTCTGTAAATTCTCATTTTTGTTTCATTCAAATCTCTGCTTCCTCACATTCTTTCTTCTCCCACCAGGGAAGATTCATGTTCTTCCTTCATTATATAGTTTCTTAGAGTGCTTACCGTGTACTAGGCACTCCCATCAGTAAATGACAGAGAGTAAACCCCAGCCCTAAGTTACACCAACAGGAAAGCCATGCAAACTGATTAGGGTTTTGTCTTTCCATGTCCAAGGGTGAGTGTACCTGGTGGCCTATTTCTTCCTGTCCCTCTTCTCTTCATACTCCGGCCAAGGGCACAAGTGAAGAATTCTCTCCATTTTCTCTCCACCTCCCTGACCAACCCCCAGCTCAAAATCAGGGGAACAAATCATCAAAGGGAAAAAACATTAAAAGAATTTGTCTGAAGACGTGATTAGTCATAAAGTGCTTTCGTGTTTTTTTCTTTTGGCTGTTCATATCAGATGTTAATTATTTTTCAGGTTATTGTGCCAAATCTCAGATGCCAAGAAGAGGAAAAGGAAAATTATCCATGACCTATCCCTTCCCAAAAGAAAAAGCCTAGAGCTGGAAGAAGCAGCCCTGTTCACTTCTTCCCCCACAAAAATCCTGGCACTTCACCAGCTGCGAATCAGTTCAATGATGTGCAGAAGTGACTTGGAAGTCTCAGTGCCCAAACTGGCCCATTACAACCTGCATTTATTCTGTATAAAGTGCATCTCCACCACCATTAAACATGAATGTAAAAAGAAAAAAAAAAAAGCTTGCAAATTTTTTCTATCGAGAAAACTGTTTATGCAAGTTAGAGCATCCCATGGCAGACACACCCCCAGGTGACACCCAATAAGTCACAGCCTCGTATAATCCCCTCCCCTCAAATGCATGCAGAACCTGTGACTTGCTTCCAACCAACAGAAAATGGCATAAGGGAGGAGATGTCATTCTTGTGATTAGGTTACATTATACGGAAAAGATAAAGGGGTTTTGCAGAGGGAATTACAGTTCCTAACCAGGTGACTTTAAGTTAATTAATAAAAAAAGGAGATTTCCTTGGGTGGGCCTGACCTAATAACATGAGCCCTTTAAAATAAAGAAGGTCTAGAGATCAGAGATTTGAAACAGCAGAGATGCTTCCATGAATGCTATAGGCATAAGGAAATGAATCTGCTGCAACTTAACAGGAGCTTGAAGAGGCTCATTCCCTAACCAACCTTCCAGATGAGAACATGGCCCAGCCAACACTTAATTTCAGTCTTGGGAGACCCTGATCAGAGAACCCAGCTGAGTGATGGCCCAGGCTTCAGATCTCTAGAAACTGTGTCACGATAAAAGTGTGTTGTTTTAAGTACCTAAGTTTTTGGTATTTTATTGTGTAGCACAGTGCATGCTGACACTGCAACAAGGAGGTTTTGTGGTTTTTTTTTTTTTTTTTTTTGCTTCTCTAAGGGGTTTAAGCTTTTTGTAATTTTCTAAGCTAGAGAAAATATCTCTACTCACCTCAATCATGATGAAAAATCGAGACACACTCTCATATTATCACCACCACCCCCTCAAGCATCCCTCAGGTACCTCAGAGTGAGAGGATACACCCTATCCTCCTCCATTTTATTCCTTGTGTCTGAAAGAATCATCATGCATCATTTGTTAATATGGTTGGGGTTTTTTGTTGTTTTTGTTTTTGTTTTTGTTTTTGTTTGTTAATATGGTTTGAATAGGCCCAGTACCCGGCCCATATTCCCAATCATCCCTCAAGTTTTAATTTTCCCAAAGCTTAATTGCCAGTTGTCCTGGACAAAAACCTTCCTGCTGTTAATTCCATTTTGTTGTGGGCACCCAGGGGATTGATTATAGGTAATAAGTTAAATATTAACAGAGACAAAGTGACAATTTGAGATAGTCTAGCTGAAAATCCCAGAGTCCTCGTCAAAATTTAAATAGAAATCAACCCTCCAATATACCCTGGAATGTTTCCTTTGAGAAGCATTTTCTTGGTGCCCTATAAAATTTCCTACATGTCTCCCTCCCTCCTTTACTCCAAATAACACTTTACCCACTTTGCGTCATGTGCAGAACAGAGCAAGATGCCCCTATCGGTAGGTTTATGGATCTATGTAAAATAAATACCTTTCTTCTCTACCTAGCAAATGTGGAGAGACTAAGAAATAGATCTAGCCCCACCGCCAATAACAACCACTCCTTTTCCCGTGAAATTACCATCAACAATCCATGAATCACTTGGTTCCCTTAAGCTGTTGCTGGATATTTTAACTTCAAATGACACATCACTTTGCAGTGAGGCAACTGAAGCATTGCTTAAATCAAAAGTACCAAACGTGAAAGGATAGCAAGAAAATGAGTTCCTGGAGGATGGGCACGATTTGTATTCTTCCTTGTATTTTCCAGGGCTTCGGTGTTTCATACACAATAAGCCCTCAACTGATATCTATAGATAAGTGAGCAAGTTCACTATCACTGTGAAGGAAAAGAAAGGCTCATCCCTTAATTGTTACCTTTTACACCTTGTTATCACTACCTACCCTCTTGCCTCATCTCTGGCCACTCCAAATCTTGGTCCTACAATTGCCATGAAGGGGGAACAAACTAAAAATAATGCATAAGAATGTTAAAAGAGAACTGAAATGCTATATATACGGGCAGAACAGAGCAAGATGCCCCTATAAGTAGATTTATGGATCTACATAAAATAAATACTTTTCTTTTCTACTAAGCAAATGTGGAGAGCCTAGCAAATATATATAAAGTGTATATATACACACATACATATGTATATATGTATATATATGCATATATGTATGTACATCTTCTGTATCTACCATTACAGTACTATGTAGTCTCTGTCTCCTAAATATTTATTGGTATGTTAATTATTAGCACCAAGGAAATCCTATTTATTGTTTTTAAACTACAGCGGTTCTTTGGATTCCTAAATCAACATCATTTACTGAGATTACCAGTATTTATTCTCTGTGCTGTTAATTTCTAAGATAGACACAAAAAGAGAGCACTGCTCATCTCTCGAATTGAGTCTATCTTCAGTTTATACTATAGGCCACCAGTAGCATTTAATCTAATGGTGAACAACTTCTCAATCAGCTTAAGCTTTCCTTTTAACTCTCTTAGTTTCACTAAATAACATTCTTACCTCAAAAAGTGTTGAAATCCAAGAACTAGAGGCACTCACCTGGCATCTAAGGCTGGTACATAGTATTTAAAAATGTTTGTTGAATGGAAATGAATTACAAAGAGCCTGTACCGGAATCTGGATCACTCTGAACTGGATATTGACAGAACTAATCAGGCAATCCTTGTTTTCAAGGGCCAAAAACACTTCCACAAGCTTCCCGGTCATATATATATAACCAAGTCACTGTTTAAACCACCAACTCCCACATTCACCCCACTGCTCCCCAGAGTAGCCTCCTGACCTGTCTCTCACCTTCAACACCCCATAATTCTACCACTACCTCTAACAGAGATCTGATCCATTCTCCACTTGACCCAGCTCTGACTGTGGCCTCCTAATCCAGTAATTTCCAGCTATGCTCCTCCACATGCTGTTATGCAGCTTAATCTCTTCTAGACAGAGAATCCTTTGTAGGACCTGTCTGCTCTTGGAGGCTTCTGGTCCTAGCCTTCTTGAACATGCCTACAGCCACTACCTCAGGTCAGGCCTGCATTGTCTCTTGCCTGAATATCATAATAATTGGCTAACAGTTCTCACCACCTCTACTCTTACTGATCCCCAATCCACTTTCCATAGTGCTGCCAGAGTAATCTTTCTAAAATACAAATCCGACTGTCGATCCAAACTAGAGTATACACTCCTTAACAGTGACAGACAAGCCTTCCTACATTTTAAACCTTCTCTCCCAACGTCTGCCAGTAGCCACATACCCCACTGTTCAAGCAAACCAAACTGCTCACCTTTCTCCAAGAACCTGTACTCACTCGTGCCTCTGGGCTTTCATCCAGGCTCTTCCCCCTACCTGGTTTGCCCTACTCATCTTTCAAGATAAACCCTGGGTTAAGTGAATTATCTCTCCGAAGCACTCCATGGCACATTGCTCTTCTACATTGTGGCACCTAACACACTTATGTGTAATTGCTTAATATTTTTCTGTCTCCTCCCCTAAGCTGTAAGCTTCCTTAGGAGAGAGACCATATCTATCTTGCTAATCACTGTCTCACCAGTACCTAGCACAGTATCTGGCACACTGGCACTCGATAAATATTTGACTGACTAAACATAAAATTATTATTATTAATAATAATGGCAGCTAATAATATTAATATTATTAATAAAGTTAATAATGATGATGATGATGGCAGCTTACTATGTGCTTGGCACTGTCCTAAGTACTTTATATGTGTTAATTCATTTAATCCTTGAAATAATCCTAAGTATCATTATTGTCTCCACTTTACAAATAAGGACATTATGACGCAGAGATAGTAAATAACACAGCCTGAGGTTATATAGTCATAACATGACAGAGTCACAACCTGAACCCAGACAGTGGATCCAGAGCCTAGGTTATCAGGACTCCTTCATACTGCCTCTCCTTCAAATATAATTCAGTTCAAAAGACACCTTCTGTGAAAACCGTATCTTACCATCCAATCTGAATTAGACATTTGTCTTCTGTATCCTATGACACCCTACATACACTTTCATCATAGTATTTATCACACTGCACTTTATGACTTGGTGTCCATTCCCCTTATTCCATGAGATACTGGAGGGCAGGAACTTTGACTCTGTGTTGAGTTTCTTTGTACCCTCAGGACATCACACATGGTACATACTCCAACTTTCATGGATGGATGATAGAGCCTGAGTCAGAACCTTAGCATTCATTTTCAGATTATCCACCAGGTGGCGGAAGAAGACAAAAGCTGAACAGAGGGCGAGATCCCTTACCTTTCACACTTGTCACTTTCTCCATGATGGTTTCCTGATCTTGGTACAGAGTCACCGTCACTGTGGCTCCCGATGTGCCATAGCCCCAAATCACTGCCCCTGCGGGCTCCTTCTGCAGCACCATGTAGTTATTGATGTAGGAGGCAAAACGAAAACCAACATCTAAAATATAAAACAAACACTTAGAAGAGCATCATTGGAAGATACATCACCAACTGAATCTGGTTACACAGCAAAGAACATAATAAAGCCTTTATACAGGCCAATTTGAATATATCCAGTCCTTTTAATCTTCTAAAACTAGATCTTATGCTTCCTAATTAGGTAAGCAACCCAACAAGAGGAGTTGCCAACAATATGCATCAAAGTACAGGGTGACCAATAAGGAAAACTCAAAGAACCTAGGACAACCAATGTACCGCAAGCCTCCTCACCCTCAGAGCTCTTGATCTGCCTTTGCCCTGGGCTTGGCTCTGACACTTCATTCACCTACAAATTGCTAAGATGCTCCTCTTATACACCCCACAGATGGTATTTATGAGAAAAATAAACCACTTCCTTTCCCTGCTTTCCATTACCACACCCACTCCTTGTTGCTGAGAATAAAGAAACCTGCCTCTCTCCAACACAGCCTTCCTGAATCTATCCCCCCACCCTTTATTTTATCTCCCCCTTTCCATCCTACCAGTATCAATTTCTCACAAATAATTCCCCTTACTGTGTTTTTTTTACAATCCATTAAAAATTCTAAATAAGCATTTATGAACATCTGCAACGTCTGCTTCCTTCCAAGGTAAATTCAGATAAACTAAGATGAAAAAATAAGGTCGGTGAGAAACAGAAGGTCAAAATGTCAGAACAGAGGTCTTTCGTCTCAATTTTACCCATTTCACAAGCTATATTATATAAAAAGAACAAGAGAGAGCACTTGAAACTGTAGATTCTATTCTAGAGTCACTAACAAGACTGAATAAGAACTCACTTTAACGAGATCATTCCTATTTTTAACATGCAGCCTATATTGAAGTATTTTATTAATAACAAGCATCTATCCAAATTATCTCAGTGAGTTCCTCATCAAAACTTAACAAGGGGGGAAAAAAACTTAAGTTATGTCCCATTTTGTCTGAACAAAACAGACTAAAATCCCTAGAAGAAAATAATTAACAAAGTTAAGTTTTTTTTAAGGGTTTTAAACAAAAATGATAGGCAGGACAGAGAATGAGAACTAACAAGGTTGACATTTTTCTCCCTGGAAGCTACAAATGATGATGGCCCCTTAGGCCACGCTTAACAGGGCAGCATAGCTAATGGGGTCTCCTACACAGACTGGGTGGCCTATTTGTCCTGTGCTTCGAATAACAGCCCAGTTGCTACACATCTTCTGCTCGCTCTCTCTCATGAGCTTTAGTTACATCATAAATCTGACATGACAACCAAAGATCATCCAGAAGGCTGGATAATGGGCTCGAGATGCACAGCTACCACAAGCAAAATGCTCTAAGAAGAGACTCCAACACCCCACAATTGCATAAGCAGGTTGGCAGCATGCTGGAGGGAAGGGGAGAGGCACACGTGTGGGAGGGCCTAGTCTTGGGTAGGTGCTTCATATGGAAGGAAAACTGGAAACCAAAGGGCTAAGAGCTAAGCAGAGAGGATGAGGGTAGGGGGGAACGGAACCGGCTGTCACTTGCACATGAGCCTATGCAAATGAAGAGCTGAGTGCAGCCACTGTCTTACAGGCTGGGGCACATCTTTCCAAGTTCTGTCTGTTTCCACCAATACACACTTAGTGGACCTCACTGTGCCTGGCTCTATTCTGTGTTAAAGAATTTTAGAGATAGAAAGGATCTGAAAGAAAGGAAAGAAAGAGAAAGAAATAGAATAGAAAGAAAGAAAGAAAGAAAGAAAAGAAAAACAAGGAAAGAAAGAAAGAAAAAGAAAGGATCTTTCACACTCGGAGGTAGAATCTTGTTATTTACTGATCAACACTGACCCCCCCCCCTCCCCGGCTAGATTGGGTAATTTTGGTTAATAGCTTGGATATTAATTAATTAATTCGACAAATATTTATTGATATCTACTGTGTGCCAGACACCATTTTAAGCACTGGGGATATAATAGAAAAAGAAAGGGGAGCCTGAGTGGTTCAGTGGTTGAACATCTACCTTTGGCTCAGGGCATGATCCCAGAGTCCCGGGATCCAGTCCCACATTGGGCTTCCTGCATGGAGGCTGCTTCTCCCTCTGCCTGTGTCTCTACCTCTCTGTGTCTCTCATGAATAAATAAATAAAATCTTAAAAAAAAGAAAAAGAAAAAAAAGAAAGGAAGGCAAAGGGGGAAAAAAAACACAAAACTCCAGCAACAGGGAGGTTCCATTCTACTGGGGAGCTTATTTCTGGCAGGCACAAGCACGCTGCATGTAGCAAACCCCTTTGACCGACCTTAAATCACATAGGTAGTTCATGTCAGGACTTGGAACCAAGCCACCTGATTCCAAAGCTACTGCAATTTCCACTCTGCTGCAGTTAGATACTGGTGGTAAATTAAAAAAAAAAAAAGTCATACTTTCTGCCCTTATAAAGCTCACATTCCAACCAGATAAGAGTAGACAGTGGAACATTACCAAGGAATTGAGCAATGGACAAAATAGGAGAACAAGAAAGGAGGCAGGACTGGTCATTCCTTTTGTCAAACACAAGACACTTAGCATTTGAAGTTTTTTTTTTTTTGGTCTTTAATTTTTTTCATCGTTTGGGCATTGGAGTAGAAAACACAAATTAACATTGTGGGGAAATTAAAAGTAGTCATTAGAAGCAGACTGACAAAATTAGGACGGCGGTTAGGTTACCTCTGGTGAGGAACTTGTGGGATGCACTGGGGAGGAACATCCAGGGAGTCTCAATAAAACTGGCAATGTTCTAGATCCTAAGTTGGGTGCAGCACCCTTGGGTGTTCATTTTCTTGTTGCATTGCTCATATATTTTTGTACACTTCAAAATATTATGCAGTCAACATGGGCACAAGGGGGAATGATTTGAAGGAAAGATGTGAGGATATGCCACCGAATAAGAAGGAAAGAAAATTTAAAGCATTAATGAAAAAAATACAGTCATCGGTCATGAAGGTAATGGAACCATAAAACCCAAAGGTGAAGACTGAATACAGGACTGGCAGTGAAGTTAACAGCCTTTAAGAGAAGATCTAATAAAAGAATGGGCCTGCTCTCCTCCCATATGCTAGGCTCAAAGGTCACTGAGTGGGGATGAGAACCAGCAAGGGATCCCCGGGGGGCTCAGCGGTTTAGCATCCGCCTTCAGCCCAGGGGGTGATCCAGGGGTCCTGGGATAGAGTCCAGCATCAGGCTCCCCCACTGGACCCTGCTTCTCCTGCCTGTGTCTCCGCCTCTCTGTGTGTGTCTCTCATGAATAAATAAATTAAAAAGAGAGAAAATGCTATGCAGAGTGCGGCTGGTTTACACTTGTGTTAAAGCCTGAGAAACTCCTGATGGGCCACAGTTGGTCTCAGTCTGTGTAGTTTTGGGTTCTCAGGTAAAGTAACTGCCAGTTTTCTGCACTCTGTCTTCACTTCTCACTTCAAGCTATCTTTCTTAGCAGGGATCTTTGGGATCCACTCTTTGAATGGCTTGAAGAAAACAGGTGCGGCGTGAGCACTTTCCTAGGCATTAATTAGTGGGCAGATCCCACCTGCTGGTTCTCCATGGTTGTGGCTCGGCGTCCAGCCCGGGCCCTCAAATGGCAGGATCCCACCTGGACAGTAATCCAAGTGACTACTTGGACTCAGCCACATCACGCATATAACCTCACCAGCGCCCTCTGTCAGCTGCGCCAGAGATCAAAGCTAGGCCTTAAATACTCTGAGCTACTGAGGGGGTTGTATTTCTTAGCCCTAATCACCACTTAAAGTAGTCAGATGTAATTCCCCCAAGGAACCAAGCTCCAAGCACACCCTCCCCAAGGGTACCACTGAGGGGGCAGCAGGGAAACGCTGTGGGTGATGACTCAGTCACCTGTTTCCAAATATTACCTAACTCGCTTCGCCCCCTTCCCTGCGGGTTCCCCTGCAGTTATCCGGGACCCCGAGGGCCTCGGTCCGGCGCGATCGGGCCTCCGGGCTCAGACACCCAAACCTCCCCTCTGGGCCACAAGGGGCATCGTGACGACGGCGGGAGGACGCGGACCCGCCGGCACCCCCGCCCAGCAGGCCCCTGCGGCCCAGCCCGGGTCGGAGGGCGGGCGCCGGGGTGGCAGGTGCTGCAGAGGACGCGGGACCTCGGAGCCCGCGCAGGCCGGCGGGCAGGGGCCGGGCGAGTGCGCCGCCTCACCTGCACTCGTGGCGGCCGGCAGGACTAGCGGCAGCACCAGCCCAAACACAAACCTCGGCGCTGCCATGTTCGCGAGGGTCCGCCGCCCGCGTGCTGGACTCCGGGTGGGTGCCCTCTGCAGGCGGGGCCCGGGCCGTGGGCGGGGCCGTGGGCGGGGCCGTGGGCGGGGCCGTGGGCGGGGCCGTGGGCGGGGCCGTGGGCGGGGCCGTGGGCGGGGCCGGGCGATCTGGCTCCACCCCTCCCAGGCCGCTCGGTCGCGAAGCCGTCCGCGGCCGCCGGGCGATGCCGGGCCTGTCCCCTTCCCGGCCGCCGTAGTTGAGTTTAAAAAAAAAAAACGGTTACCCAGCAACGAGAAATAACAACCGGAACCATCGGCAACCAGCTCTGCGAGAACGGAGAGGTGAGGCGGTTCTCCCCACTTCCTCTGCAGACCCGAGACCTCGCCTGTCCCCTGGGCCTCTCGCGTTCTCTCGGGATCCCCGACACATTCCGGGATCGCGAGGGCACCTGGGGCGCCGAGGCAGCCTGCGATCCCCGATCCTCGACGTCCCTCGAGGGCCCCGGTCCCCGCTCGGAGCGCCCTCCCCTCCCCAGACCGTCCAGGGTCTCGCCCTGCCCTGGAGTGATTCGGTACCTCATCTCCCGTGCCCTCGAAAACCGAAAAACATCCTGCACGCCGTGGGCCTCGTGACACCATCTCGCCCTCACCTAGACCCCCGCCGGCGGACCGTGTGGCATTGGCACCTCCACCAAAAAGGGCCAGGGTGTCGTTTGCACACTCAGCCGCCCAACCCGCTGCTTGGCAGCTGTCCTCGGTCCAGTCCTGTATTCCAAGACCGGAAGATCAGACCTGGTCAGGACAAAACCGGAAAACACAAGAATCCCCAAATCTTGGAGCCTGGATTTGCAAAATCTTTGATCTTGCCTCCGCCCTCTGAGCCCCTGCTGCCCCTTTCTGGGGGGTATGTAGGCCTTTCCAGGCATTGTAGGTCATGCTTCCGAAGTGGAAGCAAGGGGCAAGACTAATTAAGTGTTACAACAAATTAGAGTAATTTCTAGAACCAAGATTGGCTCTTACTTCACTTTTTTGAAATTTTAAACCCCCTAAGAGTGTCTTCTTGGTAATTTCTGATGAATTTTTAACAGTACTTCTGAGTTCCTGTGGGATAACAAAAATTACCCTCATCTTTTTAATGTATGTTTTTAAAAATATATATTATATTATTAGATATTATATATATTAAAATATATATTTATGGGACAGAAATAAAAAGTCTTAGTGTTCTAGTGAAAAAAAATCTGCGATTTTTGTAATTTAAAAAATAATGATTAGGCCTAGTAAATGAGTTTGTATTTGTAATATTCTAATTAGTGATAGAGAGTCCGAAACTCTGGAAGAAATCATGGACTGGGGTTGTTTTTGGGGGGGGGAGAATTAAAGTTCAGGAAATTTGGGTCTCAGAAATAATTTGCCGTCATAATTGTGATTATATAAGTAAAATCAGACAAGCTTACAGACAATACTCTCTAACGAATCTCTAGGTACAATAGGCAGTTCCTTCCAAGGAGATGTCGATTCCATTCTCCAACACCCACTACCGAATTCCACAAGGATTTGGCAATCTTCTTGAAGGGCTGACACGGGAGATTCTGAGGGAGCAACCAGAAAATATACCAGCTTTTGCAGCAGCATATTTTGAAAATCTTCTAGAGAAACGAGAGAGTAAGATTTTTTTAATAGGCTTTTTTTTTTTTTTTAAGTAAGAGACTAAGCATTTGTTTATGGTGAAACTAGGTCAAGACCATTGTCATTCCACAGAAAGCCTTTATGAGGCAAGTAGCTTCAAATAACAGTTCTTGCTATAGAAAACATGTGCCTTTATGATAAGTTTTCCTAAATCACATTATTTCACATTATTGAAGATTACCAGTTGATTACTCAGACCTTCTTTGTTGTATTTTTCATGGACACACTGGGTGGAAGGGAACCTCAAGAGATCATCCAGCCTATCCCTCCATCTCCCAACAGGCTGTTCCAATGCAAGCCAAGCAGCTGACTGCCTAGTCCTCCTGGGAAGAGAGTTTGGTTGTCTTTACAAGTTGGCTCTTCTTACTTCAAAGTATTATAACTGTTGTAAAAAATAATTCTATGCTCCTTACATTAAATAGATTGGTATTTGCTGGGGTATGTGAAACTGTCTGCAAAAAAGCACAGAGTAATACTGCTTTTAAAACTAAAATTCCAGGGGTGTCTAGGTGGCTCACTCAATTAAGTATCTGACTCTTGATTTTTGGCTCAGGTCTTGATATCAGAGTCGTGAGTTGAAGCCCCATGTCGGGCTCCATGGGTGTGGAGCCTCCTTAAAAAAAAAAAAAGAAAGAAAGAAATCCCAGCTTGGGAAGTAATTTATATCCTTTCTCTATTCTTCCAAGGTCCTATCCTGCCCAGAGACTAAGATTCATGCTAACAGTGACTCTTTGGCTGAAAGCCAGAGAAGTTTCTTCACTTACAGAAATAAAATTTCCAAATTCCTAGCTCTGAAGTCTCATAACTATCAAAATCTGATCCAGTAGTCAAAATGGGAATTATTACAGCTATGCATCTCTATAAAAAAAAAAAACAAACCTATTCTTGACTAGAACAAACATTTTGTATGAGCTGTTTCCATCATTACTTTTGACTGCAGTATTCCAACAGAGTGGTAAAAGTGACTAGAAATAACTACAAGTAAATGAGCATTCAATTTCAAATCATTTTCCAGAAGAAGGAAACCTACCACAAGGCTTGAATTGAAACCACTCCCATACACACTGCACCGCTCCACCATCTTGTCTTCTTTTCTCAACCCCGGCAGAGCTCAGAATCTCTGCCAATTTCCTGAATGTTGCTGGTCTTTTCCATATCCAGTCAGTATGAATATCTGTTGTATAATTTAAAACTTAAATGCTACTAAAAAGTGATTAAAAGAACTCTTTCAGAGTAAGAGGTGAATTATAATGGGGATTAGTTTTGTTATTATAACATTAATTTTACAAACTCATGAGTAAAATGTCTTTAGTCATTTATTTAATTTTAGATCTCAGAAATGTCCCATTACAAAATCATTTGAGTCATTGTTAGTGGATCATGATAATTAAAGCAATTGGTGATTCAGAGTAATAGTCTCAGAATACTAGTTTCTAACTAAAAAACTAGATAAAACTACTTGAAAAATTTTAAAGCCCCATACTCAATTCCACTCATGTAAACCAAAGGTGAACTATCCAACTGATGCAAGTATCAGAATGTAGTCTATCCAAAAGGGAAGAAAAAAGTCCTCTAGCCTAGTGTCTCTCACAATGCAAGAATTCCCTTCCAGCAGTCTTCATAGGTAATTATTAGTCTTAACTTTGATTTTTCTGACAGAAAACATGTTAGCATTTGATATAAGTGGTATCTCAAATCGTTAGGGAAAAGGTGGGCTTTTATTAAATAATGTTGAGATAAAGATGGAAAAAAGATAAAATTGAATCTATTCCTTACATCACACACCAGAGTAAGTTCCAAATTGATCAAAGATTTAAAATTTTTTTAGATTTAAATTTTTAAATGAAATCATATAAACAGATAAGGAACATGGATGAATTTCTCTGTAATTTAAGAGAGGAAAAAACTTTTCTAGCTAAGTTGCTATAATTACTTAAAAATCCAAAAGCAATTAGGGAAAAAAAGACTGGTAAGATTGACAACATAAAACTAAAGTTTTACATGGCAAAATCACCATAAGAAAAGTGAAACTACTTACAAATGCTAAACTGAAGAAAAACATTTGCAATTTATAACCCAACAGGTTAATAAACCTAATAAAGTTTTGTGAAGATACAGAAGAAAAAACAATAGCCTTTTATAAAACGATGGTCAAGAGATATGAGCAAACCACACAAGAAAATGTGAATTGCCCTTAACATGTGGGAACACACTGAAACTAACCCATAACAACATAAGCCAGATCAAAACTACACTGGGATACATACCACTACCAACTCCCCCCATCAAACTGGCAAAAAAGCCAAAGTTTGCCAATTTATTCTAGACAAAGCTAGAGGGGAAATAAACAGTCATATACATTGCTGGAGGAGATATAAAATGATATAACCCCAAAGAAGAGAATTTGACTGAGAAGCTCCACTTCTTCCCTTTTCATTGCATCGTTTTTTGAGGAAACAAAAAACGGATGTTTGATGGAAACATCCATCATAGGGAATTTGTTGAATAAACTAGAGGACATCCATACAATGGAATTAATTATATATAACTACTTAAAACACAGAATGAGAAAGATCTCTATATGTTGCTATAGAGTGATCTTGAGGATATGTTAAGTGAAAAAAGTAAGGTGGAAAAAAAAGTGTTTAGTATACTACCAATTACCTAATAAAGGGATGTTGATATGAATATATAACTATTCATTTATATTTTTAATGAAAGACTAAGTCTTTTAAAAGTCTACATTTACCTCTGGAGGAAAAGTAACAGAGTGGAGGGAACAGTATAGAAGCTAGAAAGCTGGACTTCTCTGAATATATCTTGAATTCAAAATCACAAATGTTCAACATAGTTTAAAGTAGAAAGAAATTTTTAAAAATTTTAAGCAATCTCTAAAGTTTGGAAGTGAAGTGAAACAAAGGAGCCTAACTAGTAATAAAAATGGGTAGATATAACCACACAGAAAAATTATTTCAAGTGACTTTATAATACATACAGTAATGTGTACATCTCGGTGGATATACCCTAAAAACAAAATGAAGTAAAAAAAAGTCTTAAATTGTTTTCAGTAATCATTGTTAATAATATTATAGTATAATTACAGTTTTTATTCACTTTAGGACATAGCAAACAAGTAACTATCCTACTGTTATTAGAATAAGATTTTTAGTATAAGAAAAATGACATAGATATAAAAATAAAATAAGTTAGTAAAATCCTATAATCCTAAATTTGAACAGAAAAATATCAGTGTGACCTCAATGACATATTTTCTCTTCAAAAATGAAAGAGATGTTCTCTAGCTGTATACATTTTTTAAAAGGCTACAAAACAATGACCAACCCAGTACCAATGAGCACCCAGCCTCTAGAGTGTGACATCTAGCTACCATTTCCCACAGACCAAGGCTTCTAGACTAGCTAATTCCGTGATTTGGTCAGCAAATATGCAAGTTGAGCCTGAACATCTTGCCATACCAGAAAATAAGGAAACTATCAATGATTACTAGAGTTGTTTCCAAAGGACTCAGGAACACCTGAATACTTGAATGAGTTCCCACTGGCCAATTTTGGACAGTGAGAGCATCAATAAGAATAATAAATGCAGTGGATTGAAGTTGACCCAATTTCTTAACTATTCAAAACAAATAAAACTTCCTTAAGAGGAGGATCCTAAGGAACCAACTGATTATTCTGAAAACTGGTCAATAAGGGGGAAAGCATCAAAACTTTAACCTGCCTTTTCTGGATGAACTGTGTGTCAGCTAACAGTTAGCTGTTGATATGGGAAAGTTTTTCTTTACTGATTACTCCAGAAATAAATAATGATCAAATAAGAACATTGCCATTTTGCAATCCCTAAAGAAATGATCTAAGCAATCATCACCAATGGGCCATTAAAGATGATAAAAAGAGAGACAACCAGATATTATGTGTATCCTGACAAAACTACACTGCATTATCTCTAAAGTATTCTTGCTAAATAAATAAATAAATTCTGAATCAGCTACAGGAAATTCAAAAGCAAAGGAACTTGTTAAAAGTCATAATGAGAATGGAATCAGAAATATCTAAACTGTGGAAAACTCCAAAGGAAAAATGATCCAATTTCCTCAACAAAAACATTGCAAGGAAAAAATATGTGGGCTGGGAGATGGGTGAAAATCTCTTCCAATTAAAAGAGATGTAAAAGGCATAATGAAAGGCCGTGTGGGCCCATTGTTTGGGTTCTGTTTGAACAAATCAACAGTAAAAAAAATCAACAAAAAATATACTAGGCAACATGGAGAAATTTGGATAGCTAATATTAAGGCATTATTGTTAGTATTTAGATGTGATCATGATATTGTGGCTTTATATCTTAGAGATGCACACTGAAATAAACATTTATAGATAAAACAATAGGATGCCCGGAACTGGCTTGAAAATAATCACAAGAAAGGGTGGGAAATTGAGTGAAGTTACAGATAAAATAAGATAAATCCTGAGTTTGTAATTGTTGAATCTGAGTAATATACACGTTATATTATTCTCTCTACTTTTGAAGTTTGAAATTGTTCATAGGGGATCCCTGGGTGGCGCAGCGGTTTGGCGCCTGCCTTTGGCCCAGGGCGCGATCCTGGAGACCAGGGATCGAATCCCACGTCAGGCTCCCGGTGCATGAAGCCTGCTTCTCCCTCTGCCTGTGTCTCTGCCTCTCTCTCTCTCTCTCTCTCTCTCTGTGACTATCATAAATAATTTTTAAAAAATGAAATTGTTCATAATGGGGACGTCTGGGTAGCTCAGTCGGTTGGGCGTCTGCCTTCAGCTCAGGTCATGATCCTAGGGTCCTAGGAATGGGCCCTGGGATCGGGCTCCATGTCATTGGCTCCCTGCTCAGCAGGAAGCTGGAAGCCTGCTTCTCCCTCTCCCTCTGCCACTCCCCTAACTTGTACTCTCTGGCTCTGTCAGATGAATAAAATCTTTTTTTAAAAAAAAGAAATTGTTCATAATGAAAAGTTCAAAAAATCTGCTTAAATATAAATATTTCTTCCTGTCTTTGTTTACTGACTTCATAATATGCTTCATTTTTATTTTTTTAAAGATTTTATTTATTTGACAGAGAGAGAGAGCACAAGCAGGAGGAGGAGCATCATATATTGTTATCACTGGTTATGTTTACAGTGTTAAGCTAAGTACATAATAAGATTTTCCTTTTTTTTAAGATTTTATTTATTCAAGAGAGACACAGAGACAGAGGCAGAGACATAGGCAGAGGGAGAAGCAGGCTCCCTGCAGGGAGCCATATATGGAACTCAATCCCAGGACTCCAAGATCACGCCCTGAGCCAAAGGCAGACACTCAACCACTGAGCCACCCAGGTGTCCCCAGGTGTCCCCTTAGTAAGATTTTCAACTAGCCATAAAGAACTTCCAGCTTGGGCAGCCCCGGTGGCTCAGCGGTTTAGCGCCGCCTGCAGCCCAGGGCGTGATCTTGGAGACCCTGGATCGAGTCCCACGTCAGGCTCTCTGTATGACGCCGGCTGCTCCCTCTGCCTGTGTCTCTGCCTCTCTCTCTCTCTCTCTGTCTCTATGAATAAATAAAAAAATAAAATCTTAAAAAAAAAAAAAACCTGTGGTTTGAAAAAATATCTTGTGTTACTAATCTGGATTTACTTTAATGAACTCAAAATAAGTCTGAAATTATTATATTTTTATTATTTAGAAACCAACTTTGATCCAGCAGAATGGGGGGCTAAGGTAGACGACCGCTTCTATAACAACCATGCATTCAAGGTATGGTCCTATGAAACTCATGGATTTGGTTATTTCTTCTCCTTGTCTCCAAAACAGATAATAGCAGAATCTCCCCAGAATCACGATCATGAAAGGCATATATATCTTATTAAACCTTTTTAGTTGTGCTGTTCTTTCTGACGAGAATTTTTTTTCTAAAGTATCTTAATTTGAAAAAAATAAAGTATCTGAATTGTGAACAGATATTTAGCTGAAATTGAAAGGTAATCAACACAAAGAATGTACTTGAAAAGTTACAGAATAACTACTATCATTTATTCTTCAAATTGTATTGGGTATCACGATGGTTAGCAATAGCGGATCCTCAATAAATATTTGTTGAATTAACAAATGGCATTTCATAAAAAAAAAAAAAACACCATTTATCCAGTTGTTTCATCATCATTGACATCATGGTGGAGTTTCTTCTACAAAACTAATGTGTTCAAAGACTGAACCTGCCTTCTCTTTAGCAACATTCTCTGAACCAGCCTTTCTCAACCAAGGTTCCCCAAAATAATTAAGCCCTAAGCCAAAGGCACTCATTGCATGTAAGGAATCAATGTCTTTCCTTTGTATCCAGGATGATTCTAGTTATGTACCATCCTTGATAGAATAGTCCCTCAAAACATTCTGTGTTCTGTGGTCCAGAAGAGGAACACTGGTTGATAAGGGCTATGTGTGACCCTTTGTGATTGGCATCAACTAACTGGGAACTTGATGGAAATTCTGTCTCAGGCTCTACTCCAGATCTGCCAAGTCAGAAACTGAACTTTAACAAGCTCCCCAAAGTAATTTGTAGGTACATTGGTGTCTGAGAAGCACTCTTCTAGACAACTGAGATAATACATTAGCCACAAATCTCCACCAGATATTAGAATTAAAAGGAATTAACCAAGTTCAGGTTTTGATGGTGTTCCGCAGTAGAACTGGGGAATTTCCAGGGGAAATACCTGTCACTTTTTCCATGAGTTCAAAAGTGAAGTTCCATCCATTTGTGCCTGCCAGATAATGGGAGTGTTGAGTTTGTTTCCACTTAACTTAATTCTCTGTGTTCATGTTTTATTTCAATCAAAAGAATAGTGTCAAAAAGCTTTAAGTCTTTGTGTCACATAGCAATTTTAGGGTGTTTTTTTTCCATCTCTTTTGAATTCTAAAGGCTTTACTTAATTAGCTTATATGTCTTCAAATTTCTGTTTTATGGATTCAAGAAACTCTTCTCATAGGTTGTGAATTATCAATGCCTCTATTTTGGTGAAAGTTTTCAATAACCATGTCAAAATAGGCATAGCTGATATTCCTTTTTTTTTTTTATTTATTTAAATGGTTCCCCGTAGAATTTACTTCTTTGATATGATTTTTAACCTTCAAACTTCATTAAAAAGTCCACTTGATCTCACAACATGGGGCACAATGGCACATATTTTGTTCTTATTTTAAAAACTAGCAGCACTTCTTTTTTACACTTTGTTCAAGATTCATTACAGCATCTTAACAACTTTAGTATAAGACAATAGCTTTGTTTTTATATAAAAACAATGCTGCACACATTCCAAAAGCAAAAATGTCAAACATTTTTCACCAATTGTTTGGTCATATTTGTTTATGCATATTCCCTTGAGAGTTTTAATTTCTTTTTTTTCCAACCTACTTTCTTTTCTTTTTTTTAATCAGCATGTACTTAATTCCTACTACTTCTCAATAACATAAAGAAATATTTAGTGACTTTCAGCAGTTTGATGCAAGACTTTACTGTTTTGGAATATTGCCTGTTTGACCCTCTCACCCCTCTTCCAGGAGCAAGAATCACCTGAGAATTGTGAGTCAGAAAAAGAAAAATCTCACCCATCTGTGAAAGACGATGAGACACCAGTCACAGCCTTTGTAAGTTATATTTTCCATATATTATTAGATTTCTAAAAAGAATCATATCCCTCAAATTAAAATTATACTCCAAATATGAATCTAGTCTGTTATCCATATTGCTAAAATAATCACTTTGCGCTCTAAATAACTGGCATCAGTGATAAACTCACTGATAGATCATTTGTAGCTATGCCTATTATAAAGGAAAACTCCTTCTTGCCCTTAAAAATAAAATCTTATTTTCCAAGATTGGCAATAGGTGGGAGAATCTCAGTCTTCATCCTTCAGATTCACTTTCCACTCTGAGAATTTTTCACTAATCGATGCTCTCCCCACCACACAGTGGCAAGGGTCAGAGATGACAAAAGGAAACTCGCAGAGAATCACATACCACCAAACAGAATGGCTTTCCGCAATGTGTAAAGGTCTTACTCACCTTCCATGCACTGCTGTCTACAAAATGACTTCCTGGGGATCCCTGGGTGGCTCAGCGGTTTAGTGCCTGCCTTTGTCCCAGGGCGTGATCCTGGAGTCCTGGGATCAAGTCCCGTATCGGGCTCCCCGCATGGAGCCTGCTTCTCCCTCTGCCTGTGTCTCTGCCTCTCTCTCTCTCTCTCTCTCTCTCTCTCTCTCTCTCTCTGTCTGTCTCTGTGTGTCTCTCATGAGTAAATAAATAAAATATTTTTTTAAAAAATTACTTCCTGCCTGATAGCCTACATCTAAGCAGTAAAGACCTGAGTAGGGTCCACCTTCAAAGATACCTATTTTCAGTAGTGTGCTAGAGCCAGCTCTCAAGAGACAACTGTGCACATCTCTATACAACCCATGATCAGTAATGTCTACTTTACCAAACATCAGCCATGGTAGGAGTATGAAGATCATGGCCAATACTACAAATCAAACTTTTTTTTTTTGGAGAGTCCATATATAAACATTTACTAGCATATCACTGCCTATATTATGCATAGTCCAGACTCAGAGAACCAAGCCTAGTGGGAAAGAGCTCATTCTCTACAATGTTGAAGACCAAATTTCTGAGTTCCTTTTCATGTCTTAATGTCCCAGTTAGTCACCCGTTAACTGACACCCAAAGCAGACATACCTTACCTCCTATCCAGCTAGGGGCATAACTTTTCCCTATAACCTTTATAAATGATGCCAGAATTATATCAATACAACCCAATCAGCCTAACATTGCTATTTGCCAGTGTCATTTCCTTACATCTTTACTAGTTGTCCTTACCCATTCATGAATCTGAGTTGAGATATTATTGATTTCCAACTCCACTGTAATGCATTTGCCCATACTGAGGCATCATCTCAGTGGATTTAATACCATCCTATTTGTATTTAAAAGTTTGAGAGCTAGATTTGCTTCATTGTTTTTTTTTAATGGGGTGAGGGTATAAATAACCCAAGGGTCCTTCAACAGGGGACTGAGTAAATAAATCAAGTTGCATTAGTACAATGTAATATAATAGTGGAAGAATGGGCAGCATTACATACTGAATAATAATATAGAAAAGAGAACCAAGATACATAGTTACATGGAAAAAATAGTTGTGAACATTGTAATTAGCATGATCTGATTTTTAAGATAAAAAGTCATGTATATACCCATATGAATACTTTGTATACAGAGAAACTTTGGAAGGATATATATATATATATATACTCACCCCATAATAATGGTTACATCTTAGGAGTAGGATTAGGAAAGTGGGAGAAAACTCACAACCAGGGACATTTATGTTTTTAAATGTACATGTACTACTGTTATAATTTAAAATGATATATTAAAAGCTATGTACCTATTGAATTAGACACTTAGAACCTGTGTGTTTCACTGTCTATATTTTGGTAAATTAGATATAAATTTTATTTTTTTAAAGATTTTATTTATTTATTTGAGAGAGAGCAAGAGAGAGTGGCAGGAGGAGCAGAGTCAGGGACAAGCAGATTCTATGCTGAGTGTGGAGCCTGACACAGGGCTCAATCCCATGACCCTAAGATCATGACCTGAGCTGAAATCAAGAGTCAGACTCTCAACCAACTGAGCAATCCAGACACCTCTACACCTAAATTTTAAAAAAAAGAAGCTATATACAGAAGTTCAGCCAACCATGTTAAAACTGACCATTGGGGGCACCTGGGTGCCTCAGTTGCTCAAGCGCCTGCCTTCAGCTCAGGTCATGATCCTGGATTGCCCGGATGGATCCCTGTGTGGTTGGGCTCCCTGCCCAGTGGGGAGTCTGCTTCTCCCTCTCCCTTTGCCCCTCCCCCTGCTCTATTGTCTCTGTCTCTCTGTCTCTCAGCTAATCAAATAAAAAAATTTTTTTAAAAACCTGATATTATTGGACTAAAAGGATTTCTCTTTGGCAGTCCACTTTAAATATATGATTTTGCTTAGCTAATCATTGAAAAATTAAGAAATTAATTTCATGTAATCATGATTATTTTGAAACAGCACATTTACTATTCTTGACATTTTTACCATGCCTCAAGGATTCTTACTTAGTTTCAAAAAAAAAATGTTATTGCTCAGGAAACTGTTAAATAGGAGCTATTTTGAGGGGGAAGTTGGCACCGATCGTTTATTGCAGAGACATATTAAAGAATGAGAAAACAAAATGCCTGCTATTTTAGCACTCATCGTTTAGTATATATACGATGACAGTGTATAAAATTCCCTTAAGAAGCAAGAGATCTCAATTGTTACATCCCTAAACTGATTAAATTTATGCATTTATTTTTATGGCATCAAAATACTGTATATTTAAGAAGCATCTTACTTTTTTCTCCTTTCCATAAAGGAATCTTCTGAAGAAGAAAAACAAAGAGAGGAGAATGCTGCTCTCAAAATCCAAGCAGCCTTCCGGGGACACTTAGCCAGAGAGGAGGTGAAGAAAATGAAGTCAGGTGATGCTGAAGGAGAGAAAAGAGAGGGAAATGAGTGAGAAGACTGGTTTTACTCCCCCGCTCCCCAGAAAAACATGAAAAAATCATCCAGATCCATCAGCCTCGCTGTGATTGTTGTTTTTTTCTTAGTAAGGGAGATGTGATGTAGTGAAATAACATTTGTTGCTGTTGTGAAAATCTGTCATGAGCATTTGTTTAATAAACATGCCATTGAACACATGCCTCTTAAAGATTTCTCTGAGATCATGAGTCTTATTTATACTTCTCCCAAGTCTCTGTATAAAGACCCCTGGATTTAAAGCTATAAAACTAGCATGTCTGAGTTTTCAGTGCTCTCAGTGGTTATGTGGTCTAACCATTATCTAATGAATAAATTCTCTATCACATGCCTGAAAAATAGTCCTTCAGCTCCTGGTTCACTCCTGGTGGTAGAGAATTTTACTGCCTCTCAAGCATAGTCCATTTAGTTTTTGAATAATTCAAATTATTAAAAAGATAAGCTGAATCAAAAACCTGCTTCCCTGTAAGTTTCAACCATATGTTTTCATTTGTCATGCAGGCATGCAATCATTTATTGAAAAATGTATTGAGCCCAAAACATGTGCTGGGATTTAGTAGTGAATATCTGTTCCTACACCCAGCTGATGTTTTTTTTATTGTCATGCTCTCCAGAACTACACAGAATAAGATGAATACATATTTGAAAAAAAAAAAAACAAAAATCATCATAACATCATAAATATTCTTCCTCAACTAAAACTTCCCAAGTTTTTCTCAATGCATAAATGGTAAATACCTGTATCATAAACTCAAAAGGTCTTACATCTTTTTTTTTTCAGTGAATCATTCAAGCCACCCCCCTCCCTGAGTGCTTTATTTTTAGAAAGTTTGGTCTCTCCTTTGTGAGGCCTTCTCACCCTTGAATATCTAAGAAACTGTGGGGTTCATGTCTTAGACCAAAAGATGCAGTTCCTTTCCCAAAACAAAATAGAGAAGAAGTGGAATCTTCTTTAATTAATGCTGTTAACCTTCTACCATGATGATGCAGCATCGTGGTAATGTCCTGGCTGGTTCGGATTCCTGTCTGCACACCTTGGATGTCCCAAGCTTTGGTTCTAACATTACACATCTCTCAGCTCACAGTCACACAACCATTGTTCCCCCAAAGCTCAGTAACATGCCTGGCTCTGTCTTAAGGAGCTTCTAAAACCAGCCACATGTTATGCATAACAAGTGTCCTCCTGCAAACAGTTAGATCCTTGTCTTAAGCTCAGACATTCTCTTTCTGCAAAGCAGTTTTATTTCAGGTGCCCCATTTCCCCCCATTCCCATCCCTGAGCCTTTTTCAGGCTCTACAACAGAAGTTCACCCAAGTGATCTTACCCACTCAAATCAGATGACTTATGCTAGCAATTTCAAGGTTGTGGCATTCATTCTCCAATCTCTACTCACCTCCAGACAGCCATCCCCCCTTCCAAGGTCTTACTGCCACTAGGGAGCTACATGCTGGCTAAACACAAGTCTCTAATATCCACTGGACTTTCTCTTCCCATCCTTAACCCCCCTCTCCCAGGCTTAGAGAGGAAAAAAAATAATCAACTCTCCTCCAGCTTTCCAGCCGCTCATCCCCCTATTCCATTTAAAGCACCAGCCTCCAATCCATTTGCTCCTCAAACAAAGCCATCCTGCTTGGGGGATTATGAAGAGGACCCAGAATTAATACAGAGACTTAGCTTCTCTGTCCTAGAGAGAAGACTAGAAAAGGAAAAGGAGATTTTTTCCCCTAGTGAGTACATAGCAAGAAAAAAAGAAAAAAGATACCTTTTAACTTTTTAATAATTCTGTTATACGTATAAAGTGATTAATGCTGTGCTTTCCACATAGTACACACATACACAAATCTAGCAGTTGGCATTTTTGGTGAAGAAAGAGAAGTGAGTAAGGAAGAATGGATATCATAACAACACATATTAATAACATTTTACTATCAATTAATTGGTTTTCCTCATCTCCCTACCTGATTGTTCTCAGTCTCTTTGCTGGTAACTTCAGCTCCCCAACCATGAAACTCTGAAGTACTCCCAACCTGTCACTGGACCATTTTTCAAGTGATCACACTTGTTGATCTTATCAAGTGTCATGGCTTTAGAAGCCGTATACAGACTAACTACTCTCAGATGTATACCTGTATACATTGGGCCTTTCTCCAACTCCAGACATATATTCAATGACCAGCTTAACCTCCCTATTTGGATGTCTATAGGCAACTCAAACTTAACACATCTAATACTAATATTAATGCTCCTGACAACTGCTCTGTAGTTTTTCCCATCTCAGAAAATGACCATTCCATTCTCCTGTTTGCTCAAGCCAAAAATCTAGAATTCATCCTCAACCCTTCTCTTTCTTTAATACTCCATTAGTAATCGATCAGCTAAACCTATGGATTCTATCTATAAAATATACCCAGAATTTGATCACTTCTACTGTGACTACCCTGGTCCTAGTTCCCATTCTCTCTCTCAGGGATCATTGCAACGTTCTCCTTATTACTCAGTCATTACCACATTAATGCCACATAACCCATCCCAAAGTCTAAGATTTAAAACCATTACTTTTTTCTCATTTAGTCTGTGGATCAGTAGTACTTTAGCTGAGGTAGGCTGGACTCCAGACTCGAAATTAAGTTCAGAATCGCTGTAAGCTGAAGGTTTGTGGGTTGACTGGGGAAGGTTTCCTTCAGGCTGTGAGAGCAGAGGTCCACTGTAGTACCTTCTACTTCATGTGTCCTATTCAGAGCCAATGCTGAAAATGCTACCCAAGACATGCTTTTCTCATGGTAGTCATATAAGCATAAACAGGAAAAGCCAACATAGAAGAATATTTTAAGATTTTTCCCATATGACTTCTCCTGACATCCCATTGACCAAAGGAAATCACTTGACCAAGCCCAAAGTCAAGAAATGAGAAAATACACTGCTTACCATGAAACTATAGCAAAGTCATCTGTGCATAATAGTACTACAAGGGGTAGTGAAGAATTGTGAAGAACCAATAATTCAATCTACCACAGTCTGTTCTTTTGGTTGTAATTATTCACATCCCTTTCACATGCAAAATAATTCACTCCTATCCCAAGACCTCTAAAAGATCCATTAAATCCTTGAAAACCTGGATCTATATCAGGTCCAGATATGGCTATTCTTGAGCCTATGAATTTAAAAAGCAAGTATCTTCTTCTTATACATGCAACAAATTATGAGCAGGGACAATATAACCACAAAAAAATACTCTCATTCAAGAAAGAAAATAATGGAAGCAAAGAGGAATCACTGGCCCATAAAAATTATGAAATCCCACCAAGTGAAGATTGTCAAGTTCCTCTATTTGAGAAAAGGGAATAATGTTTCATGATTAGGCACAGGTTCTGATCTCTAAGAATCACTTTCCAGTCTATTCACCATACCTCTTGGTTCTTCAGTATGGAAAATTATTATTTTTCCATCATCTCCCTTTGTCACTTGGAAAGGGCACTAGCAAATATATCTTTCTTGGTGGATAAGTGGATTTCTCAACCTGATTCCTGCCTGTAGAAAATTGAGAGCCCAAATTTCTGTTCACATCTTGCATACCTTTAGTCTCTTTTAGTTGTTAGGAATGCTTTTGCCAATAGACTTTTCTTAAAAACTTTTTGCGAGTTTTCTGTGTTTGACTCTAGTCAACCTCAGGAGCCAAAAGCTGCACCCATCATTTCTTTCAAGATATGCCTCCCCCTCTCCCTCTAGATTTAATTATATTAAAAGGAGTGAAGAATTGGAACCAATATTTCAATATACTAAAGCCTCATAACTGTCACAACTAGTCTCCCTATTTCCACCCTTTTCCCTTTTCAACACAGCAGTCAGAATGTCCTATTATAGTTCAAGTCATACCTTGTCACTCCTTTGCTTGAAATTTCCAATGGCTTCTCATTTCACTCAGAGTAAAAGCTAAAGTCTCCACAATTGTTCTATGCAGATCTTGCCTCCTGTTACCTAACTCCCTTCCCTTATCATTTTTTCTCCATGTTTCTGAACACCATCTCCTGAATGGTGTTGTTTACTGACCACTTCCTCCTACTAAAATGTATGTTCCACGAGGATAGAAATTTGCTATTTTGTCCACTGCCTAGTTGCCTCTATTACATGCAGCAGAAAAGAGTGAAATGTTTCTGGTGGTTCATACAGAAGTGGGAGGAGAAGGGGGAAGAGATATTTATCTTCTTCCATCAAATTAGCTGATTGGATTATACATCCATCCCTGAATAAATCACTGAGATCAGGGGAAAAGAATATGCTAATTGGCTCATACCTATCACCATCAGAACCTACTCCTAGGAGCAGAGGGTCAATTCCGCCCAAAAACCTGGTTGAAATTCAGGAAAGTTTGAAGTCCCTTCTAGGAAACAGAGTAATATTGTCAGGAAGAAGGGACAGTGGATACTGGGCAAGCAACCAACAAATAGCCACCACAATGCTTTAATCACCACATGGCTTCGCATTACATTGTGCTGTTTATTAAATTATTTGCCAAAACCAAACACTAGAGAAGTATCAAAAAAGAAAGGAAAAAATTAAAACAACAGACATGAGGCTAACAAACATGGAGAGATCTGAGTAGCCTGCCACAGAAATTGCAATGTTACTGACACTCCTTGGAGTTGTGCAAAGCAGATAGGGGCATCTCCCAAGAAAAGAGCTTTGAAGTCTAGGAAAACATGAAAAATCTTGTGAGAGAAGAAGAACTTAAACTATTTTTAAAATATAATTTTGTTTTGTGGGAAGCTAAGTATGAGAGTTTGTGACCATGAGTTTTTCATAAAACATTCTTAAGAACACTGTACCTATAGAAAAGGAGGGTTTTTTCCAAGATCATCAGTCAGTCCTTTCTAATAAACATAAGTCCAACATAATCTGGAGGGATGGGCTCTCTGTTGCACTGTGATATGGAGCTCAGTGTCTGTGAGTGAGAGAGGAGCCCAAGATAAGAACCTGAATTGTTGCTGCCATTCTGTCTCTTAACACGACATCATCCACTTTTGTGGTTGATCTTTTGTGTGTGTGTGTGTGTGTGTGTGTGTGTTTGATCTTAAAGCAAACTCAACAGTGACTTCCCTAACTTCTCAATAAAAGTAACTCAGTAGTTTCTCTATACCTCAAGCTAACTTGAATTTTCTAATATTTGGAAACATTTCAGCAGGTATCATATTTTCTCCAAACTGAGTTTTGTGCTGTGAAATTATCCCCATGTTCTTGTTTTATGGGAGGGAAGGGAGGTTATATAAGAGCCAGATACTAATTTTCTACATGGTGTTCTTTTGGCCTGAGGATATTTCTAAAGAGTAGGTTAAAATATAAATCTAGGTCTTTGGCTCTTTGTTTTTAGGCCTATTTTCCCTCTGCCATACATCTATAATATACATATAATGGCCCATTTTGTATGAATTTATGATGGTGATAAACTTATATCTAATCTGAAGTGTTTTTTATAACCATAGCTACTGGGATGGACAATTACTTATATCTGTGAAGCTCTCAAAAGATAGTGGACATGAAAAATGTGATACTTTAAAATGTGAAAACACTTCTCTGAATAAAATGTGCTTAGGAGCATGCAATCTCTGTTGTATAGAGGCAAAATATTAAAATCTGCCCATATTGTAACTAAAATCTCAAGAGCCACCAACCACATTCATTACCAAATACCTTGCCATAGAACTGTCAGCACTCCAAGACCAAGAGATCACCACAGGAAGGAATATACTATCCCAAAGGGGTCAGATATAATGGGGAAGGTATGAAAGTCAGCCATCATTCTATCCCTGAAGGCACCTGTCTCAGAGGCTTCTGACCAAAAACTCAGGCATTTTATCCCACTGAAATTATATTATTAAGAAGCAGAGCTCAGTTGGATAAATTAGGCATCACGCCGATTTTGGAAGCTGCCAGAAAGACTTGTTTTTGAAATCCTTGAGACAATTGAAAACATGCTTCCCTGGAGACGTAAGCAATTAGAAGGGAAACAAGATCAACTAACTGCAGTGCTATCCCCACAATGATTTTAGAGTCACCTGCTTTCAGATTGTTCAAGTCATGTCATGAAGGCTGTGGTCTGCTGCCCAGACCTGCACCCCCCCCACACACTCTATTTTTTCAGGACCGAATGCTGCTTCCATTCTGGAAAATGCCTTCAGCATAAGGGAGCTGCTTCCCCCTAGGTTGCACCCTCCCTGGAGACAGCTTGCATCTAATGACTACAACGGCACAAGAGCATTGCCCCTTGCCTCAGATTGAGACAACTGTTGCAACATTAGCCCAGTTCAACTTCCTCCTCCATCCAATCCTGCTTCCCTACCATCCTTACAGCTATCCTTCAATAAATCATCTCTGCTCAAACCCTCAAAACCATCAGTCTCAGAAATCATTTCCAAGGAACCTGACCTATGATAGTTAACTTGAAAGTCTCTGACATACCTACACCTGTATAAACTTTTTGCTTCTTTTAACGTCATCTGTATTAGAATTGAACAATGGGCAGACCTGCTGATCAGGAGCTAACCTACAACAGAAAAATATGCATGTCTATTTCTTCTCTAAATGAATTATTTACCAAAATTCCAAATACTAACACTAATACTAAACTGTGTTTCCTCCAAAATTCCTATGTTGAGGCCTTAACCCTCAATCTGATCGTGTTTGGATATGGGGCCTTTGGGAGATACTATAGGTTTAGATAAAATAACAAGTGCAGGGTCTTCATGGTAAAATTAGTGGCCAATAAGAAGAGACCTCAGAGATACATCTTTCTCTCTCTCTCTCTCTCTCTCTCTCTCTCTCTCTCTCTCCCTTCTCTTCCCCCTTCTTTTCATTATAATGGAAGAGCTAATGGTGAGGACTTAGGACTCATTGATTAACTATAAGGTATTATAATGGGAGAACATGGCAATGGTCCCTTAACTGCCACTTCGAGCCTCATATCAGATTTTTCTGGGGGTGGCCATTTCTTGACTATCAGGTACCACTTCCACCTTCCCATCAGCACCTAGCTTTCCTTTGACTTCTACACTTCACCAACACAGACCAAAAGTTGAACCAGCTCTAGAGATAAGTGTAGACTGGCTTAAGCCAAGTAGCACCTTCTATCATTGTTTCAGACCAGATATGTGTTTTAGGCCCATCTAATTAGGTAAGAAGCTCTCAGCTCGGAGTGATTTCACCCCCCAAAAGATGTTTGACAATGTCTGGAGCCATTTTTGCTTGTTCCAATCCAGGGTGGAGAGGAATGGTATTGGTATCTAACAGGTAGAACCCAAAGATGTTTTTTAATAGCCTACAATGCTCAAGATAGACACCTCCCTGACAAAGAATTATCTAGCCCAAATGTCACTGAATTAGGCATTAAAATGTCCTGTAGCTGCAAGGGAAAACAAGCTTTAAAATAAGCTGACCCACTAGAAAGCAGGTCAAAAATGAAGGCACTGTATCTGGTCAATGACCTACTCAATCACATTCTAAAGTCCAAGGGCTTTCCACTTGTATGATCCTATTAATCCTCTTTTTTTTTTTTTTTTTAGCTTTTTAGTAATCTTCTTTATTTGTAATGGTTTTCAGCTGTAACTGATATTCTTCTAAACACATCACTCCTGCATTAAAGAATAGGAAGGAGAAATGCAGACATCAAGAAAAAGGAAACAAGAGGGAAGAGCACAAGATAGTGACTGAAGGGATCAGCAGCTAGAGCCAGATATTCAGAAAGAGACAACATGCTGCTGTCCACAGCTAGGGTTTTTGACCCACCGGTTGGGATTTACTGGAATTAACATTGTAGAGGATGAAAGTATATAAATCATGATCCTTTCCTCAAGGGAACATAGGGATTTATCAAAAAGATAAGACCTACAAAGAATACAGGAAAGATTGAAAAAGGATATTTAAAATATAACACAAAAAGCACACACCATAAAAGAAACATCTGATAAATATGATCACATTAAAATTTAAACTTTCATATATCAAAAAACACCATAAGCAAAGTGAAAAACACAGCACAGAATGAGAGGAGATATTTGCAATTCAAAATGCATAAAATTAACAAAGGGTTAGTATCCAGAATATAACTTCTACTCAGTATAAAAACTTTGCATGGGGATGGTACACTAAATTCATGATAGTGATTATTGTGGAGAATGGAAGAGAATAGGATTGAAGAAGGAAGCCTAAAGGATCTCAAGTATATACATGTTTTATTTCTTTAAAAAAAAAAAAAGCCCAGAGTCAGACATTGAACGAATACAAATAAGACATTTTAATAAAGCTCGGTGGTAGGAACATGCATGTTTTTATATTAGCTTCTATTCTTTTTTTAAAAAAGATTTTATTCATTTATTCATGAGAGACACACAGAGAGGCAGGAACATAGGCAGAGGTAGAAGCACGCTCCAGGCAGGGAGCCTGATGTGGGACTCGATCCCAGGACCCTGGGATCACTCCCTGAGCCAAAAGCAGATGCTTGACAACTGAGCCATCCAAGTGCCCCATATATTCGCCTCTATTCTTACCTATATTTTTCAAATACATTTTACCAAAAAAAAATTATGAGTTCCTACAGACCATTAAGAAGAAAAATTTGGGAAAGGGGCAAATATGTGAGCACAAAAGGAAATCCAGGTCCACTAAACATATGGAAAAAAGATGTGAATTCTCCCCAATAAGAAAAATGTAGATTAAAGAATGGTGAGATATGATTTCTCATTCATAGATTGGCAAAACTTAAAAGCAGACGATGAACAACAACTGGAACTCGTACTGCTCTTGGGAATGCATGCACATTGGCACATTAGCAAGCAAACTTGTTGACAATAAGCATACTCGTTAGTGTTTAAGGAGGTCAGTATATAATCCCCCCTATCTTCCCCACCCAACTGCTGAACCAAATGAGGGAAACAAAGGAGAAAATTTGGGATTAAAAGATAATGTTTAGAAACAGAACATTCACTTGGAACTGCAACCAGCAATTAATACAGCTCAGAAATAGAAAGCCTGTCTCCCACATCTGGATACAATTGCTATTTGGACTTTGTCTCTCCTCACTTTAGGGGGAGAGAGGGAGAATGATTTTGTAAGAAGGTGGAAACGTAGAGTTGATTTTGTTGTCATATGCAAGTTCAAACAGGCTTACCAGGGTGCATAGCAATCGAATAGCTGAAAGGGCAAACTATACCAGTTTCAAAGCTATTGTCCCTCAGCCTCAATTCCACCTTCTATTTGGCATTTTGGTGCTGGAACCGGGCTCTGCACACCACATTTCTCCTTTGCCAGCTGGGTCTCTTTTAAGCTCTAACAATAAGGGCCATTCAGGAGACTTCGAGGCTGGAGGAGGATGGCACATGCTCCTTTATGTTTTTTTTTTTCTTTTTCAAGATTTTATTTATTTATTTGAGAGAGAGCGCGCACGCACACACAAGTGGGGGGAACAGCAGAGGGAGAGGAAGAAGCAGGCTCCCTGCTGAGCAGGAACCTGCTGTGGGGCTCTATCCCAGGACCCCAAGATCATGACCTGAGCCAAAGGCAGATGCTTCACTGAGTGAGCCACCCAGGCACCCTGGCACATGCTCCTTTCTGTTTAACTTCTCTTTGGCTTTCTGTGCCTTTTGAGTTGAGTGACATCTCACCCCAGCGCAGCAGTTCAGAAGCAACTGAATCTAGCTTTCAGGGCCTGGTAAGAGGCCTCAGAGAGGACAGCTCCAGCCCAGCAGTGTTCTTCCTCTGAGGCCTACGTTTCAGTTCTGTGAAGCCTTTCACTAAGTTTCTAATTTTCAGTCCTTCCAACTACCTCTCTTTATTCTGCAGACCTAGGAGCAGTAGCTGCTGCCTGCAATTTCTATCTCCAGAACAGCTGAGTTGTCTATTCTGGCTTTTTTAGGCAACAATTCTTTATACCTGATTAACAATTCTTTATATTAAATTCTGTTAAAATAAGTATAGTGGGTTTTACCCCCTGATGAGATCCTGACTAATTCAGATGGAAAGAGAAATAGCAGGATTTTTTTTTTCTTTCACTTAGAATGGTGGATTGGAGACTTCTGGATTAAAAGAGAAGACTGAAGACATGTATTCGTTCCGTATCCTCCTGAAACTCCATCAAAGCAACAGCAAATGGTGTTTTTTGTAACTAAAATGTGATTGGCAAAGTGAGAACTGAGACGAAATCACCAAGTTTTGGAAGTTGGAAACCAGATTCAGCAGAACCAAAAGAACCAAAGCCAAAGTGAGGAAGGCTGAGAATGAAGACAATTTGCACAAAATTCCCAGAAAGCATAGATACAGGTAGTAGCAGATAGCACAGGATCTAGAGGGAAAAGGGAAGAGGCTAAACAAAACTGAGCAAAAACTAGTTAAGAAGTGGGGTGCCTGGGTGGCTCAGTCAGTTAAGCGTCTACCTTTGGCTTAGATCCCAGAGTCCTGAGACAGAGTTCCATGTTGGGCCCCCTGCTCAGCAATGAATCTGCTTCTCCCTCTGCCCCTCCATGTTCCCCCCACCTTTTCCCTGTTCATGCATACTTTATCTCTCTCTCAAATAAAATCTTAAAAAAAAAAAGTTTAAGAAGTAGTTAGATCCTTAGCTTCATTTTCCCACTCCATGCCACTAGGAACCTTCCCTCACCCTCATCCTAGCATAAACCTGGAGGTTTACAATCCAGAGAGGATAGAACAGCCTCCAGACTGGGAGCTGCCAGGCCCGTTTGAGAACAGACACATCATGCCCAAAGAAGGCTATAAGGTGACCATGTGCATACTAAACTGTGAATATCCAGAGACTTATAGCCTACTTTCCCAGTCACCCCCCAGAAAAAAGGAAGATCCTAACTTTCCATGGGAGATTGGAAGGTCCTCCTCTGAAGAATCTGATCGAAATAATTAACATTAGGGATTCTCAACAAATAGACCATCAAATCACTTTGACACTCAAAGCCAACAAGACTGCCCACAAGATAGAGCGTGATCCTGGAGACCTGGGATCTGGTCCCACGTTGGACTCCCTGCATGGAGCCTGCTTCTCCCTCTGCCTGTGTCTCTGCCTCTGTGTGTGTGTGTGTGTGTGTGTGTGTCTCATGAATAAACAAATAAAATATTTTTTAAAAATTAATTAATTAATTAATTAAATTAACCTTGTGAGACAGACTATACAGGGAGAAGAAATTTCAAAAATACATATATATCGATACTCTCAAGGAGGAAGATATTACATTCCATTTTTAAAAAGAAGAAGCATTCAGAAAATGTTAAAAAGAGCTCTTAGAAATATCAAACTTGATAGCAGAATTTCAAAACTCAATGGAGTTTGGCAGCTCCTCAAAAAGTTATAGAATTGCTATATGACGCAGCAATTCCATCTCTAGGTACATGCCCAAAACCATTGAAAACATATTTTTATGCCAAAACTTGTACATAAATGTCCATAGCAGCATTATTCATAGTAGCTCAATACTGGAAACAACCCAAATGTCCATCAACCAGTTGATGGGCAAGCAAGATGCAGTATATCCATACAACAGAATATTATTCTGTCATAAAAAGGAATGAAGTCTTGGGGCACCTGGGTGGCTCAGTGACTTAAGTGTCTGACTTTTAATTTCAGCTCAGGTCATGATTTCAGGGGCCAAGGGATCAAGCCTTGTGTCAGGCTCTTCATGGGGTGGGGGGGTGTGCTTGAGATTCTCTCCTTCTCCCTCTATTCCTCCTCCCACTCACTCTTTCTCTCTCTCTCCCTCCTCTCTCGAAAATAAGTAAATAAATCTTTAAAACTAAAAGGAATGAAGTTCTGTTACATGCTACAACATGGATAAACCTTAAAAAAAAAAAAACTATGTTAAGTGAAAGAAGCCAGATGCAAAAGGCCACATATGTATGATTCCATTTAAATGAAATGTCCAGAATAGGTAAATCCATAAAAACAGAAAAGAGGGGGATCCCTGGGTGGCTCAGCGGTTTAGCGCCTGCCATAGGCCCAGGGAGTGATCCCGGAGTCCTGAGATCAAGTCCTACATCCGGCTCTTAGCAGGGAGCCTGCTTCTTCCTCTGCCTTCTTCTTCCTCTGCCTCTGCTTCTTCCTCTTCCTCTGCTTTCTTCCTCCTCTCTGACTCTCTCTCTCTCTCTCTCTCTCTCTCTGTGTGTGTCTCATGAATAAATAAATAAAGTCTTAAAAAAAAAACAGAAAATAGGTTAATGATTTCCAGGGGATAGGAGTAGGAGGGAACTGGCATTAACTGCCATGAGGTATAGAGATATTAGAAATGTCCTGATCTTCTTGGGATGTTAGAAATGTCCTAGAATTTGATAATGGTGATGGTTTTACAACACAGTGAATATACTAAAAAGAAAATTACTGAAGCATTCATTTTAAAGTAGTGAATCATATGTTATGTGAGGCATATTTCAATTTTAAATGCTATTAAAATAAAATTTAGGGACACCTGGGTAGTTCAGCAGTTAAGCGTCTGCCTTTGGCTCAGGGCATGATCCCAGGATTGGTCCCCCATCGGGCTCCCTGCATGGAGTCTGCTTCTCCCTCTGCCTGTGTCTCTGCGTCTGTGTGTGTGTGTGTGTGTCTCATGAATAAATAAATAAAATCTTTTAAAAAATTCAATAGGGGGTTTGAAGGAAAAGTGTGGGGGAAATCTCCCAGGGAAAAAAAAAGGTAAAAAGACAAAGACGGAAAATAGGAGAAAATTAGAAATTTAGGGGAAAAGAGAGCAGGAAAACAGAATTATCAGTGTGATAATTCTAGAAACATTTCCATAAGAAAAGACACAGTTTTGAGATTGAAAAGATCCTAGAAGTACCTAGACAATGGATAAAAGTAAATCCACAGCAAAGCACATGGAGAAAAATTTGTGAATATTTAAGGACAATAAGACTCTACTAATTTTGAGGGGGCACCTGGGTGGCTCAGTGGTTGAGCATCTGCGTTTGGCTCAGGTCATGATCCTGGGGTCCTAAGATCAAGTCCCACATCCGGCTCCCCACGGGGAGCCTGCTCCTCCCTCTGCCTGTGTCTCTGCCTCTCTGTGTGTGTGTCTCATGAATAAATAAAATCTTTTTAAAAAAAAAAAAAGACTCTACTAATCTTTAGAGAGAAAAAGAAGTTTCTCAAGAGCTAATACTGCACTGGAAATTTCTTTGAATTTCTGAAATAAATTATTCTGTACCCCACCAAAGTATCATACAAGTATAAAGATAAAGCAGAAACATTTTCAAACATGCAAAACGTGTTGGATATTTTCCATTTTCCCTTACCCTGTTTTCCTGCTTTCTGCATTAGGAGAATGTTTTTAATGACCTGCATCAATGGCTTCCTTTGCCTTCCAGGTTTGATGATAAGAGACACCAGCAGGAGGTCAGAGGTTAGGAAGAAGGGGATGATACATACTCCCTTTGCCTCCTTCTTTGATTTCTATGAATTGTCTATTTCCCTGTACCAAAGGTCACAGCTCTAGTCAAACATCCCATCCTGTAGCTACTCTCTCTGGGTTCTAGCAAGTTCTTCCTCCCCTTCATCCTTCAAGCCTACTATCAACATCTCTGAGGTTCTGACCCACCATTACTGGTTTTTATTTATCCTAGTGTGTCAGCTCGCTATTGCTATACTAACCTACATACCCACCTCTCCAAAGCTCAATGTCCTAAAATGACCATTTGTCCTCATGAATCTGCAGGTCAGCTAGAACTTGGCTGATTTAGGCCAGGCTCAGCTGGACATCTTTACGTCATGCTCTGGCAGCTAGATCAGCTGTGCTGCTTCTCACTGTAGGTCTATAGGACAGTTGGACCAACTCTGTCCCACACATCTCTCATCCTCCTTGGGCTAGTGTGTTTCTTTCTGTCATGGTGATTACAGAAGCTCATAAGAGCACACAAAAACCTGTGGGGGTGCCTGGGGGGCTCAGCCGGTTAAGCATCTGCCTTCCACTCAGGTTATGATCTCTTGGTCCTGGGATTGAGCCCACATCAGACTCCCGACTCAACAGGAAGTCTGCTTCTCCCTCTCCCTCTGTCCCTCCACCCCAACTCATTCCCTCTCCCTCTAATAAATAAATAAAATCTTAAAACACACACACACACACACACACACACACGTGATTCTTCTTAAGGTCTAAGCTTGGAGCTGGCATCCTCTCACTTCCCCTCACATATCATTGGCCAAAAAGTCACATGAGCAAATCCAAAGACCTGAGGCAAGGAAGTACACTCCACCATAATGAGGACATGAAAGGTTAGAGACAGAGATAGGGATGAAGAATTGAGCTCTACTCAATCTAGCATCCCTGCCCTGACCTTTATAAACAGCCACTTTATTAAACCCACCTCAGTGACATTATTTGAGTGTGCCACGTGTTGCCTTCTAGGCTCTTAACTGATATAAGACTAGATACCAGTAAGGGCCTGGAAAACAGTCCCCCAAAACAGGATTCTGATATTCTATTGCTCTTGTATTTGAAAAGCACAGAACTAATCTCTTTACCTGAGGTTTCTCTTTACCAGAGAAAATGGAATGCTGGTAATCCATTCCAATAATGGCATTTAGTGGCATCACAGTGACTCAACTTATCCTGTAAAGGTGGCACGGAATGAAGTGCAGGTGGAGGACAATGGAAATAAAGTTACTGTGGTACTTAGTCTCCATGGTGACAATCGTGAGCATAAAGACTGTGGAGTTGGCTGACTGCTTCTGATGGCTCCCCAGAGAGTAAACAGTGAAAAGGACATATTGAGAGCCTCTTAATACCCAAATCAGAACCAAGGAGAAGATCTGAAAGTGCCTATGGTAGCTCGAAAGGACTCCATGTCCTGTAGTCTTTGAATCGATATGGATGAAGACCAAATCTAGAAAATAAGTTTAATGGTTACAGAGTTGCAAACCCAAGTAAATACTCAAATCCTTCCATTTCAGTCTCTTAGAATAAGCTGAGGGTACTGATGGGAAGGAAGTGGGGCCCCAAGATAATGGGATGGACACAATTATGTGGACATGATGGGACTGGGAAGGTGAATACTCAAAGCCTGCTAAACCTCCCTGAAAATCCTGCAATCCTTTTCCCACTGAATAAAAACTTTTCAATGACTGCACCAAGGAAATTCAATTCCCCTCAGGACTCCCCTCCACTACCCTCATGGCTTCCAGATCCTCAAGGAAAGTTAAAGAGCAGCATAGTTCAGCCTGTATAAAGTACCAAGCCTGGGAGTCAAGGAGAGAAGACTATTTGTGGAAAGAGTTGCAGGACTTGATCAACTGTATCAACAGGTTTCTGGGGAGCATGTATTTCAGTGGATTCTAAGTTTGTTAGACCAAGAAGGACATACCTCAACACTTGTGTAGCTAAATTTTTGAAACGGATGCACAACTGGGGATTAGGATTTAATGTTATGGTTCGAGCACCTGGGAAGTGGCATGACTAGACAAGGGTGTTGGCCAATCCCAACAGTAAGCCACAGCCAGTAGATCAAAATGTCAGAACTTCTCTGGCATACTACAGATGGAGGAAGAATTCTAAATGCTACAGGATATGAGAACATTAAAATTGATCTGTTATATGCCACCTGTTCAACCACCCCCTATCCCTATTCCCTCAGGAGGCTCCAGAGGATGCTCTATTCTTCAGGGTGTTAAGAAACGAGTTGAATTAAATGAATCCCAAAACCTGAAATATTCTCTTGGATCACTAACCAGAGTGTGTTTATGAAAGTCAGGTAAAAAAATGGAGTTTTTGTTCAAGTCCAGTGGGACCGTGGATCAATTTCATGGTTCTTGGTCTTGGAAGGTATATTTTGAATAGGATACACTTAGTAACTGGAAAAAAAAACTTCATTTTGCTTCCCTGACCCATAGGGGGAAGTCTATGAAGGGAGAACCAAGTAGAAGGTCCTAGAACTGTCCTACCCCAACCAATTCTCCCCTGCCAAACTTATAATCCAAAAGCAAATCCAGCATTCTGAATTACAGTTAGTGCCACCATTAAAACTTGAAAGAGGCAGAGGTGTGATTCCAATCACATCTCCATTTAACTTCCTTCCTGGCTCTTGGAAAAGCCAGATGGTCCTGAAGAATAGCTATACATTAACACACACTTAATCAGTGGTGCCATTTACAGCCAACTCTGCTTGCCGCTACTCTGTTGGAGGAACACAACAGAGCCCTTGGAAGCTGGTATGCAGAGACTAAATTAACAAATTCTCCCCTACTCTCCATCCCTACCACCAAAACTAATCAGAAGCAATTTGACTTCATGTGGCAGGGACAGCAGTGTACTCACCACCGTTAACATTCCTGCTCTTTGTCATGATATGGTCTGGAGAAACCTGTCGTCTTGACGTCTTATGGAGCATCATACTAGTCCCTTACACTCTTCCCACGATAGACATCTCAAGGGTTTACCTCATAAGTCAAGTTCCCAAGGATTTAATGGTCTATTTCATATCCAGATGTACTCTCTAAGGGAAAAGACGATTGGTTACATCTACCCATAAGAAAGAGGCACGAGTCCTCTTGGCAGGACTCTTTGGGTTTTACAGGCAACAAATAATACATATGAGTGTGTTTCTCCTACTGATTCACTAGGAAACTCATAACAAGGCTGTCAGTTTTGAGCTGTCTAGACAAGACTTTGCAACAGGTTGCTGAGCAAGGTGTACTTCCCCTTTCAATTATATAGGGCAAGGCTGCCTACAGGTGAGGGCATGGGGCACGTGGAGGACTGTCCCGGAGGATTCCTCTGCACAGCCCCGGTCAAGGAAGGTTTCTCCGGGAGGGGGGAGAAGAGATGTGGGGTCAATGTTGAAGAGGAAGCCTGAATCCACTGCTATTGGGGGAAACAGCCAAAGGGCTCGTGTCTTTCCAGTTAGCTTGGTTTCAAAAACTGGAAGAATAGACTCCTTCCTGGGAGCGGACTGTGGCTGTCTCAGCGCTGGTTTCTCTCTGGAACTCTTCCTTAAGGGTCCCCAGATGGACACGGAGGCCCCAGGAACGGGGGAAGCGTGGGACAGGGTGCCCTCTGGCTCTGGCGAGGGTGGAACCCGGCGGACCCCAGGGCTCCAGCGAGCAGCCCGCGCGCGGCCCAAGGGCTCGTGGGTGAGAGCAGCCGAAAGGGCCCCAGCGGGGATGCCCGGCGGGCTCAGCGGTTTAGCACCTGCGGTTGGCTCAGGTGGTGATCCCGGGGTCCTGGGATCGAGTCCCACGTCGGGCTCCCGGTGCATGGAGCCTGCTTCTCCCGCTGCCTGTGTCTCTGCCTCTCTCTGTGTCTCTCATGAATAAATAAATAAAATATCAGGGCAGCCCAGGTGGCTCAGCGGTTAAGCACCTGCCTCAACCCAGGGCGTGATCCTGGGGACCCGGGATCGAGCCCCGCATGGGGTTCCCTGCATGGAGCCTGCTTCTCCCTGTACCTGTGCTTCTCCCTCTCTCTGTGTCGCTCATAAATAAATAAAATATTTTTTTAAAGAAAAAGAAAAGAAAGGACCCGAACTGCCGTCAACCCGGGCTCCCAGCGGGGCTGGAGGCTCGAAGCACGGAGGGCAACGTGCAGGGGTGCTCGCTCCCGCCCTGGGGAAGCCCAACAGGCTCAGCGGGAAACCCCCCCTCCCGGGGCCGGGAGGGGAGGAGCGTGGGGGGCGGAGGGGGGCGCGGGGGCTGCGGGGAGCCGCTCGAGGCCCAGCCGAGGCCGGGGCAGCTCCACGCAGCCTCAGGACTCGTTCCTCCTCCAGCACACGGTCGCTGGCGGTGGGGTTTTCATTGCCGCGGTTTAGTGCTGGCAGCGCCTCGCCTCCCCCGGCGGAGCTCGCCCTGCTCCCGGGGCTCCCGGGGCTCCCGGGCCGCCCGCCCGCCCGCCCTGCCTCCTGCAGACGCCGGGACCTGGGGGTGCAGGCGGGGGGGCGGGGGGAGAGCTCCCTGGGCCGGTCGCCCGCCCCCTCCTCCTGCGCCCCCCTCCCACCCCGGCCCGGTCCCGGGAGCCTGCAGCCCGGGAGGGGGGCAGGCGCCAGGCTAAGGTACTAATTGTATTAACGAAAATGGCAAATACACATCCTTCCCATCTGGCAGCACAAAAGGAGAGGCTGTGGGAATGCAATTACCCACTCCAGGAGAGAGTAAAATATTTGTCAGGTTTAGGAATGAAATTAATATCCGCAATTACTAGAACTTCGCTAATGAGACGAATACAAATTGCCTCTCCGGGTTGCAAAAGGAAGAACCTGTCGCAGAAAACCCTAAGTGCGTTTTTTTCCTTGCAGGAATCTCAGCCCCCGAGACAGGCGTTTCTCCCCGCCGCCGTCTGAGGATCCGAGGTAGTGAAGCTGGAGATGATGTTCTGATTGTTGGTGACGCACACCCTGACATTACAAACTGGGGTTGTGTGTGTGGGAATGTCCATCTGGAGCCTGTGCTCCCAGGACTCCAGGGGGCTCTGGACAAGCCCCCAGGCCTGCACCACAAGATGGCCAAGCACCCCCCCAACACCCCGGGCCCACCCACTCACTTTGGCCCTGCCCCCTGCGCGCCTTCCAGGTCTACTGCAACAAATGGTTGTAGCCAGATATTTCTGCAATTTCCGACATTTTTTTTTTCTTCATGGAATTTGTATATAGCAAAGGCTGGGTTTGCTTTAGGCAGAGCATATGCTTCATATTTATTGGAATAAGTTTTCTGGTTCCTTAGCATTCTGTTCACTGATATTCCGTATGTTAAAAATATCTCCGTTTTTCCCCTGATACTCAGTAGTAGGCAGCCACAGTTTTCCTCTATAGTTTTTCTGGGTAAAAACCAGAATCTGCTCTCCACAGCCCGGGGGAGTATTCTATACCTTAGGAGAGGGATGACCTGATTTCCCACCCAGGAAGAGGAATACGATTTTCTTACTCGCCACCAGTTTCACAGATAATGATACCAGGTAGCCTGATTCCAGAGAGCAAAGATCCTTACTTTAGAAAGGAAACAGTTAAGGCCAGACACCCTGCCTGTCACTTAGGGGTTCTGGAATTCTGATTCTTCTTGCAGGTCTACAGTGTGTTCCTTGCAGGAAGCATAAAGAAGAGGATCCGAACGCTTCAGTGAGTGTGGGACTCAAGGAGATTGGGAATAAACTCAGCAGGTGCACTCTTCCCAGGGGGAGTGGATTATAATCCCCTTGGGATCTCACATGCTAAGCACACAGCCCCAACAGCCTCCGTGATTTCCCGGAGGTCCAATGGGGAGGCCATCTTCCTTGCTGAGTCCCTAAGAAACATGGGGAACCACCATTTCAGCAATGGGAAATTGATTTTTTATGACAACTCCAGCAATAAGTGAATAAGTGAATAAGCCAGAACTATCCACACTTGAAAAACAGTTTTTGGAGTTAAAATGGTGAAATCAATATCCAAACTCAGATGCATCTGTATATGTATATATACACATTATATACACATAATACACATAATGTACACACAAATAATGTGTGTGTGTTTGAGAGAGAGAGAGAGAGAGAGAGAGAGAGAGAAACAGAGAGAGGAGACAGAGAAAGCCAGAGAGAGAGAGATGCAGAGAGAGACAGAGAGAGAATGAGATGGCCAGGTGGGGCTAGGGAGAGAGAGAAAGATAAACCACTCCTTGGAGCAGACCCCGGCTGAATATGCCCCTCATCTGCTGGGAGCATGGACAGAGGATGGAGTTGTCAAGGCCAAGGCTATTCATTTAGTGGCCCCAACAGCCCCTCAGAGATCTCCTGGGAAGACCCTCCCCCTCAAAAGCCATTTACATGAGTGACTGTAGTTTGTTGCCTTGGCTGAGCCAGGAAGCTGTCCAGAGCTATCTGGAGCTATATGTCATGGCTTCATAAACTACGTGCCCAACCTGGACCCTGCCCTGTCTTCTCTGGGCCTATAAGAGATTTTGTAAGCAGATCAAACTTATGAATTCCTTAGGTTTCAAATATTCTCCTGTAAGCTGATTATCTTTCATTTAAAATGCCTTTCCTAACATAAACACCACCTTTGTTCATTCACCCAACACTAGTTTGTCAAGTACCCACTCTACCAGGTGCTGGGGATACAATGGGGACGTAGAGTTCCCATCTCAGATCAATCTGTAAAAACCGATTCAATCGATAATAAAGGCAAACTAATTTTTGTGTGTAGAAGAATTACACTCTGAGCTCCATCTTGGGCTACCTGGAAAATAGCATTCCTTGCCTTGGCAATAGCAGTTGAAACTCCCACCTGGTCCCTGAGCAACCGCAACCATAAGTAAGAAGTGCAGAAACCAGTGTCTGTTGCGTGCCGACTGTGTGTCTGGCTGTGCTAGCACTTTACGTATATCCATGAGATATGGCTCTCTGAGACAGACACAATTGCTCTCATTTTACAGATGAAGAATCCAACTCTCAGAAGCTAAGTGAAGTTGCTTAAGGTCACACAGCTGCTGACTAAGCTAGAATTTGAGCCCAGGCTATTGACACCAAGGCCCACATTCCTTCTTCTGTTCACCAACTGACTTTGGGCTTTGGCCCAGGAAGGTGGGGCAGCTTGGAAAGATGAGGATTGAAGGTACCTTTCCAGGGCTTTGCCCAGGGCGGGCCACGGGGCCACAGGGAGGTAGAGCATGCAGATGTATGAATTATTCCTACACCGAAATCGGGCTGTGAGTACACCAGCCACTTTCCCCGCCATGGCTTGTCCTTTTCCCGTGCCTTGCTACCCACCCTGGAATCCTCCAAGACTTACTGGGTGTTCGGGTTACCAAGACACAACTGGAACTAAGAACCCTTTTCTTCCACCGTGTTTTCTGGGGGAAATGCTGCTGGAGACAGGCTGGAGGAAGCCAGAGCCTGAGTAATGAAAGAGCTGCTTATGTAATAGGAAGCCACCCAGTCTAGGCCGCAGGGACCTCCCTGGGAGTCAGAGAGCCAGGATCCCAGAGTTCCGTTCCAAGATCTCTGGCCCTGGGACCTGTCGCCCTGAGCAAATCACCCACACCTGCTCCCGTTTCCCCCCATGTAATCTTGATGCGGGAGGGATGCTCTTCCTCCGCTTTCCCAGGGAGAGGCCCCCAGGAACGCCTGCAGCACAGTGAGCCGTGTGGCACTCTGAGCGACATCCTTCCCTTTCTAAGCCCCAGCCAGTGCCTCTCACCTTCAGGTGCTAACTTTTCCATGGTACCCCACAGGGGTGGGTACCATTCGTCTCTCAAATGTCTTTAGACTTATTTGATGTACCTAAGATGATTCCTCCACCCCCCGGGGTCCCCTGTAAGGTTATCGTGGCTTCTAATTATCGAGCCCTGAACGCCAGCAGCAGGCAGCTTCGGCTTCAGATGGAAGAGTCTCGGCCGGGATACCTGTTTCCTAGAACCACTTCCATCACTAATGAGATCTCTGTCTTGGAAAAGTCACTTACATCTCTAGAACTCACTTTCTTGGGACACCTGGGTGGCTCAGTGGTTAAGAGTCTGCCTTCCGCCCAGGGCGTGATCCCGGAGTCCTGGGATCGAGTCCCACGTCGGGGTCCCTGCATGGAGCCTGCTTCTCCCTCTTCTGCCTGTGTCTCTGCCTCTTTCTCTGCGTGTGTGTGTCTCATGAATAAATAAATAAAATCTTTAAAAAAAAAAAAAAAAAGAACTCACTTTCTTCCTTCGGAACAGAAGGGGATCAAGCCAGATGTGTCTAAGGGCCTCTGCAGTTTCCGGATTTTGATCTCCTTACCTAGGAAGCGGAATCGTCTCACATGGGTTTCCTCCACTTGCCGAAAGTTCGCCTTATGCCACTTGGCGTTTACAAAAGATGTGCAGTACTAGTACCTGTTTTCACTAACTGAAAGAAATCCAAAGAGGATCTTTCACTTTTGTGACAAAAGGTGAAAGAAGAAAATAGTATTCGGTGTGTGTTTGTCCCAAAAAGGCAGCGTGTGCACCCGCTCCCCCCAACAGCGAGAAGGGCCCACCTGAGCTTTGAATTGCATCTGCAAGCAGTTGTGCTTTATCTTGGTTTATTTTGTGCATCCATTTGTGAGATGTGCCCTAAGATATCAGAAAGGCCTGAGAGAAGTTATTTTTGGGGTCTGCGACTGTTAAAAACCTTTCCGTATAAATTAATGATAATTGGCTCTGCTCTTCATTTTATATCATTTTGATTTAGGAATGGTTTCATAGGAACACTCTGCTTTTGAGTAGTGGGGGAAACCTTACGTTCTTTTATTTCATAACCTTACGAATGCCAAGACTCCATGGGTTGATTGAAATGGACACATAGAAAGATGCACACGGATCCAGGCCTTTCTGCAATCATGTACCTGGTTAGTCTCCTAGTGTCAGGTCTTGAGAGGCACCATTCCAACCCCTGCCATCAGCTATCTTAAACTCGAGCTGCCGCCTGTCTCCCCTACCCTTGCACCTGCTCCCCAGGACCTTTGTCCCCATCCAGTTCCCGAAGAGTTCCTTCTGCACAGCAGGTGGCTACTCACCAGACAGCCACTCTCTGAAGTCAGAGGGCGAAGCTGTGAGAGGAGACTTGCTCCTTGCCCAGCCACCCGAATCCCAGCCTCAGGACAGCTTTGCTCTGCTCCACACGCGCCCTGCGTGGGTTGGCTCCTGTTGCTAGGAGAACCTGACCATTTGCATTTCCTGCTGTTTTTATTTTAGATTAGCAGCCGCACTGCTGCAGGAACACAGGGTATTTTAAGAAAAACAGAAAAGGAAAGGGTGAGGGGAGCATCTAGCATGGGACTCCTTCCCAAGGGCCCCCAAAAACACTCTAACCAAGGCGGCACCCATCCCAGACCCTGGCCCCACCCAGGCTTCTTGCTTCCTCTTCCCTGAACAGCACCATCCGTCTCCCAGTCCTGACATCTTCACGAGCACCTGCAAGCCATACAGGAACAAAACAACGATCTTCTTCCAGAAAAAGATCGAGCCTTGTACTCAACCTAACACACACAGGGCCACCAGTTTCCCCATCTTGAAACAACTAAAAACACTTCTAGATTCCCATAGGGATTTCCAACTCGGTCAAAACACCTCATCTCTAAGGATTGCTCATGTTTCCTCATTTCCCTTGCCCCTTCTCTCCAGGCCTGCTTAAAGATGGAGGCTTGGCTTTTCCTTCAAGGCCTCACAGAAGTCAGTGTGACCAATCTCTTTCAGGGTTCCCAAACCCAATTCCAATGGCAGGGGTGGGGAGAGGTCCCACAAAAACAACACCAAGCAATTGTCAGAGAGCCTGCTGGGTTCTGAGAATTCAACCCAATTCTGACACTAACTACCCAGAGATAACATCAGGTTATCCTGTAGTTAAGGGCTCACTCCTACAAGACTATAAGACTACAAGTCCTACAAGACTACCTCCTCACCCCCCACTTCCGATGCCAGTCACAAGCGCCAGGCTGTCACCTTTGCTTCTGACCAACCAGCTACAAATTGGAGGTGTCAACAGCCTCCTCCTTAGATTTGGTGAATTTGCTAAAGCAGCTCATAGAACTTCTGGAAATACTTACCTACATTTACCAGCTTATAAAAGGATATGATGATAAAGGATGCAAATCAACAGCCAAATGAAGAGATGCATAGACTGAGGTCCTGAACAAAGGAGATCTGTCCTCATGGAGCTTCAAGCCCTACTAGGTTGCATGTGGAAGCATTCTGGTTCCCCAAGCATGGAGGCTTCCCTAAAAAGAACCCAAACATTGTCCTCTTGAGTTTCTATGGAGGCTTTGTTACATAGTCATGATTGACTAAGTATTGCCTCTTGGCTGATTCAACTTCCAGCCCCTCCCCACTCCCAGAGGTTGGAGGAGGGAGCCTGAAAGTTCCAAACCTTTAATCACAAGGTTGATCTTCCTGGCAACCAGCCCCATCCTTGAGTGGGGTCCAAAAGTCACCTGCATTAATAATGGGACACCCACTTCACCTTCATGGCTCCAAAATATTTTCAGATACTCTGGATGAAGATCAAATATATCTGATAAACACATTTTGGTCATCTGAATGAGTAAATATATATATTTATATACTTTATATATAATATTTATGTAATTTTTATTAATATATTAATAATTTATATAATATTTATATTGGGACGCCTGGGTGGCTCAGTGGTTGAGCATCTGCCTTCGGCCCAGGGCGTGATCCTGGAGTCCCAGGATCGAGTCCCACAGCAGACTCCCTGCATGGAGCCTGCTTATCTCTCTGCCTATGTCTCTGCCTCTCTCTCTGTGTGAGTGTCTCTCATAAATAGATAGATAGATAGATAGATAGATAGATAAAATCTTTTAAAAATATTTATATTATATATTTATATATATATACATTATATTGAATCTTCCCAGATCCCCTTTTGTTCAATTAATCTCTCCCTCCCTGTTCTAAAAATACCTGCATCTTCTCACCATTACTTTTGTTTCATATCAGTAATCTATTCTTCTGTCTCATCCACTAGACGGTTGAACTCCCAGAAGCCAGTATATTTGCAATTTTTATTTTTTTAATCCCCTTCTTACTTCTAGAATATTTGCTCACAATAGATGTTCATTAACCTTTTTATTTTTTTTATTTTTATTTTTTTAAAGAATTAGAGTGGTGGGTTTTTTTTTTAAGATTTTATTTATTGATTCATGAGAGACACAGAGAGAGAGAGAGACAGAGACGTAGGCAGAGAGAGAAGCAGGCTCCATGCAGGGAGCCCAACGTGGGACTCGATCCCAGAACTCCAGGATCATACCCTGAGTTAAAGGCAGATGCTTAACCGCTGAGCCACCCAGGCGTCCCTCATTAACACTTTTAAAATTTGTTCATCCCCATCAAACATGCATTGACCCCTACCAAGACTTACACACCATAAGTAATCATGAAACATTCTCTATCATTTAGGAGCTCTTGGCCCCAGCGGAGGAAGACAAGTAAACAGTTTTAAACAATGTGATGAATGTTGTAATAAAGATATGCCCAGAATTGCAAGAAGTTTCCTGAGGCAGGGGTGAGGGTGGGGTGGAATATGAGCAAGAGAAACAGAAATGGTTTCATGGAGCTTACTCTTGAAGAGCGATTAACGTCCACCACTGGATGATCACTTCAATCAAGAAGAGCTTGTGTGGAGGTTCAAAGTCCTAAGGGGGTGTAAAAAAAGGATTGGATTTAATTGAATATACAACGCAGGTCCTCAACAAGTGGAATCTCCTGCTGGCCCAGTTCTTCTCTCTGATACCCACACCCCAGATCCATGCCCACTGGTGTCTTTCCTCAGGAAGTAAAAACCTCTTCCCTCTCCTTAGCCACCTATTTCAGGCTGTGGGGAGCAAACTGCTGCCAGAAAGAAGATAATTAAGAGAGACTAAACAAAGCTGACACATACCACAAAGCCCCCTGTGGAGTCACACTCCTCAGTGGACCAAGAACTCATTCAGTTAGCTTGACCAGCCTCCAAAGACCAACTGTCAACTCAGGAGTGGCTGATGGGACTCCATTCGAACAAAGCAGGCACCTGTTTCTTTAGGCAGTGGGCATGGAACCATTGGACAGATGGCGACATCTCCTCCCCCAAATCCAAGATTCTTGACCTTTAGCGAGACAGAAACTGCAGCAGAAATTTCTAGGTGTCTGCCATTCTGTCCTTTTTCTTATTAATAGAAACACTGATTTTACATGGAGCTGCAACATGGTCAGTTGAATGACCATACTTCTCTTGTAGGTGGGTGTGGACAGAAAGATAGAGGTGAATTTCTGGGATAGCTTACAAATAGGGGGACCCAAGACCGGAGTGGATCTTTCCTGCCCCCCTCTCCTGCTCCCTGTCCAGAAGACAGATGTTCACCTTAGGCCCTAGCAGCCATCTTGGGCTATGAGGTGACCTCAAAGGTGCGTACCACATGCTGAGGATGACACTGCATAACATCACATCAGCTCAGAGGAAGTTCACTACTGTCCCCAAAAAGCTGTTTATGTGTGCACACACAGTTTTGCAAACAATTTCCAGGGTTTTGTGAGCCTTGTAACCAATGCATGGACCCCAGGTTAAAAGAACCTTGCTCTAGACATATGGGTGAGGCAAGCTCTACCACTACTGCTTAGATCACCACTGTTAGTGTGGGGAGAGCCTAGGATTGTGTTGTGACCACGTCCCCTGTAACCTGACAAGCCCTCCACTCCCCTCTCCAATTCCAGCACCAGTGCCTCCCCTGCCTCATTCCTCTTACTGGTTCTTAAGTGGGGCCACCCACCTCTCTCACCTCCTCTCCTCCCCCTCCCCACCTATTCTCCCCCGGCTGCCAGTCCCACTCCAAAGTCACTGTATACCAGGAAGGAAATTAGCATTTATGTTGGGACAAAAAGTGACACTGCTCAGCTCTCCTTGTCATTCTGCTCTTAATTAATATTTAACCTCAGAGATTGTGTAGCAGACGGAAGTGGCTGACGGGAGAACACAGCCGGAGCTGGCTCTCCTTTTCAGCGCTGCCTCCCCCACGCCCAGCCTCTCTCCCAGAGGGCCCAATGGGAAGTGACGAGGAGTGGCAGCGGACACGCCTGAGTCCCTCGATTGTACTTTCTGGATTTGCATTCTCAGGATCCCCTGTCTAAACAACCCTCCTGCAACAAAATGGGAGCAGTTGGAACCCAGAACTGGCTCCCAGTGCCCAGAGCTAGACCGGGGCCTGGCCTGCCCAGAAGGATGAAGAGACAGGCGAGGGCGAAAGAAAAGCAATGCAAATGTGCCCCTCAACAGATTATATTTAATGCACTATTTTTAGCTGCCTTCAATCCCTCGGGGCTGTCAGGGCGGTTGCAGCCCCACTCCCCCGGGGAGAGGAAATGACAGGCATTATTACCCAGCCCAGAACACTGGTGCAGTGCGTGGTGGGTGGGGGAGGTGCTGCTGTGCCAGCTCCAAAATTTGGGAACTTCACTTCCAACAGAGAACTGAGGACACCAGGGAAGATCAGGCTACGCACCAAGGGCCTGGGACCCCCTCCTCCGCCTCCAGCCAGCCTGCCAGACCATCCCCAAAGACGCGTCCACTGGGCCCGGACCAGGAGTGTGGGAGGCTCCTCAGTCCCCAAGTGTCTCGAAAACTAGGTTATACAACATCCCTCACTGCCAAGTTCTTCCTTCTCTCTAATCTTAGCCCTGCCTTCGGTCTAAGCCCATTTCCCCTTGCTCTGCAGGCAGAGGCAAAGGAGGACAGCCGGTCACATCCCCCACCAAGGGAGCCCTTCTTGGTCTTGAAGGAAATCATTCCGTTTCCCCTGGGCCTTCTCTTCTCCAACCTGGGTCATCTCCGCTCCTTTAACCTTTCCACACCTGTCACGCGGTTTAGCTGATCTCCTTGTCCCTCTAACCCTGCTCTGGGTGTATCTCCAACTTTCTCCTTGGACCTGAACAGTTGCTGGACCTTGGCCCGGGGGCACCCGAACATCAACTTGGACGGAAGAACTTACCGCATACGGTCTCCGAGAGATTCTCTGATCGTCTTCATGATCCCGCCTCTCTATAAGACCAAACTCCGCTTACGGATTTCATCCTCTACTTCTGGAACCTCCCTCACCCTCCTCTGCACCCAGCTAAGTGCAAAGCTTATAAGAAGCGGTTGCAGACATTTTCATTGTGTTTAGGTTTAAATGAGATGCGCCTATACCATTTTTCAGCCAAGTTAGCTATCATTTGCTTTGTAAATTCTACAGTGGCATCCAAGTGGTAGCTTTTATCGGTTTGCGCATGCCAGACCCCTGGAGAATGCTTGTTTTCTAACCGTAGCGTTGCAAACCACAGCACTGTATCCTATTCATCCCATAAACACGGATCGAGTGCCTACTGTATTTCAGGCACCACGCTAGATCCTGAGATGTCAAAATGAAAGGCCAAATGCTGCTTCTACAGGAGTTCACAGTCTAGTGAGGAAGATAAGATGTGAACAATTAGGGAGCAGTGTGGGAGCCACTGATAAAGCACGTACACATCCTCCGGGTATAGGGAAGGAGGGACCGACCACAACTCTTTTCTTTCTGTGATTCCACCTTGTTGGGCATTGGTGTGGCTGTGCATATGACTGCTGGCATCCTGTCCAAGGGTCAGCCTGGTCTGTGTTGTCCAGAAGTATTGGTCAGCAATGTGGGCACATACCCAAGAAGGGCTGTTGCAGAATCCTGCCAAAAATTTGGGGAGAGATGGTCTCTTCTTCTGTAGTTCAGGAGCCTTCCTGTAGCCTTCTCATCAATCTGAGGGTAATCTAACACAGAGAGACTCTGAGAGAAGCAGTGTTGAAAAATGGAAAGGAAAACAGAGACCCACAACACCATTCTAAGCCCCTAGGTCCAGCCATGCCAACCCAGTCAAGTGGCTCACTAAATCCTGGGCTTTGTTTCAGCTAGGAACTCCAGAGGAAGTAGAAGCCCCAAAAGAGCCCACAGCACCAAGATGGCATTTCCTGGAGGGTGGCTGAGGGGTAGAAGGTCATTGCCCAGTGTACAGACTTAGGGTAATTTGCCTTAATGGCTCCATAGATTCTAAGCATATAGATCGAGGAGAAACTCCTCTAGGGAGGAGAGGTGGTCAAGCAATAGAGTAGTTTCGGAGTTAAACAGACTCCAGTAGAATCACAGGCCTAGGGGCACCTGGGTGATTCAGTAGGTTGGGTCTGCCTTTGGCTGAGGTCATAATCCTAGGTTCCTGGGATTGAGCCCCACATCGGGCTCCCTGCTCAGTGGGGAGCCTGCTTCTCCCTCTCCTTCTGCCTGCTGTTCCCCTTGCCTGTGCGCCCGCACTCTCTCTCTCTCTCTCACTCTCTCGATCTCTGGCAAATAAATAAATAAATAAAAAGAATCACAGCTCTATATCCTACCAGCTATCTGACCTTGTTTGAGTTACTTAACCTCTCCGTTTCCCCACACCTTCCTTGTTTGTAAAACATGGATAATAGTAATTGCCTCACTGGACTATTACGAGCACTTCCTGGCTTCACGTACTCAATTGGACATCCATTGCTCAGCCAGCTTGGTCGGGAACAACACCCCTTCTCTTATGGAACTGCTCTTCCCCACTCTGCCCACATGGTTCTGGAAGGCACTGCCAATCATATAATCCAGCTGGCCACACGGTTGTGCCACAGGCTGGGTCAATTATAGTACTTCATCCTTCTAGCCACAAGGATTGGTGCAGGGATGGGCGTGTGGTCCAAGTCTGGTTTATCAGAGACCTCTCCTAGGAATGTTTAAATTATTATTAATGAAATTGGGCTTGAAGAATGCTATTTCCTCTTTAGTTTCAAGACTATAATGGTTTAAGTTCAGAGCTGCCTGCAAGCCATAGTTCCAGGAGTATGAGGATGGCAGCATTATGCGGAAAGAAGCAAAGACCAGAAATTAAAAGGGAAAAAGAGAGTCTTATTAATATTTTATATTCCTGGATTTGGTTCTTCCTGAAGTTCCAGCTCCATCCTAACAGTAAACTGATGCTTATGCTAATATAAATTGGGTTTCTATCCCTTAAAACCAAGAGAATCTTGATCAACACAACATGGGATGCCCTTAGTATAAAGGAGATGGGACATAATAAATGCTCAAAATAAATATATGGTGCAGCAAGTGCTCCCAGGAAATGGTTTGAGACCTTCCGGACTTATGACATATTTACTTTAAGGCAAACTCGGACGTTCCTGCATGTATGTACTGGTTTACAATAATAATAATAATAATAATAATAATAATAATAATAATAAGTACCCTCCCAGTGTCCCAGAGGTTTCTGCTTATAGGTGCAAAGCATTCCCTTCTAGAGATTAAAAGTCATGCCTCTTTCAAGGGAGACACGCCTTCGTTACCCCAAGAACTGGTAGAGAATCTTCGTCCTGGGGGTATCTAATTAACCCTTCAGAATATCAGCAGGACTAGACAGGCAAGGTCAGGTGGGTGACACGGACTCTCTGCAGGAATGATGGAGGAGAGAAGCGTGCCCTGAAAGAGCTTGGAAGGCTGTACCGAGATTCTGGATGCATATCTGCTCTGCCTTGTATCTAGCTCCTTCCAGTGCTAACCCTGGAATGTTTTCTTTTTACTGAAAGAGGTGGGAACTTGCATCAGTACGTGACCTGTTATGGTTGATCCCAATTCCCTTGAATAAGTTGATATGTTAACAGCTTCTCTCCCTACCAAACTAAACCAGAGGCCTATTGGGTGGACAAAGACCAGCCCATTGCTGCCATTTATAAGGAATCAAGGGTCTACCACCTATAACTTTTAAAAAACCAATATAGAGCAGCCATCTGGCTAGAGATAAAATGCCCAAACCCAACCAGTCGTCATCTAGCTCTGGGTTCTTGTCTCTGTGTTAAAGGAACTTTCCTTAATTGTCAGTAATTCTAATTATAGTGAACCCACACACCAGTCATGGGACAACTGAGAGGTTGATGTGATAGCAGTGCTGAGAGGCCAGGGACAAAGACTTTGAGCGTGACTACAGGAACTATAAATGGTCACTTAGAATCCTACAATGGTTCCTTTAATTATGCAGAGCCAATCTAGGACAACCAATCAGGAAGTCAGGCTGCATGAGATCACCTACACTCATGTCTGAATTACTAGCTATTTTAACTTAGAATTTTCAGGTCTGTCATCAAAGAATCCCTGGAAATCACCTGCACACGCAGTCCCCATCTTGTCCACGATAGGCACCCTGATCCGACGCTTGAACCTCTCTTGTATTACAATGTCATACTAGGGATTCATTTGTATAAACCTTCCAGAAAGTTTGATTGATAATGCCTTAAATATAAAAGAGGTGGGTTTTTTTTTTCCTTCATGATTTCAGTATTTGATTTGCTGCATGGTCGAAAGATAGCGGATGCAGCTCTAGACTTCAGGTCTGTTTTAAGGCAGAAAGAAGGGGGCTGGTGGTGCCAGCTGCATCTGCCTCCTCCTCTCGGGAAAGCAAAAGCTTTCCCAGAAGATTTCTCAGCAGAAATTTGCTTATACCTCATTGGCCATATCTGGGTCTTGTGACCAGCCCTAGCTGTCATAAAAGCTGAAGTAGAAACAGGCTTAGTCTGATTATGGCAGAATGTCAGGTCCGGACCCATGACTGCTCCCAACAAAATCACAGTTCTGTTAGCAAGCAAGAAGGGGAAATGCGTAGATATTGGCTAGGAAGCCAATAGCGCCTGCCATGATGGATTTAGTAAGATCTATACGCATCCTCACATAGTATCCCAAATGTGGAACTTTCCTGCTATTATGATCTGACATATGTTTAGCAAATCATAACACAGCATAGCTCCATGATGCTGTTCCCAGTAGAACAGAAAGTGCTCTCTCTTTTTTAAGGACCAGGCTTTATACCCTTTTGCTTGTGAGGAATATCTATGACATAGGATTGTGTCTACGGTATTGACCTTTGACTCTTGTCTCCCAGGTAGGTGTGAACACTGAACACCTGTAGAAAGACTACTTAAAGACCTTAAGGCTTCAGGGTCAAAGGACAGAATGGTTTTACCTGGCATGCCTTCTATCTAAGCAGCAGGAACATTTCCACTAACAACCCAGTCCCAAAACAGCTCATGTTCCAGCACTCCCCACTCACCCCACTCCAACACACAATCCCACGGCAGGCAAAGCAAAAATAACAAGAGTATACCAACCCCAAATAACTATCAGTGCTTACCTCATTAAACTTAAATGCTCCACCCAAATTACAGAATAACAAAAGCTTGTAGCTAATAATCCTTTACTCCTCAGTGCTTCCATCTGGCCGAAAAGGGGAAAAAAATGCAAACAAAACAACAGCACTTTCCAAGGCAGGGTTAAGCTAGGTAGAACTACTCTCGTTTTTACACTGGGAAAGACATTGGAACTAATGGCCAAATTCCTGTGTCATCCAATTCCAGGGGTATGTGACATGTCTTTCATGTTGGGTCGTGCCTTCAAGGAAGCTTTCTCCTGCAGATGGCCCACCACCCAGGCCTTACAATGGCTGAATTCTAATATCTGTTCCCCCATATCTTGGCCATATTGGATGACAGTCTGCTAGGGAAATGCTGTCAATGTCTCCTTCCTTTGGAAGTTTGAGGGTAAGAGACCTTTCCATACCAACACTTACTGTTCTCATAGAAGCTCAAATGGAAATCCAGTAGAAGATGATCATTGGTAGACCATCTCCAGCCATGTGGCTGATCTTTATTGGCCTAAGGAAAGTGATAGGTGGTAGGTCCTTCATTCCTTATAAATGGGAGTGGCAGGCCAGTCTTCATCTACCTATCAGACCACTGGATTGGCCTGGTAGACAGAAAGTATTAAGATATAGACTTATTCGAGAGAATTGGGATCAATCATGATCAGACCACCCAATGAAAGAAACTTCCCCCTTTAAAAACAAAAACAAAAACAAAAACAAAACCTCTCCAAAACAAAACCTCTACAGGGCAGCAAGACCACAAAGCTGGACTCTGATCTGCCAAAAGCCACCTTCCTCATCAGATGCTCCATGAATGGCTTTCACCAAGTTGGCTATTCCACCTGGTCTCTTCAGCCTAAGACTGAGTATATAACTCTTCCTTAAATGTCCCCTTTCATAGCTCTGAGAAAGTTGAAATGCTTAACCAAGATAAAGTAAAGAAGCAATAAAACAGAAATAGAAACAAACTCAATAAACTGGTTTATAGGCATGGCTCCTTCCCCTGGCATGCTCCATCTCCAATGCTGCTCCCATAAAAGGGCCCCCTCCGCATGGACTTCCAAGGAACACATGGGTCTGTGTCTCAGCTCCTCAGAATGGAAGGCCTAAGACTGAATCTTATAGAGATAAAGGGTTCCCTCCCTACTTAAAATCCACCTAAGTGCTTTGCTGAAGACATACTTGGCCTCTAACAAATTTGATCGTTCCTGATCACAGATATACGCACTGTGCCTTACCCCTTGTTTCCTTTTTTTAAAAAAGATTTTATTTATTCATATGAGAGGGAGATAAAGCATGAGCAGGAGGAGGGGCAGAGGGAAAGGGAGAAACAGACCCCCTGCTGAGGAAGGAGCCTGACTTGGGGCTTGATCCCAGAACCCCAGGATCATGACCTGAGCTGAAGGCAGGATGTCCAATCCTCTGAGCCCTGCTCTTTGCAACCCTCCAACCTTGTTTCTCTGAGACAATATTATTCATTCACCCCCTTATCCATTCAATCATTCAAAGAGTATTTACTGAGTATCCACTATGTCCCATACACTGTGCTAAAGCTACAGTGGTAAAGAAAATAGCTCTAATCTCTCCCTCCAGAGCTTCCAGGCTAATGAACATATGTTTTAAAAATAGGTATTAAAGAGTTAGTATGTTTTAAGGATACATACTTCAATGTTTATAAATGAAATGGTAATGGGGGAATCATAACAAATATAGGTTATAGGAATTTGGTGACGAGCTGGAAATTACAGAATGTGGGTAATGGCACAGTGGGGTTCATTATATATTACTAACTCTCGCAAGAGTTTAAATTTCCTAAAATAAGCCAAATGATTAAAAAAAAAAAAAGAGTACATTGGTAGATGCCAAATGAATGAGAGCCATGGCCAGTGGATCCAGCACAAAACCACCACTCCAGCTTCTCAGATTAGATAGTGTGAACATAGGAAGTGTAAGGCTGGAATACTGACCCCATAGACACACTCCAAAAGATGCTCATTCTGAACGATTATGAGAGGGTCTCCATCTTCTAGATAAGAGTTTCTTTTCTCTGCCCTGAGGTAGACAATGATAAGGAGAATGGCTTGAACCTCACACGACACATATTGCTGGTTGAATCAAGAATTTCTTTTATCTGAATATCTGGGGGAACCACAAAAGAAAGGGTCTTTAAATGGATTAAAGAGGGGGCACCTGGGTGATTCAGTCAGTGAAGCATCTGCCTTCAGGACAAGTCATGATCCCAGGCTCCTGGGATGGAGCCCCACATCGAGCCTAGCATCGAGCCCCACATCGAGCCCCACATCACATCAGGCTCCCAGGTTAGCAGGGAGCCTGCTTCTCCTCTCCCTCTGCCCTTCCCCTTGCTTGTGCTCTCTCTCTCTCTCTCTCTCTGTGTGTGTGTCAAATAAATATATAAAATCTTTATAAAAAATAAATGGACTAAAGAATAAGGTGAGAATTATACCTCCTGTAAGCCTTTTTATAAAAAAACTAATTAAAACAGACATTTGCCTGGACCCCAACTGAGGTGGTTATTAGGTTCGTGCTAGAGTTTGTCATTAAAATATTATCAAGATGGTTGTTCCCTTGTTACAAAAATGGTTGTGTTGGTCCAATGTTTACAGATGGCATGTGTAGGACCAGAAGGTAGGCACACTGCTTAGCCATCACTGGCTGTTATTCATGAGGAAAGGTGGGAAAGCAAACTGAGGAAAGGGAAGTGAGTAGAACAAAACAAGTAGATGTTTGGGGCAATTTAGGAACAAGGCATTAAGCATATCCAGGACTTTGAACTGCACAGGCCCAGAGAACAAGAGGGCGGAGGTGAAGGAAGCAGCCTCCTACCACATCAGGAGGAGCAAGGGGTAGGTGTGTGTTAAAGCACCAAGGAACAGCAGGCTGCTGACAGGCACAAGCACACATTTGCTGCGCACCTACAGGTCCTGGGGTGCTTCAATATGTTGCCATAGGTAAAATCAGGGCGCTGGGCTTCAGACATAAAACCTTGTTGGGAGGTGAGGGGTGCAAGAGGGCGCCTGGATGGCTTAGTGAGTTAAGCCTCCAACTCTTGATCTCAGCTCAGGTCTTGTTCTCAGAGTCATGAGTTCAAGCCCGAGTGGGGCTCCACACTAGGTGTGGAGCCTGCTAAAAACAAAACGAAGCAAAAGGACATTGTACGAGGGGGAAGGCGTTTGGGTTTGCTGTCCTCAGAGCCTTTCTGGACTGCGGTAGCATGCACACAGTGCCACCACGTGCAGTGCACCGCTCACAACATTTGCTCCTGCCTACAATGTCCTTCTGCCCATTTCTAGCCCCCTCAACCAGGAAGCCTGCCTGGATCATCCAAATTTTCAATCATTTCTCTCACAGCTCAAATCTCATTAACACTTATTGTCTGCATCACTCCTTTGGCACCTATCATTTATTACTTTAGGAGATACAAATATATCTCATATATATATATACACATAGATATATATACACATCTATTTCTATACATATATGCGCACACATATACATATGTACTTCTATCATCAGACTGTTGGATCCAAGAGAGAAGAGACTATGTCTGGTTTGCTAACCACTGAAACCCATTCCACTGTAACCACTGCAGCCCAGTACAAGTCCTGGCTGTGGTACAGAGCAGCTTAGAGGTGCTCACAGAATTCGAAGTTAGAACTCCTGTGTTTTAGCCCTGGTTCTGCAACTCACCAGAGGGCTAATTCTGGATAAGTCATGTAACCTCTCGAGGCCTTACTTTGTCCTCAGAAAAAAGAGGTTAAAGATGCTAATACCTCCCCAAACAGTTCCCACCAGCGGCAAATTAAATCACGAATGTGGTAGCACTTTGGAAAGCACCATTCCCGTGTCGGATGATGTTATTATTCTGCTCTGAGTTTTGATCTAGATTCTTCCATTTAATGACGATATAACCTTGGGTACATTCTTCAACCCTTTTGCTTCTTCATCTATAAATAGGAAACATAATGCCTAAGTCACAGGATTGTTGTAAGAATTAAATGCAACCATATTCATGATGCTGCTAACTCAACACATGACACCCGGCAGTCACTCACAAGTACCGGTTCCTTCCCCTCGTCTTTCCAAGTATATTAAACCTTTTCTATTGTGTCCCTAGTAGCACCCTGCACGCAACAGAAGTTCAAGAAGTATTTCGTCTTCTGGATAATGCTGCTAATGATGATACAGCTGATGGCTGATACTGACTATGGGGGAAGACTACTTAATGGTCAGCTAGTGCCCAGCAAACCTGATTTGAACGCAGCCCTTAAGCCATGTGCTTTCTCCCCATCTCCTTTAGGATGTGTGGGGTAAGGGTGGGAGGAGGCCTCCAGTCTGGCAGAGGCCCCTTTAAAAATGTACCCGGGCTCCTCCTCTGCCAACCAAGTTGCTAAAAATACTACCACAGCAAAAGCTGAAATATTTGCAGAGAAAACTGAATTTCCTGCTACCCCCACCCCCTCCATTCAAATGGGTGAAATCCTGACCTAAGAAGCCCCCAGATCAGCTCCGCCAAAGGCATAGGCCTCCTACTTTCCACCCCCATCTCATCATGGAGTCCCTCTGTGGGCTTGAGCTGGGATGTTATGTTCAGAAAGTGCCCACTCCAAGGAAGAGAAGCCACAAGTATTGGCAGATAGCTTGCCATGTGCCTTGGCTTTTCTCTCTGCTTACGAGGACCAACTCTCTCCAAATCCCCCACCATCTGTCCCCAGATGGATCTGTATTGGACCCCAGAAGCTTCCCACTAATCCATCGCCTCTCTTTTCCTTTGTCTAAAATCTCTTCCTGTGCTGGCCTTGGCTTCTGCTTCGCACCCCTGCCTCCCTGCTGGAGGCAGCCCACCGCACCCGCGCGCCCCAAATCCCTCTCTAACCTGGCCCTCCGGAGTTCATCTCATTTCCGAGGCTTGCAGACCCTCTCCTTCCATGGCCGTGGGGGCCCGCAGAGTTTATGAAATGCGAAGAGTCGTGGAGGACAGCTACGGGGCTCAAGTCCAGCTGGTTAATTGGTGACCCTCCAAAAGATGACCCCGGCACCCAGGTCCTAAGCCAGGGCAGGCAGTCCCTCGTGGGGAGGGTCATCTGGCGCCTCTCTGCCAAGCTCCTGAGCTTTGCAGACTGAGGCAGCCGGCCCCTCAAAGCAGCCAGCCCCAGGCATTCCACACGGCTCCTGTCCCTTCTCCTAGCTCGTCCACTTGAGCGGGGGCTCAGAGGCCCACCCAGCCCATCTTGCTGACGGACCCCGGCCACCTAGCCCAAGAAAGGAGGCCCTCACCACGGAAGCATGTGCCCTCGGTGCACCATGGTGAAGGGGCCCACTTCCGTGCAGATCTTTGGATGGCAGTGGGTGGCAGTGGTGTCTCTGTGGATGTGTGAACAGGGGGTGTCTCCGTACCTCTGGGTGAGTGTGTGTCATTTAAATGAGAATGTACGTGTTGCTGCTCCTTCCTCTGGATTATCTGAGTTTGCATGTCTTCTGATTCCGGTCTCTGCCTTCCTCTCGTCTACCTTCTCCTTACCTCGAAGACTGCCCATCCCCCAGGGCAGGCACAGTGGCCAGTTCTGCGTGGGCGCCTCAAGTGGGCTGTTGCCGAGATGCTTGTTTTGCGGATGGAGTTGACAGTTGCCATGTCTGCTCTTCCACGGCCCGCCAGCGTTCAGAGACACCCTCACCCCACACAAGGGCGTCTTGCGGGAACAGGGGAGGGCTGTGCTGCCTGTGTGGGAGTTTAGGGGGCCATGTTGTAAAGGCACCCCCCCTTCAGCTCTGACCAGCAGGAAGAAGGGCCCAGAGGCAGCGCAGCCTGCAGAGGGATGTTGCCTAGCAACTTCGAGACTTTACTGCAAACTCGCTAAATCCCGAATTCCTCAGCTCTAATTTGGGAAGAGAAAAGCAGAGTCCAGGCCTGATACCCATTCTGTCCCCAATTTCCTCCTTCCCTTTCTCCACTGGATTCTAGATTTGAGGCCCAACAGGAAGTGGTACAAACGAAAGCCCCCGATGCGCCCATCATCTAGGCAAGGGGCTGAGTTCCCAGGACATCCTGCCATTTGGTGGAGGTGGGGGATAGACGATGTGCCAGAGACAGATTGGGGAACAGATTTTCAGTTACAAGGGTGGGTGGGTCCCTAACATGCTGGGAGAGACACCCCTGTACCCCGATCCCTGGAATCCCGGCCAGCATCCCGCTTAATTTTGGGGGCCCAAGCTGACTAAGCCTGTTCCCAGCATGAGTGGCCACCAGAATTTCCCTCCCACTCGGTTTCCCTTTGGCAAGCAAAGCCTGTAGCCCATTCAGGTAGGAAGGAAGCATGCAACAAGCCATGCTGTGACTGCCCAGTGGCTGTGGATTCACAGCAGAGCTGTTTCAGGGTCCCCTGTCCCAACCAGACCCACAGGGCACTTGCCCCTCTTTGCTCTGCTTCAGTCTACCTGCCTGAGCAGCAGCCATCCTTTCTACCTTCCCTGCTCTGGGACCTTAGCTGAGAAAGGCTTTCTATTTTCCTCCGAGATGGCCCCCCACTTAACATGCCACACTGCCAGCAATAGTACCCTGACAGGCTGGGAGTCCGAGGGGGGCACTGGTCAGCACAATTGTGGCTAGGCCACCGCTCCACGATGTGCCTCCTATATCTTCTTTTTCCAGCCTCTCACAAAGCCCACATCCTTCCTCCACCACAGACCTCAAAAGACGATTTTTTTTTAAATATTTCCCAACACTAGGGTTTAAGGTATTTTTCTTCTTCCCACAGGCAAGGTGAGAATGGCTAGTTTTTGTTTTATTCTGAAGCAATGGATCAGGAGGTTAGGGAGGGACAGTGAGGGACTCTTGGTTTTGGCTGAGGTCATGAACTCAGGGTGGTGGGATCAGGCCCATGTGGGGCTTCTCTCCCCATCAGCTTACACAGGAGTCTGCTTGTCCCTCTCCCTCTTCTCCTCCCCACCCTTGCTCTCTCCCTCTCTCTCAAATAAATTAATTTTTAAAGAGGTTAGGGAGATTCTGGTATGGGGAGTGAGAGGGAAGGGTATTTCTCCTAAGCCAGTGGCTATGCATAAATACATACATTAGACAGAGGACATATAATAGGTAATGAGGACATCGCAGGTAGGGCCAGCACCTGCCTCCACAGGCGGCGCACACGTCTGCATTTACCTGCCTAGTGTGCACAAGATCTGGGTAGCTCTTTTTTTCAGGTTGTGTCTGTAGAGTGTGCACGTAGAAGTGCACCTTCTAGTGACCCCGGGGCACCACCACATTTGCACATTGCACCACGTGGGGCTCTAGAGCTTTTGTGTTGCTGTGTGCTCCCCCTCCGGTTTTGTCCCGACGGTTTTCTTGGTTCCCTTAGCAGAGCGATGAGGGGACTTTCAAAATGCACGTCTTAGGGGGCTTTTCTTTGAGGACTGGCGCGGGTGAGGGGAGGAGGAGTTGGAGCCATACTGGGGACTCCAGCTAAGTTGTGGAAGTCTGGGGAGGTGGGTGAGGTGCGTGGTGTTCCGCATGCGGGCGGGAGGGGTGCCGCGCCCAGATGTGAGTGTATTTGTGCCCGGGATGTCGGGGGGGCCCCCCCCTGCCCGCGGCGGCATGAATCTGCCTGGCAGTCTGCCGCCTCGCCAAACAGGGGGGCTGGATTGGGGAGGCTGGGGTGTGTAGGAGGCAGGGATGGAAGCGCGTAGGCGGAGGGGTTGGGGCGGGGGGCGGGGGAGCGCGGAGGGGGCGTGGTCCCCGCGGCAGAGTCCCCGCCCCCCCGGCGAGGGCCCCTCCTGATTGGCTTCCCGACCGAAGGGCTCAGGTTACATTCGCGAGCCGAGCGGAGCGCGGGAGAGAGGACCCGGGAGCGGAGCGGCTGCCGCGGCGCTGGTCAGCGGGCGCGCCGAGGCCCCCGAGTCCCCACCCAGCACCACCCAGACCCCACCCCCGCCCTGCGCCAGCCCGTGCCCCAGCCAAGGACCCCCAACACCAGCATGGACTGCTGCACCGTAAGTTAGAGGGCCGTGGGGACCGGCGCTCGGCTCGATCCGGGGCAAGGGGCTCCCAAGAACCCCCTGGAGGGAGAGTAAGGGATGGAAGCGCCTTGCGGGTGCAGAAGACCCAGGAGCAATAAGGGGCGCCTGCTGAGACGTGGGTGGTGGGTGGTGGAAGGTGCCCGCCTGACTTGGAAGCCCTAGGCAAAATGCTCCCCAACTCGCGGGGGCGTCCGGGCGCCCATCCGCCAGGCAGTCTAGGTTGGACGGGGAGCTCGGCTGCAGGTTAGACGAGAAGAGGAACTTCCCACCCCCCCCACCCCCAGAGAGACGCTGTAGACTGCAGCCAAGCTGCGGCGACTCCTTTCGGTGTCCTTTACCCTGGCTTTCGCCCTCACCCCACTCCCCATCCCACTGCCAGCGCCGTGGGTGGGCAGACAGGATGATCTCCGTGACCCTGGTGCACCGTCCAGCGCAGGGACGGGAGGGGGGGCAGTCAGTCCACCCTGGTTAGCTCAGGAGTGATGCTGGGCAGCAGAGAGCCTCGTCAGTGAGGTTCTGGGGAGGGGTTGGCCCGTCCCCCAACGCCTTCTAGCCCCGGAGGGGGCTGGGTGAAGTGACCGCGAGAGAGCCCTGCTGGCGAGGCAAGGAAGTGTCTGCAATTTGTCAGCGCCCACACGGAGACCTGGATGCTGCGAGTGCCTGATGCCAAAGTAGGTTGCTGTTAAGGTGACTTGGGTATGAAAGCGCCTGGCACAGGACCTGGCTCCTAGCACACTAGCGGAGTCCAGTGATCATACGTCTATTAAATGTGTTTATATATATTTTTATTTTTAATCATTATTTTTAGCCCCTATACATATGGAGAAAGACTACTCCAAAGTCCTTGCATTCTCTGTCATTCAGTCAACCCAGTTAATGATACGAGAGGTTATGACTTTGCCAGCTCCCCACCCTTCACCCTATAGCTTACAAAAGAAAAAAAAAATGAGGTTTGGAAGGAAAGAATAGCCCACTTTAGAAGAGGTGAGACTTCCCTATGTCTGGGTACCAAGAGGGAGAAAGAACATAGGGGCACATCATTGTGGTTGTTCTTATGACTCTGACTCACTAATATCAATAATATTGGTCAACTGGTGAAGGCTTACCATGTATCTAACTTTATATTTAATCATCACAACCGCCCTATGAGGCCCTGTCCCAGATCCGAAGGGCTAAAGGACTAAACAGGAGATGGCACCATTGTCAGACTGTGCAAGGGGCAAGAAAAGAGAGAAGAGGTGATGGGGGCAGAGGGCTGGGACAGGGCTGGGACTGAGCATCTTTCTACCCCATCCCCATTCTGTGGAGGTGGACTCAGCTGGAAGGGGGCTGGGACATGTAGAGAACAGAGTGCATCTGGGGTCTAGAGGCAGGGCCCTCTTTTTTTTTTTTCTTTTTTTAAAGTAAGCTCTACACCCACCCCCACCCCGTGTCAACTCCCTTCGCATGTTCTACCCACTGAGCCAGCCAGGCACTCCAAGGAAGGGCCCTCTTTATCTCTCATCCCGGGGCTCTCCTTGCTGACCATCTGACCTGATGTTTGGGAAACAGTCTTGCCTTACTACCTTCTTGCCCCTTGGGAAGGAGGCTCAAACAGAAATGAGAAGAAAACAGCCTTTTTTTTTTTTTTTTTAAGAGGCAGAGCTGCTGATTCAAATGTACCAGTTGTTGATTTACATGGTCACATATATATGACTTCCCTCCATTTACTTAATATGAAAAGGCAAAGAGACTTTTTTTTTTTTTTTTTTTTGGATCCTACTCCTTGCTGTTGCTTAGTCTAGTTGGCCTGGTCTAGCTGAACTCATATAAATAATTACCTGCCCTGAGGCAGTGGCTAACAGGCAGGCTTCTGAATCCCATCACAGTTTGTTAGTTCTGTGGCCTTGGGTAGGTTACAAAATGTCTCTGAGGCTGTTTTTTTGACCTCTGAAATGGGGATTAAGTGAGGTAATGTGTGCAAGCACAGGGCCTGGCATATAATAAGCGATAGGCAGAGATAATTCTTAAGGCTCTTAGGATTGGGGACCTAAATAATTTATTCCTCTGAGTTCTAGTTGCGACAGAAGAAACTGAGACCCTCAGAGGTGCAGTGATATGCCCACCTGGGACCAGAAGCCATGGCTCCTATTTTACTCACTAGTGTATTTTTCCACCTCTGGTTATATGGAGCTCTCAGGCACACACCATAAATCTTGGCTTTAGAAGGCACCAGCCCAGAACCACAACTTTTCCTGGATTCCTTTTATTTTCTCTCCAGTTCTGCCTTTAGACAGGCCACCTAGCACCTCTGCCCTGAGAATTCAGCTGGAGGGAAAGAGAGATGATTTAGGGGAGGAGCAGTGTGTTGGGTGGCTTGGCCTGTATGGAGTTCCAGGTTTCCATTCTGGATCTGGCTGAGGTGGGTAGAGATAGCAGGTTGGTCATAGCATGGATGGGGGAAGATACCCCTTCCCCCATAGCTGCTGGCCAAGGATAGGTTGGTCAGGAATGGGTTTGTGTTGCTGTTGTGCTGGGGGTTTTTTTAATCATTGTCCTCTGTTGAGGAGAAGCTTCACTGTTCCCTAAGGATATCCCTAGAGGGGCATGAGCTCTGAGAAGCAAGGAACCCAGAAGAGTCATTTCTGATTACAGGTAGAGTCTAAGATGTCAGAGAGAGAGAGAGAGAGAGAGAGAACTAGACCTGCAAAGACAAAAAGGGTCAATCCCCTCCACAATCACACTGGCTTCTTAATAACTCCCTTTAACTGCATTTAAATCAATTGTGGGCATCTTGAGCACAAATTGCAGCACTCAGAAGCCCAAGAAATGAAAATAGCATTGCGAAGTATGATGAGGGGAAGCCATTTTTAAAGCAGTAGAAGTCCTTAGGCAAAAAAAAAAGAAAAAAGAAAAAAGAAAAGAAAGAAAGAAAGAAAACAATTCCTAGATGCCAGAGGGTCAGATCAAAAGAGAAATGCCTTTCTAACTCCCTAGTAACCATCTCCAGCCCAACCCACATTAATGCTGTGCATAATATTAAGCAACAGAAGGGCTCAGGGACTGAGGCCCTCTCCATTTCAGAGCCTTACCTCTTCTCAGTTCCCTAACCCTCACCTGTCTCAGCTAGGGCAGGCTGTGGGAGATAGAAACCTGAGGCATGGGGGTGGATGTGATTATTACAGGCTGAACCATATGAAATTATTTTTATCTGGCCACTTTGGCCTACAAAAACAACTATTTCACATCAACTTATTAATTAAAAGAATCGTCCTCATAGCTACCATTTATTGAGCAACTAGATTGTGCCAGAAACTGGGTGTAGATCTTGCTATTTATTCTTCCTCACCACCCTAGAGGCAGGTATTACGATCCTGATAAGAAAGCATTAGGTAACAAGAGGTAGAGCTTGGCCCCTTTCCTTGACTGCCTTTGCTTATCCTCCAGAATAGGGGTTGAAAATATACTCGGGCCTCTGACATACAAGGGTCTGAATCTTAGGTCCACTAGTAACTATCTGTGTGACCTCATGTCAGGTTTATAAACACTTAAATCATCAGTTTTATTAGAAGTAAACTAGGATAGTGATAAAAGGTACGTCATAGCTTTGCCAGGACTGAACAAAATAACCTCTGCAAAACATTGTGTTACTGTGCCTGGAACAACAGGCGTGCTTAGTGAGTAGCTACTGTCATACTCTTTCTTCAGGAGCACACAACGCAAAGGGCTTCTTGCTCCTCCTTATCTTTCCTTTGTCCTTTTCTTGGATTGAAGCCTTTTCTCCGTGGCTTCTTCCTTCCAGACCACCTCCTCTGTTCTGTGTTTGCCTACCTCCTGGGGAGCATTGGAGAGAAAAGAATCCACAGCCTGGCAAAGCAGTCTCTGGGCCTCTAGCCCCAGGTGGAGGGAGGCTGACTCACGGGGGTGGGGGTGGGGGGCTAGCCCCACCTTCACCCTAATTCCAGCTTTGAGCCCTGGTGTGATTTTCCTCAGGTTAGGGACTGGCCTGATTCTTCTACACCCTGTCCCAGGGAATCCTGGACTCCGAAGGGGCCCTTCAGAGCTGGAGGCAGCCTCTGAGGACAGGGGCAGGAGAGGCCACGTCCAGGAGACCTTACTGCTGTTTGCTCCTCCCGGCCCACGCTCCATCAGCTCTGCAGCTCTGCAGCTCAGCTGATGGTGACAGGACCCTTGGCTCGCGCAGGGCCATCCTGCGGTCCTGTACCCCATGCCACCGCGCGCGCCTGTTTGCTGAGTTGGAAACAGCTGTGTCCACCTGACCCCCCCACCCTAACTTTTTTGCCTGCTGCTCTCCTGGAGGGACAGACGCACACGTGCACACAGGCGCGCGCACACGTGCACACAGGCACGTGCACAGGTGCGCGCGCGCGCACACACACACACACACACACACACACACACCAGTGCGCGACCCCTCCTCCCCTCCCCGCGTTTCCCACGGGCGTGCCGCCCTGGTCCCAAGCCCCCAAGGCTCTGCTCCCACCCCACCCTCGCGGGGTCCCAGCCCAGTCACCCCACGAGTGCCCCCCTGCCCCGCCCCCAGGAGAGCGCGTGCTCCAAGCCGGACGACGACATCCTAGACATCCCGCTGGACGACCCCGGCGCCAACGCAGCCGCTGCCAAAATCCAGGCGAGTTTCCGGGGCCACATGGCGCGGAAGAAGATAAAGAGTGGAGAGCGCGGCCGGAAGGGCCCGGGCCACGGGGGAACGGGCGGAGCTGGGGGCGCCCGGGGAGGCGCGGGCGGCGGCCCCAGCGGAGACTAGGCCAGGTGAGGCGGGCGGCAGCTGCCCTCCCCAAAGCCGGGACCGCTCCCCACCACCCCGAGGAGCTCGACGGCCACGGGGAGGGCTGCGGGCTGCAGAGGGAGCTAAGGGTGGGGGCCTAACCTCGGAGACGGGGAGGCGGGGGGCGGGGGCCGGGAGGAGGCCGAGAGCTCACCTGTTCCCCTCTCTCCTCTTCCCTCTGCCCCGCCCTGGACCGAAGAACTGAGCGTTTTCAAAGGTAATGAATACGCCTCGCAAGCGGGTGCAAGGCCCCGAGGGGGGGGGGGACCAAATCCCCCACCCTGCCCTCTAACCCGCCCTCACCCCCGCCCCCAGCCTGCGGGGTTTGATACATCAGGACGCCCGAGGCTGCGGCGGGGACCCCCCCCCCCCCGGGCCAACACGGAAACGCGGCCACCCGGGTTTGGCTGCGCGAACACGGCCTGAGGCTATAAGCACCCTGGGCGCGCACGCACCGGCCGCCGGCTCTTTTCCGCTCAGTGACTGGGGCGGGGGGGCGGTTCTGGGTGACTGGGGTCCCCTGGCGCTCGCCGCCCCGGTGTCCTGGCTCAGGAAGGGGGGCAGGACGGGGGAGAGGAGGTGCCAGGAGGGCAGGTGCTCAGACCTTCTCTCTTCGCAGTTGCCGAGGAGAGATGGATGCCGCGTCCCCTTCGCAGTGACGAGACTTCCCTGCCGTGTTTGTGATCCTCTCCTTCCCACCACCTGCCAGCTTCAGGAGCCCTCCCCGCGTCCCTGGACTCCCTCTCCCAGGCAGGCTCCGTCGAGGAGTCGCTAAGTCCGCGCCCTTTTAGTTAGTCCTCCGGGCTAGTATGGTCCCCACTCGCCCCTCCTTCCCACCCGAGCCCCAAACCCCAAGCCCCGCGCTCTCCTGTCTTCCTTCTTTTGCTTCTCGCCCACCTCTGCCCGCGCCCCGCATGCAGCTCTGCCTCCGCAGCCGCCGTGCACTTCCCTGCGCGCACTGCGGGGGGCGCCCTAAGCGTCGCCCAAGTACACTCACTTAAAAAAAAAAAAAAAAGTCCTTCCGTTCTGTGCGCAGCTAAAGGGGGCGCCCTGCGTCTCTGCGCTGTTCGCGCCCCAGCCGCGCCCCGGAACTTTGGCTCTGGGGCGAGGAGAGAGAGGAAGAGGGTTTTCATGGTGTCGGATACCTCCTGCTCTGATCCTAAGGGAAGTACCTATTGCTCTGATCCTAAGAGAAGTACCCATTTCGCGCCCTCACCCCACGCCTGCCTGTAATCTGCTTCCCCCCTCCCCAGCGCACCCCGAGAGCCGCCTCTCCAGCTCTCACCTGGTTTATGCAAACGCCGAGCGCCGGGGAGGCTCGGTAGGAGGAGTCTGCCGCGGCCCCGCCCCCGCCCCTGCTAGCCCCGCCCCCCGCCGGGCTCCTGGGGCTGTGGCCCGAAGGATTTTTATCTCCGTGTGTGCATGTGACCGTGCTGGGTTGGAATGTGAACAATAAAGAGGAATGTCCAAGTATTCAGAGGGTGCCGGAGGGGAGGGACTTTGGGTGCACCAGGGCATCGCCTGAAGCTTGAGCAGACTTCCCTTGACCAAACCAAAGAGCGGACGAGGGGACGAGGGGACAAGGACGACCTTGGTTAAAACCCACTGTCTTGGCCTCCAACCAAACTTCCCACCCGCAGCATCACCTCTAGGACTCCAAGCCCATTCCTTCCCGTGCTGGTAATATTTTTGTGCCGCCTGGAGGAATTTGCTTTGCCACCAGAAGAGAAGAAGGGGAAACAGCATGGTACCCAAGGGCTTTAATTCTTGATATTCCCCCTTAAGGATAGGGGGAGAAATCAGACAAGCATAGGAAGCTTGGACTTGGTGGTTGTCGCACTGCTGGCAGAGGGGGGCCTCTCCAGGAACCCTTTGCTAGAATCGGCTCTCACGGAAGATTGCCCAGAAATCCCAGGAGCAAGGGCATCCTCCCTGATAGACATAAGAAAATTTTTAGTGGAGGCTGAGAGCATCCCTCAGAGGATCCCCCCCATTCCCCCCCCCATCCTCTAACCCGAGGACTTTACATTTTTAATGTGCATGCAAATCATCTGTGGCATTGGAGTTAAAATGAATATTCCAGGCCCCATCACACACACATACACACACCACACGCACACTACTTCAGGAGGGATAGGAAGTAGCGTGAATCTGAATGTTTAAGAAGCGCCTGGTATTTTCTGTCCAGGTAATCAAAAGACCACACTTTGAGAAATATTGCTCTGCTTCCTATTCTGGACCCCAGGACTGACAGCTGAGGTGGATGACTGAAGTGGCGTTTGCCTCTCCTTTCCTTACTACCCCCACACAGAAGATCTAAACTCAGCTGAAGGCTCTAACTCCCGGCATCCATATCCTGTATATGTATAGGAAAAGGCCTTAAAACCTGAGAAATTCTCTTAGTATGAGGAGGATAAGGGAAGCGGTGAACCAAGTCCTCCACCCTCACACGCAAATATACTTGCTGTACTGCCACCCCCACCACCAAATCCCAGAGCTGAGCAGCACTGCTCACCCCAAAACAACCCTACAGATGTCAGAGTTTGAGGGCTGAAGTCACCTACTCATAACCCAAGCCCTTGTCTCCCGTCCGCACACCACCACCCCCCAGCCCTCCGCTCACCGAATGTCACTGCCCCCATATGTCTCCTTAGGCCTCTTCCTCCTCTCTTTCTGGAATCTTAACAGGCAGAATGCAGCAACTGACAAGAGCAGCACGACCAGGAGCACCCCAATCAAGGCCCCAGCCACTCGGCCTTTGGATGGGTCTAAGGGGACATGGGAAACTCAGAGCTGCAGACCTTCTTGCCCTCCCCTCAGGTGTCTGGCGCAGCCTCCCCAGCCCAGGCCCGCCAGCGGGGCCTCTGCCCGGCATCCCCTACCGGTCACAGAGAGGGTCAGCTCACAGGAGGCACTGCCCATCTGGTTGGTGGCCACACAGCGGTAGGTGCCGGAGTAGGTCAGGGAGAGATTGGTGAGAATGAGCTGGCCAGACACCTCATCTAAAGGGTAAGGAGGAAGTGCTCCATCATTCACTCAACTCACAGTGAGCAGCTACCAGTTGAAGGCATGTCTCATTTCACCCTTGCAACAGTCCTGTCAGGAAGGGACTAACCTCATTTATTAGGGGGGAAACTGGCTCAGAGAAGGCAAGTGATTATCCGAGGTAACCCAGGAAGGAAGTGCCAAAGCTGCTGCTACTTCTGTGCTCTTTCCACCCTACACAGCTGCTTTTTTAGGGGAGGAGAGGTAGCACACTCATGGAATTGGGGTGATGTCAGGTTCCTGGTTGAGGGGGGTGGAGAAGGCTTGATTACTAGAAACTGTATCTTCTGGGGCGGCTCAAAGCTCACCCAAATGTTTTACTAAGCTGCTTGCCTTCCCTTTGGAAGGCAGACCACACACCAGATGGTCTGGAGGGCTCTCTGCACTGATAAAGGGGTGTGCTGGGGCTGGGGCTGGGGCAAGGGACGGGCCCTGGAACAAGCATGAGGAGGCTCAGGAGCCAAGGCTCTTACCCAATGATATGGTTCCTCCCAAGAAGCTGACTACATGACTCCAGCCAGTCCATGCTATTCTGCCTCAGTTTCCTCTCTGGGAAGCTTACAAATGATTCACAACCCTTAAGAAATCCCCAGAAGTGGGAGTCATAGAAGATCCCCTGCTTTCCACTGTCTTCCAAGAGATCAGAGGACATTCAAGTCGAGAAATGCCCCCAGAACCTCGGAGCCACAGACTGCAGGGAGGCAGACAGGAGGGAACCATAAGGACACCAAGAGAGAAGCAGGGAAATGTAGAGCCGTTTCTCTCACACCCACAGGGACAGAACTGAGAAGGGTGGGCGTGTGGAGTTTAGAGACCAGATTTGCTCAGATCCTGAGTCCCCCTTTCCCCGATGCCCTGGGCCGTTACCTTGCATCATGCTGCCAGGAGAAGGTGCAGGGGAAGATCCGAGGCGTACCCAGTTGTACACTGGCCTGGGGGCTCCCTGGGAAGAGCTGCACTTCAGTGCAGCAGAGCCCCCCACGGAGGTCTGCCCACTTGCACTGCATGAGGGACTACTGGGGGGCACTGCAGAAATCACAGGAAGTACCTTAGCCATCTCTTAGCTCCCCTCCCTACCCAGTAAGTGCTAGATTTCCTGCTCTGACCAAATAGTAGTCCACCTCTGGTCACGTCCCACTGCATCCCCAGGAAATGATTCCCACTATTGGAAATTCTGATTGTTAGAAAATTCTTCCTCGTGCTGAGCCAAAATCTGTGTTAATACAACATCCACCCATTTGGTCCCAATTTCTGTCCACAAAGAGGAATGAAAAATCTCTCATCCCCAGGACAAACCTACAGCTATTTGAATGCAGTTGTTACACACCTCCTAAATCGTCACTTTTCCACCTAGACATCCCCAGCCTCTTTAAGAGTTTCTGTTTGCTCATCTCTGAGCAGGTTCTGGGGTGGAGCGAGATGGAAACTTGGAACACAAGGTTGGTGCCTTAGTGGCAGGGGCCCTTGTTCCTTTAATGGCCACTTCCCTTTTCTGCCACTGACCTAAGGAGAGGAAGAATCTGAGCTACAAATGGGATGTTCCTCCAAAGAGAGAGTTGTTGGGGATGTGACTCAGATCCCTATATAAGGGAAGGGCTTTCTCTCTCTTGAACCCTTTGTTACAAGGGACTGAGGAAGGAGGCATTCTTTGTGGAGGGTGGAGCAGGAGTAGGACTATGGAGATTAGAGGATTTGGGGAGGGAGGTATTCTCCTTCGAAGTCGAGGTTGGAGCAGGGTGTGCTTGGGCTGGAAATCGGGATATGGGGGTGGACTTAGCAGGCCCAGTGCAATCTTTCACAATACAGGGGTGGCTGGTGGCTCCCCAGGCTGCCTTACCGAGCACAGTAAGGTTGATTAGCCCCAAGCCATTGGTGTAGAAGTCTGGCGGGTTATTAACTTGGCAGAGGTAGGTTCCAGTATCCGAGGGCTGGACATCAGTCAGTTTCAGGGTGGCCACCCCTCTTGTGGGGGGATTCTGAAGCAGGCTGGCCCTCTTTGCCTTAGAACCAGTTGGATACAGGTGGCCATTGGTGAAATACAGGATCTGGGGAGAAGCAGAAGACACCCGTGTGTGCCTTTTTCTGCCTGGCGTCCACTCTACTGTCCTTTCTTGAAAGCAGGTATAAGAAAGTATACGAGGCCCCTCCTTGTATACCAGGCAGGGAAGCTAATGCTCTGGAGCAGGAACCAGCAGGGTCTATCTGTCTCCAAATGCCATCCCTTCCTGGGTGCTAAATGAACTTTATTTGCTCATTTATTTGCTTGTTGTATTCCTTTCTGCTAAGCATGGTTCTCAATTTGGGGGGGGGGTGGTTAATGCAGATATTCTTGGAAGGGGCATCATTTGATCCTACTAACAATCACCTAGAGCTCAACAGCAGTGGGTTTATTTACTGGAAAGGCACTAGGAGAGGGGAGTTGCTTGTAGAAGGTAGGGGAGAGGAGGATGCACAGAGCCCTGTAGGGGATACCCCGGCAGGCAGACTGTGGTGCTAGGATCTAGGAAGAATCCATTCTTTGTTTTTTCATCCAAGCATGCTGATCCCCAAACCCACCCTCTCTGACCCGAATCCTCATCCTGGCTGGGGCCCCTGTTCCAGCCTCCCCCAGCCCCACTCCCCGCCACTGGTCTCAGCTCACGGGATGGGCCGCGGAGACGGGCTTCCCAGGCTGCACAAAGCTCCACTCCAGGGCGAAGTTGTCTCCCACAGACGTGCTGTAGCTGCAGGTCAGCTCTGCGCTCTTGCCCGCGGGGGTGCTCAGGGGCTCCACGGGCACCTTTACCTCCACGGCTAGCCCCGGGGCTGGGGGACACAGAGAGGGGAGGCCAGCCGAGAAGGGCTGGAAGGCGCAGGTCTGGGGTGGAGGGGAGGCCCGGCCCCAGATCCCTGGGGGCGATGTGGGGGTCTGGCCCAGACTGGGGGCACCCAGGGCCCAGACTGGGATACCCCCTCCCTCCTCCTCCTCCTCCAGAGCTCAGTTCCCTTCCAATCCCTCCCTTCTCGAGGTTTCCGGGAGGGAGGAGTGCACAGCTCGGCTGGGTTTTGTAGGTAAAAGGACAGAGCCGAGGCCCGGTATGAGGGTGTGTTTGTCCGGGGAAAGAAGACAAGTGGGGGTAGGTGGAGACCCTCCCCGGGAGGCCCAGCTTGCCCCCTGCCGGCGCCCGCCTCCGATGGTCCCGGCCCCCCCAGCACCCCCAGCCCCCCAGCGCCCCACAGAGCCAGCAGGCCCCAGGAGGTGGGGAGCCCGGCCAGTGCCCCCAGCCCTGCCGGCCCCCACGGCCTCCTCACCGCCCAGGCAGACGAAGCCCAGCAGGGCCGCACAGAGGAGCAGCCCCCGAAGCCCAGCCATGGCGTGTCCGGTCAGTGGGTGGGTCGGTGCCATGTGGGGGAGGGACAGCGGCACCCACGGGGGCAGCCTCGGCTGGGCAGGAGCGAGAGACTGGCTATCTCAGAGCAAACAAGGGGAGAGGCCGGGCCCTGAGGTAAGGGAATGCTCCTCCCTCCTCCAGCCCCAAGACTGGAGCCTTTGTAGGCCTACTCCCTCTTCCTCCCTCTTCCCCCCAAGTTTCTGAAGCTGCCAGCCACCACCACCCTGTCCCCAGACCCGCTGGGCTTAGAAGGGTACCCTCCCCACCCAGGGCAGGCATCAGATCTGGAACTCTCTGTAGACCCAGAGTCGCCCTGGAAGAAGAGGGAGAAGAACCTGAGTTGGCCATCCGGGCTTCACCACTTTGGGGTCCCGCCTGGAGCATGAGGCCCAGGCCAAGACCATTCCCGACCCCTCCAGAGATTCTTACTCCTTCCCAGGCCTTTTCTCTGAGATCCCTTCTTTGGCACCTTTATCACTGCCTGCCGAGGTAGGGGTTTCCATGGAAACTAGAGCCACCTCCCCACTCCCAGAGCCACTCCATTTCTCCAGGAGAGAAACTGAGTTTTGGAGGAGACGCCACCTGGGTAGGAGGTAGGACAGGCTGTGGCAAAATTGGGGCGCAAGCCTGCACCCGGTCCTATGTCCGGCTTTCCCTCACTACATGGAGGGCAGGAAGATGTGTCTGTTAAGGACTTGATGGTCTACAAGTCAGGTTTCTCTCTCCTGTCCTTAAGAGGAATCAGAAGATTAAGAGGACCCACACCCCAAGTCTGTGAGCAGTCAAGCCCTAGCTGAAAGGGCACTGGCTTCCATCCCCTTGTTGCTCAGAGTGGGTTAGGATCTTCCTGGCCTCAGATTTTCGGAGCCTTCCCCATGCCACCTGATAGCAAATGATCCTTTTAATTTTTTTTTTTAAGATTTATTTATTTATTTGAGATAGAGAGAACATGAGCAGGAGGGGCAGAGGGAGAGGAAGAGAGAATCCATCCCAAGCAGACTCTGCAGGGCTGGATCTTAGGACCCTGGGATAATCACTCTGAGACCACCACCTGAGCCAAAACCAAGAGATGGTTGTCCATCTGACTGCACCACCCAGGCGCCCCCACAAATGACCCTTTTAAAGACCCTAGGAGAGCTGTTCCAGGAGGCTGTGTGGAGAAGCCCTCCTGGGTTTGAAAAGGCAATTTGACTCTTACTTTCCATACAAACACAATGCGTCTTTATTAAAATTTGCAAAATAAAAACAAAAACACATATTTCAAGTTAGTTCAAAAAAATGCCTTCCCTATCCCCTGCCCCCAACAAAACCCAACCAAGCCAGCAGGACAGGTTATATGAATGCAGGGAGCTGGAGTGGGAGTGAAGGATGCTGTTAGATGGGGTGGAGTACAGATCAAGGGCCTGGAGGACTCCTGGACTGGCTGTCCCTACCAGGGCCGCTTCTCAGCAGTGTTCCCTGTAGTCATAGGAAGGCCTGGGGGAGGGGGTGGCCCTCTTCCTAATCCCCAAGATTCACTTCCTCTTCTTCTACCTCTTGAATGTTTGGATCTTAACTGAGACTCAGTTTCCCCATAGTAAAGAAAGGTGTGAGCAGAGAACTGGAGGTCTGGAAGGTGGTCTCCCAAGACTCAGGCCTCTGTGCTAGGGGGACCCATCTAGGAAGGCGAGAAACCAGATGGCTTAGCTGATGAGTGGCTGGACCATCACACCAGAGACCCAGCCTGACTCTGGGCGGGCACCATTACGGGGACAGCGCCCATGCGGCTCAGCGTGGAGGAAGAGACCCCACCTGGGCTGGGGGATATTGGCTGAGGCTGGGCCCCATCTGTCCTGGGCAGCCTGGGTGAAGGCAGGACCTGGCTGGAGAGGCTGAGCGTAGGGGTCAGGGCACCGGGCCTGGGAGGCCCTTGTGGGTGCCGGAGGGCTCGAGCTGAGGTGACCGAGGAAAGGGTCCCATTCTTGGAGATAGTGTCTGAGCCCTTGGGCCAAGGCAGTGTCCGGGGAGCAGTGGCATCCTCCCTGGTCATCAAAGAAGTAATAAGAGGTCAGAAGCTGGAAGGGGGAGCAGGGGAGCATTTCTACATGCTTTGTCTTCCTCCCTGGTCACACACCTTTTCACTCTCCCCTCCCTTAAAGCCCACCCAATGGAAAGACGTTCCAGCCACTGCCCACCTTTCCCTTAGAGGACAGCTGCCCAAACTCTGAGTGCCAAGGGAAGCGAGCAGAACCCCATTCGAGCAGAGACACTTACTTGATATCATTGGCTGGCTCCTCTAGGGCCTTGCTCCTACGGTGGTACAAGAGGACCAGCCCGGCCAGCATCCCCAGCCCCACCAGAGTGCCCACGACAGCTCCAGCAACCACCGCAGGCCCTGGCCCTGGAAAAAGCCTTGGGGTCAGAGGGAGACTCCCAGCTGGTCCCCGCCCCCTCCAATCCCTGTACCCCACCGCCACCAGAAACCTTTTCTCTTCTTCCCGTCAAGCAGAAAATGGTCAGTCAGTGACCAGATATTTGTACAAACATTTGACCAGGACAAGCTCCTTGTCCTGTTGACATTGAGAGGCCTCAGCAGACAGGCCTCCTCTCCTCCTGCAACCCCGCCCCCACCTGTGTCCAATCTTCTCCTGAACCACACTTACCCCTCACTGACCTGTGCTCACTTCCAAGGTCACGTTGCACTGGGCACTGCCCACCTCGTTGTGGGCCTTGCAGATATAGACTCCAGACATGGGACTGGAAAGGTTTGTGAGGCTTAAAGATCCACGGATGGCATCTGTGGACACAATTTGGCCATCAGTCCAGGGACCCTCTTTCCCCCTGAAAAAATTCTGCCCCTTCTGGAACATCTTCTTTGTCTCTCTGGGAGACTCATCTGTCTGTTGCCTCACAGTGGGAAAAGTTGTGATAGCCGGCATGCTGGGTTCTGGCCCCAGGTACTGAACTGCGAACCCCAGCCTCTCGCCACTTCCACTGCTCAGTGTCCCTGATTGATTTCTAAAAAGATTCAGAGAGGAACTGATGCCCAGAACAACCCAAATACCATTTTTACTTTTATTTCGGATTGGCTGTGTGCTGAGAAAGAAAACATTAGGCTAGGAATCAGAAACCCCGAGATGCCCAACAGGCCATGTGACTTTGAACAAGTTACTGGCTATTCCTGGGTCTTAGTTTTTTTTATCTGTAAAATGAGGTAATATGACCTCTTTGATGGTGTTGAAAGGATGATATAATATAACCACTGTAACAGTTCGAGTTTATTGACCACTTACTCTACCCCAGAGACTAAGTCCCTGACATGGACTAACTTATGAAAACTTCACAGCAAACCTATGAGCTAAGTACTATTTTTAAAATACAAATTTTTTTTTATTATCAAACTGGTCAAATGAAAAGTAGAAAAAGGGACAAAATGAAAATCCATATACCCACTACTTTGATTTGATGATTGTTAACATTTTGCTCTACTTATTTCATTTCTCTTTTTTGCGAGACATTTAGAAATAAATGCTTCAGCATAAGTCTCTAAAATATAAGGACATCAGCCACATCACTACAAATCCACTGCCGCATCTGATAAGTTAATAATTCTTTAAAGGAATTATCTAACACCTAAGAGTAATTATCTGATTATCCATATTGAAAATATCCAGGGACGCCTGGGTGGCTCAGTGGTTTAGCGTCTGGCTTTTGGTTCAGGTCATGATCCCGGGGTCCTGGGATTGAATCCCCTGCAGGGAGCCTGCTTCTCCCTCTGCCTGTGTCTTTGCCTCTCTGTGTGTGTCTCTCACAAATAAATAAATAAAATCATTAGAAAAAAAAAGAAAGAAAATGTCCAATTGTCCTCAAAACATCTTTTATAACTAGTGGGTCCAAATCAGGGCTATGATATTCCCGTTTTAGAAATAGCTCAGAGTCACAGAGCTAGTAAATGGCAGAGCTGGAATTTGAATGCAGATTACCTAGCTCCAGAGCCACAGCACCTGAAAGCCCCCACCACAGTGCCTGCACCTGGAGGGCCCTCTTTTCCCACCCCTTCTCCCCACATCCTCCTCCACCCCAGTACCTTGCAGCATTGCCTCCCCTTTTCGCCCCCGTCCCTCTGGTACCTCTCATCTTTCCTTACCCCAGCCACAGTCTCAAGTGCCCTCACCTAAAACTGGTGCAAAGAACACCTGGGCAGATGGGGGTGCCCGCTCCCACTGGTACTGGGCAGCTGGCTTACTCCTTGGGGACTGGCAGCTCAGGGTCACATTGGTCCCCACGCGGGGCACGCCCAGGAGGCGGCAGGAGGGAGGAGCTGGAGGAACTGGAGCAGAAAGATGGGTTAAAAACTCAAACCCAAGGAAAAACAGACCCCTGCCATCCCCACCCCCAAAATGCTCCCTGTACCCCCTTCCTCCAACCTCTACCATTTGGGAGAGAGACCTGCCTGCCCCCCCCCGCCCCCCATGGGGCTGGGGAAGGTTTGCAAAGTGTACTTCACACTCACCCAGCACACTGAGTTCTAAAGTTTTGCTGCCATGGCTCCTATTTTTGCCTTCATGGTCTTGCACATTCACAGAGCAGCGGTAGGACCCAGAGTCTTTCTCCCGGAGGCCCTGCAGCCGCAGGGACACATTCTGGGAGGGCATGGAGTAGACCAGGGATACCCCAGATTTGCTTGACGTGGCCCCACTGATGTACGCCAACACCTGGTGGGGAGCACAACGCCTCCCCGTTATTCCATGTGTGCCCTGTGCCCACAGGCTCAGCTGACCCGCCTCCCCCACGCTGGCAGTCTGCAAGTGCTCCTCCCTGTACTCATCCCTCTACCCTGTACCAGCTCCTCATTCACCTGCTGTCTCTCTAGCCTCCCTCTCTCTGCCCCTGGGTCCTCTTCCCACAACAGTTCTTGACCCCCTGTGCTTTGTCTCTTCATCTCCCATTTGGGGCATTTAGAAAGGTGGTATAATGGGTGAGGGATAATGTAAACAAGGGGTATTTATGAAAGAAACTTGGATTGCAGGGGTACCCCCAAGATTTTTTTTAAAAATCTTTTTATACTCTTCTTTTTCTTGAAGATGTCCCTTTCCCCATGTATAAGTTCAGACCCTGTGAACCCAGGATCTAACCCTGCAATCTCAATTTCTCACATAAGCCCCCCTGCTTTATCAAATGACCTCTTGAACATACTTTCCAGAGCCTTCAGAGGAGCCGAAGCAAATATGGGGCTTTGAAAATGAAGTTTCATTGGCTTCTGGGTAACTCTGCCTCGGAGAGTAAGTCTGATGTCAGGAAGGAGGGAGGGTAAGTGTAAGGAGCCTGCCCCTTGTCTCTCAAAGGAGTGTATTCAGGGGACGGATTCGGGAAGAGAAGTAGCCTGTGGCAGTGTCCAAAGCACAAAGAAGGTGAAAATAGGAAGATGCTCAGCTTTTCCATGTTGTGTGATCCTCTCCCTAACCCTCCCCTTGTGATGAAACCTCAATCCTCACTGTCCCTCCCACAAAGCAAAGCAAAGCAAAGCAAAATGCTTTTCTGCTTTCCTGCATTTCGTGTCCTGGATTTTGGGAGAAAATTGGGGAAAAGAACATCGGTTTCGGGCACCCTCCAAAGTCAGACCAAATACAGGCGGTGAGGAGGACCTCACTCCTCCTCCCCAACTCCTTCCCTGTCCCCTCTGCCCAGGCCACCCCTCCCACTCCCGCCAGCTCCTCCCTGGGCCAGTCACAGGCTGCCCCCAGCCTCTGGCAGAGATGCTTTCCTGCCTCACCTGGTTCAGATCCTGCCCTTGCTCCAAGAACCACATCACGGTGAGCAACTCCCACGGCCCAGGCTGGGCGGGCGATTGGCCTCGCAGGGTGTACCACACGGGGAGCACGACTTCCGCGCCTTCCACCGCCTTCAGCTTGGCGAGGCCCGCGGGCACGTGAAGCTCCAGCTGGGCCCGCGAGGAGGACGCTGAGCACAAGAGCGCGGAGGAGGCGAGAGCGTGAGCGCCCAGGACCGGCTCCCGCTCGGCCTGCGGACCTTGGCCCACGCGGCAGGAGAGGACGGAGCTCGCAGGTCCACCTCCTGGGCCTCGAACACCGCCCAGGGGCTGCTGCCCTACGGTCCTGCTTTTGTCAGAGCTCAGCCCTGGGCTCCTAACAGGGGTAGGGACACATTCCTGCGCCTTTATTTGTATCCAGATGAGCGGGTTTCATTGCGCCCAGAGAAGGGGGCCGATTTCCCGCGGGGAGGGGACGACCCCTAAGGGGGGGGGCAGGTTTCATACTGTTAACCTGCACCCTTGCAGCGCACTGGCTCCCCCAGTTTTCGGGGGCAGCGGCGCAGGTCTGGATGGCCCGCGTTCCTGCTCCTGCTTCTGGAGCCCACGGGCGGGGGTGGGGGGGTTGGGAGGCCGCCGGATTACCGATTAACCCGCGGCTCCGTCTGAATCAACAGCTCGGGCAGCGGAGAGCGGAGAGCGGAGCCGGCCCGGCGCTCCCCCGCCCCCCGCGTCCGCGCCGGGGCCTCCCCGAGGAAAGCCCAGGCCCAGGCCCAGGCGCAGGCCCAGGAGGCGGCCCCAAGCGTCCGGGCGGCCCGCGCTCGTCCTGCGAGGCCGCTGGGCAGCAGGGCCGACAGAACACGAATGAAGGCCCCGGACACTCGAGTACGAGTCTCCCGGGCGTGGGTGTGGCGTTCAGGGGTGGACGGGGTGTTGGGTTCAAGGAGACGACAGTGGGGTCCATGCCTGCGCCAAGGCGTCCAGAAACACTTGAGAGAGGCAGCCGGGCAGCCGAGTCCCAAGCCCCGGGAGGGAATAACCTTGGGCTTGTACGCGGCCAGGCGAGGAGGCTGTCACCACGGCAGGCCCAGGAGTCTGGGCCGCCGACCCCCGAGGTGACCCGCTCCCCGCCCCCTGGAGCGGATCCGGCCAGGATGCGCGCCACCCCCGCGGCTTTCCGGCTGCGCGTCCCTCCAGCACCCCCACCCCTATTCCTTGGCCTTCGCGGCACCCCCTGTCCGCTTCCTGGCGGGTCCCCGCGGGCCGGGGCAGGAAACTTGTGCCCGGTGATAAGGCTGAAGACAATGACGCGGGAGCCGCAGGGCCGGAGGTGCTACTGGAGAAAACAACCTCTGCTCAAGGAGCCCGACCCCCCGCCCCCCGGGCCCCGGGCGGACCGGCCTCTGCGGCCTCTGCGGGCCCATCGGGGTCTCCCTGGATCTCCCCCGGCCTCGCTGCAGCGCACGCCCCGGAGGCCACAAGCGGTTCCCGTCGGGGAAACCTGCCTGCGCCCCGGGACACGCGCGGGCCCCTCCGCCACCGGCGCCCCCAGGCCCCGCGCTCCTCTTTTTCACTCTGCAAAAGGTGGGGGTGGCGGTGGTAGCCGTGATGGACACGCACCCCCCCGTCGGCAGCCAGGGGCTCCCCCGCCCGGGCCCCGGGTGTCCCCCGCCGCAGAAGCCCCTGCGGCCCACGGCGTCCCTGCGGCGTTGGGGGAGGACGCGGAGGACGCGGGGCAGCCCAAGAAAGGGACCCTTCGGCCCGAGTGAGGGAGCAGGCCGCGGCCAGAGGAGCACAACAAATGGGCCCGCTCCCCGGGGCTACTATTTTTAGTTTCCCTTCCTCTGAGAAACTCCCCCCGCGGGCTTCTCACGCCCCAGGGGCAGCGGCGCGGGCCTCGGGAGCGCGGAGCGCACGGCCTCCCCGGGTCGGCCGAGCCCGGATCCCAGCAGGGCCGCGGCGCTCGAGGCGCTCGCCCGGGTGCCAGGGACTCGCGGGTGCGGCGGCAGCTCAGCAGCCCCCTGGGGAGGCAAGTTAGGGACGTGGAGCCTGGGCTGCCGTCGTCCTAAAAACTGAGGCCCAGAGTGAGGGTAGGAAAGGCAGAGCTTGCAGGAGAGGTAGCAGACGACGCCCAAGCTGCGAACTTGGACTTTTTTCTCTTGCGTAGCAAGCGCCCCGCAGAGATGGGCACGTTTGGGGTAGAGGCGCCGAGGCTGACGTTGGGAGAAGGGGGCTGAGACTTATGTGAAGGGACCCTGGGGCAGGCCCACCAAGCCTAGAGGAGCAGAAATCTGTCCAGGCTTTGGTGTGGCAGGTGGGGATCCTAATGACTTCATGCCCCAACACCCTTGTGGCACATAGCAGGCTAAAGGGGGCATGGGTGAGCTTTAGGGGGTCCCCTTCTCAGTCCCCATCACTGTGGCTGAGTTCCACTCTAGGTCTCTCTGTATCTGGTGACTTCTGACCTGAGAGAAATGGATTAAAGTTGACCTTGACAAACTCACCCTTCACCCAGTTCGGGATCCTTGAAAAGAGATGGCAAGAAAGCCCCAGAGGAAGTGAAACAAGTTTATAACGGTTTGCTCTTACTGCGTCCTCTTTTCTCCAGATGCCGCAGTGGGCCATCCCAGCTCCTGGGAGCTCCTGGAAGCCTTCGACCCGCCTTAGGCACTTGCTCCAAGGAGGCACCCTTCCCCTCCGACTCTCTGAGGAGCCTCCTCTCTATTTCCTTTGTCCCTTTGGCTCTAGGAACCAATGGGGGTGGTGGACCTCACGGTGGTGGTGGTGGTGGGGTCACAATTCTGCTCCTTTAGGCATTCAAACCCCTCCCCCATTTCCTGTGTCCCAAGTGACCTCACGGCCAAGCTTTTGGGGCACCTCCCTTTATTCCCAGGGCAGGAAGCAGGAGGGGGCTAGAGGGAGGATCTGGGCTGGGGAATTGACGTGGAGCGTGTTTGTCCAGCCCGGTACCCAGGGAATTCCTGGGGGCTCCTGCATAAGGGCTTGAGCGTGGGGTGGGGGATAGGTGGGGGGGGGGGGCTGGAGTTAAGTCCTTAAGCTCTTTAGCCAGTGTCTCATCTAGCAGCTCAGCTCATCTGGCCCTGCTGCCTGGAGGTGGGGAGTGCTGGGGAGGACTGGTTCCCACAACTCCCGCAGAGGTCTACCCAGCCGCGCCCCGACCCTCTCCCCCGCCACACATAGTCCACACCCAAGGTGACAGCTATCTGGACATGCTGCCAGCAGGATGCCCTGGGTGGGGAGGGGAGGAGGGCAAGAGCAGAGGCGGGAGTCCCCATCCATCCGGATCCTACACCAGGGCCCACGACCACCTCCCTCGGGGTGGGATTCACCCCATTTCCCATCTCAGGCCCCTTCCGGCCGGGGTGCACTCACCGAGGGTACTCAGCCCCAGGAACAGAAGCCGCAGCAAGCTGGTCGCGGGGCGCGCGGGCAGGGAAACCATGGCACTCCCCGGCCGGCCGGCGTCAGGGGCACCGGCTCCGGGACTCACCGAGCGACAGGTGCTGTGCGCCTGGGCAGCCGGGGCGGACGCGGAGCCGGGCCACTGACACCAGGGCGGCTCTGGCCGGAGTCTGTGCGCGTGTGTCCCGCCGGCGGGGTGGGGACCGGCGGGGACAGGGGGGCGGGGCGTCGAGGGGGCGGGGAGGTCGCGGCCTTCCCGGGCGGGGCGTGCGGGGGACCCGCCGCCGGGGGTGGGGGCGGCTCGCGCGCTGCGACGGCGGATCCCGCGGCCTCCACCCGGCAGGACGCAGGGTGGGGCGGGTAAGTGGCCGCGGGGCCGGGGCAAAGGGGCGCGGTGCTGAGCCGCCACCCTGGGCGGCCGGAGGCCTGGGGACCCCCCGCCGGGAGCCACCCGCACGCCCGCCCCGGCCTCGGGGGTGGCGCGCCCCCGCCTGCGGAGGAAGCCTCGGGGCCTCCGCGGGGTGTGCGGCCGGAGGGGCCCGGCTCTCCCGCCTGAAAGCCCGGCTCTGCTCGGTCCCGGCGGGGGGAGCGGCGGCCTCGGCCTCCGCCCGCCCCGCCCCGCCCCGCCGCGACCCCGACCCGCAGGGGCCCCGCGGCCGCCCCGGGCAGGGGCCCCGTGCACCTGCGGCGGCGGAGGGAGGGGCGGGCGGCAGGTCCTCCGGGCGTCCCTAAGCCCCCGCCCCGGTAGGGAAAGGCCCGGCGCGAGGGAGCCCCAGATGCTGAGCGGGAAACCGAGGGCAGGAGCCTGGCTCCCAGCTCCTCGCCGCGGAAGACACTGGTTTGCGGGCCTCCTGCCGCCTGCGGAGGAGGGGGCGGCTCTGGGAAGGTAGACCGCGCAACGCCCCCCGTTTCTTTATCCCCGAATCTTCGCTGCCCCCCATCCGTCATCGGGCCCTCTCTGATCCTTTAATTTCCGGGGCCAGCTCTTGTTCGCGGTGAATTTAATTTAACCGTGTCCCCCCATCCCACCCCCCACCCCCGCCAGGCGGTCCACAGGCACCTCGGCGCCCTCTGGCGGCCGCAGCCCCTCACAGAAGGGCGCGCACCTGTTCCTGCTTCTCCGCCCCACAGCCCAAACACAGATGCTTCAAACGCCCGGGCACAGCTTAGGGCACAGCTTAGCCACCGAGCAAAGGTCACCGGGGCCAGAAAGCAGAACAACGAATTCCTGGCGCTGCCTGTTCTGGGTGCCAGCTGACTGGGAGGAAGAGCAGCCAGGCCTTCGATTCCATTTATTCCACACGGTTCTGCTCTATTTTAACACGGAATGTGGTCCTTGTGCCCGACTGCGCAGGGGCTTTTTCTACACAGCGCCCCGTAGACCTTCTCAGGTGCCTCTTCCTAGTGTGACTTGCCTGGCTGCGCTTCAAATACCTACCATGCAGTGGCTTTGAGAAATGCCTGTGCAAACACTAGACCGCTCATGCAACCCCTGGAATCTAACACTTGGCAGCTCAGCGGCAGCCAGCAAAGGCAACAGAAAAGAGAACTGTGGGTCTCATATACACTTATGCAAGGCCATACACACTTGGATTGTCAAGCGATTGCGTGTGTGTGTGTGTGTGTGTGTGTGTGTGTGTACTTGGGGGCTGTTGGTTTGGTTTTTCTACTCTACCACACTCAGATTTTTCTTTAGTTTACAGTACAAACCACCACCTCCTGTACACATCCCTCCTTCATTTCCAGACCAGGGTTAAGTGACCCCAAATAAGGAACTCCTTCCAAGAAAGACAGTACAAAGTCTCTGGTCTGTGTCCAGGAATGCCAAAGCATCTAATTACACGAGTTGTGCTCAGCCCTATCAAGTGCTATACAAGGTAGAGTCTCAATATTCACTCTCTGTAGCTGACTTTTCCTTTGGAATGTAGATCCTAAATAACTTGCAACATCGGAAGTAAAGCTGCAACCAAAGATGGGTAGGTGGCAAATCTCTCCCTGTGACACAGGGGCAGGCCCTTCAGGACTCTCACACTGCCCTCATCCCAACCAAAAAATTTCCCACTCACTCCTATCCCAACCATTTCTTTCTGCTGACCCCGCGTCAAAGTGACAGAAATTAGCAGAACAGCTCCATTCCTTTCTGAAAGCTTTTGCCAGGATGCATTTTAGGATGAACACTGCTCCCTGCCCTTGTGTAATATGAGGATGTTGGCAGATAACCTGTGAGTGACCTGGAGACTGCTTCCATAAACATGTTGCATGCAAGAGCTAAGTTCATAGTTTGATATGTTAAGAGACATGCAGGCCACTAGCGTTTCTTCCAATCATACTTCACCTCATCTCTCAAAATGTGCTAATTCTTAGTTTGAACATGGTGTCTCCACACACCCCCCCCCGCCCCGACTCAGATATATGGTTTCATTAAGGGTCCACTTTTTGTCTTTAGCAATGCTCATATAGTTATATGATACCCTGTTACCCTCTCTTCTAGACTGTTCTGGCCAAAGAAACTGGGTATTCAGTTATCAGCAATCTCCTTTCTTCCCAAGCTTCATTTCCCAGTGTTGTTTCATCCCCTTGCCCCTACTGCTCACCCATTCCAAGCCAAATGGTGAAAACATACTGGTTCCTGGATCCAGCCTTGGCCACCTTCTCTGTGCTGCCCACAGTGCTCTAGTAGTAATGCCTCATTCTCAGGTAGATTAAAACAGGTAAAATTAGGTAGATTTAAAACATCCACACTAAATGTTCCCCAAATGACCACCCCAGCTAAGTAACAGCAACAGGGAGTGGGATAGAAAGAAAAATGCACAAAGCATGTTGGTTTTGGGGTTGGTTGGTGGCAAAGTTTGGGGGATAAAAAAGTTTGGTAATGCTTTTTCCTGCAGCACTTAGCACTGAATATTAAGAAATTACTGCTAAAAGATGGTCAGTAGAGCCTCAGCCTTTAAGTCTGTAATTCCAAGTTCTAAAGAAAAGCAAAGTCATGAAAATTCCCTAAGGCCCATCCCTACAGACTGTGCCCAGGGAGAAGAGATGCTACACTCAAATTCCAAGAATATTTATACTCCCCCTGAACTAGTATCCATTTTTAAAATTTGTTTTGTTAAGTAAGCTCTACAACCAACGTGGGGCTTGAACTCACAACCCCAAGATTAAGAGTCACGTGCTCTACCAATGGAGCCAGCCTGGCACTTCAACTAGCATCCATTTTTAGCAGCTCATATCAGAAAACAGCCAACTGCTTAAACTTAGACTAAAATGACATTAATAAAAGTCATCCCATTGACTAAAAGCACTCCAGCCATTCGAAAAATAAGCATCAACTAAGAGGTATCAGGATGAGAAAAATCACTGATTTGAGTCATTCAGGTTGTAGGAAGGAGAACATTTTTTTTTTTTATCAATATGCAATTTTATCTTCAATAGTATAAAAAATAGGGAAAATTATAGCTCTTACCTGGATTTGCAGTCCATCTAAAGTAGAGAACCTGAGAGATGTTGGGGCAGTCATTAAAGATAAATCACCAATCTAACAAGTCCCGGCCGTGAGACCAAAGTGACCCTTGACTGCTCTTCTAGTAAGCTCGTTGTTAGCCATGAGCACTAACCACTAAGTGGAGCACTAGGTGATGCAAAGAAATCCCCAAAAGGTCTAAATGAGATAGCTACTTTCCTAACGGACTGATACCTTACAACTTCCTTTTCTGTGCATCATTCAAAAAAGTTTTTGAATGTTTCTATTGGATCTTCTCTTTTTTTTTTTATAAACAGCATGATGACCACACTTCTCCACTTGTACTCTCATTTGAGAGAGCTGCCCTTGACTACTGAGTATAAAGATGAGGAATGAAAATCTCTTACTAATTCACGTACTTAGGGTCAGAAGGAACATCCCAGTCATTTAAAAAGAAAGAAGAAAGAAAGAAAGAAAGAAGAAAGAAAGAAAGAAAGAAAGAAAGAAAGAGAGAAAGAGAGAAAGGGAGAAAAGAGAGAAAGAAAGAAAGAAAGAAAGAAAGAAAAGAAAGAAAAAGAAAAAATGAAATGTCCAGTGACTTTGGTACTCTGACAAGAAATAATGATATTGGTCAGTGGGGTACAGAGAGTAAGTGAAGATATCCTATTCCCTTTGTTCTGTACATTCTCAGCAGAAAAGTCAGAGCACAGTCCCCAGTGCCAGTGAGACTATACCCTGCTACAAAAAGTTCAACTAGTACTCCAAGAGGTCAAGAATTACTTTAATATTTTTTTCTTAAAAAGTTTAAATGGCAACACAACTGTAAAGTTGGTACATCACAGAAACAAAGGTCTTTGCAGGCAACACTGATTGGGAATAGCAAAACACTTGGGTGGTGAAAAAAATGAGACTCTAAATTATATACAATCGTAGCTAAGGGTGATATTGAAAAACAGTCTTATTTACTGTGACTCAAGATTTAACTTGCCATTATCTATTGCTTATTTATTCAGGGTTGTAAATAATACTTATATAGAGACATAGAGATGTGTAAAAATGAAACATTGTGAAAAAAATACAATTTTTCAATTTCATATGAAACTCAAAGTATAAGTTTTGTCCAATATGGAATGTACCTACATTTGTTTATATCAGGGCTCTAAAATCCATTTAAAAATTGTTTTTTGTTTTTAAAAAAGAAAACAGCTGACCCACCATGCAAGTTCGCTGTATATCTTGCTTGCTCAAAATGAGCATTTTCAGGTGAGGTCTGTTTTTTTTTTTTTTTTCCCGAAGTCTAGTATGATTCTGTAGAAGTTGTACTGGCCCAATGGTGGTAAGAGTTCCCGTGAAGAGTCTGATGGCAGCATCTGGATGAGAGGCAGTCTGAGTAATGCCAAGTGAGTAGAGAAGAGGGAGGTAAGAGCCCAAATCCTTATGAAGGATGACATTCAGTTGTTAAATTTTAAGGGGTACCCAATGGCTTTTTCCAGGCACTCGACTAAAGAGCCAGCGGAAAGAAAATCCCTCTCTACTTCTACAAATTTGATATAGATGGATTTGGGGGAAATTCCGGGATCCACGATACAGTTCTGAGATAAAAACCCATTAATACCAACCCAATCTTTGCTGAAGGTTTTGGCATTTGCCTGGAAATGTAAAAATAAGCATTGCTGGAGAGTCCTGACCTCAGCAATCCCGAGGTAGCAATAGATTATTCGGGTGGGTTCGATTTCCACCTGTAATGAGGCTTGCGCTGAGAGGGTCTCCAAGTCAACCCGGCCCTCCTTTCCTGGGTCCAGAGGACGTCGCTCCAAGTGCGGTGAAGGGGGCCTCTCAATACATTCTTCGTAGCCAATGGCATAAAGGCCTGGACTTTTGGGAATGCCTCCTGGTAATAAATATTGAACCACGTTCCCACCAGTTGGTTTGGAATGGGCAATGGGTATCCAGTCAATTTCCATGTGCAGCTCCAGGCATCTAGCCTCACTAATGGTGATCTCTAAGAATTTGTAGTAAACATTTTTCCAGTTCATTTTCTGCACGCGGGTCATAATGATTCGTCCCTCGGGCTTCTCGGAGTTGAAGTACTCCCGGAGTCGCTTGCCAAGGGGCACCTGGGAGCTGATCTCAGCATAATGATAACGGATGTCCTCTTTCCAACGGGTGTTATAACCAATTCCAAAAATGGCCAGTTTATTAGAAAGATGAAGCCTTGAAAAGTCTGTCCAGCTCTGAAATAGTTCCCATTTCAATTGTACTGATTCCAAAATCTGTACAATGTTTTGCATGATGTCTCTCTTCCTAGAAAGAGAAATACAAAGTCAAATTCCTCAGGGATCAGCACGGTCCAACAGAACTTTCTGCATTGATGCAAATGTTCTAGATCTGTGCCATCCGATATAGTAGCCATTAGCACTTAAAATGTGACCAGTGTGAGTGACACAGGAGATTTTTAGTCATAACTGGAAATTACGGTTAAATAGTGGCTACCCTATTGGACAGTGCAGGTCTAGATAAACACAGCATTAAAATCTGAGAAATACTCTTTCCTAGGAAGTTTCTAGGAATTATTGATAAGCTGCTTACCATTACTTCTATAGTCTGGCTGTATTAAACTTAGTAACTATTGATATGTAAGACCCTAAGATTTCAGAAACCCAAGGATTGAGAATTTAAAATTTTTTTAATTTATTAATTCCAGTATAGTTAATATACAGTGTTATATTAGTGTCCGGTGTACAATATGGTGATTCAACACTTCCATACAACAGCCAGCGCTCCTCACAACAAGAGCCCTGCTTAATCTCCATCCCTCATTTCCTCCCCCCCATCCCCACTCCCCTCTGGGAGTCATCAGTGTGTTCTCTATAGTTAGAGTCTGTTTCTTCCTTGGTCTCTCTCTCTCTTCTCCCTTTGCTTGTTTTTGTTTTTTTTTTTTTTTGTTTTTTTTTTTTTTGTTTTTTTTTGCTTCTCAAGTTGTATACAGTGAAATCGTATGGTATCTATCTTTCTCTGACTGACTTATAAAGTGGCTATTACAATGCATAGGATGGCCTTCAGACCGAAGTACCAAAAGCAGATGAAGGATGTTGTATTAAAAAAGCTATCCACTATTACTTAAAGTAATGAATAACTTAATTTCTAATCTGGAAATTCTTAAGAGTTCAGTTATTTTGACCCATTCATGCTTCCTGTAGGAAATGTACAACAGATTATGACTAATGACCTGATGCAGAAACAAAATGGTATTTTCTTCTATTTGTCTGAAATTCATTACTACTCCCAAATTTAGAAGAATGGTCAGTTAAGCACAGAATCAAGATCTGAGAATTCAGATGGAAAAGGTCTACATCAAGCTTAGGATTTAAAAGGGAAAAATGAATGAATGGAGACTACTCTAGGAAAAAAAAATTGTTCTTAAGATTTTATTTACTTATTCGTGAGACACACACACACAGAGGCAGAGACATAGGCAGAGGGAGAAACAGGCTCTTTTCCCCGCAGGAGCCTGATATGGGACTCGATCCCAGGACCCCGGGATCATGACCTGAGCCAAAGGAAGATGCTCAACCACTGAGCCACCCAGGAGCCCCTAGAAAATATTTTCTAAAGGGGAACAAAAGTATAGAAATAATTTTGATTTGGATAGTAACAGGCAAAACATGCTGGGAAGTTCTTGTTTCACATGCTGCTTAACTCATATAATTCTTTTTTTTTATGTTTTTTTTTTTTTTAATTTTTATTTATTTATGATAGTCACACAGAGAGAGAGAGATAGAGAGGCAGAGACATAGGCAGAGAGAGAAGCAGGCTCCATGCAGGGAGCCCGACGTGGGACTCGGTCCCAGGTCTCCAGGATCGCGCCCTGGGCCAAAGGCAGGCGCCAAACCGCTGCGCCATCCAGGGATCCCAACTCATATAATTCTGATACTTCATGATAACTCATGTGCTATATATGAGGGGATATGTAATTACAAGTTTGTTTCTCAGGTATGGCAAAACTTTGATATTGAAAGATTGAAGTCTGTTAAATATTAACCTAGCAACAGTCTCTTACGGTTTATAACGTTACAGGTTTGAGTTACAAAAATATTCAACGATCACCCTTATGTACAATCAAATGCAGGCAAGAGATGAGGAGGTATATGGTTGCTAACAGGTTCTTGGAAGCAGATAGATGCTTGAAAGTTTCATATTAAATCCTTGCATCTTGGGGGTGCCTGGGTGGCTCAGTTGGTTAAGCATCTGCCTTTGGCTCAGGTCATGATCTCAGGGTCCTGGGATTGAGCCCCGCATTGGGTTTCCTGCTCAGTGGGGAGTCTACTTCTCCCTCTGCCTCAGCCCCTCTCCTTCCCCTCCCTCTCCTCCTCCCCCTGCTTGTGTTCTCTCTCTTGCACTCTCTCCCCTTCTCTCCAATAAATAAATAAAATCTTAAAAAAAAGAAAACAACATAAATCCTTGTATCCTCTAGGGGGAGAGTTTGGGGAACAAACTGGGGGAAGCTTCCACATAGTCATTTTCAATCTGTCCTCTTAACACTCTTTGGCTTTCTTTGCAAGATGACAAGAGGCTAAGATTTTGTTATCTGCTGCTGCTTGGAGCCAAAGACTGCCCTAGACTCCTCTTCCACTCTTTAGTTTGTTATGAAAGTTCTCAAGCTTTGGAGTGGCCATCAAGATGAAATCACTGCATTTCTGGAGAACTGTTTTTCTTCTCAGAGTACACAAAGGCACTCAGTGATTGCTAATGTTTAGCTTGGTGTTCATGAGGTGAAGATATAGGACCGTGCTTCTGCATGAATGCTTTAAAGAAAAGCTCTCTTTCGTAGCCACCCTGCTTCCTCATCCTCTTTTGAAATGCTACACTGATCACAAGGACTAGGCTAAGGAGTTGAGATGGACGGCAGAGATTTTCATCTGTTCTGCTCACTGATATATCACAATGCCTGACATAAAGTAGGCACCTGACAAATAAACATTCGCTAAATGAGATTAGGTGACTCTTCTTTATGGATGAAGGATGGTATATTTTAACTACAGGCTATGTCCACTAGCTCAGGCTAATCCCACCTATACTTAGAGGGGAAAAAAAAAAATCCAATGCCCAGATGGAATTATCTTACTCAGCACTCTCCTAGCCCTAAATAATCAATAAGGAACAGTTCTGAAGAAACTTGCACTGGAAAATAAATGGCCTAATAAGAACCACTAAAATCTCTCACCATGTGAGCTAGAACCTGGGGAGCAAAGCTGTCTATTTCTATGGAACCTGTCAGTGTCTTGCCCTGCTGCTCTGATGCCAACCTGAAGATCCCTGGGCCTAAGACTCATCACATTTTCAAAACTATGGAGCACAGTGAAAATGAGACCCAGTTATTTAAATGGCTCTAGAGAACTGTCTATTTTATATTTTAGTTCCTGATTTCTAAAGTTCCAACCACGGGAAAAGTGCAGATGGTTTGAGGGTGACACTAATTCTGTGAGGTCTGAGTTCACATCAACTGGGCCTCCCCTGTAGTGAAACGAAGTGGTGGTGAAAGGACGAGTGGGATGTTTTAGTGAAGGAGAGACAATGGCCTTTTGGGGGACTAGGGGTTTGAAGGTAGGGACTAGTAATAATGCATCTTTAAAAATATTCATCAAAGTTTCCCTTCCTTTGGGACATTCTGATGTCACAATTTGAAAACAGACCCATTTCCTAACAAGAGATGGCCTCAGTAAAACCTACTGACTTGAGTCATAAACTTTTTTGAGGGGTAGGGAGTGGTTATAATTTTAAGGAATAATCCTGGATCCCTAAACTTTCACCCTCTCCCCAGATAAGGGAGCAGCTGGTACTCTGGTCCCACAGATACTCTGAAGACAGTAGCATTCTCAAAGCAGGTGGTGGTGGTGGTGGTGTTTTGCTCAGTGAAAACCACAGTTTCCTTTTCATATTGCTTGTTGCTTATCATACCACCTTGCCTGTTCTCCTTTTTTTCCACCATATCCCTCAAACATCAAGATCACATATGTGGAATGAAATACAGAAAGAAAAAAAAGGGGGGGTGCTATCAATGCTTCCAGGTGACCAGGTGGGGAAAAAAAAATGGTGTTCCTGTACTTTTCCCATAAATTTATCTTTCAATATATTTGTTTCATACATTTAATCAGGGACTTCCTTAAAGTTAAGGAATAATTTCCTTAAAGTTATTGAAAAGAACCACAAACACAGTATCACTGAAACCCAGACACCTGTGCTATCCTTACAGAAGAGATACTGCTGAGGGAGGGGGATCAGGTGAAGTAGCTAGCCAGTGGAAGGAGCCTGGCCCCAGACTTCATCTTTCTTCTGGCAACTGCTTTCTTTTCCAAATGTATAAAAAGGCTACCTACAAACTTGCTTTTTGATCCCCAAAGTGTAATATCATAAGGAAATGTAAGTGCTCCTCTGGTCCTCCTGTCACCTCACCCAACCCCAGCTAAACTCAGGGCCATTTTTGTGCTATAATTAAACACCTACATATCTACATCCGCATACAGGGAAGCACCATCAACAAATTTATTTTTGTGTAATACATTTATTTCTTTATGTTGTATACAAAATCCTCAACATTTTAGATTAAATACTGGCAAATGTAAGCTAAGAGGACGAGAAGAAGTGAGTACACTTGCTCCCTCAGTGGTACGGCAGTTACTTTCCATACGTGCCTACAGTTACTTTCCATACATGCCTAATGACAGCAGTGACTTTCTAGGTCTTCCCAACAGTCATTAAATTTAGGTAAATACACTTTGTAGAAAGAAGCATCTACTTACTGTGCTTCTTCAGAAGACTCTTGTTTTATTTTTAATGTTCTCTTTGTGACAGGTATTTCATCTGAAAAGCAAGGTTTTTGAAACAGATTATATTTTTCTAAGTAGCATACATTTAGGCAGAGAAGTAACTGTGTTGACTGTTCATCCCATACTTTCCAATGCAAGGCTGTAATTGTAGTGTCAAACTCTGTCCAATGCCAGATTTATAAATATAACTCTTTTATAATGAGATGCATACATTTATATGCAAGATCAGAAACCAGCTCTACAAGTATAAAATTCTTCAAGGTCACCCGTGGATTGCTAGCTAGGAGCTTAAAGCTTAATTTCACTGCAAACATGATTTTTAAAGGAACGAGAATGAAAAACGATTCTCTTCTATTTAGATTTTCTGTGTAGGTTTTACAGAGCAATTTTTCCCCCAGTATCATGATCAATATACTCTGGACATTCTTTTTTCCCTAAGGTTTGGGTGACTTAACTCTTTAGGGCAAAACTCCCAGTAATGGGATGCCAAAGCAACTTAGACCTTATTACCTTAGAAATTAAAAGGCAGCAATCACTTGGCATCAGCCCTTTTTATTCTTCCAATCTTTACATTGCGTTACTCTTACAGTTTTATAGCCTTTCTTCTCTCCCTTCCAATATTGAGAGATTTTTTTTAATAGCATTTGTAGGAGATATTAGCATTTAATCCTTTTTCTTTTCAATTAGCATTTCTTTATCATCAGAAATTCTATGAAATGGTGCCTATGGATTTTTATCTTAAGCTAGGAAAGCACATTTAGAGTGCCAATCCTACTTATACTTCCTTGGAGGTTGCCTGAGCAACTCACTGAGGAGTCGGAACATTTACTTAGAAGTGAACACTCATCACATAACTTGCTATCAAAGCACAGTGGCTGCAGCAGAAACTGGATTTGGACTTCCAAAGTATGAAAATCCAAACTGGAGCGTTTGTTGCAAAAAGAAACAACAAATATTAGGCCACCCCAGTTTGGACTTGACGGCCAGGAGTTTTGTTTTCCATCTTTAATGCTAAGTCTAAATAATTCCAGCTACTGCTTGGATGCGATCCTTCATGAATTATGAAGGAGTATGATCACTGACAAAATTCAAAAGCAGCTCTTTTCAAGATAAAATGAGGCTTCTCTTCCTTTTTTTGTTTTGTTTTGTTTTGTTTTGTTCAGACTCAAGTCTGGCTGGGGACCTTTTCCAAATCATAAAGAGAAAAGTATTTGGAATAAAGGAAGGAAAAGATACTCATGAGCAGTTGAACCAAGAGTTAACATTCTTGGCAGCTGTCTTAGAACCAAGGATATGCAGGATATTTTAAACTGCTTAGGATTCCACCTGCCACTGATTAGGAATTCTGTGTCTTTAGGACTTTTGCTGGTACCCAAATCCAAATGACCAACACCAAGCACCTGTTGGCAATTTAGGGCTAAACCAACGATGACCAAATTGCCCCCCAAGTAAGGCTGGCTGTGTGCCTGATGCTGACAATGGGAACGGTACCAGAAGAAATGACAGATACTAAGTACAGGTGCATATATAAAGGTGTACACACATACACACACACACACACGCACACATTAAGTATCATATATATTGGCTTTCTTACCCAATTCCTGATCTGTTGGATAACCATGGAGATCCTGACTGTGGTTTCCCCAGTCCTCCTGTGGATACTCCTCCATAGTGCTGCCATCTGACTCCAGCTCCTGGTACAAGCCACTACTGTTAATAAGTACAGGCTGGCAGGGCTGAGCATCCCATCCTCCCTGACCAAACACCTGTTCCAACTGTTCAAATGTGTAACTGCTCTTTCTTTTCCCAACACCATGTTCTTTCACCCGACTGTAACACCTGCGAAGGGTCTAAGACACAAAGTCTTTTGTTATTCCTTTAAAGCTGTACTTCCTCTTCCAGGTACGGACCACAGATATTAATTACTATGAGACAGACACAGACAGACAAACAAAGACACATTGTTACAGGAATGCTAGATTTCAAATTCATTATTATTATATTAGAAAAAAAAAAACTAATTTAGCATTTACTCAAACAGGTTATAATTCAAACAATTATTTTGCAATTAATTATCCATTTAACAACAAGAAACATTACAACATTATTGCATGTACCCCATACACATATATTTTTATACCCCCACCCCCCCCTTTAAAAAGAATAAGAAAAAAAAAAAAAAAAGAAAACAAGAAATACCAGCCAGCCAATAGGATGCACACCTGCCACAGAAGAGAAAGAGCTGCTATTGTGCCCAGAATTTGGAAAAAGTGAGGGAAGGGAGGACAGAAAGAAGAATTTCCCAAAGCAAAGAATATAACCTTCCTTACACTTAAGAAGGAAAACAGAGTAAAAAACAATGCCTCAATGAATCAGCTAGTAAAACATATTATTTACAAAGTCTGTAGTCCTTACTAACTTACTCTGTCTTTAGGGAAGTTGCTAAAATTTGAAGGAAGTCAAGTCAATTATGCTATAGATCCCTAGTCTCAAACATCAACCATCAAGAAACAACACACTACTTTCTACAGTGAAAGATCAGCCAATACTCATCCATTCTATCAACTCAAACTGCCAGCTAAACAAACCAACAAAGGAGGCCAATAATCTCCTTTTTTGTTGGCGGGGGGAGTGAGGTGGAGGGGTATCATTTCATTTCTTCCTCTGCCTTGTGCCACACAACAAATAAAAATCACTACTTGAGTCCACAGAGAAAACCTGGATGATTTTATTATCTTGCACAACCCTTCCATTTTCATCTTGGTCTTCTAATGAGTACTTCTGATCATTTGCCCAGTTTTGTTAATTAATGGTAGATCTTAATTCTGTCTTACATGATTTTTTAAAGGATAAATCATGGACTTAGTCCTGGCATCCAAATTTAGTTAGTGCTACCCAGTGTCTATACCATCTCTGCTCCTCTTGCTCCTTCTAATCTCCCTTCTACTTCACTGGATTTCACTCAGAGTTTTCTTGAGAGACAAGACCTTTTCTCCTTGATGGCTCCCAAATATTTTCTAACTCAACTGTGCAAAACCAGCTCACCTCAGACTTAATTTATATGCATTAGCCAGACTGTAAGTTTCTCCTAAACGTGAGATTACTTTCCACTTTCCATAAGCCAATATATCACATATTCTCACCAAACTAAACCAACTCTTAATAATCTTTACAGAGCCTCCATGAAAGTTCCATATCTACAAATCACAGTTGACAAACGACAAGAAGACACTGTCAAATACTTTGCAGATCGGTCCCCTGAGAACAGAAATCCAGATGGGCAAAAGGAATAATAAAAGCATGACACATAGGATGATCTTCCTCAGACATAAACACAGCCGTGATTAGTTACCCCACCTGAAAACCAGACAGTCTACCCCCTGCAGAAAGGCACCTGCCTTTCTCCCTTTCTAGAGAGCTCTTCTGGTGCCTCAAATGATGCCTTAAAGAACTGAGATTTCTGATTAATGCACTCTTAAAAAAAGTGTTCCCTCTTTGCCTTTGTAAAACATAGTTACAACTACATAACACAAAACTTTCTAGAAAAAAATCAGACATGAACTTGGGAAATGTGTCTCAGGGCAACCCTTCCAATGGAAGGAGGCATATGCCTGCAGCAGATCTCATTTGACTTTCTATATATTCCCCTTTCCCAGTGCCCTCTGCCCTCCTTGCAGGGATTGGAATTTGAATTGCAAACATCTCCTGCCAATTTATTTTTATCTCACAATGTCTAGCTGCTGCCTCCAAGAACATCCCAACCACTCTTTTCAACTGCTCCAAGGACCGTACATGGAGAGTCCCGGCCGTGTCCCTTTCACCCTTCCAAGGCCATAAATGGAGATGCCACTGCTCACTTCTGACTGGCTGCCTAGAGAAAAGCATGCAGCACACCAAAGAGCCCAGTCAGATCTGTCACTAAGGGTTATTTCAGAAGTCAAGAAATAAAACTGATGTTCCTTTGAAGAAAGGTGCCACGGTTATCAGGATGGGATAGAGGCATAAACAAAGTCACCAATCTCTGACAATATACATGGTGGGAAACCACAGAAAAGATTTACTTTCTCTGAAACCACCAAATTGAGCTTGAAATTTTAATTGGCTTATGTAATTGTGAATGAGGAAACTACTAATATCTAATGATTTTAGATAACGGAAGAACAGTCAGATGATGTATATTTCATCAAAAAAGGCTAAAAGATCTTGCCACCTCTTTCATCATGTACTTTTGTAATACACTTTGATAGTGTAATATGCTGATATGTAAAATATCTATCAGGGGCCTGGAAGACAAATGTTTAGTAATTCCTAAATCTGTATGATAGGAATTCACTATATTGAAATCCTGTTGAAAGGATTTCCAAATTCATTTAACTCTCTTAAGACATAAATACACATAAGAGGTACCTTCTGGGTTCAGTAAAAGATCCACAGATCCAAGGAGAAGCTGTTTGGATAGGACACATCAACTAAGATAGAGAAAAAAAAAAAGTGAGAACTCAAACGTGAACTTGACCACCACTACAGGAGACACTGGAATTCAGTGAAACTGCAGGGACTTTAGAAACAGATAAAAGGAGCATATGGAGACCTTCCAATCAGAAAAAGTTACACTTCCCACGCTCTAAATGATGAACCAAAGCAGGCAATTAAATGACTGTGTGTCTGTGTCAACAGTCCTAAATAAGCCAACTTAAAAACCTACTCTAAATCTGAGATTAAGAGAACGCTCCAGAATCTAGGAAAAACAAAGTCTCACCTCCCATTTCAGACAGCCATGCCAAACCCAACAAGAATCTCAGTTTAGCCTACTTGGAAGGCCATTTCCTACTCAACACAAATACCTTACTTCCCTTCCTTCTTTCTTTACCTCATTCGTCTTAGAAAGGTGCGGTAATTTAATGTCTAGCATTTATTTTTTTAATTAAGATCTAGGTGGTGGGGGGCAGAGAACGGGGAAAGAATCTGCTTAAAATTATTAAAGACTAGTCTATTAACAATCGAAAAGAATAATATTATCCTTATTGGCTAGAAATTTCCATGGTAAATCAATCTTACAATCTCACTGGGGAAGAGGAGTGAGGTAACACTGTTATCTTGAATGAAGTCAGAGGGATAGAGGTCAGGAGGAGTCAAGAAAATCTGGAAAGAAGAACTAAAGCATAGGTAACTAGATCAGGCGGTCAAATCAGAGGAGTTCCTAGGGAACCGATTTGGAAGAAATGCCAAGTGTTTAATGATTCCGACAGGAAAAGCACCAGAGAGAAGACTAAAGGTTGTCCCATTACCAAAGCAGGGAGAAAAATAGGTGGCTGACAACTGATAATTTACAGACAGAGCGAAAGTTTTATCAAAGTGTAAGATTGGAGTGAAAGGAAATGAAAGAATAAAGATGACATTCATTGTGGATGAATGTAAGGGGGGGAGGGTCTGGGGGGGAGGGGAGCAGGTAAACAAAGGCAGGAGTCTTAGATTGGCAGGATTGGGGATTTAACGGCAGCAATGCAGAGAGAGACCCAAGGTTACAGTACACGTAACATTAAATACAGTGCACAATGCAGCTATCTTGCCAAAGTAAGTAAATCCAGTATTGGGTTGTATAAGCAGAGGAATCACATGTAAGCTATGAAGGTGGCTCTTCCTCTCTATTCAGCATCGGTGAGGCCACAGCTGGAGCACAGCATTCAGTTCTGGGCATCGAACCAGCTACAAGAGAGGGAAATTGTAGAGTTCAGAAAAGGGTAAATAAAATAATGAAAGGCTTGGAAAATAAGATCTATCAGCAGGGCCAGTGTTTCATCAAAGCCCTTCCTGACATTATATAAGCTACTTTGGAGGGGGGAGTGGTAAAAACAAGGTCTCTTCCATTTCAGTGTCCTCCAATCCCTCGCTGACTTTCAGGAAGTAGAAGGAATTGAATCCTTCCCTGGTGTAGCAAAGTAGGGAAGCAAATGAAATAAATCATATGGGCATATGCCAACCAATTCTGCTACTGGCTCAATCATTTTCTCAAAATTTGCCCCATTGCATATAATCATAAGATAATCACCATGACAAAACCACTGTTCTCATAGAACTGACTGCAGGTGGGGCAGGGTCTATATAATGAGGAACAGAAATAAGGCTTAATAACTATATAAATGTGTTGTTTAGAAAACACTGGCATGATCAGTCTAAGATGTCAGATGAAAAATAAAGTCAAACTGCAAGGCAGGACAGCTTAGTTATTATAGCAGGAAACAATGTTATAAGAAAAAACAAGCAGTGAAACAGATTTTCAAAGGCAGTTGTCAAACTGGACATCCTAGGAATGGATTACATAGTTGATCTTAACCCTCTGGCAACTAAATATAAATCTGAGACTTTTTTAACCTGAATGATTACATAAAGAATATACTTATTTACAGTCCAAGTCTTAAAAATCACATATTATATTTCACAAGAGATAGGGGAAATTATCCTGGGGGCAAATCTCCAATGACTAATTGTTTATAAAAGTGTTAAAAACAATACCTCAGCCTAAGATGTGTATTTTGTAGCAAAAAAGTCTCTGTGAAATATATCTATCTTCTTTCTTCCTTTAAAGTTACTGCTTTAGGGGCACCTGGGTCTCTCAGTGGTTGAGCGTCTGGTCCTGGGATCAAGTCCTGAATCGGGCTCCCCCTGGGGAGCTGCCTATGTCTCTGTCTCTCTCTCTCTTTCTCTGTGTCATAAATAAATAAATAAATAAATAAATAAATAAATAAATAGAATATTGCCTTTGGCTCAGGTCATGATCTCCCGGGATTGAGCCCCACATCAGGCTTTCTGCTCAGCCGGGGAGCCTGCTTCTCCTTCTGGCCCTCTCCCAACTTGTACTCACATTCTCTCTCTCTCAAATAAGTAAATAAATTCTTAAATAATTTATTGCTTTATTGTAACTGTTACAACTAGTTGCTCTTAGTTAATGAGGCAACAACAACAACAAAAAAATCACTGAATTTATTGCAATATCTTGTAGAGAGAGTCAAAATTTCTTTAGCTAGCTTTAGTTTTTTACTGTGAGCACAAAAGGTGGAAAATTTTTAAAAACCTGAAAGAGGAGACATGAGTAAATAAACACATTTCTGCACACAGTAAGAGGGATATTATGAGTACAGCATATATCACTGCATATGTGTGTATATTACACAGAGCTGTGACTAATGATTAGGAAGTCACTGGAGGCACAATCCATCTGGGGCCAGCAGAAGTTTTACTACCTATTTTCTTAGGTTCTCCAATATATCAAAATCTGGCAAACTGATTTGCCAGGCACCTAAATCCTTTAAAACCAAGCAACTCTAAATCCCAACAAATCAAAACCAAAACCAAAAATATAGCACTTGTTTCACACTCCCCCAGTCCTTAGCGCTACAGGGGAGGTTTTGGCAAGTGAAAGATATTTTTTTCTTAAATTTTCTTTTTCTTTTTCCTCTCCAGAATAGAGGTTCTTAACTTTTTTGGGTCATGGATCCCCTTCCCAGAAAAACACACATATAAAACTGTTCTATACAATTTTAAGGGGAACACAACTCTCTGAAAAGCCCATACAAGAACCTCACGTTCAGAAACTGCTGTATACCATGTTGTTGCTTCTTCCATAAAATACATCAGGTATTAGTTGGAAGTCCTAAAACAAGGTAGACTTAATTTGTGTATTAGGTTTTATAAGAGATTCTAAAAATTGGGACAACCAGTTTACGTACAATTTAATCAGTTTGCTCCGTATCCTGTTCATTTAGATAAGGCAGCATTAATATTTCCTTCAGGAGGTAAATTAGTCAAAATCTCCTGCTTTTTGAAAGAAACAATTTCTAGCAGTAAAAACATATAAGGATATCAATTTACTTATCACAAAAATATAGCACTTTTCCCCCACCTGCTAGGGAGGAAATCTTTTTTCTGAAGTGGCAATCAGGCAATATTAAATGATTCATAAATTATGCCAATTATCTGTTCCAACTGAATCACATAATATATGATCATTCATTACCTGATTCACTTACCAATACAGATGCTAGATAAACTACATAAGGTAACAACTTACAACAGGGAAATTCACCATCTAGAAACAAGTATAGGAAAGAAAGTCTTGACTACTTTCCTTAGTAGCCACAATGGCTAAGCTTTAGCATCTTCCCATTTTAATACTTTCTTTTTTTTTTTTATGATAGTCACACACAGAGAGAGAGAGAGAGGCAGAGACACAGGCAGAGGGAGAAGCAGGCTCCATGCACCGGGAGCCTGATGTGGGATTCGATCCCGGGTCTCCAGGATTGCGCCCTGGGCCAAAGGCAGGCGCCAAACAGCTGCGCCACCCAGGGATCCCCCCATTTTAATACTTTCTAAAGCCCAAAGGGTCTCAAAGGAATAGGCACTATTTAGGCACTATTTACACTAATTAGTCCTTAACCCAAGGGGACTAAGTCTGATCTATCATTCTGCTGAAATCATTCATATCATGGTCATCGATGTCTTAATTACTAAGAAAATGACCCTCAAACTTTGTCCTTAACTCACTGGAGCACTTGATACTATTTATTATCTGTCTATATCACCATCCTTGCGGGATAATCTCGTGGGTGAATGGAGCTGCCAAAAGCTCCAAGAGCAAACCAGGTTTCAGCTTCCAAAATATTATGGGCGTTTTGAATGGAAAAGAACCTCAGAGATTATGTTAGTTCACCTTCCTCACTTAACAAATGAGAAGCCAAGGACCCAAGACAAATAGGTATTCCTTCAAAAGGAATTTGGTCAAAAAAAAAAAAAAAAAAAAAAAGTCCCAAATGCCACTCACATAATGTGAATGTTCCCTAAGAGAACTATTCCCCTAGATCATAAACTCTGTGAGGTAGGAATTATGTCTGCCTAGTTCAGTTTCCCTGAGCCCAGAATACTGCCTATCACATAAGAGCTATATGTTTATGTGTGTATATATATTTATTAGGTAAATGAATTAGGGTAATTTCTACATTGTAAACCACTAGCAGGATTATTTTTTTCTTGGCGAAGAAAATCAGGAAACTCCCCGTATAACCACTATGGCCTATTTTCTTTAGAGAATCGATAACTCCAAGGTAGGTAAGGCTCCTACTTGAAAAAAGCAGGAGCAAAAAAGGGTATAAAACACAAATACAGCTATAATTAGCAAAGCAAACTCCCTCTGTAACAAAAGGAATAACTGCAGAGGGCAAGGGCTATTTTAAAAATATCTACCATTCTGGTTTATATTTTTCCTTAGGTGGGGTCACTCACCAAAGAGAGCTCTGTCACTCTGTCCAAATATTATTATTACTTATGCCTTACAAATTACATAATATAATATTCAAGGATATAAAGTAGAATTCTGTCAAAGATAGAAAAGGAAAAAAGACTCAACTGTTCCCTGGATTCTGATAGGGTCAAACGGAAGAACGACCACCAGAAACCAAGACATCTTACCTCGCTGGAGCCCCAGTCTCTGTGGGGAACTGTCCAGGATTGATTTTATCAGCTCACACCGCATTCCAAATCTGGCTATGAATGACTCACTTTTGTGTCTATAACTGGGCAGTACTGTCTTCATGAGGGAGAGAGTCTTGCGTAGAACAAATAATTCAGGAAATTTTGATTCTGAGTATCAACTCTTCTAAGTTTCCTAGTTCCTCCATGCTAGCAGGTGAGGGTCCTATCCATTCAGACTATGCAGAAAAACCCTCAAGGAGGATAATATCAATTGTCAAAAACAAACATCTTCCATTGCTCAAGAAACTATATTCATATGACCATAAAGTTTTTAACCCTATACCATTGGTAAATCATAAGGGTGCTCATACAATATCTCCTATTGGTGGCAACACTGTACAAGCCATACCTAGTAAGTGTATTCATGTTTAAGGGCTTCTCTGGGATACAAGAATCCTTCTAGGCATGAAATCCTCAAGTGCTTCTCTATTTAGAACAAGACAGGTCAAAAAATTAGGGCTTACCGAACTGCTTAACTATTTCAGACACAAGCAGCAACAGATAGTTAAGAGTCAAGGCAGCCACATACCACTATTTGCCTAGAACTTCTTCGGCATCCAAATGGGGGAAAAATCAGTTGTTTGGCAAAGAATTAACCTGGATTAGGTTATTTTCATCTGACCTCCTACATCACTTCTGAAGTTGCTACATTAGCATCTCTGTTAAGTCTTTTTCTTAGTAATTCACACCCGGGGGCATCACCTCAAAGTGGTATTCAGATGATATTTAAAATGTTAACTTCTATTAATATGTGAGAACTAAACACTCAAGAGAATTATCTAAAATATTTCTAGGATAGTAGGGGAGAATCATTCATCTGTAAAGGCCTCCCATACCAACATCCCACACTGCACACTAATTGGTCCATAATCAACCATGTCTAACAATTAAAAACTACACATGCAAACACACACACGTGCACACACATTACAAAAATACCTCACACAGCTTTACCATTACCTTGTCCTGCTTCCAAACAAGGGGTACTTTCTACCAGCAATGAGACCAGTGTTTAGAAGGGAAATGGTGCAAAGCAGTTCGCCTCCCCCAAAATGGCCACCTCATTCCTTTCATGTGAACCATGAAAGTTCTGTAGTTATTTTCTAACTAAAAACTACCATCTATTATGCAAAGATAATCTATAATACAAATTCTTTCCATTAGTAAATTTTACATCTTTGGTTGTGACATCTAGACAAAATCATGGAAGAAATAAGGTTATTAGAAATCCTCCATCAAGGTATCTGGATACAAGCATTAGTCTTGACTGAATTTGGGATGAGATTCAGTCAATTGTTTTAAAAAGGGTAAATACTGGGGATCCTTGGGTGGCTCAGTGGTTTAGCACCTGCCTTCAGCCCGGGGCGTTATCCTGGAGTCCTGGGATCCCACATCAGGCTCCCTGCATGGGGCCTGCTTCTCCCTCTGCCTGTGTCTCTGCCTCTCTCTGTGCGTCTGTCATGAATAAATAAATAAAATCTTAAGAAAAAGGGGGGGGGGTAAATACTGAATTAAAGTTGACCCTTGAACAACACAAATTTGAACTACAAGGGTCCACTTACATGTGAATTTTTTCAATTACATTACTGTAAATACATTTTCTTTTATGATTATCTAACCATTCTTTTCTCTAGCTTATTTTAAGAATACAATATATAATACATATAACACAAAAAATATGTTAATTGCTCATATCATCAGTAAGTCTTCCAATCAACAGCAGGTTATTAGTAGTTAAGTTTTGGGGGAGTCAAAAGTTATAACCAGATTTTTGACTGTTAGGTGTCCTTAACCCTTATGTTGTTCAAAAGTCAACTGTACTTCAAAAAGTAGTGGGTTTTTTGCATTTACATGGTATAAACTACAGATCATAAATGCATGAAAAGAACACATCTTCATATGCTAACAGATATCCCATGAAAAACCTGAAAATAAGCATGTTTTAAGTTTATGCATCTGTCCTTGGGCAACCTGAACTTATATAGGAAGTTGTTAGAAAGAAATTCAGGTAATCATAAACACTTTTTATAGCTCATTTGGCTGCATTTTTATCTTATTCTTACCTTTATGAGGATTGCTAAAAGCAATAGCCATATGAAAAATGTAGTCTACAAAAATCAAACATTTTCCATATGTGGCTCAATGTCCTGTGCAATGAAGGTAAAAACCGTAACTACCACTTCTCTCAGTGCCTACTGTGTGCTGAGACTTGAACTAAGCAGTTTATATTTATTATTCCTAATTTTTACTGCTAAAAGAGAGGGTCCTAGGAAATAGCCTGTGGAGTCCGTGCAGCAGGCTCACTGAGGAAGGCTCTTGAAAACACCTCTGAGAGACTGACCGGAATAGGGTTGGGCAAAGTTGAAATAAGACACGGCTGCAACAGAGGCCTTGGCTAACCCAAAGTGGCATGTGGCAACTGGGATGACCCTTCAGAGTTGTCCTGAACTGGGGCAAGGTGGCTGTATGTTGAATTTCAGCACTGACCAGCCACTGGATTCAGGCTACCCCTGGAGAGGGAATCTAACCTTGGGAGAGGTAGCTCCCTTGGGCTAAAGGAACTTCCTTCCAGGAATTCAACTGGAAGCCCTGGCCAGTTATTTGTCCATGTGTGAGGGTGGGCAGATTAGCGTCTTATTCCTGGAGGGGTCTGCAGAGTGTATCCCATGTATATGAAAGATTTGTGATATATCCTTATTTATCTGAATCGTGAACTAAGGGAAAGGTAAGAGCTTATCCAAGGTCACTATCAGAACCTCGTTAACGTAAATTTCAGTTTCAAAGCTAAGATCTGGTGTTCCCCTCTTCGGTAGACATTGAAAAGTATAGAAAGTCACGGTGTTTACCTTTTTGCCATAATTGCCAGGATGTTTATACAGAGCTCATTTTATTTTTTCAGAGCTCATTTTAATATTTAGCAGAAGTAACCATATTCACGTGGGTTACTCCCTGCACTCTCCTATTTATTTTGTTTTTAGCTTTCTTCATATGCATATATACTTTTGGGGGGCACATTTACACTATATATTACAAACAGCCCATCTCATCCTCCATCTCTAAGAAGAGTAAACCACTTACATATTAGGTGAACGATGGCAGCTTAGGTAATGGACATTCCATGGCCTCTTTTCGGTAAGCCACATCCTTACCTGCTTTTACTGCCAAAAAGTAATTCTACCTTTAAATCCTTCTGCAGTTCAAACTTACTTCCTTTAAGAGGAGTTGGTAGTTCAATAAATATCATCATTTATATAAAGATTTGAGCAAACTGAGTCTTTAACAATAAAAGCCTTATTTATGTTTCAATACCTGTTGTCTTTCTTGAGACTTCCAAATCAGATCTTTTTCACTGTGCTTATAATCTCAGGACACCATGAATTATCTGCAAGGATTTGAAAACTTCTGTTTTCCTTCCGTGATAAGTAACATGTATGAGCATAATAACATCCATCTGTGTTGCTATGTGTTTTGGCTATTGATTGTTTATGATCACACTGTTGCCAAAAACTTACTTCCATTGTTAACATTTATAAAAGGTGGGCTGATGATTCATAAAGGGGGAACAGAAACAAGTGGTTAAGAGCATGGAGATAGACTGCTCAGTCTAACTTCACCACCTGCTAGCTCTGTGACATTAGATGAATTAATCTCACTGTGCCTCAATTTCTCCATCTGTTTGGTGGGGCTAATAACAGTACCTCCATCATAGATTTGTTGTGAGTGTTCAATGAAAAATGCAAACAGAGCACTTAAAACCGTGTCTACCTAATAGCTTGTACTCAATAAATGTTCATTATAACAAAAATGACAGTCACACCACATGGAGACCACTTATAAAGGTTAGTTTAAGTAAAGAAAGCCCCGAAATTTTATCACAAAGCACGTGGCAGGAACAACAAACTGTAGCAGTTAGTATCAGAATTTTGTCTGGAAGTAAGTTTCAACTAAACCACCTCATCTGATGTTAAAGGATTGCTAGCTTGATTTTCTCATTTTTAGTTTTATTGGCATGTAAAAGTAATTTAAAGTTATTTTTTATTACAGAGGAGATCTGTAAGTGTTATACCTAGATTTAGGTTTGTTACATATTAAGTAACATTGTTGTATAAACATGCTTTAGATTTTTCAAGTTTCAGAAACACCTGACTATACTAGTATAGCTCCTTTAACTTTTTGCTTGTATTTCCTCTTTATATATAAAGGCCAATCATTTAACTATTTTCAAAGGTCTGTAGTCTTGGCAAGAATATGGTGACTAACACGGACATATAAAGAAAAGGGGAGAAAAGGAATCCTAACTAACCACAGGAATAGGCCTCACTCATTGGGCAACCTGCATATGAGAACCAGTAGGCAGAGGGAACAGCATGAATCAAATAGTAAGTATGAATGACCCATAAATTTTCTTTGATAGGGGAAAAAAGCATGTGGATCTCTCATTCCTGTTTTGGCGCATGGAAATTTACTGGAATTAAAATCATGGGGCACCTGGGTGGCTCAGTCAGTTAAGCGTCCAATTCTTGGATTTGGTTCAGGTCCTGATCTCACCCCACTTTCGGCTCCATGTTCAGTGGGAGCCTGCTTGACTATTCTCTCCCTCTGCCACTTCCCTGCCCCCTTCCTCAAATAAATAAATAAATCTTTAAAAAAAAATCAGATTCACCACTTCTTGTTAAATAACATGTCATAGGTATGTAATTAATCATGCTACCATGAAGTTAAAATTTCCCCACTGATTTTTCTTAATTCTGTAATGTGGTTTACAAAGGAAAAAATATTATTTTATACTGTTCTAGAACAGGCACGACTCTGATCCAACTATTAACCATGTCTCCTAATCGCAAAAGAGAGAAGGGACATTACCTGATTATGCTGAAGACTAAACAGGGGTGCTCATTATCTAATTACTGAATGAATATTAACAATGTTGCACTTTGCTGCTTGATGGGGCAAACCTCAGTGACCTGAGTGGACATATCACAATAAAAAGGTATAATATAAAATCATGTAACTCTTTTTAATAAAGAAAAGGCAAACTGAACCTCTATGGCTAACATACAATGAAAGATAAGAGCTCAAACATTCCCAGGCACCTGGCTGGCTGGGTCAGCAGAGCATGCGACTCCAGATCTCAGTGAGTTCAAGCCCCATGTTGGATGGGGAGCTTACTTAAGGGAAAAAATAAAGAGCTCAAATGTTATAAGGTCAATAAGACTGATATCTATTAATATCATATTTGAGTGGCCTTTCTTTCTTTTGTGCTATTTGTTTTGAATTGCATATTTAAAATATCATATTGGTTTCTATTAGAATGTAAGCTCTTTGAAGGGAGGGTTTTTTTTTTTTTTTTTCGATTTTGTATTTCTAGCACCTAAATCAGTGCCTGGCATGCAGAAGCAGCTCAACGGATTTTTTACTAAACAAATGAATGAATGAATAAAAATTCCCTAACATTTTATATGGTAATTGAGAGATCAAATATAAGGTTGAGGTTCTTTTTGACCTATCACACTCTTCTTTCTAAATCATAAATCAGCTCCTTCCATTTAGAGAAAGTATCTGTAAATTTAAAATAATAATAATAAAAGCAGTTTTTGAAGATATGAACTTTATTCTGGTTTTATTAGTATCAATTACAAACATAATTGACTTATTCAAATAAATGAAGAAATCTGAAGGTAGATATTAGAGAAACAATATTGTGAGTTTCAAAACTTCAGGCTATTACAACAAAATAGACTTACACAGGCTGAGAAAATGCAACTAGAAAACATATCTAAGTAAATAACTTCCATTCTACTGCATCAATTTGTATAGAATGAAGTTTTACTTGGTAGCTCAAAATATGTAATTTATGAATATAGCCAAGAACACATATATAAAAATAAAATGATGGCTGTTATTCCTAAAGTCTGAGAATAAACACAGGTTTGTATTTTACTAAGGAATAACAATACATCCCATTAAATGACAAGATAAAACTCACTTGATTAGTGCCGAGAGAAGAAAAAAAAAAAAGTTTTCCCACTGGCTCAAGGACTCTCAACTACAATAAGCTAAGAATTAAAACAGACTTAAATACATGCCTTTTTTCCAATATGCAGACATTTTCCAGTGATTCAGAACAGTAGGGGGAAGACTCCATATAGATTACAAACTCCAGATAATTTATAACATATGCATACCAGGCACAGATTCATTAAGCACTCATTCTGAACACTGAATAAAGTTTTTGCAATGGTCAATATCAGGCAGACAAACACACTGCATGGGCCCCACAACAGAAATAAGATTAGAGAGTACCTAATAATCACAGCAACCCTAACAATCGTTTAAAACTAAAGCTCTTTGTGGTACTGGTCTTTGTTTTTGACATTCTTCCTCCTATTTTGAAACCTTTTTGATACACAGATGTGACCTTCATAAAGGGGGGGAAATTGCTATTCTATCTGACATGAACATACTTCAGAGTGCCTGTATGACAATTAACATCTGAAATTAGAGACGTGACTTTTAGTCCTTGCCCTTTGGTAATGTTAGAAAAGAGGAAAAAATAAAACGGCAGGATCATTACTTCTGAAAATCATAGAGATCAGAATCCAAGAGACTCCAGAGTACATCCTAGAGGTAACATAGGACTGTGCTAAAATGGTGTTTTAGATGAGTTCTAGAACCAACTCTAAAAACTGAGGTTACGAAGCACTGTGACAATCTTTGAGGACTACAACAAAGAATCCTGTGTAAGTGGGTAGAAGCTGTGACCAGTTAAGATCTATCAAACCCCACAGATTAGAATTTTCAGGGAACCCTGGGTGGCGCAGCGGTTTGGCGCCTGCCTTTGGCCCAGGGCACGATCCTGGAGACCCAGGATCGAATCCCACGTCGGGCTCCCAGTGCATGGAGCCTGCTTCTCCCTCTGCCTATGTCTCTGCCTCTCTCTCTCTCTCTTTCTCTCTCTCTCTCTGTGTGTGACTATCATAAATAAATAAAAAATTAAAAAAAAAAAAAAGATTAGAATTTTCAGATTCCCCAATCAACCCCTCCGATTTGGGTATATCTGAAATCTACTGTCTTGTTTTCATCGCACTTCTTGTCGAGCTTACTGCAAGAAGCCTCTGAATGGTCTTTGTGCTTCTAAGTCTCATCCTTTCCAACCCATTTCCACATCACAGCCAGTACTAAAACCTAACACTAACCATGTCCACTACCCATCTTACAGCTCTTTGATGATTAGGGTAAAATCTAAACTCTTTGGTTCATCATCTCACCTCTTGTTTATGTCTCCAATCTCATTTCTTATCACTTCCCATCTCCTTCCACCTTCTTCTCTCAAACCCTAGGCTCAGGCTATCTAGAACTACATGGTATAAAACATTTTGCCAGAATGCCTGGGATACAACCTGTTCCAAATTATGATATTTCTTAAGTTCTGACACCTTAAATCTAAAAGAACACAATGACTGAAAAACCTTGATCTCATACCAATATCTTCTAATCTTTTATCTAACTGCAGGTTAGGGCCCATTAGTGGGTTGGGAAATCAATTTTAGTAGGTTATGACCACCTTTCTAAACTTGCCAAATGGGAGATGAAGAGACAAAGCATAGGGGGTCAAGAACTGTTGTGGGAAGAGGACCCAGGGGCAGAGAGAGGGAGGCTAGAGAGACAGCAGGTGAATGAGGAGCTGGTACAGGGTAGAGGGATGAGTACAGGGAGGAGCACTTGAAGACTGCCAGCGTGGGGGAGGCGGGTCAGCTGAGCCTGTGGGCACAGGGCACACACGGAATAACGGGGAGGCGTTGTGCTCCCCACCAGGTGTTGGCGTACATCAGTGGGGCCACGTCAAGCAAATCTGGGGTATCCCTGGTCTACTCCATGCCCTCCCAGAATGTGTCCCTGCGGCTGCAGGGCCTCTGGGAGAAAGACTCTGGGTCCTACCGCTGCTCTGTGAATGTGCAAGACCATGAAGGCAAAAATAGGAGCCATGGCAGCAAAACTTTAGAACTCAGTGTGCTGGGTGAGTGTGAAGTACACTTTGCAAACCTTCCCCATGGGGGAAGGGGGGGCCAGGCAGGTCTCTCTCCCAAATGGCAGAGTGTAGAGGTCGGAGGAGGGGGGTACAGGGAGCATTTTGGGGGTGGGGATGGCAGGGTCTGTTTTTCCTTGGGTTTGAGTTTTTAACCCATCTCCCTGCTCTAGTTCCTCCAGCTCCTCCCTCCTGCCGCCTCCTGGGGGTGCCCCGCATGGGGACCAATGTGACCCTGAGCTGCCAGTCCCCAAGGAGTAAGCCAGCTGCCCAGTACTAGTGGGAGCGGGCACCCCCATCTGCCTTTGGCTCAGGGTGTGATCCTGGAGTCCCGGGATCGAGTCCCACATCGGGCTCCCTGCATGGAGCCTACTTCTCCCTCTGCCTATGTCTCTACCTCTCTCTCTCTCTCTCTCTCTCTCTCTCTCTGTCTCTCATGAGTAAATAAATAAAATCTTAAAAAAAAAAAAAAGATGCACTGCTCTGGTTTTTCTATATAAGAATGAAATATATAATAGATATCTGCACAACTACAATCCAACACTACAGAAAGGTTATTCATCAAAACATAAAATTGTCTAGAATTGGTATCCCACTCTACTGTTATTCCAAAACTATCTGCTCCACCCTTTTCTTGGTCCTTTAAGACACCAACTAGTCACTGGTAGATTCTAAGTCATACCTTCAGCAAATGCCATGCGTGGCGTGACTTTTAAACAGCTTATCACTTATGAATTTTTTGGAACTACAGCGTTTAGGTGTTTTCAGTTTAGGATTCTTGAACAAAAAAATATTTTACTGTATTTGTAGTTTTCAGTGTCTTAGGTTATGCTGTCTCTGGTCTTTTACCCCAACTGCTCATCTCTCTCTTCCTTCTCAGTCCAGTCCCATGTTACCTTCAAGATCTACCTCCTGAGAGGCTATGATCCCAAGATACCCTCCTGGGCCTTTGCTGTGTGCATCTGAAGCACCATGAACATAATGTAAATATGCTACACAGACCTTGATCACAGTACTGTAATTGATGCTTTACTAATCTGCCACCATCGCTGGAAAGTGGACACTCAGTGGTAGATGGTACCCTGCTGCATTTCTAGGGCCTAACAGGCAAGGTACTCAAATATTTGTGTGTGAATAATAAAAAAAAATATCAAGTCCTTATTTCAGACTTTAGTATTTGGAGAAACCCTGTGATCAATCTGTCAATTGAATCTGATGAAAGGGAATGGGCAAGATCTCTAAATCCTCCCAAAGATTATTGGACTTTAGCCAAGAGTTAAGCTCCACACCTTTCTCCTGTTTCCTAAGGGCAATGGAATCTAATGGCCCAGTCCCACTATATCTGCCAAGAAAGAAAGAAAGAGGCTCAGAGTTCTAAAGCAGTGGCCTCCTACTGGGATATCTCTACTCTTCCTCTAATGATTAATCAAGGCACCTTAAAACATTAGAGATTCCTGGCATTTCTTAGGTGTAAAGCTTGGCTTTTAATTTAGAATAACCAAAGCAAAATAGGCTAGTGATATTGTTTCTTTTAAATGTAAATGGATATTGTCTGATTATCAACATTTTCAAGATGCACTTTGATAAAATCTACAGATATGAATTTTGCATGGATTTTTCAGATTCAGAGTACATTACTAAGTTTACAGCCAATCCTCAACCTGTTCATCTCATACTAGATTTACTATTTCCTTTTTTTTTTTTTTTAATTTTTATTTATTTATGATAGTCACAGAGAGATACAGAGAGGCAGAGACACAGGCAGAGGGAGAAGCAGGCTCCATGCACCGGGAGCCCGATGTGGGATTCGATCCCGGGTCTCCAGGATCGCGCCCTGGGCCAAAGGCAGGCGCCAAACCGCTGCGCCACCCAGGGATCCCTAGATTTACTATTTCCTATATCCTATTAACTTTCTGTAAACTTTCATATATAATGAAAAAATTGTAATGTCAGTTTTAAAATATTCAAGAGAGTACAAGAACTCGTTTGGGAGTACATAAACAAAGAAGCTCGAATACCGTTATTCCAAAGCTGTTCTGGCCAATAGCCAGTGGTTACATACATAGGACTATTTAAATTTAATTAAAATTAAATAAAATTTTAAAAATTTCATTTCACACAGTTACACTAGCCCCATTCAAGTGTTCAGTAACCAGCTATGGCTAGTGGTTATTGCACAGGGACAGATGGGCATACAGACAATAGGACACTCGTATCACAAGAAACTTCTATCAGATGTCATCATCCTAGAGAACCAAGAATATGACACTCTCTGCCCCAGCCAAACTGCAGTTACAGCACTTTATGCCTTGCACTAAAAGCTCTTCCTCCCTAGTACATGGACCATTTTTCTTGACTTCTATCAAGGTTCCTCTGACACAGGAATAAAGTGACAAGGAGGGCAAGAAAAGGGAACTTTGAGCTTCCCCTAAAAGTTTGAGTATGTAGCTAAGAGAATTGTTTCATAAAACAGACTTCTTTAGGACTCGAAATAACCTTTTATGGACACTGTTCAATATAGTAGCCACTAGCCACATGTGGCATTTATAATTTAAAATTAAAATAATTAAAGGGGCGCCTCGGTAGTTCAGCTAAGCGTCTTAACTCTTAATGTCAGCTCAGGTCATGATCTCAGGGTGGGGAGACAGAGCCCCATGCTGAGCTCTGCACTAAGCATGGAGCCTGCTTCTCCCTCTCCCTCTGTTCCTTCCCCCTCACTCTCTCTCTCTCTTGAGATTTCTGGGGGAATATCTCGAGATTCTTGGGGATTCCTGGGTGGCTCAGTGATTTAGCGCCTGCCTTCAGCCCCGGGCGTGATCCTGGAGTCCCGGGATCGAGTCCCGCATCAGGTTCCCTGTGTGGAGCCTGCTTCTCCCTCTGCCTGTGTCTCTGTCTCTCTCTCTGTGTCTCTCATGAATAAACAATAAAATAAAATCTTTAAAAAAAAAATTAAAACAAAACAAAATTTAAAATTCAGTTCCTTGGGCACATTAACCACCACATTCCAACGTCTAAACAACTATAAGAGATTGGTGGCTGTCGCACTGAACTGCATTAGATATAGAACATTTCCATGATCACAGAAAGTTTTAGTAAAACAGCACTCTTTGTACTATGTGCTTTCTAAACTCCCTTTTCCTTTTACACATCTTCTTCATGAAGTGTCCATAATAATTTCATTCCACTCTTCACTAGATTTCCCAAAATGCCAAGAAACAGACTTGGAAGCCTATTCATCCAAAGTTTTAACATGTGCTCATTAGACCCTTACCTCCTAAACTGAAAGACTCTACGTATATGGTCAATAGTCTAAGATGGTCTGGTCTTTTAAGACACACACCAGGCCTGTATCAGATTCACAAGCCGGCAAACATTCTGGAACACACAAGTTTCTGGGTGACAGTGGTGTGGCAATAACAGAAAAGGAATATCTAAAAAAAAATGGGACCCAACAAACCTGACTAAATCCTCCTTACAAACTATTTGACTGGTATACCATATATCTTGGAAATCTTTCAGTGATAATACAGAGGGACCCTCTGGGCTGCAAACACCAGAGAAAAGTCCTCAGAGATGGGTGGAGTCTGTTAAAATGCTTACACAGGAACAAAGGTATCTAGCTTCGGGCTCCAAGTCATCTTTATCCTATGGGTTCTCGCAAACAAATAATGACAAGGCTTGAGAGCTAAAATGAAAGACCAAATGTACTATATGTAATTTGTCTGTTAAAGTATGAAATTTATTCTACAGATTTTACCAATTACTGATGAATAAGTCTAAGCAATATCCCTTAAAAAATAACCATTTTTGTTTGCTAGGCCGAAGGCTCCCGACCACGTTTAAATTTGATGAACAACCCATATTGGTCCAGCAAAGACAAGCTTTTTAGGTCATACAATCACCTTGCATTTCATCTCAAGGCAGAGCAAGAAGTACACATCTGTTTCAAAGACATAAAGCCAACTCTCAAGAGGCAAATTTTTGGAGAACACCCAAAAATCTGGGACTTGAGAATGAGTTTTGCAGTGCATCAGATTAACTGACTGAAGTGTGAATACAGCATCTGGCTCAGAAGTGAATGCTTTCATGAATGCCAAGTCTAGATGGATCTTTCAACTACTACAGTATGGACTGTGATGAGATCTTTCCCTCCTTTGAAGTCATCACACTTATTGTCTGCTTTAGTCATATGACACTTAATCAAATACTGCCATCACATACCATCCCTTGTGTTGGAGAGCTTTTTAACTCTTTGATGTGTGTACAGACTTCAACTGCCGTGTAAGCTCTGGAATGTATATTACAATTTTTTAATTCATCCTAACATCTAGCATACAGCCCTGCATATAGTAAGCAGTGATGTATCTGGTAGATGGAAACAGGGAAAAAAGGCCTTTAGGAGATAAGTCATACATGGACCAGACAGAAAATCACCTCACTATTTATCTGACTCTAAAATTAGACTGCAATTGTTAGTGGGCAAATTTTCTTCTGGCAAACAAACAAACAAACAAACAAACAAACAAAAAAGCAAAACAACACTTCAGAACCAAACAATAATCTGTGGAGTGAGGCAGTCAGTCTCAAACACATCCATTTCATCCAACTGACTGAACAAATACCAATAATAGGACATGTCAGACTTTAAAATGAAACTCTTTACAGCAATAAACAAATGGTTCTATGTGACTTTAAGCTAAAATCCTATGCACTTAGAAATATATGTATTCACTTGGACAGTATTCAAAAATAGTACTCTGGTAGCAAAATCCAAGAGTCATTACTTAAGTTCAAAATTTAGAATTTTAGGGATCCCTGGGTGGCACAGCGGTTTGGCGCCTGCCTTTGGCCCAGGGCGCGATCCTGGAGACCCGGGATCGAATCCCACATCGGGCTCCCGGTGCATGGAGCCTGCTTCTCCCTCTGCCTATGTCTCTGCCTCTCTCTCTCTCTGTGTGACTATCATAAATAAATAAAAATAAATAAATTTTTTAAAAATTTAGAATTTTAATAGGTAAGAAGTCTCAAACACAGTTCTGAAAAGGGAAGGGATGTGCTTTCAGTTTATTCAGAAAGGTGGCCAGGCTGGGCTAGCGGTCAGCTTTCTGATGCCTTCTTGTGATAAAGTGGAAGGCTGCTACATTAACATGCTGAAACTAGGATTGAGGGAAAGTTTCGTGAACAAAATCTAAGTTACTGTCTATCTCTTCCCTCCTTTCAAACTTAGAAGATACTATGGAGTTTTCATAATGGAGCTTTAATAAATATTTCAGCCAGAAATTTGACACATGATATCCCTTCCCTGTGAGCCTCTGACACAAGTCCACATTTAAGGGAGCACATTATCGTGCACAAGAAGTTCCTCATGGTCCACATCTTCCTGCCCTGCTTTTCTCTTTTGTAAAATCTAAAGCAAAAAAGATTGAATTTTTTTTTTGCAGTTCTCATCAAGACAATAAAGTGAAAGAGATTTCTGAATTACAAATTCTAAATAGGTTTTCTGAAACTGGGATCTAAATATCTGTTTTCAGGGATTTGAGATTCTCTGAGAATTTTTTGAAGTTGTGTTTTTATTTTCATAAACATATTCTGGATTACTTGGACATCCACCTCAAAACTGTGTAAGGCTATGCTATGATCCCAGTGACAACATTTGCTTGTATGCTTAAGATCTCATTCATACTAAGTCTTCTGGACAGAGCTTAGCTTTCAATGCAAAATGTTTCAAATGGGGTTTCAAAACCTATGTCTTTGGATTAAAGTTTGAGGAACACTAATCTAGATTTCTATATGTTCCAAACTTCTCCTTCTAGACTTTATTTGGTAAATTTAGTAATCTCCAGTGTCTACTAGGTGCTAGGCACTGGAGATACAGCAATGAATAAAAGAAACCAGAACTTGCTCTACTGAGCCTATAATTCTGGCAGGAAAGACCGACATTAAGAAATCTGGTTCCTTGTTGGAAATCATTTAACAAGTAGAGAGTGTAACACACATACAGTTATCTGCCATCCTTGTCAACTACAACTGTTGATCACCATCAACATATTCTCAAAATATTCTAAGAACTTGAGGTCAATTTGGTCTTATCTGTTCAAAAATAGGTCTTATCTGTTCAAAAATTCTCTTTTAAAAATTCTTCAGAGACGCTCAATCTCCTTTCTTTGCTTTAGGTTATGGTTCTCATAACTGGACAAAGATGCAACCCAACTGGACAGATAGTTCCTGGTTATCTGAGAAACAATTTTATGGAAAGATTTAAATTCAGTGAGGTTTTGATAGCACATTTTTTCTGTTTGATTGGGAAATTTCTACGGACAAAAATCGATTAAGCTAAAATGGTTACAAATGCCTAAGTATGCTTCTAAAGTCAAGAAAAGTTCATGAGTGGATGCTAACCAACACAGTGCAAAAACTCCCCCAGAAATTTAACCTTGATGATCTTGCAATTGAATTTATAACTCTATTCTTTAATGCAACAATGAATGAGATTCAGAAGACAGTGGCTACTATTAGCTACTACTTTAGTCCTGTCTATAAACTGTGATTTTAATGACACTTTGTTAAGAGGGGAGAGGAAGAGGGGATACAAGAAAACCTATATGTTATCTAATAAACCAATTCTGTAATTGACAAATGAGTGCCGAATTCCTTGAACAACAGTTAGTAAGTCTGAAACATCTTAGTTTCTGGCCCAAATTTTTTAAACAACATCGCCCCAGGATGAACATTACTTGAGCCAAGATCTCCTCAACTTTGGAGCCATCTCCAACTTTAGCGTGATTGCCTTTGTACTCACTGGGTTTTTTAGCCCCCTTCCCTCCCTAGGGAGCTCAAAAAAAAAAAAAAAAAAAAAAAAGTGCCATCCCTATCAGAAAAGAAGTACACAGATTAACTATGACTATCATTAACAAGAAGAAGTTCACTGACAACTGGGAGAAAGAATCCTAATACAACCTTTCAGCAGACACTATGATGAGGGAACTAGCTTACCCAAAAAAACAAAAACTTCCTAGCTGCCAATAATACAAATCGGAAAGCCTACATTAAAAGTCAATGGAAACAGCAAAAAGATAACCTGGCTGGTGATTTAAAAAAAAAAAAAAAATGTCTAGCCCGAATTAAGCCTCTATATTTAAACATTCAGATGACACAGAGATAATGGCCAGATGCACACACTGAGAGCTTTACTCGTCACCACATCCGGCACAGTAACTACAGCAGGGGGAAAACTGGCTTCCACGAAGGAGCTCGGTCAGAAACACAGCAGGGCCTCAAGCCAATCTAACTCTGGAGGCATCCACACTCCACAAATTCCAGACCGACCCGCAGGCAGGCTAACTTCCACTGCGCCCCTGACTCCGCGGTAACAATGCGCTCTCTGGCTGCGATCGAGCCTTTCCAATTCTCCAAAGCATCTCGAGGCTTACTCGTCCTTCCAAGCTCAAGTTAGAAAGCAAGGCGACGGACACAAAGGCCAGTCGTCCAAAGCCGCTTTTCTGCAGGGCTCTGCACTGCCACTCGTTTGAAAATTCCTAAACTGGGGGCTCGCCGGCCCCCCCCCCCCCCCCTCTACCCCTTCCTCGATCCCGCCCCGGGCCAGTAAGCCTGGAACAAAGCGAGGGGCCCCGGGCGGTGGGGGCGAGAGGCGCCAGCCACACGGGGGCCGCCGCGCTGCGCACAATGAGCAAACTACCAACTTCGGAGGCGCAGGAACATCCTCAATTGGCAAGAAAGAGGGGCGGCGGCAGGCACGCCCAACTTCAAACTCAGGAAACCTACGGGCTGGCGGCCATCTGGGAAGAGAGAAAAAAAAAAAAAAGAAAAAAGAAAAAAAAAAGAAAAGAAAAAAGCCCCCTTCCCAGGGAGAGAAGAAAAAGGCGGAGGAGATGCGAATCGCCCGCCCCCCCCCCGCCCCGGGCCCCGGGCCCCGGAGGGGAGCCCCGCGCTCGGACCGGCCCCCGCCCCCGAGGCCCGCTTCCCCGCCTTCTCTGCCTCTGGTTCGCTGCCCCAGGCCGGGCGGCCGGTTACCTTGATGCGCTCCCGGCACTGGGACGGGGTCCGCTCGTAGCCCAGCTCGGCCAGGGCCCGGGACACGCGCTCGTACATGGCTGGCCCCGGGGCCTTGCTGCCGAACACCGTGCCGGCTCCCTCCAGCTGCTGGTACCGCGCCTCCACCAGCCGCTCGTTGCCCCACACTGCGATGAGCGCGTTCGTCTCGGCCGGCGTCCACGACATGCCCCGGCAGGCGGCGGCGGCGGCTGCCGCGGCCCCGCCGCCGCCGCCGCCGGGGGAGAAGGAGACCGAGGACGAGGCGGCGCTGCGGCCCCCCAGCCCCAGCCCGAGACCCCCGGACGCCGCTGCCCCCGAGCCCGCCGCACTGCCCGGCCCGAGCGGGGAGGCACCCCGAGGCGTGGAAGGGTCGGACAGCGATGGATTCCCGTCGCTCAGGCCACCAGGAGAAGCCGGGGAGAGCACCTCCATCTTCGGGATTTTTAGCGGCGAGTTGGCGGGCAGCTCCGAGCCACAGGGCGCAGCCATCTTCCAAGCGGCCGCCGCTGCACCGCCCGGAAGTGACGCGCCCGCGCATCCGGCCGCCGCGGTCTCCGGGGCTGCCCCGGGGCCTGGCTCGCGGGTGGGCGGGCGGCTGCGGGCTCGCGCTGCCGGGCGGAGGCGGGCGGCTGCCGCCGGCCTGAGCCCGCGGGCCCTGCCGCGCCGCCCGCTCCTCTCCCGGGGCGGGGGGCGGGGGTGAGGCGCGCCGCAGCCCCGAGCCGAGGAGAAGGGCGGGGGCATGAGGGCGCTGGTGCGAAGAACAGATTGCAGCCTTCCCACTTCCTCTGCAATCTCAGCCCCCGGGAGGAGGGGGGCGGCCCGCGAGGGCCCCGGAGTTAAGGAGGACTTGACCGCCGGGCCCGCTCGCGCCGCCCGGTCCCGCCGCCCGGCCTCGCCCCGCGCCGGGCCGGCCCCGGGGTGCCGAGGCTGGCGTCCAGGGCGCACGCCGGGGGCACCCGCGGAGGGCGCATCCTGCCAGCGCCCCGGCCGGAGGAGCGCATTTCTGGGGGAGGCTTAAAAAAAAAAAAAAGAAAAGAAAAGAAAAGGCAGCGAGGACCAGGGTTAGACCTGGTAGCTGCGGCTTTGCGGGAAAGCCCTGCGCGCTGTTGGAGCCGCAGCCGCGCTGCCTCCGGTTAGGCTCAGCTTTGCAGGGAGCCTGGGTGGGTGTGACCGTGTGCACGAAAATGAGGCGCCCTCGTCGCGTGTTGGAGTTTGCAGCTTAAATTCGCCTTTACGGACTCTGGAGGCCCGGCCCGGAAACTTACTTTCCAATAACCATTCCCCATCCTCCCTAATTTGGAAGTTGCCTCGTAACTGCATTTCACACTCTGGAGTGTAAGGAGATTGAAGACTCGGTTATGGCAGCTCCTGTGGCCCCAGTAATTAGTGTATTAGCCGTTCCTGAGTACCCCTCAAAGTGTTGCTTTTTTTTTTTTTTTTAAGATTTTATTTATTTATCGTGAGAGACACAGAGAGAGAGAGGCAGAGACACAGGCAGAGGGAGAAGCAGGCTCCATGCAGGGAGCCCGACGTGGGACTCGATCTTGGGTCCCCAGGATCACGCCCTGGACTGGAGGCAGATGCTTAGGCGCTGGGCCACCCAGGCTGCCCTAAAATTATTTTTTCTTAAGATTTTATTTATTTACCCATTCATGAGACACACAGAGAGAAAGAGGCAGAGACACAGGCAGAGGGAGAAGCAGGCTCCATGCTGGGAGCCCGATGTGGGGACTTGACCCCAGGGCTCCAGGATCAGGCCCTGGGCCCAAGGCAGATGCTCAGGCGCTGAGTCTGAGTCACCCAGGTGTCCCATCGTGCTGCAGTTTAAAGAGCATTAGCAATGCCCACTCCAATGCATAGCTGAAAGGTAATACTCTTCAAAGCCAAAAATCTAATTGTTTAACTTGGATCCTTAACTTAAAAGCCTCAGCGGAACTTTTTTCAAAATGAATAAGCCATGCGATAGATACAGATTTTTTTTTTAAGGAAGCAAAAAAAATGCATTAGGTTTAAAAAGAAAAAAAAGAAAGAAATGCATTAGGTTTAAAAAAAAAAAAAAGCTGAGGTCAGCTACATTTAAACTCAGAATCACCCGGGGGAGATAGAGTGATGGGGTTAGAAACCCAAAAGGAATGAGCAATAGGGATGAAGTAGAGGAGGGGACTCTCAATTTCACATTACGGGGCTGTCATAGTTTTAAGTTACCAGTATGAGAAGTCATAAAGAAGTTCCAGAACTTATGCTCTCTTTTCCTCTTTTTCTCAGAAAAGAAGATAGAGTCAAGCACCTTGGTTAAGAGTACAGAATCTAAAAAATAAATAAATAAAAAATAAAATAAATAAATAAAGAGTACAGAGTCTATCTTGATAGAAGCACTAACTCTTCTCACTGTAGCATTCCAGCTGTTCTCTCTTTAACTCTCAGGCCGAATTCGTAGATTATCAGGATGATTTGAAGGTTATCTAGGTAATTTGGTGGGACAGGTGACTTGGGGACCCTACTCTTCCACCGTCTTGCCCCTCAGAGTACAGAGTCTAGAGTCAATGCCTGGCTTCAAATTCCAATTCTGCAACCTCAGCCCAATTTTCTTTTTCTTTTTTATTTTTTTTTTTTTTAAGATTTTATGTATTTATTCATGAGAGACACAGAGACACAGGCAGAAGGAGAAGCAGGCTCCATGCAGGGAGCCCGATGCAGGACTCCATCCAGGATCACGCCCTGGGCCAGGCAAACGCCCACCCACCAAGCCACCCAGGCGTCCCTCAGCCCAATTTTCTTAAGCAATCCCTCAGTAGCTTGGTTTCTTGGTGGATACAATGAGGGTAGCCTCACAGCATTGTGGTAAATGGGTTAAAATCGGTAAAGCCCTTAGAATGGTGCCTGGTTCACAGTAAACGCTGTATGAGCATTAGCTCCTTTTTTTTTTTTTTTTTTTTTTTTTTTAGCCCTTACCTCACGTTGGTTATGCATTAGTTCCCTCTTATGCCTGGTTTCACTTTCAGGGTTTCAGTTAGCAGTGCCAGAGGCAACTGGGAAAGCAAATCAGACTCCTGATCTGTGGTCAGAAGGTCAAAAGTAGCCTAAGGCTGCCTCACCACGCCTCTGTCACTCACCTCTCTTCTCTCATCCTGTAGGCAACTTATTGTTGCACCTCATCCCAGGAGGGGGTGAGTACAGTACAGTAAGATATTTTGAGAGAGAGGAACCACATACACATAACTTTTATTACCACATGTTGTTATAATTTGTCTATTATTATAGTCCTTAATCTCTAGCCATGCCTAATGTATAAATTAAACTTTATCATAGCTATGTATGTATAGGAAAGAGCATAGTGCATATAGAGTTGGGGACTGTGTGTACTTTCAGGCATCCCCTGGGGGTCTTGGAACAATCCGCTGTGGGTTAGGAGGACTACTGTACTTTAGTTAATAGAGAATCTTCCCTTTGTCGCTTTCTCTCTACCCCTAGTTTTCAGTGTCTTCATTGTCAGTTCTCTTAAGGGCCCTCGTGGCATCTCAGACACCTGTCAAAGCACAATTCTCTCTTGTTCAGCCCAACAGTAACTTTTTTTAATGTCACGAGGTATTTAATGTGTATGAAAGGGAGAATCATGTCTAGATCAGAGACTCCACAAAGACTTTTAAAATCACTGCTTATCCTGCTCTCATTTTCCCACAAGCCTGAAAAAGATCCTCCCTCCCTCTATTGTTAATTCTGGATGATTCTCAAATCAACTCTGACTCATGCAGGAAGCCTTCCTAGATAAAGTGGGTTGACTGGGAAGTCTCCCTTCCCACCAACTTCTGTTTCTAGACATTATTTCTCTATACCCCCCCCCCTTTATTCCCACAGTCGTCAGTCTATCCAATGAGAAAAAGTCTCAAAAATAAAATTTCCAGTAACATCCTGAAGTTAAAATTAATTCAATAACATAAAAGCTATTAATATGTACTACACAGTGTGGAGCATTGCTACATAGGCGACCTGAATCATGTGCTCGTCATGTTGGCTTACCATGGCTGATCCTGGATTCCAGGGGCTGTGTGATGTCCTCGCTCAAGGCTTCATAGTTCAATCAGAATGTATAGAATGTGTTTGAAGTAATGTACTGCACCTTTTATCATGCATTCAAACGATAGCATAAATAGATAAAAACCTATGTGAGATAATGTATGCAATGTCTCAAAATAATATGCAAAGAAATACAGGACAATGCAAGATAGCTTGACCTGGAAACTATCAACTCTTCCCTTTAATTGTATCCTTCCCCTTTTCCATTTCCTCCACAATCTGTGTCCAGGATAATGTTTCTCAGCTTTTCTTTCTTTCTTTCTTTTTTTTTTTTTTTTTTTTTTTTGATTTATTATCTCCCCATGACTTATTCATCCCATAACTGGAAGCTGGTATCTTCCATTCCCCTTCACCTGTTTTGCCCATTTCCCTACCTCTCTCCCCTCTAGCAACCATCACTTTGTTTTCTGTACTTATGAGTCTGTTCCTGCTTTTTGTTTGTGTGTTTGCTTTGTTTTTTGGATTCCACATATGCTATTTGTCTTTCTCTGTCTGACTTATTTCACTTAGCACAATACTCCCTAGGTCCATCTATGTTGTCACAAAGGGCAAGATCTCATCTTTTTTTTTTTTTTTTTTTTTGGCTGAATAATATTCCATTGTGCACATATACCACCTCTTCTTTATCCATTCATCTGTCAGTGGACATTCATGCTGCTTCTATATCTTAGCTAGTGTAAATAATGCTTCAATAAACATAAGACTGTATATATCCTTTCAAATTAGTGTTTTCATTTTTCTTTGGGTAAATATCCTATTGTAGAATTACTGGATTATATGGTATTTCTATTTTTAATTTTTTGAGGAAGCTCCATACTGTTTTTCACAGTGATTATTGTACCAGTTTATGTTCCACCAGTAGCATATAAGGGTTCCTTTTTTTCCACATTCTTACCCACTCTTATTTTTTGTCTTTTTTAGTCTAACCATTCAGACAGGTGAAGGTGATGTCTCATTGTGGTTTTGATTTCCATTTCCCTGAAGATTAGCAATTAAGCATCCTTCATATGTCTATTGGCCATCTGGATATCTTCTTTGGAAAAATGTCTATTCAGGTCCTCTGCCCATTTTTAAAAATTTATTTATTTGAGAGAGAGAGAGCACACGAGCAGGGGGAGGGGTAAGAGAAGGGGGAGAGGGAGAAGGAGAATCCCAAGCAGACACCCCAGTGAACACAGAGCCCATAGTAGGACTGGATCTCACTACCCTGGGATCAGGAGTCAGAGGCTCAACCACTGAGCCACCTAGGCTCCCCTCCTCTGCCAATTTTTTAATGGGGTTATTTGTCTTTTTGGTGTTGAGTTGTATAAGTTCTTTATATACTCTAGATACTAACTCTTTATCAGATATATCATTTGCAAATATGTTCTCCCACTGGGTAAGTTGCCTTTTTATTTTGTTGATGGTTTCCTTCACCGTACAAAGGCTTTTTATTTTGATATAGTCCCAATAGTTTAGTTTTGCTTTTGTTTCCCTTGCCTTAGGAAATATATCTAGAAAAATGCTACAGCTGATGTCAACGAGATTACTGCTTGTGTTCTATACTAGGAGTTTTATGGTTTCAGGTCTCACATTTAGGTCCTTAATCTATTTTGAGTTTATTTGTGTGTATGGTGAAAGAAAGTAGTTGTCCAGTGTCCCCAGCACCATAGAGACAGTGCATATTCCTGTATGCAGTGTTTGTTGTATTCCCAACTTTTCTATGAAGCCTCTCCTAACCAATTGGACAGAAGTCCTCTGTCTAATAACCATTCATACAATTTAGGACTTCACTTTAATGTTTTCTGTTTCAAAAGCTTTGTTAAGGGCAGCCCGGGTGGCTCAGCGGTTTAGCGCCAAGGCCTGATCCTGGAGTCCCGGGATCGAGTTCCATGTTGGGCTCCCTGCAATGGAGACTGTTTCTCCCTTTGCCTGCATCTCTGCCCCTCTCTCTCTCTCTCTCTCTCTGTGTGTGTGTGTGTGTGTCTCATGAATAAATAAATAAAATCTTTTTTAAAAAAAGCTTCTTTAATTCTGTTATATATGTTCTTGCTGTGTTTTATGACCATCGGTGTGGGTGTTGCTTCATCTTTTCTACCCTTCACATCCCACATCAAGACCTGTTACCTCTACCTCTGAAATATTTCCTGAATCCGACTGCTTTCTGGCTCTTGTGCAAGCCTACATCATGTCTTTACTGGACAACTGGACTTCCTGCTTGCACACATGCCTGCTTACACAGTAGCAGAGGTGAATTTGGCTTTTTACAACTCTTTTCTTGTGAAATATAACATGAGTATAGAAGAATACACGAAACACACATGTACAACTATTATATGATTTATTATAAAGCAAATATTACGTAGCCATCATCCAGGTCAGAGAAATAGAAGCGCTCTAAAAGCCCTGCCCCATAATCTCTGCCCAGTGTTAACCCTTATCTTCCTTATAAAGATAACCACTCTACTGACTTGTCTTTCTTTGTAGTTTTATCACTGTATCCTGCATTGCTAAAAGTTTTTGCAAGTGAAGTCACATGTATTCTGTATCTGGCTTCTTTTATTCAATATTATGTTTTTAATTAAGATTCATCTATTCTGTATGAGGCCACAGTTATTCATTTTTGTTGCTGTAAAATACTCTTATTTTATGAATATGTCACTTTTTATTTATCCATCCTACTGTTGAATTTTGGGGCTGTCTCTAATTTAGGATATTATGAATAATGCTGCTACAAACATTCTTGTACATGTCTCCCAGCGCATATGTGCAAGAGTGCATGTCTTCCTCTCTCTCTTTCTCTCTCCCTCCCTTCTTCCCCTCTTATCTTCCTTCTTTCCATGTGAATACCCAATTATTCCAACTCCAATTTCTGAAAAGACCATCCTTTCCCTTCTTATTTTGCAGTGCTATCTTTGACATAAAGCAAGTGTCCATATGTGCCTGGGTCTGTTTCTGGGCTCTTTGTTACATTGGTCTATTTGTCTATTTTTCTGTGTTCCTTTCAGCGCTATCACACTGCCACAATAATGAGTCACATTGGCTTTATATCTTATGTCAAGTAGGGAAAGTCTTTCCTCCTTCTCCTCTTATTTTTCTTCTTCTTTCAAGAGTGACTTGCTATTCTTGATCCTTAATATTTCCATATATTTTTTATTTTTAAAAAAGATTTTATTTATTTATTCATGAGAGACACACAGAGAGAGGCAGAGACATAGACAGAGGGAGAAGCAGGTTCCTTGTGGGAAGCCTGATGTGGGACTCAATCCCAGGACCCCAGGATCATGACCTGAGCAAAGTCTCCACCACGCCTGAGCCACCCAGGCATCCCTCCATATATATTTTAGAATTAGCTTGTCAAGTTTACAGAAAAAGCTGTGGGTATTTTGATTGGAATTGCACTGAATCTATGGGCCAATATGAGAAAAACAGACATCTTTATAATAATTGGTCTTACAGTCCTTGAAAATGATATCTCTTGGGATATATCCTGGAATGATACCCCTTCATTTAGTCTTTAGTCAGTAGTCTCTCAATAAGGTTTTATAGTTTTCCACACAAAGTTTTCGTATACCTTTTGTTGGCTCTACCCCAGGTCATTGGTATATTTTTTTAACACTCTTGTAAATGGTATTGTTTCATAAATTTTATTTTCTAATTGTTTACAGTTACAAAAATTACAACTGATTCTTGCATGTTTATTTTCTATCTATGTAATCTTTATGGAACAGTCTTATAAAACTGTAAATCATTGCACATCCTTCCTTTGCTAAAAACCCACCAATGGCTTCCTATTGCGAAAATATAATCCAAATTCTTTGCAATGACCATGATGATTTAAAAACATATTCACACATTATTTGACACTCTTCCAACAAGAAATTGAGTCTGTGTTCCCTCCCCTTGGACCTGGGTGAATCTTTGTCACGATTTCAATGAACCAAATGTGGTGGAAGTGATACTGTGTGACGTTCAAGGCTAGGTTTGGAAATACCCTGAAGTTTCTGCCTGTTTCTCTTGATGTACTTGCTCTGAAGACCTTTAGCCATCATGTAAGAAGTTGGCTACCCTACATCCATGTAGAGAGACCTTGTACATATAGAGAGAAAACCAAGGAGCCAGAAATGTTCCAGTCAGTCTCCAGAGTTTGTCTACCTAGCCACACATGTGAATGAAGAAGCTTTGAAATAATCCTAGCCTCAGCCACCACCTGACTGCCTCCTTGTGAGATACCCTTAACCAGAGCTGCCTAGCTGACCCTAGGTACTCCCAGATTCATGAGCAAAATTCATGATTGTTGTTCTATGCCACTGATTTTTAGGGTGTTTTGTGAGGCAGTGATAGGTAATTGAAACAATGATGTTCAAGATCCTTTCACTGCAGTCTCAACCTATCTACTGCACCAATCCCACTTCCCACCTCAGATATGCTCCAGCCACACTGGCCTTGTATATGTCCTATTGAACAAGTCAAGCTTCTTTCTGCTTAGGGGCCTTTGGAGTTATCACAAATCCTTATCTTAGAACACTTTTAACTCTTCACGTGGCAGCCTCCTTCTTAGAATCCATCCCCTCAGATGCCATCTCCCCAGAGAAGCCATTACTGCCTCTCTAATCACATTACTGCCTTATTTTATCAGTGCACATTTTCCAAAATCATTTATAATATTTCTTTTTCTTTCACGTATTTATTGTCTACTCTCCTCCTCTGGAATGTAAACTGTTTGAGTCCAAGGATTGTCCATTTTGTTCGCTTCTAATAGATCCAGCCCTTAGGATGGTGGCAGGCAGGTTCTCACCATCAACAAAAATGGAGTAACAGGGACTAGATATAACCTCCTATCTCAAATAACTAGAAAACCAGACAAAGCATATGAAACAATGGATTTCAAGACAATGGTACAACCACTTAACCAACCTAAACATAGTTTTTTACAGCAGTGGTGCCTGTGTGCCCACAAAAACCTGCATATGGGTGTTTGTAACTGCTTCATTCATAATTGCCCAAGGCAGGAAGCAACCAAGAAGTCCTTCAATAGGTGAATGGAAAAACAAACCGTGGTACATCCACACAAACAAATAAAGGAAATGAGCTATCAAGCCGTGAAAAGACAGAGGAATGTGTATGGCTAAGTGAGAAAAGCTAGTCTGAAAAGCTACATAATGTAGCTTCAAACTACATAATGTAGGATTCAAACTACATAATGTTTTGGGAAAAGCAAAACTATGGAGACAGTACAAAAAGAAAGTGGTTGTCAGGCTGGGCAGGGGGGAAGGGAAGGATGCATAGGTGGAACACAGGATTTTTTGGGGCAGTGAAAATAATGTGTGTGATACTGGCTTACACATGGATACTTACACATTGGTCAAAACCCATACAACTCTACAACATAAAGAACCCATACTAATGTGAACTATGGCCTTTAATTAATAATAATGTGTCAATACCAGCTCATCAGTTATAACAAATATACCACAGGAAAGTAAGATGTTAGAAAAAGGAGAAGCTGCAGGATGGGAAGGACTCTCCAAACTTTCTGTTCAATTTTTCTACGAACCTAAAGCTGCTCTAAGAAAAAAATGTCTATTAATAATTTATTGGAAAATAGGCTTCCATTACAATTTATTAATTTTTAAAAGGGTTGAAATAATATGCAACAAGTTTTAATACTGGTTACATTTCAATTCTGGTTTTTGTTTTGTGGTCGATCTTTGTTTTCTCACCAAGAAATGATGGTGTTGTGATACTTGAGGAATATTTCAGTGATTTTATTTGCATTATTTTTTAAACTAATTTTTTTATTTGAGTGTAGTTGACACACAATGCTACATTAGTTTCAGATGTACAGCATAGTGATTCCACAAGTTTTAACATTATGCTGTGCTCACCATGAGTATGGCTACCATCCGTTGCCATCCAACACTGTTACAGTATGATTGACTGTATTCCTTAAGCTGTGCCTTTTATTTCCATGACTTACTCATTCCATACTTGGAAACCTGTACCTCCCACTCCCCTTCACTCATTTTGCCCATCCTTCCACCCTACCTCCCCTCTGGCAATGATCAGTCTGTTCTCTGTGTTTACAAGTCTGATTCTGCTTTTTAAGACCCGGTTATTTTTTTTTCATTTTTAAAAAGGATTTTATTTATTTATTCACAAGAGATAGAGGCAGAGACACAGGCAGAGGAAGAAGCAGTCTCTCCACAAGGAACCTGATGCAGGACTCCATCCCAGGTTGCCGGCATCATGCTCTGAGCCAAAGGCAGCTGCTCAACCACTGAGCCACCCAGGCGTCCCAGATCCAGTTATTTTAAAAAGAAGTGTTGGGGTGACTGGGTGATGGGCACTGAGGGGGCCCTTGATGGGATGAGCATTGGGTGTTATGCTGTATGTTGGCAAATTGAACTCCAATAAAAAAATATACAAAAAAAAAAAAAAAAAGAAGAAGTGTTGGAAGAAGTAATGCAATAATCTTCCCTCTCCCACTGCTATAGCACCTGTGGGACACTGTGACACTGAAGATGGACTGTGTCGATTTGTTCCCAAATGGGGACATAATGCCTACCTCTTAGGAAAGTACAAAGCATAAAGAAGATAATGATGAAGTCCCTTAATAAAAGATAGCTGCTAAGGAAATTTTCCCACCCCAAGCCCTGACCCAACCCAACAGCAACAGCCTTGCCACCACTATCTGATTTGGGACTATGAGGACTAATCTCATTGTGCTCCTTCCTTGTATAAGTCACCCCACCTGCCACAGGAAGCCCCAGAATACAAAGACATCCTAAATGCATTCGAATTTAATAACCCTGGGACTCTGCAAATTCTCTTTAATGATTCCGCCACCACCCCCTTCAAACTCCCGTGTCCCTTGTGTTTGTGATCCGTGGTAAGAAAAGCTCCCTATGTCCTCAGCTCCTTCTTTAACGCTTCTCTGTGCCTTGTTGCTCTTACTCAACCTTGACTGTCCCCAGCTTCCCACTTCAGCCTGTTATCTTTCATCTGCTTGTTCCTTTCTGTCTTTGTAGCCCTTATTAGCAAAAATCACAATCCTGTTTAAATCCAACTGTCTCCCTGTGCACCCTGCTCTGTGCAACTGCTGGTGGTTGGAGGAAAACAAATCAGGCTGACTGGTTTGCCTCTCAATCATGCTGATTGCTGACCTCAAGAGGCCCCTTGATATGGTTGAGCAGCCATTTCATTTTTCTCATTCTCTCACCCTCCTGTATGACTAGACTTCAATCCTTTTGTTCATCTCATATTAAATATCTGTGAGAAAAGGGTCCAACTTTTTTTCCCTTCTTTTCCTTTTTTTGCACCTAGATATCCAGTTGTGCCAGCACTGTTTGTGGGAAAGACTATTCTTTCCCAGTCGAATTGTCTTGCTCCACCCCCCATCAGATATCAATTGACTGTAAATGTGAGATTTATTTCTATATTCTCCATTCTATTCCACTGATCTGAATGTCTATCACTTTGACATAATCACAATGTCTTCATTACTGTAGCTTTATAGTTTTTTAAAGATTTTATTTATTTATTCATAAGAGACACACGAGAGAGAGAGAGAGAGAGAGAGAGAGAGAGAGAGAGAGAGGCAGAGACACAGGCAGAGGGAGAAACAGGCTCCATGCAGGGAGCCTGATGTGGGACTCCATCCCTGGTCTCCAGGATCAGGCCCTGGGCTGAAGGCGGCACTAAACCGCTGAGCCACCCGGGCTGCCCTTTATAGTAAGTTTTGAAATTGTGAAGAGCAAGTCCTCCAATTTTATTCTCATTTAAGATTGTTTCAGCTATTCTGGGTCCCATGTGAGTCCATGTGAATTTTAGCATCAGCTTGTTAATTTGTGTTCCTACCTCCCCCACCAAAAAAAGCCAGCAAAGATTTGATAGGGATTGATTGGATCTGTACATCAGCTTGCCATCTTAACAATATTAAATCTTCCAATCAATGGACATAGAATATCTTTCCATTTATTGAAGTCTTAATTCCTTTCAACAATTTTTGTGGTTTTCAGAGTAGAAGTTTCATACATTTTTTGGTTAAATATATCCCTGATACTTTATTCTTTTGGATGCTACTCCAAATGGGATGGTTTTCTTCCTTTCTTTTTTTTTTTTTTTAAGATTTTTATTTGTTTGACAGAGAGAGAGAAGCCAGAGAGCACAAGTAGGGAGAACAGCAGAGGGAGAAGGAGAAGCAGGCTCCCTGCTGAGCAGTGGGCTCGATGTGGGGCTTGATCCCAGGACCCTGAGATTGTGACCCGAGCTGAAGGCAAACACTTAACCAACTGAGCCAACCTCGAGTTGTTAATTTTGTTTTCAGATTGTTCATTGCTAGTGGCTAAAAATTCTATTGATATATGCATTGATCCTGTAGCCTGCAACCTTGTTGAACTTGTTTGTTCTGATAATCTTTTAGTGAATTCTTTATGATTTTCCATATGCAAGATCATGTCATCTAAAAATAGAGATATTTGGGGTGCCTGCCTGGCTCAGTCAGGGAAGCATGGGGCTCTTGATCTTGGGGTTGTGAATTCAAGCCCCATATTGGGTGCGATTATTTTTTTAAAAAATTTTAACTTAAAAAAAATAGAGGGGGCACCTGAGTGGCTCAGTCGTTGAGCATCTGTCTTTGGCTCAGGTCATGATCTGGGGTCCTGGGATCAAGCCTCGTGTCAGGCTCTTCACAGGGGTGGGAGGTCTGCTTGAGATTCTCTTCTCCCTCTATTCCTCCTCCCACTCTCTCTCTCTCTCTCTCTCCTCCCTCTCTCGAAAATAAGTAAATAAATATTTAAAACAAAAAGGAATGAAGTACTGTTACATGCTACAACATGGATAAGCCTTAAAAAAGAAACTATGCTAAGTGAAAGAAGCTAGATGCAAAAGGCCACATATGTATGATTCCATTTAAATGAAATGTCCAGAATGGGTAAATCCATAAAAACAAAAAATAGGTTAATGACTTCCAGGGAATAGGAGTAGGAGGGAAGTGCATTAACTGCCATGAGGTATAGAGATATTAGAAATGTCCTGGTATTCTTGGGATGTTAGAAATGTCCTAGAATTTGATAATGGTGATGGTTTTACAACATAGTGAATATACTAAAAAAATCACTGAAGCATTCATTTTAAAGTAGTGAATCATATGTTATGTGAGGCATATCTCAACTTTAAATGCTATTAAAATAAAATTTAGGGATGCCTGGGTGGCTCAGCAGTTAAGCGTCTGCCTTTGGCTCAGGGCATGATCCCAGGATTGGTCCCCCATCCAGCTCCCTGCGAGGAGCCTGCTTCTCCCTCTGCCTGTGTCTCTGCCTCTCTCTGTTTCTCTCATAAATAAATAAAAACATAAAAAACATAAAAATAGAGATTTTTTACTTCTTTCTTTCCATTCTGAATGTCTTTTACTTTATTTTCTCACATAATTACCTTGACTAGAACCTCCAGTACAATGTTGAATGGAAGTGACAAGTGTGGGTATCCTCGTCTTATATGTGATCATAAGGGGAAAAGCGTTCAGTATTTCACCATTAATAATGATGTTAGGTGTGAGTTTTTGGTAGATGTCCTTTATTAAGTTAAGGACATTTTGTACTATTCCTAGTTTGTTGAGTATTTTTATCATGAAGGACTAATAGAGTATTGGATGTTGTCAAAGTACTTTTTTAAGCCTCTATTGAGATGATCATGTATATGATTTTTGTCTTGTCTCTACTGATATAGTAAATTATAAAGATGTTTACTACTTTGCATTTGGGGAATAAATCCTCCTTGATTATGAATTATAATCCCTTCTCTATGTTGCTGGATTCAGTTTATTAGTATATATTTTTTAGGATTTTTACATCCATATTCACACTTGACAGTTAGGCTCCACTAATCGTCAGCTGGTCTGCTTTGCAGATGTAGCTTTTTTGTTTTTGTTTTTTTGAAGATTTTGTTAAGTAATCTCTATACCCGGGTGCCTCTACAGCCAGGCACCCCTACAGGGAGTAGTTTTTGAGGTTTGTCCTGACCCCAGGAGTGCTGTTCTTAGCTGACTTTTTTCCCTGTTCTCTCTGGTAAACTTATTGGCCTACAGCTTAGCCTATTGTCCTCACGGAGCTACCAACTTTTCAATTGCTTACCACCAAAATCTCCATTGTTTTCAAGAGCGCCTTTAGGCTTGAACCTCCCCACAGTCTGTTCCAAATCACGTCAGTTCCCTTGGCAAAAGCCTTGGCACTCTATGTTCTTATGGCCTACCTCTCCCTGTGGGTAAAATCTTTTGCACCACTGCTTTAGAGCTGGTGGCAGGGACAGTAGTCCAAGTGTCTCAGAGCGACACACCTCTCCAGGGCACAGGATGGGAGTAGTAACTATCTGGTCTTCGTGGCTTGCCTCTGGCTAAATGGAGCCTCTGTTCTGAGTGAATTGGGCTGAGAAAGATTGAGATCCCAGTATTCTAGGCCTGTTACCACTAGGTAGAGCTTCTGACCTACAAAAGAGGGCTCAGTGAAGAAAGAGACTCTAACTTCTTGGGAGCACTTCCCTATAACGTCTGCAACACAGAGTTTGGAGGTGTGGAAAATGCTGGTGGCCACACTGCACAGGGAGATAACACATCTGTGATTGGGAGGTGGGGGGAAAAGAAGCCCTGTCTTCATGGTCACTGCTGCCGTGATGAATTTCTATCAAGCAGAGGTGGGAGAGTGGTCAAGAGAGGCAGTGTGTTGTGGCTGAGGTGCTACAGACTCTATCTGTTCAAACAGATCTAATAAATTTTTCTTGGATAAATATTTCTTCATTTGCTATATGCCCTTAGGACAATTTCCAGGGACTGAAAGTTTGTTTTTTAAGAAATAATTTTCACCAGTTATGGCTGTTTCACTGAAGAGAGGATCCACAGGGCTCCTCATACTACCATTCCAGAAGGGATTCTCTCTCCTTCCTTCTGGAGCAAAGCTTCTCAAAAGTGTTGTCAATGCTTCCATGTTCAATTCCTGTCTCCTTCTCTCTGACCCCTGCCAACCTCTTTTTTGAACCAACTCCAATGAGGCTTTGGTCCCCCACAAAGTCAATGAAAATGCTCTTGTAAAGGTCATTGATGCTTTCCATGTTGCTAAATTCTATAGCCAGAATCTCATTTTCATCCTCCTTGACTTGGCAGCAGTATTTGACACGATCGATCTCATCTTCATCCTTCAAATGTTTTCATCACTTTGCTTTCAGAACACTACACTCTCTTGGTTCCTAGTTTTCCTCCTACCACCTTCATTGTTCCTCCTCTGTCTCCTTTGCTAGTGCCTCAGAACCAGTCCTTAGACCTCTTGTCCTTGTTATCTACACTCATTTCCTTGGTGATCTCCTTTGGTCTCACAGTTTTCAATAATTCTCCATATACTGGCTTTCAAACATCATTTCAAACCCAACCTCTCCAGGCCAGGCCTCCCTCCCAAACTGCTCACTCATGTAATACACTGTCTACTTGATGTTTCACATGATCTCTAAATGGTCTTCTCAAGCTGTATGTACAAAACAGCTCCTGATCTTCTCCTACAAACCTCTTCCTTCCAGTCTTCTTCATCATTCCAGTTGCTCAGCCCAAAAACTGTGGTATAGTCATTGACTCTTTCTCACTCTAGGTCCAAGCTATCAGCCAGTCCTGTTAGGTCTACATTCAAAATTATTCAGAATATGACTTCTTACAGCTCCATTGTCATTCCAAGTCACTAGTATCTCTTATCCAGATTATTTCAAGAACTGCTTGAGTGATCTTCCTGCTTCCATTTGGTTACCTCTCTGACCTCACCTCTTACTGCTATCTCCAACCTCCAGTCACACTGACTTCCTTGCTGTTTCTTAAATATACAAAGCATGTGGATGAGTGTCTTGGATTGGCAATATTCTGCATATTACCACACATCAATGCCAGGAAGAAAACACATTCTTTTTTTTTTTTTTTAAGATTCTATGTATTTATTTGAGAGAGAGAGACAATGAGTGAGAGAAAGGGCAAGCAGGAGCAGGGAGAGGGACAGAGGTGGAGGGAGAAGCAGACTCTTTACTGAGCAGGGAGTCAGACATGGGGCTCAATCCCAGGACCCTGAGACCATGCAGAAGGCAGACACTCAACTGACTGAGCCACCCAGGTGCCCCAGGAAACATATTCTTGAAGACACAAGGGGTTGCATTTGGAATCCTCTCACTTTTATTTTTTTATTTTTCATTTTTTTCCTCTCACTTTTAGATTGTGCCGTATATATCTTTTCCTCTGGCTGGCTCTAATTTGTATCCTTTCATTATAATAAAATTACAATCATAAGGCCTGAGTTTTGTGAATCATTCTAGCAAATTATTGAATGGTGGTCGTGAGAGCTCCCTAATTTGTAGCCAGCCAGTCTTAAGCAAGAATGATCCTAGGGGTTCCCAAACTTGCAGCGGGTACCTAGAGTCTAAGACACACCTGACAGCATGGGGGACTGTGCCCTTAACCAAGTTTGGCTACTCATGGTAGCCTTAGAAGAGGTTAGGCAGGAATATCTAGTATCTTGACTTCAGAAAGATTGTGGTGTCCTAAAGGCAATGATGGTTTAGATCACTGAGTTTCCACATCCTGCACTGGATCCCGGATGGCACCTAGAACCTCTAGGTAAACATCATAACACCATATAGTTTTTTATCTTACCTTTGCAAATTGCTTTCCTATTTGAGCTTCAAAACAGGTAATACCACCCTCCTTTACAGGTAAAGAAACTGAAGTGAAGGGGAAGACACTTGTCCAAAATCATTAGACTCAGCATGGGTGTCCTACTTCAATGCAGAGCTCTTCACACCAGGGCCCGCTGTGGAGGTCAGTTACAACATGTAGGCAGCGGATATCTTTATGATCAGTTCTCCTTTAACACCTTTTTTATTTTATTTTTTCATTCATGAGAGACAGAGAGAGAGAGAAAGAGAGAGACAGAGAGAGAGCGAAAGAGAGAGACAGAGAGAGAGAGAGAGAGAGAGGCAGAGACACAGGCAGGAGAAGCAGGCCCCATGCAGGGAGCCTGACATGGGACTCGATCCCAGGTCTCCAGGATCAGGCCCTGGGCTGAAGGTGGCGCTAAACCGCTGAGCCACCTAGGCTGCCTTCCTTTAGTACCTTTTAGGAAATTGAAGCAACTGAGTCCCTCCAGACTTAGGACTCAGGATTCTCTCCCACCATGTGATTTTCTTCCTTGAGGGGCAGTGAGATTTAGGGGAATATCTAGAAACCGGGGTCTTCTCCAGTTAGAGAACTACATATTCCTTTAGAGCTCATTGTGGTCTCCTCATGCTAATGGCCCTTCCCAACGGATAACATTTGTTACCCTCAGCAAGACCAAAATTGAGTACGTAAGGAATCTTTTAGTTCAGAGACTCAAGTGAACCTGTCCAGGGTTGGTGTCCAAGCATCCAACTATGAACATGTGCAGGTTCTCAAGGGCATTGCAAGATGATAAGTCATGCCTACAAACCAAATGGAAAATGGCAAACATATGACTTGCTGGTTTCAAGAAAAGAAAAACACAGTTGGCTCTCAATAAAATATGCCCAACCTCACTCATCATGTGCAAAATACAAATGAAAACTACAACAAGCTGTCATTTTTACCTGCCAGGTTGGCAGAGAAAATAATTTGGAAAACACATTGTGGTATGAGATCTGGGGAAACCTCATCTGGCATCATATGTTGCTGGTGAGATTCAAAATCTGTATAACCTCTGGGAAGGCTGGCAGTATTTCACAAATATGTATTTGCATTTGACTCAACAAGTTCACTTTTAGGAATTTATTCTAAAGATGTATCCACATGTTAGTGTAAAGAAGTCTGTTGTAAAGATGTGCCACAATATTTCCCAACTCTTTCTGTTGAGAGATGAGTTTCTTTCCCCATCTCCTTAAATCTGGGATGGCCCTGGGATGGCGGCTTGCTACAATAAAACGTAGCAGAAGTGATGCTGTTCCAGAGTCTAACCTCAAGAGGCTTGTAACTTCCACTCTCATGCTCCTGGAATTCTGCCCTTGGACCAGTTGGTGGTTAGAGGCTGGAAAAACACCAAAGAGGCTGTTAGCAAAGCCTGGAGGAATGATGGACAAACAGTTGCTGGAGGCTGGGAATGCACTGAGAAAATAGTTATCAGAAGCTGAAGAGAGGGCAACTTGTGTTATGTAGTGATGCAATAATTGGCAAAATGTCGCCTGTGAAAACTTGAAAGATAGAAAATATACCTAATAGCCTTTTTTAAAAAAATTGTATTTATTTATTCATGAGAGACACACAGAGAGAGGCAGAGACATAGGCAGAGGGAGAAGCAGGCTGATGTGGGACTTGATTCCAGGACCCCGGATCCCGACCCGAGCCAAAGGCAGATGCTCAACCACTGAGCCACCCAGGCACCCCTAAATTATGATTAAGGAGATTTTTAAAATATGATTAAGGATATTTCCAGGTAGGATGTTGAAAGAGTCTTTTGGCTTCTTCTAACTACATGTAAATGGGCAGGAAGAAAAAGATGAGCAAAAGAAGAAACTTGGAAGAAGAATCTAGAGGATATCTAGAAGCCTGTAGATTTGCTAGTTTGGAAAGTAGAACTCTTAACCCAGTTCTCCCAGCTGGTAAACATTTCTAAAAGCTCAAAGAGTCCAAGGCCAAAAACAAAATCAAGGGTATGGCTGTAAGGACCCTTGCTCAGACCCCCGAGTGATTTAAGGTAATGCCTAAAGGACTGTCTCAACTGGAGCTTCTGAGAACCTTAAGACTATCTCCAAGTCTCAAATTATTGCCCAGAAGACTGTACATATAACACAGAACACCAAGAAGTTCCCCTTTTCTGATAACATTATGTTCATGGGATCACTTGAATACCAGAGGGGAACAAATAAACCCTAAAATGACTCAAGGGTCTACTTTATCAGTGAAGCTTTTAGGAGGCCAGTTGTCTGAAGAATGCCAGAGCATCCACACCAAGTTTGGGGACAAATGTCTTGCTTTTCCTACCACTCTGAGATACAGTACTGGTAGGCCTCTTTAGACCCTGGTGACACCATGTACCACATTTAGGAATACCGCTCTGATCTATGTATAGAGTAACAAGTTTTCAGGGGGGCCCAGAGCAAGAATAGACTCTGCAGCAGGTTCTGATTGCAGTTTAAGTGGCCTTGCTGCTTGGGCCTTGTAGATTCCGGGGTCCTGGTTTTATTTGTAGTGGATGTCTATGCCATACAGTAAGCTCTGTTAGGAAACCTGCAGTATAGACCTTTAGGGGTTCTGCTGTACATTCATTCTTTTTAATGTTCCCAGAAGCAGATCTTAACCAATGCTGGATGGAGAATTGGTAAATAAATATCCTGGGGCACCTGGGGTGGCTCAGTGGTTGAGTATCTGCCTTTGGCTCAGGTTGTCATACAGGAGTCCTGGGATTGGGTCCTGCATCGGGCTCCCCACAGGGAGCCTGCTTTTCCCTCTGCCTATGTCTCTGCCTCTCTTTCTCTGTGTCTCTCATGAATAAATACATAAAATATTTTTAAAAATTAATTTCAAAGACCAAATGTTGGTCTGAATGAGTCTGGACATTTGCCTTGATCAATAGTATCTCAGTAAAAAGTAGGGTTTGGTTTTGTTTTTAGCCTAGTTTCCTGGTATGAGAGTCAAGATGATAGGACATTCTGGAAGTGTTATGGATGGGAACACAATTTCATTTATTGGTGGCCACTAATGGCCTATAACCAGGGCATAACCTTCCAGGTAAACATTTAACTTTGGAGCATTCGTAGAAAATGATTCACTAACTTCTGAAGTTAATCTTCCCTCACATGAACACTATCCCATTAGGTTGGTAGCCTTTAAGTCCATATACTCAGATACAGGTGTGAATAAATTCACATAGATCATTTCACTGTGCCATGGTTTACATAAGACCTTCCTAGTACCAACGAGGCTGTTACCTTTGCATCTCAAATTAGTTCCTGCTAACCAAGCAACTAAAGCAAATTCCTTTGTGAAAAAAAGTTTCCAAGCATGACCTGGTAATTGCTTTAATGGATTTTCAATGAAGGGTGAAGTACCATGCTATGTGCCCTGAAGGCATTCCATAAATATATTTTGAGTGACTCCGTTAACCCACATAGAAAAAAACCCCACAACAAATATGTACTATTTAAATAATATTCATTTCATAGTCTCTATCTTTACCACCCATATCTATAAACATTGAAGGTGAACAAGGGAGCTGCCACAGTGGCAGAGAATTGACCAATAAAGTACTCTGGGCTGGGGAGTTTTGCTTAGTTTGAGATTATCCATGTGTACCTGGGACCTGCCCACTCACTCCCAAACAAGGGAGAAGGCCTATAGTTGGTCAACTGAGAGAAGCAATGACCTCTGCAGGCTAAGAGGATAATATCCACCTATGTTAGAGAACCTGATACTGGCATATACAGTTTCCTCTCTTCTGTGGAAGGAACAGATCTGCTCTGACCTTGGCTTTGGGGTGCACACCACTATATCCTCAGTATCTGTTGTACCCCGACCTGAGATGAGAAAGGTATATAAAACAGAAATCTTCACCTTCCCTTCTCCCAAAACTTTCACTGAGCCCTCCTGTAAGAGATACATGCATATATTCTTCTTGTTGTACGTGTGTAACTCTTGCTTTAGTTATTGTAGGATTTAGGTTTTGTGGAATGTTGAGTATCATCCGAGGGGCACGAGCATTCCGGGGAGTAATAGAGACCATCCAAGTGTCCACTAGATTGCAAGCTGGAATTTAGTAAGAAGGCCCCTGAGCAGACTCTAGAGTTCGAATGAAGCTTTCCTTTTTTTTGTTTGAAAAGAGTTCAATATGAGCAACAGAACAAAGAACTCTTGGATTGTAGGAAATAGAGGAGTGCCGCCTTCCTGACAACGGCCTGGGAGAAAGAAGCCAAACAATGTGCCTAAAAGTGTCTGAGGGCTGCCACATGTCTTTATGGCACCAAAAACCTCTGGGGTGAAGTTACATTCTTTGTATTTTTCTTAGTTAAGTAACCCATTTTCTTACATCTGCAAGAGGGTGTACCTCTTTTCCAGAAGGAAAAACTAGATCGTGTCATTGATCCTTTTCTGACTAATAAGGAAGCGCTGGAAATCATTTGAATACCTTGGCAGCAGTTACAAAAGTATTTATAAGCAATTGCTCTCCCTGCTTCAATTCTGGTCTTATAAGTAGAGAAACAGTCCTTTCTTTAGTCCTGGCTTTGATTTGAAAAAAGTAGAGTTTAGGTCAGGCTGCAAATGTAGGTTTATTCTCATTCCTGAGGAGAGGTCTGCCACCTGGTGGTAAGAGATAAAATGCCACTTGCTTTTCTCATCCAATCTCCCTCCTTTCCTCCCTCCCTCTCTCCTCCTCTCTCTCAATTCAATTTTTGCAGGTTCTTCCTCAGTTTCTGACTTAAGGCTTGCTTGCTAGCCACCTGCCAAAGGCTTCTGACTGGTGACAAAGACAATGACACCTCAAAGAGAACTTTTCAGCAAATATCTGGAATTTGACCATGTTAAACCACCTTTTAATTGTTTTAGAACAGCTGGGAGAAGCGAAGAGAGAAGAGGAGGGGACTTGTAAGTGTTGGGGTTCTCCTAAAGAGAAAAAGAAAAAGCATAACTGGTTTATTCATGCACATTCATTGATTCACTACTGAGTGCCCAAAACCTATGCTAATCAGTTTGCAAACAGAAACATTTATGACAACACCCCTGCCCCTTTAGTGACAAAGAGATAAATGGATGACCAAATTAGGTTGGGAAAATTAATTAGAGTTCCTCTTGTTTCCATTCCTAAGGTGGAGGAAAGCGGAGAATTGTCACAGTCCATTAGGGGGAGTGCTGAGTCTCCGGGAAGGTCAGAGGCACTGGGCTAATTCTGGACGGTGCCCACAATTCCTTGGGGATTTAGCCCATCTATCCCTCACAGAGAAGAGACCCAGGCACCCTTGGGAACGTGAACTGCCAATAACTACTTCCAGTACCCTATATACCGTCCGTCCCTACATACTACTGTTCCTACATATGGTACTTCAGTACTTCAGTCCCTACTTTGGCCTTCCATCGAGGCTGGGCTCAAAGTATGGTCCCAGGCATCAGCATTGTCATCACCTGGGAAACTTTTTGAAACCCAAATTGTCGGGGATCCCTGGGTGGCGCAGCGGTTTGGCGCCTGCCTTTGGCCCGGGGCGCGATCCTGGAGACCTGGGATCGAGTCCCACGTCGGGCTCCCGGTGCATGGAGCCTGCTTCTCCCTCTGCCTGTGTCTCTGCCTCTGCCTCTCTCTCTCTGTATGACTATCATAAATAATAATAAAAAAAATTTAGAAACCCAAATTGTCATACCCTACCACAAACCTACTGGATCAGAAGTTGGGACTATTTTAACAAGCCCTCTGGGTCATTTTGATGAAAGTGCAAGTCTGAGAACCACTAGTCTAATAAACCATAGGGGTGTGGACCAGTGAGACTGGTGAGAGTGGAAGGGGAGGGAAGGAGCAATGAATCCTACAAGCCACACGGTGTGAGCACCACAGCGTTAGAGGAGAGGGAGGGACAGCTGCAAGGAGGGACTTGACAGAGTCCTTGCAGAGGTTGTTGGCACCTATGTTGCCGACACTAACCCCCAACTTTACTCTAGGTCAGACTGGCTATGGTACCATCATCTTCATACTAGAAACATGGACTCAACCTTCCATTCATGCTACTCTGGGGAGGGAGCCCAACAGTGTCCAGGCCAGGTAGGATAAACCAGGCCTGCTCTCACCTGTACTCATGCACAGCTCCAACTCTCTCCCGGATCCACGGAAGGCCCATTGTACCCCCCTGGCAGTGTGGTGCGGTGGTAAGCCCCCTCCAACAACAGCCCCCCCCCCCCGCCCCCCATGAGTGTTTGGGATGCTTGGAACGAATACGAACTCCCCCCAGGCCCTGGTGGCACTCTGCAGGCTGCTCCCGGTGTCGAATGGAGAGAATACTACTTGCTAAAGGAAATGCTGCTTAAATGTATAGTATTGCGGTGCGAATAGTAGGGCAGGCATTAGGCCTTAGGGAATAATGTGTGTGTGTGTGTGTGTGTGTGTGTGTGTGTTGCTATATTTTCCCACTTTCCTTCCATCACCGCCCCCCTCCTGTCTGCCTGTGCCTCCCGACCTGGCATTTCTAGCACAAACTGGGCACTTGATAGTTCTTTTTTTTTTAATTTTTATTTATTTATGATAGTCACACACACACACACACAGAGAGAGAGAGAGAGAGAGGCAGAGACATAGGAAGAGAGAGAAGCAGGCTCCATGCACCGGGAGCCTGATGTGGGATTCGATCCCGGGTCTCCAGGATCGCACCCTGGGCCAAAGGCAGGCGCCAAACCGCTGCGCCACCCAGGGATCCCGGGCACTTGATAAAGAAGAGTGGAAAGTACAGGGAAGCACGCTTCTGCTATTTCCCATATTTTCCTCTAGCTGCGGCCCGAAGTGCCAGCTGAGAGCCAGGGCCTCGGACTTCGCCTGTCTCTTCTGGAAAACAAAACTAAACAAAACAACCCCCCCCAAGCATCCTTTTTTAAAGTAGTAAGCGCACTGGGGCGTGTCCCTGACCTCGTCCCTCCTGCCCACCCGTGCGCGCACAAAGGGCAGAGCGCGGTGCGATCGGGGCGCAGGCTCCGCCGTCCCGGGTCCCCTCGGCCCCGGGTGCGTCTAACTCAGCTGCAGACTCGACGACCGGGCCTGGGAGGGGGGCGCGGAGCCCTCCCCCACCCCACCCCCACCCCGGCTGGGTGACTGTCAGGCCGCATCTGCTCCAAATTTATAGCTGCTCCTGGGCCGCCGCCGTCCTCTCCACGGCCTCTTTACCAGGCGCAGCCCCAGCTGAGACCCCTCCCGCGGGGAGGGGGCCGGGGACACGCCCGCGCCGGCCCGGGGCTGGGGGCGGGGAGCAGGTGCGAGGCGGGGGCGGGGGCGGCGGCCGCGCGGTCACCCTCCAGCGCCGCGGAGACCCGGCCTCGCCCCGACCTGCACACAAAGGCGCGGGGCCCGGGGAGCGGCTGCTGGAAGCGGCGGGAGCAGGCGCGGCGGACGCGCCAGGCCCGCAAAGGGGACCCCGGCCCGGGCGCGGCGGGGAGCGACCTTCCGGGTGGCGGAGCCGGGCTCCCGGGCGGGGGCGGGGAGGAGCCAGGGAACAATGAGAGGCCGGCGCGCTGGGAGGACCCGAGGCCGCCCGGGCGCGCGCTCCCGGCGGGCGCCCCCCGCCCCCCGCCCTCCCGCCGCAGCCTCGGGGTCCGCTGATTGCCTATTGTCCGTCTCCCCCGCGCCCGCTGGCGCCCCGCGTGCCCGGCCCCGCGCCGCGTGCGCTCCGCTCCCGTAATTCATCCTCGCAGCCCGCCTCTGCGCCTCTAAATGAGCAGTTAGCGCCGCAGACACGTGCCAGGGGAAGGGTCTCTACCTCCGCGGAGGGAGGGTGGGGTGGAGGCGGTGGGGCGACCCGGAGGGACCGCGCGCACACACACGCGCGCACACACGCACGCACACGAGCTCCAAGCCTGGGTCCAACACTGCGCCTCGCACCTGCCCTTGGATAAGGGGACTTGCACTCGCTCCCCACCCCCACCCCAAATGCTCGGTCACCCCACCTTGACAACTCTCTTCTCTAACCCCAACCGCTCCGAGGAGATTCCTGCCTTTTCTTCCTTTCTCTCTCTTTCTTTCTTTCTTTCTTTTTTTCTTTCTTTCTTTCTTTCTTTCTTTCTTTCTTTCTTTCTTTCTTTCTTTCTTTCTTTCTTTCTTTTCTTTCTTTTTTTCTTTTTTTCCAGGGCAGTGGATGCCTTGTCTGGGTTCTGGAACGCGGAGGTAAAAGGTGGGAGGTCTGGCCAGAGGTTGTGTGGACCTTTAAGGTGGGGATAAAAGGGCGGGATGCGGGAAGCGTGGAAGGGCGCACGCAGGCGGGGGTTTCTGGAAGGCTGCTAGCTCGTAACAGCTTCTAACTTCCAGCTCCACACGCCCTAATCCTGTGTCTTCTGTCCCCAGAACTGTCCTAGGGTTTATGGCTTTCTCTAATGCTCCTCTCTGCACACCATCTCATGTTCCCTGGGAGATGCGCTCCACTGGGGAAGGACCTGAAAAGGGACACAGAAAGGTTTGGGAAAATGAGGTCCACTAATAAAGGTTCTCACCACTAATGGTTTGGTTTATGGGCAGTTTAGAGGTGAATGAACCACAACCTGGCTGCCCATGAGCCCAATGGAGGCAACAGACATATTTTGGCCCAGAAAGTTTTTTTTAAAAAACGTTCGATTATGGGTAAGAGCATATTGTGGACAGTAAACATATTCAAAATTCAAGAGAATAATAGAATGAAGCCCCATGTACCCAGCCTGAGCACTTATCATTCAAAGGCAATCTCCTGTCATCTATACCCCTACTCTCCACTCATGATTTAGGAGCAAATCTTGGAAATCATATTTGTTCTGTAAATATTTCAATGTAGTTCCAAAAAGTAAGGACTCATTAAATAGTGTAATGACAATAGCATTATCAACCTACAATATGTCATCATATATAATCAATACTCAAACCTCTCCAATTGTCTCAAGTATTTTTCTTCATTCGAATTGTTGTTCAAATTAGAATCCAAATGAGTCTGTACAGTGCAATGACTCTTTTAACCTGATGTTCTTTGCTTAATCTTTTTTCCCCCTTGTAATTTATGTGGTGAAACTAGGTCATTTGTTCTGTACAATTTTCCACAGTCTGGATTTTGTTGAATGTATCCCCATGGTGTCATTGAACATGTTCTTCTGCCCCTATATTTTCTGTAAATTAGTTGCTAGATATAGAAGCTAGATCAATTAATGCCTGATTTTTTTTTTTTTTTTTTGCTCAGATACTTCATAGGTAATATTGTGTGTCCTAAGAGTAATGGCTGTTTGTCTGTTTTGCTGTTGTCGTTGTTGTTGTTGTTATATTAGCATCCAGCAATGATCATTGCTTGGATCCATTATTTCATTAGTGAATGCCAAATTGTGACATTCTGTTTTTTTTAAAAGATTTTTATTTATTTATTCATGAAAGAGAGAGAGAGAGAGAAAGGCAGAGACACAGGCAGAGGGAGAAGCAGGCTCCATGCAGGGAGCCCCATGTGGGATTCAATCCCATGACTCCAGGATCACACCCTGAGCTAAAGGCAGGCACTAAACCGCTGAGCCACCCAGGGATCCCCAAATTGTGACAGTCTAATTCTGTGATTCCATCTTCATGTATTAGCTAGAATACTTCTTTAAAGAAAGTTGATTACTTAGTATCTATCCTCTAAAGGTGAGCAATGATTTAAAAAATCATTATGATTTCATGGATTTTGGTACATTTGATGTGGTTCACGCCAAGTATGTTTTTGATTGCATGGTGCTTGGGTATTTTTAAATGAGATATCGTATTAAGAATACTAAGCTCGGGATCCCTGGGTGGCACAGCAGTTTAGCGCCTGCCTTTGGCCCAGGGCACGATCCTGGAGACCCGGGATCGAATCCCACGTCCGGCTCCCGGTGCATGGAGCCTGCTTCTCCCTCTGCCTGTGTCTCTGACTCTCTCTCTGTGACTATCATAAATAAATAAAAAATAAATAAATAAATCTTAAAAAAAAAAAGAATACTAAGCTCTGGCTTCTCCTGTAGATGATGTGGCAATCCTAAACCTCTTTCCAGCATGGCTGGAGTAGTCTGTGGTTGAAGGGCACTGCCCTCTTTAGTGGGCATTTGTTCTCGCCCTGATCTGCATAAATCAATCAATCTATCTATCTATCTATCTATCTATCTATCTATCATCTATCTATATTGCTAGGCCCCCACAGGTATGAGTTCAAAAGCCCCATCCAAGCCATGTTTCATCTTATAGATGAGAGTACTGATGAAGTAAATTACGTGGCACTAGAAGATAATCCTCCCATGAAGGGAGAGGTGGCTGGGCTCTGCCTTCCCTCCAGTTTGAGTTGAGTCACACACCTTGGAATAAATATCTCAATACTATCTTCCCCCTGGTTCCCCAAACCATCCTTTGCAGAGGAAATTTGGGAATATTTGAACGCCCCCGCCCCACCCATTTCTCCTGCCATACCGTCACCTAGCTTGCTAATTGGCCCCCCTGCCTCCATTCCTGTCCCCTCCAAATCATCTCCCTTGCTGGAAAAGAGGTTTTTCAAAACATGAGTCTCATCTTGTCACCTGCTGGTTTTAGACTCTGTCTGTAGCTCCTCATTACCTTTAGGTTGGATCTAATCAGCCTCCCTTGCATAGCCTAGGAGGCCCCTCTTCACCTGGGTCTTAGCACCCTGCCTCTTTACCTCCTGCTCTCCTCTGGTCAGGACCCTGTCCTCCAGCCAGATCTCATCACCCACAGGGCTCTGCACACACAGTGCAGTCTACATTTTGTCCTCTGTATTCGCTATTGGCTTCTTTAGGCACCAGCTAATTCTGACTTTAGGTCCCACTTCAACCTTCTATCCCCTTAGGAAAACCTCTTTTATTTGGCAAACCTGGCAAGTCCAGCTCTGCACCTCTGTAGCATCCCGTGCTTTCTTTAAGAACATCACGTTGCCAGGGCGGCTTTTTGCTTTTTCAAGTTGGGTTTCCCCCCCCCCCCCCCCCCCGCATTGGTCTCCCTCCTGGCGGGTGTGGGAACTCCCTGAAGCCACTCTGTCTCTGTCTTCCAACACCTAAAACCACAGGACACAGCAGGCAGCTCAGCAAGGGTTGGATAAGTAAATGAAATTAGACTAAAGAGATGAAGATTTGTGGACCTTTCCCAAAAGGGAAGGGACTTCATGCAAATGACACCTCCGGAGTAGACAGACGACAGACGCCGCGGTGTAGACGCTAGAGCTACCTGGAGCTGATGTAGCGTCCCGGGCCTCGCGCCCGGAGCCTGCTGCCCGGGCTGGGTCACCACCCAGGACCCGCCGGGGCTGGCCAGCCCCGGGCAGGTGTGTGCGCGCGCGCGCACGGGCGGATCGGTGGTGTGCACGGGGCTGGTGTGTGTGTGTGTGTGTGTGTGTGTGTGTGTGTGTGCCCGCGTGTGCCCCCGCGCGCTCGCCGCCCACCCCGCCTCCTCCCGCTGGGAGGATAATTAAAGCGCCAAACGGCGGAGCTGGCGGGCAGCGTTCCCGGGGGCGCATTTCATCGGGGCTGATTAATGAGGCCGGGGAGTTAATGAGGAGAAAGCTAAACGGAGGGAGCCGAGGCGCGGAAGCCGCCGCCGAGGCCCTGGAGGGGGCCCTCCGAAGGCATCTCCCGCCCTCCTCTCGGCGGAGGCCTGGCGCAGGCCGCGGGGGCCCGGGGGAGGAGCGCGCGGGGCGCGCGGGGCTGCCTCGGCGAGTGTGCCCAGGCCCGGCGAGCGGAGAAGGAGCCTGCCCTGGCCGCCGCCCACGCCGCAAAGGACCTCGGAAGATCGCCCTTTTCTTTTCACCTCGAGGAGCATCGCGGGCGACGTCGCAGACCACCTGCCCATTTCACCACCACCCCGCCCCCCCATGAAGCAGCAGCTCCGTCCTTGCCAACCTCGTGACCTGAAGCGGAGGCCTAGTCATTGGGGCCTTAGTTGCTGCATCTGCCACCTTGGGTCCTACCCCTACCCCCCCACTCCCCCCCAAAAAGGGCTAACATTGAGACTTGGTATATGCCAGACCTACTCAAAGCGTGTGGCCTGGGTAAGCGCATTTATTGTTCCGGGCAGACCCAGGAAGGAGGCTCTGTTACTATCATCTGTATTGCATAGATAAGGACACTGAGGCAGGAGGTGTGACACAACATACCCAAGGTCACCCAGCTACCAAGCAGTGGAGCTGGCAAGTTAGTGTGCAGGGTGGCTCGGGAAACTGTGTCCAGAAGCATCAAGTGAGGGTGCCGGCACACAAGGCGTGTGTAAGGAGCTAATCATATCACACGCAAAAAGGACTTTGCAAACTGTAAAAACGCTAAGCAAGGCTGAGAAGAAGCCACTATTATCAGTATCGATATTAATTTTTTTCCTTCCCAGTTATGAACCCAGGGTAGAGGGGAGGCAGTGAGGGATGCAGCCCCTGCACACACAGAGAGAGAGTAGGCAGTATGATGGCCTCCCCAGCAATGTGGCCTTGTGTCCTAACCTATGCTGGTAGAGGAGAGCGGAAAATGACCTCTGCCAACCCCTCAGACCTATCCTGCCATGCACATGCTTCTATGGTCAGACCAGGTATTCCCTGTGTCCCCACCAAGTGTCCTCTGTGTCCCCACAAATGGCACAGGAGTAGTAGCCTCGATCTTAAAGGTTAGAGCATGGCACAAAGGGATGAGGCTGGACACAGAAGAACCATGTTTCCATGTGAATTTGCCATTGACCAGCTGTATGAAGCTGGGTGAGTTGCTCGAGGATTCCGAGCCTGCCAGTTGGGAGTGATAACAACCCGGCCTAGCTCATGGGGCCCATTCAGGGGGACAGGTGCAAAGCTTTGCACTGAAGAGTGCTTGTAACCTGATGTGCTTTCTATCTGGAAATGGTTGGAAGGAGAGTCCCGGTCACCTCGGTCACTTCCCCGGGGTGTGTGTGCCAGGGGTTTCTGCCCCAAGCTCCCTAGTGAATACAGCTCCCTTGCCCCAGTAATCAGACTTTGGGCTCTAACAACTCCATATTGATCTGCAGTCAAGAGATCTGATTTGAGACCAGAAGCCAATCAGCTCCAACAAAGTCTTGGTGAGTTTGAAATGAGGCAGTTTCCCCTGGATGAGTTTCTCCTGCGGAATTGGGGAAATTGAGACTGGCCGGGCCAACTAAAACCAAATCAGTCTGCCCCCTCTTGTCAGACACGTCCACCTTCCCCACCACCCACGGGCCTCTCAAGCCCCCAGCCCTCACTAGAGCTCCACAGCCCCCCCCACCCCGCCTCCCCTCACTGTGGGAGCTGGCCAGCGCTGGCAAAAGGGGGAGCATCAGTAATTTTCTCCAAAGGAGCTCGTGTCTAGAGAAACCAATATTTAACATCCCCATTTACATTGAAAGCGTGATTCTGATTATGAGATGGTAATGAGGGGATTAGCCAGAAAGAGCCCCCCTGCCTGCCGCCCCCTCCCATTCTTCTCTTCATCACCCAGCATGTGGGCTTATTCTCCAAGGAAGTGTGGGGGACGGTGTGGGTACTCCCACTGGGAGAGCATGAGATGCCAGAGCAGGGCAGGGGTCCTCCAAGACCCCATCTGAGGACCCCTTGTTCATGTCTGGAATCAATTAGCCTTAGAAGGGGTGATGGGTGAGATGTGAGACACCTGACTCTGAGGGTCCTTCCTTTCTTTCCTGGCCACCTACCCCCCCTCTGATTTTGTTTGGTATTTCAGACAGGTAAGCTTCTTATGTCACACTTTCCCTCTGAGGTAGAGGAGTGAAGTACAAAAGTCTGGGGGTAGGGGGTGAACTTTTGCTTTGGCTCCTGGCTTATCTGACTTAATCTGAAACCCATTCTCCTCCCCTAAATTCCCTGCCTCCCTGGAATGGCACCCCCATCCCCCTTGTCCCAGACCCTGCCTTTTAACCAGGCAGCAGTTTATCTCTGGCTCTTCTTGTGGGGCGAGGGGTGGGGGATGGAGAGAACCCAAGGGGGTCACCCATCCTGAGGCCCCGTTTGTTGGTGGACAATTGCGCTCAGACGGGATAATTCAGTGTGTGATTGTGGTCACGCCCCCCCTTTTGTGCCCCTTTCAGAGCCAATCTCCCAGGCCCAGATGGGTTAATCCATAATGCAGACGAGCAAGTAATTGGCTGTCAGCCCGGCCCCCTGCACCCCCTCCCCTATTAGTGCCACTGCCCTAATGAAGCCCAGCTTGGAGAGCCCCCTTCTCAATGAGGCGCCAGCCCCAACCAAGCCAGGCACACATGTGTCTCCGCTGCTCTGCCTGAAGCCTGGCTCCCTTCAGGGACCCCCAGCCCAGCCTCCCCGGGGTGACCCAGCTGCCAGGGCTGCAGCGGCCCGGGGGGAGGCTGTGATGGATGGGAGGGAGTTAGTTAATAGAGCCCAAAACACATGGGCCCTGTCCCCACACCGACCCTCCCCCTGCACACACACACACTTTTACAGCTTCCTCTGACAGCAGCCCTAGCCTTTGGAAATAGCCTCATAGAATATTTCCCACTCCCTTCTCCAACCTAAGCTGTGTCAAAATAGGACCTAAATGGGGGGCATGAAGCTGCTTCTTTGACACTGCCTCAAGTCATTGCTGTCCATGCTAGCCCCAACCTCTGCCAACTTAGGTCTTCTTGTGGGTTTTGGGCAGAGATATCTCAAGGCGGTATTAAAAGGTGAGCTTGACCCTCAGTCTCCAATGTCTCAGCTAATATTAGAACCTTACCAAGAGATTTCTTTTCCTTTACCCTCGGATTCCATCTCTGTTTCTTGATCCTGTATGTCTTCTGAACCACTGCCCAAACAATTGTTTAGCTAGAGCCAGAGCTAGAACTGTGGCAGATAACCACAGATAAGGGCTGTTCTCTTTGTTGGAGCTGCTGCCTCTTGTACTGGGCTTCCACGCCAGGTTTGAGCCCCTTTCTCTGGAAGGATTCAAGCCAAGACTGGATGAGATTTGTTTAAGATGCCATAGAGGGAGTTTTGGGAGAGGGTATTTGCAAAGGGACCTACCACTCTTTGATTCCCTTTATTTCCTGTTCCCACATCCTTGTCCCATCTTTTCCCCCAATGCAAAGAGTGATGGCCTTGCTGATCCTTTTTTCCAAACCAGTGGAAAAAAAGGTGAGACTGGCTGCTGCCTGGGCTTGGGTTGCTCCTGTGTGCTCACTGAAGTGACAACAGTCCTGGACACATAATCTGCCTGCCTCCTTCCTCTACTTAGCACCTTCGAAATGATAATTTTATATTTTCCACTATTAATGAACAAAATATTTTTAAATGGAGAAAAGATGGAAAAATTGTGTATATTCCCTCATACCTAACCACACATTGCTTATATTTTGGTTTATTTTTCTTTCCAATATAGGAAATCATTCAACACAATGAAAATATTTGCTAAATGTCTTCTATGTGCCAAGCATGCTGCTTATAATTTTTCTACATGGATCATAACTCCAGATCCTGGTTCTCCTCTTCTCTTGCCCTACAACAGGCAAAACTTCTCATCATGGAATAATTGAGAATTCTCACATTTAGAGATAGGAGTCTCAGGGCCTATCAAGGTTGGAGCCTATGAGGGGCTCCAAAGTCACAGTGGGCAATCCCTCTATGATTAAGATCATGGAGAGGAAAATAAGGCCTCCATGCTGATAAGTGCAGGGCTCAGGGGGTGGAGGCAAGTGACCCTGAGAAAAGTCTAGTCCCATTTCTGATTAGATGAAAGAGTAACACTGAGCAGTGAAATATCATTCAGAGGTTGCTTCTAGGAAATGTTGAATATTTATGAGCTATGCAATCAAGACCTAGGAGGTAAGGCTTTAGAAATAAACAGGCAGCAGGTTGGGGGGAGGGAAGGATGGAAGGGGAGAGAGAGACAGAGAGACATGGAGAAAGGAGAGGGCCCCATGAAAAGAAGGAAGGAAGGAAGGAAGGAAGGAAGGAAGGAAGGAAGGAAGGAAGAAAGAAAGAAAGAAAGAAATGAAGGACATTCTTACCATGACCATTACGGGTCAGAATAGTGACTTCTCTGCTGCTCCTAAAGTCTAGTTGAATTTCTACTCATCGTGTAGATGGGGAATGAGGCTGAAGTTTTCTAGGTCAAACTGTGCTTCTTTGTGGGAGCCCACAGAGATCTCCGAGTCATTTTCACTCCAAGGAATTGAGCTCCAGGATATGTCATGAAAAGGAGCCCCTTATGGTATAGAATATCAAGGATGGGCATAGAACAGTGAAGGGAAGGGCTCCAGGGCAGAGGGATCCCCACAAGTAGAGGAGATAGGTCTAGTATTCAGGGTAAATATAAACAAATCTATGAATACACACAGGCAACCAAAGAAACATGGAAAATAAAGACTTAGTAATATAAGGTGGAAAACTGTTCACATGTATATTTAACCCGAAGTATTTCCCTCTGAATGTAAATCGTGAGAGGCAAGGGACCAGTCCTCTTTAATTGAAAAATGGAACATCCTCTGTTGGATGCAGGGGGTTTCAAGATCTTAATTAGTCTCTTCCTTTGTGAATTTGATGCTCTGGTACAGATTGAGAGAGATAAAGAACAGAGTCCATTTCTGACTTCCTGAAACTATGAAAGTGTCGGGAATTACAGAAATGAGCAAATACAAAGAGCAGTAGGTTTAGTAATGGTAGGTACCAGGGACTAAGGAATATAGGAACTAAAAACAAAATGGGAGAAAAAGACCTGGACGTCTTAGTGGATTATACTCAACAAAGTGATGGTAGAAGTTATTCTGTTACTAGAATTATATATAAGACCACTCTATACCTACGTCTCCCCTCTGTAAAATGAGGATAATAACAGTAACTGTTTGTAGAGTTGTTGTTCGTAGAGTTTTAAGAGAATTGGGTGAGTAAAGCACTTAGAACAGCCCTGGTGATCATAAGTTTACAATAAATGTTATCTATTGTAATTCGTGTCTTCCTTAACATTAAATGAGCACTGACTATATGCTACGCATTAAGTTAAGACACCAGGGGTACAAAGATAAATAAGATATATTCTGCGGGGAACTTGGAGCTTATGGGGGATGGTAGATGTAAGCAAATCATTAAGACATTGTATGTTAAATTATACAGGAGGGGAATAAAGTACATGGTTTGTGAGGACCCTGCAGTCTATGTGGGAGGGTCGGGGAAGGCTTCATTAATCAGGTGACTAAAGCTGGATTGCCAGGATGGAAGAATACAGCAGGTGGAGAATAGAGGGGAGAGGGCTTTTTGGGGGGGGGGGGGAAAGTCAGTGGGAAACACCACACCTGACAGAAATAAAGTTGCTTGGTGGTGGGGTATGGATGCCAGAGGGGTGAGGGTAAGTGGTGAGGTTGTGTAGAAGATCGTGAAAGGCAGACAGCATCTGGACTATGGCTATACTTGGGAGCCACTTGTGTGGGGTCGATCTTGTAGGATTTAAGGGGCCATTATAATTCCTAACTGAGGGAGTGACGTGGTCAGATTTGAACATTATGAACATTAGAGCTGAGTACGTAGCTCAGTACTTAGTAGGTGCTTACTAAATGGGGGATGAACAACTCTATGACAATTCCCCAAAGCAGCAGTGTGGAGAATGGATTTTGGGTGGAAGACTGGAGGTAGGAAGTTAGTTTGTAACTGTTAGAATGAAACATGGTAAGGCCTACACTGGAGCTGGGCCAGAGGGGCAGAGCTGATAATACACCTCTCAGAAACTCACTGCAGTGGCATGCTCAGCTCAGAGTTTAAGGCGAATACGGAGAGGTTAGAAGTCCAAAAGAAAGATCCTGTATACATTTGTAACCCAAGAATATTAAAAATTGGAGTAAACAAATACGGGGTGTTGAAGATCTATATGATGAAAACCTTAAAATTATTAAGGGCATAAACATGAGGCAGTCCTATCACCTTGTTCCTTGCGGCGGGTTTTAGTTCCCAGTTAGCTGTCTTCCACCAACTCTTCCCCTGCTCTAATTCTTGATGGTTTTAATGACCACTTAGATGATCCATCCAATATCCTTGCTGCTTAGTGTCTTGACCTCTCCTACCACAATCTTGTCAGCTCTACCCTAGCCATTAGTGCCTGTGGTCATACCCTGGCCGACATTGTCATAACCAATAACTGAATGACTTCATGATCTTAATTTCAAGCATTTTCATTTCCAATCATCATCTTCTATTTTTTTTTCCTGTTCACCTCTTCTAGTATTCCAATTCCCACAAACTTTACACCCCATCAGGACAGTCCTTTGATCAATTCTTTCCATTGATCTCAACTCCTTTTCACTGTCACTTTTTTCAGTTTATCAACTCATAGCTCTACTTCCGTTTTTACTCAACCATCAGAATCAGTTTTTTTGCGCACGTTCTCAACTTCCCTACCTCTCACTTCTTTAAGCTTGTCTGGCTCACCCACAAAGATGGGAAAATCCAACTCTCTACCTCTTCTGCACTTGCAAAAGCTGGTATGGACATGGAAAAAATGCAAAACCATGTCTCACTTTTATTTTTATTTTATTCTTTGAGAGAGAGCACGCATGGGGGAGGGGCAGAAGGAGAGGGGGAGAGAGAGAGAATCTCTCCCCCAATGCAGCCCACAGCCTGGCTCAATCTCACAACCCTGAGGTCATGACCTGAGCTGAAATCAAGTCCGATGCTTAACCAACTGAGCCACTCAGGCGTAGCAGTTGTCCTACGCCATCTTCAACTTCCTAAATTCTAAATGTTAGAGTTCCCAGAGGCCCAGTTCTTGGGCCTGTCCATTTTATTCTATCTCCCTTGATGATCTCATCTAATTCTGTGGCTTTACACTCTTAATTCATGGTTGCTAACTTCAAGAAGTCCTCTCATCTGCCTAGCAATTACATTGTATTTTTTCAGGTGTTAAATCTTCTGCTCCCCCACACAACTGTTACACACTCTCCTCTCTTCTCAGACCGTCAACACTCTATCTTCATTCTTAGCTGATAACTTTGCTTCCTATTTCATGGGGAATCGAGAAACAATCAGAAGAGTACTCCCACTGGCTCCCACCACATCTTATCACCTATTTGTATGTGTCCAGACATCCTACCCTTTGTCTGTTACTGTGGATGAGCCATGTTCCTAAGTGAACCTGTTCATCTATGGAACATGGATGGAATGTTCCATAGATGAATCATCTCTCCTATATGGAATAATCTCTCCTATATAAAGGACATTACTGCAGCAACTGTCCCCTTCTCTTCTTTGTATCATGGATTTCCTTTCTCTATTAGATAATTTTGGTCAGCACATAAACATAAGTTTGCTTCTCCCATAGGGATATAAATGTATTCTGATCCCACTTTTTTCAGCTATCTCCCTACACATCTTCCCGTTTTGGCAAAATCAAGTCATTTCTTTCCATTTACTCTTGAATCCACTCCAATCAGATTTTGCCTCCACCAGATCCACCAAAACTACTTCTCACATGGCCAACAGCAGCATCCACATTACTAAATCCAGCGGTTAATCTTTGTTTTCATCCTAGTTAATCTTATTCCACTTACCATGGATCCCTCCTCCATCACTTGGGTTCTCCTTTCTTAATTTGGGTTCCAGGACATCATGGTCTCCCAGATTCTCTCTTATCTCTCTGGCCCCTTCTTAGTTTTCTTTTTGCTTCATCTTCAACTTCCTAAATTCTAAATGTTAAAGTTCCCAGAGGCCCAGTTCTTGAGCCTGTCCATTTTATTCTATCTCCCTTGATGATCTCATCTACTTCTGTGGCTTTACATACCACTTATATGATGAAGACTCTCAAATATCTATCTCTAGTTTAGACTGCTCTTCTGAGCTTAAAGACTAGTTCATCCAACTGCCCATGTGATGACACTACCAAGGTTCTTATCATCTCAAACTTAACATGCGACAAACAGAATTTCCTAATATTATCCATTGAATCTAGGCTTCCCCGTCTCAGTAAAATCTTGTAGCTCTAATTTAAAAATATATTCAGAATCTGGCTATCACTCATCACTACTGGTACCACGCTGGTCCCGTCACCATCACCACTTGTCTGTGTTACTGCAAAAGCTTTCCAACTTAAAAAAAAAAAAAAAAAAAAAAAAAAAAAGCTTTCCAACTGTTTTCCCTTCTCGACCCTTGCCTTATTGTCTGTCTGTTCCCATCACAGCAGCCAGAGAAATCCTATTAAAAAGAAGTCAGACTATGTCAGTCCTCTGCTCAAAAGTCTTGCTGTGTGATTTTGGGGAGTTTACTTAGGTAAAATTACTTCACTTACTATCCTTTCTTAGGCCCACTTTTCTCATCTGAAAAATGGAGATAATAATACCTACCTCATAAGGTTCCTGTAAGAAGTACACAAGAATATGTCTTCAACATGCTCAGACCAAATCCCTTGTCTATTTTTCTCACACAGGTTGCTCCTACCTGCAGAACTGTGTCTGGAATGTAGGTGGTACCTGGTAAACATCTGCTGGGGGGCTGAAAGAATAGAACCTCTCAATAAACATTAACTGTTCTCAGCTATTATTTACCTCTACAATTTCACTTCTAAGAATTTATCCTAGAGTTATGCATGTGTGCAAAGATATATGTATGTTTATTTGCAGCATTGCTTATTTAAAAATAAAAGATACGGGGATCCCTGGGTGGCTCAGCAGTTTAACGCCTGCCTTCAGCCCGGGGGGTGGTCCTGGAGTCCTGGGATCGAGTCCCACGTTGGGCTCCCTGAATAGAGCTTGCTTCTCCCTCTGCCTGTGTCTCTGCCTCTCTCTCTCTTCTCTCTCTCTCATGAATAAATAAAATCTTTTCAAAAATAAAAATAAATAGGGATCCCTGGGTGGCGCAGCGGTTTGGCGCCTGCCTTTGGCCCAGGGCGCGATCCTGGAGACCCAGGATCGAATCCCACGTCAGGCTCCCGGTGCATGGAGCCTGCTTCTCCCTCTGCCTGTGTCTCTGGCTCTGTCTCTGCCTGTGTCTCTGGCTCTGTCTCTCCTTCTATCTCTCAAGAATAAATAAATAAAATCTTAAAAAAAAAAACAAAAATAAAAATAAATAAAAATAAAAATAAAGGTACAATCCAGATTTTCATAAATGGGAGACTGATTACAAATGTATGATAAATCCATACAAAGGAATATTAGGCAGTCACCAAAGTAAAAAGGATGGAGATACATATACTGATATGAAACAATGCCCTAAAAATATTGATAAGTTAAAAAAATCAAGGTGCCAAACAGTACATACAACATGATTATATTTGTGTTTTTAAAAGGATAGAGAGATATATGCTTTTTAAAGTCTGGAAGGATATACAGGAAACCCCATCAGTAGACCCCAGACAAATGTGTCTATAGGATGAAGGACTTAAGAATGGTGAGGACTTTTGGAGCACCTGGGTGGCTCAGTTGGTTGAGTCTATCCAACTCTTTTTTTTTTTTAATTTATTTATTTATGATAGTCACAGAGAGAGAGAGAGAGGCAGAGACACAGGCAGAGGGAGAAGCAGGCTCCATGCACTGGGAGCCCGACGTGGGATTTGATCCAGGGTCTCCAGGATCGCGCCCTGGGCCAAAGGCAGGCGCCAAACCGCTGCGCCACCCAGGGATCCCTTTTTTTTTTTTTTTTTTTTTTTTTTATGATAGGAGTCTATCCAACTCTTGATTTTGGTTCAGGTTATGATCTCAGGGTCATGATATCAAGCCTGGCATCAAGCTCCATGCTTGGCACAGAGTCTGCTTGAGATTCTCTCTCTCCCTCTCCCTATGCCCCTCCCCTGCCTGTGTGCTCTATAAATAAATAAAAAGTAAAATCTTAAAAATAAGAGAATGTGTGGGGACTATTCATCTTATACTCTCTTATTCTGCTTGGGTATTTTTGCATATGCATGTATTATGCCTATAATAACAAAACTATTTTCTTTTTTTTAAAAAAGATTTTATTTATTTGAGAGAGAGAGAGATGGATCATGAACAGAGAAGAAGGGCAGAGGGAGAAGCATATTCCCCACGGGGCAGGGAGCTGGATATGGGACTAGATCCCAGGACCCCGGGATCACAACCTGAGCCAAAGGCAGACGCTTAACCGACTGGGCCACCCAGACATCTCCAAAACTATTTTCAAAACTAGCAAACTAGGGCCCCCAGGAGAGCATCAGGAATAAGAGCAGGGGGAAGTGGGCAAGAAAAACAAGAAAAGAAGGCCTTTGGGTTGAATTGTATCCCCCCAAACTCATATGCACCTGCAACTTCAGAATGTGACCTGATTTGGAAATAGGATGTTAGGAAAATTAGTTAAGAAGAGATCACACTGTGTTGGTGTGGGCCCTAACCCAAGGACCACTGTCCTTATAAGACACACACACACACACACACACACACACACACACACACACACGGAAGAATGCCATGTGAAGACAGAGGCAGGGACTGGAGTGATGCAAGCCGAGGAATGCCAGCACCCATGAGAGGCAGAGGTGGGAAGAGGCGAGGAAGGATTTCCCCTAAGACTTCAGACAGTGCGTAGCCCTGCCAACACACTGGCTTCAGAATTCTAGCCTCCAGAACTGTGAGGGAATACATTTCTGCTGTGTGAGGCTAACTAGTTTGTGGTGCTTTGTAACAGCAGCCCTAGGAAATGAATATAAGGAGGGCAGGGGGTAGGCAGAGAGGCTAGTGGGCTCTGAGGGGCCAGCTGTGAGGACTAACCAGATGTATTCAGTAAACCAATATTTATGGAGTGCTTGCTCTGTACTAAGTTTTACAAAAGGAACCAGGAAAGCTCTTTCTCCCCCACCCCTTGTTCCATCTGTACTGGGGTGTGGGTATTTCTACCCAGGTGCCTCCAGATTTCCGGACTTGGTAGAGTGTGTTGCAAAGTGTCTCCCCGCAGGCTCCCCCACTGGAACCCTGTGGGGAAAGGGGTACTCTTGGGCAGGGGACCCTGGCTTATTATCTCAGCAGCTACAGGGGTTGAGCCAACAAACCCTGGCTCCTGCCGGGGCAGGCTCCTGCTGTCTGCTTTCCAGCCGGGTATCTGCTCTTTGCTCTCTGAACCCCCCTCCTGTTTGGCCCTCTGGCCCCTGCCGACAGGGTCACTGCCCCCTGGCATCCTCACTCTGAAGTCAGCAACCCTGCTGGGCCATTCACCAGCATAGCCTAGTGGGGGTGGGGGACAGATGTTCGTATCTTGCCTCCCCCCCTTCCAAAACACACACATATGGTCAGAGTGAACCAGTGCCCTGGGAAGGGGTCCAGGCAGAGAGAGTAATGGGCGGCCACAGGCTCTAGGGGGATGTAAATGGACTGGGCGGTATGTCTGGGTGTGTGTGTGGGGGGGTGGGGGGGTGCGTGTGCACGCACTGGGGAGACAGTGACAGTAATCAGTGTGAGATGGGGGTTTGTCCTCAGACTGCCCTCCTGGGCAATTACATGCCAGCAGCTCCATCCACTACCAGCTGGCATGCAGGCCTGGGACCACCAAGAAGCCTCCTGCACAGTCCCCAGCTTGGTCACTGAAAATTCCCAGCCACATTCTCTGGCCTGTGTGCTGGCACTAGGCCAAGGGAGTTGGCTGGGGGTAACTATTCTCTCCCTCAACACACACACACACACACACACACACACACACACACACACACACTTCTTCCCCCTAGATGCCATAACCCTATCAGAACAAACTTTTCCCCATTCTCCCTGCCTGCTGCTACTCTCTCTTCCTTCTGCCAACTTCCAAATCTCCTTTTCTCTTCCTCACTCTTTTAAAAATGCAGACTGTATTATTGATAAGACTCTGGAAATGATGTAGTCTCCTGAGGCAGTAGAAGAGAGGGGCCCTGAACTCAACTCTGATTCTTTTCTTCAGCCTAAGGTGGAAACTTATAAATCAATAGAATGGACCCCCAGACAAGGGCTCCCCAATTTCAGCACATACACAGAGTGTTTTAGGTGCTGCACGAGCATGTACAGTCTACAGGTAAGGAAATGGAGGTAGATGTAGGGAGTGATTTACTCTACGCAAGAAGTAGAAGCCAGAGTTGTGTTGGTATTCTATGGGAGGGGAGGCACGGCTAGTGAGGAGACAAATAGGAGGCAAACTGCTTCTAGAATGGTCTATGGGAACAGCCCAGAGAGATGCTGGACTTGAAAATGTACAGGGCCAATTTCCAGGCTGCTCATCTGATTTTACTATTTTTTTAAAAGACTTATTTATTTATTCATGAGAGGTACGGAGAGAGGCAGAAACATAGGCAGAGGGAGAAGCAGGCTCTCTGTGGGGAACTGATGTGGGTCTCAATCCCAGGACTCCAGGATCACGTCCTGAGCCATAGGCAGATGCTCAACCACTGAGCCACCCAGGTGTCCCTGCCCATCTGACTTTCAATAAAGGAAAGAAGGGGAAGCCACGGCTTCTGAAGAACCGTAAGGTGTAACCCCTGCTGGGCCTTCTCTGTCTTGTCTCTGTCCCACTGTCTCCCAGGCCCAGCGCTCTAGGAGCCCTAGGCCAGGGGAAGGGAACTTGGGAGGTGTTTATTCTCCAGAATAGCTCTAGTTGAGTACTCGTCTTCTTTTTACATTAGGTCTGAGTTGGTTTAAAGGGAGAGTATTCTAGAGAAACGGCATATCTAGAGATATTCTTCTGTTCCAAGAAGGAACAGAGAAACAGGAAGAGAGGTGGGGTAGGAAAAAGAACATACCAAGGGGTGAGGTATAGAGGAGATTCAGGCCAGGGGAGTCCCAGGAAGGAGAATGGCCCCATTATTTGTCCAGCCTCCAAACCAGGATGACTGGTATTAGGAAGCAGCCTCGCCCATGGGCTGAATTGCAGCCTCCGCTCAGGGAACCCTGAGCAAATACGCCCTGATCCTCACATAAAGGGCCAATTAACTGCGTTGTCTCTGGGAACAAATCCGCTAACAGGGTGACAAGCCCCTAGACGCTGGCAGGCCCTGTGTTTGCTGAGAGGCCGACCGGGAGCAAATCAGGGGATTAGGATGGGGCAGGAGCCACATGGTGGGATGCAGTTTACTGTCTGCCGCAGCCCTCCTAGCCAGCAGGGGCCAGGTGCCAGGACCCCGGGTTTCTGTCCTGGCTTAGCCTCTGGTGTGATGGAAGCTGGGTGACGGTCAGCGGGAGACAAAGCAGAGGGCCCCAGACCCAGAAATCTGAAGGAAATTTAAGTCCAGAGTGGTGATGTCTTGGAACGCCTTCTGGGCTGGTCATTCATTCCTGAATGCATTGATTTCTGGTGAGGGAAACCTATCCCGTGCAGGCTCTCTGACCTGAAGGCAGTGTGGCCCTGGAGCAAGGGACAGCGTCAAATCCCATCTTTTAGAATCCTGACTTGTCAGAGAGGATGTTCGCCCCTCGTGGTCTACCCGAACTTATGTCAGCCTCAAGGTCTGCTCGGATTGAAGCCCTTTGTGGGGCGTCAGACCCCAAGTTCAGTCCAGCAGACGAGGTGCTGAAAGAACAGCTCCCAGGGCGCTGCCCCCACGGGGCTGTCTCTGCACCCCACACTCCTTCCAGCCTTACAAAGTCCAACGCAGAGCTGACTCGAGGTTGGGGGATGAGGAGTGGGTAGGGAGTTGCCTAAACACGTTAGTTAGTTTGAGGCCCCAGGGGCCCACATGTGGATTGAGGGTGGAGTTTTGGGACAAGCCATCCAGCCTTTGTGACAAAGTGTCCATCTAGCTCCCTTGAGCGCTCCCTGCCTGAATACTTCAGCTCCTGAATGTGCTAACTGTGGGCTCTATGACCACGTAGCCTCCGCCTATCTGGATCTCCTCGACCTGTTCACCTAGCCGCTCCCGGGTCAGAAGCAGCCACCCCACCGAGGTGGTCTCATCATGCAGAGCCCAATGACTGGGCTAGAACCCCACCACTCAGCCATCAACACTGTCTTACCCCCAGATAGGTAGGCCCAGGTCTTTCTCTCCCTTGAGCCCCCAGTGCTATCTCCAGCCTAGGAGAGTGAACAAGTGAGTGTAGTGTGCACACACACGCGCAGGTGGACAGGTGAGTAAGTGGCAGGGGACCCCGAAATCTTCAGGTAAAAAGAGAAAACTCAGGAGCAGGCTGGATGGAGGAGAGGGGGTCATGGTTTCTCCCCAACGCTCCCCATTGGAAGGACAACCTTTATCATTTGAAGATTTGCAGGAGTTTTGCCTCAACTCCTTCCCTTCTCTTGCACTTGCCTTTACAGAAACTAATATTGCTCTCCTTGTCTTTGTCCCGGACTCTGCTTTCGGTCTCCTCAAGAAAGTAAAAACAATTTAATAAACCGTGTCATGGCAGGGCGACGCAAAAGTCCGCACATAGATGCCAGAGGCATGCATATGGATGCCAATGCCGGGGTTCCTTGGGCCTTCCGCTCCCGCGGTACCCTTGCTCGGAGCTCCCGCAGGTACTGCTAGACTGGAGCGTCTGGAGCGGGACTCCCAGTCAAGGCGCAGCACCTGGTCCCATGGTCTCTCTGCTGCAAAACGGGCGACTAAAGGGGTGGACGCGCCCAGCAGTGATTCCCCACCCACCCCAGCTCCCGCTCCAAACCACCCCAGCCTCTGCACTCCGCAGCTAAGCCCCGGGACTTGGGAAGACATGCAAGCCCGGGCTTTGAGAGCTAGAGGCGCGGTCTCGGTCTTAGCCTAAGGGCGCGGAAAAGAGAGACGGGATTCCTGTTGTGAAGTCAGTCTGAAGGGCAGAGTCCGACAGAGCCTCCCATCCCTCCTCTTGGCTGCTTTGAGAAAGGAGGGAAACTCTGTCCGGACACCGGGCGCGGGGCGGGGACTGCAACTCGCGCGCTGCGCGACTCGTCTCTGGCCCTGCTAGTGGCCATCGGGTTGGGGACGGGAGGGTGGAGGGAGGCGGATTAATCCCTTAATTACGCCGTGATCGGCGTGGCACCTGCTTTCCGTCCGCCCAGCTCCCAGGGGACCCCGGCACTGGGGGGTGGAGAGAAGGACGGGGAAGGAGGAGGGCGCGCGGAGGCACGCACCGTACCCAGGCGCGCCGGCCGGAGAGCGGCACCGTGGCTGGGGCAGCGCGCAGAGGCTGCGGAGGGGCGTCCGGCTCCCGGCCCGCGGGTCCCAGACCCAGGGGCTGGGCCCCGAGCCCCCCGCCCCGGTCCCGGCTGGGTCGCGCCATGCTGCGCTACCTGCTGAAGACACTGCTGCAGATGAACTTGTTCGCGGACTCCCTGGCGGGGGACATCTCCAACTCCAGCGACCTGCTCTTCGGCTTCAACTCCTCGGTGGCGGCGCTCAACCACAGCCTGCTGCCCCCCGGCGATCCCTCTTTCAACGGTAAGACCCTGCCCCGTGGGGACGTCGGATCCAGGGATGGGGTAAGGTGGGAGGGCGGCGTGGAGGGGGAGGCCGAAGCGCTCGCGCCTCGAGATCGGGGACCAAGGGGCGCCTCCCTGTGCCTCCTGGGGAGGGCGGGGACCGAGCAAGGGATAACCTGGGGCTTCGAGCGCCCGAGGGGGGGTATCGGCGGAAGATCTGCCCAGCCGACCCCCACGGCCACCCCCAGCGGGAGACCGGGCCGGTGATGGGCGAGCCCCGAGCCGAGGGAGGCGGGGCCCCCGGCCCGGGCGCGGCGGAGGGAACGCGGTCGCCGGCCGGCCCGGGCCAAGCCGCGCCACTCGTGACCCGGCCGGCCTGCAGGTTTTCCTTCGGGACCCCGCGTTTCCCAAGAACTCACTTCGGACTAGAGTGAGGAGGCTAGAGCGTGGGATGCGTTTGCGACAGGGGGCGACAGAAGCGGAGCCCGTTTTAGGGAAACTTAGAAGTTTGCCCCGCAGAGGCGGAGCTCACAGCCGGCCCACGCGGCAGAAGTGCGGCGGCGAGGTCGTTACCGCTAATTACGGTGATTAATAAATGACTGGGACAGCGCGCGGTCCCCCAGCTCCGCAGTCCCTCCCCGGTGCGCGGAGAGGCCCGATCGCGCCCCCTGCCGGCCGCGCCGGGAATCCCGCTCCCCCGGACCCCTCTGCCCGCGTCCCCTCTGCTTCCTCCCGTCCCCATCCCTTGACATCCACCCACTCGATCTAGGGACAGCACGGTCCTGGAAACTCAAAGATGACCAAAAAGGAGACCTAGGCCATGTGCACGTGTGAGGGGTAGTCCAGGTGCTGGGGAGGAGCCCCAGAGCTTCATTAGCATGATCATTAGCTATTCATTAGCTGCTGTCTGAGCATCTCCTGAGACCGGGAATGACAGGGAAGAAATTCCAGGGAAAGGGCGCCTGCAGCTGTGTCTACAGGAATTAGGGGGACCAGAAGGGTGTGGTATGTATGAGGGGGCAGGGACGGAAGAGGTGGCAAACAAGCTGGGTGTCTCCAAATTCCTGGCCCTCCTTTGGGTTCCCAGGAGATTAAGCACAGAGCCCTCCTCATCCACCGGCGCAGACACACCTCTGCTCCCCCAGCGCTCAGTTTTCACCATTCACTGTCTCATTTACGCCTGAAAACGTTAAGGAGGTATTAGGGATGGCATTGATGGCCACATTTTGCAACCGAGGAGACAAATTTAGAGAATATGAAAAGTACTCCAGTGGTCACAAAGGCAACACAGAGCTTAGCAATAATGAATCCATTTCCATCACATCCTAAGGTTATGCAATGGGGGAGAAAGGGATACTGGGGCCTGATAGAATCTGATAAGGTCAGGTGGGCTAGGGAGGAAGAGGCCCTAAGTAATCAGGGAATTACCATATTTATTGAGCCTTCCCCCAAGTGCTTTACATATATTATTGTCTTGCGACAACCTTCACTGCTCCCATATTTAAAACAAACTGAGACTCAGACGAGCTCCATAATTTGCCCAAGTTCGTACAGCCAGGAAGTGTCAGATCTGAGATTCCCAGCCCTACCCGGTTCCAAGACAATCCCTGAGTTCTCAGTTGCTCTAGCGTCGGCTCTGCCTCAACTGGGACTGGGATGGGATTCAGGAGTGGAGACAGGTGACAAGCAGAGATTTCCATTGGTATGGAAGGAAATTGAGAAAAATCACTCCCCTCCCTAAGTGGGAGGGAAACTGATCCTGTCCCAGCCAGTTAAATAAACTCTTCCCAAGACAATGTCAGCATGGGGCACCCCTTCCAGCTTTGTCTCCATAGGAGCTTCTAAGAGTAGGGATGGGGGAATGAAGCCCAATCCCACACCGAGGCCAGGAGCTAGAGGTCCCGGAGGATTTTGGAACAGATCCAGAGGGGCGCGGGCGGGGGAAGGGTAAGGCGGAGAACAGAAGCGGGGGTAGTTCTGGTTAGTGCAGGACGCCAAATTATGCGAGGCAGCAGCGGCGCCTACTGGCCGCCACCGGTTACAGACCCACTTCGGACGAAGTTGGGAGTGTCTGAGCCTAAAGGGCTCCGGGATCCCGGATCCCAAAGCAACTGCAGTAGATGAAGCCGGCAGGAGTCTGTAGGCCAAGTGAGAGGCAGGAACAGAACACTCAGGTGAACGCATCCGATGAAACAAAGGAAGGAGAGGAACCCCCTTCCTAGTTAGTGATTCTTAGTCTTTCTCGGCTAAGACAACCCGTAGGAAATCTGTGGACAGCTCTGCACCTCTTAGAAAAGGAGCATCACTCACATTTCCATTACCATTTTCATTAATTGCTGTGACTTCACGGGTTCTTCCAGCATCATTGTCTGCGGAGTCAGTAAGAGGGCCACCTGGCTGGCTCAGTCCACAGAGCATGAGACTCTTGATCTCTGGGTCGTGAGTTTGAGCCCAATGTTGAGTATAAAGATTATTTAATTTAAAAAATGAGATAAAAAATAAATTAAAAACAACAACAACAACAACAACAGAAGGCTGTGTGTCCATTCATGGACTCCAGGTTGAGAACCTCTCCTGGTCCCACATTCCAGTCGGATCACTCTCACCTTACCTTTCCTAAGAGACTCCAGGCCGGCCCACGCTCTCCATTTTGCTGGCCCAGCACCATGCAGAGGCCAAGGGCCAAGTGTTGGCTCTGGTGCACCGCTTCAGGCAGCAAGGACAATCTGCAAACCAGCCAGTGTGGAGACTGAATACCAAGGCCTAGAGGGGTGGTCTACTTGCCCAGACAAGGCCCAGTCACTCTCCACTTAACCTTGGCCAGAGAGTAGGCTGGTGTCTCTAGGCAGCCTAGAAAGCCGGCCTAGGAGCTCGTCCTGATTCCTCTCCGGATCTGTCAATCTGGAGGCATAACCTTTCCAGCCTAAGAAGGGGGAGAGGGCATCTGCCCAGAGAGAGAATGGACCCTACAGAGGGAAAGGGGTCAGGGCGGGCAGGTAGGGTTGTGTTTCTCTCTGGAGCCTCCCCTCTAACCTCCCGTGGTCTAAATGCTCTGTGCCAACCCCGCTACCCTCAGCGTCAAGGGTCGAGCCGGAGGACGCGATGCCGCGCATCGTGGAGCAGCCGCCAGATCTGCTGGTGTCCCGGGGTGAGCCGGCCACGCTGCCCTGCCGCGCCGAGGGCCGGCCCCGGCCCAACATCGAGTGGTACAAGAACGGGGCGCGGGTGGCCACTGCGCGCGAGGACCCGCGCGCGCACCGCCTGCTGCTGCCCAGCGGAGCCCTCTTCTTCCCCCGCATCGTGCACGGGCGCCGCGCGCGCCCCGACGAGGGTGTCTACACTTGCGTGGCCCGCAACTACCTGGGGGCAGCGGCCAGCAGAAATGCCTCGCTGGAAGTGGCGGGTGAGAGTCATGTTGTCCTCTGGTTGGAGGGCACCAGGTAACCCGATCTAGAACCAGCCCCCATCTTCTTTTGGGACGGTGACCTTTGGTGTCTAAGGTCGCAGGAGGAAGCGGGCCTGGTATTTTTGCACCTGGGGAAGACTTCGGGTCTGTGATGATACACCCCTTCCCAAAAACTTTCCTGGTGTCCTAACCCAGTCATTTGCTTAGTCTCCTGGTCATTCATTCTCATTCTCTGTGTCTCTGTCTCGGTCCCTGTTCATCTGTCTCTCCAGTCCTCCGTGATGATTTCCGGCAGTCTCCTGGAAACGTGGTGGTGGCAGTGGGCGAGCCAGCGGTGATGGAATGCGTGCCCCCCCGTGGTCACCCGGAGCCTTCCGTGTCCTGGAAGAAGGACAGTGCAAGACTCAGAGAGGAGGAGGGAAGGATCACGGTCAGGAGTGGTGCCATAGCTGGGGATCTAACCCGGCCAGGGCCATCATTAGGGGGCAGGGCCATAGGGTAGGGGGTTAGGCACGTCTCAAAGGAGGAAGGAGTGAATCTAAGGGTCTTGGAGAGTCAGGATGTGATAAGGCAGGAGATTTAAGGTCAGTGCATTAGCTCATCAGAGACTGAGAGTCAGCTCTCTAGTGAGGGAAAAGGATGGATAGGATGGAACTGGTATAAAATAGGTGGGGAGCAAGGTGCCCCAGGAACTCGTGGCTGGTGGGTTGGGCTGTGGGAACAAAATGTAGATCTGAGTCCCCACCTTGGGCAGATCACTTAAGGATTCTTTATCTGATAAGTGGGTCAACGTCACTAGGCTTCATTGGCTTCCTGGGATGATCAAATAAATGAATATGCTTTGATGGTTACAACAGACCAAAGTTACCATTATTACTCTGCAGATTCGTGGAGGGAAGCTGATGATGTCACATACGCTCAAGAGTGATGCGGGGATGTATGTGTGCGTGGCCTCCAACATGGCAGGAGAACGGGAGAGTGGGGCAGCTGAACTTGTGGTACTGGGTAGGCACAGGGAGCTTGGGGGTTTTGGGGGTGTGCAGCCCGGGCATTGAGAAGCCATGCAGATCCCCTGATGGTTCACTCACTCCCGTTCCATAGAGCGACCCTCATTCCTGCGTAGACCAGTCAACCAGGTGGTCCTGGCAGATGCCCCCGTGGATTTCCCATGTGAGGTGCAGGGAGATCCCCCACCCCGTCTACGATGGCGCAAGGAGGATGGGGAACTGCCCACCGGCAGGTGAGAATCCCCTTCCTCCTGCCTGTAAGGAGACCCAACCAGCTCAAGAGCATACCCTGCCCTCTAAAACTGGAAGGCAGACACCCTCTCACTTGACAACACAGGGAAATCCAGACCCTACCTAGCCTCCATCTCCTTTCACGGGTCGGTGGATACCAGCTTCTGTTGCTGTTGAGGCCTGCCTTGTTTTTATGTGTCCCAATCCTGGTGTCCGTCCTGGGGGAGAGAGAAGGGGTCTGTAGCTGTGGCCAACCCAGCCTGGGGGTGGGGAGTGGAGCAGGTATGAGATCCGGAGTGACCACAGCCTTTGGATCGGCCGTGTGACTGCCGCCGATGAGGGGACCTACACCTGTGTGGCTGAGAACAGCGTGGGCCGCGCCGAAGCATCTGGCTCCCTCAGTGTTCACGGTGAGCCCCCCCCCTCCGGGGACTGCCAGACCAGGAATGAGCTGAGGGCATGGAGGGTGGGTGGGGTGAAGAGGAGAACGAGGGAGAAAGGACAGAGTGGGAGGTATGGGTGGGTCGCTCGAGGCTTTTAGGAGAGAAAGGAGGAGAAAGCTGAGCAGGCTTGAACAGGAGTTGGATATCTGCTCCTCCTTAAGCCAAGCTTGGGCTTCTCTCTCCTGTTCCCTCAGTCTCCCTTCTGAGTGCCCTGACTCCCTGTCCCTTTATCGCCTCCCCCTTCCCAGTCCCGCCCCAGCTGGTGACCCAGCCGCAGGACCAGATGGCAGCTCCTGGAGAGAGCGTGGCTTTCCAATGCGAGACCAAAGGAAACCCCCCACCTGCCATCTTCTGGCAGAAGGAGGGAAGTCAGGTAGGTGGCCAGCTCCGTGGGCCTTCCCACGAGCTTCCCCTCTGGGTCTTAGCCTCCCTCCTTCTACATTCTGCAGACTTCTCTCCGAGGTCTCGTCTCGGTACCTTTGGTCCTCCCAGAAACTGCTGCAGGTTATGTGGGAGGCTTAAATAAGATAACGAGTGTAAAAGGCCTGGGACATATTGAACACTTGGAAAGGAAATGATGCTAATAGGTTTAGGTGGAAGGAAACAGTCCTGTATGGGAATTCCCTGGAGACTCCTTCTATTTTAGGCAAGACTGTCCTGAAGATGTAGCGAATCCAGTTGGACGCCTCCTCTCCCAGACACCCGGGGCTTGGGCTTTAATATGCTGCTCTGCAAAGTGTGTACTGACTGTACCAAAGCGGCTCAGGGTACAGCGAGTTGCTCATCTACTTACAAGGGACTCCCACCAGGGGGAGCGCACAGTCACCCCCTTGGCAAAAAAGTCCTGAATACCCACGTGAACAGTAATGAGGTTCCAAGAACAGTACCTCCTCCTACGGGAAGGGTGGGAATTTCACCACTAGGAAACAGGGTCAGTATAATAAAAATAAGTCTGACTGACCCTACCCCACTGGAAAACCAGTTCTCCCACTACCTCATTCCAAATCCACAGCCACAATTTTCCAATCTTCTCCAGCATCTGGGATTGCTGTATCTCAACTAGATTCTCAAATGAATAAAAATGCTGATGATAGTAGAGGATGGGAGTAGGTATGCATCAGGGGATCAGCCAGGTGCCCTTTACCTGTAACACAAACCTTTCCCCACCTCCTATGTATCTATGTAACATAAAACCAGAAAGGAGGGAAATTTGAATGCACACAATGCATTAAAGGATTTTCACGATTACTCATTTAATCCTCATAACTGTCCGCTAAGAGTCAAATTTGGAGGGATTAGGGCCCAAGAAGGTTAAAGAGCTTGCTCAGAGTTGCCCAACTCGTAAGTCACAAAGCTGGGAAGTGAACCCACAAATCATCTAAGAGAATGTCCATATTTTTATGAGTAGATCTAACTGGTTTACCCAAGGTCAGATAACTGGCAGTTGTGGGGACAGAGTAGGAACTAGAGCCTTAGGAATTCTCTGAATTCTGGGGTTGATGGGAACAGGGACCTTTCTCTCTGCCAAATTCCTGCTCATTCTCTACCTTTGGTTCCTTGCTCTGTCCCCAGGTTCTACTTTTCCCCAGCCAGCCGCTTCAGCCCAAGGGGCGCTTCTCTGTGTCTCCCAGAGGCCAGCTCAACATTACGGATGTGCAGAGCGGGGATGCCGGCTACTACGTGTGTCAGGCCGTTAGTGTGGCTGGGAGCGTCCTGGCTAAGGCCCTGCTGGAGGTAAAAAGAGGTAAGTGCTCATGGAGGTGCCCGGACCCATGGCCTGGAAGGACATAATGGCTTGAAGATATCTGCTTCTCTTGGATTCTATATACGATGTCTGCAAGGGGAGGAGTGTGTTCCTGAGACATGGCCTTGAAGTTTGGAACTCGGCTACAGAAGCCACTAGTAGATGGCTGGTCCCGGGCAGAGACTACAGATGGTTATCGAGGCCCCTCCAGTCTCTGGGGGAGGAGGAGTGACGGATCAGAGAAGGAAGACAACGGGCTGGTTGCCTGGACCCAGGATCCCCTCCTGAGGTGCTGAACTTCTTCCTCTCCCAGCCTCCTCCTTGGATGGGCTGCCTCCTATCATCCTCCAGGGACCAGCCAATCAGACGCTGGCACTTGGCTCCCCTGTGTGGTTGCCATGCAGAGTGACTGGGAACCCTCAACCAAGTGTCCGATGGAAGAAGGATGGGCAGTGGCTGCAGGGGGACGACCTCCAGCTCAACCTAATGGCCAATGGTACGCTGTACATCGCCAGCGTGCAGGTGAGCCTCACCCCTGGGGCCTGAGTATCTGAGAGGGGCCACGCAGTCCACATGCCCAACTCGTGGACATACCCGCTGGGACTGATTCCGTTTCTACTCTGTTCTCTTAGACCACCTAAAGTGTGCCAGGCCTTCCCTATCCTTCTGAATACCCACCTCCACCCCCTCCCCCTACCTTGCTCCCCTCCCAGTTTGCCAGTCCTCTACCCTCTCCTGCAGGAGATGGACCTGGGTTTCTACAGCTGTGTGGCCAAGAGTTCCATGGGGGAGGCCACATGGAGCAGCTGGCTTAGGAGGCGGGGTGAGTAGGGGTTAGTGAACTACGTCCCCATCTTCACCATCACCACTGTCACAGCTCCATGGCTTCTCCGGGAAGGAGGCAGGTTACATGGGGGCCATCCTTTTCCCGTCCGTCTACTTAAAGATTATCTCCTCGCTGCAGAAGATTGGGGAGTATCACCAGAGCCCCCTACAGAACCCAGTACCCCTCCAGGGCCTCCCTCTCAGCCAGTGGTCACTGAGATCACCAAGAACAGCATTACCCTGACCTGGAAGCCCAACCCGCAGGCGGGGGCCGCAGTCACCTCTTATGTGATAGAGGCCTTCAGGTATGGAGAAAGTTTTAAATGCAAACCTGGAAAGTCAAAAGAAGGGAATCTTATGTCCTTAGGGTCTTTGCTGTGGTGGGGAGAGTTTTGTCAATTCCCTCTCCCAAGGCGAGGAGATAGTAGGGGGCCATAGAGAATGGAGGAGAGGGAGTAGACAGGTTGCGGGATCCCTGGCTCAGACAACTCTGTCACCCCATGCCTATTGCAGCCAAGCAGCTGGCAACACGTGGCGGACAGTGGCAGATGGTGTGCAGCTGGAGACACACACGGTCAGTGGTCTGCAGCCCAACACCATCTATCTGTTTCTGGTGCGAGCTGTGGGAGCCTGGGGCCTCAGTGAGCCCAGCCCCGTCTCTGAGCCCATCCGCACCCAGGGTGAGTAAGGTCAGAGTCCCTGGCTCATGGATATGACACGAAACACGGCAGAGCACCCCTCCCCCCAAACTATGGCAGCATGGCCCCTCCTTTCTGCTATTATGGGTCTCTTCTGGTAGCCCAGCCTAGAATAGGTCATGCCTCCCCTCACTGGGAGGACAAGAAAAGAGGGGAGAGAGGGAAATTCAGTCATCTCAGTAAGCCCCCCACTTCTGAGCCTATTACCCACAGATAATGTAGATTATTAGGACTACAAGGGACCTTGGAAGGTTCATCTTCATGTTAGAGATGAGGAACTGAGGTGTCTAAAGCGTATATATGTAGTTATGCAGGAAGTGGATTCATATTAGCTGGACACCCAGGCCCACCTCTGGAAGCTATTCCCCTGAGCAGCCCCCTGCTGATCCTGGGGTGGGCTCTGGGCTACTAAGTAGTACAATCTGCGGGGGGGGGGGGGACAGCAGAGGTAGGATACAAGCACACTTAGCACACTTGTGGTCTAACTCCCTGTCACTGGTGGCCCCTGCTGAGTGGGCTTTTTGGTCCAATAGACAGCAACCCATCCAGGCCAGTGGAGGACCCATGGAGAGGCCAGCGGGGGCTGGCTGAAGTGGCTGTGTATGTACAGGAGCCCGTAGTCCTTGGGCCCCGGACCTTGCAGGTGTCCTGGACTGTGAGTGGGGCATAGGAACGAGGTTAAGGGCAGGGATGATGATAGGGGCCATAGGGACCTCCAGGAATGGGTACGGGAGAGTGGGAGGTGAGAGGCTGGGGAGGACAGGGAGAGTGGTGGAGGGCCGGGACCTGGAGGTCCCTGTCTCTCCTTCTGGTATGTTTTGTCCTGTCTGCTATAGGTAGATGGCCCAGTTCAGCTGGTGCAAGGTTTCCGGGTGTCTTGGAGGGTAGCAGGTCCTGATGGGGGAAGCTGGACAGTACTGGACCTACAGTCCCCAAGCCAGCAAAGTACTGTGCTAAGAGGACTCCCCCCAGGGACCCAAATTCAGATCAAAGTGCAAGCCCAAGGCCAGGAGGGGCTGGGGCCTGAAAGTCCCTTTGTGATCAGGAGCATTCCGGAGGAAGGTAAGGGAAGTGATGCAAGAGCTGATGAGGAAACAACGGGAAAGAGGGAGTGGGGGAGGATAGAAGTTTGCATGGGAAGAGCAAGGGGGGGTTGTGGGAGGAAGGGATGCCTGATACCTCAGTTCTCTAAGGTGATACCTGGGAGGGGGAAGGTTGGGGCAGGAGGGGTAGCTGGCAATGACTGTCTCACCATGCTCCACCGCCGGGCCCAGCCCCCAGTGGCCCCCCCCAGGGAGTGACAGTGGCCTTGGGGGGTGAAGGCAACAGCAGTGTCACGGTGTCCTGGGAACCTCCCCTCCCCTCCCAGCAAAATGGGGTGATCAAGGAATACCAGGTACAGGGGTTGAGAAGGGACCGGAGAAGGGACGGGAGGAGGGAGGTCCTAGGGGCTAGGGTCAGGGAGGAGGGAACCTAGAACTGGCGTTGGGGGAGAGGAGAGACGTTTCAGCGTGTTCCCTCCAGGCTGAATGATGCCTGCCTCAGCCCCCTCGACCGTTCAGAGCCGGGACCCCTTTCAGCCTCTCTAAGCCCGGGTCTCGGCCTCCCCAGATCTGGTGCCTGGGCAATGAGAGCCGCTTCCACCTCAACCGGTCTGCGGCAGGCTGGGCACGCTCCGCCGTGCTCCGGGGACTGCTGCCCGGCCTTCTCTACCGGACCCGGGTCGCGGCGGCCACCAGCGCCGGCGTGGGGGTGGCCAGCGTCCCGGTGGCGGTGCAGCTGCGTGAGTCCCGAGCTGGGAGAGGGCGGGCCGGGCCGGGGCACTGGGGGTCTGGGGGCGCCTGGTCCCGGGCCCACGGCCCCGGCCCGCTCACCTCTCTGGCCCCCACAGCCTCCCCGCCGGAGTCGGAGCCCGGGCTCGGGGTGCGCCCGGGGCTGGCGGAGCGCCTGGCCAGGGTGCTGCGGGCACCTGCCTTCCTGGCGGGCAGCGGGGCCGCCTGCGGGGCGCTGCTGCTCGCGCTCTGCGCCGTCCTCTACCGGCGCCGGAGGCAGCGCAAGGAGCTCAGTCACTACACGGGTGAGCGGGGCCGCGGGGGCGCCCTGGGCGCGGGGACCCCGAGAGGAGGGCCGTGGGGGGGGGCGGGGCCTGGAGATCCCGCCCCCCGGGAGGGAGGGGCCCGGGCGCGCGGAGAGCCGGACGGGGGGCGCCCCGCGGGGCCTGGGGGCGGGGTCAGAGACCGGTCGGCCCCGCCACCCCCCTCCCCCGAGGGACGCGCGGTGGGCGTCCACCGGCAGGAGGCGACGGGCCGGGGGGACTGGCGGGGGGACCTGAGTCAGGGCAGAGGGGCAGACTCGTCCCCTGAGATGCCCCGAGAGGCCAGCGGGCCTTGCAGTGCGTCTCAGTATAGAAGGGGCCCGGCAGGGCAGCCCGGGGGGCTCCGCGGTTTAGCGCCAGGGTGTGATCCTGGAGACCCGAGATCGAGTCCCACGAAGGGGCCCGGCCAGGATCGGGGCGTTACACCGTGAGGCGGGTGTGCCTGGGAAGGCTGGAGGGTGGGGGCTGAAAAGGGGCGACTGGATTTCTTTTACTCTCCGGTAAGGGGCGTGTCTGGAGAGATTCTGAGGTCTCTTGGGTCAGGGGTTCCCCACCTGGACCACGCACAGGAATCGCTTGGGGAACTTTTAGAAAAACACTGATGCTTGAGTCCCGCTCCTAGCAACTCTGATGAACTTGGTCCAGGGTACAGGCTGAGGGGTGGAATTGGGCCTGGGGCCAAGAAGGGGACAAGAATGGGGGTATTTCTGACCCTCTCTCCATTTACCCTCCTCTTCCGCCCATGGATTCCTTTTCGAAAGCCTCCTTTGCCTACACACCGGCAGGTAAGCTATCTCCTCTCCAGTAGGGTTCAGACCCCGAGGACGGGTCCTTCTCTCAGTCTCCCCCTCATATTCGCAGTGTCCTTCCCACACTCAGAGGGCCTCTCTGGAGCCAGTTCCAGGTAATCCTCGTAATTCATCTGCCGAGGATGACTCCCCTCCATTAAGAGATCATTCTCCTTCCTCCCCAGGCCTCACTGCCCGTCTCCCACCTGCCACCCTCAAATTCCCCATTCCTGTTCTACAACTCCCAGTAGCCTTAAATGCGCTGGCCCGTTCAGGCTCTGGGTCCCCAGCGTTCCGGTGCTTTCCCTCAGGCCACCCATGGGCCTCGGCCCCGCCCCCTACCCTTGGCTAGCCGACTCGTGGCCCCACCCATCTCGAAGCCCCTCAGCCCCGGAGCCCAGGGGGAGCTGCTGCCCCAGCAATCCTGACCCAGACGACAGATATTACAATGGTGAGGAGTTCTAATTCCCTCAGGGGCTCACCTGGCCCCCCTGCCACCCTTCTCTCCACCTCCTGGGGCAAACGGAAGGGAGCCGAGGATTGCCAGTCTTCCTGAGGTTGGTCAGTCCTTGGGGAGGATATGAGTTGGGGGAGCTTCTCTCATGCCTACCTTTACCCTGGCTTGGGAAGTAAGGTTTGGGGAGGGGGGGGAAGAAGCTGGTCCGGTGGGATCTCCTTTGGCCCTCCATCCTCCTGTTGTCCGCTATTTCTCTGTCTCTGCCCTCTGCCCCTTGCCTCCCCCCCTGGCCTCCCTCTTTCTCCTCCTCAGAAGCAGGGATCTCCCTGTACCTGGCTCAGACGGCCCGGGGCACTGCCGCCCCTACCGAGGGTCCTGTCTACAGCACCATTGACCCAGCTGGGGAGGAGCTGCAGACCTTCCACGGGGGGTTCCCCTCAAATCCCTCAGGGGACCCAGGCGCCTGGAGCCAATATGCTCCTCCAGAATGGAGCCAGGGGGACAGTGGTAGGACTCTAGTCCCTAACACCCCCATTTTAGTTCTGAGCAGAGTATTCCCAAAAAATATCCTCTAGCCTTCTCCTCTGAGACTCAGCCCAACACTTCTGACATTTCTCATCTACCTCTTATCTCGGGGTGTCCCCATCCTACCCTTCTCAGGAGCCAGGGGAGGCAAAGTAAAGCTTCTGGGAAAAGCTGTGCAGATGCCCTCTCTCAACTGGCCGGAAGCCCTGCCACCACCTCCCCCTTCCTGTGAACTGAGCTGCCTAGAGGGGCCTGAGGAAGATCTGGAAGGCAGGTAAGGATGTGCCCTGCTGTAGGTGTCCTGAACGGATGGCACCACCCGAGGGTCTCCTGCAGGGGGAGGGCAGAGGTGCTGGGAGAGGAGGGGAAGAGGGCAACAGGAGGCCAAGGGGAAGGTATGGAAGCTACTCACTCATCGCTACTCTCCTTCCTCTTTGTCCCCAGCTCAGAGCCAGAAGAGTGGTGCCCACCAATGTCTGAGAGGAGCCATCTGACAGAGCCCAGCTCCACTGGAGGGTGTTTGGTCCCTCCATCCCAAGGGGAAGCCCCCTCTCCCACATCTTCCTATGGACAGCAGTCCACAGCTACTCTTACCCCCTCACCTCCTGACCCTCCCCAGCCCCCCACTGACATCCCCCATCTCCACCAGATGCCCAGGTAGGGAGGCACATTATTGGCCCTAGGTGCATATCTCTTCCGTGGGGGATTGGATAGATAGATGAATGGACGGATGGATGAATCTGGGGTCCAGAGGTCTCATGGCCGTGTCAGAGTGGAAGTGTGACTTGGGAAGGAACGTGAAGGCTGACAGGGTCTCTCACTCCCTTCAGGCTGTCTCTCCATGGGAGCGGCTCTGCAAGCTTCTTGGGGCATTTCAAAGACATGGCTCTCCTCATACTTCACTAGCTTTGGAGCCTTGTGGGGGACACTCTGTGCCTTATTCATCGACGTGTCTAGCACAGTGCCTGGAACGTAGTGGGCACTTAGAGTTCATAGAGTGAACAAATGCTGAGGCCTCATGTCATTGCAGGAGGGTGCCCTTGGGGCCAAGTTCCCCTCTCAGTGTATCCCAGCCCACTCTGAGTAGCCACGAAGGGAGGCCTGCTGGCCTGGGTGCTGGCCCCACAGCCTCCCATCACCTCAACCCCAGCCCTGTCCCTAGTACAGCCAGCAGTGCCCCAGGTGAGTCTGTGGAACACTTAACCTGTCCCTACCTCCCCCTACTGCCCTCCCTCCCCACCAAGCTTCATCCTCAAGCCCCTTTCCTGATCCTCTCTCTTACCTGCTCTGCTCCCCATCCCCTAATCCTCTAATGCTACAGGGAGAACCCGGCAGGTGCCTGGGGAGATGACCCCTCCGCTTCAAGGGCCCCGTGCCCGAATCCGGAAGCCCAAGGCTGTTCCCTACCGGCGGGAGCACAGTCCTGGCGGTGAGGGTGCCTTGGGCCTGAGAGTTGGTGACAGTAGAGGGAACAGGAAGGAAGCCAAGGATGAGCTCTGGGGGCTGGAGGAGGGAGCAGATGAACCCAAATCTTGGGCTGTTCAGTCACAGCCTCCCCACCCCTTCAATGCTGGGGAGTAGGAGTGGGAGAAAGATAGGTATCAGGAGAAGTGAGAGACTCTGCTGAAAACAGGTCTCTCCCCAGATTTGCCCCCACCACCCTTGCCGCCACCAGAGGAAGAGACGAGCTGGGCCTTAGGGCTGAGAGCAGCAGGCAGCATGTCCTCCCTGGAACGAGAGAGGGAGCGCAGTGGGGAGAGAATGGTGCAGGCTGGGCTCCTGGGGGCCCAGCGGGGTCCCCACCTGGATGGTAAGGAGGGCCAGGGCAGGCCAGACGGCCACTGCTACACAAGAAGTTGGGAGTGGAGGCCAATAGCATAGTAGAGACCTGAAACTTTCGACCCAGCCGGCCCCCCCCCCCCCATCAGCTGGGTTCATGCATCTGATCAAAACCTCCACCTGTCTCTGTAGTTCTCCGTGGGAAGAATCCCCTGACGTTCCCAAGTTGTGTAATTTCCCAGGACTGAAGCCCAGATGAGAGAAGAGTGGGGCTGGGTGTTCTGACTCTCCTTGCCCGAGGCTTTCTGGGTCCCCCATGGGTTTCTGAGCCTGTGTTATGTCAAGGTCCCGTGCTGGCAAGGTCACAGGCATTCTGTCTCTCCTGAGCACCCAGGGTAGCCTGAGCCCCATGCCCGTAATCTCTTCCACCAGAGCTGGGGCTGAGGTCAGGGTGGGCAGACAGTGGCCAGGCAGTGATGTCCTGCTCTCTGCCTGGGCCCCGTGGCCCTTCTCTCTTGGGCTGCAGAAGAGGCCTGGCTCCCTTACAGCCGACCGAGCTTCCTGTCCCGGGGCCAGGGGCCCAACACCTGTTCCACAGCCGGCAGCAACTCTTCGAGAGGCTCCGGCAGCTCTCGAGGCTCCCGGGGACCTGGACGGAGCCGGAGCCGGAGCCGGAGCCAGAGCCAGAGGCCAGGACAGAAATGTGGAGAGGTGCGGGCTAGGGTATGCGAGCAATGGGGAGAAGGCTGGGCAGGCGAGCCGAGGAGTGGGTGCCTGGGAACAGGAGGGGCTTTCTGAGCAGGTGTCAAAAGGAGGGGACCCAGTGAGTGAGGGGGAACAGGTGACACCTGGAGAACAGGTGACAAAGAGTGAAGACAAGGTAATACATAGGGGAGCCTGGGCTCCCCAGAGGAGAGTGAGGTCAGGAGAGAAGAGGCCTGTCCCCTCCCATAGCCTGTTTGCCTTGGCTTCCGGCCTTGCAAACCAGCCTCTTGCTCTCTCTAGGAACCAAGATGACCCTGGATAAGGATACCTGGAATTCCACGGGGAAGGGCTTGGCCCTGGGCCAGGAACCTTGGATGGGAGCCCTTCCCCCTGGCAAATGGGGGTGAGCAGAGAGGAGCAGGGGGGAGGGTCTCTTCCCTCCTGCAATGATGCTTAGAAGCCAGAGAGCCAGCTCTTCCCTTTCCATCTCTTTCTACCTGAACCACGTTTGTAAAAGAGACAATAAAAGGAGTCTGATCAGAGCCCTGGAGCCCGCTTGTCTGATTTTGTGCAGGACGCGGGGAAGAAAGGAGCTTCAAGAGAGTGTAGATCAAGGCACACAGAGTAGCTTCCACTTCCTCTTGACCCTCTATTAAAAGCACTAGATGAGGACAGGAGCCAAGGGATCCCGGCCTGTCCTGCCTCCTGAGGGAGCTGAAGCCCACCCTATCCCAGTGAAAACCAGAGGGACTTTTGGGGCGCCTGGGTGCCTCAGTGGTTGAGCATCTGCCTTCGACTCAGGGTGTGATCCCAGCATCCTGGGGTCGAGTCCCACATCGGGGTCCCCACAGGGAGCCTGCTTCTCCCTCTGCCTATGTCTCTGCCTCTCTCTGTGTGTCTCTCATGAATGAATAAATAAAATCTTAAAAAAAAAAAAAAAAAGACAGAAGGACTTTCCAAATAACCAACAACGAGAAACCTGTCCCACCTTCAGACAGCCAAGCCAGGCCCTCCCTTGGTGTCCTCAGGGTCTGTCTACCCTCCTATAAGCAAATCGGCCCCTCACAATAATCATAATTGTTTTAAAACTTAAAGAGTGGCTCTTGGGGGGGCTCAGGCTATTAAGCACCTGACTCTTGATTCTGGCTCAGGTCACGATCTCGGGGTGCTGAGACAGAGTCCCACACCGGGCTCCCTCCCTGCTCAGTGGGGCGTCCTCTTGTCTGCCTCTCCCTCTGCTCCTCCCTCATCTCTCAAATAAATTTTAAAAAATCTGCAAAAGGAATTTTTAAAATAAATAAATGAAGCAAAACTCAAAGAAAGGAGTTGATGGGGGAAACCCCAGCCAAGAAGGAAAAACAGGCTTTTTTTTTTAGACCCCCGCCCCCCGGCCCCCTCGTGCACACGGACACCTCTCAGCCAGGTAGACCCAGATGTGATTGGTTTGCTGGCATACTGTTTTTTAAAAATTTGGCCCTGGATGCCATCGCACCCACTGCTCCCTCATCCACAGCTTGTGCCACTCACTGGTTTCCTGGGGCTCATTTCTTTCCCACGGCTTCAACCCCAGGTGCAGTAACTGCCCTGGGCTCTTAGGAGGGGACGCCCACTGTCACCTCCCCCAAGCCCTGGCTGCTGTGGCCCCTCCGGCGCTGTGACCTAAGTGTGCACACATCCTTTTCTCTCCATCCGTCTGGCAAATGGGCTTGGAATGTTTTCAAAAGGAATTTTACCAGGAAGCCAAAAGAAAAACAAAATCCAAAAAAGGAAAAGCAGATAGAGAGGCAGGGATCTGAGTCCAGAGCACTGATTTGTCATCCTGAAATGAAGACGCTCCGGCCGGAAGGGCCTGATGACGGCAGTTCAGGCAGTGCTGTGACCCCCAGCGCCGCTGGGCCTTGGTCCCTCGGGCCAGCCCGTTGTGAGTTCAAAGTGACCCCAGCTGGAGCTGCTTAGGTTTGGGGGATTATCATCCCCTGTCACCTCCTGCTTCCTAGTCGGCCCTCCCGAAAGCTGTCCTCCTGCGGCTCTGGTCCCATACAGGAGCATGGTCCCCTCTAGACTTGCGTGGCCTGCCCCTGTCTCTCCCAGCAGGTCAGATAGACGGGGACCCCACCTGCCCTCCCAGAGCTTTCTGGGGCTCCGGCCCTGGCCGCCCTGCTCCATTCCTCGGTTCTCTTGTTTCGTCTGAAGGGTGTTCCCTTGCCAACCATCTCAGGTGGTTCTACCTTTTCTGGAATTTAGCTACTTTGTCCATTTTAAGAAACCATCTGGTCTTAACCATCTGGGCTGGTCTCTGGGAAGGGGGGTGCTGGGCCGACTGAAAGCGGGTCTTGTCTTCCCCGGACCGGTTGCTAAGACCAGCAGACCAGGAAAATCTGGTGGATGCGTGTAATTCTTCCCTCAGTGACAGAGCAGAAATAAGTGATGCTCCCCGAGCGCCAGTGAATGCCTGACCCCCTTCTGACTCAGAGTTCTTCCCGCATCTCCGGGGGCCCCCCCAGCCTGGTGCTCTGGGGAATGATCCCACAGTACTCAAGTCATCACACGTTTATGGTATTAGTTCCTTAAGCTCACAGAGTCCACGTATGAGGAGGGTGTTTAGTCCCACCTTTTCTCGGATGGATCCTGGCCCCTTGGCCTGGGTACCAAGGTGGGGGGGGGCCTGGCGCTCCAGTGCTGTCCCTCCTTCCCTGCTTTCAAGGGTGTGGCTGGGGGGAGGGGAGCCTGCCCCTGTGGGAAGGAACGTCCCCTCCTGAGAGGGGTGGCTCTGTAAAGCTCCTTCTCTGGCCTGCCTGTCCCCAGGCTGCTGTTGTCCTCTGGGAAGACCTCTGGCTCTCCCTGGTTCCCATGATCCAAAGGGGGTGGGACGATCTGGAGATAAGGCTACTTCTCAGGCCGAAGGACCTGGTGGTGGGATGGATGGAAGGAGGAGAAAGCCAGGACGAGGAGGCAGGCCGTGATGACTTCGCTCCCTGAGGGCCCTGGGTCTGCTTTGTGCTTATTTTGTTTTGCTTTCATTTGTTTTCACAATCCTGGACAGAGAACTTCCCTGGACACCCGGCAAGGGGTCCCCCAGATGCAGAGAAGCAGAGGCCAAGGCTGAGGCTCCACAGGAGGGGTGGTCTTGATTCTCTTCTAGGCAGTCCCAGGCATACTTCATGAGGAGTCTGTAGGGGAAGTTGAAGGGGAGTGGATTACCCCGCAGGTCCATATCTCCTGCCCAACCCCAGGGCTCCCCCTTGGCTCCTCCCCAGAGTCCCTCAGTCAAGGTCACCACTTTGGCTGGGCAGACAGACACTTACTGGCGGCCTTGGGCTCAGGACGGCCCAGCTGACTCCTTCTGGAAGAGCGCCGGGAATCGGGGGGCCAGGGAGGCAGCCCCCGTCCCAGCCGCTGGCTACGATTGTTCTCCATGTCCTCCAGCCAGTCTGACCTCCACTCCCACAGGGGCAGGGAAAGGGTGGAGGTCAGGAAGAGGTCATCGCGGGGGGAAGGAGGAGAGGAGGCATCTGTCAGGGAGGGTAGATTTGTGTGTAGAGCATTGGCCATCACTCTGAGGGACCAGTTTAGGGCAGGACGCTTAGGGCACACACCCAACCCGCAAGATAACGTAGCTCCAACTCTGCTCATCAATTCCGGAGGCCATTGGAACGAATCCACTGGTTTCTTTAGAGAGAATAATTTGAACATTTCCTCCTAGCCCAGCTCTGGCCTTCTATCCATAGTCTCACCCTTCACCTCTCCTCTCCCTGGGCACCCTTCTTCCCCCCTGTTACGGGTACCTCCGTCCTGGATAATCCTTGCTTTCCCATTTTACCACAAGATTGCTTTTCTTTGTGTGTGGGAGGGGAGGGTAGAGTTAGGGTTCCTAAGATGGGTATAGGGGATCTGAGAGAGGGTACGAGGCAGGGGCACAGGGAACTCTGAGCTACTGTCTCTCCGACACGGAGATAGCGGTCCCACCCCGCTGGACACGTGGAGAGGTGAGCCAGCTTCTCCTCACCCCAGCCACAGTCGGGGCAAGAGGAAGGACTTGTAAGAGAGAGAACAGAAGCTCCTCTGGTGAGGAGAATCCGAAACAGTGGGTTGGAGTAAGTAGAAGAGGTGAAGCACAACCTGTCCTGGAGACCTCTGTCTGGGTTCAGGGGAGGGACCTGGAGGCAGGGCAAAGGGCCATACAACTGGCTGCCCCTGGGCTTTAGACTTGAACATTTTGTCCTGGTTCTTGCGGGTGACCTTGGGCAAGTTAGACAACCTGTTGGATTCATAGTTCCCTCATTTGGAAAAGAAAGATAAAGAATATTCCTCATAGAGTCATTAATATTGGGTGTATATAAGGCACTTAGCAGAGGGCCGGGGACCTAGTAATCATTCAGTAAAAGCTAGCTGTTTGAAGCATAACCACCAAGACAATGATTAGGAAGCCTTGCTCCTTGGTTGGGGAGGAGTTCTTACAGGAGCTGTGTCTACTCCAAGGGGCGGGGCTGAGAAGCGAGGCAGGGGCATCTCACGTACCCGTGAAGACACAGTCCATGTCCCTGGGCTCCAGACCAAAGCCAAAGCTGTCCACAGCCATCGCCAGGGCCCGCGCGAAGTGAGCATCAGCAAGGAAGGAGCCATCGGAGGAGCTGACAAGGCTGGCTCGGGCACTGGGGGCATTGTCCTCGGAGGCTGAACCCCAACCGTTGGCCAGGGAGCCCTCGCTGGGGGTAGGGGTGGGGCAGGGCCGGGGCGGGCACAGCAAGCCCCTCACTTCGGATCCCACCCCTCCTCCGGCCCTGCCCATGTCTGCCAGCTCTGAGGCAGCCGGGATGCTGATGTAGCCGTAGGTGACAGGGGGTGAAGGAGCCCTTGGCATAGGAGAGACACTATTCCTAGAAAGGAGGCAAAAGGGGAGACAGGTAGGTAGGCTGGCACAGCTCCCAGTTGAGGAGGGACAGGGGCTGGGTAGAGATAAGCATACCCCTGTCCTGTGCTTACCCCTAGTCCTTTGGTCATCCCTCAGGCCACTCACCTGGGGGTCTCCTCACCCTCGCTGAGCTCCAGGCACAGGGCCACCTCCTCAGGAGTCAGCACGCTGTCCTGATCCTCCTCCAAGGATGACAGTGAAGAGCTGGACAGACGACTGGACTCTGGGCTGGGCCCAGAGAGGGAAGAGGCCTGCGGGCTGGAGGGGATCAGGATGGGGGCTGCTGGCAGTGGGTGGGAGGATGGAGCTTGGGGCTCTGCAGAGTGCCTGATTGGGGTAAGAGTGATGATAGGGTGGTTAGTGCAGCCCCTGGCCACCCTCTCCCAGCCCCCCAGCCCTGCTTCCTGACCCTGTGCCCTCTTACTGGGTCTGCTGATTCTGAGTAGGGGCTCCACGCGGAGCGAGGGGTGCTGGGGGGAGAGGGCGTGAAACCATCTCATTGGAGGAGCTGAGGAGCTGCGGTCCCAGGGCCCTCCAGGCCACCAGAGCCTGGGGCACAGCTCCTGGGGAGCAAAAGCCTGGGGGTGAGAATGGTGGAACCCCCGTCAGCCCCAGACCCTGCCCTGCCCCCCAGCTTCTTGTCCCCACAGCCCACCCACCCAGCTTCCTCAGGGGCTATGGACCCCTCCACCCTGCCTCACCCCTTCACTTCCCTTTTTGGGCCTCCTCTCACCTGGGCTTTGGGAAAGGTTCTTGGAGCCTCTGTTCCCCAACTCCCAGGCCCAGAGCTCCATAGGCCGGCTGGCCCGGAGGGGCGGGGAGCTATTGGCTTGTTGCAGCTCTGCAAAGGCAAGAGTCAGTGGGTGGAGGGCAAGTCGGGTGGGCCTGCAGACTCCAACCACAGCTTCTATCTTCAGCCTGTCATTCAGTTAAGCTTTAGGACCCCTGAACCCCAAGAAGGGAGGGAAAAACCTCCCTCTGTCCTCTCCACCCTCACCTTCGTGCAGGCAGCTATGATAGGGAGGAAGGTAGCACTGGGCTTGGGGTCAAAACACCTGCACTCACAGCCCAGCTCAGTTACATAGTTACTGCGTGACCACAGGTAAATCCACCAGCTTTCCTGAGCTTTTGTTTTCTTTGGGAACACCCAGTCAAGTGATAGTTTTACCAGTTTTAATTTATTTATAAAAATGGATTGGAGCGTGCCTGGGTGGTTCAGCTGATTAAGCGTCCGCCTTTGGCTCAGGTCATGATCTCAGGGTCCTGGGATCCAGCCCTGAGTTGGGCTCCCTGCTCAGTGGGGAGCCTGCTTCTCCCTCTCCCTTTGCCCCTGCTTGTGGTCTCTCTCTCTCTGTCAAATAAATAAAATCTAAAAAAACAAAAACTAAAGCCAGATTGGAAAGTTCCTGGTGCCTAAAAGATGCATTGATTATTTTCTTTTCCTTACTGTATACACTCCAATCTTCCATTTCTCACATGACAAATATCTGACATGGTTCTGGATAACCTTGCCCTGAAAAACCTAAGTATCTCTCACTTGGGAAGAAGGGTTAGACTGTCAAGTTGAGCCGAGTGGGTAAGATAACCCCACACCACGCTGGGTGTAACAGGAGAGAGTCAGCTGAGAAGAAGAGGCCCTCTAGAATAGGAGGATGTGTTGGTCTCACTCAGGGAGGCAATGCCTGGCCCACAGATATTAGATGACATTGATTGAATGAATGAGCAAATGGATGGATAATAGCAGAGATGTAGATGTAATTATGAGATGAGAAGAATCACAAGAGGGTGGCCACCATCTGGCTCACATGGCTGCTTAAGAGACAACGTTCTGAGTGAACTCTGACAATGGAGAACCTGAGACAACTGAAGCAACAGACCCAGCTGTGAGCAGTGACCCAAGAGCATGCTTCTTGCTCAGGCCAAAACCCAAATTGATCTAAGTTTAAACCAGAAGGGGATCAGGAAGGTAATAGAAGGAAGAGATTTCCCTAAGACCAGGAACCAGGAAAATATCAAGTAAAGGAAAAAAGAAGCAGCCTTCATTTTAGTGTCACATGATTAGAAACCGAGTTAGGAAAGGGCAAACCAGAGACCAGAGAGGACCGTTGAGTCTGATCTCAAGGATTTGGAGGCCACCACGGGCAGGTTCAGAGCAGGGATGAGATCAAGGCTACTGCATTCACCAGGACTATCTCGGCCCTGGCTATCCATGTACAGTGGCCAGAACTTCTGAGCTACCGGGATGAAAACCCACACAATGGCTAGACTTCCTCCACCAAAATTTCCTTTTGTTCGTAGGCTGCTTTGTTTTTTAATTTATTTCCTTTATTTGTTGTATGACCTAGGGAGACCTGGAGGCCAACTTCAGGTGCTCCAGCTCTGCTATCAGCAGCTTTGTCTCATCTAGTGCCCGGCTTCCTGAGTAAGCTCAGAAATGGGGACATATGTTGGTCGGTTGGTTTGTGTGGACAAGGAAGAGGAAAGGCCAGTCCTAGAAAAGGCCACGTTTGTCCCAGCCCGTTTTATTTCCTCTGAGGGACTCTAGTAACAAAAGCCTCCTTTCAACACACTTAAAATTACTTGGATTTTAGTTTCAGTGTTATTTGAGCAAATGGCACAATAAAAATGTTATCAAGGTTAGGTCAAATCTCACTGGACTTATCTGAATGGCAATAAATATTTGTTTGAATTAATTAAGTAATTAGGATATTCAATGTATGTATCTGGCAGAGGGGAACTAAGAACAATAAGAAAAAAGAATAAGCAGCTTAAGGGGAGTAGGGGGCACTGAAAGAGCTTGCCAATGACAGAAGACAAAGAATCCTCAGTCTTTTGGACCAAGTGACAGCAGTAGAGCCAACTCTATGGCTCTGGACAAGACCATAGCACGATCTTGCTGCTGCTGAGGGCTCTGGACTGGAGGTGGGCCATCGAGTGTCACTTGTGCAGGGGAGCCACTGTGGTTGGCCAGTGGGGCTTGGGCGAGGAGACACAGGGGAGAGTGGGGACCTAAGCCTTCTCTCAGAAGTGGAACCTGTCTTAAGAATTGACAGTAGATGGGCAGCCCCAGTGGCCCAGTGGTTTAGCGCCACCTTCAGCCCAGGGTGTGATCCTGGAGACCCAGGATCGAGTCCCATGTCAGGCTCCCTGCATGGAGCCTGCTTCTCCCTCTGCCTGTGTCTCTGCCTCTCTCTCTCTCTCTCTCTCTCTCTCTCTCTCTCTCTCTGTGTGTCTCTCATGAATAAATAAGTAAAATCTTAAAAAAAAAAAAAGAATTGACTGTAAACTACTCACTCCCCCCCCCAGTAGTATTAATGTTCTAAGATGGGCTTTACATCATACCCAAATCAAAGTAGTTCTCCATGGGAAGACTTGTTTTTAAATGGGATGTTTTCAACACCTTTTTAGCTGCTCTTTCATTACCACCGAGGATTCCAAATGTTATAGTTCCGAGGCGAAGCTGGAAATAATGCCAGCTTGGCTAATATTTAGGGTCATAAAATTCTGGATATTGGACAAGCTCTTAATTACTCTGAATCCATCTTTGTCCTAATGAAAGCTGGATTATATCCACTTTTAAAAAAAAAGAATTGGCTGTAGGACGTTTGTAAGGCTTACTAATCAGCACAGAAGGCTCATGAAGACAGCAGGTGGAGTGCAGGCCAGTGTTCAGAAACAAGAGAAAATAGTCGGTGGTAGAGTAAAGTCTCTCAGGGGAGCTCCCAGAGGGTGGCCTTTGGAAGCAGACCACTCTGACTTCAAATCTGAGTTCGGCCGCTTACTGACTTGGGGGAATTTTGAACAAGTTACTCATTTCTGATCTTCTCTCCCCATCTGCAAAATTAGAGAAAGAATACCTCTCTAATAGGTAGGAGAGGGGTATTTTTAAATGAAATAATAAATAAGTAAGGCACCTAACATATACTAGTTGCTAAAGAAACAGACTTTATAGTTGTTTCTCTTGGGGAAGGCAAAGCAGGTAGTAGGAAGTTAGGAGAGAAATCTGGGCAGAAAGGAATTACTCATTTTCCTCTGGGAAATGGGAGCTGGGAGTCAGTGCCTGGGGAGGCCCGTGCATAGTGCACCCGGAGATGAGGCTGCGCCCTAGCACTGGTCACATGCTGCCGGGTTCTAGAGTTACTCATACGCTGGTCAGGCGCTCTCACTAGACTCTGAGCCCTCAGATGGCAAGAGCTGTCCCTCGTGTCCCCCTGGCTGGCATACAATGGTGCTTATGAAATGTTGGCCAAATTCAACTGAATACGGAAATCGGGCCTGCTACTGGTGTGGCAAGTAGCAGTAACAGCACATCAGGAAAAGCAGAGGCCAGCACTCCCCTCTCTGAGTGCTTTGGTGATAGTGGGGAGTCCCTGTGTCTCCCCGGACAGGGAACTGGAAGCCAAGTCATCAGGCTTCCAAGTCCCAGGCCACGTCCTGCCACACTTCCAGTCCAGTTCCATCCTGCCACCTGCTTCCACCCCACCTCCCCATCCTTACCCTGCTTCTTTTTGGCCTTCCAAGCCTCTGCGGGGGCCAGAGGAGAAGCGAGGCCCCTGCGGCTGCTGAGGCTGTCGGGACTGGGCCAGGGGCTGGAGAGCCGGGCCAGCTGGGGTGGGAGACGCCTGACAGCTGGGGTCTTGGGGCTTGGCCGGGCCGGGGGGCCGGCAGGCAGCTCAGCGATGAGGGAGCCATAAAAAGTGCTGGTGTCGGGAAGCAGGGGCACACCAGGGCTTCGGGGATCCCAGGAGATCACTGTGGCAAGAACGACAGGAAGAATTACGGTGAGTGCATCCCACCCCACAATCCCCCCCGCCTCCAGGATCCCAGCTTCACTGGCAGGGCCCTGGCCCCACTGGGCATGCTTACGGGAGCGGCGACAGTCTAGTGGGTCCCGGGGGTCCACTCCCAGCCTGCTGTTGAGGCTGCTGCTGCTGCTCAGGTCCCGAGAGCCGGAGGTGGAGCGCCAGGTGTCTGCCAGCCAAGGGGAGTCACTGTGATCCATCCTGAGGCAATGGAGGGTGGGGGTGGGGCAGGAGAAACCGGGTGAAGCCAGAACATAATTGGCCAGGACCTCCAGCTCAGAGGGTAGCAGAAGGGTTTGAGTGGATGGTGGCAGCAGCGTTATTCTCCCTGCCTGCTAGCCCTCCGCAGACTCCTCAAGATCTCTGACCCTAACTCAGTGCTCCTTTCTTATCCTGGGACCAGGGGAAGTCCAAGTGGAGTGGAACTAGGAGGTATTCAAGAGAGACAGCCCGACAGCCCTGTGCCCAGACAAAGAGAGCAGACCTGGGGGCAGACTGACCCCATCTGCCGCAGGTCTACTAGCCTCTGGAAGCCCTGCTTCTTTATCTGTAAAAGGACGACATAAAAGCCTTCCATATAAGGCTGATGTTGTGAGCCCAAAGGAGGAAATGTGAGCTCACTCAGCTGGCGGGGCAGGAGTTGGCTCTGCGGATGCGACTTTCTCTGCCTCTAGCCTGGCTCCCTTTGAACTCAGGCTGGCTGCCTGAGTAATCTTTCAGGAACAGGGATGGGACCAGAGCAATTCTCTGCCCCAAACCTTCAGTGCTCCTTGTTTACCAAGATAGAGCCCAGCTGCCTAGCATAGCTAACGGGGCCTCTGGTGTCTGGCTTCCAGCTCCCTAACCTTATCCTTTACGCTCACCTGTCTTGCCCCCTATGTCCCAGCCAGACCAAATGGCTTATCTTTTCCCATGAACATAGCAGGCTACTTCTTGCTGCCCCTTTTGCCCTTCTCCTTCTTACCATCAGGGTAAACGTGGACTCTCCCACCTATATTTCCCCACTCCACTCATTCCACATACCTTGTATAAGTTTCTGCACTGTTTTAAAACAAGATTTATTTACTTATTTTAGAGAGAGAGAGTATGTGAGTGGGCCAAGGGGCAGAGGGAGAGGGAGAGATGGAGACTCCTCAAGCAGAATCCCTGCTGAGCACTCAAAACCATGACCTGAACGTAAATCAAGAGTTGGCCACTTAATGGACTGAGCCACCCAGGCACCCCATGTCCCGGCACTTCTAACACTGGATTGCACTCATATGCTAGCAAGGCTTTCTCTGCCTAGATTGAGAGTCCCTGGGGTGTAGAGCCTGTGCTAAAGAAATGAATGAAGAAAATAATCAGAATGGAATCCCCCTGGGGTGCCTGGGTGGCACAGTTGGTTAAGTGTTTCACTCTTGGTTTCCGCTGAGGTGTGACCCCAAGGTCGTGAGGTGGAGCCCTTCATGGGGTTCTGCGCTCAGTGTGGAGTTGGCTTAAGACTCTCTCTCTCCCTCTCCTCCTTCCCCCCATCTCTCTTTCTCTCTCTCTCTCAAATAAATAAATCTTTAAAAAGGAGAATGGAATCCCCCTCAAAGACAAGGGATAAAGTCCCAGGGGATCCAGAGGATGTTCAGGATAGAACAAAGCCCAGGAAGCAACTAGAAAAAAAAGGCCAGTGAGCACAGAATAACTCAGGAGCATGGCCCCAGACAGCTTGGAACCTGGCTCTGGGCTGAGACACTGGCAGCAAAATGGTGACTCAAGGGTTGGATGTGTCTGGCACAGAGTCGGTGCTTGATAATCTTTTGTTGAAAGATGCAGACTTGGAATGTAAAGCATTTCAGAGGAAATCCACTGAGATAAAGATCAGGAGCAGGTGGGCAGAGAGTGGAAATGGTTTTTTAGTGTAAAACTCAGCCAAGAAGACAAAAAAAGGATGTTTTCTTTCTTAGCATCTTGTCTCATAACCACAGACTCACTTTGGCAGCCCAAGACTTGAGCAGGTGTACCTGCCAGCTGACCCTGGTACTGAGACCGGGGAGAGAGGATCGCGAAGGTAGGGGCCGAGCGCCCTCTGCTGGAGCTGCGGGTGATGGTTGTGAAGGAGACACCCCTCAATAAGGGGGGTGCTCTCCTGAATGCAAAGGCCCTGCTAGGTGGACCCGGGGTTTATATAGAGAAAACTAGAAATCAGACCGCCCCTCCCATGCTAGTTATTCCCCACCTAGCAGAACGAGTCAGCAGGAGAGTGTAGTGTTAGTGAGAGGGGGATGCCAAGCGCACTGGATTAGGAGCTCCTAAAGCACCCCAGCTACTAGCAAGCAGTGTGGCTTTGGGCAAAATCACGTAAGTCATGAGTCTCAGTTCACTCAACTGTCAAATGGTGTCATAGGAACATTAACAAGTGAGAAATTAATTCTCACTTGGAGTTCAGGAGAGATTTGAGTGGTAGGATCCCAAAGTGCCTGGCAGTAGGAGAGACAGGATTCCTCCTCCTCTCTGTCCAGGCCCCACTGTCCCTCAGCCCCTCTGCCCCTCCCTCACCTCAAGCCCCTCCCCTTTCACCTCTCACCTGTGCTTTAGGATGGCGTCCTCACTGGTGTACCTGTACAGACCTGCGAGAGGGCAAAAGGAAGGCTGAATCCAGAGTGTCCAGCATGTGGCCAGAGATCTAAGCCCCTGTATTATTCTGCCTTGAACCCCCAGGAGTCCACTTCGGCCTCTCACCTGGGCCCAGGTGCACCCCAGCTCGGCGCCTGCGGTGGACACACACGGCGGTGCCCAGCAGCACCAGCCAGAGCAGGACACCCCCACCAGCAATCACTTCTGGCCGCCTCAGGGTGGCCCTCAGCTGTTCCAGAGTCCAGGGACCATCACTGAGCTCTTGGGTGGCTCGCTCCATGGTCCGCTCTGTGAGGGAATTTGAGCTCAGCAGGAGGGGCAGGTGGGTGATGTGGGGGTGGGGGCAGACCATGAACTGGAAGTGGGAGTGAGGTGGGAGGAGGGAGAGAGGGAGGAGGGAGGTGGGAAGGGGGGCTCAAGGGGCATGCAGGGGGCTGGTGGGCACTGCCCTCACCTAAAAGGAGGCAGACAGGGCTACTGGGAGGCCCAGTCCCGGCGCCAGTGACTGCAGCCACTTGTACGCAGTAGGAACCTGGCATTCGGGTGGCGATCTCCAGCTGGGTCTGCTCACCGGCCACGGTCCAGTTGGCTGGGGGCAGCGAGGTGTTGCCCAGGCTCCAGATCTGAGGCAGGAGTGGAGGTGAGCGCCCGTTCCCCCTGCACCAGTCCAGTAGCTGAGCCCTTCGTCTCTGGGCATGCAATCATCCTGCCCTGCTTGGGGCACCTTGGGGACATTCCCCCCACCCCATGAAGCTGTACTTCCTATGCCCTTCTCCCTATGGAGTGAGAGAGATTTCTCTCTCGAGACTGACAGAAGGGGAGCAAAAGCAATCTGCTCCAAGAGATGTAAGACCATGGTTCTCAAACCTCACTGTGCTTTAGGGTCACAGGGAGGGTTTAAAAAGCCAGGCTGCAAGGCCCATCCCTGAGTTTCTGATTCATGTGCGTTTCTAACAAGTTGTCAAGGGGCAGCTGGTCCAAGAATCACATTCTGATGCCGCAGCCTTAGAGATTGGGAGTCAGACACAGCCCGGTTTGATTCTTGTTCTGTTTCCTGCACCTGTGACCTTGGCCTCACTTGCCATGTCTGTAAAGTAGGGATAATAACCCGGGACGGACTATAAGAAAAAAATGAGATCATGTAGGAAAGCACTTGGCAGCGTCTGGCAAACCCTGGCTTAGCAACAGTGAGTTTCCCTTGTTTCTCGGCCCAGGGGCTGTTTCTCAGTGTCCAGAGCAAGGGCATGCAGGGCGCCAGGGAAGAGGGATGTCCTGGCACCACTAGGAAGGGGCGTGCAGGCTGTGGGAGTACCTGGTAGCCACGGATGATGCCATTGTGGTTTTCAGCAGGTGGTGGGACCCAGCTTACAAGGACACTGCCATTGCCAGGTTTTAAGGCCACCTCCTGGGGAGGGGCACTGGGCACTGCAGGGGAGGAGGAGAGGCTTTTAGGGGTGCCGAAGGGGGGGACACTAGGAAACAGAGCTGGTCTGGGGATGTGGTCACAGATTGCACTGATAAGAACCAGAGTTTCTTACAGCTCTGCTTGCCTGGCCATGGCAGGAGGGAGTCCAGGACTAGGACCCACCGTTCCCGCGGCCTGGAGTGGGCCAGTTGAGGGGCCCCCAGACAAGAAGGTGCCAGAGAGTATATTGCTGAGCCCTGAGGGCACCTGTCCCTGACCTTGCTCAGGCAGCCTCAGGAGCAGCACGTTGCTGTCAGGGCCTTGAGCCCGGCCAGAGGATGGTCTCACTTTGAACTCGTAGTCTTGGCCCCAAAGGAGGCCTCCAAGCTCCGCGCTTTGCCAGCCAGCCAGCAGGGCCTCCGCCCATGGAGCTCCCGGGCCTCCTGAGGCCGTCTGGACCCTGAAGAGAGCTGTGTAGGACTGAGCAGGTGCTGCAGGGCCGCTCACCTAGGAAAGAGTCCAGAGGGGGGTGGGGGGTCAAGGTGTTTTAAGACCAGCTCTTCCTTGAGCTCTGGACTGGCACCCACCCCTGGGTCCGGGGCCTCACCTTCCAGCTGAGCCACACAGCAGGCTCAGGCTTGGAGCTCTTTGCAGGGTCTGGGTTCAGCAAGGTCACATTTTCCAGCTGAATGTGCACGGCCAGCAGCTCCAGAGGCTTCTTGTAGTCCTGGGGCTCTGTGGGGAGCATAGGGCTGGTCTGGGGCCTCTAGGCCAGAGGATGAGATTGAGGAGTGAGATATCCCCCAGGCTTGGAGCAACCCAAAGTGCTAGATTTCCCAGTCTAGGGCACTCCTATTTCTATTCTAGGATGGGGGGACCTCCCTTTAAATGGGGTCCTCGTCACTCTGATTCTGATCCCAGGTTGATGCCCACAGACCCTAGCCCCAGCCCAAACCAGGCCCTAACTTTTGCTGACCACCCTCGCCTTACCCTGGACAGATACCCTGGCTGCCCGGCTCTCCCGTTGTCCTGCGCTGTTGGTGGCCACGCACATATAGGTCCCTGCATCGCTCTTCTCTGCTCTTGCCATCTGCAGGGAGCCCCTGGAGACCTGTCAGGGCCAGGTGCTTTGTGAAGTCTCCCGTGTGGGGAGAGGCTCTGATTCAGGCCTCCCTGCCTTCCCTTCCTTAAACTCTGCAGGAGACATAGGGCTAGGGTGCGGGTCACTCCCTCCGGGTGTGCCTAGTTCTGCTCTGGGCCAGAGGAGGTATGGGGAAGGGGGCTACACTCACCGAGTGCCGCCCTGGCCGTAGGGCCAGGGGTTTGCCATCTTTCCACCACGAGACTGTGGGCTCTGGGTGGCCCCAGGGTGGCCCACACTCCAGAATCACCTGCTCACCCACAGTGGCCACTGTATCCTGAGGCTGGGTCTGGAAGTCCTCCCGAAGGACTACAGAGACGAGGGCGGGTCAGCAGGGACGAGTGTCCAGTGCTCCCTTCCACAAGGCCCTGCCTCAGTGCCTCTGACCACCCTCACCCCATTCAGCTTTACCCACCTCTTCATCACCTATGTTCACTCTTCAGAGCCCCCCTCCTCAGTTCTCCCAGCCCAGAGGTCCCCCCAGGTGTCCCCCACCTGGGGCCTCCCCTCCCAGGCCTTACCAGCCACAGACAGCCGAGCTCCTCGGCTGACTGCTGTGCCCAGCCTGTTGCTGGCCTCACATGTGTAGATGCCCAGGTCTGTGGATGGGGCCTGGTCGTCGTGGGCACGTCCCCGCGCAGGGGGCCGCAGCAGCAGGAGCGTCCCATCAGGAAGGAGGTGGTGGACGTCTGGGGGCACCATGCTCAGGGGTTGCCCATTCAGCAGCCAGCGGATGGTGGGGGGTGGCTGGCCTGAGGCTCGGCAGCTCATTTTGGCGGGGCCAGGGCCCTGAAGCAGCTGGTCCTGGGGGTGGACTAGAATCTGGGGTGGGGAGTCCTGAGCTGTGCCTCCTGGAAGGGAAAGAGGGACAGAGCCCAGTCTCACTACCAACAGGATCCCCCAAATCCCTGAATATCTTTTCTGCCTTTTCTTGCCTGAACATGACTTCCAATAACAGCCTAGCCGGGAGGGGAGGCTGTCTCTGGCTCCCACATACATCACCATCACCATCATCATCACCATCAACACCATCATCTCTACCGCAAAAGGGAAGCAAAGGAGCAAGAAGGCCCTTCACCCCTTGGCCAGGCCTTGTATCAAGCGAGCAGGGGCTAGGAGAGGGGAGGGCTGCACTCACCCGTGACAAGCAGAAGCAGGAGAGGCAGGGGCCCCAGGGGCCCAAGGAGGCCTGCTCCTCCAGAGCCCATGGCTGCTCTTGGGCCTCTATCCTTGTCCCAGGCACTTTGTCCTGCTGCTCTGAGCTCACAGCGGAGGGAAGGAGGGGCGGGGTGGGGTGGTGGTGGTTGTTTGTGACTGAGACTCTGCCCCAGGAGGGAAGCAGCTTTGAGGAAACCCATGCTTCCTGCCTGGCCCTCCGTGCCTTGGAGAACTGGGAGGGGACCAGCAGAGAGAAACTCTCTGCCCTTGACCCTTTAGTCATGACCCCTGACTCCAGCTCCAGCCCTAAGGTTTACCTTGTGGTCCAGTCTGGGATTTTCTAAAGGTGATCTTGACACTGATGTGATTCTAAATGCAGCCCTCAGCCTCTGTTTAAACCTTGATGCTAGTTCTGGTCGCTTGGCTCTAAGCACTTTCCTGCTAGAGTGGAATGGAGACCCGCGGTGGAGTGTCAGGGCCCGGCATTAAGAAGCTGAGGGTAGAGAAAAGTGAGCCAAGGTGGCCAGGGGGAGGGAAGCAGGGACATGTTGTCATCCCACAGCCCGTCTCCCCAGGGATGGGGAGTGGGGGGGGGGCGGGGGGGTGAGCAAGACAGAAGATGGGGAGGCTTTAGGGGCTCTGGGACAAGCTGGGAGGTGCCCACAGTCAGCTTGGAGACAAATGAAATAAGCTGTGTGAGACCTTGGCCGAGTTCCTTCATCCTTGCAAATTGGTTTCCTTATCTGTAAAGTAGGACTAATAGTAATAATCCCCACCTTGAGGGCTGGAGTCAGAATGAGATGTGTTTGTGCCTGAAATCGCTTTGAACAGTGCCTATTGCACTATAAGTGATTGGCAAGGGTTGGCCAAGGTTGTTATTGATTTGTTTTTATGCTCATGCCATCACCCGAACTATTTGAGCATCCTCGGCAGGGATAGTCTTCAGGCTCCAGAAAGATGGTCTTTCCAAGCCCTGGAAGCTTGTGTCTACAGCAGCTTCTGAACCTGCTCACCCTGCCGCTCCTCCCCACCCCCTCTCCCAGAGAGAGGCTGCTCTCCCCTCTCAGAGCCCAGCTCCTGTTTACAGGTCTCTTCCTCCCAAATCTGGAATCTCAGCCATTTCCTGGAGCTGTTCCCGGAAGGCCAAGGCCAGGCGCTGGGGCTCAGCGGAAGAGTGTCCAGCCTTTGTTCCACATTGTGCCTGGCCAGCTCCTCTGTGGGGCCCCTAAGGCAGCTGACTCCCTCCCTCCCCCCCCCTCCCCTTCCCCGCCTGGCCTCAGTGCCAGCCCCAGCCGCAGTCCTAGGCCTCCCTCACTCCAAGACTGATAAAGACCATCACGGGGAGAGAACACCCTAGTCTCTGCAAGCGGGGCCCTTCCAGTGGGTGAAGAATAGACAGAGTGAGAGTAACACAGTGATAGAGCTGGAAAGGATAGGGGTTGGAGTTAGAGAGCAGAGTCCGGTTGGTATTTGAGAAGTGGAGGAGCTAAGGGCAAAATCCGAGGCAGGAGCATGGGCATATGTGTACCCAGCAGAGGGGAATAGATTTATGGGGCCAAGGATCTGGGAGGCCAGAGTGACGAAGGGGGGTGTTCATGGAGACACCTAAGTCATCCAAGGACAAGACAAGGAAGGATGTTGTGGGATGGATAGACTTACTGTGCCTACTGCCAACTGGGGATTTTCCCGGGTCCAGAGCCTCCAAGCCCATCTGACCCCCGATCGCCTGCTATCAGTAGTCTTTTTTTTTTTTTTAAATGATTTTATTTATTTTTTTGACAAAGAGAGAGAGAGTATGCACAAGCAGGGGGAGCAGTAGGCAGAGGGAGAAGCAGGCTTCCCACCAAACGGGGAGCCCAAAGTGGGAACTTGCGGCTGGCCCTGTCCTCAGCTGAGCGGGGATGGGCAGGTCCACAGTGAGGAGAGGTGCCAGTGCTGAACTGCAGGAACAGAGCCCCCGAGGGAGGCTGCAGCAGCCTAAGGAGCTGTCCCTACCCCACAGCCACATGCCTCACCTCTGGAATTGCCTTCAGCACGCCTGCCTCCCTTCCCAGACCCTGGAGAGCCAGGTGCTAAGAACTGGGCTGTTCCTGGGGGACATTAGGACTCTCCCCCTTCAGCCCAAGTGTCCAGGGCACTCAGGGATCCATGGGGTGATGGCCAAGGCGACTTCCCAACCGTAAGGTGTGTCTGGATGTCTCCTAGAGATCACAGTGCTCATTTCCAGCACTGGCCTCACAGCATCCGTATTGTCTCATTTCCACACGTTTAAGGAAAAGCCGACTGCATGAGTCATGCGGATGAGGTTAGTCAATGGGAGCTGTCTCCAGTTATTTCGAGGAAGCTCTGCTCCAGGGCCAGTGGCCAGTTTACATAGCATCTTCCCTTATCTCCCAATTTTAGAATTGTGTGTTTTTGTGAGTAATTTTTTAGTTGCTTATAAAAGGGGAGAGAGAGAAGAGGAATTCCCCCCTCCAGGGGACATGATTTTTCACTTCTGGCTCCTGGCTCCTGGCTCCTCTGGCTTCTTAGTCTATGTTTTCTGAAAACGCAGCCAGGGGTCCCTGCTGGGTAAGCTGGTAGGGCAAAATATATGAACTCAGGTAGGATTTGAAGTCAGTTACACTTAAGCGTAGATCCTAATTTCACCGGCAGAGATACCTTGAATAAGTCAGTCACATAACCTCTCTGACTCTACTTTCCTAATCTGTAAAATGTTTGTGTGAGGTTTATGGATCGAGGATGTGGAAGTACTTAAAAGATACTAGGTGTGGGGCAGCCCGGGTGGCTCAGCGGTTTAGTGCCACCTTTGGCCTGAGGTGTGATCCTGGAGACCCCAGATCGAGTCCCACGTAGGGCTCCCTGCATGGGGCCTGCTTCTCCCTCTGCCTGTGTCTGTGCCTCTCTCTCTGTGTGACTCTCATGAATAAATAAGTAAAATCTTAAAAAAAAAAAATACTAGGTGTCTATTAATTATCTCTTGAGTGCTCTGGGAATGCCATACCCCTGCCCTGACCAACACAGCCCCAGCTAGCCCCAGCTACACATAGGCCACTCTTTTGGTCTTGAGATCCCGCCCTTTTTGGCTTTCTTGTTTTGCTTTATTTTCTCCTCTTTGCTTAAGTCCGTTTGGTCCCAATCTCCAAATTCTCATTTTTGTTGCCGGACGCCAATGGCTGGAGGGAAACAGAGTCAGGAGAGGAGACAGTAATGGTCTCCTCTAAGCTGAATGGAAAAGTTGCTCTGATACTACCTCACTTGCATAGCATCTGTTCCCTAGTTCTGGTCCTATCGACGTCATGGGCAATTTCAAGGTCCATGGGGGAATCACGTTTAATACACTCAACCCTATAGTTTCTTGACCTTTTCAACACCAATCAATATGGGTCATCCCAGATCAAGCATTGGAGGTTGTACCAAATGGAAATTTCAAGGCTGCTAGCATCAACATTTAACCATCTGCTCACATGTCCAAGAAGATCAGTTACTGTACTTTGTGTTCAACCTGTCAGTGCCTTCCAGCCAAAGACCACCCGGAGCATACTTGTTATTGAACGTAAGGAATTTATTACTCCTTGCAGCTAAGGAGCGTGCACACCATGGGGAACCATACGGTGTCTCAGTAAGAGACACTTAACTCAGTAAAAAAACTCACTAGGGTGTTAGAAAGAACCTATTATAGGATTTGGGCTTTCACTGGGTGATTTTGGGAGGGTTCTAGGAAGTAGAGCTTTGCTCTAAATTGGGTGCTGTCAGGAATCATGGACAATTCTATGATTCTTTGCAGAAGAGTGTCTTTGATAATTTCTGTGCTACGTAGAAGATCAAGTGGTTCTTCTTCTTCTTCTATTATGAACAGTGCTGCCCCTAATGTTCATTTCATATGTCTCCCAGTATAACTATATGTGTTTAAGAGTTTCTCTAGGGAATAAATAAACCTAGTAGTAGAATTTCTGGGTCTTGGGCCATACTAATATTCAACTTTAGATGGTAATGATTGTTTTCCACATCAGCTGGTTGTATCAATGTCCTTGAGCCACATCTGCAGAACAGTTGGTAAACCTCTTAATTTTTGACAATCTAGCATGGAAAATAAGATTTTATTATTGTCTTAATTTGCATTTGCCTGATTGAATAATAAAGCTGAACACCTTTTCAAGTGTTTACCCATCATTTGCATGTTCTCTTTTGGGAAGTATTTGTCTCTATCTTTTGCTGATTTTTTTTTTTTTAGTGTCTTTTTCTCAATAACTTTCAGAAGCTTTACATATTCTGGATAATAATTCTCTGTGGACTAGAGATGTTGCAAAAACAAGCTTAGCCTTATATTTGCTCTTTTTTAATGGTGTAACAGATGTTCTTAATTTTACTATCGATATATCCACTTTATGTTTACCGTATTCTTTCTATTTTTGTAGAAAACCTCTTTTACATGAAAGCCAAAAAGATATTCTCCTGTATTTTATTCTGAAAATTCAAAAATCTCAAATTTAAGTCTTCAATCTATCATTAATTGATTATTTTATATGGCTTCTGTGTATATATATTTTTTCAGGTAGTCAACAATAATCCCAGCACTACCTATCTAGTGATCTTGTTATACATCAAATGTCTATATAGGTGTATCTTGTTTCATTTGTTTCAAATAGGCCTGTTTGTCTATTCCTATGTGAACATCCCATTGTCCCAATAACTAGAGCTATCTAGTAAATTTTGATATCTGGTAGGGTGAGACCCCTCACTTCTTTTTCAGAAGTGTTTTGGCTCAGGGGCACCTGGATGGCTCAGTTGGTTAAGCATCTGCCTTCAGCTCAGATCATAATTCCTGGATCCTGGGATTGAGCCCCACACTGGGCTCTCTGCTCAGCAGGGGCCAGAGGGAGGGTGTCTGCTTCTCCGTCTCCCTCCCCACCCCCAGCTTATGCTGTCTCTGTCTGTTTTTCAAATAAATAAATAAATAAATAAATAAATAAATAAATAAATAAATAATCTTTCAAAAAACTAAAACTAAAAAAATTTTAAAAAGAAGTGTCTTGGCTCTACTTGGGGCTTTAGCTCGCCAAGTGCCTTGAAAACCTCCCTGGAACTGATTGAACATGTAGGAAGAAGCGACATTTTATAACATCAAGTCTTCCTATTCATGAATGCATATACCTCTCCCTTTATTTTTTACTCTTTCTTACTGTCTTTCAACAAAGTCTTAAATTTTGCTCTGTATAGATGTTACCTATATTTTAACTTCATTTTTAGTTGACTTGTTAAGCAAAGATAGTTACAGTAATTCCTATCATCCTGTATACTTGTCCCTTTGCAATGCTTGTCACCCCTCCCACAAAAAAAGTGGAATCTTTCCCCCAACCCCTTGAAGCTCTGCTGGCTTTGTGAATCGCTTTGACCAACAGAACAGTGGAAGTGATGTGATGTGTGGAACTTCCAAGTCTAAGCCTCTAGAGGGCTTGCGGCTTCTGCTCTGGACCTTTGGAAACCCCACTCAGACTGCCAGGTGAAGAAGCTCGCTTTAGCCACATACAGTAGAGATGAGCTATTCTAGCTGAGGAGTCCTAAACCTACTGGCCAACAACCAGTATCAACCATCAGACATGTGGGTGAGGCCATCTTAGGCACCTAGATCCAGTTCAAGATAGCAGATGATGTGGTCACATAAGTGACCTCACATTAGCAGCAGCAAGTGAGTCACCCAGCAAGTCCAGTGCAAACTGCTGACATAAAGAATTCCAATTGGATAGAATAGCTGCTCTTTTAAGTTGCTCAGTTTGGGGTGGCTCATTACAAAGCAATAAAGAATGGAGATACCTTGATATCATGTCTTATAGTTTAAAGGTTCTTTTGAATTGTCTATGTAGGAAATCATATAATCCAAATACGACATTTTTCGCTTTATATTTCCCATCTTTATCCCGTTTTGTTTTTTTCTTGTGTTGCCAGGACCATGGTGACTACAGAGAGTGAGTGTGGATATCTTTGTCTCCTTCATTTTATTTTATATTTATTTTATATATGTATTCATGAGAGACACAGAAAGAGAGGCAGAGACACAGGCAGAGGGAGAAGCAGGCTCCCTGTGGGGATCCCGATGAGGGACTCGATCCCAGGACCCCAGGATCACAACCTGAGTCGAAGGCAGATGCTCCACCACTGAGCCACCCAGGCACTCCTGTCTCCTTCATTTTAAAAGGAACTCTTTGAATGTTTCACCATTAACATTGAGAGTCGCTATCAGTTTTTGTAGATACTATTTATCAGGTCTCAAAGTGGTTTTTTTTTTTTAAGTGTTCTTTTATTTTTAGTTTGTTTATAGCTTTTGATCATGATTAAGTATTAAATTCTAAAGGTTTTTTTTTTTTTTGCATCTCTTGAGGTAGTTTGTCTCTTTTAATCCATTAATGTGGTGAATACATCTTTTAATTTTCTGCTTTTTTAAAGATTTATTTATTTATTTGAGAGAGAGTGCGGAAGGAGAGGGAGAGGGGAAGCCAACTCCCTGCTGAGTGCAGAGCCCTTCATGGGGCTTAATCTCAGGACCCTGAGATCATGACCATGACTAGAGCCAAAAGCAAGAGTTGGATGCTTAACCGACTGAGCCACCCAAGCACCCATGACTTTTCTATTTTTAAATTATTCTTGCATTCTTAGTATTTAGCCAAAGGACCTGAAAACTTATGTCCACACAAAAATCTGCACATAGATGTTTACAGCAGCTTTATTTGTAATTGTCAAAATTTGGAAGTAACCCAGATGTCCTTCGTAGGTAAATGGATAAACTGGTTTATCAGAGAAGCACACATCAAAACCACAATAACACACCACCTCACATCAGTTAGAATAGCTATCATCAAAAAGACAAAGGGTGGTGAGGGTATGGAGAAAAGGTAACCCCAGTGCCCTCCTGGTGGGAATGCAAATTTGTGCAGACACTATGGAAAACAGTATGAAGCTTCTTTTAAAAAAAAAAAGATTTTATTTATTTATTCATGAGAGAGAGAGAAAGAGGCAGAGACACAGGCAGAGGAAGAAGCAGGCTCCATGCAGGGAGCCTGATGTGGGACTCGATCCTGGATCGAGGAATTGAAATCCATAAATCATAAAGACACCTGCAGTCTCATGTTCATTGCAGTATTATTCACAATAGCCAAGATACAGAAACAACCTGTTTCCATATTCATTCATCAATGGGTGGATGGAAAAGAAGATGCAGGATATTGTGTGTGTATGTGTATGTGTTTCATATATTTTGAAGTTAATTAATTAGATACCCAATTCAATTTTAATTTTTTTGGTGAAATAAATCTTTTAATATTATGTAGTTACCCTCTTCAGCAGACACTATTGAGGCTTCATTTACAATTCTTCAGAATTTACCTCTATGCTGAAGGCCACTTTCTGTTTGGGGACCATATCTGGACACACATCAGTGCAAGTTGGAAGCACCAGGAGCTAAGACCCTAAAAGAAGTCCTAAACTAAGGATGCATGGGGATTTGGTGGATCAGTCCCCAGTTGCCTTGCCTCTCAGTTAGGATTATCCTGGAATCTGTTGATCTAAAATCTGATCTCAATACTGTTCTTCCAGGGTCCCAGATAGCATTGGGCTCTGGTTTTCCCAAGTATTAACTGGTTTGATCACATGTCCTTTACTAACTTTGATTGCTTTCCTGATCCATTTCCTTACTATTCTATTCATCTATTTATTTCCTGAAATAAATAAATTATTTGGACTCAAATTCAAGGCACCTCACTTAGTCCTAATATTAAAGGAGGCCATCTATCTAACTGGGATACTTTTGGGAGTCAGAGGGCATACTAGTTGCTAGGGTAATCTGAGTAAGCCAGGGCTGTTTTAGGCAAACAGGGTGTAAGGTCATCCCACTAATTAGGGTTTTTGTCCCAAAGTCCATTTGTCTTCTGTTAATAGCTATGCCAGTTTCCTCTTGCTTGCTATTTGCCTGGTATATCTTTTTCCACTACTTTTTTTTTCTTTTTCCATTACTTTATTTTCAGTTTTTGCAAATCTTTGTTTTGAGTGTATTTCATTTAAACAGCATATAGCTAAATTATTAAAAACATTATCTAGGGGTGCCTGGGTGGCTCAGTTGGTTAAGCAACTGCTTTTAGCTCAGATCATGACTCCAGGGTCTGTCAAATAAACAAATAAAATCCTATATATTCCAACAGATTGCATTTTAACTGATGAATTTAGGCCATTTACAATTTATTTACAATTTAGCCTTGTTTCTACCATCTTATTTTTGACTTTCTATTGTTTCACTTTTTCTGTTTTTTCTTTTTTCTTGGTTTAGATCGTGTTTGTTTGGTTCTTTATTCTATTTTCCCTTTTATTGGTTTGGAACTTTACCAATTCTCTCAATCATTTTAGTGGTGACCCTGATAAGGTTGCCTTGAATATGTAATAAAATCTGAAGTTACTACCTTACCTATCTTCCCCTCCCCAGAGAATTCAAGGGCCTTACAAAAGTTTCATTCTGATAATGCCACCTCCCAATTTTTTAAAAAGATTTTTAAATTTACTTATTTATTCATGAGAGACCCAGAGAGACAGAGAGAGAGAGGCAGAGACACATGCAGAGGGAGAAGCAGGCTCCATGCAGGGAGCCCGATGTGGGACTCGATCCCGGGTCTCCAGGATCGCGCCCTGGGCTGAAGGCAGCGCTAAATCACTGAGCCACCAGGGCTGCCCTCCAACCTTCCAGTTTACATGCTATCATTTTCCTGTATTTTATTTGTCAAGTTTTGAAAAGTATAAATTAGATACTATTACTCATTTAATAAGACACTATTTAGATTTGCTAACCTATTTACCCACTATTCTCTCTTGTATCTCAAATCTTGCTTTTCCCCCTTCCCAAAATGTGTCTTTTAGGAGTTCTTATCATGTTGATGGAAAACTGTAGCTTTGTTCATCTGATAATATCTTTATTTTACCCTCATATTTGAGAGATTTCTTTAAGGTACAATATTCTGGGTTAATAGTTATTTGTGCTCATAATTTTGAACCACTTTCTAATGATTTCTATTATTGTTGTCTAAACATATAAGATCTATCTTTCCCTCTCTGGATGCTTTTCATAATATTTTTTCTTTGTCTCTGGTATGCTCTGGTTTTACTTTTGTGTTAAGTATGGAAATTTTAAAATTTATCTTCTGTTAATAACCTTCCTATATCCATATATTTATGTTTATAACGAGGTCTACAAAAACTTCAGTCATTACTCTTAAAATATTGTCTCTCATTTATCTTTCTATTCTTCCTTTTGAGTTCTTGACAAAATATGTGTTAGTTCTTTTCTTTGTGCGTGCCATATCCCTTACTCTCTTTCTCATATTTTTCATCTCCTTGTTGGTCTGTGCTTTACCCTGAAACATTTCTTCAGATATATCTTGCAATTGAATTAACTCTTTCCAGCTCTGCTTAATGTGCTGTTTAATTTTCTCATTTACAATTTTTATTTCAATAAGTCCTATTTTTTATTTACAAAAGTTCTATTTTGTTCCTATTCAACTTAATCACAAAGTTTGACAGTCTCTTGTTGCTTGTTCATTTCTATAATTTTGTTTTTCATTTCTTCAAACATTTCATAGTTATTTTATATTCTATATCTGATCGTTTTAATATTTGAAGGACTTACTGGTCTAAATCTACCATTTCTGTCTTCTGACTCTCACTTATGGTGATTTGTTTCCTCTTGTGCTTAATGGCCTTTTATGGTCAAGTTGTTGATCTTAATCTTTGAAAATTTTAGGAGATGCTTTTCTCCAGAGAGGATGTGCACTTTTATTTTGGGAGCTTGTGACTCCTTTCTAGGATGCCAACTCAATCCAGGAGTCTCAGGCTCTGCTCCCCCATCCTGCCGACTGGCCCAAGTCTAGTCTTCCATTACGAGGCTAAAATAAACATTTGCTCCCGGATAATCCAGATTTTCGCAGTGCTAAATAGTCTGGACTCACCTTATACTTCCAAGTTTCTGTACGTGCTGCTCCTGCTCCCTGGAATAGGTGTCCTTTCATCCTTTTTTTTTTTCACCTGATTAATCTGTCTAAGACTAAATTCAGATCTGTTCTCCTCCAAGATACTTTTGCTGACAACCCCTAATCTAGGTTAGATGATGCTCTTACATGCTCTGTCAGAACATGCTGTAGCTACTTCTGTCATGGCATTTTTCACACTGTGTTGTGATAACCTGCTTACTCATCTGTCCTCCTTCGTGGGGCTGTCATCTGGGTAGGGGTCATGGCATAGTCACACTGTTTCCTTGGTGTCTTGCACAGGACCAAGTCCATGGTATATTAACATGTGTTTGTTGAATAAATGAAAGCATTGCAATGAATGCATGAATGAATGAATGGGTGAGTGAGTGATGATTTTGGAGTGGACAATATGGGATTTGCACAGAGGGTGACGGATGATGAAGGAAGATGAGAAGAAAAGGGAAAAGGGAAATGCCTGGCATTTTTAAGCTGCTTGTTGTGTTTTCCTTGCTGAAGTACAATAAAATTGTCATTTCATTTCATCAAAAGTTTATTGAGCATCCAGTATGTGCTAGGCACTCTGCTAGATGCTGGTAATACAAAGATGAAGATCAAAACAAACCAAAAACCAAAAGCAAAACCACTTCCTTACTTTCCCCCCCGCCCCCCTGGATTTAAGGCAGATTTGGCTTGAGCCTGGGAAGCTGGCCCCTCAGGGATTCAGCACCAAGGCATGACGTGTGGCATGCTCTCACTTCCTCCTCACTTCAATGCTGTCTCCCAAGGCTGAGCAGCTTGTACCCCTCCCCCAAGTCCCACACCTCACACCTGCCTGAGCAACTGTCCCCTGCAGGCGTGATCTCATTCTGGATGAGGCACCTGGGAAAGTTAAGGGAACAGTTCTGGCTAGCTAAGGGAAGCTGCGAAGGCACACCTACTCAAAGGAGCCTGGAGAAGTGCATAGGGACAGGGAGCCAGGAGGGGCATGCTGTCGAGGTAATTGGCCCCTGACGGGGGGGGGGGGGGGGGGGGGCAATTAGAAATGTTGTTGTCCTTGGGGCTGGAACAAAACCTGCCCCATGTGGAATGGTGGGGAACACAGGGATTTCTCTGTGGGATGGTGGAGAGTCAGGGCTGGAGCATAGGAGGTTGGGGAGGGGCCAGGGATGCAAGGGACTTGGATGGGCATCAGGGAAGAGAAGTTAGAACACAGAGGCCCTCCTTCTCTTTCAGCTTTTTAATTGCCATCACTCCTCACACAGTAGCTTATTGTCTCTCCTGCAATCTGTTCAAGAGGCGGTGACATAGGCACGGTCTGGCGATGCCATGGCCCAACCTCTCCGTATTCTACATTTGTGTGATGAGAGAGTCTGCCCTTGTCCTGTTTCCTGGGATCTGAGCAGCTGGGAGCAGGACAGGTGGGAGTCTGGAGGCCAAGGGTTGCATCTTGTCTCCCTGCCATCCTGGGGAGCAATTAGCTGCCCCCCTTCCCTTGCCCACGATTACTCTGCAGACTTGAACCTTACTCTCAGCTGAAGGAAGCCCAACCACCTTTCCCAGGGATAATGATTGTTTGAAAGGCTTGTTTTGTAAGGAAGCCAAGGAGAAGGCATAGGTGTGAGGGTTTAAAAAAAAAAAAAAAGTTCTTCACTTGATCTAGCTTTCTGGGTCAGAGGAGTGAGAACTTCCTTCTCTATTGGACTAGAGACGGAAAGAATGCTTGGTACTCCAGTGAGGGAGGTTTTGGGAGGAGGCCAAGCTTGAATCCTTTGCCCTTGCTAGGGCGCAGGTCAGGGGGTCAAAAGAATGAACTTGACTCCTGCCTCACCAACCGGTAGGTACCCAGAGAAGGGTGCTCCAAGGCACTGCCTTCACAGTGATTCCCGGGGTGCTCAGAATAGTCCTCTTCAAACCTAGGTTCGAAGCCGGCCTCTGACTTCCCCTAGTTTAGGACAGTTGTCCCTTTTGGGCAAGTGGCCTCTCTAAGCCAAAGAGAAAAAGCCAAAAAGAAAAAAAAGTGTCCCGGGAACCGGGCGGGAAGGAGGGTGGGTGGAAGCGCAGAGCTCCCTAGGAAGGGCACGGGATAGTCCCGGGGGTTAGGTTACTGTTGTTAGTTTCCATGAGACCCTGGGTTGGGGGGGCTGGGCCGGAAATTTAATAATCTATACGGTCCTAAGAGGGCACAACCCCGCCCACCGAGAACACAGCGGGTGGCCCGGGAGCCAGCGGCACGGTCTCACCTCCTGAGCCCCCCCCCCCGCCCGCGGTGCCCACGCTCGCCCGCCAGCCGGACCCGCGCGCCCGGGCGGGGCCCTCCGTGGTCCGCTGCGGGCGGCGGCCGCGCTCCCCCCGGGCACCGGGCTCGGCCGGGCGCCCCCGGGGGTGCCGAGGCGGCTCAGGCGCTGATCTCCACCGGGCTGGCCTCGTCTTGCTCGCGGAGCAGGTGCACGCCCGCAGTCCGCAGTGAGCGCGAGGCGCTGCGCGAGCGGCCGGGCGAGCCGGGGGCGCGGGGCGGCGACGTGTGCGTCCGGCCGGTGGCGGGGGAGCGCGCCGGGGAGCGCGGGTAGCGGCGGGCGGAGCGGATGGGCAGCCCGGGCGAGCGGCCGGGGACGCCCGGAGACACGGAGTAGCCGGGCGGGCCGGGCTCGGCGGCGCCGCGGGGCTCGGCGGCGGGGCTGTCCTCGGGCTCCGGGGAGTCCTGCGGGGACACGCGGCGCCGCGGTTGGCTGGGCGAGGCCGTAGCAGGGCGCCCGGCGGGGAAGGGCCCGGGAAGAGCCGCAGCGCGGACGCGAGGGCCCTGCGCCCTGCCGCCGCGCTTCCCGCCTGTCCTGGACGGCCCGGCCCGGCCGACCTAGCTGCAGGACGCGAGCGAGGAAATGGCCCGATCGGTGCCCAGAGACGGGGCTTGAAGCCGAGAGCTCCCACGGACGCGCATCCCCTTGTTTGACCCTGGGCGAGCCGTTGCACCTCCGCCAGCCTCAGTTTTCCTATCCCTAAAGTGGGGGCGGCGGGGGCGGGGCAAACACTTCCCAGGGCTAATCTGAGTGAAGAGGCACGGGGTGGTGCGGCTGTCCGGCGCCAGAACCTGGCAGGGCCCGCAGCAACCGCTCACCTTGTCCTTGAGGATGTACAGCGCCATGGGGTTCTTCCGCTCCTGCTCGCCGCCTCGCGGGAGGGTGTCTGCTGCACAGGGCGGAGAGTGGGGTGGCTGGCCCCGTGGGGAACCCTTTCTGCCAGCCAGCGCCTACACTCTTTGCTCCCCAAGTGGCCAGTCAAGGCCCCGCCACAACCTCCACCAAAGGATCCAGAATCCCTGGGGTCCTACCTTGGCTGCACCTTTCCCTGCTCTGCAGTCTTCGTACAGTTGGTGGAGGAAGGGGCCCTGCAGAGCTGGCTTCCTGGTGGCCCAGTTCTGCCTTTTCCCAGCAGCCCACTGATCTGAGTGACGATGGGATGGGTGAGTGGGTGGCTGGGAGCTCACCTTCTGGTTTCAGACGGTCATCATTCTGATCCATATATTCCAGGGAGTTTTGCTTCTCCAGCTTCCTCTTCTTCCTGCAAATCAACCCAGCATCCTCTGAACAGAACTGTTGAGTGTGAGCCGGAGAAGGCCTGGGGGCAGGGGCACAAGAGGAATCTGGTGTCGGTAAAAGAGGCCTTGTCACGGGAGGATGGCGCCGTAAGCTTTGGATTGAGTCACATTTAGGTTTGCATCCTGAGTCTGTTGGCTGGCATCAGGGGCAAGTCACTTAACCCATCTGAGTCTCAGTGTTATTATTATCTGTAAACTGCAGATAATCGTACTTAGAAGGTGGTTCATTAGTCACAACCAGCGTGCCCAGCCCACAGAAGGGTGCCCTGCAAGTGAAACCCCTGTTAGGGCGCTGGGGCTGTTGGGAGTTGGGAGCACAGGAGGTGATTCCGTACTCAACACATGCAGTGGTTAGATGGATCTCCTGGGAAGAGGTGCAGGGCCCTCTGCGGGGATAGGCATTTAGGAGACTAAGAAAAGAATAGGGCTTGGGGTGGTATCAAAGGATTAGGGTGCTCAGGGTGTGGAACTTGGGGAGTTACCCAGACTTTTTGGAGGGTTTCCAGCAGGCACAGACTGTCACCAAGGTCACAAGAAGGAAGATGCCTCCTGTGGACAAGATGATGTAGAGGGAGCTTCTTCCTAGGGAGAGAGAGAAAGGCAGAGAGGTGGGAGAGACTTTAGAGGGGCAGCGAGTATAGTGGGGAAAGCTCTTGCAGGGAGAAGGAGGCCCAAGCAGCAGGGCTGGCCAGTGGCGGAGCTTGCTGAGCCCGCTTCCCACCCTTTGCTGGCCTCCACGGAGAGGTGGCCCATCCCTGCCTGTCTCTCCCCATCTAGGGGCACTCCTTCTGGGGTGTCCTCAGTCCCTTGAGGTGCCTGCCTCTTGGGATTTTGAGGCCTGAGGGTGAGCAGACAGGGAGACTCACGGTATACGGTGATCTTGATGGGCAGGCTGCGGCCCTGGCTGATGGGGTTCTCCACCACGCAGCTGTACAGGTCATCGTCCTCCATGAGCACGCGGGTGATGGTGAGCACCTTGTGGTCGGGGGACAGGAGCATTCTCGAGTCATTGAGGAGAGGCTTGCCGTCCTTCAGCCAGGTGTAGCTGGGCTTGGTGCCATTCTCGTGGGAGCAGTTGAGGGTGAAGGCCTCGCTGAGCTCCAGCACGGTGGTCGAAGCCACTAACACCTGTGGCCTCGAAATGGGCACTGAGTCCCAGCGGTGGGGGAAAGGGAGTCTGTGAGCCGTGGGCCAAGCAGCTTCTCCCCTCCCCTTCTTGACTCCCTGCCTTCCAACACAGTGCAACTCAACCTGTGGTCTGAGAAGCCCTTCAGGGATCATCCGTCCAGTCTTTCCCCATCATCCACCCATCTGTGCATTCGTTGAGCCCCTACTCAGTACAGAGGATACAGTGCTGAACAAGACAGCAAGGTCCCTGCCCTTACAGACCTTCCCTTCACTCTCCTCAAATGCCCCTTCGAGATGTCTTAAACTGGCCCAGGCCGGAGCGTATTTCAGTTGGCCTCAACCTAGGTCCAAATGTCTGGGTTGAAGTATCTGCTCTGTCATGTACTAGCTGCGTGACTTTGGGCAAGTTACTCAACCTCTTTGTGCCTCAGTTTCTGCATCTACAAAATGGGGATAATCATATTAGCTAGGCCTACATTATTAGGAGCATTAAATGGGTCAATGTAGGTGAAACCCTTAGAATAGTCTCGGGCACATAGCAAGCACTCTACAGGCGTTCGCTGTGTCCTATCTGCCGAGTTCGAATCCTGATTGTCTCACTCTCAGCTGCCAAGAGGCTTCTGTGGGGGTGTTCCCCGGGTCTGGCTGCCCCAGTCCCAGGCCTCAGGCCTGCCTCCTTCCCTGCCAGAACACTTTACCATCTACAGTGAGGTTGATGGTCTTCTCTCCAGTGAATGTGTCATCTGTGATGGAGATCTCAACCTCGTAGGTGCCCTCGTCGGCCAGCTGCAGGTCACTGAGGAGCAGGGAGCCATTTTCAAAGAGGCGGATGCGGTCTCGGTAGTCAGGCCGTAGGGTGCCAATGACCTCTGTGCCGATGGACTGTACCACGGTCACTGGCTTGTCCCGCTTCAGCTGCCACTTCACCACGGGCTTGTCACTGCTGGTGCTGCTGTACTGCACGGAGAGCAGGGCTGACTTCCCCACCGTGCCATGGATCAGGCGCACTGGGCTGGTGATGTTCACCCCCTCCAGGGGCTCTGTGGACAGAGACCCATGGGGAGAGGGCAGTGTCAGGCCCTTGGCTTCCCACCCCTCTCCCCCATTTATGTCCTCAGATGTCTTCCTGCCTCACCCTCTGGGCTCTTCACTCCATGTCAGTCCTTCCTTCTTACCCTTCGATGCCATCTCTTCTCCTGCTATAGCTCTGGAACCTTCTGATCCACCATCACCCCTCTTACCCATCCCATTGCCCTCGGTCCTTCTTCTACATGGTCCTCTGCCTCTGGTGGTTTTCTCTGTCGCCTTCCTCTTGAGGAAGACCTCCAGTTAACCTAACACTATGTGCTCCATTCACAGAAACATTGAGTATTTCGCCTGTGACAAGTACTGTTCTACGTCCTTGGGATGCGTCAATGAGCAAAACAGACAGACATGGACCTCAGGGTGAATTTGTCAGATTTGCTTCTTGATTGGGGATTGGGAAAGTAGGGAATGGAGCAGCATGGGAACAGAGGTTCATAAAGAAGGGAGTGTGGCACAAGGCAGTGCCAATAAAAGGGGGAGTTTAGGGGCCAGGAGACAACTAGACCATTCTTCATTCACACCAAGAGTCTTCTCTTTCCTTACCCCAGCTGGATGTAGCACTTTACTAGGCCCACCCAGGCCTGAATAGTCCTGCAGATGAGTAGTTGGTTTTGGAAATACACCCAAGATCCAGCCCAACCTGCAACCCCTAGAGAAGAGGGATTTGGGATGGACAGAACAAAGTGGTTCGAATCAAGAGGCCTTGGAAGATTGGGCTCCACCATTTACAGGCCATGCGGACCTGGGAAAGCCATCGTTCCAGGCCTCATTCTTCTCATTTAGAAAATCAGGACATGACAATTACAAGAACAACTGCCTTACCAAGCTCACGGTGGAAAAGGACAGTACTTCAGTTATCATTGTGTAGTGGAAAGAACACAAGAGTGAGCATCAGAGACTTAGGCTCTTATTGTTGACTTAGGACCTAGAAGAAGTCATGTATCTGTTTGGGACTCAGATAGGTGAAATAAATGGCAAACTGGATGTTACATCCATTTGTTCCCACCCTGCAATTCTGGGATTTTACCATCTTGTCTAATGGTTGGCCCATCTAGAGATGCATCTTGTATTTCACAAATCTTTTAGGGGCTTTAGGGGCCTGAACAGATGCCACTCACTCATGTTACAGGGCCTTGTAAAGCAATGTGACCAAATGAAGGTCTTCTGGAGAGGATGTAAGTTGGGAGCAGGGCTAAGTTTAACTAAACAGACACAGGTCAGGCTTTCAGTCACTCTGCACCCCCAGCTGCTCTCTCTCTCATCACTGCCTCTCAAGTTCCCTCTCTCATCTTCCCACTCTCCTACTCTGCTGTTTAAACTTGGGGGAAGTGGGGCAGCCCTGGTGGCTTAGTGGTTTAGCACCGCCTTCCACCCAGGGTGTGATCCTGGAGACCCGGGATCGAGACCCATATCAGGCTCCCTGCATGGAGCCTGCTTCTCCCTCTTCCTGTTTCTCTGTCTCTAATAAATAAATAAAAAATCATAAAGTAAATAAAATAAATTTGGGGGAAGTCATGTTGTGCCCTTCCCTCCCTTATTCTTCTTCATGTGCTTATATGACCACATTGAACCAGGAGGAAATTAAACTAAAAGGTGAGTTGTGGAGATTAAATGTAATAAAACTATTCAGTCCATTTTTGGAATAAGTTCTTTGTTGTTAAGGAGTGTGGTCGTCACCTTTGGAAAGGATCAAGGAAAGGCTAATTGCTATTCTTTCACCTTTCACCTTGTACCTTTCCTCCTCTGTATCATGAGGTCATGGGACCACATGATCACAAGGGGTCTTCTCAACTCTGACATCCTATGATCCATTATGCCAGGTATGTTAGAATCATATCTAATTGTGGAAGAAACTATTCAAATGATGAAAGCTGCCAGATGTATGAATATGATATGCTTGTTTGTTTTTTAAAGATTTCTCTATTTTAGAGAGAGTGAGAGAGCACATGAGCGAGCAGGGGAGGGACAGAGGTAGAGAATCTCAAGCAGACTAACCCCTGAGCATGAGGTCCAACTTGGGGCTCAATCTCACAACCCTGAGATCACAACCTGAGCTAAAACCAAGAGTTGGTTGCTTAACAGGCTGAGTCACCCAGGCACCTCTATGCTTGTTGTTGAGAGGAGTCTTGATTTGGGGGATGTAGAATGAACAAAATCAAATATTTTTAAATGTTTTTAAAATTAAAGATATACTTGTTCCCACAAAACCATGTATAAAAATAATACATAAAATCTAGTTCTGGCTCCCAAATTTGGTAGAAGAGGTGGTAGGGACTAGACTCCTGTCCTCCCCAATAATTGGGATGCTACTAGGAATCCCTCTGGCTCTGTGTATCAGACTGAAATCCATTTGATCACATAATACATAAAATTTCTTCCAGCTTTCAGTTTCTGTGATTATTTAGTTGGGATTTCCTGCTTAGCAACTGCTAGGTCCCAGGCTTGGCTTGATTTAGAAAAGCAAGCTTTCAGATTTCCCTGAATAGGCAAATAGACTTCGGTATGTGTGACTTGAGGTGGCCCTGAAAAAAGTCACTGAGTTTCATTAAAGGCCATGGTGGTGATGAGCAAATGGCTGGGGAACCTCTATTCAGGACCCAGTCTGAAGCAGCGGGGTCTGTGCATGAGGGTTGTATATGCAGAACCGTCCTGGGGTTCAGCAACCCCAAGCATCAAACTTTGACAGTTCTCATTTCCTCTTTCCAGGAGGCTGGGAAGTGACAGTCCTAACCTTAAGGGGAAATGGAAGGGATTCCTCCTCCCTGGCCCTCCCTCGAGCTTCCCCTGTGTCCTATCTCTCCTATCGCATACAAGGTCCTACTGCTCCTTTTGTGATGTCTTCCTAGTTCTGGTCAGTTCTTTCTGTCAATTTAAACTTGATTCTTCTCCATAAAAACATTGGGAAAGTGACAGCATATGGATTGCCCTAGGTTTCACCCCCCTCTAGGTGGGCACCTTCCTCACGCACAGGAATGCAGGTATGCCCACGAATCTCAAGGATGTATGTACACATGTTCAGAAGTGAATGGAGCAGTCTTTCTCAAAAGCTGACAAAGAGTATTTTGCTGAGCAAACACCATTTCTAAAAACTCTAGCCAAAATTGGAGTTGGTATTAAGTTCAGGGTTCTACAACTTTCAAGGGACACAGAGAACTGGGACAGGTGCCAAAGCAGGACACAGAAATGAGGAAATGGCTAACAACTACGATCCATAGTGGAAATAAAAGGGACTAGGGCTATTTGACCTTGAGAAGTGATTAACTTAATCATGGTCCTTGAGTCTCTGAGGCATCATTGTGTAGGAAGTCTCTGTTCCCACAGGAGGCGGAACAAAAGGAAATTGACATCACAGCAAGATTTACCTGTCAACTTAAACTGGGCCATGCTGGTGGGTGGCCCCTCTCAAGTAGGATTTTGAACAGGAGTGACACCAAGGAATGTTAAGTTTTAAAGTATGAGAATGTACGTACCAGTAGCCTTGGGTTTCCTTAATAGCCTCTCCCTTTAAGGAAACCATCACTTACTCATTTTTATGTGCTTCTTTATGCTTAGCAAAGTTTTCCTTTTGCCAGTGTTTGCCTTAAATTTTCCTTCTAAGAGTGTCAGTGAGACGGTGCCAAGCACATATTCTAGGGTTTGATCTTTATACACCTAGTCTCGCTAACACCACGGGCTGCTGTTATATCCTTTCTTATGGTTTTTTTTTTTTTTTGGTCTTATTTGGGTCTGTCACCCCAAGGAGGTCCCTTCGGCCATCACAGATACCCTTCTCTGGCTTTTCTTAAATTCTATTATTTCTTTTTTGAGATGTGGTGACCAGAATTTAATCTGTGCCACAGCATGGTTTTCTAAAAGGAAAATATTTTGCTTTCTGCTTTTGGCTTTTAGTATTTTTCTTAGTGAATGATGCTCTGAGAACAACCCCCTCCTCTGCCGCTGTCCTATAGGTGCACCACTGATTGCATACATAATGAGGTTACTGTGTTGGGTTCTTTTTTTTCTTTTTTTAAAAAGATTTTATTTATTTATTCATGAGAGACACAGAGAGAGAGAGAGAAAGAGGCAGAGACAGAGGCAGAGGGAGAAGCAGGCTCCATGCAGGGAGCCTGATGTGGGACTCAGTCCCGGGTCTCCAGGATCAGGCCCTGGGCTGACGGTGGCGCTAAACTGCTGAGCCACCTGGGCTGCCCCTGTGTTGGGTTCTTATGTTGGTGTACTCTTGAGGCCTTCAAGGGCCTTCAAGAGTGTGAAATCATTTTAAATGTCAATCACTCAGGAACATAGGAGAAAGTCAGGAAGCAGAAGTTGTGAAGAAGGCCCTTGGCATACAGGAAGAGAGGTGTCTTTGTACCTTTTTATACCTACTTTTGTATCAACCTTAAAGAGTGTAGATGTTCAGTAAATGTGTATCTAGCTAATAGGTATTAAGATAGCACGCAGATTTACCCTATTTTAGATCAGAACAAGCACTATTGTTTTTGTTTTGAAATTTTTATTCATTTATTTGAGAGACAGCAAGAGAGAGAGCATGAACAGGACAGAGGGAGAGGGAGAAGCAGACTCCCCACTGAGCAGGAAGCCCAATGCAGGACTCAATCCCAAGACCTTGGGATCATGACCTGAGCTGAAGGCAGACACATAACTGACTGAGCCACTCAGGTGCCCCACAGACATTATCATTAAGCTGTCAATTCACCAAAACTGACTTATAAATTTAATATAATATCAATCAAAATCCCAGGAGATTTGCTGTGTGATAGTGCACAAGAATAGACAAACAGATCAGTGCAATAAAATAGAGAGCCAAACAGTAAATTTATATATGATCACTCAACTTATGACAAAGGTGATCCTGCAGTGTTCTGGGGAAAGGATTCTTTTGGCAATGAATAGTGCCAGGCCATGTAGGAAAGATGGTCTTACCTCATACCTTACACAAATATTAATTCTGGATGGATTGTGGATCTAACTGTGAAAGGTAAAATACTATTTTTAAAAAAAGAAAACATAGAGAATATCTCCACAACTTGAAAGCAGAGACAGATTTCTTAAACAAGACACAAGAGTGGTACACATAAAAGAAGAAAATGATACATTGGACACAATAAAATTAAGAGCTTCTGTTCATCAAAAGGCACCATTAAAAGAGTGAAGAGGCAAGATGCAGAGTGAGAGATATTTGCAAGGCATATATCCTACAAAGGACTGGTATCCAAAATATAGTTCTTAAACTCCTACAAATTAATATTTTTAAAAAATTTCAGAAAGCTTAATAGAAAATGGGGGGAAAAAAAGGACTTCAGGGCAGCCCAGGTGGCTCAGCGGTTTAGCGCCACCTTTGGCCCAAGGCATGATCCTGGAGATCCAGGATTGATTCCCACATCAGGCTCCCTGCATGGAGCCTGCTTCTCTCTCTGCCTGTGTCTCTGCACCTCTCTCTCTCTTTCTCTCTCAAGGTGACAGGGTCTCTCATGAATTTAAAAAAGAAAAAGAACAGGGACTTCGCAAATAAGGATATCCAAATGGCTAATCATGATATGAAAAAGATACAACTTCATTGATAATAATGGAAATGCAATTTTAAACCATAATTTGATACCCTTCATACTCACTAGTATGACTAAAATGAAAAAGAGAAGACACAATTGGTGAAGATGCAGAGTAACTGGAGCTGCTGGTAGGAATGCAGATTGATACAATCACTTTTGAAAATTGTTTGACCATGTCTACTAAAGCTAAACACACAGATATAACTCAGCAATTCTACTCCTAGGGATATCCCCAAACATATATGTACATCTGTTCCCCAAAAGACAAGTACTAGGATATATTAACCACTGTATTGATAAAGCCTCAAACTAGAAACTACCAAAGTGTCTATTACAGTTGAATAGACAAATAAATTGTAGTATATTCAGACAATGGAATACTATACAGCACTGAGACCAAACAAGTTACAATTTCAATAACTCATGAATGAGTCTTACAGATTTGGTGTTCAGCAAAAGAAGCCAGATGCAAAAGAATGCATGCATATAATTCCATTTACAAAGTTCAAAGACATGCAAAATTAATCTGTATTAGAGGTTAGGATACCACTGTAACCCTGGGGGAGGGCAACAGGAAATGAAATAGTAAGGGCATGCTTCTGAAGTGCTGAAATGTTCTATTTCTTGATCTTGGAGGCTGATTACATGGGCTAATTTGCTTTTTAAAGGTTCATCAAACTGTATCCTAATGCTAAATGCATCTCTGTGCATAACTCTCTGTTAGAAGAAAAAAATAGCACCCACAATGTGGAGGTGATCTTAGAGCTAAAAGGGCAGAACCCAGGTAAGGGATTTCTTCCTATTGGGTTCCCAGAAGATGGAATAGTTCTAGGATCCCAGAGAATGAAATTTTGCAGATTAGATGATCTAGATTTATGGCGTGCCACATTTATATCTGTATGTCAGTGTCCTAGCCTCTAGAAAAACCTTGTTTGAATGTTTCATGAATGGGGCTGTGATCAATTTAGGAAAGCCTCATTTGTCCATGCTAGGGACAGAACATTGAAGACCAAGTATTTATTCCTTGCCCCCTTTAAGTGCCTGTCTTAAAAAACTACATTTCCTAGTCTCTTTGGCACTTAGGTATGGCCATGTGACTGAGTTCCAGCCAATGGAACCAGTGGAAGTGATAGGTACTGTTTATAGGCTAGTTTAAAGAAACTTTTTTTTTTCTCTCTCTCTCTTTTTAAATTCTCTACCTGAAAGAAATGGAGAAAAACTCCAAGGTGACAGGGTGTGACTACTGGAAACACATGTCAAAGTTGATGAGAGGGACGCCTGGGTGGCTCAGTGGTTGAGCAACTGCCTTCACCTCAAGTCCTGATCCCGAGGTCCTGGGATCGAGTCCCAAATCCAGCTCCCTGCAGGGAGCCTGCTTCTCCCTCTGCCTATGTCTCTGCCTCTCTCTTGTGTCTCTCATGAATAAATAAATAATTTTTTTTAAGTTGATAAAGAGCTTTATCAACTTGGTCCTTGAAAAGCTTCATGGAGTAGAGTCCTTCCTCATCCCAGGCCTAGTCTGGAACTGCATTGCACTACTACATGGTTATCGCCAGGAACTTAAATTTTGGAATTTATTTGTCATAGAAGCTGGTATTTTCCTAACTAATATTGTGAGCAGGGCAGAAATTCCTTATAGAATTTCAGCTCTTTATTGTTCTTGAGTCCACAGCAGTACAATGGCCCAAGCCTGCACTTACCTCTTATCCATCGTAGGTCTTAACTAATATCCTATCAGCATAATTTATATTTTTTTGCTGTATTTGTTGAGTTACATTTTCCCACACAGAAAATCCTTTGTCATCTTTTGTTTTTGCCTGGTCACACTGACTGACAAGATCTTTCTATATTTTTTCTTTACCATTCGATGACCTGAAAGAATTTAGGGACTGCGCTGACTTGTATATTGCATCATGTATTTTGTATTCCTGATTCTTGGTCTCCATACCTTTAGCTCTCTTGATTCCTTCCACTTGTTGTAATTTCCACTGAGACCACTGTCACTAAGGCTAAAAGTTACCTCTGAATTGCCATTTCCAACAAACTCTTTTAGCTGTGATGTAATAGTAATAATAATAATAATAATAATAATAATAATTGAGATATAATTGGCCCTTGGTATACTGGACCTTTTTGACATATTTGATGCTGATTCTCTGGAAAACTACCAACTCTCTTGACATTCTGGATACCACAGTCTTCTTATTCCCTCTCCATCTCTTTCACTTCCTTCTTGGCCTCCTCAGTGGACCTTTTTTCCCCTCTACCTTCCTGTACAAAACTTGGGGTTACTCAATGTTCCATGTCCAGCCCATTTTCTCCTCCTAGGTGATATTATCCATTCCCATTGTTTTGTGTTTCATCTATAGGCTGAGAGTTTCTACATACCTCTCTTCAACCCTGACCTCCTTGCCCCCCACTCCTAACCCCACCCCCAGTTTAGGCTATTTAACATTTTCCCACAGATGCCTCCTAGGCATTTCAACCTCAATAGGGACAGTACGCATTATCCCTATCCCAGTTGTCATTTCAGATTTCACATACAAATCCTATCCCCCTCTCTGGATCCTCCCACTTCCTATCAATGACTAGGTCCTGAAATTCCCTCCAAAATATTATCTCCCCATGTCTTGTTCCCCTTATTTTTATTCTAATTCCAGTTTATGTTATTCCTCTCTTGAATTACTGCAGTAGCCTTGTTATGTGCTCCCCACCCCCAAATTCATACATTGAAGTCCTAACCCCCAGGACCTCAAATGTGACCTTATTTGGCATTGGGGTTATTGGCAGATGTAGTAAGCTAAGATGAGGTCTGGTGTAGGATGGGGCCCTAATCTAATATGACTCATGTCCTGATAAAAAGTGGAAATTTGGACACAGACATGAGCATAGGGAGAATGTCCTGTGAAGATAGAAGCTCTGCTGCCATAAGCCAAGGAGCTACGTGAAGCTATCAGAGAGACCTGGAACAGATCCTTCCTTAGAGCCTCCAAAGAAAATATGACCTTGATCTCAATCTTTTAGCCGGCAGAACTGTGAGACCATACATTTCTGTTGTTTAAATCACCCAGTCTGTGGTTCTTTGTTACAACAGCCCTAGCAAATGGATACAAGCTTCCTTTCCTATCTTATCCGCTTCCAGTTTCTTCTCCAACGCCTCGCTGCAGACCGAGCTATCTGAAGCACAGTTCTGGCCCTGCCAGTCCCCAGATGAAAAGCCATCCAATACCCCTTCCCCCCTTTCACTGTTTACAGATTATATCCCAGTTTCCCTAGTATGGTTTACAAGGCTCTCGCCGAATTCCCATTGGTGAGTGGCTGGGCTGCTCCCAAACACATGATGCCATCTCAAAATGTTGAAATGCATTTCCCCAACTAAAATGCCCCTTCCCACACCTACCTATTTTTCTCATCCTTTAAAAGTTAGTGCAGACATTCCCAGGACACCTCCCCTGATATTCCTCCACCCCACCATGTACTGCCAGAACCAGCTTTCTGGATGGGGATAGGTGACTTCTCTCTGATTCTGGGCATCCATTTCTACATTTTATTAAAATGATCTCTGTGTCTGTTTGCCTGGTCAAATTGTGAATTGCTAGGCTCTCCAGAGCAGTGTGTGTCTACGCCCAGATATTTAAAGATCCATCCTCTAAGGAGTTGGTAGAGTTGTCAAAGGCATGGGGTGAGTTATGGGCAGGTTGGTGTTAGTTCCCAAAACCAAAAGGCTCATTATCTCCAAAGCGTATTTCATCTCCCTTGCTGTGGTACACTCAGAGAAGCCAGGGTGGGGGGTGGGGAGGCACAGAACCAGATCTCCCCCACCCGTCCAAGCCCCATCACGATCCCTTGGAAAGAATGCCGGACTGGCCCACGCCAACAAGACATCCCATAAGAAATGGCTCATTGCCCTCTATCTAATGTACTGAATGCCGTGGGAGCTCCGAAGTCATGCAGCCTTTTGGGGGAGGGGCGCAGGGGCTGGGCGGGAGGCACACAGAATGAAGAAATACATTCAACACTAATGCCTGAACTCACTGAGATGCTTCCCACGGCAGCTGAGCTCTCTCCCCTCCTCCCTCCAACTCCCCCTCCCTCTCTTTTGCAAGTAACGGGTCCCCTCTCCAGACCCTCTCTTACCCTTCTGGTCGCCTACCTGTCTGGATCAGAAGAAGGTAGACAAAAGGAGCGAGGCTCAGGGCACTGAAGGCTCTGGACGGGGCTCCCCTTTCTCTCTTCATTTTGGGTGGCGTTCTCCGGCTCTGGTGCAGACAATTAGCATGATTTCTCCACTCTGGGCACGTCCCTTTGTACCACTCGGAGTTTCTCTGCCCGAGCACAACCCTGCCAACTTCCCTCTGAATACACAGAGCCCTGTGTATTGCTGGACTTGTTCTTTCCTCTCTTTCAGACCTGGCATTTCTAGTTTCAAAGCCCTACATCCCCAGCTCGGAAGGGGGTATCTGCTTAGGATTTAATCTTCAATGCGGGTTCTAGCCCGATGGGTCCCGTCAGTTCTCTGCCTGCCTATGCTGAGCCCCACTACCAGGGGGAGATGAGGATTTGGGCTCAATGATGGGACTGGGCTCAATGATGGGACTGAACTGGATCTTGTGTCCAAACCTATCCTGTCTCCACCTCATGCTCCTTGTTGCTGCAAAGGAGGGCGCATACCAGGGACAGACCTCCGATGAGCTCTGGAAAGGAGGGAGGGGAGCTTTGAAATAGCCGGGGAAAGAGAGACTCCAGAAAACTGCTGAAGAAATGCAAAATCCCCCTTTCAATCCCAAGGATGACGATTGGAAAATGGCTCAAATTCTATTATTTTCATGCCTCTCCTGGTCCTGCTTGGGATTCTCTCTCCTAGCACAGAATCACACAGATGCTGGGGACCTCTTTCCTGGAGCTACTCTGCTCATTCCCCTGCCTCTAGCCAAGTTTCTAGAACACGCCAGAGCACAGATGAAGGTAAAGGTCTAACCGCCAGCATCCTGGCGGTTCTGTCAGCAGCTTGACAGCCTACTTAATCACTTAATCTCCTCTTGTCTCCAGGCTGTGATGAGGAGAAACACCTAGCTCCACCTGACCCCTCACTACTGTGTCCACACCTTTCCAAAAGCACAATCAGTGCAATGTGTGCTTACCAATTGTGAGATCTTGGGACTGGCTTACAATCTCTTGCAGCCTCTAATTTCATATCTAAAAATTGGAGAAACAGTAGCTTCCTTAGAGGAATTGTTGAGAGCATCATGATAATTTCGTACAGTGGAGTGCCTTGGAAACTCTGTGTTAGATAACATTTTAAACTTTAAAAACATTGCCTCTTCTTCTTTTTCATTCCTGTAGTAATCTTTTTTTTTTTTTTTAAGATTTTTATTTATTTATTCATGAGAGACACACAGAGAGAGGCAGAGACACAGGCAGAGGGAGAAGCAGGCTCCCTGTGGGGAACCTGATGGGGTACTCCATCCCAGGACCCTGGGATCACACCCTGAGCCAAAGACAGACGCTCAACCACTGAGCCACCCAGGCTCCCCTGTAGCAATCTTTATACCTTGATGAGACCAAAGTTTACAGCTCCCCTCTTGGTTGTCTCCAAGCCTGGTCTTACTTTTGTTAAGTGTGGTAGCTACCTCTCAAAATATTCTCGTTACAGACTGCAGAAAGCCTGAGTAGGCCAAGTTTCTAGAACTGAAGACTCATTGCCTAGCTCATCTGAACCAATAATGGGGAGTAGAGGAGATCAGCATTGGTTTTGAACTTTATGGAGAAACTCCAATAAAATATTCTGAAATATGTAAAGATTCTTTTTTTTTTTTCATTTTGCATTTTGCATTTCTGTGCCAATGGGTTCCCTTAGACAGCTCAAGGCAACTGTCTGCCTGGTAAAGTCAGTGTGGTTTCAGCAGACATACAATGAAAAAGAAAAAGTCAGAGATTCAGCTTCTGACATCTACAATAGTATTTTAGAGTCAGTAGCAAGGCAAAAGGCTTGTGAGCTTTTGTAGAGGACAAAAGGATATTTTAATTTCCTTTAACTATCACTTCCACAGATCACAGAGCCACCTGTGGATGGGATCACAGCTTCTTCTGCTGTATAGTGCAGATAAACGGCCTCTTTTGTCTGTGATGGCCAGGCCTTGAGGCTTATTGTCTGAGGCTAAAAGGAGGATATGATGTTCAGGAAATAGAAGGTCTGGAGTCTGCCTTTTTTAGCCTGAAGGACAATGGAAAGAAAAATGTGATAGCAGGTGACCTAAGTGGGATCTAACTTCTCAGCATCCTCCCTCCCCCTGTCCTAGGGGTGGATCTTAGGCTCCTCACACCTGTGCAGAAGACGCAAGTGCCCCAAGGTGCCCACAAGCTCCCTTGAAGGGACTCAGATGTGCCCAGGGGCCAAAGAACTGGCAACAGCTGGGGGCTCCACCAACTGCTATGGGGGGGTCAGCATGTAGCTCAACAGGGAGAACGCCACACATGTCCACAGACACCAGCTGCCACCTAAACCGTGCCAGGTATACTCCTCCCCCTACTGTCCTTAGAGAGGAGCTAGGTTGGGGGAGGAAACTAAACAAATTGAGCAAACAGTTGTGAGTCATCCCAGCAGTGACTGAGCCACCTCAAGAGAATGTTGAAATAGTTGGGTCAGAAGGATGGATTAATATCTAGCCTTTCTCTGCTGCCCGGGGGCCGCGGGGGTGGGCGCACAGGTGGCAGGTGTGAAGGCACTGCAGCTGCTCTGTGCGTCCGAGTGTCCACCCAGCAGTCTTGCCATCTTGCTTCAGCTCTTTCTAAGCCAAGCAGACCCAAAGAGGTTCATGTCATCTGTCTATGTGCCTTTTTTCTCTTAAAGCAGTGAACACTCTGGCTAAAGGACGATGTCTTACTGGTCTCTGTGGTTCTACTGCCTACCCGGGCAGGGCGCACAGTAGGTTCTCAGTAAACAGTTGCTAAATATTGCAGGGATGAGACCTGGAAGGGGGTGCTCTTTAGGCAACCGGATACGATAAAGGATGATGGTGGAGGGCAGCTGGGCCAGAGGTATGAGTGCAGGGAGGGCACCAAATAATGGCTGCAGATGGCAGTTGGGGACATATATGAGGCACCTCTTTGTGGATTCCCAGAAATAACTGGGATTCACTTTGCGGTGGTAGAGGAGAGTTGGGGGGGTACTGATCTGATAAGCAACTGGGTTACAGACACGTAAGGTGAACAGTCAAACCAACTTGATTGTCCATATGTAACATGATGTTTATCTCACCCTGTTTCATCCTTCCATATGTCCTCTGTGGGTCTATCTGCCTCATCTAATTGTTGAGGGTAGGCTGTTTTTTGATTTTATGGAGATAGCCTGATTATAAATGTTACATTTCTTCAACTTCAAAAATACATCTATACATGTCAGTCTGCATGTCCCACTTTGGTATCAGAAGATGTTACTGTGGCCATTTCCTCATTAGCCCGGGAGACTCTCCAGTGCAGGGACTGTGACTCTTCATTCTTAGAAGTCTCCTCATAGGGCCCCATTCTGAACTCTGCTTCATGCAGCTGCTGAAGCAGATGATGGAGGAGGACTGCTGGGCTGACGGCAGTGATGCCCTTGCTTGGCCAAGACCTGTGCCCCTTTCTCCTCTGAGCACTTCAGAGATGCATTTCCAAGGGCACTGTCCTCTTCTGAGCAGCATGCCCAGTCCTCTTGGCTCTGCTGCACACAGTTGCTTCCGGCCACTCTTCACTTGGCACCTTCTCTGGGGCTTCTGACTCCTCACCTCAGCACTCATGGCAGGCCTGGCCTGCTGTACTCAGACCTCGGTGCTGAGCCGAGGCTCAGATAGTCCCCCTGAGGCTCAGAATGGAGTCCCCAAGAGACACATGCATGCATGCACACACATACACACACTCATACATACAACCTGCCAGCTTAAGCTTGCAAGTGTTCCATCCCCAGGACAGGAGGCAGTTATACTTAGTGATCTTGAATAAGTCACCACACTCTGCAGACCATTATGGGAAATGGAGGCAGGGGGAGAGCTGGCTGGGGAATCATAAAAATGAGCTCAGTCTTCAAAGAACCAAAGATCTAGCAGGAACGGCAAAACAGTAGATTCATTCCACAGCAAGAGACATTTGAGATGACCTTGTCTCACTTCTTCATTTCTTAGGTGACGGGATTGATAGAGAAGTTAAGTAACTTGCCCAGAGTTAAACTGTTATATAATGATCAACCCGGGACTCCTGAAATTTCTTTATAGTAGAGGCAAGAAGAGGTAACTCACACACACACAAAATGGTAGCTAAGTGCCAATTTTAATAACTCAGTCATTAGATTTAAGAACATCTCCACCCACCTGGCCTGTTTCTTTGTCTCCAAGCTCTAGCAAGAATGTGCTGCCTCTGATGGTACTACAGGAGGGGTTCTGGCCTTATGGATACCATGACATCAATGGTGATTTTTATAGTTAGCACTTTCCTCTTTCTCTCCATTCACTTCCTGGTATTGAGTCATAGTTGTTCTTCCACTAGCTTGTAAATCATCTTTGGTAGCAGAATGAAAAAAAGTCTTCCAACAAATGGCACCAAAATCCCTCTTCGAGAGGGAATTGTCTTTAGCCAGAAAAGAATTGAAATACATTACAGGGAGCTGGAGGTAAGGTCTTAAGCATAAAAAGTCAAGGAACCAAAAGGTAAGCTGCAGGCTTTAGAGATAGGAATTTGGGGAGGGTGACATGCATAGAGGAAAGAAATCAATAGGAAGAGAGACTAAGAAAGGCACGTGGTGGGGGAGCTGAAGAAAATCGAACGACACAGCTATGCTGTGAAACCCTTCCTCCTCTGACTTCTTTGAAACTTCCAGAAAAGTTTACTACATGAAATGCAGAATGTGTGTGCTAGCTGATGGAATATGGTGAAGGTGATAGGACAGCCACTCCCTTAACTAGGTTATATCATAGAAGACTGGGCTCAGCAGGCCAGAAAGAGCTTGTCGTCCTACTGGCTTTGAAGGTGTAAACTGTATGACGGCAAGTGCCAAATGGAAAGGAACTGCCATTGGCATCTCAGCACCAAGGGCAACACTCGGCCAACAGCTGGCAAGGAACTAGGGACCTCAGCCCTGCAATCACAAGGACCTGAATTCTCCCAATGACCAGATAGCCTTCAAGGGCACCCCGAGCTTTGGAGAGGAATGCTGACCAGTCAACACCTTAATTGAAGTTTGGTGAGACCCTATGCAGCCTGGAAAATATAGGCCAGCGCATGTGTGTGTATGTGTGTGTGTGTGTGTGTGTTTGTGTGTGTACAAACACCCAAAGCTACTCCTCATTTTGCCAGGCACTTTATATCCATTTGTTCATTTAATTTTCCTAATATCCCTTTTAGGTAGCCATTATAACCCCACCCGACAAGCAAGAAAATTTCAAATTCCAGGAAGTTAGCAACTTGCTAAGATCCTGTATCTACTCGTGGCAGAACTTGGATTAGAAATGCAGGCTGGGGGCACCTGGGTGGCTCAGTTGGTTAAGCATCTGCCTTAGGCCTAGGTCATGATCCCAGGGTCCTGGGATAGAGCGTCAGGCTCCCTGCTCAGTGGGGAGTCTGCTTCTTCCTCTCCCTTTGCCACTCTCCTTGCTTGTGCACTCTTGCTCTATCTCTCTGTCAAATAAATAAATTTTAAAAAAATTATAAATAAATAAAAAAATTAAAAATAAATAAATAAATAAATAAATAAATAAATAAATGCAGGCTGATCATCAACAAAACTTGGGCTTCTGACCACCTCCCTCACTCAGCAATAGGAATCCACCTCCTGTGTGCAAGTCTTGGTCGTGGTCTAGTCTTTTATTCCCAGAACCAACTCTCTGACTAGGCTCCAGAATGTTAAGGGAGCCTCTCTGCCCACCCCTAAAGCCCCCCTATTATTGCTGAAGCTGTTTTCAATTCTTGGTTCCATAAAGCTGTACGTGAATGGTACTTTCATAAGTTCAATTTGCCAGAACGGAGAGAGAGAGGGCGGAATCAGGATGCCAACATCAGCCAGAGAATTTGTAGAGCTGCAGTTCATTGCCCGGGAAACGAGGAATTTGTGTGAGGCTTTGTGTTGAAAGGAGGCAGGGCCTAGCTGCTCCAGCAGCCACTGAACAAGAGATAGATTAGCTAGCTCTCTTTCGAACAAAACAAGCTTTTTTTGGTGGGCGGGTGGGGGGACTGGACAGAGAGGAATGGCCCTCCCAAAGGACATTTTGTCTTTCCTTTTCCTTTTTAAATTACTCCTAGGTAGCTTTACTCCAGAGTACTTCTGAGAAACATCAAACAAAGAGTGGAGATGGGTAGAAAGGCCCCTCCTGCCCTTCCCGGGGAGGTTCGTCCTGAACTGTCCGGTTTGCTGCCTGCCAATTGATTTCTGTAAATATGAGGAGTCACTCAGCAGAAGAGCCTTCTGCAGACATATGGTATCTCAAGAAAGTGTGGGGTGTGTTTGGGAGAAGCATGGGATCTTGGGACATGGCAAGGGGTACTGGGTGAATTTCAGTAAGGCGGAGAGGAGGTGCTCCCATTAACTGAAAACCACCAAAGCCTATTATGCTGAGAGTAAATATTTGACTTCTGAATAGAATTCCCGCCCCCTCAGAAATGAGGAGGAACTCAGGCTTGTGTCCCTGGTGGCTGAAGGCGTCCTATTCAGCAACTCTCCAGAAGAACAGAGGGGAAATGAATTGGTGTTAAAGTGTTGGAAAGATCACGATTTTGCTGGCTTAGTTAGGATGTAGTGAGTAGAGGACATCTCTGGAGTTCTGTTCTCGTAAAATGCCAGTACTCTAATGAAAACAGGTTGAAAAATCCTGGGGAAGCCACTACCCCCAACTCATGAAAGACATCATTGTTTCCCTTCTTCTGGATCCTCAGATGATGTCCTCCCACCAACTGCGTCCCAGGGAGAGGATTTGCTGTCCCCCTTCTTCTGCCTTCCCTCCCCTTCTCCCCTCCCCCCAGTGAGGGAGGCACAGAAATGGAAATTAGCCAGCCAGCATCTAATAATTCCCCACTCTATGAAGAGCACTCCGTGTTCCAGAGGTTGATAAAAGGAGGGGGGATGTGGGAAAGGGGACAGGTGGCACGTTCAAAAGGAAGAGAAGGTGCAAATCCTGTCTAGGTGCTTAAATATAGTTGGGAGAGGTATATTTTAATCTGTAAGCAAGTATAATTGCTAATACATTTGCATTGCTGTGTACACATTGCCTTTTTTTCATTTTTTATTTTTTTGAGGTTATGAATGCATTTATTGACCACCAGTTCCCAGAGATGATTTTTTTGGACTCTCAAAAGCTGAATTTATTATGGACTTCTGAAATATCTATTTCCAATTGCATGCTTTGATTTTGCCCTGTGATTTTTTTTATAAATTTATTTTTTATTGGTGTTCAATTTGCCAACATATAGAATAACACCCAGTCCTCATCCCGTCAAGTGCCCCCCTCAGTGCCCGTCACCCAGTCCCCCCCACCCCCCTTCCACCTCCCCTAGTTTGTTTCCCAGAGTTAGGAGTCTTTCATGTTCTGTCTCCCTTTCTGATATTTCCCACTCATTTTTTCTCCTTTCCCCTTTATTCCCTTTCACTATTTTTTATATTCCCCAAATGAATGAGACCATATAATGTTTCTCCTCCAATTGACTTATTTCACTCAGCATAATACCCTCCAGTTCCATCCACGTCGAAGCAAATGGTGGGTATTTGTCATTTCTGATGGCTGAGGAATATTCCATTGTATACACAGACCACATCTTCCTTATTCATTCATCTTTCGATGGACACCGAGGCTCCTTCCACAGTTTGGCTATTGTGGACATTGCTGCTAGAAACATCGGGGTGCAGGTGTCCCGGCGTTTCATTGCATCTGTATCTTTGGGGCACATTGCCTTTTAAATTATTATTTTATTTAATCTTCTATCAACTCTATGTGGTAGAATTTTTTGTTTGTTTTCCAAAAACAATCGTGAAGCCCAGAGAGGTTAAGTAGCCTGTTCAAAGCCCAGCATTAGCACAGTCCAGACTCAGCTTGTGCTTCGTGGTCTGTAGTTTATATACTACACTCCAGAAAGACATTGCCTTCAGTCAGGCCCAGATGTAAAACTTCTGTAGAATACAGCAAAGCTCTGAAACAAGATGTGAAACAAAGAATGGTAAGCTGGACAAGAGGACCTAAAACAAAGCCTAATCAGCCAGAGAATGATCGGGTCCCCATAATGAGCCCAGGGACACTAATAAGATAGATTTGTGATACACAAGACCCAAGAGGGAGAGAAACAGGGTTTCTTTCTTTCTTTCTTTCTTTCTTTCTTTCTTTCTTTCTTTCTTTCTTTCTTTCTTTCTTCCTTTCTTTCTTTCTTTCCTTCTTTCTTTCTTCTTTCTTTCTTTCTTTCTTTCTTTCTTTCTTTCTTTCTCTTTTTTTTAAGATTTTATTTATTTATTTGAGAGAGAGAGCATGAGCAGGGAGAGGGGCAGAGGGAAAGAGAGTAGCAGACTCCCCGCTGAGCATGGAGCTCTGTGTAGGGCTCCATCTTCCTAGGACCTGAAGATCATGATCTGAGCTGAAGTCAGACACTTAACCAACTGAGCCACTCGGGTGCCCCAGAAGCAAAGTTTCTTAAAAGAAAACCCCATGTAGGGAAGGTCGCCTTGAAAACAGGCCAAAGTTTTCAGCCCTTGTCACAGTATTTCTAGGGTCCAGCTTTGTCTAGTCTAGAGATCTTTGCCAGAGTTAGCCCCCCGGGATTCTGTATCTGGTTTGTTGCCCAACAAATTAAGGAGTGGGATCTGTCAAGACATTTTGGTTTTGATAGAAGTTCAATGTGAATGACTTGAAGCAAAAAAAGGAGAGATTTCTTGTACCGTATAACAAAATTTTAAGAGGGAGCTCAGATAATTGGAATTAAGATGCTTAAAATCCATGTTGGCTACTACTCACCTGTTGTTTAGCTTTTGGTGTCAGCTTAATTTTCTCAAACCTTCTTATACGTTTTGATGGGGATTATGGTTGCCAGATGCTGCAGATTATCAATACTGTCCAATGTAACTTCCTGTGGTGATGAAAATGTTCTATATCTGTGTTGTCAAGTGGTCATATCTGGTGGTCATGTCACATGTGGCTATTGAGTATTTTAAATGTGGCTAGTGGGACTAAGGATAGGAATTATGAATTTTATCTAATTTTAAATCATTTAAAATTAAATAGCCACATGCAGCTATGGATTAACATACTGGACAGTGCTTCTTGACATCCAGAGAACAGACTTTTGATGAAGCTAGTTAAAAAAATCTTGGTGAAGGACTTTTGTTGGCCTACCATATATGACATACATAGTTCTCCATCATTATAATCAAAATAGAATACCATTTCAGGCTGGGCCATCTGCCTAACCCCACAGTCACAGGTGGGTCAGTTTATTACCCCCCAGCCCCAAAATAGAAGGGACTCTGGGCAAATTAAAGTCTTCTTCATGTAGAAGAGATAACTTCTATCCTAATTCCTTAAAAATATTAGCATTTATTGAAAACCTACTTACATATCATGCATTTCATATATATTACCTTAATTCTCACAGAAAAGTCCTGAAAGGTCAATTATTGCTCCTATTTTACTGATGAAGAAACAAAGACTCATATTATGTGATTTGACCACAGACAGTAAAACGCAGAGCTAGAATATAAATCCAAGTTTGTTTCCAAAGCTCTGTTCTCTGCACTATTAATATGCAGTCCCTAGAAGTTTGGGATGTAGAAACTGTGACTATTAATAGCAGATTATTATTACAATTATAACAATAACAACAGCAGATTATTATAAAAGTAATGACTTAGTTTTCTCCAGATAGTTACGTTGAATGCCTTCCTACTTATTCTATAAAACATTTTTTAAATTCCTCTTTTGACATTGCTTTAAAAACCTGCACCATATTTTAAAGTATCTTTAATGATGTCAACTTTTATATTTTAGGAGTATGTTTCCAGAAACAGTCAAAAGTATGGTGAATCATATAGATAACAACTATAGACAGATAAAATCATTTTGACCAAACTTGCTTTACGTTAAGACAAAGTCAAGATTCTTTGGCTTCACAGAACAGATATCCCAGTGAAGTTACCATCAAAGGAGAGGCACAATTGCATGGGTCTGGAGTAGGAGAGCCCAAACACTGGGGAAGCTCCCAGAATCAATTTTTGAAAGTAATTCTGAATCTTCCTGCTTCTCTGCTCCATTCTCCTCTTTTGACCAATTGACTCTATTTTGTGTATCTCGGGGCTCTTTATGTTACAAACAGTATAAAACCTAATGCAAGTTGACATTAACTATAAACAGCTTCAGGGGTGCTTGGGTGGCTCAGTCAGTTAAGCATATGCCTTCAGCTCAGGTCATGATACCAGAGTCCTGGGTTCGAGCCCCACATCGGGCTCCCTGCTCAGTGGGGGTCTGCTTCTCCCGCCCCTTCTGTGCTCTCTCTTTCTCTCAACAAAATATTAAAACAATAAGGAGCTTCATTAGCTCACCTATTTACAAAGTCTGGAGAGTAGGTAGCCTTGAGAGCTTAATCCAGAGGCTCAAAACTGTCAACAGGAATAAGAAATAAGGATATTAACTTATGGTTAGGCCATATCCTTGAAATATGCAGGTGTCTCTGATGGAAAGGAAGAGAATAATGATCAGGAGTCAATGGCTTTTGACATTAGGACTCATATGGCCTGAGCACTGCCAGTGCTTTGGTCTCTGAACCCTTAACAACCCTCAAAGGGTGTGGTAGTTGGGTTCTCCAGGAAGCAGGTTCTGCAACAAAATTTCATGTCTAGGATGTTGATCAAGGATGTATTTGAGATTGACACCTGTGGAAAGAAGGAAGCAGGAGTAGGTAGATGGAGAAGCTGAGCTCTGAGCAGGCCAGACAGCTCCAGCTGACCCCATAGGGAGCTCTGAAGCTGAAATGATGGCTCATTAGTTGTTCCAAATTAGGCAGAAACCACTGGGCCTTTACATCTTATATCCATCAGTCACTGGATGTGGCTGCTCCTCAAAGGGAAGGGAAGGCAGCAATCTGAAGCTGAGGCAGTCCCTGAAGGAGCTGACAGCTGGAAAAACAACAAGGCTTCCAAAAGCTAGGCCGAGTCCTTTGCAAAAACCTAGTCTGCATAGACAAACAGAAGGACCCTCACCAATGATTTCAGTTAGAAAGTTTATTTGGAAAGGTGGCTAAGGAGGAAGATCAAAGAAAGACAGTGCTATGATCTACCTCAGGAAATAGTCTAGAAAATTGGTTAGTCCTGGGAAATCCAACTTAAGTTTGGGGAAGAGAGTGAAAGTAGGTACGACTCAGCTGCCTGGGGTTGAGTTCCCAACATCTAGATCCCATGAGAGCAGAATAGGAGGTTTCCCAACTCTACAGAAGTTCTCCTTGGGGTCAGCCCTTTGGCCTAACTGGTGGCCAAGTTTTCTGATTTGTTACCAGGATGGGTCAGTCAGCCACAAATAGGATGCTGGTGAGCAAACAGCAAATTGCCCCCTGCTGCTCCTCAAACAATCAGTTCTGTGTGGAGTGGACTGCTGCCAAGGACCCAGTGACTCAGGGCTTTGTGCAGAGATGGCCAGGGATCTCCCAGGCACACACAACAGAGATAATACAGCTCTGATGAGGAGTTTTGTGGTACACGATCTGAAGACTCTCATGCCAAAAACACGCGGTTTTTTTTTTTCTTTTAAGTTTCTAAGGAAAACAGACATTCCTGAGCAAACTGTTCCCTGCTGAGAAACTAACTCTGGCCAAAGAGAAGATAAACTGCATGCAAAGGTCAGAAAATAGGAAAAGAGCCCAAGATGTGAGCTTCCTGGATTTAACAAGAGTATAGATTCATATGAGACCACTGGTGCAGCTACCGGTGAAATGCAAAGACCTTGAGGTAGAGAAAGCAAGGAGCTACCTAATCATACTTCTCCCCAGTGTTGAGGGCCGTGTGTGTGTGTGTGTGTGTGTGTGTGTGTGTGTGTGTGTGCGCGCGCGCATGTGTTTGGAGGTGTGCAATTCAATCTCCCTCCAGCCTCTCAAGGGTGGCTCTTTTCTGCTCCCTACCCCTCTGGGTGGGGGTGGGGAGGGGGTGGGATGGGTTACCTTCTCCATCACTCCTATCTATAGACCATTCTCTCTCCCTTTTCTTAGCTTCACCCATCGCTTTGAATCTAATGTTATTAGATAGTAACACTCACTGCTTTCCAAGTTAATATCCTCTACCAACCTCCAGGTCTCATTCTCAAAACTCCTTGAAGACTATTATTGTTCCTGGTTCTCACCAACACTATTCTGGTCATATATTTTGGTGATTTTTTTTTTAAGATTTTATTTATTTATTCATGAGAGACACACACAGAGAGAGAGAGAGAGAGGCAGAGACATAGGCAGAGGGAGAAGCAGGCTCCATGCAGGAAGCCTGATGTGGGACTCGATCCCGGGACTCCAGGATCATGCCCTGGGCTGAAGGCAGGCACTAAACCACTGAGCCACTCAGGGATCCCCTATTTTGGTGATTAAAAAAATATTTATTTATCTATTTATGAGAGAGAGAGAGAGAGAGAGAAGATGAGCAGAGGGAGGGGCAAACAGAAGCAGACTCTTCACTTAGCAGGGAGCCCTATGTGGTGCTCCATTCCAGGACCCCATGATCACGACCTGAGCCAAAGGCAGATGCCCAACCAGCTGAGCCACCCAGGTGCCCCCATTTTGGTGATTTTGATCACCTTGGGTACAGTCCATCCAGTGCTTTGGCCCCTCATTTCTATGAGATGTTTTTCTCCAGTGATCTTGTTTTTTATTCTATCTCAGCATTCCCTCCCCTGGCCTTACCATGGACTTTGACAGTACCATTATAGGCAGTCCTTCCACACCCTCAGTTTCAAGCATCCCACTCTTGGATCCCCACCTCTTATCTTTTTCAGGGCACTCTTCCAATTATCCTGCTTCAACAAACCTGAGACCTCCCTGGAACCTTCAGTCTCTTAATCTTACAAACCTTACAATGTTGCTTACATCCCACTTGTCCTCCCTTTCCTTATTACTTATTTTAAGTTTCATGGTCATTTAATTGCTCCCTTGCACTCATCTTCAACTCTCTTCAACTCCCTAAATTTTCATTTCTTGCTTGATAGTAATATTTTGGTAAAGCCTCAACCCTTATTAAAATAAATTTTTCCACCTACTTTATGCTGTAAGCATGCAACTGAAGAAAAATGCTCAACCATGCTGACTAGTCTCAGTTGAAATTCACAGTCATGAATCTCATATGGGTCCTTACTCTTCCAGACAACTATTTTTTGTACCTTATCTTCCTTCCTCAGACCTGAACATCTCTTCCTCTATATTATTAATTGATTCCTACTTGTATTAGTTATCATTTTCTGTGTAATGAATTATCCCCGAATTTAGTATGTTAGAACAACAAACATTATCCCACATAGTTGCTGGGTGCGGAGTCTGGCTCAGGGTCTCTTATGAGGTTGCAGTCAAGCTGTTGGCCAAGACAACAATTTCTGAAGATTTGACTGGGGCTGGAGGACCTACTTTCAAGATCATTCAAAGGGCTGTTGGCAGAAGTTTTCAGAACTCTGTCATGTGGGCCTTTTGATAGGGCTATTTGTGACATAAATGGCCTCAGAGCAAGTGATCTGAGTGATAGTGAGAGCAAGAGCAAGAAAAATGACAGAGAGAGAGAGAACGCGGCATCTTTTACAACCTAATCTCTGATGAGATATACCATTACTTCTGCCATATTCTATTGGTTACACAGACCAACACTGGTACAATGTAAAAGGGGACTACACAGGGTGTGAAGACCAGGAGACCATGAGAGGTCATCTTGTAGGCTGGCTACAATACAATTTTATAGAGAAAATGAAGCAGTCGGAAGAGAACTTCCACAAGTTGCCACCACTATATTACCCGATTACCAGTGTATAGTCTACTTCACTGGTATTGTTATAATGAACCTTTCTTCCTGCTATCTGAGGCCAATCCTTCCCCTTGTTCACTAGATCCCTTTCCTTCTGGTCCACTTAAGTTCATAGATGCAAACGGTCTCCCATCTCTCTCTTGCATTGTCAGTTTTCTCCTGTCTACTGGATAATTCCCAACAACCAAAAACACGTGCTGCATTCTTAAAGAAAAGAATCATCCTGTGATCCTATCTTTCTTTTCAGCTACCCATTTCCCTATGTCCCTTCACAACAAAACTCATTGGAAAGGCTGCCTAAAATTGCTGTCTCCAATTCCTCCTCCCCTCTTTCTTAAGTGAACCCCATCAGGCTTTCACTTTCCAACTACTTCAAAAACACTGCTCTTTTAAAAGTCATCAATGACCACTTTGTTAACCCAATAAGCCAATTCTTAGTCCTTATCCAATTTGAGCTATCAGCAGGATTTAACATGAATGGTCTCTTCTCTTCGATGAAACGTTTCCTTGACTTGGCTCTCAAGCTATCACACATTCCTTGTTTTTTTCCCTTAGCTTACTAGCTGATCCTTCCTCCTTCTCAGCCTCTTTACTGTTGGAATTCCGCACAGCTCAGTCCTTGGTCCTCTTTTCTTATCTGTCTATAATTCAGTCGCTTGATTTAATTTCATCTCCTGGCTTTAAGCCTATAACCTAACAACTCCCAAACTCTTATTTCTAGACCAGAACTCTCTGCAGATACTTTTATCATATTATGTTCTTGGATGTCAATTCGAAAAACAAAATCTGTCTCAAACTGAATTCCTGATCTTCCTCCCAAACTTATTCTATCCACCATTTTCCCCATCTCAGGAAATGGCAATAGCGACTCCATCCTCTCAATTGCTCAGAACAAAATCGCTAGAATTTTTCTGGACTACTCTCTCTCTCTCTCCACACACACACACACACTCCAACTTTCAACAGGTCCTGAAAGTCCTGCTTTCCAAATATATCCAGAATCCAACGACTTCTCACCATCTTTACCACTACTTCTCTGATCCAAGACATCATAATCTCCTATTGGAATTGTTGTAATAAATAGTCACTTACTTGGCCTACTACTTATTTATACTCCTGCCTCATGCAGTCTATTCTCAATACAGCATCCACAGTGATTTTTTAACAATTTAAGTCACATTATGGCATTCCTTTGCTCAAAACCCTCCAGTGGTTCCCCATCTCAATGCCTTTCCATGGCTTGCAATGCTTTATATGATTGCCCACCCCCTAACTTTCGACTGCCTACCCCAATACTCTCCTCCTCTCACTCCACCAGCCGCACCAGCCTCCTTGCTGTTTCTCAGCTACTTTGGAGCGATTGTGCTTGCTGTTCTCGCTACCTGGATCCCTTAACTCTCCTTTGAAGGTGACAGTAGCTTGTTCCATTGTATCATGGGAGTTTGCCTTGGAGCCTTTGCTCAAAGGGACCTCAGTGGGGGCGCCTGGGTGGCTCAGTTGGTTAAGCCACTGCCTTTGGCTCAGGCCATGATCTCAGGGTCCTGGGACTGAGCTGGGGGCTCCCTGCTCAGCGGGGTGTCTGCTTCTCCCTCTGCTCCTCCCCCCAGCTTGGGTACTCTCCCTCAAACAAATAAAATCTTTTTTTTTTTTTTTAAGTACTTCAATGAAATCTTCTCTAGTCATCCTATCTACACATTCATTGCCTCTCCCCACACTTCTTTTCTTGCTATCATAGATCACGCTTTTCTTGGGTGCTCAATAAACACAGAAAACCGCCCACAACGCAATCTTCCTTCTTTGCTTATATCAACGATGTTCATCAGCACCAAGACACATTTACTTATTCATGTGTTTATTTGGTCACTTCTTCTCGTCAGACTGCAAATTCCACTAACAAGGGCTGTTTGTTTTGTTCACTGGTGTCGATTTCCAGCGCCCAGAACAGTACCCGTATACTAAAAAGCTCCCAATTATATGTGAAATGAATGAATGCATGGGTATTTCACAGGGATAATGAGGTGTCCCCGGAATCCCAGTAGAGCTCGGAGCAGAGAGGGTGACCTCTCGCGATGCTGCGATATTCGAATTCAAGAAACTAGTAAACAGTCTCATAAAGGTAACGAGGTGTCCCCAGGAGCCGCAGCATCCACGGTTAGCTCTTTCCTCCAGGACGCCCGGCCAGGCCCACCCTTTCCCATCCTTTTCTCCTGCTTCCCTCCACCGGGACCCCCGCCCCTCCCGGTCTGCGCTCCCCAGCTCCCCTCAACCCTCTCCGGAGGGATTTTCGGGCTGGACCCGGCGCCAGGACCACAAAGGCACCTGCAGCCGGCCACGCCCCGGGCCCCGTTACCCAGCAGCCCCGCGAGCCCACTCGTTCCCGCCCAGTCTCCCGCGCCTTCACAGGCCCCGCCCCTTCAGTCGGCCACCAAGCGGAAGTGACGTCCTTGCGGAGCCCGGAGTCCCGCCCCGCACGCTTTCCCAGCCCCGGGGCGGGGACTCAAGGCCGGAAGGGGAGGCTACCAGGCCCCCCCGGAAGGGCGGGGCGGGGCGGGACCGGGCGGCCCTCCCGGAAGTGGCGGTTTGCTGGAGGCGGTTACCGTAGCGTCCGGAATAGTTGGAGTCGGTGGCGCGCTTCCCCCCGTAGCGGGACCCCGGTTATTTGGGCCCTGCCTCAGACTCAGGTTCCCGGCCCCGTTCCCTCGGGCCGCTGCGGCCCGTCCTCCCTCTCCGGGCGGGGCCACCCGTGGGCCGCTCTAGGTTCCCTCCCCTCCGATCGCCGTTCCTTCCCGGAGGCAGGCTTTACACTCTCCCTTTTAATTTCTTCCTACTCCTCTTTCCCGTCCTTCCTTCCTTCCTTCTCCGGGATTGTTCTTCCCCCGCCGCCTCTCGAAGGCTTCTCTGCTTTCCTGGCGCCTCCGCTGCAGGCTTGGGGCGGGGGCCGGGGGGCGGGGTGGAGCTTTCCACGCCGTCCTCGGAGGGTTTTAAGCGTTTCCTTTCTGCTTGCCCAGGAGTCGCAGATGCCGGGAAGTATGGCCCCCCTCCAGAAGCCTCGCCACGCCACAAGGATGCCCCTGGCCCTAAACCCCCTGAAGAGCAAGGACGTGCTGGCGGTGCTGGCCGAGAGGAACCAGGCTGTCATGCCGGTTGGGGCCTGGGTGGAAGCGGCCTCGCCAGATAGTTCGGAAGTCCCCGCGTATGTGAGTGTCAGTTCGATGCAGGTGTAGTGGGGTCTCCTCACCCCCACCCCCCCCCCCATATTGGCCCTCTCTAATCGGTGCTTAGATAAACATGAACAGTCCTTTCTCTTCTGTTGCAAAATGAGTATGTTCCTGAATTAGGATTGCAGAACGCACAGGTGTCTGCCAAAACTGTCTAATTCACAAAGTCTAAACTGTTTGCTATGCACAAGACGTAGGCACTGGCTGTATCTTGCAGACGCCCTCCAAGGTAGTAGGGATGACAGTTGCCACAGTTGCCGCACTTAGTGTGTGTAAGTAACATTAATGGATTCTTTTTTTTTTTTTTTTTTTTTTTTACATTAGTTGATTCTTAAAGTTACGGTAAGTGTGTAGAATCAATAAGACTCAGACGCAGTAAGAGAATAAGGGAAGAACAGATTGATTCTGACTGGGGCTATTCTGAGAAAGTTTTGTTTTTGTTTTTTTAAAGATATTATTTGTTTATTCATGAGAGACACACAGAGAGAGGCAGAGACACAGGCAGAGGGAGAAGCAGGCTCCCTGCAAGGTCCACGATGTGGGACTCGATCCCCGGACCCCAGGATCACGACCTGAGCCAAAGGCAGACCCTCAACCACTGAGCCACTGAGGCGCCCAGAGAACGTTTAGCTATAAGTTCCAAAAGGAAAGGGACCTTTATTTTTTGTTCACTCCTATCCTGTCATATAGTAAGTCTTTAAGGAAACACTCGTTGAATGAATGAATGAATGAATGAATGAATGAATGAATAGATGTAGAATAGATGTAGAAATACAGTCTATGATAGTCCTTAAAAATGGAAATGTTATAAGTACAGACGGTAGGGAAGAGCATTTCAGATGAAGGGAAACTTCTGCAAAGTTTACCTGTGTGCCTGTTTACCCAGTAACTCCCATATGTCACCATTAACACAGGAGGACAATTTTGTAAAGAAGATTGTTGATAGTCTTTCACTATACTGTGCCCCTTAGCTCTTTGTTGGAATTTTGTTGTGGCATTTACCATGTTATATTTATAGTAAGTTGTTTACATATCTGCCTTTCCTGATGGAGTGTGAGCTTCCAGAGCACAAGGAAGAAATCTTATTTATTAACCTGCCCCCAACTTCATTTTAGTGTCTAATAAGTGTAATGCGCAAATTGTGTGATGGTCTTCAGGATGTGTAGACAAAATATTGAACATAAGATGAAAAATATGAGTGATCCTTGATCTCAGAGAAGAAATGAGACATGTTTAAAGTAAATCTTAAGTAGCAAAGCAATGTCATATGTCCATTTTATTTTTTGTATATACACACACACACACACACATTCATTTATTCCTCTTCTGCCTATTTCCAAAAAAGGGTATATGATTAAGTGCTATGACTATGATACTTAAAGAAGAAAGATAGGACTTTGGGTTGATGTGATACAGGCAAGTTAATGAAGAATTTAGATGGTCAGAGGAGGATGATTCTCCCAATTAAGGAGAATGGGGAGAGTGGGAAGTGAGCAAAATGTTTTCTGGATTCTAAGGGTAGATTAGATGAATTGGAGTGGGAAGCTTCATAGGGGTATGGTGGTTGATAGGATTGTAAAAGAATAGGAGCAATAGGAACCACAGGAAATTTTGGATAAGGGATTGATCTCATTGTTTAATATTTGCAGATGAATTTCATGATAAAACAGTGTTCTGATTAGGTTAGTTGCTTCAATTCTTTTTTTCTTTTCTTTCTTTTTTTTTTTTTTTTTTTTTGAGGTAAGGGATAGATTGGCTCCTGGGAGACAAATTAGGATGTAATTATAACAATTTAGCCATGAAGTATGGCATCGAGACTTATTTAATGGTAAGGAATAAAGAGGGAAAGCCCTAAAAAAGGGAGGTTGAAGCAGGAATGAAGAGGAGTAAAGGTAAGAAATAAGCCAGTAGAATTGATAAGATTTGGTACAAAGATATTTTGATATTTAAGTTAGTGACACTTCTTTTTCATTGCTCAGATTATGACACCTTGATCATGTAGTAGCAAAATGCCTAAAAACCACCAAAATTTTCTTTTTCTATGTTAGACAATTGAATCTCATGTTCCCAAATATTAACGCAAAATATTAGTCTTGGAAAAAAATATAAACATGTCTCTTTTCCCTCATTTAAAAAATTCTGATCAGTACCAGTCAAAGGCAGTTTGATCGAGTATCTCATAGAACTCTACCAATTTAGCACATACTGTCTTGGGAATCAACCCTTATTAACAGATGCAGCTCTTGTCAGCTCAGAATAAATGGTGAATAGTTACTTCTAGAGCATGGTAGACCTAATATGGTTATTCTAAAGGGAAACTCCTAATCATTTTGTCCCGTTACAGAGCCATCAAGATTCCTAAAAGTACTATAGTTTCAGACCTCCCCTTCCATTAAGTAAATTAGCATCAAAAGACACTGCAGTTCTATCAGCATTTTATGGCTATTGCATTATTTTATATTTTATCTGTTTGTGTAACAAACCTGGATCCTAATGGCATAAAGCAAAAGATACTGTGTGTCAGGATTTCAAGCAGTTGTCTGCAACATTGTATCTGAAGCCTCACTTGGGACAGCTAAAATAGCTGGAGATGTCTGGGACAAGCTTACTGGGTTCTGCCTGTTTGTTGGTTTTCTTGGTTCTTCTTCATTTGACGTCTACTGGGCTGTAATGTCCAAGATGGCTTTCTTATTCACATACCTGGCACTTGGGCTAGGATGACTAGAATGGCTAGGGGCTTGCTGGATGCTTTCTTTTTCCACATGGTCTCTCTACTTGGCTAGCTTGGGCTTCCTCTCAGCATGGTGTCTAAGGGTAGAATTCTTACATGGTGGCTGGTTTCCCCAAGGGTGAGACCTCTAAGGCGGTGGAAGTGGGAGTTGCTTTATGACCTTGCTGGAGAAGTCATGGAGCCAATTCTTCCTCATTTTGTTGGCTATTCAGAGCCCGACTACAGTCAATATGGGAGATGACTTCACAAGAGCATAAATACTGGGAGGTTTGGTTCACTGTGGGGAGAAGGGGAGATCATCTTTGGAGACTACTGCAAAATCTCAGTATCAATTCCATCATATGTGAATTAGGCAAAAATGTCCTTTGGTTATTGTGAGAAACACTTCATCCTGTATTATCCCCTTGGATAGTCCTTAGGATTCAAAAGGTCTATGAGGAGTTAGTTGTACAATTGAAACAGTATGTATTTTTGCTTAACTCAGTATTCCTAAAATTTATTTGACTCTGGGAATCTCCTAACATTCCAAACATGGGACAATGTTCTTGGGTTTTGGTGGCCTTATACAATGGTGTTTGCTAAGAAAAATATGTTTCTAAAATGTGGTATACTCTTATCTTTGGTTTATAGTTGAGATTCACAGTTTGGAATCAGTCATATACTTCAGTAAGATGTTTGATAATCTCAGCATGGGGTTAAAAGAGGGAGCTGACAGATAATGAAAGTAAAAGAAGCAAGATGGCTTTAATTTTCTGGGACTTGAGTTACTTTCAGTCAGTTGTTCAGGCTTTACTACCTGTATCTTTCCTTTGGAATTATTTTACCTATAATTGTTCTTTGATATTTGTTTTATACACTCCTAGATATATCCTTGTGTAAAATATGAGGTAGATTCCTTAGAAAATTTAATTTCTAAGGAAATTAAATAATTTAATTTATTTTATTATTTTTTAAAATAATTTAATTTAATTAGAAAATAATTTAATTTTAATTGGAATTTAAGTTCATTTGATTTTGAGAGTTAATGACTTGTGATATATTTGAGCACCTTCTAAACTAGAATTTGGAATCACTGTGTCAGAAGAAGGACTCAATAGGAGTATGATTTATTTAATTTGAAGATTCTTTTTGAAAGAGAAACAGTCAAGAGAAAAACAGTACAGTATAGGGCATACATATTGGAGTCAGAAACTTCTAGCTCTATTACTTGCCAGCATTAGGATCTTGGGCTACTACTGAAGATGAATCTTTCTGAGCCCCAGTTTCCTCTTCTTTAATATAGGACAGAGAATGCTTTCTATTGGAGGTAGTTTCCAGATTCAGTGATATAATGTAGTTAAAAGTGTTTGTCTTGTAGCAGATCTTTAGTAATGGTAACTGCTTTTAATTATGATGTACATGGTTGTTATTCAGGGCACTCAGAGGAAAGGAGTAGTGATCAGGGACTCAAATGGGATACAGTTTCTGGATTGTTTTGACTATGTTTTGTGATTGAGCATTACATAAATATTGAGTACCTTTATATTCAAGGCTCTCTGTTATATACTGTAGATGCAACAAAGGAATTAAATACATTTCCTGCCTTCAAAGTATACCTAATCTAGTGGGGGAGTTAAGAAGTTTTGCTCTCAATTAACATTAATAAGAGTGAGAAATACTACAGCATGGGAGAGCTCAGAAGAATGGATTGTGGAAGGTCCTAGGTGGTTGGGTATTAGATGATCTTAAAGAGTGAATAGGCCTTTACCTTACTAGATGGAGATGACAGGAAGGGCATGCTAGGTTAAAAATGGAGCATAAATCTGAGCGTGAAGCTATTTTACAATAGGACATATTTAGTGAGTGATGAACAATCTACTGGATTTGGACTATTTTACTCATTTTAGGAAATGTGTGATATAAGATAGGTTTGAATTGGTTCATTAAGATTTAATGAAGACAACTTTAGTTGTCAGTTCAATGAAAAATTAAGATTTGATTTGAGTGCCCCAATGGGCAAAAACTGCTGACATTCACATTTATTTTCTATCTTTCGTCTTTTAAGACTTCAGCATATATGATTGAAGAAGAACTAAAGGAGCAGCTAAGAAAAAAACAAGAAGCTCTGAAGCATTTTCAGAGACAAGTCAAACACCGAGTAAATCAGCAAATCAGGCTGAGAAAAAAGCAACAGCTTCAGAGATCTTATGAAGCAGTAAGTTCAAAAGTGAACCTGAGTAACGATCGAATGGAAACTGTGTGTTATGAGATAAGCTATTAGGCAGTAACAGAATCACTTTCTTTGGATTCTGTGCTTTGTATAATTGCTAGGGAGGGCAGTAGATTTGTATGTAGAGAAACTTGTGTTTTCTGTGTTATTCTGACTCACAATTTTTTTTTTTTTCTTTCACCAAATAGTTAAAAACAATGTCAGAATTTTGGATTGGGTTTGAATTTTGGCTTTGCTGCGTGGATTGTAGTTTCTTCATTTATAAAATGGGGCCATGATAGTTGTCTCATAGCATTATGAGAATTAGATATGTAAGTTATTAGCACATAGTAAGTACCTGGCAAATGGTAGTTTCTTTGCTTGCTGAAGCTTTCTTCTTTCTACCCTGACTCTGATTTAAAATCTTTGGGGCTGCTTATGGGCATTATTTGATTGTGCTGGCTTGGAGTAGAATCTCACTAGAAGAATCTCATTCTTCCTTTGTGTAGGCAGAAAAAGAAGGCTCTATAGCCATGCAGTCTTCAGATCCAGCACATTTAACTCCTAAAAAAACAAGTGTTTTTTCAAACAACTTGAATGCTGCTATTGGAAGTGCTAGGTTACCTCCTTCCCAGATGCTTGGAGATGGAATAGATGATAGAGAGAATCAGAATGAATTATTCCAACAACAAGCCCAGGCGGTAAGTATATACTCATTTTATGTCTATGATTTTTTTACTTATATCTAAGGTATGAAGTAGCGATTAGGAGGTATCACATTCAATTTCACTTTTAATTACCTTTGTAAAGTGGTGAATAGTGAAATGATGTTTATTTTTTTATACATATTTTTAATTTATTTATTTTTGGTAAGACAGTTTAGAATCATCTAAAGGAAGGTGCCAAAGTGTTAGAGTCAAACCTTGTGAGAAAGAGCTTTAGGTCAAAGATCAAAGATCCCCCCCCCCCCCATTATACTGTAATTTTGTTATGGGTAAATTATTCTTTTTGTAGCATATGGACAGAACTGATTTCTAACCTCTGTTGCAAAAAAGTACAGTACATAGGGCGTATCATTCATCATTTTTTTTTCATTCATCATTTTTGTCTTTCCTGTCTTTTAATCTGATTATCATAATAAATCTATAGGTCAAGTAATAATAAATCCTCAACATAATCAGAATTTTTTAAAAAAGTAACCTATCTAGAAATTGATTTTACATGTTATTTATTAATTTATCAAAGATTTATTTTTTTGTTTTAGAGAAAGAGCTGGGAGGAGGACAAAGGGAAAGAGGGAGAGAGAAAATCTCAAGCAGACTCTGTGTTGAGCTTGGAGCCTGGTGCAGAGCTGATGTGGAGCTTGATCTCATGACCCTGAGATTGTAACCTGAGCTGAAACTAAGAGTTGGACACTTAACTGTCTGAACCACCCAGGTGCTCCTTACATATCTGTTGTTTAAAAATTTGCATAAATGATGAATTATTGAAAACTACATCTGAAACTAATGTACTATATGTTGGCAAATTGAATTTAAATATAAATAAATAAATAGATGGATAGATGGATGGATGAATGAATGAAATTAACTACCATGAGTAGGTTTATCCACTCAAATCATTTGGCACCATACATTCACAATTCTCCTTAGTGTACATGAGCTTTTTTGTCCAGTTGATACCATATTCTTCAACTCTGCTCTGGGAATTATACTTCATCTTATTTAAAATGTATTTCTAGGAATAGTGAGAGAAGAGCAAAAATGTAGAAGTAGTGGTAGTGCCCGGGTGGCTCAATTGATTGAGAGTCTAATTTTTGGTTTTGGCTCAAGTCATGATCTCACTGATCGTGGGATCACACCCTGTGTGGAGCTCTGTGCTCTGGGGAATCTGCTTGAAGATTCTCTCCCTCTATCCCTTCCCCTGCTTTGGCTTACTCTCTCTCTTTCTCTCTAAAATAAATAAATCTTTAAAGAAAAAAAAAACGATTATGTGAAAATAAAAGTTTTGCAACTGCTTACATGATCGGTCATAAGTATGAAGCAAATCTAATTGTGTTGTTAGTATCAATAGGTAAAGCTTTATATAAGCATGTGTTATATTGAGATACTTAAAACAATTTTTTTCTCTTTGCCCCAAACTATGACTCTATGACTTTTTCCTGCCATTGCTTGGTTTGTAGTAATCATTTTATAAATCATTTTTATTTTCCTTTTTAAGATTATGAACAATTTCTTGAGCAAGTATTTATTGAGCTAGATACTGCATAAAGTATAAGGGATAGAACATTGATGAAGACAGACACAGCTGTTGCCTTCATGGTGCTTCTAGCTGTAACCTCACTGTAGTGTGGATTTTACTTCATCTGTGCAGTACATGAATAGAATACATCAGTTCACAGATCTTTGAATATCCTGTGTTTGTTAAACATTATACGGATACCAGTGAAATGTGAAATAGGACCCTTTATGGGTTTATATTTCCAAGTAGAGATATAAAGCTAACAGATCCCAAACTATCAGATATTAATATAGAGACATTTGCTCTATTTGATGGAAAAGTTGTGCTATTGGATTTCAAAAATTTTTAAATCCAAGGAAACGTTCGTGGGAGAGTTCCTGGAAGATGTGGAATTGATCTGTATATTTTGAAATGATAAGGTAAATTGACTGGTTATATTCAAAAGAATTTTGAGATAGGAAGAACAGAGTATATGTATTGAGCTTGGTATATTTGGGAATAAGTGATGGAACCATTCTAATTGATAGCTTACAGAGGAGAGAATAATAGAAAATGAGGTTAGATAGGTAGAAGGAAATCAAGTTATGAAAAGCCTGAAATGTCACAAAATTTTTTAAAAGTTTTTTAAAAGATTTTATTTATTCCTGAGAGATACAGAGAGAGAGGCAGAGATATAGGCAGAGGGAGAAGCAGGCTCCTTGCAGGGAGCCTGATTCAGGATTCGATCCCAGACTGGGATCACTCCCTGAGTCAGAGGCTAACAGATGCTCAACTGCTGAACCACCTAGGCATCCCTAAAAAGTTTTTATACCCTGCTTTTTATTTTTTATTTTTTAATTTTTTTTTTTATGATAGTCACAGAGAGAGAGAGAGGCAGAGACATAGGCAGAGGGAGAAGCAGGCTCCATGCACCGGGAGCCCGATGTGGGATTCGATCCCGGGTCTCCAAGATCGCGCCCTGGGCCAAAGGCAGGCGCCAAACCGCTGCGCCACCCAGGGATCCCTTTTTTTTTTTTTTTTTTAAAGATGAACTAGATGAGCAACCTGGGTCACTCAGCGGTTTAGCGCCACCTTCCGCCCAGGGCATGATCCTGGAGTCCCGGGATCAAGTCCCACATCGGACTCCCTGCATGGAGCCTGCTTCTCCCTCTGCCTGTGTCTCTGCCTCTCTCTCTCTCTGCGTGTCTCTCATGAATAAATAAATAAAATCTTAGAAAGAAAGAAAGAAAGAAAGAAAGAAAGAAAGAAAGAAAGAAAGAAAGAAAGAAGAGAAAAAGAAAGAAAGAAAGAAAAGAAAAAGAAAGAAAGAAAGAAAGAAAGAAAGAAAGAAAGAAAGAAAGAAAGAAAGAAAGAAGAAAGGGAGAAGAAAGAAAGAGAGAAAGAAAGAGAGAAAGAAGGAAGGAAGGAAGGAAGGAAGGAAGGAAGGAAGGAAGGACGAACTACTGAAGAATGTTCAGTGAACTAAACTACTTTAAGCCTATAAACTTTTGCCCATACAACACCATGACAATACAATAGATGCTTTTTAATTTTGCAATTTCTGTTGCAGTTTTTATCCACTAGATGTCACTAAGAACTAGACAGTGAGATATTGTTAAAGCACTAACTCCCTTGGTTTATCTAGAAGTGGTTGAGTCAATGATGAATGCAATTCACTTTCTGAATGTTCGTGGACTTTTCAGTTTTCTTGTGTTGCAGAGTGATAGAAACATAGAATCCTGGTATTGGAGGGTTTTAAATGTTCATCTGATATATTGAAATACTTAAGGATGAAATGACTTGACATCTGGCATATACTTCAAAATAACATAAGGGTGAGGTGAAGTAGGGCATTATAGATAAAACAAGATTGCCCAGGAATTGATAATGTTAAAACTGGTTGAGATATATATATATATATATATATAATACACACATAATACATGTGTGTATTATAGCTTCTACTTCTCTGTATGTTTGAAGTTTCCAATATGTTTGAATTTACTCACATTTTTAATTAAATGTTGCAAAACCAAAGACATTATCTAGTCTAACCTTTCTTTCTTTAAGGAGTTCTTTTTATAACCTCTCTTATATAAATGGCCATCTAGTTTTCTGTTAGAACATTGCCACTGCTGAGCAACTGAATACTTCTTAGACTATTTCATTTTTAGAACTCTTGAAATTACTATAAGTATTGTTTCAATGGGGGGACCCATGGGGGGATCCCTAGCTCAGCGGTTTAGCTCAGTGTGTGATCCTGGAGTCCCGGGATTGGGTCTCATGTCAGGCTCCTTGCATGGAGCCTGCTTCTTCCTCTGCCTATGTCTCTGCCTCTCTTTGTGTATGTCTCATGAATAAATAAATAAAATCAGCTTTTTATTTGTTTCTCACTGAATCTTTTATTATCTTGTTTTTTACTTTTTTTCTCTCTATAATACACGTTTTCCAGCTTTTTCAACCCTGGAAATAACAATTCATTTTGGCAGTTAAGAAAGGTTTAAGCAATATGAAATAACCTGTTAAGTTTTCTGTAATCTATCATTGGCAAACTATTGTTTGAATTAGGCTCTTTGACTGCAAGAATTCCTTTTATTTTAAGAATATGTGTGGACCCCCAGTCCCCAGTCGGGTGGTCAGGACTACCACTCATGCAGCTCTTGGGGAACCAAAAACCAGCACTTAAAATAAAGCTGAATGACGGAGGAAAAAAAAAAAAAAGAATATGTGTGGGATAATAAAGGCAGAATCAGAAACACACAAATCTAACCTCTTTTAAGGAGTCTGTGGCTGGATAGTTTTTCTGAATCTGAGGTAGCTCTGGTGATCACACAGCATAGGATCTTTGATCTTCACACTATTATTTAATCACTAACAGTTGATTCAGTTGTTCTCATAGGGTGACACACCTTCACTTCTCTGATGATCCGAGACCTCCAGTGCTAAAGCCGGGCAGTTCTAGGCAAAGTGGGAGACTCAACTACTGAGTCACCCAGGTGCCTCACAAAATCAGTTTCACTGAGCTGAAATCAAGGTGTCAGCAGGGCCCCTTCCACAAATTCTAGGAGAAAATTTGATCGTTGACTCTTTAGTTTTTGGTGTCTGTTGGCATTTCTTTGCTTTTGGCTATATCATACCAATCCCTGCTTCCATCTTTACATCACCTTCTCCTCTTCTGTATGCCAAATCTTCCTCTCTTTCTCTCTCATAAGGACAGTTGGGATGGCATTTAGGGCCAATGTGGATAATCTAAAATTATCTCATCTCAAGATAATATCTCTAAAGGCTTGATATCTGCAAAGGCCTTTTTTCCCCTATAAAGTAGCATTTATAACCTGTAAGGTTTCAGGGATTAGGACCTGGTGTCTTTGAGTGTATATTATTATTCAGCCTATTACAGTCCTCATGGCTGGTCTTTGAAAGGGTCTTTAGGTTGAGGTTTGATGAAGGGTTATGGTAATGATAGAGAAATGGAAAAACTATAATGTATATTTCAGCCATTGGACCAGTTGAAATATTTTGTTTAAGGGACTAAAATCAATCTGTGACTCTAATAGAGGTTCGGAGTTGATGGGAGAAGAAGATTATGTATCCTTATTTCAGATCTGTTACAATGGGTATTTTGAATCCTTGGTCACATTGTGCAAGCAATAACATTTACCATACTTGGTAATGAGTAAGACCAGACATATGTGTGGCTCTGTATTTTCCATAACCTCAGCTGCACATGTATCTCTTTTTGCAATAAGATTATCTCTATCTGGACCCCTTTAGCCACTCTGCTAACCCAATTTAGAGGTCCTCCTTTTAGCAGAATAAAGAGTGATGTTTCAAGCTGATTTTTCTGACTGGAGATGTAGACCTTTAGAAGCAAGAATGAAACAGAGGTGATACACTGTAAGTAAACTGCACTGGTAGTGAGAGTGTTTTTATCCCTAGCTCACTATTAGTAAAAATCAAGGTGTTTATTATTTATAGTTGTAAATCATGGTTATGATTTGCCTTCAAGGGAGAATTGATATCATTAAACTTTTACTGGATGGGTTAGAACTGGTCCTGGTTTTGCCATAATTTTACTGAATAGTATAGTAGGGATATGCTTTTCTTCCACATGATGGATATAGAGCTCAGCCTAAAAAAAAAAAAATCATACTTTGTTCATTTCTGTATTTTCTTTAAGGGAACATTTTGTGCAGATTTGTGAAAAATAGGTAGGCTATGATTCTCTGAAAAAGAAATCAAAATAGGTGCTTACTAAAATTACTAGATAGAAGGAATGAACACAAAGTCAATGTATTTAATATTAATACTTATTATCAGCTGTTACTTGGAGTACTTGAAACAAATGGGTTGAGATGTTTGAATTTGTGTTCTGAATTAACTTAGAAAGGCTTTCTGGAAGAAGGGGGATTTGAAAAAAGACTTAAGAGCTACAGTCTTCCAGTTAGGGGTGAAGAAGGGATTCTTATAAATAGGAAAAAAGAATTTAGAGGGACTGGGAATGGAGTCTTCTAGCAAGGAGTGACAAAAGTGATTAGGCATGCAAGGACTAGTTGAAGAAATAACTCCTTATTGAGAGCATGAATGGAAGGTAAGGAATGTATCTGCTCAATCATTTCTAAGTTTATTAATTCACACTTTTTATCCTGATAAAGGTTCTGATATTTTTGTGTACACTCTTAATACAAAGCATATGTTGTTAAAAAAAATTTGAATAACAGAACTTAAATCAAGTTATGAAATACAGTATTTTAGAGTAATGAAAATCATGTTGTAAAAATACTATCAGCAGACAAAGTCTCCTTTGCAGATAATCCTCTTGTCTTAGGTCTGGCTTTTTTTAATAATAGGGGCCTGTTTTCCTGTTGGAACACTTGGTGAATTTGGTATTAAAACTTTAGCCTGTTTTTGTTTGCTCTTTCTTCCCTTTGCCTGGCAGCTTAGTCAAACCATGAAACAGGCCCGTCACCGGCTGGCATCCTTTAAGACTGTGAATAAAAAAAATGCATCAATGTTCCCAGATGGTAGAAGGAAAACCTTTCCCCCTCAAGAGGTAAATTCATTTCTAATAAATTGTTTTAAAAAGTACAGATAAAGATTTATTTATATCTCGACAGTATTGAGAACTGTAAAAATCGTTGGAAATAACCTAAAATATCCAAATAGTAGGGGATGGTTAAAAAATTACAGTGTATCTATGTATAGCCATTTTAAAAATTATCATGCTTTCAGAGTATATATGAAAACAAGGGAAAGTGTGGTACAAAGGTAAGTGAAAAAAGTAGGATACAAGATTATACACAATATATTCTCAATTGAAAAAACTTTATTCGGCCAATATTTATGGAATGTCTATAGTTGCCAGGCATTGTTCTAGAAGCAGGACTTTTAGAATGAAGAAAAGATAGACAAAGATCCCTCAAGGAGCTTCTGTGCTAGTAGGGAAGCAAATAATAAGCAAATAAATGTAGAATATAATTTCAAATGATAAATGCTATAAAAAAATAAAGCTAAATAAAGAGATAGGGAGTGATGCTATGTGCAGAGATGAAAGCCTGGAAAGAAATGGACCCAGAGGTTAATACTGATTATTTCTTGTTAGCGCTAATTCAAAATACAAGGTTAGAATGAATAATTGGAACCTAAATGTGGAACTAGACTTAAAAGGATATTTAAGGCTATACTTGTAAAATGCCATTGTTCTGTGCCTGTTTATTTCAGTGTTCACAAATTTGGATGCTAAAAACAAACTCCTGTATTTTCTTTTTTTTTTTTTTTTTTAGGATTTTATTTATTCGAGAGAGAAAGAGCACAAGCAGAGTGTGGGGGGCGAGGGGGAGGGAGAGGCAGAAGGAGAGGGAGAAGCACAGAGTAGGGAGCCAATATGGGGCTCAGTCCCAGGATCCTGAGATCATGACTCAAGCCGAAGGCAGATGGCAGACGCCTAACTGCCTGAGCTACCCAGGCACCCCCAAACTCATGTATTTTCCTGTGGTTACTCATTTTGGCATTAATTTCAAGTTTTGATAGACAACATCTAGTAAAATGGACCATTTCATCCTTTTTACTCTTTTTTTTTTTTTGGCCATCATCACCTCTGTCTCTTATTCTTTCTTAGTTTTGCTTCCTAAATATGTATGTGTATATATATATATATATATATATATATATATATATATACAGTTTTTTCCTTACGTGTCTCAACAGAACCATCAAAAACATTTGTCTTTTATATGTTTGCAGTTTGTAGAATACTAACCTATAATGCTTCCTTCTTCAGTGATAATTAAGACATTTATAGTTAAATATAAAAAACAAGCGGGCATGGGTGTATATCACATATGGCATTTCATCCTAGATGCATTTAGTATGGTTACCTTTTTCTAGCATTGCCTTGTTATGATTCTCAAGATAGTTTCTTTTGTACCTAAATTCTTCTAAATGGCTTAGGTTTTTTTTTTTTTTTTTTACAATTTTCATACCTGTGGATTTGGCAACTACATTTTGTGCCATTGGACTGACTCCAGAGTATGGTTAGAATGAAGTGATTGGACACATTCTAGTAAACCAGAAAAAAAAGGGTTATCAGATCCTAGACACTCCTATTTTATATTGTGTGGAACATTTTCAAACCTTTCAGTTGATGTTTTTCCAGAAAAAGTACTGTTTACAGGTCTGACTGAAATAATCATTCAGTAGAAGGGAAAAGGATTAAGTCTAAGATAACATCCTGTTTAAACCAGTTTTGTATGACAAAGATGCCATTTAAATGTAGTTCATTATGATGATGGTGATGATCAATTCAGACTCACTGCAGCTTCCAAAGAATGCATGTGTATTTTTCAGCTAACACATTGGAAACAAATCTATTCCATAGAAATGAGAATGATCTTATTTCTTATATCATGTATGTGGACTTTCCCTTAAATCTGAATAGTTTTCTAGCCCCTCAGTTGTGTGAAGTGGAAATCTGCCAGTCAGAAAGGACACAATCAATAACCTGGTTGAACTCTGGTTTCATTTCCTTGTTAGACTTATTTTTACTGACCTTAGAATCTGTCTGGTTGTTATTGTTATTCCAGATTTAGAGATACAAATAGAAGATATAGTTGCTTGCATACTGTTAGGTCACCAAGACAAAATCATAAGCCTACTAAAATTGTCACTGGTGGGGATAGGGATAAATTGTCATTTATAAAGTTAATATATTCTCTTACCAGTCTGTTTTACTCCATGTTTGATGTGTGAGTGATTTGTTTGTAAATCTGAAGTAGACCTCACTATTTGTTTTTCTTTATTCTTTATTCAACCACTATAATCTGCTAAAATCATTCCAGATCTTCCTAAAAACTCAACTTAGTATCATGAGCGTATTACTTTCTCTAGACCATTTATATTTGTATTAATTTCTTTTTTCCAGAAAGCACTTTGTAGTAAACCATCACCCCTCAAAATAAATATAGGAACAACAGGACAGTTGACCTTTAGGTCCATCAGGATCTTTGGTCTTTTAACTACTTTGTATTACCAGAAATTTATAGAAAATCAGGAAAGGAAATATAAAGAATAGAGGGGAAAGATAATCGCTTGTTAGAGCCATCTACAGCTAATTAAGTTTGGATTTAAGGGTTAAGATTGTTTTTTTTTTTTATGATTTTATTTATTTGAGAGAGAGAACATGTGCAAGAGAGCGAGATCAGGAGCAGGGACAGAGAGGGAGAAGCAGACTCCTCACTGTGCAGGGAGCCCCAATGCAGGGCTCAATCCCAGGACCCAGGGATCATGACTTGAGCTGGAGGCAGATGCTTAACTGACTGAGCCACCCAGGCACCGCTAAGGATTAAGATTCTAATGTCCAGTATTGGTTTTTTCCTAAGTTTTGAGATATAATTTATATATCACACAATTCATTTATTTAAATTAATACATTTCAGTGATTTTTTTGGTATATTCACAGGTTTATACAACTGTCCACATAATCTAATTTAGAACAATCTCTTCACCTCTAAAAGAAACCCTATCCCCATTAGCTATCACTTCCCATACCCTCCTTTCCCTCCTCCTAGTCCTAAGCAACCACTCATCTACTTTCTGTCTCTATAGATTTGCTTATTCTAAACATTTCCTCTAAATGGAAACATATATATATTTGAGACATTTTGCCTGGATATTAATTATTCTCTCGTCTCCATCAATTATTTCATTAATAATATATATAATAAATCATATAATGGTCATTTGTGACTGGCTTCTTTCACTTTGCATAATGTTTTATGTTGTTGAATATATCAGTACTTCATTCCTTTTTATTGCTGAATAATGTTCCTTTTATGGCTATATCACATTTGGTATATCCATCAGTTGATGGCTTGGCTTTTATGAATAACTGCTACAAACAGTTGTGTACATGTTTTTGTGTGGATATTCATTCCTTTAGTAATAGAATTTTGGGGTCATAGGCTAACTAGTATTTTGAGGAACTGCCAGGCTGTTTCCCATCAGCAATATATGTGGGCTCCGATTTCTTCACATCCTCTCCAATACTTATTATTGTCCATATTTTTTATTATAACTGTCCTACTGATGTGAAGTGATATCTCACTGTATTTTTTTTCTTAAAGATTGTATTTATTTATTCATGAGAAACACACAGAGAGAGGCAGAGACACAGGCAGAGGGAGAAGCAGGCTCCATGCAGGGAGAGCCCAATGTGGGACTCGATCCCGGGTCTCCAGGATCATGCCCTCGGCTGGAGGCGGCACTAAACCGCTGAGCCACCGGGGCTGCCCTCTCACTGTATTTTTGATTTGTGTTTCCCTGATGACTTATGATCTTGAGTATCTTTTCACATGCTTATTGCCCATTTACATGTCTCTTAGGGAGAAAATGTCTATTCATATGTGGTGCTGATTTTTTAATTGTGTTATTTGATTTTTACTGAGTTATAAGGGTTCTTTATATATTCTGGATACATGTCTTATCAGATAGATGATTTGCAAGTATTTTCTTCCATTCTGTAGGTTGTCATTTCACTTTCTTAATGCTATCATTTGTGAAAAAATTTTAATTTTGGTGTAGTTCAACTTACCTATTTTTCTTTTGTTGCTTGTGCTTTTGATCTAGTATCTAATAAACCATTGCTTAATCCAAAGTCATCAATATTTTCTACTATGTGTCCTTCTAAAACTTATAATTTTAGTCCTTCAACTAAGGTCTAAAACCTATTTTGAGTGAATTTTTGTATGCGGTACTGAGGAAGTATTTTAATTCTTTTGCATGTGGATATCCACTTGTCGCAGTACCATTTGTTGGAAAACTTCTTTCTCTGTTGGATTTTCTTGGCACTCTTGTTGAAAAACAGTTGACTGAGGGTTTTTTGATGTCTTAGTATTATCTTCTGAGACCCATAAACATGGGATGCCTTTCCATTTATTTAGATCTTTTTAAATTTCTTTCAACTGTGTTTTATAGTTTCATTATATAGTCTTAATGCTTCTTTTGTAATGTCCTGTTTTTATAATACTTGATTATATTGACCTACCGAATTATCCTAATAGTGTGCTGAAGCCTAAGATTTTATTGTAATCACATTGTTTCTACCTATAATAGATACTTTTTTACTGTTGTTGATTGTGTGTTTGCAGGAACCTGACTCTGAGGAATCTTCATCTACTACGGTAGATAAGAGAGAGAGAGAAAATTTGTTTTGGGGACAGCAGCAGGATCTCCTTTCTGAAGACAGGGAGAAACCTTTCAGCAGAGTTCAGGTAAAGCAGAGTGAAAGGAGATAGTATAATAGAAATTAAACTAAGTGTGATTTAGACTAGGGCTGCCATATTGTTGTACTGGTTTGGGATTATAGATTTAGGTTCTGTTAAGTCAAGCAAGGATTGTATTTTCCCATTTTATTTTAGTAATTTGTTTGACTATCATATTTTTTTTTTTTTTAGATTTTATTTATCTATTTGAGAGAATGAGCACAAGAGTGAGAGAGAAAGCACAAGCAAGGGGAGGGGCAGAGAGAGAGAGAGAAGCAGACTCCCCACTGAGCAGGGAGCCCAATGTGGGGCACAATCCTAGGAACCTGGGATCGTGACCTGAGCTGAAGGTAGACACTTAACCGACTGAGCCACCCAGGTGCCCCTGACTACCATATCTCTTTGAGATTATTTTAGTAATCTTAGGGAGAACCTATAGTATGGCTACTACCTGGCTTTCTATATCTGGTGTTTATGTTCACTTTTAGAAAGTACAGTTCAAAAACCCATTATTTGCTGTGGTGAAAGAGGAAGAGCAAAAGCAATTAGATCTTCAGGACCTTCAGGATATTCTGCCGGAAGCCCAGGATTATCTTGCAGAAGCCCAAGGTGATCTGCTGGAAACCCGGAGTGATTTGACAGGAGTCCAGAATGTTGAGCTAGAAGCTGAGAGTGTTGAACCAAGGCTCAGTATCCAGCCTATTGATCCAGAAAACCAAGCTGTTGAGCCTGAGGCCCAGGCCATTGAGCCTAAAGTCCAGGCTGTTAAGATAGAAACTCAGGGTATTTTGCCAGAAGCCCAGAATATTGAACTAGAAGATGAGAGTATTATGTCCAAAGTCCAGGATTTGCTACCCAAAGAACAGTCTGTTCTTCCCAAAGACCAGAATATTCTACCCAGATGTCAGGACCAGGACTTTCTACTTAAAGACCAGGATTTTCTACCCAAGGACCAGAATATTCTACCCAGATGTCGGGACCAGGACTTCCTACCCAAAGACCAGCATTTTCTACCCAGGGATCAGGTAAAATAGAGTGGAAAGGAGATAAAACAAAAAAAAATAGCTACTTAAATTTTGGAGTGGGGTTTGCAAGCACTAAATTACAGCTGATTTGGAGTCATAGTTGGGAAAAATACTTTCCTCATTAATTTCTCAGAAGTCTAGGGTTCTTATTAATTGTTAAAGTATTATCAGTAGCACATTACCCCTGGCCATTTACTTTTTTTTTTTTTTTTTTTTACCTTTATTAGAAAAATATTTCTGGCAGCCATCATCTGCTTTGACAGCTGAAAGATGGAAAAAGGAGTGGCCCACAAGTGTGGGGCAGTATTTTTTACTATTCAGGTTCCAAGGCCATCCCTCCACCAGAGATCAGCTAGGCCAAAAATAAGAACCAAGGGATCAGCAGGAAGTAAATTATGGGCTTATGTGAAAGAGTCTAGTGTTTTCTTTTTTTATATATCATGTTCAGTTATATTCTGACCTCAGTTAATGCCAGAATTCTCACTGCAGCCTCAAGTATTACTGGTTAACCTGTCTTTCTTAACTGAACAATTGATATCTTGTGTTTGTTCTTTCTTTAGAAAGCAGGTTTGAAGCAGGGAGCATCAATTTTGTTAGGCCCAAGAGGGAGAGAGGCATTTCCTCTGGCTGTCCATCAGGACCTTCAACACAGGCATCAAGATCAGGCCACCATCATGGACAAGGTAGAACAGAAAAAGGAGAGAGACCAGCAGGAACTGAATTGTTCAGGGTGTAGTTGGGAACTGGCAAAGGTTGTTCTCAGCTAGACTTCGGAAATGACAAAAAGTATGGCTTTCGGTTTTATTCCATATTTCACATTATCTCGAGTTAAAAAAAATTACTGTAAGGCTCTCAATAAAGCCTATAGCACTATTACTATCGTATTATTCTACTGGACAATTTACAGTCCATGTTTTTGTTTTCTTTCAGAAAGTACGCTTCAAGGAGTCATACTCTGATATGTCAAGTGAGGAAAAGAGGGAAGGCTTTTCTGTGGCAGGTCATCAGTATCTGCCTCCCAAGCTCCAGGACCAGACCTTCATCAGAGATCAGGTAAAGCAGAATAAAAAGGAAATAAACACAAAATAAAGTAACTGGATCGTATATATCCTCGGTAATAGGTAACGTAAAGTGTAGGGACAGGTGCAAAGACCCTGGTCTGATGACCTATACCAGTCAAATCAATTCTGTCATTCAGAAGGTTGATAAATCACATTCGTATTCTCTTGTGGAATCAGACTATTTTAGCTTACTAAGATTATGCTACAACTTCTGCTGGAGCCCACAGTATTACCACAAACCCACTGTCCCCACATGAACAGTGTAGGAAGATGTGGCAAATCTTAAATTACGAAACATATGGGGAGTTTGTTAACACTATTCTGTACATGGCTTAGGAGTAAAAATTCAGGTCTACAGAGTTGGGCTAAAAGTGTTACATCCTTAAAAAAAATAGCATAAAATAAAAACATTATATCCTTGTTCAAGTTAAAATGTATCAGAATATCTCACCTGGTACCATTTCCCTGGAGTTGTCATTGAGACCTACAGTATCCTGGTTAGTATGTTGCCCTGGTCAGACAGTTTGGTTTCTATTTTTATTCCTTTAGAACTTGTTTCTCAAGCAAATGCCATCTTTTATGAGAGCAGAGGGAGTAAGTGATGAATTGCCTCTGGAGGATCAGCAGTGTGCTAAACCTAAAACCCAGGACCGAGCCTCCCCTAGAGAAGAGGTAGAGCAGAATACAGGGGGAACACTGTCTCCTTCATAAAAGAGTAACGGAGGTGAAAGTACTTAAGATTCGGGTTGGAGCTTATCAAGCTAGTTTACATGTAGGCTACATAGAATTAGAGCTGCCAGAGTGAGGCTAAGAGCAGAACATCTTCAGTTATTTCAAAATGTGCCAGAACCTAAAGTCTGTCCAGGTGGGAAAGCATATATCTGTCCTTTGGGTTGACCAAGAGGCAGGGTTTGTGTAATACTGATTGGTTAACAGCAAATCGTTCTGCATAAACTCACATCCTGGAGCATATTTGGCTTTCTGCATTTAGTCTTATGAATACTGAAGGGCTTCTAATCTTGGCCAACTGAAGCGATACACCAAAACCAGATATGTAGTTTGCAAACCAGTTATGAGGAAGGATAAAACAAGCTGTTGATCACCTCAGAACTGCCTCAACTCTACCACCTTTAGTGTTCGTGTATGGAATTATTGGGGACATTTCATAGGATCCTTGTGGAAATGACATAAGCTTGTTTCCTGGCTGTACCTTGGGAAAATGCTAGCAACATGATAAAAATACTACTTTGCTGCCTTACTTCCAAACATACTATTGAATAAAAGTTACCCGATGCAAAAGAAAAAAAAAAGTACCAGAATAATCTGGGATTTGCTTTAAAATAGTCCAGGAAAAATTGGGAAAAGAGACAGATGGACAAAAGTGTTACTAATTATTGAAGTTGGGGGATGTATATATTGGGATTCACTATACTGTTTTCTTTCCTACTTTGCTTTATATTTGGGGATTTTGTATTAACACATGCAAGCACACATGAACACCAACTCTTTTATGTTACCCTCCTATAGTAGTATTTTGGAGTTGTCACTAATCATTTCTGCTTAGACAGTTTTGTATTTTGTTGTTCCTAGAGCAAGTATATCAAGCAACCCTCATCTTTTGAGAAATGGGAGATTGAAAGAAGACTGGCTTCTGGAGTACCACCAGTATGTTTCACCCAGTGTTTAAGATCTTGCCTCTCTTGGGGAATAAGTAGAGCAGAGTATAGTGAGGAATAAGTACCCCAGAATAAATTGCTTAGGTTTTGGCTCAAGTTTAACAGGGAAATATAATAACTACTTAAGGGTTTAGTGTTAAGGCCAGTAAATAGTGAGCAAAGCTATCCTGTTCTCTAGTTCTGTGATGTATCATACCATTCTGACCTGTTGAAACTCCTTCAGGCCTCTTCACTGAAGCTCTTACCATTGCCCTGGCATGATGCTCCTGCTTCAACAAATGTTATTCAATGTTTATGTTGTCTTTTAGCACAAGAACTATGGGCAGGCCTTACATAATATGACAGAGGAGAGATGGAAAAAGGAGTTATTTCTGGAGCCTTATGAATATGTTTTAGGTGATACCCATGATCCAGGTTCTGCTGGACAGCAGGTAGATCAGACTGTAGTAAACAGTAAATAGCAGAAAGTAAGTTAGTTGGAGTTTGATCTGGGCTTGCTTCCAACAACAGTGCTACAACTGTTAGTGTTATCTCTTGTTAATACTGTTAATAATATGAATAACAGCTTGCGTTCATTAGGCACTTTCTATAACCAAAATAGTTCTAGAACTTTGTATTCATTGTCTCATTTCTCATTCTCACAATATCTGGGGAGATAGACACTATGATTATCCTTGTTTTAGAAAAGAACAAACTTATGATTGCTTTGTGGATACAGCTAAGATCCCTAATAGTGGCAAGGAGTGTAAAGTCTTTTTTTATGCCATGATGTATCAGACTATTCTAATAGACCTGTAGAGTATGTCAGGGCTGTCACTGCAGCCTACAGTATTTTTACTAGCATTATGTCACTGCTCACACCTTGGTGACTGCTTTTGTATTTTTTTAGAGCTTATGTTTCAGGCAGCAGCCATCTGTTGGGACATCTGAAAGATGGCAAGAGGATTTGCGTCTGGATGACCATCAGCATCTGCCACCCAAGCACCAGAGAGAGGCTTCCAGCAGAAGACAGGTAGGGTATGGGTAATGGAATTAATTAATTTATTTATTTATTTTTGTGTGTGTGTTTTTTTAAATTTTTTAAAAAAGTTGAATTTGCCAACATATAGCATATAACACCCAGTGCTCATCACCCAGTCACCCCAACCCCCCACCCACGTCCCCTTTCACTACCCCTTGTTCATTTCCCAGAGTTAGGTGTCTCTCATGTTTTGTCTGGGTATTGGAATTTAGACAGGATTGTTGGCACCTACTGAGCTGGGAGTGGTAAGGCTGAGCAAAAAGCAGATTTCTTATTTTATGTCATAGTGTGTAAGATTTACCCTGACCTAAGATTACTTTAGTGCTTTCACTGAAACCTAGGATATTGTCAGGAGCACTTGCTGCCTGTTGGAAAATGTATGTTCTTTTGTAAGAGGTATATTTCTGATGGCCGTTGTCTTTTATGGCATGAGGGAGGAAGAAATGAGTGGTTTCTATGGGAGAGGGGTCAGGAAGATCTTCCACCCAATGGCCAGGCCTAGATCTCCGTCTGTAAGCTGGTAGAGCATAACATGGGATCACCAAGAAATAAACTGTTCAGAGTGTAGCCTGGAGCTTATTAGGGTTATATTGCCTAAGCTTTGATGTACTGAGTTAAGATCTATAGTTTTTCAAGAAAATGTTATAATAATGTGGCCTTCTGAGATTCCTCCATGGCTTAACTGAAGTCTGGTTTATTCCCACTAGGATTTATCACTGTCTGGATAATTTCTATCTTATGATTTTATGTTATTTTAACAACAGAGCCTTCAGGCAACCAGTGTTGTTAGGATATATAAAAGAGCTAAAGAGATATTTCCTCTTGGCTCTTTTAAGAGAGCAGAAGAAAAGGAGCATCAAGACAGAAAGTAGGATTTGGGCTGAGGTTTTCAGGACTGAACTGTAGCTCTCTGTCATTTTTAGCTTGTCTTTATGAGGCTGGCCTGAAGGTATGCTGTCATACATTGTCACTTAGATATCCTGGAGTATGCCAAATCTGTTGCATATCTTTTCCTTTCCCTGGATAGCCTTCTGTTTTTTAGTTCACAAAGCCAGTCCCTTCTCATCCTTCAGATTTCAGCATAAATATTACGTCCTTGGAAAAGATTGTCCTGACCACCTTATCAAAAATAGGTCTCCTCTCTTCTGTTTTTCTCTATCCTTACATTCTCTTTCCTTCTCAGTGCACAAACCAATTTGTAATAATTTATTTATTTAACATGTTTTTCCACTGGTCTATAAGCTTTATGAAGAGAGGTACCTCACCTAAGGTGTTTACCAGTATATGGGCAGCCTGTATAGTACCTGATAGTCTGGTGCCTGGTACCTGTTAGTCTCTTCCTAAATATGTTTTGAATGAATTAATCAGTCAGACATTTATTCAACACCGTGTTAGGTGTTAGCCATTGTTTAGGCACTAAATATCAAAGATACAATTGTAAATCAGCCATAGAACTCAAATTTCAGAACTCAAATTTTTTTTTTAAGTCTACAGAAGAGGGACTGATACATAAGCAGATAATTATGAAGCAACATAATTAATGGTAGAGGATGCATAGGGCATTAACTGAGCACAGAAGAGGCGTACCTAACTGTGATTGAGGGTGCTACCTTGGTGGTTGGAACCTCTTCTTGTTTTTCCACCATACAAGCCCTGATTTCCTGGGTCAGTACTTTCCCTTTTTAGGCTCCTGAAATAACCCAGCCTTATCAGGAAAAACACGTCAATAGTATAGATTTAGATCACAGTCATACTCGGTTTACAGTCACAACTGCTTAGTCCCCTGTGCTGCTCCTTATCCTGTGGCCCACACTAATGATTGTAAAGCTTAGATACCTTGTAAAGTTCTTGCTGCATCCTCATACTCAGACTTTCATGAAGAAAATAGAAGCCATCATGTGCTAATTCCCTCAGCCATTTGCTTTTTTGGCATTCTTACATATTCCTACTATCTCAGAAGAAGAGTTGTCTGTCTTTGGACCACATTCTGGATTCTCTTGCCATCCTTTCTTCTGTGTCCAATTTTGAATATTGTGAGACTCTGGCCTCTCTTGAAATCCTCTAAGGAATGTTACACCTTTTGTTTTACGGGTCCTAGCAGGCAATCAACCTGGTTAAGTTTATATTATAAGGTCTTTCTCATCTTCTCTGAACAGTGGCTTGAATGTTAGTTCAATTTTCAAAGCCTTCATTATACTCCGTTAGGTCCATCTTATGCAAGAGCAACTCCGAGGTGATTTGGGATTTTAAGCCAATTCATACACAGAGTTAAGGTATCCACTTTTCTAGCTCATTCCTCTTCAGGACACCTCACCCCTACGCTCTCCACTTAACTGCAGGCCACATTTCCTGGAATCTTTAGTTAGAATGAATGAGACAGACAGGCCCATAGTGAGCTTACTCCTTGCCCAGTGCTGAAAGTCCAGTTTCCCTTACTTTTTTGAAAGCAGAAAATGTTTTCATTTTTATTGTAGCAAAAGTAAACACAAATAAAAAAATAACCCAAAATTCCAGAAAAAACTACCATCTGTCTCTGCTATGTATCATTTTCAGATTTTATCTATAACAAATAGCTTTAAAAATGAGGTATGCAATCAATTCTTGTTATTTGTAGTAGTATATAAAGTTGCTACAAACACTGAATTGGTGAATACTAAACCATTGTTCCTAGGGGAGATACAGAGTTAGGTTTTTGTGAGCCTCTGATCATGTTTTGGTCATTGACTAATACCTGACTTTATTTTATGTGAATTTCTGTTTTGTTTTTTTTGTTTTTTTTTTAAAGATTTTGTTTATTCATGAGAGACACAGAAAGAGAGGCAGGGACACAGACAGGAGGAGAAGCAGGCTGCTCAAGGGGAGCCCAATGCGGGACTTGATCCAGGTACTCCAGGATCACCATGCCAGAGCCAAAGGTGGATGCGCCCAACCACTGAGCCACCTAGGCGTCCCTGTGAATTTCTGTTTAAAGACATCTTATTGAATATATAATGTTGATTCATTAACATGGACTCTGAGTCAATAACACTATAGATTATTCCTGAATGAGCTTCTCTAATATAAATATTTTATCTGTAAAACACATCATAACCTTTTTATGCTTAGGAATACTAGATATTACTTCAACACTGTGCTTGGGAGCCATTTTATTTTATTCTATTTTTTATTTTTATTTGTTTTAAAAGATTATTTATTTTAGAAAGAGAGTAAGAGACCAAGCTGGGAGAAGGGCAGAGGGAGAGGGAGAGAAAACCTCAAACAGACTCCCTCCTTGAGCAGACACCCCATTGAGCTTGGAGCCCAATTCAATGTGCGGCTCGATCCCAGGACCCTGAGATCATGACCTGAGCCAAAATCAAGAGTAGACTCTCATCTGACTGAGGTGCCCTGGAAGCCATTTTAAGTAGTGAAATCACCAACAAAAAAAGAGCCAAAAATGCAAAAACTTTGGCACTAAATAGACCTTGGAAAGAATACTTGGTTACAGTATGAAAGCTGAAACAAAAAGAGCAGAGCATCACTTTGTTCAGCCTCAGCTGGCAACATTCTTATCTGGTGACTCAAATTTCTCAAGCTCTGTACATGTCTGTAAATGACCATAAAAGCATCACAAGTGTTAATTTTGGGATTACAAATAAATTTTGGTGAATAGGCAAATTCACAGATAAGGAACATAGAATGTTGACGATTGACTCTGAATGACATAATCTATTTAAGTGTACAAAGCAGTGTTTTTAGTATATTCAAAGTGTTGTGTAAAGTTTACCACAATGAGTTTTAGAACAGTTTCATCATACCCTAAAAGTCCTTACTCATTAGCAGCCAATTCCTTTTTCCTCCACCCTTCAACCCTATGCAAACTACTAACCAATTTCTCTGTAGTTGCCTTTTCTGGACATTTCATATAAATGGGACCACGGAATATATGGCCTTTTGTGACTGGCTTTTTTCACTTAGTGTAATGTTTTCAAAGTTCATTGACCTTGTAGCATATAGCAGTACTTTATCCCTATCATTAGATAACATTCTATGTTATACATATAGCACATTTTATTTATCCACTCATCAATTAATGGACATTTGGATTGTTTCTACTTCTTGGATATTATGAGTAATGTTGCTATGAATATTTGCGTACAAATTTTTCTGTGGATATGTGTTTTCATTTCTCTTGAATATACTAAGGGGTGGAATTGCTGGGACATATGGTGACTCTATACTTAACCTTCTGAGGAACTGCCAAACTGTTTTCCAAAGCGGCTGCACTATTTTTCATCCCTTCCAACAATGTATGAGGGTTCTAATTTCTTCACATCCTCACCAGCACTTATTATCTGCCTTTTTAATTATGGCTATATTAATGAGTGTGAAGTGGTATCTCGTGGTTTTGATTTACATTTCCCTGATGGTTAATGGTGAGCATCTTTTCATGTGCACATTGGCTATTGGTATATTTTTTCTTTGGAAAACTGCTTATTAGATTATCTGCCCAATTTGTAATTGAGTTATTTGTCTTTTGTGAATTCTTACTAGATTTTACATGATTTGCAAATGTTTTCTCCCATTTGGTAGACTTTTTGTTTTCTTGATGGTTTCCTTTGTAGCACAAAAGTTTTTAGTTTTAAAGAAGTCTAAGGTTACTTTTTCTTTTGTGGATTGTGCTTTTGATGTCATATCTAAGAAACCACCTAATCCAGGATCATGAATATTTACTCTTTAAGAATTTTATATCTCTTATATTTAGGTCTGTGATCCATTTGGAGTTGATTTTCATATATGTATATGGTAGGAATCAAATTTTATTCTCTTACATGTGGACATCCAGTTGTCCCAACATCATTTGTTAAAATGACTCATTTTAACCATTTATAATATAATAAATATAATATAATATAATATAATATAATAGTACATGACTCATTTACCCATTGAGCACTCTTGCCAAAAATCAGTTGATTGTAAATATAATGGTTTATTTCTGAACTATCACTTCTGTTCCATTGATATATAAGTCTATTCTTTTTTATTTTTTAAGCCTGTTTTTATGCCAGTACCATACCATCTTGATTCCTGTAGTTTTGTAGTAAGTTTTGAGATTGGGAAGAGTGATTCCTCCAACTGTGTTCTGTTTCAAAACCATTTTAGCTATTCTGGGTCTCTTGCATTTGAATCTAAGGATCACTCTGTCAACTTCTATAAAAAAGTCATCTGAAATTTCAGTGGAGATTGCATTAAATCCGTTGATCAATTTGGAGAGTACTGCCATTCTATCAAGTCTTCCAACCCATGAACAGATGTCTTTTCTTTCATTTAGACCTCCTTTAATATCTTCCAACAATGTTTTGTAGGCTTCAGAGTATAAAATTTACACTAACTTTGTTAACTTTAAGTAATTTTTTTGATGGCATTTTAAATGGATTTTTCCATTAATTTTATTTTCAAGTATAAAGAAGTACAATTGATTTTTGTATGCTGATCTTATATCCTGCCACTTTGCTAAAGGATACATAACTTTAAACTAAACAAAAAGTAATATTAAGGGCAACCTGGGTGGCTCAGTGGTTTAGTGCCACCTTCAGCCCAGGGTGTGATCCTGGAGTCCTGGGATCGAGTCCCACGTCAGGCTCCCTGCATGGAGCCTGTTTCTCCCTCTGCCTGTGTCTGTGCCTTTCTCTCATTCTCTCTTTCTCTGTCTCTCTGTCTCTCTTTCTCTCATGAATAAATAAATAAAATCTTTTTAAAAAAGTAATATTAAGCTTACATTTCTAAAAGTTAGAGGTCATACTTTGACCAGTAACAAAGTAGGTGTACCAAGTTATGTCATAAGGCTTTTCTGGTAACATGGGGGGGCGGAAATTAGCTAGTTTTAATCACTCGATGTTATAATATTTTCAGATTCTTATTTGAACTCATACCCACCAAAAGAGTTATATAAATTGAAAATGATTAGATTTGAGATAATAAGGAATCTGACTTTATATCCTGGATTCAATCCTAAGCAAACTCAGATTTCAAGTAGCCACTTTAGAAGAACTTTTATTCTGAACCTTTTTTTTTTTTCTAATTTATTTGTGAGAGACACGCAGAGAGAGGCAGACAAAAGCAGAAGGAGCAACCCTGCAGGGAGCATGATGTTAAACTTGATCCTGGGACCCTGGGATCATGACCTGAGCCAAAGGGAGACACTCAACCACTGAGCCTAGGTGCCCCTCATTCTGAACATTTTGATTTGTTATTAATTGACCGTGTTTTTGACCTGAGTCCTTTTCTTTAGTTTATTGGTTTTTATTTGGTTTATTCCTTCTGAATCTGTTTCTTTCATTCTTTTAAAATTTATTTTATTTTATTGATTTTTTATTTGTTTTTATCCAATTGAGGGAGAGGTTGGGGTTGAGGTTGAGGGAGAAAAGAATCAATTGGTGAAGATATCAAAAGCATGTATAGGACTAACTTTTGGCAGTTTAGTCACTTTGTGTGACTGGGCTTCTAACAGGTTTATGATGAATATCAATCAAGATTGAACACTGAATTCCAAACTCCCCTGACATTTCAGTCTGGAGTAGATCAAGAAGAAGACAAGAAAGAGGTATGTAATGATAATCGCTCTTGGACACCAGTATTTCTACTATAATAGTACATGTGAAATTGGGAATAATTTCTTGTGTTTTTGCACATTAAGAGCTAATACTGCAAATTCCATGGATAGGGGCAGCCCGGGTGGCTCAGCGGTTTAGCACCACCTTCAGCCCAGGGCCTGATCCTGCAGTCCTGGGTTTGAGTCCCACATCAGGCTCCCTGCAGGGAGCCTGCTTCTCCCTCTGCTTGTGTCTCTGCACCCCTCCCCTCTCTGTGTGGCTCATGAATAAATAAATAAAATTTAAAAAAAAAAAAATTCCATGGATAAAGGCAAAGAAATTACTTGAATCATTGTAATCTGTTGAACTTTTTTTTTTTCAGGCTTCTAGGATTTAGGATACCTTGATGTAAGATCAGAGATCTGATCCTAGTGAATTTTTCCCGTTAGTATGTATTTCTCACAATAACTTAAAGGAAGAGTTTTAACTTATGACTTCCTTTTTATTTTTAAGATTTTATTTATTTATTCATGAGAGACACGCAGAGACACAGGCAGAGGGAGAAGCAGGTTCCCTGAAGGGAGCCTGATTCAGGACTCGATCTCAGGACCCCGGGATCACACCCTGAGCCAAAGGCAAATAAATGCTCAGCCGCTGAGCCACCCAGGCATCCTGACTTCCTTTTTTTCCTCCTCAATCTAAAGTTAGTTAAACCAGCAGTTTTTAACACTGCCCACATGCCAGAATCAGATGTGGAGCTTTTTTCGAAATACAAATGCCTAGACCCAAACAGATCTATTAGATCCGTATGTGCAAAGGTAGGTTTGGGGCATCTTGTGTTTTTAAAAAACACCACTGATGCTTGTGTTGGCCTCAGAATTAAGAATCAGCTATTATACTTTTAATAATTTTTACCAGAAAGACATAAGCTACTCAGAGGGCAAAACCATGTCTGTATGTACACTAGTGCCCTTTGAGTAGCTCGTGTCCTGCGAATGTATAAACCCACAGGGCAATAGCACTTGGTTTTATTATATTTGTTCCTCCACCCTTTTTTTAGAAGTGGGACAGAGGGAGAGGGAGAGAGAGAATCCCAAGCAGGTTCACACCCAGCATGAGCCCAACAGGGGCTTGATCTTACAACTCTGAGATCATGACCTGAGCTATAATCAAGAGTAAGTCATTTAACCACCTAAACTATACAGAAGCCCCTATACTTGTTCCCTTTGAAAGTATGGTGCTCAGATATTCCTCAGTCCTTCTTCCTTCTTCTTACTATATTAGGCTAGGCTTAGAGTTTACTTTTGTGTTGTAGTTTCAATTTTGAGAGGCACCTGGGTGGCTCAGTGGTTTGAGTGTCTGCCTTTGGCTCAGGTCATGATCCCAGAGTTCTGGGATCGAGTGCCACATCCGGCTCCCTGCAGGGAGCCTGATTCTCTCTCAGCCTATGTCTCTGCTTCTCTCTCTGTGTCTCTCATGAATAAATAAATAAAATATTTTTTAAAAATTTCTTTTTGAAAATTTAAAGTGACTATTGTTCTTTTATAAAATACCTGTCACATTCTTTCCTTGGCCCTGCTTCTTTGGTACGGATTACTTGGGAACACAGAGTAAATATAGTAACATATCGTATCAAATACAGTTATCTCCTCAAGTGCTGTTGACAAAGGACTATAGTGAGGGCAAACTAAATTAGTACTTCTTTCTCTGATTTGTCTGTAATGTTTAATAGCTATGTGCTTGAGAATATAAAGCTCTTGCTGTATGTGATATTATCCTAGGTCACCATAAAATGGAAGGGAGTTAAGGACTTAATTTCATGTGACTTTTGTATCACATAGTATGTCTGTGGCACAGGCGTATTGTCCTTCCTTGGAAAGTCCTCTGAGAGCCGAATCTTAACAATTTTAACCTCTTTTCTTTAGCGTCAAAAGCAATACCTGAGATATAGACGACTTTTCATGGATATTGAGAGAGAACAAGTAAAAGAACAACAAAGGCAAAAAGAACATCAGAAGAAAGTTGAAAAGTAAGTTCTTTGATCCTTATTGTGAGCCTTAAATTACTAATTAGGATGATTATGAAAGCTAAGTTTTAAAAATAATCAGGCAAAAAAATAAAAAATAAAAAAAATAAAAACAATTAGGCAGTGGTTTTGTCTTTTGATCCTTAGTAGAAACAACTTTTTTCATATGGATAGAAGTATGAAAAGGTAATAAGAGGCTATGGTTTTTGTTTTTTTTTTTAAGATTTTATTTATTTATTCATGAGAGACACAGAGAGAGAGAGAGGCAGGGACACAGGCAGAGGGATAAGCGGACTCCATGCAGGGAGCCTGACGTGGGACTCGATTCCCGGTCTCCAGGATCACACCTTGGGCTGAAGGCGGCGCTAAACCGCTGAGCCACCTGGGCTGCCCAGGGCTATGTTTTTTTAATAGACTTTTTTGTTTGTTTGTTTTACCTGTTGTAAGTTTATAACAAAATTAAGCAGAAAGTACAGAGATTTTTATTTACCCCCTTGCAGTATACATGGTCTGCCCCCTCCACTGTCAACATCCTGCATCACAATGGTACAATTGTTACGACTGATAAACCTCCATTAGCACATTATAATCCATATTTTACTTTAGGGTGCACTCTTGTTGTTATATGTTCTTGTAGATTTTGACAAATATGTAATGACATATCCACATAATATAATATCATACAGATAAGTTTTACTGCCCTAAAAATGTTTTGTGTTCCAGCTATTCATCTTTCTTCTTCCCTCCCCCCAGCCCATGTCAACTACTGATCTTTTTGCTGTCTCCATTGTTTTTGCCATTTCCAGAATGTCATACAGTTGTTATACAATATGTAGTCTTCTCAAATTGTTTATCTTCCACTCACTAATATACATTTAAGTTTCCTCTAATACCTTTTCATGGTTTGACAGCTCATTTCTTTTTAGTTCTGAGTAATATTCTATTATCTGGTTGTACCACAGTTTATCCAGTTACCTTCTGAAGGACTTCTTGTTTCTTTTCAAAGATATGGCAGTTATAAATAAAGATGTTTTAAATATCTATGTGCAAGATTCATGTGGGTGTATGTTTTCACGTCATTTTGGTAAATACCAAGTAGTATGTTTGCTGGATTATATGGTAAGAGTATGTTTACTTATGAAAGAAACTACCAAACTTTATTCCAAAGTATCAGTTTGCATTTCTGTCAGCAATGAACAAAAGTTCCTGTTGCTTCAGATCCTCTCCAGCATTTGGTGTTAATGTTTTGGATTTCAGCCATTCTAACAGTTGTGTAGTAGTATCTCATTGTTGTTTTAGTGTGCAATTCCCTAATAACATGATGTGGAACATGTTTTCATATGCATTTTCTTTGGTGAGCTGTCTGTTTAGGTCTTTGGCTCATTTTTTAATTGGGTTGTTTTCTTATTCTTGAGTTTTAAGAGTTTTTTTGTAGTTCTGGATAATTGTCCTTTACCAGTTTTTTTTTTTTTTCATAAGTATTTCCCCTCATCTGTGGCTTTAATTCACATTCTTTTGACACTGTCTTTTGGAAAGCAGAAAATTTTAATTTTAATGAAGTCCAGCTTGTAATTTTTTTTATGTATCATGCCTTAGGTATATTATCTAAAAAATTATTGCCATACTCAAAGTCACCTAGATTTTTCTTTTTTTTTTCCTTAATATTTTACTTATTTATTTGAGAGAGAGCATTGGGGTGGTAGAGGGAAGGTCAGAGGAAGAAGGACAAGCAGGCTGCCCCCTGAATAGGGAGTCCAATGTGGCTGTGTCCCAGGACTCTGAGATCATGACCTGAGCCGAGGGCAGGCGCTTAACCGACTGAGCCACCTAGGCACCCCTCACCTAGATTTTTTTTTGTGTTATCTCTTAAGAGTTTTATCATTTTGTGTTTTACACGTAGCTCTATGATCCATTTTGAGTTAATTTTTATAAGGGGTATAAGGTCTGTGTCTGGATTCATTTTTCTGCACATATTCATTTGTTCCTACCCCATTTGTTGAAAAGACTATCTCTGCTCTATTGTATTGCATTTGCTCCTTTTTCAAAGATCAGTTAACTATATTTATGTAGGTCTATTTCTGGGCTCTCTGTTCTATTCCACTGACCTATTTGTCAATTCTTTTGCCAATACCACACTGTCTTAAAAGGGAAGTGATGCATGAGAGACTCACTTTAGCTTTAAGGACACATACAGGCTGAAAGTGAAGGGATGGAAAAAGATACTCCATGCAAATGAGCACCAAAATAGAGTGGGAGTGTCTATCCTTATATCAGACAAAATAGATTTTCAGTTGAAAGAGTCACAATAGACAAAGAAGGTCGTGTATAATGATAAAGGGGTAAATTAATCAAAATGATATAACAATTATAAGTATTTATGCACCCAATATCAGAGTATCTAAATGCAATGCTCACTTTGGCAGCACATGTAGAGAGTACCTAAGCATGAACAAATCCAAACAGAACTGAAAGTGTCATACCTTAAACAATGGATAGATCATCCAGACAGAAAATTAATAAGGAAACATATGTTTTGAACAGCCCTATAGACCAAATGGGCCTAACAGACATATGCAGAACAATCTATTTAATAGCAGTAGAATACACATTCTTTTCAAGAACACAGAGAACATTCTTCAAGATTGATCATATGCCACTTTGGCCATGACACAAGTCTTTTTTTTTTTTTTTTTTTTTTATTCATAGAGACACAGAAAGAGAGAGAGGCAGAGACACAGGCAGAGGGAGAAATAGGCTCCACGCAGGGAGCCCGACATGGAACTCGATCCCAGGTCCTCAGGATCAACCCCAGGCTGCAGGCGGCGCTAAACCGCTGCACTACCGGGGCTGCCCCCATGACACAAGTCTTAACAAATTCAGTGATACATTGAGTATAATACTCAATCAATGTATCATACTGATTGAGTTGTAGTTGTTGAACCTTCCTTGCATCCTTGGAATAAATCCCACTTGATTCCAGTATAAGATCCTTTTAATGTAGTGTTGAATTCAGTTTGTTAGTATTTTGTTGAGACTTTTCACATCGATATTCGTCAGGGATACTGGACTGTAATTTTATTTTTTTATAGTGACCTCGTCTGGTTTTCATATCAGGGTAGACCTTGCAATGAGTTGGAAAGTGTTCCTTCCTCTTCAGTTTTTGGAAGAATTTGGAAAGGACTGGTATTAATTTTTTAAATGTTTAGTAGAATTCACCAGTGAAGCCAGGTCCAGGGTTTTTGTTTAATGGGAAGTTTTTGATTACTGATTCAATCTCCTTACCTGCAATTGGTCTGTTTAGATTTTTTATTTCTTCACATTTCAGTCTGGATATGTTGCATGTTTCTAGAAATTTATTTATTTGAGTCCTCTTTTTTTTTTCTCTTGGTTAAAATAACTAAGCATTTCAATTCTGTTTATCTTTTCAAAGAATCAACTCTTAGTATCATCGATCTCTACTTTTTTCCTGTTCTCTATATCATTTATTTCTGCTCTGATATCATAGATTGAAATTATATCCGGTTTCTTTTCCAAACACATTGGTATGTAAGTAGAAATTAGTAACGAGGAAAATTGGAAAATTCACAAATATATGAAAGTCCTGCATTAACAAAATGGAAGATAAAAATCATGTGTTCATCTTAATAGATGCAGAAAAAGCATTTGACAAAATTCAATGTCCATTTTGATAAAAACTCAAGAAACTGATATAGAGGGAAGGTACTTCAACACAATAAATCCCTACATGACAAGCCTACAGCTATTACACTCCACAGTGAAAAGCTGAAATCATGGGGTGCCAGGGTGGCTCAGTTGCTCAAGTATCCAACTCTTAGTTTTGGCTCAGTTCATGATTTCATGGCTCTTGAGATTGGGGCCCCTGTAGGGCCCCACACTCACTGGGGATCTGCTTGAAGATTCTCTCTTTTTGCACCCCCTTACTTGCCCCTGTGCTCTTGTTCTCTCTCAAATCTTTTTTTCAAAAAAAGAAAAGCTGAAATCTTTTCCTTTAAGATCGGGAACAAGACAAGGATGCCCACTCTCCCTACTTATATTCAACTTCGTACTGGAAATCCTAGCCAGAGCATTTAGGCAAGAAAAAGAAATAAAAGACATCCAAATTGGAAAGGAATAATCAAACTGTAACCATTTGCAGATGACAATATTATATATGGAAAATCCTAATAACTCCACAAAAACTTGTCTGAACTAATAAATGAATTTAGTAATTCCTGTATTTTGTAGGATTCAAAATCAATTTACAAAAATCAGTTGTGTTTCTATATACTAACAATGAACTATCAGAAAGAGAAACTAAGAAAATAATCCTTTTTAAAAAAATTTTATTTATTTATTCATGAAAGACAGAGAAAGAGGCAGGGACACACACAGGCAGAGGGAGAAGCAGGCTCCATGCAGGGAGCCCGACATGGGACTCGATCCCGGGTCTCCAGGATCGCTCCCTGGGCTGCAGGCAGGTGCTAAACCACTGAGCCACCCAGGGATCCCTGAAAATAATCCTATTTACAAAACTTCAAAAAGAATAAAATACTTAGGAAAAAATTTAACCAAGGAAGTGAAAGATCTATATACTAAAAGCTGAAACATTGATGAAAGAAAGCAAAGATGACACAAATAAATGGAAAGATATTCCTATCTCATAAATTGGAAGAAATAATATTGGTAAAATTTAGAAAGTATGATTTAGAAATCATACTTTCTAAAGCAATATACAGTTAATGCAGTTCCTATCGAAGTTCTAGAGCAGATACAGAAAAGACCATGCTAAATCTAAAATCTGCATGGAACCACAAAAGACCTTGAATAGTGAAAGGAATTTTTTTCTTTGAAGATTTATTGGTTTATTTTAGAGAGAGAGAAAGAGCACATATGCATGTAAAGGGTAAGGGGCAGAGGGAGAGAAAGAATCTCTAGCAGACTCCCCACTGAGTGCGCTCCCACCCCCAACATGGAGCTGGATCCCATAACTCTGAGATCATGACCTGAGCTGAAATCACAAGTTGGATACTCAACTGAGTGAGCCACCCCGGTGCCCCAGTGAAAGAAGTCTTGAGAAAAGAGAACAAAACTGAAAGCATTACACTTCCTGATTTAAAGCTGTATTACAAAGCTGTAGTAGTCAAAACAGCATGGTAGTGACATAAAACAGATATACAGATCAATGGGACAGAATAAAGAGCCCAGAAATAAATCAGTAAATTTATGGCCAAGCAGCCTGGCACATTTCCCTTACAATGGCAAAAGGATAGTCTCTTCAGTAAGTGGTGTTGGCAAAACTAGATATCCACATGCAGAAGAATGCCCATAACTTACACCATCAGAAGTCAACTCAGAATCAATTAAAGACTTGACTATAAGACCTGAAACTATAAGACTCCTGGAAGAAAACATAGGGGTATGCTTCCTGACATTAATCTTGGCAATGATTTTTGAATATGACATTGTAATAAGTACAAGCACCAAAGCTAAAAGAATCAGGTGGGACTGTATCAAACTAAAAGACTTCACTCTGTATAGCAAAGGAGATAGTCAACAAAATGAAAAGGTTACCTGTGGAATAGAAGAAAATGTTTGGAAAGTATGTACCTGATAAGATGTTCATATCTAGGTTGATGAGGAACTTAGAGTTCAATAGACCCAATTAAAAAATGGTCAAAGGACCTAAATAGGCATTTTTTCAGGAAGACATACAAGTGACCAATAAGTACTTAAAAAAGTGCTCAACATTACTAATCAGGGAAGTGCAAATCAAAAACATAATGAGATATCACATCATTTGAATGGCTGTTATTAAAAACATAAGAGATAAGTGCTAGCAAGGATGTGGAGAAAAAGGAAACTTGTGCACTATTGGTGAGAATGTAAATTGGTGCAGTCACTATGGAAAAATAGTATGGAAGTTCCTCAAAAAAGTAAAAATAGAACTACTGTATGACCCAGCAATCCCACTTCTGGGTATATATCTGAAGGAAACCAAGTCACTGTCTCACAGAGGTATTTGCACCTCCATGTTCATTGCAAGATTATGCCCAATAGCTAGGACATGGAAAACCTTGTAAGTGTCTGTCAACAGATGAATGGATAAAATGTGGTACATATAAATTGGAATATTATTCAGCCACGAGAAAGGGAAATATTGCTGTTTCTGCCATCGATGAACCTTGAGGCTTTATGCTAAGTGAAATAAGTCAGAGAAAGAAATACTTTATGATCTTCCTTATGTGGGAAATCTAAAAAAATGAACTCATAGAAACAGATAGATTGGTGTTTGCCAGGACCTAGGGGGGTGGGGGAAATGAGATGTTGGTGAAAGGCTGCAGACTTTCAGTTATAAAGGAATTCAGGGATCCAATAATGTACAGTGTAGAGACTATCATTACAGTACTGTGTATCATATACTTGACATTTGCTAAGAGAGTAGATTTTATATGTTCTCATCACACACACAAAAGGTAAGTGTGAAGTGAGAAAAGTGTTAACTAATACCGTGGTAATCAGTCCACACTATATATGTACATGAAATCATTGATATATATTGTACACCTTAAAGTTATACAATGGTTTTGCCAATTATTTCTCAATAAAGCTGTGGGGGAAAATGTGAACTCCAGAGCAAAGACCTCACTTCTGATCCATCCCTGAGAGTGATTCTGCATTTATTCAGCAAACATTAATGTGGCATTTTTCATATCATGGGACTGTCCTAGGCATAGGCAGTACAAAGATAAATATAATGTAGTTCCTCTTCTTGAGGAATCTAAGGTGGATGGGGGAATAATTGTATATAAACAAGTAATATAATTATTACAATAGAAGAATTAGGAAAAAAAAATAGAAGAACTAGGTACAGAGTCCCTGTGAATACAGAAGAGGGATTACTGATTCCATCTGGAAAGTTAGAGAAATTACTACATTTCTGTTGGCCTAGATGGATAAATATGTGTTCATTGAGGAAGCAGATAAGGATGGTGAAGTAGAAAAATAACCATAAGCTGCGAGTGGAAGCAAATAATCGTATTCATACAGAGTTTTATAATTTAGAAGGGCTTTCATACATTATTTCATTTGGTATTTTCCAACAATCAAACATTTATTAAGAGTATGGCACATACTGGGTAGTGCATTATATGCTGAGAATATTAAATATGAATATGTGGTAGGATAGTGGTTCATAGCACAATCTTGGAATCAAATAGCCCTAGGGTTGAGTTTACAACTTGTTAGCTGTATAACCTTCAAAATGTTTCTTTTTTCTTTTTTTTTTTTTTAAGATTTTATTTATTTATTCATGAGCGACACACAGAGAGAGAGGCAGAGACACAGGCAGAGAGGGAAGCAGGCCCCGTGCAGGGAGCCCGATGTGGGACTCATCTGGGGACTCCAGGATCACACCCTGGGCTACAGGCGGCGCTAAACCATTGTGCCACAGGGGCTGCCCTGTTCTGAGATTCAGTATTTTTAATTATAAAATGAGGATTATAATCCCTGGCTCCTAGGTTGTTGCTAGAATTAAATGGAGAAATACATGTAAAATACTTAACATTGTATTTGGCACTTAATAAAAACATGATAAATAGTACCTTTTATGGCCATGATGATGATAGTGGTGGTGGTGGTGGTGGTGATGATGATGATGATGATGATGGTGGTAAATAGGATGATCACCAAAGGAGGCCAGACAAACAGAAAAGAGATGAAAATAATAATTATAATGCTATGTGAGAAGTAAGGCAGAGACAGTCTCAGGAGGTCAAGAAAGGCTTTATATATAGATAGGTTAATACTCAAGCTGGATCTTGAATCATGAACTGGAATTTGCTAGATGGTCATAGAACTTAGTATGAAGTATAAGATATGTGTGGCAAATGGTATGAAAACTGGGGGAGGCTAAATTGGTGGAAGTAAAGGGGCAGAGGGGCTATCAAAAGGCTGTTGGAAGATTTTAAGACTAAGTCTTTTGTCAGATTTGTGTTTTGGAAAGATCATTCTGGTCAGGAGAGGACAGAAAACTAAGGCAGAGTCTAATTAGTTATTTTAGTAGTTAAGGTAGGATATGATGGAGACATTGGGAACAGAGTCATATATTTAATAAAATTAAAGAAATAGAATCCATAGGACTCAATGACCAGTTGGGTTTGGTGTTGAGAGGAGTCAAGGGTAGTTTCTCACTTTATTCTTGGATAACTAAATGGTAGGATCATTAACAGGTAGGCAATGGCCACAGAAGAACTAGATTTGACAGAAAGCTAGCAAGTTCAGTTTAGGACATTGAATGTGTGAAGCCTGTGGAACATTAAGGGAGGGCTGACTTACACACATTTGGAAATAAGGAACTAGAGTTCTGGCAGCAATGAGAACTTAAGATTTCTTTAGGAATTTTCAATATTTGTTTCAACATGAATTGGGACTAAGCACAGAGCTACTTCTGGGGGACAGATAACCAAGAGGAGCTTTCGTTGGTCTTCGGGCACTGAATTAGCAAAATTGGAAACTTTGAGGAGTCTCAGACACTTGGTTAGTTTTCTCCTCAAGACATTTGCCAATGTCTAAATATGTGCAGTAAAGAAGACTAAAGGTCTAAGTTGAAAACTTCTGGGAAGCAGAGAAAAATTTTCTATGATGTTAGAGTACATCTGGAGTTCAGGACCCACCAGGGTGAAAAAGGGGAGCTTGGACCCAGTGAATATCCCAGGTTTTCAATCAAAACGAGACTGAATAGTGGGCAGCCCAGGTGGCTCAGCAGTTTAGCGCCGCCTTCGGCCCAGGGCGTGATCCTGGAGACTCCAGATCGAGTCCCACGTCGGGCTCCCTGCATGGAGCCTGCCTCTCCCTCTGCCTGTGTCTCTGCCTCTATCTTTCTCTCTGTGTGTCTCTCATGAATAAATGAATAAAATCTTTTTAAAAAAAGAGACTGAAGAGTTCTACAGGAACTGGAGAGTTCTACACTAACAAGATGGTCTAATGGTTCTAACCAACTGTAGAATAAGCCTTACCTAAACTCTAAAGCAGCCTTGATTCTGCTGAGTGCCTGACTGGAATAAGGTGATGAACCCCGCATTCTCTGCCTAGCAGAGATAAGGGTGAACTTTTTCTGGTCATAGATAACATCATTTGGAGTCTCTAAATTTTTTTTTTAAGATTCTATTTATTCATGGCGGGGGGGGGGGGGGAGACACAGGCAGAGAGAGAGGCAGGCTCCATGCAGGGAGTCCGATGTGGGACTCAATCCCGGGACTCCAGGATCATGCTCTGCATTGAACGCAGGTGCTAAACCGCTGAGCCACCAAGGGATCCCCTCTAAATTTGTTTTAAAACAACATTCAGCATTCAATCAGAATTTTTTAGGCATGTCAAGAGATAAGACCAGATGACCAAAAGGAAAAGAAACAACAGAAGCAGACTCACAGATGATTCAGGTATTCAGGTTAGCAGACAAGGACTTTAAAACTGTTGACTAATATACTCAAGTAAATAAAGGAAAAGATGAAGAAAAGAGATGAAGATATGCAGAATTTCACAAAAGAACTGGAATCTATAAAATAGAATAAAATAGAAAGTCTGGAGTTGACAAATATAATCTTAAAATAGGAACTCAGTAGATACACAATGAGATACCACTTCATTCTCATTGGAATAGCTTTAAAAGAAAAAAAAAAGAACAATGAACTTAACAGTACCAGATATTGGCAAGGATATAGACTAGTTATAACTGATGTATTGTTTGTGAAAGTGGAAAAGAGCATAACCACTTTGGAAAACCATTTAGTATTTTATATAGTTCAACATACATCTACTACTAGATATTTCCTCAAGGAAAATGAAAACATTTATGAAAACACTGAACAATGATAAGAATATATTCTTTTTATGTGTCCATGGCACACTTACCAATATTGATCATTTCCTGGGTTATTTTTCAGAGTATATTCTCTGACTATAGTGATGTTAAGTTAGAAATCAATGAGCAGTACATTTTAAAAGAATTCTGAGTCAAAGATAAAGTTACAATGGAAATTATTAGGAAATGCTTTGAAGGGCAGCCCCTGTGGCGCAGCAGTTTAGCGCCGCCTGCAGTCTGGGGTGTGATCCTGGAGACCTGGGATCGAGTCCCACGTCGGGCTTCCTGTATGGAGCCTGCTTCTCTGTCTGCCTGTGTCTCTGCCCCTCTCTCTGTTTCTATGAATAAATAAAATCTTAAAAAAAAAAAAGAAAGAAAGAAAAGAAAAGAAAAAATGCTATTTAAAAAAAAAGGAAATGCTTTGAAGAGAATAATAAGGAAGGTAAAACATATCAAAACTTGTCAGATGCAGCTAAAGCAGTGCTTAGAAGGAATGTTGGAGCCTTTAATTGCAATTATCAGAAAAAGTAAAAAGACTAAAAATCAATGTTTTAACTTTCTATCTCTAAAAAGCTAAGAATAATAGCAAATCATACAGGAAGAAAGAAGTCATAAAGAGCAGGAATCAGGGGCACCTGGGTGGCTCACTTCGTTAAGAGTCTGCCTTTGGCTGGGGTCATGATCCCAGGGTCCTGGGATTGAGCCCTGCATCAGGCTCCCTGCTGCTCCCTGCTCAGCAGGGAGCCTGCTTCCCCTCTCCCTCTGTCTGTCACCCCCACCCCCGCTTGTGCTCTCTCTCTCTCACTCTGTCAAATAAATATATTAAATATTTTTTAAAAGTGTGTTTTTTTAAAAGAATGGAAATCAATGAAATAGAAAACAAATGTACAATAGAGAAAATCAACAAAGCCAAAAACTGGTTCTTTGAAAATTTAGTTTTGCCAGGGATATACCACCTTTACTAATCAGGAAAAAGAAAAGATGGGAAATACTACCAATATTAGGAATGAAAAAGGAAGGATCCCTGGGTGGCGCAGCGGTTTGGCGCCTGCCTTTGGCCCAGGGCGCGATCCTGGAGACCCGGGATCGAATCCCACGTCGGGCTCCTGGTGCATGGAGCCTGCTTCTCCCTCTGCCTGTGTCTCTGCCTCTCTCTCTCTCTCTCTGTGACTATCATAAATAAATAAAAAATTAAAAAAAAAAAAGGAATGAAAAAGGAGTCATTGCTACAGAGCCTAGAAACATTAGATGATAATAAGAAGACATATGAATAATTCCATGCTAAAAAAATTTGATCATTTTGTTGAACTAGACAAACTTCTTTAAAAATAAAAAACCAAACGTGGATGCAAGAAGAAATAGAAATCTGACTCATCCCATATCACTTAAAGAAGAAATCAGGGACGCCTGAGTGACTTAGTGGTTGAGCTTCTGCCTTTGGCTCAGGTTGTGATCCAGGGTTCTGGGATCGAGTCTTGCATTGAGCTTGCCTCAGGGCATGCTTCTCCCTCTGCCTATGTCTCTGCCTCTTTCTGTGTCTCTCGTGAATAAATAAATAAAATCTTTTTTTAAAAAAGAAAGGAAATGAGTTTTTTTTTTTAAAAGATTTTATTTATGGGATGGCTGGTTGGCTTAGTGGTTGAGCATCTGCCTTCAGCTCAGGGCATGATCCTGGTTTCTCAGGATCAAGTCCCACATTGGGCTCCCTGCATGAAGCCTGCTTCTCCCTCTGCCTATGTCTCTGCCTCTCTCTCTGTGTGTCTCTCATGAATAAGTAAATAAAGTTTTTTACATAAAAAAATTTATTTTTTGAGAGATAGGGAGAGCTCACATGCATGTGAAGGGAGGGACAGAGGGAGAGGGAGAGAGAGAATCCCAAGCAGACGCTTTGCTGAGCAAGGAGCCTGATGTAGAGCTCAGTCTCATCACCCTGAGATCATGACCTGAGCCAAAATCAAGAGTCAGACTGAGCCACCAAGTGCCCCCAAAATTAAATCAATTATTAAAAGATCTTTCCAAAAAGAAAAATTGATGCTCAGGTCCAGGCTCAGATGTCTTCACTGGGGGATCCTTGCCAAATATTTAAGGGAAAAAACAAGTTTTACATAAACTATTCTAGAGAATGGAAACGGAGAATTCTTCCCAAATAATTGTAGAAGGCAGCATGATCTTAATACCAGTCTGACAAGGACATTACAAGAAAGCAACATTACAGACTGATTTCTCTCATGTACAGAAATGTAAAATTACAAGTGAAATAGTAGCCCACTCTCCTTCCAGGGGCACTCTTGTGTTCTCCTGCCCTTGGAACTTCTTCCTGGGCTCCTGCCTCCTGCCCCAGGACAGCTTCTTAATACCCCTGAACTTTTCCCAAGCCGTGAATCCAATGGAAACAAAGCTTTTTATAATACCAATGATGATGAAAAAAATGTCTAAAATAAAACATTCCAAGATGTTTAAGAATTATCTTTGAATACTGGAAATATTTTTTTCTGTTCTTTATTTCATGATTTTTCAAATTTTTTATCATTAATGTATTTGACTTTGAATGCCAAAGCAATATCTGCAGCAGCCCCCTACTGGTGAATATACTGTTTATTTTCTAATAGAGGACTTCTGAAATGTTTATGTGGCAGTGCACTGGTGAGAATGGTTTCCTTTGAGGTGTTTAATAGTTTCTTTAGTATGTTTTTATTCTCACATGCTTTTTCTCCCCCTGAGATATAATATTATTGTCTTAAAAACAATTTGACAAAAATGACTGCAATGAAAAAGTGTGTGTATGTTTTGAATTGAAGTAGAAGCTTGGAAAAATCCCCATGATGTTGTCTAGGATAACTTTCAGCAGGATTCTTTTTAAATATTTCAAGGATCTTTTCTTAATGTTCATTAGGACCATAATTACATAATCTCCCTGGATAACAATTTCAGAATCTAAGGACGTTGGCTCTCATGAAGTTAGTTCTTATATGTAGGCCAGATTTGTCTTACTATAACCTAGTCGTTTAGCCATAATTAGGATCTGATCTGCATCAAAAATTCTTTCAGTTTTCTAGTGCCCATGTATGTGTTTTACCAATTCATCAAGCAAAAGAACAGAAATTTAGTTCAGTTTATATAACTGAAGCGAAGACATCCCTGCTGTGGGTGTTTTATGTCTAACCTAAATCTTCTTATGACATGCCTACCACATGGCATAGTCAGTGGGGAATTCTTCTTTAGCTATATGCTGACCTTCTTTGAAAGCTTTTCTGCTTAAGGCTTTTGTTTTATTGCCATTTTCTCACTGGATAATCTTTTTCTTCTTTGATTTATACTCTTGACTCCAGAAAAAATAGGAAGGCCTCTGTCTTACAGATGGCATCAGAAAATTAAATCTGCTGTCAGTCGTTTGCAAATAATTAAAAATTATTTTTTTGCCTTTTCCTTGTTGAAGAAACTAAATCATAAAAGCCTTTTTTGCATGGAGGATATGATTTAACTTAAGGACAAAACCACTTTAACAGCATTCTAAAATGAACATACATCTGTTTTCTAAGCAGGAATTAATAATAACTGCTTTACCTCACTCAGTTATAAAAATCAAATGATAATGTTTTCATTCATTAATTTAGTAGCAATTTATTGAGTATCTATTAATTGATATACTTGATGGCTAGACTTAGGGTTGTAAAAAAATGAAAGTCTGCTCTTCAAAGATCTTACTAGATAGATTTCACTCATGAGTGAGGAAGCAGATAAAAGGGTAGATAATAATAATAATACCATATTTTAAGTATTACAAGACAACATAGCATGTCGTTAAGAACATTCAGAGATATGTGTTCAAGTCCCACCTCTGCTACTTACCAGCTGTGTGACTTTGGGAAAGTTACCTCAATAAGCCTCAGTTTCTTCTCTGTAAAACAGGGATAATAGTGTCATAAACCTCATAAAGTTGCTGTGAGGATTAAATGAGGTAACATGTAAATGTGTGTAATCTGGCACAGTGGCTGCTCCATAAATGTTAGTTGCCAAGTGTTTAAGGAAAAAATAACACCAAGTTTTATATCATTCCAGAGAATGAAAAACCGGGAATACTCCCTAAATAATTATAGACACCAGTATAGCCTTACTGCCAACCTGTTAAAGACATTACAAGAAAGCAGTGTTACAGACTAATTTCTCTTATCAACATAGGTATATCACTAGAAGAAAAAATTGCAAGAAAATATTGGATTACAGAGACTGTTTTGAACTCAGAATTGGGGATATGGTTGTAGCAGAAGGCTTCCTGGGCTGAGTTTTGAAGGATTAGAAGCAGTAGTATGAGACAAAATTGTAATTGTGTTGGAGAAAAGAGTAGATGGGAATCTTAGGTAAAAGGAATAACATTGTAAAAGCAGTGACTTGAGAGAATATGACACTTCTGAGATGGATATGATTAGAGCTAAAAGAATGGCAAGAGGTGAGTCTTAAGAAATAAAGACAAGATCATAAACAGCTTTGTATGTCACAGAAGGGATTTGGAGTTTATCCTGAAAACAGGAGCCACTTAGGGCATTTGAGGAATAGATAAGGTGACTCAGACTAAGTGTTAGGAGATTATTAATAGGGTAATATACTTGGGCAGCCCGGGTGGCTCAGCGGTTTAGCGCTGCCTTTGGCCCAGGACGTGATCCTGGAGACCCGGGATCCAGTCCCACATCAGGCTCCCTGCATGGAGCCTGCTTCTCTCTCTGCCTCTCTCTCTCTTTTTCTCTCTCTCTCCGATAAATAAAATCTTAAACAAACAAACAAAAAACGGTAATATACTTAGAAGATGAGAGGTGAAATATTTTTTTAAATTAATTATTATTTAAAGTCCTTACTTTGTGTCAAGTGCTTTACAAAGATTATTGCCTCATTTAATTGATACACAGTTCGGCAGGATAGCGGTAGCTGCCATTCATTGAGTGTTTATACTGTGCCAGGCACAGTGTTGTTTTCGAGGCTTTAGCCCATTTATACTCACCTCAGTAACCTTATGAGGCAAATAGTATTATTCTATAGAAAATGAGCCCTAGAGAGGTTGAGTAATTTGCCTAAGATTAAGATCACACTTAGCAATGGCAGAACTGGAATTCAATCCCCCATTTATTGGATTCTATCACTTAACCTCTCTTTGGTGTTAAAGTCTGTAACACCACCTTTCATATAAGCCAGGGCCAAGCGAGGCAATACAGAGGAGGCAATTTTAAGAGCATATGATAGATAAGATTTTGTCAGCAGAGAATTCAGGGTTAAGCCCAAGGTTTATGGCTTAGGTCACCAGATAAAATCTAAAATAGATCTGCCTGGAAGGAGGTAGATGTGGAGAGGATAAGTTTAGTTTGGGGGCATCCTGGGTTTGAGGTGCTTAAAGGAAATCCAACTAGAGAACCCAGTAGGAAGTATTATGTTATTTTTAATAATGATTTCAGAAATCACTAAGGAGGAATTCGTATCAGAATCAGGAAGTGAGCAGACAGAAAGGTTGAACAGAATAACAGGATCAACAAGCAAAGATTTAGACCTGCTAGATTAGACTTTAATCCTGTTGTTCCAAAGAGGAAGATTTCTTTCATGTCTTTGAGATCTAACAGGGCACCTCTTCTCTTTAACCCCTTAGATAAACCTTTTCTTTAATCTTACAAGCAGAATTCCTTTTATTTGAACATATTGGGGTTGACACATTTCTGGTTTGGGAAGACAAGAGTCCATAGAGCCAAAAAGATAGGCCTCATTTTTAGTTTTAGGTCTGTATTTTAGTTTTAATTTTGTAAAGGATTAGCGGTGTGGCCTTATCATATGGAAGATGACTGAGTGACGAGTTTTTGAGTTGTTGCAATTATAAGACTTTTTTTTAATGTAGTTTGCCTGTTATATTATCTTTAGGATTCTTCCCAGGATATAAATGTTGACCTATACTTGTTATTTAGTTGTGCCCACACATAGCATAGCAAATTTGCCAATAGCATAGCAAATTTACCAACCAATTTGCAATGTTTTGTTTTTCCTCTCTTTTATTGAAAGTCTGTACTAGTTTCAGAATATCTTTTGGCATAACTGCTTATAGCTGCATTCACTTCAGTGCTCTGGAAAAAACAAATACATCGATATGTTGATTTCTGACCTAGTTTAGTTTCTATTGTGTATCAACTGAAAGTTATATTTATACAAAGTTATATTAACACAAGTTATAGGGATCCCTGGGTGGCGCAGCGGTTTGGCGCCTGCCTTTGGCCCAGGGCGCGATCCTGGAGACCCGGGATCGAATCCCACATCGGGCTCCCGGCGCATGGAGCCTGCTTCTCCCTCTGCCTGTGTCTCTGCCTCTCTCTTTCTCTCTGTATGACTATCATAAATAAAAAAAAAAAAAAAAAAAAAAACAAAAACACAAGTTATAGTTACAGCTTCTTAAAAGTGTCAGAGAAGAATGAGAGCTTGTTTATAGAATAATTGTTTATATCCATTTTGTAAGTTTGCTTTGTCATTTTTGATTTTATGAACCTTTCTGAAACTACTATATGGCAGTAGTCCTTAACCTGAGAATCTGAACCAAAGCTGTGGGTTCTTTTCCCAGAAAAATGCCTTTGAGACATTCAAATGGAGATGTCAGACTGGCAGGTAGTTAATAGGTTTGAACCTCAGAGGAACTGTGATGGAGTTGTAGCTTTACAAGGTACAGGTGTTAGTGGGTGGTAACTGATGCAGATGGTATACATAAAGTCACCTAGGGAGAAGTGGAGAATGCCTAGGTATATTGCATTTCTGCTTATGTACTATGACTTTTGGAGGGCCACAGACTATTTTTAATATCTAATATTTTTTGCTCTCTCAAATCCGTTTTTGCTATCTTGGGTACAATATTGCTCCCATTGAGAATGAATGTGCTAGATGGATTAAATGACCTGTAGGCCACTATTGACCTTTGAGAGAGTTGTTTTGGTGGAGTGATTGATGGGCCTCAAAGCCACATTGGAGTAGGTGAGGAGATCAGGAAATAGAGACAAAAAGTCCAGACAGCTCTTACAAGATGTTTGACGTAAGGAATAACTAGGGAGGTGGGGGCGCTGAGTCCATCATTTCTAGTAACTTCTGTTACCAGATCTAAAGTGTCAACATTTGCTGCTGACGTGTTTCCATAGTTCTTAGTTTACTTGTTTAGAGAATAATTGGTATAGACAATTATACCAGTAACTAAGCTTTTCCATTGTCATTCTCTTGGTTCCATTTAAATTTCACCATTGAAAACCTCAATTTGATTCATTACTTACAGAAAAATCTTTTACCACTTGCCATTTTCACAGCATAAGCAGTTATTGAACTAAGCTAATATAAATGTCCTCAAAATATCACTTTTCTTTACTGGCTGTCTTTGGAATCCAATCTCTATGTAGATCCCTAGCCAGGACCACCTTCATGATCTTAGGCTCATCTTTTAACTTTTGTACTCTTCTAATCTTTTCCTGTCATTCTCTTGCTTATTTCACACATTATATTTTAAGTGAGCAAGTTGACATATATTTTAAGGTCAGTTGTGAATGATGAGTATGTGCTTGTTTCGGCCTTCCACATACTATCTTTCTCATATTCTCATTACCTTTCTCCTAATCCTGCTACACTGTCTTTACATGCCTTTACATCTTCATTTTCACTGATATGAAAACGTCTCTCTACCCAAGTTGCAATATTGAGACTTCTTGCTTAATAACTCTATTATGGTTTTATTTTGCATTTGAGTTTGAATCATATAATAAAGAAAGATATGTTTATATTTTATACTTGAGGAATATTCAATTTAGACCTACAGTTGGAGCTCAGCAAAGAATGGCAAGTGTGGGAGAACACTTGTAAGAAAATCCTTTTTTTCACTTGGATAGAGATGGCCATGATTAGTGGTCAGAATCTGGATGGATTGAGTTCCATATACAGTACGACTAGAATCTCTTGTACTTTTCCAATGCCTGATCTTTTGGCCTTTGTAGGATGGTTTCCTGGTTTTTAATACATACCTGTGTTAATCTAACTAAAAGGAAGGCCATAATAACCCCTGGAGTAAATAGCTTGCCACAAATGGATAGAAGCCCAGAATTTTCAGCAGTCCTTGTATGAGTGTGAATTGGCCTCATACTACTATTCAGAAAACAATAGTTCTTTGTTTCAGAGTAATTTTTTAGCAATTGACATCAGCATGTATTTAAAAGTTTTAGTCTTGAATCGGTCCTGTATTTTAACAAATGCTCATTACTTAGGTTTTCTGATATTTTTCTCCATGAGCTACTTATTTATTTCCTCTCTACTTGTTAGGTGGGCTTTTAAAAAAATAAATACAATTAGTGTTCAATAAACTACACATATTTAAAGTATAAACTGTGATGTTTTCATATGTGTTGTTCATGTGTGTGTGTGTATATATATATATATATATACACACACCATAGTCAATATACTGAACATATCTATCATCCCCAAGAGCTTATACTCATGCCCTTAGTAACCTCACTTTTTTCTCCCTCCCTGTCTCCACTTCCCTAGGCAATCACTGGTTTGTCTTCTGTCACTATAGGTTAGCTTGCATTTTCTGAAATCATGATGATTCCAGTCTCCAAGATCAGGTTCTTGAGTCTCAATGTCCTAGAAATGAACTTTGAACTGGAGAGAAAGAAAACAGGCAGAGTTTATTGGAGATTGCTTGGATACAAGGTAGCTGATAAGAAAGAGGAATGTTACTACCCCTCAAGGGGTACCATGTATGGTTCTGAAAGGCACTTTTCAGGCATGAGGGGCTAGGGCTGGGGAAATGCCCTTTAGTCTCTGGATCATTATCTTCTGGTCACTCTGTAGTGGTCACAAGACAGTCATAGGATGCCTTTTACCATGATCAGCATTGTTCAGGGTACCTGAAAAATAGAAATACTTGTGCAAGCCAACTTTAAATTGTTACTTCTGGGTAAACTGTTTCTTTTGTTTTTGTTCAGCCAATCATTACTCACTAACAGTTGTTACTTGCTTATTTGTTCTCTTTCCCAGAAGGAAGTATTTGTCTTTAAGTGTATGGAAAACTTAACTCTTGCTTGAAACCAATGGCTTTATAGGAATTTTCTCTATACTGCCTCAATACAACATGTACTCTTGTGCCCATCTTCTTTTATTCAACATAATTATTTTTAGATTGATTCTTGTACTATCGAGTGTTCATTCCTTTTGGTTGTGAAATAGTATTCCATTTTATGGATTGACCACACTTTTTCCATTCATAGCTTGATGGACACTTGGGTTGTTTCCAGTTTGGGTCTGTTAGAATAAAGCTGCAATGAACATTCATGCACAAGTCTTTTGAAATATGATCCTTTTCTCTTGGGAGTATACCTGGGAGTGGAATAGTTGGATCATATGGTAAGTATATGTTTAATTTTTAAAAAAACTGTTGAACTATTTTCCAGAGTGGTTGTACCATATTATTTTACCACCAGCAGTATGAGAGAGTTCAAGTTCTTTTATCTTCACCAGTGTTTGGTATTGGGTATGGTCAGTCTTTTTTTTTTTTTCTTTATTACACATTTAAAAAAAAAATTTTTTTTTTGGAGTTCAATTTGCCAGCATATAGCATAACACCCAGTTGTCCGAAGGTTGTGGGTTATTGTTAAGCTGGTCAGTCTTTTTTATTTTAGCCATTTGATAAAGTGTGTTGTGGTATCTCATTGTGGCTTTAGTTTGCATTCCTATATGACTGAAGATGTTGAGCATCTTTTCAAGTGTTTATTTATCATCTGTATATCAATTTTGGTGGTATATCTGTTTAAATCCAAATTTTTTAATTGTCTTATTATTGAGTTTTAAGATTTCTTTAATCTGGATATGTCTTCTATCAGATATATGCTTTGCAAAGATTTTCACCTACCCTGTGAAACCCTGTGGTTTATCTTTTTATCTTAACATTGTCTTTCAAAGAGTAGAAGTTTTATTTTTATTTTTTTTTTAGAGTAGAAGTTTTAAATTGCGATGAAGACTCATTTTTCAATTTGTTGTTTAATAGATTTTTAAAGAAATTGTTGCCTAACCCAAGGTCACAAAAATTTTCTTTTTTGTTTCTTCTAGAAAGATTATTCTTTAAGATTTTATATTTAGATCCATGATTCAGTTTGAGTTAATTTTCATATATGATATGAAGGGGCTTTTTTTGCACACAGATAACCATTTGTCAAAAAAGCTGTCCTTTTGGGATGCCTGGGTCGCTCAATTGGTTAAACGTCTGACTCTTGGTTTTGGCTCAGGTCCTGATTTCATGGGTCATGAGATCAGGTCCCACCTTGGGCTTCACGCCCAGTGAAAGTCTGCTTGGATAGTCTCGCCCTCTGCCCCTTCCCTGGTTCCTGTACACTCTCTCAAATCAATAAGTAAATCTTAAAAAAAAAAAAAAAAAAAAAAAAAAGGCTATCCTTTCTCCACTACACTGCCTTTGTGCATATGTCAAAAATCAGTTGTGCAACAAACAAAAGAGAAAATTGATAGGCTGGACTTCATTAAAATTAAAACCTGTCAAGTGGAAAGCAACTCCAGAATAGGAGAAAATATTTACAAATCATATATCTAATAAGAGACTTTTATTCAGAATATATAAAGAACTCTTACAACTCAGTAGTAAAAAGCAACCCAATTAAAAAGTGGACAAAAGGAGGGATCCCTGGGTGGCTCAGCAGTTTAGTGCCTGCCTTCGGCTCAGGGCGTGATCCTAGAGTCCTGGGATTGAGTCCTACCTCAGGCTCCCTGCATGGAGCTTGCTTCTCCCTCTGCCTGTGTCTCTGCGTGTGTGTGTGTGTGTGTGTGTGTTTCTCATGAATGAATAAATAAAAATCTTAAAAAAAAAAAGCGGACAAAGGATTTAAATAGAACTTCTCCCAGGAAAATATACAAATAGCTAATAAGTACTTAAAAGGATGTTCAACATCAAGAGTTATTGGGAAATGCAGATCAAAACCACGATAAGATACCATCCCACACCCACAAGTATTACTATTATAAAAATAACAAATAGTAGCAAGTGTTGATGAGAATATGGGGGAATCAGAATTCTCATACACTGTTGGCGGGGAGTGTAAACTGGCATAGTTGTTTTTGAAAAATAGTTTAGCAGTTTCTCAAAAGGTTAAACAGATTTACTATATGACTCAGCAATTCCACTCTTGGATATATAACCAAGAGAACTGAAAATGCACATCCCAACAGAAACCTGTATACATTTTCATAGTAGCATTATTCATAATAGCCAGGAAGTGGAAGCATCCCAAGTGTCCAAGAACTGATGAATAGATAAATAAAAGGTCGTATATCTGTACAGTGGAATATTAGCAATAAAAAGGAATAAAGCATTGATCCATACTATAACATAGACAGACTTTGAAAACATCATGCCAAGTGAAAGAAGCCAGTCACGAAGGCCACATATTGTGTGATCCCATTGTATGAAATGTCTAGAATAGGCAAATCTACTAGGTCTGGAAAAGAGAGTATGGAGAGTGACTGTTAATGAATACAAAGTTTCTTTTGAGTATAAGATTTCTTTTGGGAGTGATGAAAATGTTCTCAAATTATATTATGGTGATGGTAAGCTTTATAATAATTCAAGCTGTATCTTAGTAAAGGTATTTAAAAAGTGAGTTGTCCATATATGTATTGGTTTATTTCTGGACTTTCTCTTCTGTTGCATTGATCTATTTGTCTAAATATTCCTACCATGCTGTTCTGATTAGTGTAGTTTGTGGTAATGTTTGAAATCACATAGTGTTAGCCCTCCATTTTTTCCCCCAGATCTATCTTGGCTATTCTAGGCCCTTTGTATTTCCATATAAATTTTAAAATAAGTTTGTCAGGGGATCCCTGGGTGGCTCAGCAGTTTGGCACCTGCCTTTGGCCCGGGGTGCGATCCTGAGGCCCCGGGATCGAGTCCCGTGTCGGGCTCCTGGCATGGAGCCTGCTTCTCCCTCCTCCTGTGTCTCTGCCTCTCTCTCTCTCTATGTCTATCATAAATCAATCAATCAATTAATCAATCAATCTTTAAAAAAATAAGTTTGTCAATTCATACAAAAAGCCTTCTTGGATTTTCTTATTTTTTATTTTTTTCTTGGATTTTTAAAAAATATTTATTTATTTATTTTAGAGAATAGGGGGTTCAGAGAGAGAATCTCAGGGATCCCTGGGTGGCGCAGCGGTTTAGCGCCTGCCTTTGGCCCAGGGCGCGATTCTGGAGACCCGGGATCGAATCCCACGTCGGGCTCCCGGTGCATGGAGCCTGCTTCTCCCTCTGCCTGTGTCTCTGCCTCTCTCTCTCTGTGTGACTATCATAAAAAAAAAAAAAAAAAAAAAAATTAAAAGAAAAAAAAAGACACAGAGAATCTCAGACAGACTCCCCAGTGAGCACAGAGCCTGATGTGGGGCTGGATCTCATGACACTGAGATCATGACCTTAGCTGAAATCAAGAGTCAAATACTTACCTGACCGAGCCACCCACATGCCCCAAGACTTCTTGGATTTTGGTTGTGATTGTATTGAATCTATAGATAATTTGGGGAGAATTGGGAAGAAATAGTTAATGATAATTGAGTTTTCCAGCTCATGAACAAGGTATATCACTCCATTTATTTAGCTCCTCTTTAATTTTTCTCGAAGTTTCCAGTGTATAGGTCTCGCATGTCTTTTGCCATATCTGACCCTAAATATTTCATATTTTTGGTGCTATGTAAATGATATTTATTTTATTTCAGTTTCTGATTTTTTATTGTTGTGGGTATGTAGAGATGCATAATTGATTTTTGGGTATGGATCTTATACCCTTATTAAGCTCACATATTCATTGGAAATTTTTACATGGTGATCATAACATCTTCAAAGACAGTTGTACTTCTTCCTTTAAATCTGATTGGCTTTTATTTTTCTTTATTGCCTGATTATACTGGCTGGAACCTTCAGTACAAGGTTGAATAGAAGTGCTCAGAGTGGACAATCCTTATCTTAGGAAAGCATTTAGTCATTCATCATTAAGTATGATGTAAGCTATAGTTTTTACCTGGATGCCATTTATTAGACTGAGGAAATTTTTCTCCTCCTGGTTTGTTGAGAATTTTTATTAAGAATGGATGTTATGTTTTGTCAAAAAAATTTTTCTCTAGTGAGATGATCATATTAATTTTTCTTTTTTAGTTTGTTGATATAGGAATAACATTGTTTGGGACACCTGGGTGGCTCGGCGTTGGGCTCCTGCCTTCGGCTCAGGGCGTGATCCTAGGATCTGGGGTTAAGTCTCGCATCGGGCTCCCTGCAAGGAACCTGCTTCTCCCTCTGCCTGTGTCTCTGCCTCTCTCCCTCAGTCTCTCTCATGAATAAATAAATCTTAAAAAAAAAAAATAATAACATTGTTTGATATTTGGATGTTAAACTAACTCTGTGTTCCTGGGGTATACCTCAGTTCGATGATAATGTATAATTCTTTTAATTGATTAGATTTGCTTGAAATTTTGTTTAGAATTTACATCTGTGTTCTAAAAGATACTGACTTGCACTTTCCTTGTAATATCTTTGATTGGTTTTGGTTTCAGAGACTGATAGAATAAATTGGGAAATATTCTCTCCAATTTTTTGGCAAGAGTTTATATGGAATTTGTATTATTTCTGTCTTAAATGTTTGGTAGAATTTGCCAGTGAATCCATCTACTTATAGACTTTTCAATGTGGAAAGGTTATTAACAACATTGTTAATGTTGATAGTAGAGCTATTTAGGTTAGCTATTTTTTTTCTTGAGTAACCTTTAGTAGTTTGTGTCTTTTAACGAATTTGTCATTTCATTTAAATTGTCAGATATTTTGGCATAACTTTGTTCTTGGTATTCTTCTATTATTCTTTTAATATCTGTAGCATCTGTAGTGATGTTGCCCCTCTTTTTCTTTATCTTACTAATTTGTATCTTCCACGTGCCTGGGTGGCCTAGCTGGTTGAGCACCTGACTCTTGATTTCAGCTCCAGTCATGATCTCAGGGTTGTGAGATACAGTCCCATGTTGGGCTCCATGCTGTATGTGGAGCCTGCTTGGGATCCTCTCTTTCTCTCTCTGCCCCACAATAGTTGAATGTACATGTCCTCTCTCTCAAAAAAAAAATTTATATCTTCCTTTTGTGTGTGAGTGATCCAGGTACACTCAAGATTTATCAATTTTATTAAATTCCTCAAAGACCTAGCTTTTTCTTTTTTCTTTTCTTTTCTTTTCTTTTCTTTTCTTTTCTTTTTTAACTTTTCTGTTCCCTAGTTCATTGATTTCTGCTTCAATCTTTATTTTATTCTGCTTACTTTAGGCTTAATTTTCTTTTTCTTTTTCTTGTTTTTTTTTTTTTAGTTATGTAAAAGAGTAGGTCATTGATTTGATGTTTGTGTTCTTTTCTCATATAGACAATTAGTGCTGTAAACTTACTACTCTAGCAGTACCTTATGACTTCATTTCCATTTCCATTCAGTTCAAAATACCTGTTAATGTATCCTTAGTTCCTTCTTTGATCATGGTATATTTAGATATCCCATGTGTGTTATTTGATTTCCAAATATTTGGTGATTTTCAGCGCATCTTTCTGTTACTGATTTCTAATTTAATTTTATTGTGGCTGGAGAAATATACTGTGCATGTCTTGAATCTTTCAAAATTTATTGACACTTTTTTTTCATGGCACAGAGTGTGACTTGGTAAAAGTTCTAAGTTTAATAACCTCACAATCAAAGAATGTATATCCTGTTGTTTTATAAATGTGTATTCTTCTATTGTGTAAGTGTTGTGCAATGTTCTATAAACGTCCATCAAGTCACATTGGTTGGGGATGTTGGTCAGGTGTATATCTTTGCCATTTTTATGCCTACTTATTCTATCAATAATTGAGACAGGGCTATTGAAGTCTCTGTAACTATGGATTTGTAACATCTTCTTATAGTTCCATCAGTCTTTGTGTATTTTGAAGTTCTATTATTAGATGTGTAAATGTCTGGAGTTGTTATGTCTAATTTTTCGACTATAATTATGAAGTGATCTTCTTTATCCCTGAGAATTTTGTTTCTCTGAAATCTACATTGTCTGATATTAATATAGTTACCCAGTCTTCTTTTAATTAGTGCCAGCAGGGTGTATCTTCTTCCATCCTTTTATTTTTAACCTGCTTGTTCCTTTATATTTAAAGTGCATTTCTTGTCAGCAGTATATAATCAAGTCTTGACTTTTTGTCAGACCTGACTATTTCTACCTTTTAGTGTTTTAGACCATTTACCTTTAATGTGATTATTGATAAGGTATGATGTCAGTATGTCATATTGCTATTTGTGCCTTTTGGTATTTGTTCCCCTTTTTTCTTTTCCTGCCTTCTTTTGAATTACTTTTATGTTTTTATAATTCCATTTGATCTCCTTTGTTAGCATGTTAGCTATAACTTTTTTCCTGTTATATTATTTGTTGTTCTAGGGTTTATAGGACACATCTCTAGCTTTTCCACTGTATACCTTCAAATGATAGTAAACTACTTTCCATATAGTATAAAAATCATAGTATAAGAATCTTGCAATAGTATACTTCCATTTATCCTATTCTGCCCTTTATGCTATTGTTGTCATGCATTTTACTTTTATGTCAAAATACATTATTATTTTTGTTAAAAGTCTATTGTTATTTAAGAGATGTAAACAAGAATTATTTTATCATAATATATAATATATAATAACAAATATTATTTTGCAACCTTTAACATTTCTTGTAGGTCTTGGTTTACTGGGGATGAATTCTTTCAGCTTTTGTACATCTAAAGCCAACTTTGTTTCATTTTATTCCCATTCATCTGTTCATTTATTTTATTTTTTTTATCTGTTCATTTATTTATATGACACTTTTTTTAAGTGTATGGTTTAGTAGTATTAATAAATATGTGTTATATGCACATTGTCATGAAACAGATATCCACAATTTTTTCATCTTGCAAATATGAAACTTTCAATTCTTTTAGATATAGACCCAGAAGTAGGATTCCTAGATCATATGATAGTTCTATTTTTAATTTTTTGAGGAACCTTCATTTTGTTTTCCATTGCAATTGTGCCATTTTACAAACCCACCAAGAGTGCACAAGGGTTCTAATTTCTCACATCGTTGGCAACATTTATTTTGGTTTTTTGATAGTAGCCATCCTAATGGGTGTGAGGTGATATTTCATTAAGGTTTTGGTTTGCATTTTCTGGATTATAATTGTTGTTGAGCACTTTTTTTTTTTTTAGTTTGGGTTGCATTTTCTGGATTATAATTGTTGTTGAGCACTACCTCCACTAGGTGTGGAGCCCAGTGCAGGGCTTGAACTCAGGATGCTAAGATGAAGACCTGAGCTAAAATCAAAAGTTGAACTCTTAACCGACTGAGACATCCAGGTACCCTGAACATCTTTTTTTTTTTTTTTTAAAGATTTATTTATTTATTTGAACAAGCGCAGGGTGAGGCAGAGGGACAGGAGATGGGAAGCAGACTCCCTGCTGAGCAGGGAGCCTGATGTGGAGTTTGATCTCATGACCCTGAGATCATGACCTGAGTGAAACCAAGAGTCAGAGGTTAACCAGCTGAGCCACCCAGCCTCCCCTCAACCCTAACCCCCAAGCATCTAATATGCCTGATGGCATTTACAGATCATTTTGGAGAAATGTCTATTCAACATCTTTACCCATTTTTAATTGGATTGTTTGTTCCTTTTTGGATTATTGTTTTTCTGTAGTGTACTTGAAATAATTTCTATTGTTATGCTTTTATATTTGGTTCTTTTAATATTTATCTGCTGGTAATCCCATCTAGTGTATTTTGTAAAATTATTTTTATAGAGCAGTTTTAGGTTCACAGCAACTTTGAGAGGAAGGTACAACAATTTCTCATATACTCCCAGTCCCTCAACATTCAGAGCCACCTCAATTACCAACATCCTCCACCAGTGTGGTACATTTGTTACAAATGATGAACCTACATTGACACATTATCATCTCCCAAAGTCCACAGTTTACATTAGGGCTCTCTCTTGGCATCGTACAATTATGGGTTTTGACAAATGTGTAATGACCTGTATTTATCTTTATAACACCATACAGAATAGTTTTACTGCCCTAAAAGTCCTGTATGCTCTGCCCATTCATCCCTCTAACCCTTTCCCTCCCCTGCTAACTTTTGGCAACCATTGATTTTTTTCATTGTTTCCATTGTTTAGCTGTTTTTTAATGCTATTTACAGATTTCCCCCACTATCCAAAAGTGGAGCATGTCTGTGACACCTTTCATAAACTGAAATGGTAAAGCCAAGAAGCAATTACCATCAATTGATGCAAAAAATATTTTGAGCATTTCCAGACCTAAAAAATAATCTCTCATGCTTTTCTGAAACTCTAGAACACATCTTGCTAATGGATACACAAAACAATTCTAGATGAAGCACAGATGCTATCCGTTCAGAGCTGTGGCAACTTGATGTTGAGACCCCTGAGTGTAGCTCCCAGGGAAGGAGCTTGGCGGGGCTGCTCATGCTGCCTCTATAATGGCTTACTGCAAAATAAATGCTGAACACTGTTTTACTTGTCACTTTCTTTCATAAAAACAAAAATCCTCCTCAGACTTTCTTTCAGTTAGCAAAAACAGGTACAAATATACATCTTTCATAAAAGCAAAGTGGTATAATGCAAACTGTTGAAAAGCTGAGACTACCTGTAGTTGGAATTATGTAGTATGTAGCCTTTTCAGATTGGCTTCTTTCAATTAGTAATATGCATTTAAGTTCCTCTGTGTCTTTTCATGGCTTGATAGCCAATTTCTTGTTAGAAATTGGCTGAATAATATTCCATGGTCTGGATATGTCACAGTTTATTTATCCACTCACCTGGTGAAGGACATCATAGTTTCTTCCAAGATTTGGCAGTTTTGAATAAAGCTACTATAAACATCCATGTGCAGGTTTTGTTTGGATATAAATTTTGAAGTCTTTTGGGTAAATACCAAGTAGCCTGAGTGCTAGATAGTATGGTAAGTGTTTAGTTAGTAAACTGGTTATACAATTTTGCATTCCTGCTAGCAATGAATGAGAGTTCTTGTTGCTCCACGTCCTTGTCAGCATTTGGTATTGTCAGTGTTTATAGATTTTGGCCATTCTAATAGCTGTGCAGTGGTATCTCATCGTTTTATTTTGCATTTTCCTGATGACACATGATGTGGAGCATTTTTTCATTTACTTGGTTGCCATCTGTACAGTTGACCCTTGAGCAACATGAGGGCTAGGAATACTGACCCCCTGCACAGTTGATAATTTGTACATAGCTTTTGACTCCCCCAAAACCTAACTACAAATAGCTTACTATTACCTGGAAGCCTTACCGGTGACCTAAGTCATTGATTAGCACATATTTTGTATGTTATATATATTATATACTGTATTCTTACAATAAATTAAGCTAGAGGAAAGAAAGTGTTATTAAGGGAATCATGAGAAAGAGAAAATATATTTACAGTACGGTACTGCATTTATAAAAACAAAACAAAACTAACATGTATAAATGGACCTGTGCAGTTCAAACCCATGTTGTTAAGGGCCGACTGTGTATATGTTATATGCAGATATGTATATGGAGAGAAAAATCAAGCAAATGTGACAAAATGAGAACTGGTGAATCTAGGTGAATCGTATGCATGTTCATTGTATTATTTTTTCAACTTTTCTGTAGGTTTGAAGTTTTCCAGAGTAAAAAATTGGGGGAGAAAGTATAGGATTAAAGACTCTCAGAATCAGCTCCAGCATGAAATGGCTCTCCCTCACACTTAGCAGAGGAAGTCCCTAAAATCCTAGGGTTTTGTGAGGGAAGCAGCTGGTTTACTAGGGACTGCTTTTCAAGCAGCTTCCCAGTGTGGCTGGATTGAGCCAGCTAATTGTGGGATATCAAGCCACAAAAGGTGGATAGATTCCAGTCTGTCTGATACGGAGAAAAAAATAGGTCCTGTATCTTAGCCCTGATAAGAGGCCTCCATGGTTATGAGTAATGGTCAGACCCAGGGGATGAACTGGGGCTAAGAAAGCTGGACAGCTGGAAAAACTGGAGCACCATGACAAGGATGGTCTCTTGAATTGCCTTTTCCTATTGAGATAAGACAGTGGGTCAGACCCAGGGGATGAACTGGGGCTAAGAAAGCTGGACAGCTGGAAAAACTGGAGCACCATGACAAGGATGGTCTCTTGAATTGCCTTTTCCTATTGAGATAAGACAGTGCAAAATAAAGCACTGGGCTCAGAAGTGCTGGCACTCAGAGCTGAGCTAAAATAGGTGAGTGCCTGCCCCTGTCAGCACCTGTGTGGTCTGCAGAGGGTTTTCTCTGGCCTCCTGTGCAGGTCAAAGGCATTGACCTCAGGCCTAGAAGGCCCGGAGTAAGTCCTTATCCCACCACATGCAAGCTGTGAGGCTGAGTCCTGTTATTCTTGTTCATGCAAAAGAAGTTTACTTCTCCACCTTATTGATGAGCTGCAAAAACTGAAAACAAACCATGAAAGGGCCTTTTTAACTCCTAAAGGCCAGTGAGATACCTGTTGTTATTACTTTCTAGGCATGAAGCAATTCATTTTGCAGCTTTCCCCCCTTTTTAGGTCAAACTCAACTAGATGTTTTGAGTATATTTTCATCATGAAGTTGGAGGAGTATAGCTCTTTGAAACTCTCCTGAACAGAGAGTGGCAGAGGATGATACCCCTTTTGAAATGCCTTCATGGGGACTTCAATCCCCATAGGCAAGTGATGACTCACCCACACTATCCACAGTGCCAGCGTCCTAGCTGAGCAAACACTGGCTGCTCTTGGCCACAGTGCTGCAAGGGAAGGGAATTGGGACCTCCGCTCAGTCCAAGATGTCAGCCTCGGCATCTCAAGGGCAGTGGAATGGAACTGGCAGAGTGGAAAGGGAGCAATGCCTTTGGTCTTCAGGAGGAGAGGATTGAAGTAGTGGGGATGTGCCACAGAGAGTTTAACTCCATGCAGGGAGAACTTTCATGTGGCCCTGTCCAAGTCATAGTGGTTGCATGGAGCTCCCCTATACTACAGTTAATTCTAACAAACTCCATCACCCCTCCTTGAAGCGGTTTTGGGGGAGATACACCATTGACCAGAGTTGGATCAGATGATATGCTAGGGTTCTTCCAACCTTAACAATATGTCCCACTTTTATCTAGCAATGAATTTGGATTAACCCATCCTCTGTTTACCAGCCCTGTGACCCTTGGACATATTTATCAGCCTTTATGAGCCTTAGTTATCTCACTATAAAATGAGATTAACGTCTACCCTGTGTCTCTCACGAGGTGGTTTTAAGTATCAACAGAAATAAGAAATGATGGAGTGGTTGGATGGCTTCATCAGTTAAGCCTCTTACTCTTGATTTTGGCTCAGGTCATGATCTCAGGGTTGTGAGATCAAGCCCCACATTGGACTTCAAGCTCAGTGGGGACTCTGCTGGAGATTCTCTCTCTCCCTCTCCTTCTGTCCCTCCCTGCTTTCTCTCTCTCTCTTTCTGTCTCTCTAAAATAAGAAACTAAATCTTTAAAAAAAAAAAAAAAAGAGGGGATCCCTGGGTGGCTCGGCAGTTTGGCACCTGCCTTTGGCCCAGGGCATGATCCTGGAGTCCCAAGATCGAGTCCCGCGTCAGGCTCCCAGCATGGAGCCTGCTTCTCCCTCTGCCTGTCTCTCTCTCTCTCTCTCTCTCTCTCTCTCTCTCTCTCTCTGTGTCTATCATAAATAAGTAAGTAAGTAAGTAAGTAAGTAAATAAATAAATAAATAAATAAATAAATAAATAAATCTATCTTTAAAAAAAAAAAAAGAAAGAGAAAGAGAAAGAAATGATTCCTGGTGAAATCATAAATGTTTTCACCTCACTGTCAGTACTCTGCCCACAGTTCCAAGGTGACCAAATGACCCTGGACTGGCTGTCCCATGGTTCAGGGCAAGGATCACATGTGCTCAAGGGGTCAGCACTGAATCAGATTTCACTAGCCATCCTCCATGTATGGCTACCCTTTGGCCCTTTTTGTCTTCCTTATATCTTTGTCTTCTCTCTTTTATATTCATTCAACTAGCACTTTCTGATAGGTTGCTATGTCGCAGACATCTGCTGGGCCGGGGGAACATGTAAATTATTGCCAGTCCTGCAGGTGTGTCTTGCCTGGTGCGGGGAGAGCACAGAGAGAGGATGAGGTAAGCAGTGCTTTAAGGGAAGCGTGTGCCACAGGCTCACAGGATGCAGTCCTTTGGCAGGACAAGGCTGGAGGAGAGGAAGCTGGACAGGGCAAGGGTTCACTGGGAAGAAGACATTTGGGCCTGTCTTCAAAGAACAGATGATGACTTTTTAAGTTGAGAAGGCCAGCATGAAGAGAGAGCATGTGGATGTGAGCATTGAGCCCGTGGCCTTTGCTTCTCTGCCCCTATCCTTAACCAGCTCCTCTGTAAAAATTTTAAAAAGTAAAAAAATTACTTGTAAAAAAAATTTACTTGTAAAAAGTAAAAAAATTTAAAAGCTACAGATGGTTTTTGGAAATACTGCTGCATGCTCTTTGGGGGCTGCAAAATAATACTATGAAATAAAGACGGTGACTCTCAACCCTGGCTGTGTACTAGAAGCTCTCGTGGTTTGCTTTAGTTCAGGTTTCCTGGCCTCACCTTTCATGTATTCTGATTTAGTAAGTCTGGGGCAGGACCGCTGAAATTGAAATGATCTGCTTTTACAGACTTAGAGGTGGAAGTATTGTCGTATCATCTTTGTTGTTCCAGTTCCTTGCTAGACTACACATGTTTTTATTGCAGGACATGCACTCAGTATCATTATCATCTAGTAAAGATTCTCATCTAGCTTCAGTTTTCTGAGAAGCCTAAAGGTTTAGAAGTTTGAAAAAGTGAAGGAACTGCTGTGGGTGAGATAAGCCTTTTTTCCCCAGGGGAATGAAAATAGATAATGAGCAATCCACTACTTATCTTCACTGGGTCTCAATTTCCTCATCTGTGAAATGGAAATTGAAACAGTACTCATGTCATAAGATAGTGGTGAGGATTAAGAGAGCACAGACAACATAGAAGCACACAGTAAATGCACAAAAATGGTGGCTTTTGTTAATGGGGGCAGCAAGGCCTGACTAGTGTTTAGTAGTGTGGGCTCTGGAGCCAAACTGCCTGGCTCACAGCCTGGCAGCTAGCTACTCTCCGTATAACTTCGGTGGCTCAATTCCCTTCTCTGGACAATAGGGGTGGTTGTGACTTCCTCACAGAACTCTTATTAAATGTTACTAAATGAATGAATAAGTGCAAGGTACTGAGATCATTGGTGGGCAAATAACATCAGAGAAATATTACCATTACTTCTGCTGTGACCTCTCACTGCCTTACGGTGTCACTGTTGGACATGGGTCCTACCCTGTGAGCAACTGGTGCTTACCACCTGCTCCTAGCAGTCTTTCAGGCCCAGCTGTGGCCCTTCAAGAAGGGACCTCCCTTTGCTAACCGTAGCCAGGGGTACCCTGACTTGGTCTCCTAATATAGCAGTTCACCTAAGCAGCATCCTGCCAGGATATCAGCTGGCCTAAAATGCTGAGTGAGACCCAGTTCCAGCCCCGCCAGCCAGTGGAGCCAGAATCTCCATTCTCTCACCTTCTTACCCACGGAGATCCACTCTAGGTTCTACAGCTTTTCTTGACCATCTTGGACCCCTAAAAGGTCTGAGTACTTCCCTGTCCCCAGTGAGGTTAGTCTTTTAAAGATAAGTCCTACGGTCCCCACACCCCCTTTGTTCAGAAGGCTTCCTGTCCTCTGTGGGACCAAGTGATTGACCCTCATTAGGGATATTCTCCAAGAGATGACCTGGTGCTAACATATAATCTGGTGGAACCATTGCTGGGGATTTTAAGGTACTTTTTTGTGCTTAAAGGAGGTGAAACCCACACATCTAATCTCTGCTTGGAATCCATATTATATGTTAATTTTTTAAAATCCCATGCATGATTCTGATATTCAGCCAAGGTAGAGAATCACTGGTATAAGAAGTGTGAGGTGTAATGGTTACTAAAATTCATCTATACAGGGCAGCCCGGGTGGCTCAGTGGTTTTAATGCCGCCTTCCGCCCAGGGTGTGATCCTGGAGACCCAGGATCGAGTCCCACATCGGGCTCCCTGCATGGAGACTGCTTCTCCCTCTGCTTGTGTCTCTGCCTCTCTCTCTCTCTCTCTCTCTCTCTCTCTCTCTCTGTGTGTGTGTGTCTCTCATGAATAAATAAACAAAATCTTTAAAAAAAATTCATCTATACAAATTGGGAGGCTGTGAGCTGACTCGCCCCAGCCTGCAGCACACTCGCCCAGGCAGTCTGCTTATCATCAGATTCTCGTCTCGCTGATTTAGTACATCTGGGAGTAGAGGAGTGAGGAGGAATCCCAAATCCTAGTGAAATGCCAGGGGAAGAGACCTGTGGGGAGGTATGGACAAAGTGGGTGGAAGACTGCCTCCAGTTTGCCTAAGCAGGAAGTTGTACAAGGCAAGAGAGGTATCTCAAGTAGGTAGGTGTAATCAGAAGGTGGAAACATATTGCGGCTCTCAAAGTTATATCTCCAATCTCTTGCCAAATAATATATCCCCTGTGTGGCTATCGGGGCATATTTTCAGATTTGGAAAACGTACGTCCAAAGTAGGAATCCCAATATCAGAAATCTCCATGGGAGGGAGGCAAACCCTGGGGAATGCAGGCTGGAGAGACAGCTGCTGGCAGTGGTCAGCTGGGCAGGGCTGGCTCTCATCACCTCATGTCTCTTCTCTGTCACTAGTGACTGCCCTCTGTCCACCTCCACCCACAGATACATCAGATAGATGAGAATAGGAAAAAATGTCCTGCCCAGGAAAGCATCCTCACATGCTCCTGCCACCACTGCTTTCATTTCCCAAATGGCCAGGGATGTCAGGCTGAGCAAGTCTGAATGAGGTCAGTAGGAGCTCTCTCTGGAATTTTTGAGAAGTTTAAGGCAAATGCCTGACCACACCTTGAGTTCTCTGCGTGAAACCTTTAGCTCTGACAGTTCACATCACATTTGCCCCCTGGATCATTGTCCATGGTTTTGTTTTTCAAGCAGTGCTCATTGTGAGAGGTAAAGTATTTCCTTCTGGCCCCAGAACAGTCAGCAAGGAAAGCCTATCCATCCAGGAATCAAACCAAGCTCAAATGCCACAGCCTCCAGAGCCCATAGCTGAGGAGTCGCTCCCATTCCTCTGTATTCTGGCAGTGACCCTAACATGTCTCCTCACCCCCCAAAAGAAGTCCTTTGCTCACGTGGTCATGCTTTCAAACCTCTGACTGCTCCCCAACCTTCCTTGGCCTACTATTGGGCTAATATTTGGGAGCTGAAACAGTAGCCTTCCTGAAGCAGTGATGAGCAATTACTGGAAAGTCATGTGATTACCTGAGTTGAACCAATTTGTCAAAGACCATTTTCCTTTTCACTCATCACCTTCCCCACATCCCATGATGAGAGAGTCCCCAGAGCACAATAATCCTTTCCTGAGATACAATGTAGAGGCACCTAAGAAAAGGAACAAAAGTGAAGCTAATTTTGGCTTTTCTGGGACCAAAGAAAAGAAAAGCAGGCAGACAGGTCAGGCCCAGCTCAAGGAGGCTGGGGTAGGCCTTGTTTTGTAGTGCCAGGGTATCTGCTCAGATCACCAGGGGATTTGGAGAACAATGCCTAGCAGTGGGGCTGGGGAGTGGGAACAGAGTCTTGGCCCTGACTACAGTGACCAAAGCCTTGTCCAGGCTCTTAAGAGTTCTCTAAAATTACAGTCTATGGTTTCAGACTTGATTTAAAAAAAAAAAAAACAAAAAAACTCCATTTCACTCCTCCCAAACTAAATTAATAATGAATTAAGATTCAGGGATTTCTTACAGATCCAGCAGTCGTTTGTGCTCATCAGGACTCTGTGAAGCCCTTAAAATTGTAGGCTAATTTTGGTATGCATCAGCACTTTTTTCTTGGCTTTCCTCTGATTCTCAAAGGCATCTGCTATCCAAAACTGTGCCCCTCTAGGAGTGTCCATCTCCCCCTCCTGTCCCAGCCAGGCAGAGCTCCTGTCCTTAATGCCAGTGCTGGTCAAATTTCAATGTGCAGTAGAATTAGCTGGGCATCATGTTATTTTTTAAAAAAAGATTTATTTATTTATTTATTTATGATAGAGAGGCAGAGACACAGGAGGAGGGAGAAGCAGGCTCCATGCTGGGAGCCTGACATGGGACTGGATCCCGGGACTCCAGGATCGCGCCCTGGGCCAAAGGCAGGCGCCAAACCACTGAGCCACCCAGGGATCCCCATGGGCATCATGTTAAAATAAAGATTCTAATTCAGTAGGTCCGGGTGGGGCTCAAGAGTCTGCATTTCTCACAAGCTCAAGGTGATGAGGAGGCTGCTGTTCCTGGGACCACACTCTGAAGGCAGAGCTTGATGACAAGCAGTGATTCTCTTACCCCAAGCCTGGATCATGGTCATAGCCTCTTAAGTGGTCTCTAGACCACTCCCTCTATGGCTGCTGGAGTGATCTCAGAGCACAATTCGAATCTTGTTCTTCCCCGCCTTTCCCTTCTGTGGCTCCCCTCCCCCACCTCTATGTTCAGTAAAGGCACCTCAGAATCCATAAAAAAAAATTACATGATTTGTCCTCATCCTGTCTTTTCTTCCAATATACCTGTTGCTCCATGAATAATTAATTCTGTGCATGCTGTACTACATGAGAACAAGGACTGAGGGGTGGTGGGGGAGGGCATGAGTGAGACCAGTGTCTGAATCCTGTTCCTGCTGGTTCCAACATTGTGACCATCCGAAATCCAGTTTTCTCATATATAGAATGGGAATAAAAATACCTCCTTCATGCAGTTAACATGCGGAGCAAATGAGATACTGTCTGTAAAGCATTTAGCATAGTTCCCACACATAGCCACTCCTCAGTAAGCAGTTGCTGTTGTGAATTAATCATCATATGCTCTAGAGTTTCCACTTGTCACATGATTCCCTGGTTGGATGGTTCTCTTAGTTCCCCTTCTCTGCTTCATCAGATGTCACCCCCTCCTCAAATCCTTCCTGACCTCGCCCAATCCCTCAATCACCATGGGGTCTTTCACCTCAGTTCTAACACTGTAGGTGATTTCTTTCTATACTCTGCCTACAGCAATGCCCAGCATGGTTTGGGGCTCATTAATAACTGTCACTAGAAAAGTTTTATGAAACTGAATTGTGTTATTTCTTTTTGTTGTGTATGTGTTGTACATACCTGTAATGCCTACTTCTTAGCTACAATGAATATATATTTATTCTATAATTAGATTTGTTTGGTTATTTCTTTTTTTCTCTTCTAACTAATTTAATCCTCAGTAATAGCTATTACTTCTGCCCTGACAAGTTGCAGGTCTCAAGAGAGTATGGGATTAGCATGGGCACTAGCTTACATGGAAGTCAGTTCATTCAACAAATATTTATGGACATCTCCCATGTACTAGGCACAATGAATGACCGTAGTGCAGATCATCACGTTTGGTTGGCAGGAACACAGTGTGTAGCTTTCCTTAGGGAGGCATTGTCTCTGGGACAGCTTCTGTCACCCAGGAGAGAACAGGGTCTGTGCTGAAGCCTTCCTCAATAAGCCCTGTTGTACGCCCTCAGGGAACCCATAAATACTAGGGATGTTCTCCTGTAGACCTAGGCACAGATCCCTTGAAGCTATTTCTCAACTCCAAAGTGGTTTGGTTAGCAGAATATTCTGCTTCTCTGAAAAGTCAATCCTTTAGAGTATTTGTACTCCTATCCAAGGCTCAATTCCCTAATAAGGCTCCCCACCCAAGCAGTCTCTACAGCTTACAAAGATCCTTCTCACGTACATTAATGAGACTGATCTCTGTCACAATCCTGAGAGGTAGATGGAGTGGGGTTCTAGATCCCTATTTTTAAGTTGAGGTGCCAAAAGCTCAGAGGAGTTAAGGGATAGACCCTTAACTTGTAGCAAGTCAATCAAACACTCAAAACCCCCATCCAGATCTGCTGACTAGGACCAGCAATTCTTTCTGTTGTGACTGAATCTTGGGTCACTTACCCAGGAAATGATGAAACAGAATATAGCAAAACCTCCCTTCTGCTACTTGCTTTCAATGCATTTGCGAAAGGGGGGGAGGGGACCAGTGTGTGAGACAGCTGTGGGAGATGTGGGGCTGCAGAGAGGGTGGCCCTTTCACGTCAGCAGGAGAGGAAGCTTGAATGTACGAGATGGACCTTAATCTGATTCCTGGCCTTTCTCCTTGGCTCTGACTTCACAGACGGTGATGGGCCTCATGGAACTTTCTGGTCTGCTGGAAAAAGAAATGGCCTGACCATGTGGGTCTAGGCACAGAGGCAACCAACCAGCCTTCCTCTCAGAAGACAAGTGAACTAAAGCAGGAGCAGATTTTCTTGTTATGTGTGACTTTCTGTGGCTACTTTGCATCAGTTGTCCCTTTTAGCAAAGCTAAAATTTAAATTAGAGGTCTTGTAGTTGATAGCAGCTTGATGTAGCACCTGTGATTAGTGAGATCGCCAATGTCAGGGTGATTCTCAGAAAGTTAGTCAGTGTGTGGTCCAGCTTCCCTCCTGCTGTGGAAGTGTCTCTCCATTGTGACCTTTGGGATCTAGGATGATTTTTATTGCAGAAACCCAAGGTTTCCACAGATGGGGGAGATAGAGTTTCTCTAAGTCCCTTCTAGGTACTTTTCAGAGATTCAGGTTCACAAGCTTTGAGGTCCACTTCTAACTATGCTGCTAACTAACATCGTGTTTGGGCCAGTGCCTGCCCCTGAGCCTCTGTGCTGAGAGCTGTAAATGATGATGGGCTAAATGATTTTAGCTTTGAATGCACATTTGAATCCACCTGCAGAAGTTTCTAAACTATATCTAAGCAGGGACTCCGCCCTCAGATCCTTATTCAATTGGTCTGGGTGAGGCAGGGGGCTGATAGAGTTTACAAGATCAGTCATATAGTAAAGGTAAAGAAATGGGATGGGTTAGTTTCTGAGCTCTCCTGAAGACGTGGGGGGGGGGGAGAGTTCAGGTGTCCATCTGGTCCACAGTCCACAAGGCACCATGTGGCCGTTCTAGTCTTTAAACTCAAGGTCATAAAGACCAGAGCAGAAAGCACTATACAGAGGTCACTGAACAAGTCCTCCCCCCCTCTTTTTTTTTTAATTTATTCAGAGAGAGAGAGGCAGAGACACAGAGGGAAAAGCAGGCTCCATGCAGGGAGCCTGACGTGGGACTCGATCCCGGGTCTCCAGGATCACACCCCAGGCTGCAGGCGGCGCTAAACCACTGCGCCACTGGAGCTGCCCCCAAGTCCCTTATTTTAAAGTGGCAGGCCCCCTGGGGAGCAGTATGTTCCAGAAACATAGTAAGGTAGAGCAAGCAGGTGTCCAGGCATTTGGCTCCCAAGCCCGTGGCCCTGTCTTAATGCCACACAGCTCTGAAGGAAGCCAAGGGAATTACTGGAGAGCAAAATAACACTTTTGCCCAGTTTCCCCTTTGAAGCCTTTCACCTAATGGTGTTTTGGAGTTTAGTGAGTATTTACTCATTCCTTTTGCACTTAGTAACTACATGTCTCAGTTCCAGAGAAGCGGATTATTCTTATCCACAGATGAAACTACAGGTGGAAAGATTGAGACTTGCCCTGGTCACATAACATGATAATAACAAAAGCTGTGTAATAGAAACAGAAGCCCTTTTTTTCCTGGAGGGAAGATCCCGTCCTTTCCACCTTGACTTAGCTGTTCAGTAGCAGCAAGTCTCAGCGTTAGTGAGCTCCATTGAGAACAGGGGCACTCCTCCTGTCTGAGATGCTCCTGCCCAAGAAGAGAGAGGGTTCTAGGCAACACTTCTCTAGTGGGGCAGCTGTGCTTTTGGCGCCTCAGTATCTCTCCCTTGTTTACCAAGCCCTGTCACATTCTGTCCACTGGTTTTCTCTGCCCTTCTGTTCAGGACAAGCTGTCTAGGCTGTTCCAAGCCACGTCATTCCATCTGGAAAGGAAAATGGCAGGAAAGCTCCCACCAGGGAATGTAGGAGGTGATGAGAAGGAAAAATGTTAGGCTTTCAGTTGTCCTGCGGGTCAGCAGAATAACTGCAGAGGTGCTCCAGCATGAAACCATATAGTGTGCCAGAGCAGAAACTCCTGCTGGCTCCTGCAAAGTGTTGCATGTCACTGCTTATCCTTATTTATGGCTGTTTACAGAGTGGAAAGACTATTTTCATGTAAATCTACTATGTCAATATAGATTTCTTTTTAGCCTTGCTCTATGGAGAATCATTTTTGAAGCCCTGCTGTTGTTTCACTACCCCTTCCCACTCAGCTCTAAATTCATTAGCAGCCACAGAAAATGTGCATCCAGAAACTGTGCATCCCATAGACATGTGTCGAGCAAGAGTTTATCCAGCCCAGCAAAGCAGCTTTGTGTGGCTTTGCTTTGAAGATCCCATCTAATGCTTCACTTTTGGGAAATTATAAACTCTCCACCCATGGAAGGTTATTGGATTGGGTTGGTGACAAACCTGATGGACCAAGAACAGCTTCTATTAGACCCCATGGCTAGAGTAGCCAGGACAATGTACCACCTCCGTTAGGCTTGGGCCTCTGACAGTTGCCTGCCCTTTAGTGTTCTGTCAGTAGTGGTCTGATCTGGCTTTAACTGACCTCTGTCATGCCAGATGCAGCAGCCAGCCTCCAAGGTGGCCCTTAATGATCCACATCTCTTGGTATTCACACCTTTGCATAGTCCCCTCACACAATGAAGAGACTGACCCATGTGACCAACAGAGGATTGCATTGCACTGATGGTGTGTGGCTTCCCAGGCAAGATCATTAACAGAAATTGCAGCTTCCACCTTGAGCCCTTGCATTGCTCACTCTGGGAAGCCAGACACCCTGTTGTGAGGACATTCAAGCAACACTGTGGAGATCATGTCAGGAGGAACCAACTTCCAGCATGAACTTGCCAGGCACATGAATGAGCCATTCATGGAAACAGGTCTAATCTCAGTTAAGCTTTCAGATGATTTTAGCTCCTCAGCATTTGAGTCTCAGCTGAGGTCCAGACATCGTGGAACAGAGATAAGCTGTCCTCACTGTCCTTTGTCTGCATTCCTGACCCACAAAAACAATGGGATAAGTATTTTTTGTTGTTTCCTGCCGTTAAGTTGTAGGGATGATTGGTGATACAGCAACAGATGACTCTAGCCTAATTGTGTATGACTGTGAGCCATAATAAAATTGTATCTGCAAAATACATCCCACTTTATCAAGCAGTCATTCAAAGGTAGATTCTTTTACACCCAGTTTCTAAATTGTATTCATGTAGTCAAGTATTCAAAATAGAAATGGGTTCACCATTTACAAGTACCAAGAAAGGCTCAAATGCACCTTGCTGCTGGAGGGGAAATGCAAAGTCAACACTCTTACTCCTCTCACCAAGCCTATCTTTAGCCACTGGGATCTGACTTCAGTGTCTGCCCCTCCTTTGGAGTCATCCTCTTCTCACCTTCCAGGGGCCTCCTCATCTATAACACCAGGAGCCTATGTCATAACTCTCCTGTAGCTTCTTGATTTACCCCCTCCTTTGATTTCCCTGATACCAACCTACTGCTTCCTCCATTTTACTGGTTAATCTTCGCCCTGACTCCCTTTTATTCTGGCCTTCTCTCAAGAATCAGCCTTTTTTTCTTTCAGACTAAAGAGAAATAGGCAGATTTTGAAGCAGTGAGCTTCCCGTCCCTGTAGGCATTAGTAGTTACAGGGTAACCATCTAGCAGGGATGGTGTGGGAGAGATTCCAGCAGTGGTCTCTGAAGCACTAATCAGCAATATCAACCTGTAAGTTGTGAAAGGAATAGGTGCCAAAGTACCTTTAAGAATATCAGAAGCAGGACTGTTATAATCCCAAAATTCAGACTCCTCGTAGAGTCAGAGCTGGTTAGGATCTTTAAAATAATCTACATGGCCTCATTCACTCTAAAATTTCAGTTCTCTGTAGAGATGACTCCCATTGCTTTCTCATGACTAGACCTGTTTTCCGAGAACTAGTCCTAAGTTCCCTCCAGGAACCTATACATGTGCCCCTGGGTGTATCCTATGCCTTTCAAACTCAGGCTGGGTATATCAGATGCACTGTCTCCTTCAAACCTGTTCATCTTCTTCACTTACTTATCTCAACCCCATTGTCCTCTGGCTGAGTTTCTTTGTCTCTTTTCCCCATCCTCCAAATTTGTATTTTATCAGTTGCTGAAAGGTATTCTTTCATCTTAATGTCTCTCTTATTCTTTCCCTCTATATTAGGATTCTCCAGAGAAACACAACCGATTGTGTGTGTGTGTGTGTGTGTGTGTGTATGTGTACATATATGCTGTATATGACATTAACAGTCAGTGTACAAATAAACTATGTGTGTATAGGATTTATTTTAAAGATTTGGTTCACGCTATTACTGAGATTGGCAAGTCCCAAGATCTACAAGCTGGAGACCTAGGAGACTTAATGGTTTAGTTGCAGTCAGAACTGGGAGAGCTGATGGTGTAGTTTCCATTCAAAGGCTGGCAGGCTTGGGGGGCTTGGCTGGCTCAGTCAGTAGAGCATGTGACTCTTGATCTCAGGGTCATGAGTTCCAGCCCCATGTTGGGTGTAGAAATTACTTAAAAATAAGTAAATAAAAAAAAATGTAAATAGGGGAATCCCTGGGTGGCTCAGCGGTTTGCCACTTGCCTCCAGCCCAGGGCGTGATCCTGGAGACCCGGGATTGAGTCCCACGTCAGACTCCCTGCATGGAGCCTGCTTCTCCCTCTGCCTGTGTCTCTCCCTCTCTCTCCCTCTCTCTGTGTATCTCATGAATAAATAAATAAAATCTTTAAAAAAAAAAGTAAATTAAATAAATAAACTTTAAAAAACAACAACAAAGGCTGGCAGGCTTAATATTCACAAAGAGCCAATATTTCAGTTTGAGTCTAAAGTCAAGAAAAGGCTGATATCTTAGCTCAGGACAGTCAGGGTCCCTCTTACTCTTGGGAGGTTCTGCCTTTTTGTCCTATTCAGTCCTTCAACTGATTGGATGAGGCCCACCCACATTAGAGAAGGCAATCTACTTTGTGTCATCTACTGATTTCGATGTTAATCTCATCCAAAAACATCTTCATGGAGATACCCAGAATAATGTACGTCCCGTGATCCTTGAAATCAAGTTGAGACATAAAAATAACTGTCACGCCCTCCTACCCATCCTGGTAGCCTCTGCCCTGATTTGGGCCTGTATTAATTTGCTTCCTCTACTAGCTCTCTTAGTTTCTCAACCTATAACTAGACTCAAGTCCCAGTAGGCCCCAAGGGAGGTACAAAGTGTGACCTATGAGGAGCTACACTACACTCTAAGAAAACTACATTATTTTTCAACTTATACATAGAGAAATCTGGGGAGTATGTGTAGACTAGGTGATAAAAAGGATAGGATCATGGTGGATGGAATATAAAGTTGAGTCAGACTTACTGGTATGGGCCCACTCAGCAGAGACTCCAAATTCGGAGTTTGAGATTGAAGGGTTAGAGGTCTTTAACAGTTTGGTTGGTTGACTAAACCATATACCCAAAGGTAACCTACACAAAATGAAGTTAACTGCCAGAACAGCTTTGGCATATTGTAGATGAAGGTATCCGAAAGCTTAGGGAGATTGGTATGTTAGAATGGACTTAGATAAGATGTGTTCCCAACTCTAGGAGGGTCAAGAGGAATTACATTGCCACTGTGAGGAATTTGTGAGGGGAACTTCAGCATCCTTGAAGAGTTCTGTGACCATTCTTCTCTGTAATCCAAACATAATAGGAACTGTAACCATCAAACTGGGATCCCTGATTCAGTAGAGATGGTGTGGTTCTGGAGTGGTAGAACAAGAGGAATGTGGTTACTATAATTGGACAATGGAGCCAAAGCAATAATCACAGGAGTCTGACTCACAGAGACCTGTGGCATCTGGCTAGTAGATTAACAGTATAAAATTTTGGCAATGTAGCAAGGTCCTTTCTCAGGGGAACCTGGACTCCACTTCATTCAAGAGGTTCTCATTCTGTAAATTGGCTCAAGTCTGGGAATTGCTTGAATGGCCATTATGACTGTTTTGGTGATCTAAGATCTATTACCATTCACTTAACCTAAACTTTTATGCTTATAGAAAGGTAAGAGTTCATGTTGATCCGTGGGCTGTGGTCAGTGGTTTGGTTGAAAGGAATGTAATTGAAAAGTTGGTGAAAAGAAGGTCTGGGGAAGAGGTTAATGTACAGACCTTTCTGGGCAAAAGATAGGAAGATATTTGTCTTCCATATTAATGTTCACCAAAGGGCAACCTGACCATTCAGTCAGTCAGTAATTCACTCACTCTCTCATCACGAAGGCACAATCCCATAATCGTATGACCTTTGAACAACATGGGAGTTAGGGGCAGTTATATTCTACACTGTCAGAAATCCACATGTAACTTTTAACACTCCCAAGACTTGACTGCTAACAGCCTGTTTGTTGACTAGAAGCCTTCACAATTACATAATCAACATAGCTGATTAACACGTTTTATATAATGTGTATTATATACTATATTCTTACAATAAAGTAAGACAAAAGAAAATGTTATTAAGGAAATCATAAGAAACAGAAATAAAAAGAAATCCACATGTAAGTGAATGCATGCAATTCAGACTAGTGTTGTTCAGGGCCAACACTGTATTCTTTGCTGAGGTGTCTGTTCAGGTCTTTGGCTCATTTTAAAATCAGATTTGTTTTCTTATCATTGAGTTATAAGAGTTCTTTGTATTTTTGGTTAATAGTCTTATCAGATATGTTCTGCAAATATTTTCTCCCAGTCTGTGGCTTGTCTTCTCATTCTTTTGACGGTGCCTTTTGTAGAGCAGAAGTTTCTGATTTTAATGGAGCCTAGCTTAACAGTTATTTCCTTTATGGATCATACTTTTGATGTTGTATCTCAAACATCATACACAAAGTCATGTAGATTTTCTCCTAAGTTATCTTCTAGGAGTTTTGTAGTTTTGTGTTTTACAGTTAATTCTGTGACCCTTTTATGAGTTAATTCTGTGAGGAGTGTAAGGTCTATCTATGTCTAGATTCATTTTTTGCACATGGATATTCAGTTGTTCCTGCACCATTTGTTGAAGAGACTGTCTTTGTGCCATTGCATTGCCTTTGCTTCTTTGTCAAAGGTCAATGACTATATTAAGGTGGGCCTATTTCTGGACTCTTTGTTCCATCCTGTACTATTTGTCTATTCTCCCACCAATACCACATTGTCTTGTTACTTAGCTTTGTAATAAGTCTTAAAGTTGAGTAGTGTGTATCTTCCAACTTTGTTTTTTCCCTTCAGTATTATGTTGGCTATTCTGGGAATTTTGCCTCTCCATATAAACTTTAGAATCAGTTTGTGAATATCTATAAAATGACTTGTTAGCATTTTTATTGGAATTGCATTGAATCTGTAGGATCAGGTTGGAAGAACATAGACTATCATGTCATCTGGAAACAAAGACAGCTTTTTATTTTACTTCCCAATCTGTTTCTCTTGTATTTCCTTTTCTTGTCTTATTGCATTTCAGTAACACTTTCAGTACCGTGTTGAAAAGGAATGGTGAGAGGAGACAGTCTTGCCTTATTCCTGAGTCTAGTGGGCAGGTTTCTCGTTTCATCATTTTTTGTGAGTATGATGTTAGCTGTAGGTTTTTTTTTTAAGTTATTTATTTATTTATTCTTGAGAACATAGAGATAGGCAGAGGGAGAAGCAGGCTCCATGCAGGGAGCCTGATGCAGGACTCGATCCTGGGTCTCCAAGATCCTGCCCTGGGCTGAAGGCAGCACTAAACCACCGAGCCACCGGGACTGCCCTAGCTGTAGGTTTTTTGTAGATACTCTTTATCAAGGTTAGGAAGTTCCTTTTATTTCTACTTTACCAAGAGTATCACAAATGGTGATGGATCTTGTCCAATGCTTTTTTGCATATATCTGTAGGGTCATGTGCTTTTTCTTACTTAGCCTGTTGATGTGATAGATTACATTGTTTTTTTTTTTCTCATGTTGAACCAGCCTTGCATTCCTGGGATAAGTCCCATTTGGTCTTGGCATATAATTCTTTTTATACATTGTTGGTTTCGACTTTTGAGAATTTTTGTCTCTATGTTCCTGAGAAATAGTGGTCTCTTTTTGTTTTTTGTTTTTTTTTTTTTTAAGATTTTATTTATTTATTTGAGAGAGAGGCAGAGAGAGTACAAACGGTGCGGGCAGGGGGAGAGGAGAAGCAGACTCCTAATAGAGCAGGAAGCCCAATGCGAGGCTTAATCCAAGGACCCTGAGATCATGACCTGAACTGAAGGCAGACACTTAATTGACTGAGACACCCGGACATCCCTCTAGTTTTCTTTTCCTGTAATATCTTTGTCTGGTTTTCTTATTAGGTTAGTGCTGGCCTCTTTATAGAATGAGTTAAATATTCTTTCTGTTTCTGTCCTCTGAAAGAAGATTGTAGAGAACTGGTATAATTTCTTCCACAAACCCATGTGGGCCTGGTGCTTTTTTTTGAAAGGTTATTACTTCTTGATTCCATTAGATATAGGCTTATTGTCCTGTGTATTTTTCATTTCAGAAATTATAGTTTTCACCTCAAAAAATTTGATTTGTCTTTTTTATATCTTAACTTTTTGAACGCATAAAATGTAGACATAATAACTGTTCTAATGTGTTCCTGTGTTAATTCTAATAACTCAGTTCTAGGTTGATTCCGATTGGTTATTTTTTTTTCCCGATTGGTTATTCTTTTCATTATGAATATGTTTTCCTGCTTTTTTGCATGCTTGGTAATCTTTTTTTTTTTTTTTAAGATTTTATTTATTTATTCATGAGAAAGAGAGAGAGAGAGAGGTAGAGACACAGGCAGAGGGAGAAGCAGGCTCCATGCAGGAAGCCCGATGTGGGACTCAATCCTGGGACTCCGGGATCACACCTTGAGCCAAAGGCAGACACTCATCTGCTGAGCCACCCAGGCATCCCAACATGCTTGGTAATCTTTGATTAGATGTCAAGCATTGTGAATTTTACCTTGTTGGTTGCTAGATATCTCTATATTCTTACAAATTTTTCTGAGCTTTTGGGGTGCAGTTAAATTACTTTGGGGCTTTGCTTTTATGATTTACTAGGTTGTGTCTGGTGCAGTGCTCAGCTGAGGACTAATCATTATTCCCCACTGTGGAGGTAAGATCATCCTGAAAACTCTACCCAATGCCCTGTGCATTATGAGTTTTTCAAGTCTGATTGGTGAGAACAGGCACTATTCCCAGCTCTGTGTGAGCACAAGGCTATGTTCCTTGTTACCTGTTTTGATGATTCTGTCCCTAGCCTCAGGTTATTTCCTCAAATAAGTCAGAGTACTCTGCTGTGTATTAGAAGGAGACCATCTATAGATCTCCATGTTTTCTCTCTTGAGCAGCTCTCTCCTTTCTAGTGTTCCCTCTTATGAACTCTAGTTGCCTTTGTGTCCCTGGACCTTCAGCTCCATCTTCATAATTCAGGGAGGCTATCAGGCTCTACCTTAGCACTCTCACCTTGTGCCACTGCCTGGAAACTTTCAAGGCAATAGGCTTGGGCAATTTCGGGCTCACTTCATTTGTTTACCATCCATCAAGAACCACTATTTCTCATTGCCTGATGTCCAGAGCCATAAAAACCATTGTTTTTGTGTTTTGTCTGGTTAGTTGGTTGGGTTGGTTGACTTACCTATTTATTTGTTGTTTAAGGTAAGAAAGCTTTTGTACTTGGATTCTTACAGAAAAACTTTTTTATATGTAACCAGTGGTCATTGGCATTTGAGAGGCTGTATATTTATGTGAGCTGTAGAATAAATTCAGATCAGCCAGCAGGAATTTTGAGGCTGTTCTAAGGGTGTTACACTGGTTTCCTGACTCTTATCTCTGGGAATTCCTTGAATCATTTGGGTCTAGAAGCTAATTCTCAATAATTATTTTATGAAATTCCTAACCATGTTATGATTTTATTCTCAGAATTAAGAAGAAGAAAGAGCAGCAGCGTTATGCTGAAGAACAGAGGATACTAAGAATGAACTTTCATGAAGAGCCATATTCAGAGAAGATGAGTGAGATACTAGCCCAGCTACAACTTGAGGAAATAAAAGGAGCCAGAGAAAAACAACAACAGAGAAAAAAGGAATGCCAAAGGTATTTTGAAAAGTTCGGCATAAAGTCTTTGTATTGGTACGGAGATGTGAAATAGTTTTAACGGTTAAAGCTGGTAGTAAAATAGGAACTCATGCTCATTCTCTTCCTAGTGGTTCACTTTGCCTGATCAAACTGTATCTTTATAGATATATGGAAGCTCTACGAGCCCAGATCCAGGAGAAAATGCGACTGTATAATATTACTTTACCTCCCCTCTGCTGTTGTGGTCCTGACTTTTGGGATGCTCATCCTGATACCTGTGCCAACAATTGTATTTTCTATAAAAACCATAGAGGTAAGCTTCTTAAAGGAATGGTTGAGCCTGATGGCAATTAAAAGAAAAAAAGACTAAACAATAAATGTAGTGATAATAGGAAGTTAGCATTTATTGGGTATTTACTATATATCAGAGACTGTTATAACCCCTTATAAAACAACTCTGAGGCAATAAAAACAATTATAGTGAGTTATAATCCTTTTTGAGGTCTGCTATCTTCTTGTCTCCATTTATGCTAGGGAAATATTTCCACTCCACTGTTGGGAGACTTGGATTCCAGGTTCTCCTATAAATGAAGAAATTAGAGCTTTTTTTTTTTTTTTAAGATTTTATTTATTTATTCATGAGAGACAGAAATATAGGCAGAGGGAGAAGCAGGCTCCATATGTAGGGAGCCCGATGTGAGGACCGGGAGCATGCCCTGAGCCGAAGGCAGATGCTCAACCACTGAGCTACCCAGGCTTCCCTAGAGCTTCTGTTTTATGGCCATCTAAGTTAGGCCTCTGTCCAGTTGAATTCCCTGTTATTGAAAACTTTCATGACACTTAAGATAGACTTATTACCATCTATATCCATGTTAGACTCCCAGTTATGCCGAGTGACACTGAGGAATATGAGGACCCGTATAAACTCTGTATTCAGAAGTTCTACCTTGAGAATACAGAGTCCTTCTTATTAGCACTAATGTTTCTGTTTCCAGGCCATCCTTAAATATATTGATGTACATAGTGTAGAGATAATATAGGCTTCATGTACACACCAAAAATACTGCCAGTATTTGTACTCCTACTGCCCCATCCGTGTGATACAAGTTTCTCATCAGTTCCGTGAGTTAAATTTTAAAAACACAAATCTTATCATGCCCTTCCTCTATTCTAAAACTTTGAGGGTTCACCATTACAGTACAAAATGTATGCCATATTGGCATATTTTCTCTCTGGCCCCAGGTGACACTCGAGCCTTATCAAACTTGCTATTTCCAGTACATATCACTTTTTTATACCTTTTACACTATGTATTTTTCTGCCTAGAAGGCCTTCTTTCCTTTACTCTTATTAATCCTTCAAGACCATCCTAAATGTTACTACTTCTGGAAATCTTTTCCATCTTTTCCTAGATGTATTTTTCATTCATTCTGAACTTCTTTCTGTGATGATATTTTGTATATGCCTCTAGTTTGAGAGTGTTACACTGCAGTTTAATAATTTGTATGTTCATTCTCTTCATTATCTTTTCTGTCCTCATGGAGTGCTTGGCGTGTACTAAGTGCTCAATAAACATTTATTCAATGAATAGACAAAATACCTATGAGACTTGGTAAAGAAGCAGTACTAATGGGAAGGAGATTGGGAGAGTAGTTTAGAATCTGATTTCATTCATCACTGTGCAAACCTTTATTTGCAGCATATACCCGGGCACTGCATTCCGTCATCAATTCCTGTGATATCCCTGAGGGGACCTCAACTCTTCGAGTCGCCATGCATAATTTGGCTTCTGCACACAGACGGACTTTGAAAAATCTGTAATGAGAATCTGAATCCAATTGTTAGTGTTTCACTCTTCGCTTAAAATCAACCCTGAGAAATTATTTAGGAAAAGCTGTTAAAATGTGTAATCTGGTAAGAAGGACTGTCACATATGACAGTCATCTCTATAACTAGATCATAACCATTGTTTCAGTCTCTGCTTGTAATTGAAATTGAAAGTTGACCTCCAAACCTGTGTTTTTGCCATGAACTGTATGGAGTCTATTGTTTTCAAATGATCAGTCAGACCAATAGCTTTGCTCTGGTCAGAAGAGATCATGAGAAATCTTTGAGATTCTCTCATTTTGTCTTTCTTAAAGTCTTGACTTTGAGTCTTGACAAGATTGAAAATGTCTAGATAAAGCCAAAAAGAAGATGATGAAATGAGTTTCTGAGCATCAGTGGCCATCTGTATTGCTGATAGCTTTTCTAGTTGTGTATAACAATTAGAAGTGAGAAGAATCTGAATTTGATGTACATTTTTTTCTCAAGATTTTTCTCTCCTGGCTTTTAAACTTAGTACCTCTTTCCCTACTCAATGACATTGGACTTAAGACTTTTTAATTTTATAATTTTGTATTGTAAAAATAAAGTGAATAAACCCTCTGTCTTTTGAGCATCTTCTATGTGAAGTCATTATCCAAAAAGTAAATCTGGGGATGCCTGGGTGGCTCAGCAGTTGAGCATCTGCCTTCCACTCAGGATGTGATCCTGGAATCCAGAATCGAGTCCTGTATCAGGTTCTCCGCAGGGACCCTGCTTCTCTCTCTGCCTATGCCTCTGCCTCTCTGTGTGTCACTCATGGATAAATAAATAAATGTTTAAAAAAAAAACAAAAAACAAAAAGTAAATCTGAAGTCAAAGTGAGTAAAGTCCTGCCTTATTTATCCCTATCTTTTAAAAATCTGGTGAATGGCATACCTACAGTGCAGATAAAATAAAAATTGCTATTGTTAGCATGAATTTGTTATTTCTTCATAGTATTTCCTGATGCAAAATATGAAAAAGCTTAGTATTGAATTAAAGATACTGAGAATTCCTTTTTTTTTTCTTTTTTTAAAAGATATTATTTATTTAGTCATGAGAGACACAGAGAGAGAGAGAGGCAGAGACACAGGCAGAGGGAGAAGCAGGCTCCATGCAGGGAGCCTGATGTGAGACTTGATCCTGGAACTCCAGGATCACACCCTGGGCTGAAGGCAAGCACTAAACCACTGAGCCACCCAGGGATCCCAGATAATTCCTTTTTCTTAGTTTTCTCTAATAATTAGTGTTGAAGAAGCACTTGAGTTATGTCTCAAAAAAACTCCTAAACATCTAGCCAGGTCTTTGAAAATAAGAGTCAAAATTACCTGTATGACAAGATTGACTGGTTATTTACCCAGATTAATAATCTAGTTCAGTCAAAATCTTTAATTATATCCATGATTCAGCATTAATGAGTTGTATTTAACAGTTTTATTGAGATGTAATTCATATACCATGTAATTAACCCATTTGAAATGTACAATTTAGTGGTTTTTAGTATATTCTAGGATTGTGCAACTATCAGCCACTGTCAAATTTTAGAATCATCTTGTCATTCTAAGGGGATGCCCCCATAATCCAGCAATCCCACTTCTGGTATGTATCTAAAATAATTGGAAGCAGGATCTTGAACAGATCCTTGCATATCCATGTTCATGGTGACATTATTCACAATAGCCAAGAAGTGGAAGTAACCCAGTGTCTGTCAGCAGATGAATGTATAAACAAAATGTGATGCACATACAGAATGGAATATTATTCAGCCTTAAAAAGGAAAGAAATACTAACATGCTATAATATAGATGAGCACTAAGAATATTATGCTGAGTGAAGTAAAGTCACAAAAAGGCAAATACAGTATGACTCCACTTATATGAGGAACTTAGAGTAGTCAAAGTCACAGAGACAAAATAGTCATCACCAGGGTCTGAGAGCAGGAGGAAACAGGAAGTTGTTTAATGGGTAGAGTTTCCTTTTTGCAATCTATGTTACAATCTGTTTAGTACTGTCGGAGATCTATTTTACAATGATGTGGAGACCTATTTTACAATCATGTGAATCTACTTAATACTACTGAACTGTACACTTAAAAACAATTACAGTGGTAAATTTTAGATTATGTGGCTTTTTTTAAACCACAATTAAAAATTTTAAGGAGGAAAACTCTACACCTATTCCATTCCTGTTCGCTCTATCCACAGCCTTAAGCAATCACCACCCTACTTTCTTTCTCTAGAGATGCATCTATTCTGGACTTTTCATATAAATGGAATCATACGATATATAGAATTTTTGGTGTAGTAGAATGTTTTTAAGATTTTTCCATGTTACAACATGTATCAATACTTCATTGCTTCTTTTTGCCCAGTAATACTCCATCCACTCTGTGGATAACACATTTTATTTACTCATTCAGCAATTGATGAACATTTGGGCTGTTTCTATTAATTGACTGTTATGAATTCTGCTGCTATGAACATTTATTGACAAATTTTTCTATGGACATATGTTTTCATTTCTCTTGGGCGTGAATACCTAGGAGTGTATATGCTGGGTCCTATGGTAGCTCTATGTTGAACATTTTGAGGAATTGAAAACTTTTCCAAAGTGGCTGCACCATTTTATATTCCTGCCTATGGTAGGAACGGTTAAGATTTCTTCACATTTACCAACATGTGTCCTTACCTGTCTCTTTGATTATAGCCATCCCACTGGGTGTAAAGTGGTACCTCAACGTGATTTTAATTTGCATTTTCCCAATGGCTAATAATGTTGAACATCTTTTCATTTGCTTATCAGCCCTTTGTATATCTTTGGAGAACTATCTTTTCAGATCCTTTACCTGTTTTGTAGTTGGGTTATTTATCTTTTGATAATTGAGTTTCGAGGGGTAGTATATTCTACATACAGGCCCCTTCTCAGACATGATTAGCAAAGATTTTCTCTTATTCTGGAGCTTGTTTTTTTCACTTTTTTGATGATTTCCTTTGTGGCACCAAAGCTCTTAATTTTGATGAACTCCAATTCATCTGGCTTTTCTTTTGTTGCTTTAACCACTACCTAATCCATTACCAAATCCTAATACACTCCTATGTGTTCTAAGAGTTTTAGCCCTTGCATTTAGGTCTGTGATTTATTTTGAGTTAGTTTTTGTGTATAGTGTTAGGGGTCCAACTTCATTCTTTTGTTGTCCCAACACCATTTGTTCAAAAAACTTACCTGCCCTTTTGAATTGATGTGACACTTGTCAAAATTTAATGGACCATTAATGCAGGGGTTTATTTCTGAGCTCTCTGTTCTGTTAATCTATGTGTTTATTTATTTTAATCTCTTTCAATAATGTTATGTAGTTTTCAGAGCATAAAATGTGTACTTATTTTGTTAAATATATTCCAAAGCATTTTATTCTTTTTGATGCTGTTTTAAATAGAATTGTTTTGTTAATTTTATTTTCAGATTGTTCATTACAAGTGTATAGAAAATATAATTGATTTTTGTATCTTGATCTTGTATTCTGCAACCTTTCTGAATTATTTTTTACTTCTAATAGTTTTTAGGAGGTTTCTTGGGATATTATATATATATATAAATATAATCTTCTTATTTGCAAATAGAGATAATCTTTTCCTCTCCAGTATGAATACCTTATTCTTGTCTAATTGCTCTGAGTAGAACAACCAGTACCATGTTGAATAGGAATGATGAGTGACACCCTTGTCTTGTTTCTGGGCTTAGGGTAAAAACATTTGGTCTTTCATTATTATGTATGATGTTAGCTGTGGGTTTTAATAAAGGCACTTTTTTTAGATTGAGAGTGAAGTGGGGTGGGACAGTGAGGGCTGAGGGTCAGAGGGAGAGGGAAAGAGAGAATCTTAAGCAGGCTCCATGCCCAGCACAGAGCCTGACATGGGGCTTGATCTCACAATCCTGAGATCATGACCTGAGCCGAAATAAAAAGTTGGATGCTTAACCCACTGAGCCACCCAGGCAGGTGCCCCCAGTAATGGCTTTTAATAAAGGGTTCCTGAATGCCCATTATTAGTTTGAGGAAGTTACATTCTGTTACTAATTTGTTGAGTGTTTTTATTATGAAAAGGTGTTTATTTTTGTGGAATGCTTTTTGTATTAAGATTTTTGTGGGTTTTTTTTTTCCTATTTAACAAGATATATTACATTAATTGATTTTCAGATGTCAAGACCAACCTTTTACTCCTATAATTCTAAGTTGTATTGGCTCTTATTTGTTTGGTTTCGTACAAAAAGAATTTGCTTATTCTCTTTTTTTAGTTTAGGTATCTGAGATAGGTGAATTAACTCATCTGACATCAAGTTAATAGTGAAATAATGATGGGATTAAATCCTGCATAAGATTAAGCAGCTTTCAAGTCTTCTTCCTCTAAGTTTAGTCTATGAACATAAATCATAAATCTCACTTGGGTATGAGTATGATTTTGCATTGTAATTTAGTAATATGTAAACAGTGTTAATTTATTTTTGTGGGGTTCAAGAATGCTAGGGTAGCTAGTAGCTACCAAGGAGTAAGCCTGAGTTTCATGATCATGTGTAGTGAATCCTGTTTGAATTGGATATATGCACTTTGGAAAGAAGCCTGGAATCCAAGAGTTTGCCTGAATTTACAAGTCTGTGAAATCCCAGTTGGGAGAAAACATTCTATAAGTTATCTAAATGAGCAGGGACCTATAGAAATGAAGAGGCCTGAATGTAAGAAGTGAGCCTTGTTGAGATAGATTTTGATTTCTGGGGGGGATAACAGGATTAAATTTGGGCCCACTATTTAAAATAGGGTAAATGGCAGACATTTCAGGTAAAAACCAACTGAATAAGAATGAAGGCATTTCGTAAATAATTATTCCTTTATTTTCTTTAAACTTCCTCCAGGTTTTCCCTTATACTCACCAGTTGGTGACAATGCTTCCTTTACAACTGGAAAGACAAGCAGTCAAAGGGGAGGTTCCCCAAGTTCCCACCACCATATCTACCTCCCTACCTACCTGTGTAGGTAGGTATATAAAGCTACTGTAATTTCTTCCATCTTTAAAATCAACCAACTGAGAGAGAGAGAGAGAGAGAAGAAAAGAAAGCTACCCTTCTTTACCCGCCTTCTCCTTCACCTACCACCACTTTTCTCTGCTTCTCTTTATGACAAAACTCCTCAAGTTGTCTGTACCTCCTCCTCCTGTTTTCACATTCTCTTTTTTTTTCCTCTTTTTTTTTTCACATTCTCTCTTGAATGCATTCTAGTAAGACTCTTTGCCTTCACCTCTCCAAAGACAATACTTTTTTCAGAGTCACTAATGACTTCCACGTAGCTGAATCCAATGGTCATTCATTTTCAGACTCCTTTTCACCTATCAAAAGAATTAAACACAATTGATCACCCCATTTTGTTGAAGTACCTTTTCACCTGGCTTCTACAACACCAAAGCTTTTGATATTTCTTCCAACTCAATTGGCCATTGCTTCTTAGTTTCTTTTGCTATGTTTTTCTCATGTCCAGTCTTTCACTATTAAGCTGTCCCAGGGCTCAGTCCCGGGACTTCTTTTCTATCTATCCTTGTTCTTTTGGAAGGTCTTTTTCCTCTGATGATTTTAAATGTTCTCTGCAAATTCCCACATTTATATCTCTGGTCCAGACCTCTCCGTAAAACCAAACTGTTATAGCCCTGACTGCCTACTTGACATTTCCACATTGTTGGTTTCCCTCAAATTTGCTCTTTCTACACTCTTTCCCATATCAATTAATAGCAGTCCCATCTATTTATGCAGGCCAAGAAACTTGAAAAAATCACTGACTTCTCTCTTTCTCTCTTTGATCCTTCATCACTTCCTCAGCAAATCATGTCAAGTCTACCTTCAAAATATACCTGTAGTTCACATTACTTATACTGGCAGATGCCTGGTCCAAATCACCAGCATCTCTCTCATGGATTATTGTAAAAGTTTCCTAAGCAATCTGTCTGCTTGTACTTTGTATGCCTTCTCAGTACAGAAAGCAGATCTAAGACACCCAAAAGCAAACCTTTGGTCTCCGCCCTCTACACACACATACACTTCCAAAAAACAACAACAAAAAAATCTGTTCTCCAGTCTTTTCCATCTCAGCAAATGAGCGCTTCATCCTTGTAGGAATACTGGCCAAAAAAGCATAGAGTCAACCTTCACTCTTGTCTTTCTTATGCAACCCATATTCACTTCTTGTTGGCTCTGCCTTGAAAAACATATTCAAAATACAATTACTATTCAGTATCTGCCTCACTACATCTCTGATCTAAGTCATCATCATGTCTGAATTATTGTGGCAGTCTCCTAGTTGGTTTTCTTGTTTCTATATGTGCCCCTGATAAACTATTCTTAGTACCACAACCAGAGCAGTCCTTTCAGAAAAAGTAAGATCATATCACTTCTCTGCTCACAGTCCCCTTGGCTATTCAGGAAAAGCCAGAGTCCTTATAATGTCATACAAGGCCCCATAAAATCAAGGCCCCATACAAAGTCACTTCTGAGGGTTTATCTCCTACTGCTCTTTGCTCTTGGTCATTCTGCTCAGCGTTTCTTTGGGACAATCTAGGAACACTTTTGCTTCAGGGCTTTTTAAGTTACTGTTTCTTCTGCCTGGGGATACTTTTCTCCCTCAGATAATATTTGGCTAACTTTCTTAACCTCCTTTAAGTCTTTACTGAAATGTGTTTTATTAAAGGCCCTTCCTGGACCATCTTATTTCAAAATGTGACCTTCCTAACCACCTCCACACCCAAGTACTCCTTATCCCCTCTCTCTACCTTTCTTCATGATATTTCTACCTATGTGTCTATATATTTTACTTAATGCATTCTCTCTTTTCCTGTTGGATTGTACACTACATGAGGATAGGGATTTTTGCCAGCTTTTGCTCAATGGTGCATCCCTAGTTCTTAAAACTATACCTGGCACATAGCTCTTGGTAACATAGGCTCTTGGTAAATGTTTGTTAAATGAATGAGCAGATTTGTCCTTTAAAAATTCCAATTATTTTGGGACACCTGGGTGGCTCAATGGTTAAGCATCTGCCTTCAGCTCAGGGTGTGATCCCGGAATCCCAGGATTGAGTCCCACTTTGGGCTCCCTGCATGGAGCCTGCTTCTCCCTCTGTCTATGTCTCTGTCTTTCTCTCTCTCTCTGTGTCTCTCATGAATAAATAAATAAAATCTTAAAATAAGTAAAAAATAAAAATTCCAATTATTTCTACACGATTAGTAGTTTTACCTAATGTTTTTTATCTTTACTCAAAAGGTCTTTAGACATCACTTTACTTTGTATTCTATTTTCTCATTGCCACTTAATTTGACACAAATAATTTCTCTGGGCTACAGTATTTTCTTTTATAAAATAGAAGGGTTATTCTAAGTGACCTTTAATCTCCCCTGTAGCTCTAACATTGTATGAATTTATTAAGTATGATGTGTACTTTTGACCTCATTCAAGGTTTCCATTTCACTTGCTCTTCATGCTGAGCTTGCACTAGTGGTAGGTTTTACCTGTGGATAGTGAGGTAAGGGTGGGACGAGTTCATTCTCTGCTCTGACTCCACCATTTATCTTGTCAGAGTAGATGCAAGTTCAGTAAGTCACAGTGGAATAGAGAGCAGAACAGGAGGCTGTACATTCAACAAGAGAGGCACAGTCCTAGGGAAGCTCAGCTGTGCTGGTCCCCAGAAGGGAACTTTATCAATTATGGAATCCATGCCAAGAGATGGAACTCGCATATGATAGAGGCCATTCCAGGGTTATGGTCGTAGCAGAGGATATCCATGTACTAGTTTTCCTGCAATAAAAAAGTTGGTGCATGATATATTTTCCTAGGCGGTCTAACCAAAACAGCTTGGTCTAATTGGTTTAGTAAACTCTATGTCCTCCTCCCTGCATTGTTCTAGTATATTGCTTTAGTATAATACTTAATTGTCTAGGCCTCACCCTTACCTAGTTAGCCCTTTTATGATGACAGGAATGAGATTGTCAACAACTTTATTGACTACCCACTGGGTGCAGAGGCTAGAAACTGCTGCTTTCATATCTTCTAACCTTTTAAAGTGCAATAAAGGAGTTATCTGGGATTACTTTACTGTGTTTAACTTAGATTATGTTTTTGGAGGCAAAATATTTCTTTTAATTTCCCTCTAGGTGTAATGAATGTAATTTGCTTTGTGTTCTGTCTTGAATGTTTCTCAGAAAAGAAAAAAGATTTAGGAGATTGGAAATAGTATACAGGAAGATAAATGTTCTGGCATGCTAGGCCTATTCTGATAGGCAAAAGACTTTGAATATGTTGACTTAGATTTTAATTTTAATTTAATTTTAATTTTTTTTTACTTAGATTTTTAAAACTGTCTTAAGGTGGAAATGAGTGGTCCATTTCTGGTCTTGCTCTCAGTATTATTGACATTACAGTATTACTGATAGTGGGGTATGCTAAGGAGAAGTCAAATGGATTTCTTTTGAGTAAGGCAGTTTGGCAATACTGCATGCATCATCATCCCTTCTAGGCCCCAAGATGAGATCGGCCTTGGTAGAAGTTATCACTTAATTCTTGGCTTAGGTTCCTTGCTACCCCCAACCCACTCCCTCGCCCCAGAAATCTATAGCAATAATTAATGGATGAACCTATTAGATATTGTCATCATCTGAACCTAATTCATCCACACATCATCACTACAAGTGAGAGAAGCAGATATTGTGCCTTCCGGTACGATGTAGTATGAGGAATATGGTGCCTTCTGTATTTTTGCCTCCCAAAAGTTGAAACCAAATATAATCAACCTTTAAGTGCTTTTCATCTGGGTTCTAGGAGAAAATTAAGTCCCCCTGCTCTAAGGAATTCACTGTATAAAAGAAAGTAACTTCTATTCACTTAGGATGATGCTATGAACCATATAAGGAAGAATTAAGAGAAGAACCACTCAAGCCATTTTCTGTGTTTCTGGTTTAGATGAAGACAAAATGTAAAGAGAAAAGGAGGGAGGATTCCATTTATAGGAAATAGAAGGGGGAAAAATTATACTATGAGAAAGCAAAATTGGGAGGATGAGTCATTTGGAAGTAAACTGACAATTCCTTTAACAAGTTAATGACTTAAATTTAAAAAATGGGAAGGTAGCTCTAGATGAAGACATACTTATAGAGATAACAACCACCAAATATAATGTATGGACCTTGTTTGGATCCTGATGTGAAGAAAACTATCTTTGAAGCAATCAAGAGAATTTGAATAGAATCTAGGTTACTCATTTTGGTAGGTAAAATGGTATTATATAAGAAAATACCTATACAGTTATGGATACTGAAATATATAGAGATGAAATAAAACTGTGCTTGAGGTTTACTTTAAAATAATTCAACAAAGTGAGAGAACAGAGAGAGATGGAATAAGTGTAGCAAAAGTTTGTGACTAGTGAATCTAGATGATGGGTATGTTGGGGTCTCATTATGCAGCCAGCCTATTTTTATGCATGTTTGAATTTTCTTAAAAAACAATTTATTTTAGAAACCTTGGGCCTGAAATAACCTTGTTAGCATTTGTAAGTGTCCTCCTCACTCTCTCTGCCTTCCCCCCTAAATAATAAAAGGTTTAGGGTATGAAAGTAGTATCCCTTAGTAGTGAGACTTCTAACATAGTACATATTATCTGCTATTATTAGAACCTAGAGGCTGCAACATTTTGTGGCCTTTCTATAAGAAGGAGTGATTAAAAATAGAAATTAGGTCCATTCCAGCAGGCCAGGTATGTATGGAAGTTCCCTTAATATAGCTCACATCCTAAATAATCAGATAGGCTCCTAGTCACCCAGTTTTAAAATCTGTTGAATTCCCAAACATATAAAAGTTGTGAAGATCAGGAATGAAAGACCACGGAGAACATGAGAGTAAAATGACAAAAAAAAGCACAAAATAGTAATTGTAAATAGAGCTTTGAAATATTAGGGAGAGATGAGAGTAAGAGAATGTATAGCTCAACTCAGGGATAGGAAAAATCACTCATATTTCTTATCTTCCCTCTGAATAGAGCCTTCTAAAGATTGCAAAATTGCTCTTTGTTGTCAAAGCTCTTTCTTGCTCTGTCTTTAAAGGCCCTTCTACTCTGGGATAATTTGTACAGTGGTTAAGATCAGTCACAGTTTAAATCCTGGTTCTACCACATACGAGCCGTGTGCCCTTAAGCAAATTATTTGTAAACTCTCTGTGCCTTAGTTTCATCATCTACAGAATGGGAATAATAATAGTACTTACTTCATAGACTTGTAAGATTGTAAGAATTCAGTGCGGTAGTGCACATATAATAGTATAGTGCCTGGCACATGTTAAATTCAATTAGATGCAAGGTCTTTGCTTATACTGGCTCTTCATGGAATTCTGATGTTTCAGATATTTTAGCCAGGTACATATAGGAGCTAGGTACATATAGGAACATAGGACCCCTATTTGACCTTGTAATGCCTAAGAGAAAACGTTTCTATATGCCGAAGTCATTATGATATTTATGTTTGATTTGCATTTAGTTATTTGATTTTATTCATTGTTCCATCTTACACTGAGCTTTCATACCACTAAAACCAGATTTTTTTAAAATTGGAGAGGAGAATCAAGGAAAGAATATGCCTTGTTGCCAAGTGGTTGGGTGTGTCATTTAAATTGCAAATTAGCACACCTTCTTTATTGCTCAACCAGAGGTGAGATGATGCCTACGTTTAAATCCTTCCTGCTCAGAACTGTAGATACTCTCATCTGACAGGATCCACTCACCTTATCAAGATTGGGTTATGATTCAGCTGGAGGAGGGACATGCCTTAACCTGCTCTCCTAAATGGGCACTGTGGTTTTTTTCTAAGGCGTTCAGAGCAATTGCCATAGAGCAGACCAACTCATCTTTTTCTGTCATTAGTACTTTATGTCCAATACATAAACCTTGGCTGTCATACAGCTCTTCTAGGGTTCAAAGTCAGGAGGTCTTCTTTTGCATAAGATGAATTTGTTGTCTTTACTGTACCAGTCACTTGAGTCAGGCATAGTAGATGAGGGGGAACCAGAAGCAAAGCTGAGACTGGGAGAGGATACTACACAGACACAAGGCAAAAAAACAGAACTGAGACAAAGATTACCAATGGAAATCAAGGAAAAAGAGTTTGAAGTAGAACAGGATTGGAGCATGAACTAACACAATAGGAATCAGTAGGTTAACTAGACATGGGTCTCTGAAAAATGCAGAACTGTTTGTTATTAGTCTAGAAGAGTGACAGTTAGTGGCCTACACTATAGTGTCTGTAGTAACAGCAAAGCTACATAGTAAGGCATACACTTACATATCGTGGCTCAGGCTGGAAAATATATTTGTGAAGTAATGTCATCTGACGCAGGTAAACAGTGATACCTGAAAAAAAAAAAAGTGATACCTGGAGACTTAAGTTAATGCTCTATTGCATATACATTTTCCTACCAATTCCATTTTCTAAACTCCTTACCTACCTCTTCCTCTTTACTATTGGCAATATGGAAATATATAGTCCCAGCTATTAATGAAACTTGATTTGACTCCAGAAGTAAAATGCAATTAGATCCATATAACTACATCCCTGACCTACCGAGGCCGTAGGAGATAGGGAGTTTGTTTAGGCTGTCATATAGTTCTGCTATATGACATATAGGAAGTAGGCTGTGATGCTAATTTCAACACTGGTTGCTTTGAATTAATGAACCAGTTATGCTAGTCACCATGATTTGCCTCACGTTCCTGTGCTTGCTGGGAGCCCTTTCTCAGCTGAGCAGTTGGGACTGTAGATCTTGTTAGGTAGGATGATACCTAGGCAGATTCACTGAGATTGGTTCCAAATTGGGTACTGACCCTATACGAATCTCATAGGTTGAGTCTGGCCTCTCCTTGGGAGTCCAGGATGCTGGGTGCTGGCTAATAGCATGAAGGTTAAGTCCCTTAGGATTAACAGACCTCTGGTCATTTGAAATGCCCTTCCTTTTCTCAGTCCTAAAATTCTATTTACTAGGCAAAGTCCCAGTACCACCTACTCTATGAAAAGTTATTTGATTTCTCTCCATTGGAAGCAATTACTCCTCCTGCCCAACCATAGTATACTACCTTTAACTCTATGTATAAACACATATGTTTTCTGCCTTAAATGATAATTATTTATATATGTTAAAAGATAATTTTTTTTAAAAAAGGTAAATAATGATCGTCATGTAGATATTAAATGAGTGTATGTTGATATTAAAATGAATGTGTGTTAAAGGCTTTATTACCCATGAGGGAATAAGCAGAAGTTATAAATAGTTCTAAGAATAAATAAAAGAAAAAATACTCCTATGGGTGAAGGAATGTTGAACTGAAAGTTCAAATGGAGGCATAACTGATCTTTTTCATAGTTACTTATGATTTGCAGAATTGTAAATTAGATCAGCTATAGACTAAAACCAGATAACCTGGAGGGCAGTTATCTAGACAATGGGTAATTTTCTACTAAAGCCCAAAATGTTTTCTACCATTTCCTTTGTTTTGGTCAAGAATAGTCTCAAAGAAAGACTACTCTTGATCATAAACTAAGGTTGGCCCTGTTAGATTGTTTTGTTTTTTTTTTTTTTTAAGATTTTACTTATTTATTCATGAGACACACAAAGAGAGAGGCAGAGAGAGACATAGGCAGAGGGAGAAGCTGGCTCCCTGCCGGGAGCCCGATGCAGGACTCAATCCCAGGACTCTGGGGTCATCCCTGAGCTAAAGACAGATGCTCAACCGCTGAGCCACCCAGGAGCCCCAGTCCTGTTAGATTGTATCTGGTTATTTATATAGGTGCAGCAAGAGTACTAATTTACCGTACAATCTTCTTAAATATGTCTTGCTGGAAGTTTCTCTAGGGAATTTCAGATTTTACTTTTAAAATCTTTGTTAATTAGCTGGACTGTTTAGTTCATCTGTTTTTAACCTGATTGGATTTTTTTGTTTTGAGGTTTGTGAGTATGTCTTTAACTTCATTTAGTGCAATAAATAGACAAGGACTTGGTAAGACTTGAACTGGACAAGGCAACACACAAAGTCCTGAAAGAAACCAATGAATTTTCTGTTTTGTTTTGGTTTTGTTTTTGTTTTTTTCTCGAGAGGCCTGGGAATATCCCCCCCTCTCTGGCTCATAAACTAAGAAGACCCTGTCCAAGTTCATTGTTGAGAAGGGAAAAACAAGGTTTAGAAACAGTGCTCAGTAAATAGAAATGATTAGAACCTACCTTGGCATACAGTGAGCATATGGATGATATTGATTCTGGAGAAGGGAAGGCTTGGGATGGAGATGAGTTTCTCAAATGGTCGGTCTAGAATTAGGATTCTGTCCCTTAGAACTTCAGCCTGGGACTTGATTCTTGCATTTAGCGACCTGTTTGTCCTTCATGTATTCTACAAGGCATGCTGTAGTAACTAAGGGCCAGGGATCTGACGCCAGTACTCATGAGTTTCAGGGAGAAATTCTAGGGTGAAGGTATTGCTGGGCCAAAGGAGATATAAGAGAGGTTTTCAAGATGTGAGTCGTGCCTTCGGTGCCACAGACATCTAGGGGTAGCAGGGATATCTTCAGCCTTTATTGTGTGGCACTGGCTTGTTTGCTCAGACCTTTCAAAATCTTGCTAGGAAAACTTCCCTTGAAGACCTTCCAGTCCTTGCCTGTGAAAAATAACATGAGTCTTTGAAGTCACATGCTTCCAATCTCCAAACCAAATTTCCAATGTTTATTTATCCAACCTGTTCTCCCTGTTTCATTCCTCTTGCTTCACAGTGTCACAATAAAAATGTATCCCCAATTGTGGACATAAGTGGGGAGGCACTCCTACACTTACCCCAGGGGCTAAGAGGGGATTTGATTTTACAAATGGACTGGTCCTTGGGGAGAGATGACACCTCATCTTCCTACCACCATCTCTGCCTGAACCAGGCACGCCAGTTCTCCATGAGCTTGAATTTCCATGTGTGAGGAATGGGGAGACGTTTTATCTCCCAGCCATCTAGTGGTGCAGAGGAAGGTGTGAGATGAGAACAAAGAACTTGGGATCTGAGGAACAGTTCTGCAGTCCTGCCTGACATTCACTTAACTTGCACAGCTCATCCTGCTGCACCATCGCACCTCCTCAAAAGAAAAAATTTATATTTGCAAAGTAAACTTCTCATTTCTCCTGTCTCCTTTTCCTAGATTTAGCAAACTGAGACCTACCAGAAGGAAGTTGAAAGTTGGTGAAGAGCTGCTTTTTTTTTTTTTAAACAAAACTTATAAAATAATTATGCAGGAAGTTGCAAAAGTAGTTCAGATAGGTCCTGTGTAGGCTCCACCCAGTTTCCCCCAATGGTTATATTTTATGTATCTATAGTATAATATCAAAACCAGAAAATTGACATTGGCACAATACGTATGTATAGTTTTACGTGTGCCCTTACCACATGTTGATTCATGTAAATACCACCACAATCAAGATCCAAAATGGTTCCATCACCACAAAGATTTTGATTTCAGCTCCGGTCGTGATCTCAGAGTTGTAAGGTTAGGTCCTGCGTTGGGCTCCGTGCTGAGCTTGGAACCTGCTTAGGATTCTCTCTCTCCCTCTCCCCACCCCCACCAAAAAAAAAAAAAAAGACAAACCCCACAAACCATAAAACCTCCTGTTATATGCTGCCCAAAGGATAAAATCCCAATCCTGTAACAGACTTTTTAAGGCTCTTGAGTATCTTACAACCAGTAACAACAGGGGCACCCGGGTGGCTCAGTTGGTTAAGCGTCAGCCTTCAGCTCAGGTCCTGATCCCTCTGGTGCACGTGCACTCTGCTGCTCCTGTCCCCTCTTCTCTACTTGACAGTCACCGAGCTATACTTAACTCCAGTTCTGCTTCTTATATTACCCGCTGTGAAGCCTTTCAAGACTTTCCCAGTCAGTATCTGATCCCTTCTCGGTGTCACCATAGCAGAATGAACATAATTCTACAAGCTATTTCTTGCTTGAATTGATTTATTCTCCTGGAGCTCTTTGAGGTGGAATTAGGGCTCTCTGCATCTCTGTCCCATTCAGCCGTATGTTCTTTGAGGTTAGGGGTAGTACCTGTCCTATTTATCAATGTATCCCTAGCACAGAGTGCTGCACCTGGCAGATAGTTGCCACGTAACAAGCATTTATTAAATGAATAGATGAATGAATTGTTACTTTCAGATACTAGAACAACCAAAAATTGTCTTCAGCTTGTATGACGAGGCTGCCTGAGGCTGCCTCACTTTTTTCATTACCATATCTTCTTTTTATTTCTGCCCACACCAACAAAATTACTTCAGGAGACTAGTAATCTAGCCACCTCCCCAGTCTGCTCCTTTCTTCCCTGCTCTCATTCCTCACATACATTCGCTACCATCACTGGCTGACCATTTGAGAGCCGGGCTGCCTCCTTGCTTGGCTGATAATGGTCTTCAAAGCCCACTCGTTAGGCCAGTATGAACCATCCGTCCTGCCTTGAATAGAGTGAAGCCCTTACTTTTGACCAGTTGTATCAAGCCTAGGACTTTCTTTGTCTTTCCTTGAAATAAAATCTTTTGGGATACATAGTCACTTTGCTTATCTATCTTTTGATTGTGTTGGCTGGGAGAAATTTAGTGAAATGTCAGCATCTGTCACATTTGAGATAATAATAGCTCCTTTCGTTCTTTCCGGCACTTTCCTCTACCCATGCATCCATCCTTGTCAACCCCAAATTATTCAACATGTGTTGTCATGATGCTTACAATAACGTCAGTGAGTAAAGTCATACATACGTAAGATACCAACATTCATGCACATTCACACACATACGTGTCTACGCACACAGGATATTAAGGATATAGAGGTTAAACCTATTCAGCTATACTCACTGGCACTTTTTAAGGACTCTGATCTTGAACCCTATATTTTTTTATGATTTATACTGGCCATTGGTGTCTATCCATTATAGTCAGTATCTCATGCACATATAATGAATGATTGCTCCACTTACCAAACCTACTTTATATGGCCAGGTGCTTTTTTTTTTTTTTTTTAAGATTTATTTATTTATTGTAGAGAAAGAGAGCACAAGAGGGAGGGGGCAGAGGGAGAGGGAGAGAGACTCTCAAGCCGACTCCATGCCCAGTGCTGAGCCCAACAGAGGGGCTTGGGTAGGGGGACAGGGCTGGATCTCATGACCCCGAGATCATGACCTGAGCCAAAACCAAGAGTTGGACACTTAACTGACTGTGCCACCCAGGCCCCCTCGGGTTTTTTTTTTTTTAGAGAGGGTTGGGGGAGGGGCAGAGAGAGAGAAAGAGAAAATCTTAAGCAAGCTTCACAACCAGCATGGAGCTCAACTTGGGGCTCCCTTCTCACAACCCCACAATGATGACCTGAGCTGAAATCAAGAGTCAGGCACTTAACTAACTGAGCCACGCAGGTGCCCCTGGCCAGGCACTTTTTATATGCAGAATTTTCATTCTTATAGCCACCCTGCAAGGGCAGATATTATTATGTATGTTAGAGGTTCAGAGAAGTAGTAGTATTTGGGTCAGGATTGGCTCTGCCTCAAAGCTCGTGTTCTTTTCACTACAACACTTGGCATCTTAATTTAAAAAGCCTAATATGAAATTGAATCTTTAAAAGGTCAAAGAGTCTCTATCTCCCCTAATATCCCAACCTCTACCAGGATCTGTTAATCAAGGGTCTGGGTCTTGATTCTATCACAAAAAAAATATGCCATTCTCTGTTTGGTAAGTCAGAAGTGGGAGGAGGGAGAGGTGTTTAGAGAATCCGGCTTGTGTGTGTGCAGGGATTTTGGACTACTGTTGACTCATAGCTTATTCTCATGGCATTTGTTCTCATTAGGCCTTCTCGAGCCTTTGGTCCCTGGATCCCTTGGAAAAAAGTAGGGAGGATACTATTACCATATCTAAAAGGACCTATACAGATCACTGGCTACCCAGAAAGTCTTGTGGGTGATCAGTAAACCAGTAGGAACTAGGAACTCCTACCCAGCAGTAGGAGCTGGCATTTGATGGGCAAGAGGCCCATTAACTGCCAGCTTCTGTCCTACGGGTGTCTGATACTCGACCATAGTGAGCATTTGGGACAAATGACAGGGCCAGCCACAGTAAGAACTGAAGAGCCTTTCCTTTACTCTTAGATTTGGTGACTCCTCCCTCCCTTCCTTATTTCCTGAGGAGTGTGTGTAAGGGGTGCCAGATAACAGGAAGGTGAGTCAAGGGTAGAGAGCTTGTGTAGGTGAGTGAAAGGAGGATCTGAGCCATAACATTCTCTTTGTCACTCCTTCAAGCTGCAGGAAGCAAAGAGACTGTCTAGCTAGTCACCCCCAGGAACAAGTAAGGAACATTGGTAAGAGTGTTCCGGTGTCATCCTGGCCCCTGAACAGGGATACAAGGCTGGAATTCACAGGAAGTAACGGGAACAAGGCAAAGACTATGTCAGGACTGGCCGGGCTCCCAGCCACTTGTTGGCACCCGGTGAAGAATAGCCATGCCACCCGAGGGCATGCCGTTAATGTTCCTTGGGGGTTCCAGCCCCGGGCCAGCGGGGTCCCCTAAGAGGCACAAACACAACATCTCCAGAGAAGCACGTGAAGCGAGCAGGCCTAGGTCTTATTCCTGGACTTCTTGCTGTCGCAAATGGAAAGACAGGAGGTTCCACCCTCCTCAAGTCTGGGGAGCGCCTCTGGATCCCTGGTGACGGTCCCTTCCATTCCTCCAGGACTGTCCATGGACCCCTCCCGGGGAGCATCAAGTCCAGTCAGCAGCTTTCTTGGTTCATTTGTATTTCAACTTTCTCCTCCTCTTTAGTACCTACCTTAGAAACAAATAGCTGTCTTCCTGGGGATATCAGCTGATTATTCTAGTTTGTTCTCCACCCCTGACCTTGCTGGCTTTTATGCCTCATGTCTACTGGGTGTTACTGACCCCAGAACTGGTCCTTTGTACATTCTGGGAGAGCGGAATTTTACCTGGTATTGTCCCAGGTAAACCAGGACTTAGAGTCGCCCTTCTCAGACGGGTAATGCCCACCTCACTGGCTTGTGAGAATGAAATGAATGTATATCTGGGCACGGTTAGTGCTAGAATTCAGGATGAAGCTAGCTGCTGTTCACCATGCTCTTCCTTTGGTTGCTCGACCTCTCTGTGCTGCACCTAATCTAGCACTGGTTCCTTCCTCCCATCTCCTTCCTTCTTTCCTCTATCCCTTCACCTCTTGTCCTCTGCTTGTTGTTGTCTTCATTTCTGCGACCAGACCTCTGCCCCCTGACACCTGGCATTAACGAGGTATTACAGCTCTGCTTACCCTCTTTGTGCTTGATTCCAGGGCAGGGAACAGCCAAGCCCATCATTCTGGGCCCTGACCTGTTGGGCGGATTTATTGCTCCATCTTTATGACCTTGCTCTTCAGGCCTGGGCCCTCCTAGGGGTTCGGGGTAGGGTGGTGTTAGGGCTGATATCAATTTGCACGGACATGTTCCTAGTTTATATTCTATTAACAACTTTACTCTCCAGGTGAATGCTTCCTTTCTGGCCCTGTAGAGTTCACCCCTCTTGGGTTCAAATCCAAAGATCTCACAGTATCTTCTTTTCATAGGTGGGAACATGCCCTGGAAATCCTCGGGCTAGAGGCCTTGAGGAGCACTTTCTAAGGGCACAGAATTCTGTGCTGCTTCCCTGCTGCCTGGCTGCTGCCTCCAGAAGGGCGAGCAGAACGGCTGCAAGCCTGTCCCGGCAGGAGTGGATGGGAGGCCAGTCTCCCTGGGGAGGGGGGCAGGTAGAGGCCCGCCTGGCGCCATAGGGAGCCCGGAGTCCCAGTGGGACGGGCAGCCCGCGTTGGGCCGGAGGGATTTGTCTGGGCCGATACTGTAACCCCGCAAAGCCTCCTGCGCTCTCAGGGTGCCCGGGGGTGCACCACCCTCAGACCAGTGCGATGCGGCGGGGGTGGGGGGTGAGGGGGGCACCCGGTGTCATGTCACTACTCCCCCCCCCCCCCCGCGAGCCTCAGTTTCCCAGGACAGAAGGACGCAGGCGGCCGCAATGAGCTGCGGGCTGCGGAAGGTCGGAAGGTCGCCGAGAGCTGACTCGGGGCTTTCGGTCCCGGCCCGGGCGGGAAGTGAGCGGAGCAGAAGCGCAAAGGCGGAGGCGCCCCTAGGAGCTCCGAGGGCGGCCGGTCCCGCGCGGGGGCCGGGAGGGGAGATGCAGGCGCCGGAGGCTGGGGGGTCGGTGCGCGCCGGGTCGGACCCCGAGGGCCTGCAGGGGCGAGGGGGCGGGGGCTGCGGGCGTCGGGCCGCCGAGCCGGGGCGGGCCGGGCCGCGGGGCATTTAAACCCGGCGGCGGCGGGCGAGGGCCACGCGCCGGCTCCGCGCCCTCCTGCGGCCGCGCGTCCTCCGAGCTCCGGGCCTGCCCCGTCGCGGCCGCACGATGCGCTCCGCCCTGGCGCCCGGCGTCTGGTTCCTGCGCACCTTCTCCAGGGACAGCTGGTGAGCGGGGCGGGGGCGGGGGCGGGGGCCGGGGCCGGGGGCCGGGGGGCTCCTCGCACCCCACCCGCTGGGCACCGAGGCCGGGCGGCGTCCCCTTTGTCCTCGCGCGCCCCTTGGGGGGCCGGGGCTGGGGTCCTGGGACCGCGCCCCAGGGACGTGGGTGGGGGCACACCTGTCGGAGCCCGGGGGCTCCTCTGCGGACCCGCCCCCGCCCCCCCAGCCTGTGCTTCCCTCCTGCCCAAGGGGGCCTTGCAGGCGAGGGCCCGTCGGGGTGCGGGGTGCGGGGTGCGGGTGCGGGGTGCGCGGGGCAGGGCGGCCTCCAGCCCCCGCTTCACCGCAGGCCACGCGCTGGGGCAGGTCTCTCGGTCCGCACAGTGGGGGTGTGTGTGTGTGTGTGTGTGTGTGTGTGTGTGTGTGTGAACACTGTGTTAGTTGCCATCACTTAACAATTTGTACACGGTCATGTAAATTAGCCAGATCCCTGGCCCCTCTTGAGAAACAATTGAGCCACACCAGGCCCAAATTCTCAAATTATGTTACTCCGGTGGGGAATCCCCTTTAGATAGCGCGGGTGCTCTCAAGATGACCACCTTACTGGTTCCAAGAGGTAGGAGCCTGCTCGCTCGGCCCCCTCGGTCCTGGCAAACTGGGACGACTGGTCACCCACGGCGCTCGGCGAGCAGTGACCGCCCTCCCTGGTGACAGCCCTCCATCACTTCCAGCCTTCTTCACTCTCTTGGAGTATTTGATCCTTCTTGAGTTTTAGGACTATTAAAAGATGCTTTTTGTAAAAAGATGAAATTATGACTGATAGGATATAAGAAATGAACACGTGTTAAAGATTTTCATTTTATTGATCATAAGGCAGGCAGATGTTATGATCAGTTAGAAAGTCTTAGGAAGAGGGGAAGAGGGAGCCGTTGTCTCTAATGGGTGTGGAGTTTCAGCTGGGGACAATGAGAGGTTCTGGGGATGGATGGTGGTGACGGTTGCACAGCAGCTCAAAGGTGCTTCATGCCAGTGATCTGTACGCTTCAAAATGGTACATGTTATGTATATTTTAACCACAATTAAGAAAGAATCTGAAGAACTTGCCCATTTATAGATCAGGAATATTAAGACCAGACTGGCCTTCCGCAGATTGGGAGGAAAGACTATTCATTTGAGACTGTCATTTCATACACATGACTTGTCAGTTGCCTGCCACTCCAAAGAATTATAAAATAGCACAAAGTCAATGAAAGGCTAGAATCCGGGTGACTGAAGGAGTGTCCTCTAGACAATGCACAGTTTTCCAGGGAAGTATTTTTTTTTTCTACAGTCTCCTCTGCTTTGATCAAAAATAATTGCAAAGATTATTCTTGATCACAAAATAAGGCCGGTCTCATCAGATTTTATCTGATTATGTATACAGGTACAGCAAGAGTGTTCATCTACAATACAGGCCTTGTTAGGTTGCTTCCCTGGAGGTTTTCATAAGAAATCTTAAATTGAACCTTTAAAAGCCTTTATTTATTCAATTCATTTATTATTATCTGTATTATTTACTGGTTTGAGATTAGAAAGCCAAAATACTAGTTTTACCTACTGTTACCCATAAATGTGGGCAAATTCCTCCTTTCTTGAAGTCCCCAAAATATCCCAAGTGTACTGGGCCTGCCAGGGAAGGACCTTCCTTATTTGCCTATAAAGGAACACAGTAAACAGTTTTCTTGGGAGGGTTTTATTAGTATTGGCTTCATGCAGTCAACCTTAGTTCCTTAAAAGGGGCTGGTTATATCTGATTCAAAGATCATCGTTGTCAAATATGACATTCCAGGTAAGGCCTTGGTTATATAATCAATTTTTCTAATTACATCCTGGTTAAAAAAAAAAAAAAGGACAGGGTGCCTAGGTGGCTTAGTCATTTGGGGATCTGACTCTTGATCTCGGCTTAGGTCTTGATCTGCCGGTGGTGAGTTTGAGCCCCACGCTGGTCTCCACACTAGTTGTGGAGCTCACGTAAACAATAACAAGAAAAGGACAATTTCTTATTAAACTTTTGCTAATCACCATATGGCTATGAAAAGCAGGAAGACTCAACAAAAGTTTCTGAATTTGGAGGGTGGGGTGGCCAGGTAGGGAGAAAGAGATTTTTGCAAGTGTTTCATTTTAGTTTACAAAAACAGAATCTAGTAAATTGTTATGGGTTATACACAGCTGAAGAAGAAATTGGTAGGGCTTCTTTATATTTCCAGAAAATTGAACACTATGACATCCACAATATTCCAAACAGCAATGATGACCATCCCTCATCAGTTCACTTGGGCCTATGCGATTCTTATCCCACTGAATCTTGGGTTAGCAATTTCATAAACCTGTCCGCTTCTTCACTAGAGTTCTGGAAATCCTTACTCAACCCACTGGGTATGTTCTTAAAGATGTATAAGCAATGCCATGAGAAGCCCATACTCAAGAATAAGTGCCTGGAACAGTGCTTTTTCGAGATAGTTCTTGCTTGATAAAAACAAAACTTTTGGCCTCTGATTAAAGAAACTTTAGGAAGCATTAGAATGAAACAAAAACTTTCTGTAGGTAACAGAGACCTAAAGAGGCATGAATTAACTTATTACAATAATTTTCAAATGTGAACAACCTGATGAGAATTCATGACAAGAGTGATGTGGCTAATCAGAAAATTTGATTGTTCCTAAGATATGCAAAACAAAATCAAGCCAATTAAAAATCTAGACAATGCCTAAAAACGTAGTAAGATAAATTCAAAGGAGATAGTGAACATTACATCTTAATTTATAAAAATGGGTGAACACAATTTTTATAAAGAAGAAAGTCTTGAGATATTTAAAAATCCTGAGATATAATTTATATAGTATACCAGAGGTATATATACCAAGAACATCAGTTGAAGGGATTGAGTAAATGTGGCATAAGTCCTACACGTCTATATTTTATTTATTTAATCTCTGCACACGACATGGGGCTTGAAGTCACAACCTGGAGATCAAGAGTCACATGTATTTCCTACTGAGCCAGCCAGGCACTCCTACACACTGTATTTCAATAAAACTCCAAGGAAAGTCCCATGTACATCCCAAGTTGAAAATAGAAGATATTAGATTCAAATTAAAGAAGTAATATTGCAGCCCAGGTAATATTTTATTTTATTTTAAAGATTTTATTTATTTATTCATAAGAGACAGAGACAGAGAGGCAGAGACACAAGTAGAGGGAGACGCAGGGTCCCCACAGGGATCCTGATTTGGGACTCCGTCCCAGGACTCCAGGATCACGACCTGAGCCGAAGGCAGACGCTCAACTGATGAGCCCCCCAGAAGCCGCCCCCCTTTTTAATTTAAATTCAGTTTGCCAACATATAGTATACCAGGTGACATTCTAAATCAGACCTGAGGGATCCCTGGGTGGTGCAGCGGTTTGGCGCCTGCCTTTGGCCCAGGGCGCGATCCTGGAGACCCAGGATCGAATCCCACATCAGGCTCCCGGTGCATGGAGCCTGCTTCTCCCTCTGCCTGTGTCTCTGCCTCTCTCTCTCTCTCTCTGTGACTATCATAATTAAATAAAAAAATAAAATAAAATAAATCAGACCTGAAATCGTGACTGGCTGTGCTGTGCTGTTCTCACACAGCAGAGCAACCCTGGGATGCTGAGCACAGACCCAGAGGGCACTGAGAAATCTGTAGGAATTTCTCATATGGCATATAGTTTGTAAAATGCTTATATAAATAATGACATTTTACCTTTGGAAATTTAACCTAGATTAGGGTGAGTGTCTATTCTGATTTCACAGTTATTTCCACACAGCTGGTCAATAGCAACATCTCAGATAAACCTAACCATTTGCAGCACCTCTCTTTTTAAAAAGTGAAAAAACAAATCTTTGTGATTTTCCAGGGGCCCTCTTGAATATCTCATTGATAGTTTGAGGTATGAAAGATATCCAGAAAATTTTATTTTATGTTGCATTTAGGACTTGATTTTGGGAAGGCAAAAAAAAAAAAAAAAATCAGAGGTTGTTAGGACATTTGAATGCTTATCATGAGTGCCTAAGAAACTGTTCTTGTCTACCCATTTGAAAGTGACCATAATACATTTAAAAAAATTGAAGGTAACATTAGAAAGAAAATCAGCTATTTCCTAAGAATCTTTGTTTTTTAAAATAATGGAAAATTATTCCGTAATATACTGGATTTTTGCCATCTATGCAGATTACCCAGGAGGTGAAAGAGTAACATTTTATAACTTCTCTTTAAGCAGACCAATAACCAACATTCAAGAAAATTTTGTCGTTTTAACAGAGACAGAGAACACCAAATTCTACTTTTGCATTGATTTATTTGATACTAAATGAACCCTAGCCTTGTTGAGAAAATAATATGAAAAAGATGAAAACTGAGGCAGATTTTGACAAAATTTTAACATAATTACTTATTTTCGGATTCATTATTTGTGCATACTGTAATCAAATTCTCTTTTCACAAACCTTCTACAAATTAATCCACTCAGGTTTTGTCCTTTACTGTCTTCTTTCTTATTCTGGAAAGACCAGTTATTTTACTTTAAGATAACACTTCTCTTTTTTTCTTCTTCATTAAAAAAAAAATATATATATATATCTCATCACCATGTATGCCAAATCGTACCCGTCTGCTGCTATTATTCCTAATAGAGTTTCATTCATGTATATTAATTATACCCTTTAATCAGAGTAACTTCTATTTTAGAGAAAATAGGGTTGAGGAGGTTAGCATTTTAGAAGAGCTCATGAAAACACACGGCACCGCTTTCTACAACCATCATTTACACACTTTTTGAAGTGTGATTCTAACTACGTACTGTTGTCCTCTAACAGCTCCCAGATTTAAGACCGATCTGGATTGAAATCCTTTCACCACCATATGTCTTATGCACTTAAATTCATTAAGCCTTGGTTACACCATCGGTAAAAAGAAGACAGGTGGGTTCTGGAGGATGGACATGATATCAGAACATTTTTTACTTCCCGTGGCCGATGCAGGGCACTCAGTACATGTCCTTTTATTTCTTTCCTGCTGAGTATGGGTTTGGACTCCTATCAAACACTAAACATTAATGTGCCAACGGTAGGCCCATTATTATTTTGAACCCGGTGGCTTGCAGTGATGATTAAGACCTGGTCCTACCTTCCGACAACTAAGGATCAAACTCTTATCGGACTTACTGCTTTCACATGTCCCCAAGGAGGGCGTTCAAGCAGAAGTGAGCAGAAGAAAGCAGACTTAGCTCAGCCTTCTGCGACTGGGACACCAGAGGGTGGATTTGCCCTGAACTTTGGAGTCCTTGTCTGTCCAGTGGGGAGACTAGCGGTCCCTACCTCACAACACTGTCCTGAGGGTCACACGAGGTACAATGTATAAAGTGCTCAGACCAGGGCCAGGCTCATATTAAGCACTGACTAAGCCTTTTTAAAAAAATTATTTACTTATTTATTTATTAGAAAGAGAGCGAGAATGCACAAGCAGGGGGAGCGGGAGAAGGAGAGGGAGTAGCAGGTTTCCCGCCAGAGCAGGGAGCTCCATCCTGGACCCCCGAGATCATGACCTGAGCCGAAGGCCGACGCTTCACCAACTGAGCCACCCAGGTGCCCAAGCCCTGGCCAAACCCTAATTATTGCCAATCATTCTACTTGCTCTTTCTACTACTTTGTGCCAGACACTGTTTATTTGTGGTTCACCGCGAGGCGACGATTTGTTTCCCCGCCGCACATGTGGGTATACTGAGGCACAGAGAGGTTGTGTAGCTTGTCCAGCCCCACATCCTTAGTACGAGGCTGAGCTGGAGTTTGCATCCAGGTTGGTCGGACTCCCAGGCCAGAGGTCGTCCTGCTGTCACCCCGATCACAGGGCCGTCTGGCCTCGCAGAAGTCACGTAATACCTTTGAGCCTCCAGGTCCTCGTCTATAAACTGCAGACAGCGCTGAGCCGCACCTCGGGGTTCGGGTGAAATGAGAAGACCCCAAGAGCCAGCAGGGCCCAGCCTAGGGCTGCGGTCAGAGGGAGGGAGCAGCCTCGGCAGGAGGATGGGGTGGCAAGTGACCTGCAGCCCCAGCGCAGAGGCACAGCCAGCAGAGGCACGGAGGGGGACCCGGAGGGCGGAGGGGGACCGGGGAAGGTGGCACCGCAGCTGGGGGAGCCTGAGCGGGCGAAGTAACCCGAGAGCTGTCCCCTGTCCTCCCCCTGTGGGTCGCTTGCGCGGCCTGGAGGTCCTGCGGGCCCGTGGGAGGTGTGTGTGTGTGCAGGTGTGGCTGTGGCTGCTGCTCATGGCCTGGGTGCAGGCCCAGGTGCTGTGTGGGAGAAGCACCCAGGACAAGGAGGCGGGGGGAGGAGGGGCTGGCCGAGCAGGACCGCGGGGGGCAGGAGCCGTGCCCCCCCATCACTGTTGGGAAGGCCGAGGCTGCATGTCCCCCAGGGCTGGCGGAGGGCTCGCCCACAGATCCTGCGCCCAGCCTTCCAGTGCGGCCGGAGAACCTTCTGGACACCCGGCGCTTCCACACCTGTCACGTGTCACTCAATCCCGTGACACTAGGTGCGGAGTGCGGTGTCTGACTTACAGAAGGGCACAGCGCGGTCAGAGAGGCCGACAGCCCCAGGCCCTGGGGGCAGGACTCAGCCTCTTCCCGCCAAAGAGGAGGACCCTTTCCCTGTCCTGCCCTGGCCCCCGGCCTCCTCCTGGCCTCCCATCAGGGCCCCCGCCGCCCAGTAGCTCCGTCTGGTCTGACTGTCCCGGTAGCGGCAGAGACGTGGCCGTAAGGGCCATCGAAAGGGCTCCTTAAAATGAGCGGTGGAAAAAAACGAGAGGAAGGCAAACCATGAGAGACTCCTCACTCTGGGAAACAGACAAAGGGGTGCAGGAGGGGAGGAGGGCGGGGGGATGGGGTGACTGGGGACGGGCACTGAGGGGGGCACCTGACGGGATGAGCACTGGGCGTGGTGCTATGTGTTGGCTTGCAGAGCTGGTCACAGCATATGACCCTGGGGTGCTCCCCTTCCCCCTCCCCTCCCCCCTCCCCTCACCCCCCTCCCCAGCTGCCTCCTGCTTCCTCTTCCTTCCTACCAGTTTCCTCTTTCCCTCCTTGCAGGCGGCCTTGGGGAGGGCGGTCTGACTTAGGGCCCCGTGGATGTGGATGGGTCTGGAATGGTCTATGCGGTGGGTCAGGGCCTGACTTCTTCAATTCAGACTGTACCACGTGAGTCCTGGGGTCTGAGTGCAGCCACCCTGAAGGGACAACAGAATTGAGGACAGGAACGGGGTGGGGGGGCAGAGTCTCTGAAGCCCACGACCCCCCATCTGACGGTGCCTGAGTTGGGGTGTGTGTTGGGGGGGGGCCGTAGTGCTGTTCTCCTTTTGGCCTCTGGCTCATGCCTCGTACCCTGGATCCTTCGAGCTCAGAGGAAGGGGGATGAGGCTGAGGTGGCAGGGGAGGGGGGGCTGGGCCTCTAGAGAATCTTGAGAGGAAGGCCGTCTGTCCTCTCACGTTGCGGCTGGGACCCCAGCTCTGCCACCATCAGCACGTCCCCCCCCCCCCCCCCCCCGTGCCGTTTGCATAGCGTTGACCACCTCTTCCAAACTGACCGGCTCATACTCTTCCAGAGGTTGCCAGCTGCCTAAACAGAACATGGTGCCGTGGCTTAAAGCCATGTCTTTTCATCACTGTGGCTGCGGGCTAATGGCTCCCTTTGCTGGACGGGATCTTGAGACCAAGCTCTGAGTCAAGTTGATCTCTCTGAGCAAGCTCCTGAGTCCCAGCAGGAGGAAGGGTAATGACTAGAGGATTCCTCGGGCTGAGTTTCTGCCCCCAGAGGGCTCTGTGCCCTCCGGGACTTGGCCTGTCCCTGCCCCATCCCGGGTGCTGGAGGCCGGGCTCCAGGCTCAGGGCTCAGCGCTGTGCTATCTGTTCCAGGCTGGCCTTTCCCTACCGGAGTGTCTGCCAGCCTCCGTGGAGGATTTGGCAGGGGGTGGGGCACTCCCGCCACCGGCCTGGTCCTTATGTTCCCAGCCTCTATCCTCTTCAGATCTGCTGAGTCCCACAACAGGCACATCCAAGGACAGGTCACCAAGTCCATTTGCTCAGGGCAAGGGCCAAGCTCACCTGCAGCCACAGCCAGCCCAGCCCGTCACATGGCTACTGAGCAGTCCTGGATGGGGTTGGAAGCCCGCTCCTGGCACAGGGGGAAGGGGATGGTGACAAGGGAGCTTAAGTCCCCACTGGCCTTACAGGGTGGGCAGCGATGGAGTTGCAAAGTAAGAAAGGAGGATGCAGGTCCTGGGGGTTGACTGGGGAGAGGAGGCTCCTTTCCATCACCTCCTAAGGCCGGTGTCCCTCTCCTGTGCTGTTCCTTGTAGTTTTGGGTTGTTGTCCTGGCAGTGGTAATAGGTCCTGTAGGGTTTTTGTTTGTTTTTAACCCATTGCTGCTTTGGGACACATCGTTCCCTGTCCTTACCTCAGGAAGTCCTAGTGCAAAGTCTTAATAAGGTCGATAGTTGGACTGTCCGCTCATAGTTAAGAGAGAGCTGGTTCGCGTCCCTATCTAACTTGGTTACTGAGTAACCAGTATTAGGGTGAGGGAGGGGGGACTCTAAGAAGTGCCACTTTCTGCTAACAGAGATTTGGAGGGTCACGGGGGGCAACTGGCCTCTCGTCAAACAGTCCCCGGGCCTCACAGCACACAGTGCCGCCGTACCTGGCCTGCTAGCCCAGCCCTGCCCAGCACGCGGGCTGCCGTCCCTCCCCTCACAGCCACAGGGGGCCAGCTGCTCCCTTCCTGGGGCCCCTTATTCTGAAGAAAGGGCTTGAGAGAAGGGAAGTGAAACCTGTGGTTCTCCACGCCCAGAGCCCCTCAGCTGTCTTTCCTGTGAGAGACTAAATCTGGCAGCCTTGGTGTCAGCTTAGCTCAGCCCTTCACCTGATCAGTGACCCCAGGCCCCTTTGCACCATGGCACCAGTGACCCCAAGCCCCTTTGCACTGTGGCACCAGGGCCTTTTGCTCAGAATAGCCACCAAAGTGGAATGGAATGGAAAGAGGGCTGTGGAATGGCAAGTCCATTGGATTAATCAGAGGCCTGGTGCCAAGGGCGCTGTGCCCAGCTAGCCGTGGGACTCTGAGCTCATCCTGGCACCTCTTCGGAGTCCAGGGAGGAAGTCCCAGAGGGCATCAGGGCCAGGCCTGGCATCACAGCACGTTTGAGGACCTCCTGCACCCCCATCTCCCAGAATCATGACTCATCTGCCCTATTGGGTGTCAGGTTTTCGACTGGAGGTGGGGTCAGAGCTGGGTGTAAGGGCAGGGCTGGAATCTCACAGGTCAGGATATTGGCGTGGGCCCCTGCTGAACCTCCTTATCTGCTCCCAGGGAGCACATGGGCAGGCCGCAGCAGGCCAGAGTCTCTGCTCCATCGCCTTGCAAGCTCGCAGCTGAAGCAGAGTGGGGTTGGGAGGCAGATCCCTAGAGAGGCCAGAGTGAGCCTCCCGTGTCCTGCCACTTAGGGTCATGTTGCTGAGGGATGGAAAGGGCTTTAGGGTCCTTCCTACCCTTCCCCCTCCTTCTCCATGAGATCTTGAATCAGCCAAGGCTCTGGATCTTTCCTAAATGCCTGCCTCTTCCTCCCGGGGTGTGGGTCCATTTTTGAGGTCTATTTTCTGTGTATTTTGTGGCTCCCGGCCGCTGACTCAGCTCAGCTGATGCTCTGCTGAGGAAGCAGACACTGACTCAGGAGGCCACCGAGGCCTTCCCCAGACCCCCGGGGAAAGGGCAGGCTGAGGGGTTCTTTCCATCCCAAGACTGGTCCTCGGGATGAGAAGTGGGGGGAGGCGAGGGCGCATGTGATGTGTGAGCCACAGATGGAAAAGATGACCTTCTGCCCAGTGGGATGGACGAGACCCGGCCTGGGAGGAGGATGTGGATTCCGACACCAGCTCCCCCACTGCGGCCACGTTCCCGGCTCTGTTCCACGTTCTGGGCTCTGCTCTAACTGGGCTGCAGCCGCTGCTGCTCCTGCTGTGTTCCAGGCCTAAGAGGACTAGTGAGCGCCCCTGGGACAGGCCCCCCTGCACGGCCGCCCCGCACCTGCTCCCACCACTTCCGGTGTTCTAAACACGGTTCCACCTTGCTGCTGCCATGTCTCGGCAGGAAACACAGACCCACATAGAGGCGTCCTGACCTTAGGTCAAGGGACAGTGGAGGTGATGGGAGGTGACAAGAGCTGTGGGGATTGGGGACAGAGGACATTTGTGTGGTCTTGGGGGGCTGGTGCTGAGCCAGCTCTGCTGCAAGGCCTCAGGGGCTGGGACCAGAGAGCCAGGGCTCCCTGAGCCCCGTGGCCTCCAGGCCTCTGTTCCCACCCACCCCTTGGCCTCCGTCCCAAGGAACTTGTGTCTGGTGGGGACATGTAGGTAGAGAGTTCGGGGTGCCGAGGCCCTGGGGCTGCCAGAGTGGGCCCCGGAGGACACTACAACTGAGCTTCCAGCTGAGGCCGACTTCCTGCTAACCCAGGTGCCTGCCTTTTCCTGCAGGTTCCGAGGCTTCATCCTGCTGCTCACCTTCTTCATTTATACCTGTTATCACATGTCCAGGAAGCCCATCAGTGTTGTCAAGGTGAGGCTGGCCTGGCGCTCGGGAAGAGTGCAGGGGATGCCGGGCCCAGCAGAAATAAACTCTAGGAGAATGTTCTAGAGCTCGGCCCAGAACCATCCCTATTCCCTTACCATAGTCATGGAGGTGACTCCTTCACATGGCCGACCCCTACTTTGAGTAGTTCCTAGGGAACTTTCCTGAGCTGCCCCCTTTGACAGTGGTGTTGCTGCCTGTGGGTGGAAGGGGAGGGCTCTGCTCCTAGACTCCCCTTGCCCTTCACTGAGGGTCTGACGCAGCTACTCGCCCCTGTAAGCCAGTTCCTGCAGGAGGAGAAGCCAGGGGAAGGAGCACGGAGTCAGCGGGGAGGCCCTGGTGCTGGTGGGGTCCGGGAGGGCTGGGTGGGCTCTGACACCGGGAGATGACCCCTAACCTGTGCACCCCATTGCCTCCTCAGAGTCGTCTGCACCAGAACTGCTCGGAGCTGATCGAGCCCACTAACGACAGCCACAGTATCAATGACACTACGTGGTGCGACTGGGCTCCATTTGGTAGGAACAGGGCAGGTTGCCCTTCCCCACTCCCCACGTCTCCGCTCCAGGAGGAGGTCGTCCAGGGCCAGAAAGGACTTCTTGCAGGGACAGCCAAGCACCAGCGTTCTGTCTCTCTCATCTGTTTTCAGACAAGAACAACTACAAGGAGTTACTGGGGGCTGTGGACAATGCCTTCCTTGTGGCCTATGCCATCGGCATGTTCATCAGGTAAGAGACAGGCCGAGCCTGTGACTGTCCTGGGATGAGGTGCGCTCCCCCCCTTTTTAAAAGATTTTATTTATTTATTCATGAGAGACACAGAGAGAGGCAGAGACACAGGTAGAGGGAGAAGCAGGCTCCATGCAAAGAGCCTGATGTAGGACTCGATCCCAGGACCCTGGGATTACGCTCTGGGCCGAAGGCAGACGCTCAACCGTTGAGCTACTCAGGCGTCCCTGCTTCCCCCCTTGACTAACCTCGGGGTGGAGGGGGTCCAAGAGAAAAGGCTGATGCCCCCCCCCAGGTAGTTAGGAGACCAAGAGGTGGGCACACCAGCAGCCCCGGCCCTCCTCGTTTCCTTACCGTCGTCACCTGGCCTGCGCCTTCACCTAGCAGACTCCTATTTTTAGTAGCTTCTTTTCCTGGAAAGGCTGGACGCTCCCTCTGTTGTTCTCTCAGATGACAGTGGTGGTGATACGGCTGGAATATGGTGTTTCCTGCACCGGGATCCTTCATGTCTGGGGGGTGGGGAGGACCTGGACACAGAGATGGCGAGGAAGACCCCCATCCTCTCCTGGGCCTAGGTTAAAATTAGCACAGCGGGCACCGCTTTGATGCAGCAAGTCTGGTGTCCGTCGCCAGGGGCCAAAGGCGAATGAGGCAGGGTACTGCCCTCCGATAACCCACAGCCTGGTGGAGGTGCCCAATTCATCAGCAGCTGGTTCCGTAGCCATGTGGTGGCGCTGCGACAGGAGATGGTGGTGCCACACTCCCTCAGATGAGGGGCGGGGGCCCAAGGGACTGAGTGGGGAGAGTTCAGCCTCAGAGTGCTGAGCTGCACACGTCTTGGGGGCATCCAGGTTAAGACGTCCAGCAGGCATCTGCTGTGATCCTGCAGGGGCAGTGATCTGGAGGGAAGCTACCGGGTGGAGCTGTGTAACCTGTAGGTGGTAGTTAAGGTCACAGGACGGAGGCAAGAGACGTGCCCCCGGGAAAGTCAATGGGGAGGAGTGGGCAGCCGAGGGCAGGTAGGCGAGGAGACCAGGGCAGGGAAGTCCAGTGAGAGGAGCCTCGAGGGCCTCCTGGGCATGTGGCAGGTGACACAGAGGTCCCGGGTGGTCACCTGGGCCAAGCCAGCACAGTGGTGTGGAGGGGGACATGTGGCAGGTGACACGGAGGTCCCGGGTGGTCACCTGGGTCAAGCTGGCGCGGTGGTATGGAGGGGGACGAGGCAGGTGGCAGATCTGGGGAGCGCGGTGGGTGATTAACCACAGATCCACTTTTCCCCTCCAGCGGGATTTTTGGGGAGCGGCTCCCCCTCCGCTACTACCTTTCAGCTGGAATGCTGCTCAGTGGCCTTTTCACTTCGCTCTTTGGCCTAGGATATTTCTGGAACATCCACATGCTCTGGTACTTTGTGCTCATCCAGGTACGAGCCTCCACGTTGGGCCAGACCCCTGCTCTATCATGGGAAGGATCGCTGAGGCCGCTGGTCCCAGCCACCCCCAGTGGCAGATTTGGGCTGTGAATCACCCCTTCCCAGCCCAGTGCTCCTCCGTTAAGCTGCGGGGCCCTTCTTACCCCTTCTTGGAATCATGCAGGTCATGCATTTGTTTGCTCGCTAAGTCTGCCCTGAGCACGGCCCTGAGGTCCCCGAGAATGCCCGAGAGCCTGGGTCTCTGCAGGGAAGGATCTTGGGCCAGAGGAGAACTCTGCCCATGGCACTGGGGGGTGGGATGGGAAAGGGGGTGCTTGCAGCGTGGGCCATGGAGGGCCCCTCGGCCTGGACGGGTCGGAGGGAGTTTGCGCATGGCCCAGACCGGTCCCACTGACCTCCAGTCTCCCTGCAGATCTGTAATGGACTTGTCCAGACCACGGGCTGGCCCTCGGTGGTGACCTGCGTTGGCAACTGGTTCGGGAAGGGGAAGTGAGTGTGAGGAGGGGGAGGAGCGGGAGGTGCCCCGGGAGGGCTGTGGGTACCAGGAGGCCACGGGCGGCCTTGTGTATAATTTCAGGGTGAAAGGTTAGAGACTTGTTTCCGTCTTGCTGATTTTCACGTTTAGTTGAATGTTTTAGTGACTGAAAAGCATTGCTGGTTTTCTCATTGATCAGGTTTTATTTTATTTTATTTTATTTTATTTTATTTTAATTTTTATTTATTTATGATAGTCATACAGAGAGAGAGAGAGAGAGAGAGAGGCAGAGACACAGGCAGAGGGAGAAGCAGGCTCCATGCACCGGGAGCCCGACGTGGGATTCGATCCCAGGTCTCCAGGATCGCGCCCTGGGCCAAAGGCAGGCGCCAAACCGCTGCGCCACCCAGGGATCCCTTGATCAGGTTTTAAGCACAAGACAGGCCGCCATAGTTCTGCTTCTTCCTCATAACAGACGAATTTCCATTTTGCAGGAAGACAAAAATGAAGCCAATAAAACTTTATTATTATTATTTTTTAAAGATTTTATTTATTTATTCATGAGAGACACAGAGAGAGGCAGAGACACAGGCAGAGGGAGAAGCAGGCTCCATGCAGGGAGCCCGATGTGGGACTCGATCCCAGGACCCCGGGATCATGCCCTGGGCTGAAGGCAGGCGCTCAACCACTGAGCCACCCAGGGGTCCCTAAAACTTTATAATAAATATTATTATTTTGTACTTGAACTGGCTTCTGTGCAAAAAATAAATAAATACATAAGAGTTGATTTCGAGCAGGAGTTTCTCCAGCTCAGCCCTGCTGACATTTGGGGCTGGATCATTCTGTGTCGTGCGGTTATCTTCTACATCGCAGGATGTTTAGCATCGTCTACCCACCAGATGCCACTAGCAGACCTGGAGCTGGGACAGTTTAGAATCTCCAGACATTTTCTGGGTCCCCTGGAGGCAGAGTGGCTCTGGTTGAGGACCAGTGCTGTAGGGTAGCAGCCGTGGGACCAGAGGGAAGAGAGGGTGGGGGCTGGACATCCTCAGGGTAGGGAGAGCTGCATGTGGAAGCCCCATGGGAGCTGCCCAAGCTGCTGGCTGAGGGGAGCAGGACCCCAGGCCTTGCTGTCACCTGCTTGATGCCAGGCAAGCCCTCCCCTTCCTCCCCCACGGTTGTCTTTGGGCTTAGAGGATGGAGGCAACCAGCTTTTTGTACTTGGCCGGGGCAATTGTGATGAACCGTGTGCTTCTCTTTTGACTTTTTCCCCCCCCTTTTCTCCCCTTTCCTTCCCTGTCCTCCCTCCAGGCGGGGGCTCATCATGGGCATCTGGAACTCCCACACATCTGTGGGCAACATCCTGGGTTCCCTGATCGCTGGCGTCTGGGTGAATGAGCAGTGGGGCCTGTCGTTTGTGGTGCCCGGCATCATCACCGCTGCCATGGGCGTCCTCACCTTCCTCTTTCTCATCGAATGTGAGTGGACCCCCTCCTCCTTCTCGAGAGAAGGCAGCTGGCTCTAGGGGGAGGATTATTATAGGTCATGGGGCTAGAGGACCCGTGTATGGCCTGGGACAAACAGTGTCTCTGGGCCTCAGTTTTTTCCTTTTTTAAAAAAAGATTTTATTGATTCATGAGAGACACAGAGAGAGAGGCAGAGACAGAGGCAGAGGGAGAAGCAGGCTCCATGCAGGAAGCCCGATGTGGGACTCGATCCCAGGACCCCGGGATCATGCCCTGAGCCAAAGGCAGGCGCTCGACTACTGAGCCACCCAGGTACCCCTGGGCCTCAGTTTTCTCATTTGTAAAAAAAGAGCCTCTACTTTCTGGGGTTGGTTGAGGTCTCAGCGAGACGTGCAGTTAGGACACCTGGCCCATCGCTGTGCCTGGCCAGTGCTGGCTGGCTCCGCAGGCGAGCAGTGGGAGGTGACCGAGATGGGATACCCCTCATCCACCGTCCTCTTCCACATCCCCGCGGCCCTCAGAGACGCCCAGCCCGGCAGTGTGGCCACTTTGTGGGCAGAGAAAGTCCACAAGGCAGTAGTGACACTGGTGGTTGTTCGGGAGCCGGGCCTAGAAGGTGTCTGCGGAGCCCGGGTTCCAGGCTCCCTCGTGCTGGGAAGTAGACTGGCCATTAACTTGGGGGCAGGGGTTCTGGCCTGCTGGGAAGCTTCTTAGAAGGTTGTTTATTTTCAGACCCAGAAGACGTGGACTGTACGCCCCCTCAGCACCACGCAAGTGTGAGCCCCCCCAGCCCGACCCCTGCCCTTCTACTCCATCCGCGGGGGCTGGTCCCAGAGAGGACTCAGGAGCTGGAGAAGGGCCCGTGCGCCAGGCCCTTGGCTTGGCTCCCCCATATCCTGGCTGGGCCCAAAGGACGTTAGTTCAGACGGGAGGGGGCGCGTACCTCTTCCAGCTCAGGAGCCCCTACTTCTTGCACGGGTTGTGCCTCCAGTTGGTGGGAGGTGGCACCTGGACGTGCCCGCAGCACAGGCTCATCTCTGTTCAGGGTGGGCTGGAAGAGAATCAGGACCCCGAGGACCTTGGGAACAGTCCCAAGGAGAGCAGCCTGGAGAGCGCCACCAGGGGCTCCAAGGAGCCAAGCACCCAGCCTGCTGCCATTAGCTTCCTTGGGGCGCTCCGGATCCCGGTGAGAAGTTTGTGGGGGGAGGCAAGGGAGAGGCTCTCTAGATTTCTCTGCTGGATGCCAGGAGATGGCGGGGGAGGCTCAGGGTGGTCTACGGCTTCCAGAATTTCTTTATAGGAGGTGCTTCGGGTGAGTGGCCAGCTGGGGAGGTAACGTGGGAGGCTTGTGTTGACCAAGCATTTGAATGTAGGCACCTTGCTCTTACTGAGATGGGCGAGGTCCTGGAGGTGGGTCTGTGTGGTAGGTGGTGGCAGTGCTGGGGGTGCTGAGCACCCCCTGGGGCTACCTCGGGCCTCGGGCCACCTGCACACCTTTCCCTCACACCCTCTGCCCTGCTCTGCAGGGTGTAGTCGAGTTCTCCTTGTGTCTGCTCTTCGCCAAGCTGGTCAGTTATACCTTCCTCTACTGGCTGCCCCTCTACATCTTCAATGTGGGTGAGTACAAGGGAGGCGAGGTCACCTCTGGTGGGGAGAGGAAACCTGTCATGTGAAGCATGGGATCCCAGAATATAGTCAGGATGCCTGCTGAACCTCTCCTGGGGCAAAGGGAGACTTCTTCTTCTTCTTTTTTTTTTGGTAGTTGGAAGTTAGCCCCTGGCAGTTAGACCTCATGGACCCTGATTCCAGCCACCTTTCTTCCGCTGGACCAGAGTTGGGAGTTAGGAACTCAAAGTTTTGTTCTGTAATCCTTCCTAACTTCTTCTCTAGTCTTGAGAGTAGGAGCACCCACCTCCAGCCTGCCGAGGCTCATAGATGAGTGGGATTGGTTGGTGCTTGGAAGGTCTGCCTTTGAATGCTTCCCCCAACCCCAGGAAGAGGGCCTGGTGAGCCACCACACGGCCTGAAGCCTGGTAGCGAGCGAACACTGCTTTCCTGTCAAGGGGCTGCCTTCTGGGATTGATGCCTTGTGCCTGGGTGGGAGGCACGGCCCTCCTTCGGGGCCTGCACTCCCCTGCCCCTGCCCTCAGAGCTCCTGCAGGGCCCAGGCCCTCCACCCCAGGGTGAGCTGCTCCCTCCAAGCCCTGTGGGAGGGCCAAGGCTTTGCGTGCACTGTACTTGCTCTGAACAGGATGCCATGGAGATTACTCAAGGCCAAATCCCAGCCCAGAACTTGCCCAACAGCCCCATCACAGGGCCTCTCTCAAAGATAAAGGGAGCACGCCAGGGAAGCTCTGTGGACACTAGGACTCTTTGTTTTGTGGCCTTGGTGCTGGCTTCAGAGTATGAGTCAACCTTGAGGGTTAGGCTACAATTCAAGCTTCTGGATATTCCTTTTTCAAATCCTAGGACAAGGCCTGTGACCTGAGGTCCCCATGTGCCTGTGAGTCTCCTTCCTGGCTTTGTTTATTAGCAGAGACTTCAAATGGGTGTGGAGGCTCCTGGTGGAGGCCTCCTGAGCAGAGCAGGAGTGGGGCTGGTGGGGCTGCGGCTCAGTGAGAATAGTCATGACTCCAGGGCAAAGGTGGCCCAGTGGGACAGGGTTCTCCTGGGCCAGCCCCCGTGCTCTCAGGGGAAGGCTTTTCTGAGAGGTCAGAGCCAACCTGCAAGGGGAGAAGGAAGTACAGGATGGGGTGTGGGGAAGAGAGGGTGTCCGGTCCCAAACTGCTGCAAATTTACTTGTGACCCTGGTGGATGACTTCCCCATGGTCCTCACTCCTTCCTCTGAAAATGGAGGCAGTAGGACTGGATCAGGTGCTCTGTAACGGTGTTGCTGGCTGTGGCACTCCACGACGTTCGCTCCGAGCCCCCAGGTCTGACCACACATTTGTGTTTTCCACAGCTCACTTTAGTGCCAAACAGGCTGGGGACCTGTCCACCCTCTTCGATGTTGGTGGCATCATAGGTGAGGCCCTGCCCTAATCTGCCTTAGGCTCTATTCCCCTTTTCCCTTGTAGGAGTGCAGAAGGAAGGGACGGGTCCAATGTGACACTACCTGGGCAGATGACATCAGAGGAAAAAGGGCTCCTGCCTGGCTGGGTAGCCCTAAGAAAGTTCGCCCTTGTGTTTGATCTTCTCATAAAGCAATGGGTGTGGGGAGGGCTTCAGAGAGGAGAGCTCTGCTAGTTTTGGGTGCCCATGCCCAGGCTAGTGTTGGGTAGAGCGATGGGGCAAAGCTTGGGGTGCCACGCTAGTGGGAGGCTGTGGTCACCTCTGGAGCAGCAGCGCGTGAACCGGTTTGTGTTCTAGGCGGCATCATGGCAGGACTCATCTCCGACTACACCAATGGCAGGGCCACCACCTGCTGCGTCATGCTAATCTTGGCTGCCCCCATGGTAGGTACAACCTCAAGAGCAAAATGCACATGCTCGAATATACCTATGCAGGCTGTGGAAATGCATGCACACCTGGGCACCTGTGCACACGCCTGTGTGTGTGTGTGTGTGTGTGTGTGTGTGTCCATCCCTGTGCATGCTGGGGGCGGAGAAGCCAAGGGAGGCACAGGAAAGAGATTCAGACTGAGAATTTGGGGAAGGGATTAGCAAGGATCTGGCCTTGGTGGAGAAGGAGCAGACCAGCTGCTAAACTTCCTGGCCAAGAAAAGAATAAGAAATTAAGGTTAGATATTAGATAAGGTTAGATATGAGAAATTAAGGTTAGATATTCTCCTTTTTGAGAAATAGGAAACAATAGATGGCCACATCTTAAACCCTCCATCTCCGGGACAATTAAAGACCAAGAGGTCTGGGTTTGGGAAGGAAAAGGAGTAAGGTGACCTCACGGGTTCCCTGGCCAGACTTCTAGGCTCCAGTCTAAGCCAGGCGGCCGATGGGGAGGCCTGGGTGTGACTCTGCGTCTCCCTCTTCCTCTCAGATGTTCCTGTATAACTCCGTGGGCCAGAACGGGATAACCAACTCCGTAGGTGAGGGGCGGCTGCCCGTCCTGCTGGCACACAGGAAGCCCACTGCCTTGGGGGCCCCCCTGGAACCTGGTTTGGGGGTGACGGTGGGAGGCTCGGGGAAGTGGAGGTTCTCAGCCTGACACCCGGTGTGGGGGTCTCACCTGCTTTGGGGCGGGGGCTGGCGGTGGCCCCTCACCCCTAACCAGCTGTCCCTGTTACTGCCTCAGTAATGCTGATCATCTGTGGGGCCCTGGTCAATGGCCCTTACGCGCTCATCACCACCGCTGTCTCTGCTGACTTGGTAAGCGGGCCGCCTCCCTGGGGGATGATTCTGGGGGCTTGGTCAGGGCCTGGGGTCTCCAGGCCCGCATCCCTCCCCCCTCCCTGGTGCACAGAGATCCTGGCACCTGAGACCCTCAAAGTCATCAGCACTGGCCCCCCTCCTTTCCTCTCCACTCCAAGCCCCTGCTGCTGCCTTTCCCCAAGTCAGCCCCCCAGTCCTGGTGCTGCCTCTTCACCTGGGCCTCCCCACTCTGCTGTCTCTCCCCAGGGAACTCACCAGAGCCTGAAGGGCAATGCAAAGGCACTCTCCACTGTCACGGCCATCATCGACGGCACTGGGTCCATAGGTCTGTGACTCCCACTCTTGGCTCCTGGCAGCTGAGCCCTGAGCCCTGTCTTGAGCGCACTCCTTGGAATGCTGCCCCCGGGTGGGCAGGCAGATTGGGGCCCTTTGCCGGGTGCCCTTCTCTGATGTTGTGTTCTGCGCAGGTGCGGCTCTGGGGCCTCTGCTGGCCGGGCTGATCTCCCCCACAGGCTGGAACAATGTCTTCTACATGCTCATCTCTGCCGACATTCTGGCCTGCCTGGTACGGGTTCTCGGGGGTACACAGATGGGCACCGGTGGGGGTCAGTGTCCTGTCCTGCCAGGCCGGATCCCCGGAGGAGCAGAGCATTGGCCACAAGGGCCTATGGGACAGTGAGATCACCTGCCCTACACTCAGAACCACGTTCCCCAAGGGGGACCCTGCCAGATGAGACTCTGTGCCCACAACCTTCCTTCCTCCCAGCCCCCTGCTCACCTAGCACTGGGGACTCCCCATGCATTCAGTGCTAATATGGCCCTCCCCTCCCCCTGTGCCTTGGATTCCCCGCAGCTCCTCTGCCGGTTGGTGTACAAAGAGATCCTAGCCTGGAAGTCATTCCTGAGCAGAGACAGAGGGTGAGTCCTCCCAACTGCGGTAGCCTCTCCTCCCCGACCTCTCTTCTTATGGGAGTTCAAACCAGTGCTCAGTTGCTCGGGACCCAGTCTGAGCCCACCCGCAGCCCAGACTGGGGCCGGACCCTGGGGCTGCTCCATGCCCCTCCATCCCCACTCTCAGCCCTGCTAATGTGTCCTCTGTTGTCCCCATGTGTCTCTATAGCTCTAGTCTGGCCCTAACCCACCCGCGGTAGTATTTTCCTCAAGTCCCATGACTTTTGTGAGTATTTCCTTCAAGTCCGTGGCTAAGGTGCCATTCGAGTGGGGCCTGCATGCAAATCCTCTCTCCTCCATGTGATTTTTCCAACTTTCTCTTTCCCCTTGGGGGCCAGCTCCAAGACTCTCCACCCCAGCAGAGCATGGTGCTTGGGAAGTGTTTCCTAAGGAGCTTGAGCTGCCAACAGGGCTTGGCAGACTCTTCTCCTTAGGGAGGGAGCGGCATGGCCTTGGCTGTACCCCGAGGACAGAGGCAGGACCCAGGGACATCGTTTTCCCTCTGAACTCGGGCTCTGAGCCCTACATGCCTCCTAAAAGTTCACAAACCAACATCATCTGGCCTGTCTGCCCGGGGTGTACAGAAAACGGCAACTAGAATCAAAGCCTTTGGGATAAGATTGCAATCAAGCCTCGGTGGCTGGCCTGGTGTGTTCTGTCTATTGCCCGGTGGTGGCGGGTGTGGAGGCCACACGTAGTGGCCGAGGTAGAGCCAGCAAGAGGCTGGGCTGCGTGCTGGTGCAGAGGGCAGGCTCTCACCGGCCTTCCCGCTCTCCTTCTGAGCAGGGCGTTCTGGCTGAGGAGCTGGCCAGAGCCGTGGACCTGGCCCTGGATGGTAAATGTGTGGAAGGAGCCCCTGGGCTCAGGGTGACCAGCCCCACATTCGGGGAAGCACTTTCCCCTCAAGATGTTGTCTTCCAGGTTCTCTGGGAGAAAAACTGAGGGTGGGAGGCAGTAGCCCAGCTCCATCCTGCCTGCCCTGGTGGGGGCAGTGGGGACCTCCTCCACCTGCCCTCCTGGGCCAGGCCTGAGGGGAGACTGGGAGGGCCCAGAGAGCAGCAGGAAGGGGGGATGAACATTTAGTGGGCATCTGCTCCCCCTGGAATGGAGTCTGACTTCAGACCCCGCTGCTTACCTCTCAGCAACCTCCAGAGGTCGGTTCTGTCCTCTAGTGATGAGAGAATGGAGGCTCAGAACTCATGCAGTGTGCCTGAGGCCTTCAACAGAGCCTAAATTTGAACCCAGGTGTGTGGGGGCTGGCTTTTCTCTGCACTGCTGCCACCCTGAGCTGGGTCTCCGAGGGAGGCCGGTGTGTGGGGAGCAAAGGAGCTCATGCTAGGGCAGAGGGAACCAGGAGTCCCTGGGCAATCCTGACTTCCCTGCTCACTTTCTTGTATCAGACCGTGGGCACACCCTCTGAGACTCTGTAGCCTCTGTGTATGGCAGGGGGGCACTCACCCCTAAGTCCCTGACAAGGTAATCTGAGGCTGAGACGAGATGGGATCTGTGATTCTGCTTTGTAAAACTGTCAGAGGCGGCACCAGCTTTACAAGGTTCTCATGGTCATCCTGGCTTGCTGTTTGCAGCTGAGGGGGTGAAAGGGAGCCCTCAGTGATAGAGAACGGGGGTGAGAGGCAATTACTAGGGGGCCCTATAAACCTGCCTTCCCCGGCCCCACCATGGGGCAGGAGCTTAGTCTGTGTCTCACTTTCTCTTCCCCCACCTCTCCCCCCTCCTGCAGATATAAAGAAATATGAAGCCCTGATTGAAGGAGAAGCCTGGAGGACCTCAGCCAATTCCCCAAGTGCTTCCCCGACCCCACCGCCTCACGGGGGAGGGGGGGCAAGACCACAGAAACCACCCCCAAGGACTGTGGGAGCCTCTTGACCTGACACCAGCCAGCCCGGGGGAGGGAGGGTACACTGCCAACATGAGGACTGCAGGGCTCGTGGCCCAAGACTCTGGAAGCTGCGGGCAGAAGGGATGGGGATCAGAGCCCGAGTGGTGTCTCCAGCTTGGTAAGGGGAGGGTAGGCTCAGATCTTGCTTGTTCAGATTCCAAGAGGGAAGGCAGAGGCCTGACCTGGGCCAAGGCCTGGCAAGGGTGTGTTTCTCCTTCCCATGTTAAATCTGAACCTCAGCAATCGGCCTGTGTGTAGGGGCGGATTTCTGACCCTATTTCAGAGCTGCCCAGCCTCGCTCCCTTCCTTTGTCCACGTGCCAGTTTTCTCATGTATTTCCCCACATTGGAACCCCTTCTCCCCTGCACTGGGTCCTGTTCTTGACTCCTGACCCGAGTCGATTAAAGTGTTGTTGCTGTATCCTCCAGGGCCAGGACTGGGGAGAGGCAAGGGGGACAAGGCAGGGAGGCATCACTCTTGGGCTTGGGCTGGGCCACTGTGGACAGCAAGGGCTTCCGTTGCCCCAGGCTCAGTCCCAGCCCTCGGTGTCTCCACGGGGAGGTGGGGGGCACGTGTCAGGGCAGTGCCGGGGGCGGGGTGGGGGGCATGACTAAATCCCCAGCGTGTGGGGCAGGGATGGTGGCAGGGCCCTGCCAGTGACGACGACAAGTGCTCGCCGCCCACTAGTCCCGCTCCGGGAGTGGAGGGGCAGAGGGCACGGTGGGACGATGCCCTGAGCACCCACACCAGGGTGATGGCCCGAGCAGGGAGGCGGCCCGGAGCTGCCTCTTGTCCCCCGTGTTCCTGAGCACTTCTCCTGCCTCCCCGAATCCTGGAGCGCTGCAGGCCCGGCTGGCCCTGGCCCTCCTCTCTGACCGCCGCCGCCGCCAGCACAGTCCGGAGTCCGCTGGCCAGCCGTGCCCGGTGCTGGGTGTCCCGGGACCACTCCCCGCCCCGCTGCGGCTGTCATAGCCGGCACTCCCTGCGGAGGTGCTCGGGACAACACTGATGATCGTGGGTAGTGGCCCAAGCGGGAGCTGAGCCTGCTCGGCTGGGCATGAACTGGGACACCAGGGCCAGGGCCACACTCACGGGGGTGCACACAGCCACGGTGACCGGCTGTAAGCCTCCGCTGCCTGACACCCACTCTGACATCAGGGACCCCTAGGTCCTCGGGTGCCCCCCACCCCACCCACCCTGGGCCAGGGCTACAGTGCCCAGCCTTACATCCAGCCCAGCGTTCTTGGAAACTTCTTTCAGGGCAGAGGCATCTGCGCGGCTCACTGAGGGAAGCCACTAGATGGTGCCATCGTCCCCCGCAGAGCCCAGCGTGGGCCACGCACTCTGTCCCCAGCAGAGACAGGGCCAGGGGTGCTGTGTTCTCCAACTTTCAGCTGTCTCTCTCTTCTCTCTCTCTCTCTCTCTCTCTCTCTCTCTCTCTCTCTCTCTCTCGGCTGGCTGCTTCGGGTCAGGGTAGGTTGGCAGGAGACCTCCTCCTGTGGGGGAGACTTCCTCTTCCCTAGCCTCCCCCACTGGCCGGCCTGAAGCCTGGGTCCTGGCCGGGAGGACAGTCCTAAGGGGACCCACCTCCGAGGACGAGATGCGCTGCAGGGACACCTGCAGACAGTATTAAGGCTCCCTCCCTGCCCCTGCAGAGCCTGCCTGGGGGAGGGATAAGACAGAAATTCTGAACAATAGGAGAGACGCACTGGAGATGGGGGGGGGGGCTGCTGAGAGGCATCACTATCCCTCCTCCAGCCTGAAGGAGGGGGGCAGGCCGGAGGGTGATCCCAGGGCAGTTGGTTTGCTGGATCCCCCAGGGCAGTTAGTTTGCTGGGAATGAATGAACGCGAAAGGCGTCAGAAGGGAGAATGAATGGACCGGGCAGGCAGCATGATGGGGGAGGGGGGTGGAAGAGAGAGGATGTTAAAAGAAAGGCTGAGCAAGCCCCTACAGTGCAGCATGGGGACCCGAAAAGCAGTGGGATGAGCCCGGCTTGGCTGGGGGGCCGGGGGTAAGCCTGGCATGGGGGGTCAGCCCCAGGTCCCAGAATCAAGGCCGAGGGCCGTGGGTGGGAGTTTGGGGGAAAGAGAGAAGGTGGAAGAGCCCCAGCCCTGCCGTCTGCCCCTCCGCACTGGTCTCTCAGGTCCCGGGTTCCCTGCCCACCTCAGCTCTGGGCACTGACTGTTCCCCGGAAGCCTGCTACCTGCCTTCTCTCCGGGCCTCAGCGCTCACTTGGGGCTAATGCAGGAGCATTACGTTAATTAGTTATTCATTTAATTTAACTTCACATTTGGTCTCAATTAAGCTTAAAGTGTTCTTCCTTATAGATGTTACAATAGCACTTGTAATTAAAAAGCAATAACTCTTTGCATTTCTCCTTTAGAGAGCCATTGGGAGGCTGGGGTGGTGTGCGGTTGCTGTGGGGGGGCGGGGAGGCAAGAAGTAATGAGAAGAAAGGGAACCCTTGGCACTCTGAGGCTTTTGGCAGGACTGAGGTTGGGGGAAGGAGACTCAACACATCATGGGGGTGGGGTGGGGGCCCTGGGGACCGGAGGGGACCAGAGATAAAGGGGCAGGCCCTGGATATAAAGCATAAAGCAGCAAGGTAGGCAGAGAACGGAAGGTGGAGGGTGGGAGGAATCAAACCTTAGGCATGGGGGGTGGGCCATATATTCTCCAGTAGGCAGAACAGCACCCGCCCCCACCCCCTGCAAGACGTCCACATCCTAATTCTCAGGACCCATGAATATGTTAACTGCAGATGGGACTAGGACCATGAGATGAGGAGGCTATCCTGGGTTCTCAGGGTGGGCCCACTGTGATCACGAGGCTCCTTATAAACCACAGGGGAGGCAAGAGTGTTCGTTGTCAGGTTAGAAGATGGGGCTCTGAGGACAGAAGGGGATGCTGGCCGAGGAATGTGCAGCTTCTAGAAACTAGAAAGGGAAAGGAAATGGGATTCCCCTCTAGAGCCTCCCAAAGCTTTATATGAGCCTCGTGAAACCTACTTCAGACTTCTGACCTCCAAAACTGTAAGATAGGAAATCTGTACTGTTCTAAACCACTAAGTTGCGGTACTTTGTTACTACAGCAATAGGATGTTATTACCTGTTCCCCAGTGTAAAGCTGGGGCGATATCCATTTGGAGATAGACAAGCCAAAGAAACCCCCAAAGAGGGCAGCCCCAGTGGCGCAGCGGTTTAGCACCTGCCTTTGGCCCAGGGCGTGATCCTGGAGACCCGGGATCGAGTCCCACATTGGGCTCCCTGCATGGAGCCTGCTTCTCCCTCTGCCTGTGTCTCTGCCTCTCTCTCTGTGACTGTATGAATAAATAAAATCTTAAAAAAAAAAAAGATACCCCCAAAGATGAAGAGAAAAAAGGTGGAGGGGCTGTCTATGGAGCATCTGGGTCCAGCATAAATACCAGCTGTGTAACCACCCGAGTTCTCTGAAGGCTGGACCGTGCCACATGCGCATCCTGTACTATACCCAACACAATGGGAGGAAAACCAGAAAAAGAAACTTTCTCATTCTGTTTGTGGTGTTGGGTCCTGATTTTTATCCCTGCTGTCATTTCTTAGGTCCCAGGAAACTGAGACAAGAGGGTGTGTGTTGGGAGCTGGAAACTTTTTTTCCCTTGAGTAAATGGCAACCACCAATAATGGTCTGCTAGAAACTGAGATCAAGAAACAAAAACCTGCTTGGTTTGTGGCTTTGATTCTTCCACTGGCACCTCTGAAAACCAACCCAAGTATCCAACATTCCAGGTGGACAGCATTTAAGAGAGGGACGGCTATGTATGTCCTGGAAAACTCAACCTATGGGCTGCTCCACTGTCTCTCAGCCCGTGAGGAGCCAAAGTCCAACAGGCAAAGGCCCACCAAAAACACAAGGTGGATGAGTGCCGTTCTCAGGTCCTGTGTGGCTTTTTTTTTTTTAAAGATTTTATTTATTTATTCATGAGAGACAATGAGAGAGAGACAGAGACACAGGCAGAGGGAGAAGCAGGCTTCACACAAGGAGCCCGATGTGGGACTCAATCCCGGATCCCAGGATCATGCCCTGAGCCAAAGGCAGACACTCAACCGCTGAGCTACCCAGGTGTCCCATCCTGTGTGGCTTTTAACTGCTTTCTCTCTCGGACTCCTGCCCAATCCTCTTTCTGGGTTTTCTGTTAGACTCAGCTGAGCCTTTTTGGTATTTCTGTCAACTAGATTTGCGTTGCTTGACCTTGGTCCCTCATTTTTCTTTCTTTTTATTTTATGGAGCAACATAGTATAATATAAAGTAAGTAAAAGATTAGACTGGAGCCAAACCACCTTGACTTCAAACCCTGGCTCCTATCTAACCCTGAGCTGACTGACCTCACCACTCTGTACCTGGTCCCCATCCAGGACATGGGGATATTAAGAGCACTTACTTCATAAGGGTTGCTTATGAGGATCATTTAATATTTACAAAGCATTTACAGAAATGCTTAGCACATGTTTGGTAAATATAATAAAAATTGCGATTTCAGCCTGTGAGGAATAGAATATTTCCAAGTATTGGGATGGAAATAGAGATTAAAGATTGAATCCTATGAACTAAAAAAAAAAAATCCCTTCCCAGCCTGAGTTCCTGCACTTCTGTGAGGATGACTCCCACATCTGGAAACTAGTTCCTATGTAACAATAGCCAAATACTTAAAAGTTTAAGCCAAGAAGTTATGATGAAATATTTTTATTCGTACTACAGATGCTAATCAGAAATTCTACAATGGAAGTTCTATGTTTTTAAAGACATGGGTTAGGGAAAGGATGAGATCAATAGCTATAAAATACTATTAACTAATGTAGAAACGACGAGTTTGTGAGCAAAAAATGATCTTTATTATTATTTGAGGAGTGAAATGTCAGGAATCCTGATGTCAGGTTTGAGCCCCACTAGTAACTAGGGAAGTTTTAACATCCCTCTCTTTGCCTGTTTCTCTTCCATAAAATAATTGCAGCAGGTTTCTGTACGCTTTGAAAAAAAATCAAAGTAAAATAAAAATGCTTCAGCTGAAGCAACAGTGAGATAGAGTTGACAGAAGAGTTTACGTCTTAGAGAACAGAACAAGAAGTCCAGAAGTGGATTCCCTGATGTTAGAATTAAATGAATGGCAGCACACGTGGTACAAAGCATGGACTCTGCATTTCCCAGGACCTGAATGTTGGCACAATAACTTTGATGAATTTTTGGATTAAATAGCTGATACCACATAGCAGCAAAGAATGTTAGCTTTACTTCCATTTGTATAAATGAGAAATTTAAGGAACTTGTCAAAATATTACCTGGTAAGTGTGTCTGGCAGGCTTGAGGGACTTTGTAAACTATAACATGCAGCGCCACCTAGCGGACGGGGCCAATGTCTCCGTCGTGGGGGCGTGTGGTGTCCTGCTAATTTAGCTTTTGTCAGGATACAATTTTAAGAGGCTATGAAATCACCTGTTTTCCATGTAGAACTAACTGTTGATTTACTCTCCCTCTCCACCTTGTAAACAGTGGGGATCACCAGTCTTTCTGCTACAGGATCCCCTCTGGGTAGGGCACAGCACCACCTGTTCTAAGGCCATGATCAAAGAATTATGAATGGGACACTAAGATGGCCTCTACGCCCTGTCTCCAAGGAAGGTGGTGAGCCCAGGGGGTGCTCTATCAGACTCTGTAGGGTGCCCCATGTAGGACTCTCAGTGACATTCATGTTTCAGCTGTCTACTTCTCATCTCAACCTGTGGTTGTTTTTTTGTTTTTTAATGGTTGGCCATAACTGCCTAGAGTATGAAGTTAGAGAATAATCTATCAGTCATTTCCTCACGGCTGGTAGTGCGATCTACAGAAGGCAGGCCAACCTAAGAAACACTTTGTACAAAGTGTATTTTTGCCCTTAACACACAAACCTGTCATTTATATCGTCAAAACACACATACACATGCGTACGCACTCACACACATACACACACACATTAGCTAGCCATGGTATTTTAGTTTCCAACCTTAATACATTTTTTTCCATGTAGTCATCCAAAACTTCATAGCTATTACCCATTGATCTCATAGTTGGACACCTTTGTTGGGGAATAAAAAAGATGGATTCAAGGTCAGAACCTACAAGTTTTCCCAGATTTGCTTTGTCAGCAAGTCTTTCAGGAGGTGACAAATGGCAGCCTGTGCTTGTTAGGAGTCCATGCTCCACTTGGGCTGGCTCAATGTTTCTGCATGGAGATTCACAGGTATCTGGATGCTTCAGTGCAAGTGTCCAGAGAAGAGCACATAGCCTGACTGCCCATTTCCCCCACTTCCTTCTACATGTCTGCATTGTCCTTTCTCCCCTCCAATCTGCTTGGAGAGATATTTCTCCTTTCTTTTCTTACCTGTAGACCCTAGGCCAGATGAAGAGATGATTTCCTTTGAATTTTTCTGTGACAAAGCCTTATCTGCAAAGGTTTTTCAAACTGAGTAAGACAGAGACAGTTCAAGGGCAGAAATAAATACACCTGGCTTTCACCAGTCCACGACTCCCCCAAATCACCTATTCTTTCCTCTTTTAATTTAGAGCTTAGCCTCTGCTGGGGTATCATCTCTACACTGACAATAGGATCCAGGAGGGAAAGTGAAGGAGACGTGGCCCTGACTTCCTTAAGCTCTCAAAGTTCCACAAAGCTCAGTGTGTATTCTTTTTAGTCTGAGACAGATCCCAGAGCCTGCCACACCTCGGTGTGCATGCTGGTTGTTATATGACGCCTGGGCAAGTTAGCTCAACTCTTTAAGCCTTAATTTTTTCTGCTTTAAAACCAGATGATAACAAATATATTGTAAAATTTAAATACATTGAATTACAAGGGAACTTGTATACTACTGGCACATAGCTCAGCACATGCTCAAAGTTTTCTTTCCAACTTGTTTTCTGGTTCTTAATTTTAAGCCAGAAGATCCTTCTTCATTTAGTTCTAGGGAGTCAGGAGGAAACTTCCAAAGTGGAACCATCCTAGAGCCCCTCCATTTAATTATAATTTTGGTTGATGTGGGATCTGAGACCGGTATAAAATTATATCTAATCCTAGGAATGTACGTATATTCCTTACCAGCTTTGGAGAAAAAGCTACAAAGATAAAAAGAAATGATAATAACCCAAAATGGATCCTATGACAATTTAAAAAGGCACTTGAAAGCCAGCAAATGCTAAAAGAGAAAGAGTCCGGAGATTTATAGCAGCAAGACAAGCAACCAACATTTCCATATCTTCTTCTAATACCCAAGCAACTCTCAAATAGAGAATATAGATTGAGAAAGCTGTGGCCAAGACTCTGAAGTGAAAGTCGGTCCTCTGATTGTTTATTGCTTTACTAGAGCAGAGGGAAGTGACACCCATTGCCTGTACAGATTCTGTGGCACCATATGCAAACTGGTCAACAACCAGTACCTGGGTAACTCTTCCAACTCATCCCATTAAAATAATCTTTTGAACTTTGAGTGCCTTTCCTTCCCAAATGATCCCACCCTTATAACAAAGAATCTTGTGTATTCTCAAAAGGACAAGAGTCTTCAGTCTACTGGACAGAAGAAACCAAAGTGTTCCTTTTCCCAAAATCCATTTACTGTAGTCTTGATTGAAAATCTACTGGAAGCAGGTCACTGTTACCATTACCTTTGCAAAACGGATCGAAAACTTGAGGAACAGGTGCTAAGACCACACTATCCCTCTGAAGATGGTGAGAATCATCTCGGCAGGGCCAATTTTGCAACCCCATTTCTGGAAGCCAGGACTCAAGGGATTTGTCTTAGTCATGAATGGATATTTCTCCGATCTTAAGGCATGAAGGCTGTCAAAATACGGCTCCGAAGAGTACCTTTCTGCTCATCAGTGACCTCAGAAGTGAAGGACAGAATGGTTTGGTCTTCCTGAGTAGTGCTCAGTAGGACCGCAGCGGTTTGGCATAGATTGGCTCCAGGATATGATGAATGAGAACCAAAAACAGGCCTCCAAGGAAGACAGCAGTGAGGAAAGCCAGCAGGACATAACGGCCAATGAAAAAGGAATCCACAATCTGTAGAAAGAAACATCAAAAATGAAATTACTATCACTTCAGCACCCTGCTTGTGCTCATCTGAAATCTTTGATGAGTGGGCCCAAAGTCCATTTCTATTTGTGACTTCCAGTAACGTCCTGCTCTGAATCTCCTCTGTAAATGACTAAGAAAGAACCTTAACACCCTGAGCCGGAAATACGAGATAAAGATAAGATTAATGAAGTACAGGAAAAAAAATGGCTCAATTTAGAAGGAGGCTCATAAACACTGCAAAGACCTTGGATGAGCTCTTTTATGTTCTGAAATCAGTTATCTGAAAGAGTTCATGAGAAACTTGCTTGGTCTTAGAAAAGCTCATTTTTGTTGTTAACTTTTCTATTATGGATATTTTACTTTTTAAAAATATTTTATTTAATTTTTTTTTTAATTTTTATTTATTTATGATAGTCACAGAGAGATAGAGAGAGAGGCAGAGACATAGGCAGAGGGAGAAGCAGGCTCCATGCACCGGGAGCCCGACGTGGGATTCGATCCCGGGTCTCCAGGATCGCGCCCTGGGCCAAAGGCAGGCGCCAAACCGCTGCGCCACCCAGGGATCCCAATTTTTTTTTAATTTTTTTTTTTAATTTTTATTTATTTAAAAAATATTTTATTTATTTATTCATGAGAGACACACAGAGAGAGGCAGAGACATCACCAGAGGGAGAAGTAGGCTCCCTGCGGGGAGCCCGATGCAGGACTCAATCCTGGGACCTCAGGATCATGCCCTGAGCTAAAGGCAGATGCTCAACCACTGAGCCACCCAGACGTCCCTATTATGGAGAATTTTAAACATATAAAAATATAACAGCATAATAACCCCCATATATGCAAGATCAAGCCCCCAAATCATCAACCCATTCATTGCTGATTCAGGAGAGGTCATTTTCAAAATGGAAAAGTGATTCTTTAAAACTTTCATCAGAAGGGTCCTGAACCCTGACATTCATAATCCAGTGCTCTAAGGCTTAGGTTAAATGACCATTTGACTGAGGCACTGAAATGTTGAAAGGATAGATAACGTGCCCCAAATCATACAGTTGGGTGCCTGCACTCATACTTGAGGCTCCAATGCTGTTGGTCTTTGCGGACAAAACCTATACTTAGAGTTGGCTCTGCCCACCTGCCTACTGTCCGCTGCCAGAGCTCTACTCTTCCCAGATCCAATGAGTGGTGCTTAAACCAGGGCAGGAAAAAGCAATTTAATCTATGAACCTAATGGAACTGGAACCAAGTGACAGGGTGACTTCACAGCTTCCAAAAGGGAAGGGACTCTAAAATACCTGAAAGGCAGTTATGGTAGACAGAACAACGGCCCCCAAATGCCCACATCCTAATCTCCAGAAATAGTGAATACATTAGATTACATGGCAAAAGAGAAATAGGGTTGTAAATGGAATTAAGGTTGCTAATTGGCTGACTTTAAAATAGGCAGATTAGCCTGGATTATCCAATCCAGGTGGGCCCAGCATAATCACAAGGGTCCTTACACATGGCAGAGGGAGGTGGAAGAAAAGGTCAAAGAAAGAGATGTACAGATGCAGGTAGAGTCTGCGAGATGTTTGCTGGCTCTGAAGATGGAGCAAGGGAGCCACTAGCCAAGGGCTGCCTCTAGAAGCTGGGAAAACAAACAAATTCTTCCCCAGAACCTCTAGGAAGGCATTCAGCCCTGCCAACCCCTGACTTTAGCCCGGTGAGACTGCATTTGGACTTCTAACATACAGAACTGTGAGATAAGACGTCTGTGTTGTAAGCCATAGAGCGGTGGTGATTTGTTACAGCAGCAACAGGAAGCTAATACAGTGGCGATGCCCAGACTACCTGTCAAGTCCTAGCACTGCTCTGATCGCTGAGATCCAAAGATACCAAGAAGGAAAGGGCTGCTCCAGAGATTACCCCAACAGCCAACTTACAACAAAGGTCAGTTTGATAAAACAGCTTTAACATAACTTTGACCTTGGCTCCTGTACCGAACAAGTCTCTCGCGGGCTACATGTTTGCTCGTTTGACACGTTTCACTTTTTAATTAGCCAATTAGCAGGCCTTGGGTGCAGAAGGCCCAGGTCATGTATTATTGATACAGTATTGAGCCAGGCTGCTGCAGGGGCCAGTTCTCAAAGCCTGAAAATGAAAACACCAGTTCTGCTGGTCATGCTGACAGACATATTTTGCTCAAACATCCTTCTCTCCTGGGTCTGTAACTCCTATGACGGAGGAGAGAGGGATTGAATTCAAAACAGTATTTTTGGTTCTGCGCCCTTTTTCTAATATTCATGTCCATAACGGCCCAGAAATATGGCCCTTCATACTCTCTCCCTCTCAGGGAAACAGAGGCGGGAGTCTCTTTCTGGGTCCCACACTTGGTACTTGCACCTTGACAGAGCAGTTTTCAAATCTTGAGAAAAACACCCGCTATGTGTGGAAATGATTCCTTAAATCTGTGTGGTATTATGTGCCATGGACTTTTCAGAACAAATGTCCTCTCTTTTGCCACTATCAGTCCTAGATAGGGTTAGAAACGTGCGCCAATTTTAGTTCAGAACTTGGATAATTTTGTGTACTGTGGTCTAGTGTCAACAACTCACCCACAAACCCCCCAGTTTCTGTCGAGTCCCCAACAATGAAGATTTTGCAGACAGACCTCAGTTTGAATCCTTGTTCTGCCTCTTCCCATATATGTATGACCTTGGGCAAGTTACTTTAGCCTCTTAGAGCCTCAGTGTCCTTACCTATAAAATGGGAATAGCACTATTTCATACTAGTTAGAGTTGTCTTAAGGTTTAAGTGAGATATGCTGAGATATGTAAACAAGGTGCCTAGCACACAACGTCACACACAGTAATCCCTTAAAAAGTGTTAGATGAGGCGCCTGGGTGGCTCAGTCGGTGGAGCGTCCTCTTGATTTCAGCCCAGGTCATGATCTCAGGATCCTGGGATTGAGCGCTGTGTTGGGCTTTGCATTCAGCCAGGAACCTGCTTAAGGTTCTCTCTCTGCCTCTCCCCCTGTCTCCCTCTCTTAAAAAAAGAAAAAACGTGAGCTAATGTCATCATTATTACTTTAAAAATGAAAATGGGAGGTTGAGAGGAAAGAAGCTGCTAGAATGGGTGATGGGAAATAAGTGAATACCATTATCAAGATCTTAGGGTAAAGCCAGAGCCCCAGTCAGGAATGAAGTAGATGGGTAGGGTCTCCAGAAGGACTGTGAGTGAAGTGGTAACAATCCCTCTAGAGAGGTGGGTGCTGGAGGATGGGGTTCCAGGAATGAGTGGCAGCCCAAACCCCCAGACAGCCATTGGTACTGAATTCAGCTGTCTCTACAACTTCTGCTTTTCACAGAAATGCTCTTTCCCCACCAATCTTCTTTATGGAGAGTACTCTCTTGAAACATGCGTGGAGTAATTGAAACACACGGGAATGGATAAGCTTGCTGCTCAGCACCCTGAGGGCGTCGTATGCTTTGGCAGGGATCTAGGTTTCTGAGCCTCGACTACCAGGATGGGGACACTTGTATTTCAGGGCCAGGTGCTGCTCCTGTTCCTAAGTCATTTCCTCTTCTCCAGCCCTACTGTGTCAGGTGGTTTTTGGACGCACTGCTCATTCAGCTTGATGCTCAGTGGGGACGCAGTCGAATCAGGCATCTGACTGCCCTGTGGTGTTGCATTTGGGAATCAGTGTGAGAGTCTCATCCTGGGTGAAAGGACTGGGCAATGTAAAACTTCCCCTGGGCTTTCCCCACCCGTGTGTTAACTTTATGCTTCCTATACATTTCAGCTGAACTGACGACCTGAGACCTGACATAGGGGAGCACCTTGGAGCAGGATAGCGGTCTAGACCAAGAGAGAGAAGAGTTACGACTCAGGAGGCAAAATTAAGCCAATGGTTTTACCTTCATTTCAACCTCTGAGGCTGGAACTTCGCTGGCTCGGGGGAAGAGCAGCAGAACTGATGTGATGATCAGAGCGCCGAGGAACACAAAAATGATAGAGAACCTGGGGTCAAAAGACAGAAAGTCACGAGCCTGGTTTACAGATTCCTCTCTAATCAGTTAGGTCTGGACTGGCTCTTCCCTGGAGCCAATATTCTAAGTTCTAGTCTTTTAACAAGGCACAGAGCCCTGCCCACCCTGTCCAGTGAATTAGAAATACTTTCCCCTTCTTCCTAGATGGGTCCCCAACTGGATGCCTTCCTGTTGATTCCTGGTGATTCGAGATTCCTAAGAATGGGAATTAGTACTTTTTATTTTGCCTCTGTGCATTCATGATCATGAAAAATCAGAGCAGCCCTTCCCTCTTCTCAACTTCTCTGTTTGTCTTTAGACTGGAATACTCTGGTAGATCACGTAGCTCGCTTCTTTGTGTGGACACTGTCTGGCCAGAGCGCGACTCTGCAGTATGCTCAGGGTCAGTGTTCTGAGGCCAGTCCCCAAGAGAGAGCCAAGCCATCAGCACTTCTGCTGTGTCCCCAGGCCCAGGTTAGGGCCTTAGGGACAGATGGAGCATGTGCTCTCTTAAGTCTGAACAATTAAGAAAGACACACACATATACCTCCGAGAAATTCAGCAGGCAGAGAATGCGGATTTCCTTTTTGTCTCTCCCATATCCTCCAGTGAGAGCTGGAAAATATACCACTTCCCTTCTCCTCTCACCTCCGCTTCAGAGCATAAATAACACCGTCAGTGCTTATGATAACAGGTTAAAATGCAACTCATTCAAACTGCCAGTAATTACAAAAATGATCTTCTGGATTCTAAATGTTTAATGAGCATCAGCGATTTCGCTTCTAATTGCTTTTACCTTGGACTCCCAGCTGGAGAGAATGCCTTACCTGGCTATCCCCGAGGCTCTGGATAACAGCACACACAGCAGCAGCACCAGCACCCAGAGCAGGGCTAAGATGAACACGCCGGCCCCCACCCCGAGCACGGTGCCAGCCATCTGCGGGGGAAACGAAGCATGAGCACCGTGCCCCACTCGGCCCTGGAGCCACCCGGGCACCACGTGCCATGCGCCACCCTCCCTGCACTGGTGCTACCTATCTTCAGCCCTCTCCTGGCTTGTGCGAGGGCACTCAGGCGCAAATCCAAATACAGAATGTCCGAATTCAGTATGATGAACTTTTTTTTTTTTAAAGATTTTATCCATTTATTCATGAGAGACACAGGGAGAGAGAGGCAGAGACACAGGAAGAGGGAGAAGCAGGCTCCATGCAGGGAGCCCGATGTGGGAGTCGATACCGGGTCTGCAGGATCACACCCCAGGCAGAAGGCAGACGCCTAACCACGGAGCCACCCAGGCGTCCCAGTCTGATGAACTTCTGATGAGGATTATCAGAATACAGGTCTTTGGGAAAATTCAATCTCTTAATAGGAATTAGAAATTTAAAACGCCAAGCCTTTGTTTTAGGTGAGGATGGAGAGGTTGCTTTCTGCTCTGTGTGGCTCACTTCAGATCTAGTATCTGAATTCTGGTTTGGCTTCTCTAATGCAGCAGCAAGCTGAATGCTCTCCTGCTATAAACACTACCAGCTGGGGGCGGGAGGGGGCTGTGAAGGTACCAGGGCCCAAGCACAGGGAGCCCATGTGGAGGCTGAAGCTCTCAGGTGTGCTAAGTCTGAGTCTGAGGTGTGAGCTTTAACTCCCCAGACAATCACAGGACAGATATGTCCCACTCTACTGTTGAGTTTTTCTTCATGAAAAGGAAGCAAACCCCTAAATGCTTGAAGAAGATGAGAACGATGAAGAAGAAAAAAGGAGCCATCACTGTATTTACAAACATATTTCATTTACTCATGCAACAGGCTTCTGAGGTAGGTCTTCTTACAGTTGGGCTACAGAAGACATAACTGAGCTGTAATGTGAAGGGATATGTATTAGCAAACTGCTGGCTTATGATAGAATGGTGTCCTCTCACAGTTCTGGAGGCCAGAAGTCTGAAATCAAAGGTGCCAGCCAGGCTGAGCTTCCTCCAAAGGCTCTAGGGGAGAATGCTTCCTGGATTCTTCTAGAGTCTGGAGTGCCGGGCATTGCTTGGCTTGTGGCTGCATGGCTCCATCTTCCCATGGCCTTCTCCTTTGTGTCCCTGTCTCTTCCTCTTCTGTCTCTTATGAGGACAATTGTGGTGCATTTAGGATCCACCCAAAGAATCTGGTTTGATCTCTTCTCAAGATCCTCAATTATGCCTTGCAAAGACCCTTCTTCCACATAAGGTCACATCCACAGGTTCTGGGGATTAGGATGTGGGCACAATCTTTGCGACCCACTCCAATGATTCTAGAGCAGTCCCTCCCCTTGATTTTCCCCTTCAGTATCAGAGACAAATCTCAAGCAAATAAATTCCTCCTCAGTCAATGGTTTTCTTTACCCTGATGGCTTAAATACCACAAAAATTATCATCTATGAGAAGCTCTGTTATAAAGCCCTTGGAAAGATCGGAAAGGAAGCCCTAGGAATAAACTGACAAACAAATATTTATTCGATCAACATCTATTATGTGCCACAAGGGAGTCACAAGGGTCAGAAGGGTAAACTAGATGTATCTTCTGACAGAAGCTGCAGGCCCACTGGAGAACGCTGTCATGGGAACAATTATCCACACCACACTCTGATAAGGAGACAAAGTACAGTGGGAACTGAGGTAGTGCGAAGGGAGAAGGCTTCACCAAGGTGACCTCGCACAGGCCCATTTGGGAAAGAATCAGTGTGGCAGGATGACAGGCAGGGGCGGGATGAGCTGAGAGAGGAGTGGTGGCAGATGAGGCTGGGCTCTCACTTGCCTCTCTCACCTAACTTGGGTGCATCCCTCCCTCTTAGAGCACACGGTGTCACCTCAGTAACCCTAAACTGTCAAGTGTTTCCCACTTCTGGGTCCTTGTATTTGCTGTTTCCACTGCCTGGATTTAACCCCCAACCCCCAATGAACCTTCCACTATTTACAGGGCTGGCTTCTCATCTGTCTGATCTCAGCCTTAAATGTAACCTTCTCAGAAAGGTTTTCCCTCATGGCTCTTGCTAAACTAACACCTCGAACAATTACTCTCCATCACTCCTTATTTCCTTCAGGATACATTTCATAAACTGTGGTGTCCATTTTTACTTACTATTTACAGGTTTACTTTCTATGTCTCCAACCAGTATAGTAAAGTCCACTAGGACAGAGACTTTAAATCTTGCTCACCACAGTATCCCCAGTTCTTACCACAGATTTTATAAGCAAGAAATATTTGTTGGATGAATAAATGAAGCAGTGCTAACAAGTCCACAGAAATCAAGTGAAGGTGTGATAGGATAATTTTTAGCTTTAGAAAGATGACTGTAACTTCTGGTCAATACACTGGACAGACCTACCAAGGGAAGTACCTCATACAACAGTGAACACTTGCTTAATAAAACTGAGCAAAAGGAATTCAATACATGGTGGAGCTCGGAAGCAATAAAGGAAAATCCTGAAGCTATAAATGAAAGCGTAATTCAAAATCTGAGTGGTAAGCAGGAGCTGAGCTTTGCAGGGATACCAAAACCAGCTGCAGACTCTGGAGCAGCCCCCTCTTGGACGGGTGAAGTATCAGACCCACAATACAGAGAACTGGAACTGAGAACAAGGCATAAAGATAAGCCCTGAAAGGACTCATCTGTGTTTGAAATAGGGATGAAAACATTTGCTGCTGACTTTGTTGGAGGAGAGCGGGCAAGTACCTCAGGCCATGAGTGAAAAAAGAATAAACCAAGAGAAATGTGAATCCCAACCCAACACCACATGTGGATGTGGGGTCAAATCATACTATCAAAGTGGTATGGGAATCTCGAGAAGTAAGATTAACATAAAACCAGTCTAAAAGTGAGAAACCCATAAATGCCCAGCAGTGATAACTGAAACCACTCTGTAAGGATGCCACACAATCGGCACACAAGGCTCCTAGTAGAGTGGGTATAAAATAAAGATGTTTTCAGATGTACAAAGACTGAAATGGAGTTCACATATGCTTGGGCAAGAATGAAAATGAACCAAGAAAGAAGGCATGGATGTGAGGAGGAATGGTAAGAAAAATACTGGGAAATACTGATAGTAAAGATTTCTGTAATGATAAGGACAAATTGTTTGAGGAGTTAAAAACAAGGAAGAACAATAGCAACATATTTATGGATATGTCTCTTCAGGCAAGGGAACCAAAGCAAAAATAAACTATTGAGACTACACCAAAATAAAAAGCTTTTACACAACAAAGGAAACCATCAATAACACAAGGCAACCCAGTGAATGAGAGAAGATATTTGCAAATAATATAGCCCATAAGGGGTTAATACCCAAAACACATAAAGAAATTCTACAATTGGACACCAAAAAACCCCCAAAACCAAAAAACCCCCAACAACAATCTGATGAAAAAATGGGCAGAGGACCTGAATAAACATTTTTCCAAAGAAGGCATACAGATGGCCAACAGACACTTGAAAAGATACTCAACATCACTCATCATCAGGGAAATGCAAATCAAAACCACAATGAGATATTACATTATACGAATCAGAATGGCTAAATAAGAAAAAGAAATTACAAGTGTTAGTGAGGATATAAAGAAAAAGGAACCCTCATACACTATTGGTGTAACATAAATTGGTACAACCACTTGGAAAACAGTATGGAGGTTCTTCAAAAAATTAATGATAGAAATACCATATGATTCAGTAATTCCACTCCTGAGAATTTACCTAAAGAAAATGGAAACACTAATTTGAAAAGATATGCAGCCCTATGTTTATTGCAGCATTATTTACACTAGCCAAGATATAGAAGCAACGTAAGAGTGCGTCAATAGAAGAATGGATAAAGAAAATCTGGTATGTACACACACGTACACACATGAGCCCAAACCAAGAGTTGGACGCTCAACTGACTGAGCCACTCAGGTGCCAGCAAAGGTATTTTTTTTTTTAAAGTAGAGAAATAAACTACATTCCTGGATGGGATGGTTCGATATTAAAAGATCTCAGTATCAATTCAATGCAATTCTAACCAAAATCTCAAAATAAATTTTTATGGAACTCATGGAACTTGAAAACAGATCCTAAATTCATATGGAAGAGCAAAAGCCCAAGAATAGCGAAAACAATTTTGAGAACTAGGATGGAGACTTGCCTTTCTTGTTACCAACTGCCGCAAGACACATTATAAAACCAAGGTAATTAAAACAGTGTGATATGGCATAAAGACACATGGATCAGTGGGATAAAATAGAGAACCCAGAAACAGATCCATGCATTTACGAGAACTTTGTATAGGACGGAGTTGGTTCTGATTCAGCAGGTAAAGGATTTCGTAGATGGTGTTGGGACAAATGATCATCCAATCAGAAAATAGTAATACTCGACCTCTACTTTATGTCATATACAAGCCAATTTTATATGGAAAGTAATTCATAATAAAACAGCATATGTTTAAATATACAAATGTTCAGGCTGACTACACTAGAATACATAATGAAGTACAGCAGTCAGATGCTTGCACCTAAACTTAGAATCACCATGAACGCAAAAGCTACAAATGCAGGCTCATGCAGGTGTGTTGTATGGCAACTCAAATACCACGAGCTGGGCTGCCTTCAGTTATGTGATTTTCTCAAGTGATGAACAACTCTTGTTAAAGTTCCAAAACACAAGTAAGTATAATTTTCCCTTGATTTACATTTGAGTTGCATTCCTGGAAATTTTACTATATCAAACTATGCCAAAAAAATACATTATGTTTATATGAAAAATGGAGTTAGGTTCTAGGCTCAGATTACAAATAAGTATCCTGTGGGACACTTGAAAATTGTACAGGATGCAGGACAATTCTTCACTGCAGAACCTCTAGCATCCGCAGCCCTGCTCTGAAAATCCCAGTAGTGCCTTCAAATCACAGTAATAACCAAATGTGCTCTCACAAATTCCAAAATGACCAACAGGGCAGTACCATCCCCTTGGAGAACCACTGTTCTAGAAAAACTCTTACATAAAGAGACATCTGTAAGGATGTTCACTGCAGTTTTTTTTCATAATAGCAAAACATCTGAAAAAACCTAAGTGTCCATGAATAAGGGAATGGATACAGTATTATATACTTGTAATGAACACTTCAAATGAATGAATTTGGTTACCTGTATTGATATGAATGCTATCTCAGAGACAATGTTGAGTGATAAAGGCGAATTATAAATTGAAGCCCACAGTATGATACTACTTGTGTTTTTAATATTAGAGAAGTAATATATAGGGGTGCTTGGGTGGCACAGTTGGTTAAGTTTTCAACTCTTGTTTTCAGCTCAGGTCATGATCTCAGGGTCAGGAGGTGAACTTCTTAAGGCTCAGCCTCAGCGTGGAGTTGGCTTCAGTTTCTCTTTCCTCTCCCTCTGCCCACCCCGTGCCCCACCACCCCACACACTCTCAGTCTCTCTCTCTCTAAAATAAGTAAGCAGATCTTTAAAAAGTAATATATATCATTTATGATGTACATGTATACTGTACAAATATAAATACATGGGCACAAATGATGTACAACAGTCTCAAGAGTGTTTGCCTATGGGGAGGGAAGAAGGCAAATGGGGCCAGAAAAGAGAACAAGAGGGATCTGAAATAAATCTGTAATGTTTTATGTAAAAGAAAAAAACTTAAGCAGATGTACCAAACTGTTAATGTTTCTTAATCTCGTTAGTAGGGCATAGGTATCTGTTATACTACCCAGTGTAATATTCTCTATTTATGAAATTCTTCAGGGAACTCTTAATTTTTAAAGAGGTAGCTGGTGGCTCAGTGCATATGAATTAAGATCAGAGACCAGACTGGTGACCAGTAGGGGACTTTCTGGATAAGGGATGTTGAGGGTCTAGACTCCTGTAGCTGTGGAAATGGAAAGGAGTCAAGGGAAAAGGTGTTAGAGATGACTCAGGTTTCCTGCTTCATTGACTGAGCTGATGGTACTACCCTAACAAGATAACTAGTTAATTGCTGCTGTTTTGTAAAAATTACTTGTAAAACTTGGACCAACTCTAACGCCTAGAATACTGGGCAAGTGGTAACTGCAGTTGGTACCATCAGAAACAAGCCCTTCAATCCCCATGAAAGTTTAAAGGTTCATGAGCCATTGGGGTCCATATATGGCATGGCTTTAAAGTAATGAGATAAATATCCCCAACCTCTTATAAGAATGCGGTTCATCACTTTATAACCAAACTGTACATTTTCTGACTAAGCATGGACAGGAAAGCCTAGATATAGTATAGAGCACTATTATGGGATAGAAGTGAACATCCAGTCATCTTATTTTGTTTATTCAGTGTGGGGATACTTGTGATTGTTTCCCATATTGGAATAGCTTAATTATTGAGTAAAATACAATTAAAAAATTAAAACAATGGTGTTTTGGATTCATGTCCAGGGTTTTTTTTTTTTTTAAGATTTTATTTATTTATTCATGAGAGACAGAGAGAGAGGCAGAGGGAGAAGCAGGCTCCCTGCAGGGAGCCAGATTCAGGAATCGATCCCAAGACCCCAACATCATGCCTGAGCCGAAGGCAGACGCTCAACCATTGAGCCATTCGGGCACCCCCATGTCCTCGGCTTTTTTAAGCCTTCTTTGAGAACAGATGGTTTAGCCAACCTGGTTTCCAGCATAAGTCCATTTACTTGGGATGCCTGGGTGGCTCATCAGTTGAGCATCTGCCTTCAGCCCAGGATGTGATCCTGGGGTCCTGGGATCGAGTCCCACATCGGGCTCCCTGCATGGAGCCTGCTTCTCCCTCTGCCTGTGTCTCTGCCTCATTCTCTCTCTGTGTGTCTCCAATCAATCAATAAATAAAATCTTAAAAAAAAAAAAAAAAAGAAAAGAAATACTGAGTAATTACAGAGATTCCCAGAACATTAAAAAAAAAAAAAAAAAAAAAGAATTTGAAAACCCTGTTTAGTAGCCGACAACCAGAGCAACAACAGGTCCAATGTCCCCACTCTGTGCTCATGCTGTGAAGTCTTTCTGGGGAAAGAGATTGTCCAAAACTTTCAGAGGCCTGTGCAGTGCACTGCTCATTCATGCATTGTTGGTTCTTCATACCCTTTCTCGCAGCTTTCAGATAAAACTGACAGACAGGCATACATGGAGGTGCCTGACCCCTGCACCCCCAGCCTAACAGACCTAATACACCGCTGGCCCTGGCTGTGGATCCCGTGTGAGAATACCGATGGCCATCCAAGGATAACTTACTGTCCAGCACAAACGTGCATTCCACGGAGGTTAAGTTGGGCCTAGTGCCCTGTGGGAGGTAGATTATCTCACCCATTCCCGCACTTTCACAAGCTCCAGCCCAGGAAGGCAGCAGAAAACGGGGATACCAGGAGTCACTGGCCTTTCTTGAGGATTCACTTTCCTTTATAGCTGTTCCAAACATTCAAATATAATGGGGTGAGCGGGGAGGAGGGGGGGCATCACATTTATTTTTCTACATTATTTATTATTTTTCTACATTCAATCCGATTTGAATTTTAATGTATTAGGATAATGCTTCTACCTTTGTTAATGAAGTAAAATGCAAGGCTGGGGAGGATAAAAAACCCATCGCGGCGCTACCTAAATGCCATCGATGTGGCATCATCTCTTAGGGCACTCTGAGAAAACGGGGACCGGGGGTCGAGGCCGGGGCTCCCAGTTCCCCCCCGGGGCGGTGTGCAGACCGCACCGGCGGCTCGCGGGGCAGCGGCACCCCCGGACCTGGGGCCTGCGGGTCTGGCGTCGCCCCAGGTCTCCTCTTCAGGATGTGCGCCCGGCTACCTCCCAGCAGGCGGACAGACGAATGTATCTGAATCACGCACCGACATTTCGCTTTCTCAGCAGCACGAGGAAGCGAGCATCCCTGCTTCCCCCGCCCCGGGCCTTGGGTCCAGATCGCCGGCGAGCCGTGCGCCCACGCCCTCCTGCAGCCTCCTCCACCCCAGCCTCCCCCATGCTGCCTCCGCAGCCGCCCCCACTTTCCTCGCCTCCCCCTCACCTGGCTCTCCCGCTCCCACCAGGTGTCCTACTCACACCTCAAGGTCCGGCCGGGTCCAGCCCACAGGGGCTTCGGTCTCCTTCCGACGAATCACAAGTGGGCTTTCATCCAGGCGCTTCCAGATTCGCTAATCAGCGCCGCTCTTTCAACACCCAGCTTCCTTCGTATTTGCTTACAGCTGCAGCGCCTCCGGGCAACGCCGAGCGTGGTGGGTGGGCACGTCGCTCTCCGTTGCTCCCTCCGATTGGTCGATGCTGGTGTCAATCACACCGTCTCTTAGGTAACCCGCAGAACCATTGGTCAGTCTGGCGCGGGGGCGGGTTGTTAGGCGGGAGGGAGTCTGTTCTCCCGGCCTCCCTCGCTGTTACTATGGAGACGGTACAGCCGGGTGATAGAGCCCGGGAAGGCAACCTCTTCCCCTCACCTCGAAGCCTGGAGATTTGTACCGTAGTCTGGACGTTAATGTCTGCTTCGGAGTCTGATGGGCGTCTCTGTTCCCGATCCGGTGGTTTGGGTGGGCGGCGGGACTCTGGGGGCAAGTCCCATTAGGCCTCGGAGAGGTGGGGTCAGGCCCAGTCATTAAGGGTCCCTAACCCCTCACCCCACCCCACCCCCCACCCCGGAAGGAGCCGAGGCCGAAGCACAAGTTGCAACAGCATCATATTTTCATTTATCCTTACCTGGCCTTATTTTATTTGGAGTTATTCTTCGGTTAGCTTTAGGAAGTGGACCATGGCCAGGATAATTCTGCTCAAGGGCCGGACCGAGGAAGCGAGGCCAGGGTCCATCGGGTAAATCTGCAGCCACACCTCCAGGCAGCTGGAAGTGGTCCATGCTTTTAGGAGACTGCTCTTATCCAACCGCAAACTAAAACTCGCCACGATCTAGTTCCGAAGCTATGTAGGGCTGGTTAGTCCAAAACATCCATAAATCAGGCCAAGCAATGGAAATAGGACCGAGGATGCATGCTCCACTGCTGAATCAGGAAGGGAAAAGAGACCACAATCAAAACCAAAACAATACCAAATTTGAGAACTGCAGTGCTTGAACCTTTGACCTCAGACAACTTTCAGAAATGTCATGAAGCAAACTATTCAGTCCTGGGACGCTGAATCTCTGATTTAGGGAATTCAGCTCCTCCTGCATCATAGCTTTGTGAGTAAAATAGAAGAAGATGACTGAATTCCATTGAATGTAAGTCTTAAATTTACTCTGCTTTCAAGGTTTCATTTGCAGTCATTTGTCTTAGCCCACTATTTCTCATGTGTTCAACAACTGAACCACTTGGCCCAGGGAGGAGCTCTGAGGTTAAGAAAGCCATTATTTTGATTAATTGATTTCCTTGGAATTGAGTGTTAAAGTGTAGCAAAGCACTGGTAGGGACTATGAAGACACAAAAAAATATGTGGCCCCTGCCCTCCTTAATAGGCTGTGGTTTGTTCCTGCCAACAGCATATGAAACAATTAGGAAACACTTTAAGGCAGGATATAACATGAGCCAAACTTAATTGCCCCAGTAATAATCATACTTCATATTTACAGAGCGTTTTGTAGTTTTCAGAGCACTTCTTCACTTGCATTATTTGGGGGAAATAGAGTTTTGGCTGGAGTTAGCAGGGGTCCTCGTGGTATAACTAGGACTAATGCGGGGCCCTGGCATAGAGGGAGGAGTGGAAAAGATGGAACAGAGATGGAAGGGAATCCAGGGGGAGAAAATAGTCTGAACAAAGGTATTAAGACAAGAATGAGCAACGAGTATCTAGGGGCTAAGGCTAGAGTAGAGGCAAATAATGGAAAATAAGACTGTCTAGACCACCTGGTCAGGACCAGCTCTGAGTTCTGAATGTTTTGGGGAGGAAGTGTTCAAAAGTTTGAGATTGGGAAAGTTAACCTTCTTACACTTCAAATGATCAAGCTGACTTTAGTGAAATCATAAATTAAGAATCAGGCACGACTGAGAAGGCACTCCAAACCTCTTACATCTTCCTGAATGGATATAACATTTTAGGTTTCCTTTCACATCAAGGGACCCTCCCCGCAAGCCCCACCTTTCTCTCACCCCTTAACTGGGAGGAGGTATTAGTTTTCTGATTAAATAATGACATTCCATCCTCTCATGGAAATTGAGAGAAGTGCTGTCGCCACAGCGCTCCATCTTTTGCCATCTCTTAATCAGAGTTCACTCTAGAGAAGATTGATTACTTGACTATCCAATCTTTCTCTTTTTAAAAATTGTCTCCTCTGTCAAGTGTTATACACTGCCTCTCCACCTTGCTGCAAATCTCTGCTGTATATGTATTGCTAATACTGTACTTGTAGAATGTAGGCATCGTCTGTGTACGCATATCATTCGTTTAATTACAATTTTCTTTTCTCCTAAGCAAACCAGAAAGCTCAAGCAAGAACAATACAAACCAGTGCCTAATTTCCTCTTTCTTTAATGTGCAAAATCATTTGTTATGCTGTCAGACAGAGGTAGGGTGGTACAAAGAGTATGGCTTGTAGGAGTGATCTCAGAAGGCATGGAATTTTCTTGTTCAGGGATCCCTGGGTGGCTCAGCGGTTTAACGCCTGCCTTGGGCTCAGGGCGTGACTCTGGAGCATCGGGCTCCCTGCATGGAGCCTGCTTCTCCCTCTGCCTGTATCTCTGCCTCTCTCTCTCTGTGTCTCTCATGAATAAATAAATAGAATCTTTAAAAAAAAAAAACAACTTTTTTTCTTGTTCATTTTGTAGTCAAAACTTTTTCTGCCAGAGAGTTCTGAATTTCTGTAATATACATGTTTTCATGTGTGATGATTTGAGCCTTCCTATTGGTCTGAAAATATAAGTTACTTAAGTAATTGTTGGTTATTAGCTGAAACTCAAAAGCGACCGTTGTTCTATTCTGCTAATTGGGAAATGGTAAACAAAAATTTCCCCCAGTGCAGTTTTCACTTGTTGAACTCAAGTTACTGGCTTTCCAAGGTCATCCAGAATTGCTACCATGATTTTCCAGATCATAATATTTACCTGATGCTATAGACCAGGGTCAGTAAACTATGGCCTGCGGGCCTACTCTGGCCTGCCATCTATTTTTTGTATGAACTGCAAGCTAAGAATGAATTTTACATTTCTATTTTTTATTTTATTTTAAAGATTTTACTTATTTATTCAAGAAAGGCACACAGAGAGAGAGAGGCAGAGACATAGGCAGAGGACCCTGGGATCACTACCTGAGCTGAAGGCAGATACTCAACCACTGAGTCACCCAGGTGTCCTGAACTTTACATTTTTAAATGGTGGGAGGAAAAACAAAAACAAAAACAAAAACAAAAGAAAAATGTGAAAACTATATGAAATTCAAATCTCAGTGACAAGTACAGTTTTTGGAATACAGGTGTGCTCACAGGTTGTCTATGGCTACTTTTACTTTATAACGCCAGCACTGAGTAGTTAATACAGAGACTGTATGGCTCATAAGCCTAAAGTACCTACTGCTGGGCCCTTAAGAAAAAGTTTTGAGGGGTGCCTGGGTGGCTCAGATGGTTGGGCATCTGCCTTTTGCAGGGTCCTGGGATCAAACCCCACATTGGGCTTCCTGCTGCATGAGGAATTTGTTTCTCCTTCTCCTTCTCCCTTTGTCTGTTGCTTCCCCTGCTTGTGCTTGGTCTCTATCACATAGGTAAATAAAATCTTACAAAAAAAAAGTTTTAAAAAATTTAAAAATAAATAAAAATAAATTAAAAAAAAGTTTTGATCCTTAGTATCTTAGAGATCTCTAATGAATTGAGTCCCATGGAATGCTGGACTTGACACAGATTTTGAAAATCATGTTAATAAAAAACAAAAACCATTGATAGAGATAAGTTACTTCTTGTCTAAAATTACGTAGTCTGTGGACAGAGCTGGTACTAGAATCCTGGTTCCATTGGTCCAAGGTTTCTTTTATCCATGCTGTCTTTTCTCATGTAGAGCTTATCTTAGTTAGGACAAGATAGGTGTTGTATAGTCTGGAGACAAGGAGAATTTATCAAATCTTTCCTAATTTTGATCCCATGTCTCATCCAGACAAATACAGTACACTGTAATCAGGTTATGGATACTGGGGCTTTCATTATTTCAGCCAATATGAGTTGCCTTATATTTTTCCTTTTTTTCCTCATTTCTCAAAAGATATATGACTATGATGAAAAACTTTTTTACTTCTGTGCTCTTTTTCTCTTTTAAGAAAATCTTTTCTCCTTCAACAAAGGGATTCAGAGGTGGCTGAGTTTCTTTTCCAGTCTAAGTTTCTTCGGGGAGACGAGGATGATTAGGAAGTCATGGGACACCTGATTATAACTCTAGAGTCCGTGGATGGGCCATATATGCAGAGAGGGGAGGAAGAGTGTGAACAGACCCCCTGAATGTTAAGGCTTAGTGGGTATGTGCCTATGTAGGCTTTTCTGGGGAGAGTATCCATAGCTTTTTTCAGATTTTTAAGAGTCTGTGACCCCAAGAAGACTCAGAATTATAGATATATACGAAAGAGATGTGTCTGTGGAAGAAAGCTGCTCAGATGTGTGTCAGGGGAGGCCGATCTGGGTTCTCAAGTCTGTGTGACCTCGGCTGATGATGAGGGGAGAACCCTCTACCCACTTACCTCAGCCCACCCAAGTTTTTTACCCACTGCCACTCATAGAGGTGATAAAAATTCATCAGATTCGCATAATGGTTGAACTCCGATGGTGATGAAATCCCAGTATAATTCTCTGCAAAGAATGTTCTGATTAATAGAAACTGCAGAGGAACTAATTTTATGAAAATAGCAAGTGGGATTGTTTTAGCTGAAGCAAGTCGGGAGAGCGGGTGCTGAAGCCCCAGCGAAAGATGCAAACAGCCCCATTGTGCAGAGCTGACAGCTCCAATCTGGCCGTTTATTTATTAAACGTCTTTCTGCTGTAAATTATTGAGCCTGGATCCTAGTAGCTGACAGAGCTGACAGGATAAGACAATAGGATAGAAAGCAAACCTACACAGCTTCCTTCAGCATTATTGCAGCATTGTGTCTTATGAAAGCTTCTGCTTCCCCTGATTTGGGGAAGGGGGCGAGTTACCTCTTTGGTAGGACTCAGAAACGGATGAGACAAGTAACATGCTTTTGATTTCTGAATTGTTTGTCCATTCTTACGAGTCAAAATGTCCTTCAGAGAAAATTCAACCTGTTGGCTCAACAACTGAGAGCCAGGCTTTTTTGTCTATTTTCTAGAAGGTCTGCTTTACTCAGGAAAGAGCCAAATGAAATGTTTTAGTATACTCAGCCGCCAAAAGATTGGGTCCATTCGGCTTATTTGAGAGCTGAGAAGGTTTCTTATGCCAGAAGGAGGTTTTTTTGTTTTTGTTTTTTTTAATTAAAGATTTTATTTATTTATTCATGAGAGACACAGAGAGAGAAGAGAGGCAGAGACATAGGCAGAGAGAGAAGCAGGCTCCATGCAGGGAGCCCAATGCAAGACTCCATCCTGGGACTCCAGGATCACACCCTGGGCTGAAGGCAGATGCTTAACTGCTGAGCCACCCAGACATCCCTTGGAAGGAGTTCTAAAGTCTATTCCTTAACCCAAAGGACAGGAAAAGGCTGGTTGGCAGAGAGGCACTTGAATTTGGATTATGCTAGTAATCATTTGAAAAGCTGGAGTTCTGGAAAATAGGAGAATAGCTGGGCCAGGGGGCAAGAGGCTCCATCGCCTGGTCAGGCACAAGGCAAGTGATAATGGATCATTAGTATGGATGCCTAAGGGTAGAGCCATTCATTCCTGTGTTCATTCATTTGACAAATATTTATACTGAGTATCGCTGGTTGCCTTGCACTGTTCCAGACTGTAGAGATAAATAATTAACAATAAAAGTCCCTACTCTCATGGAACTTACATTCTAGTGGAAGAAGCCAGATAATCAACAAATAACTATGTAAAATACCAGCTGGGTTTCAAGTACTGTGAAGAAGAAAAGCAGGATAAAGGAATAAAGAATAATGAGGGGCATGTAGATTGAGGAGTGCTATTTTATATAGGGTCATTAAGGAAGACCTCTCTGCAGAGGTGGTATCTTAACAGCAGCCCAAAGGAAGTGAGAGAGTGAAGAGCCAAGAGTCAAGCAGGCAAAAGGCCCTTAGAGGGAAGGTCTGTAGGCATATTTCTAGAAGAATGAAAAGAGGCTGGTATGGCTAGAGTTGAAGAGGTGCACAGGGGGCCTTGTAAGGCTTGAGCTTTCCTCTGAGTGAAATGGGAAGCCATTGGAAGATTTTTGAGCAGAGGAGTAACTTGGTTTGATTTGTCAAAATCAACGACGGAATGAGTCTACCAAATACCAGTTAGTGCAATCTGTGGTCAGAATGGGGCCTGCTTCCCATAATGCCAAGCCCTTAACTAGCTTTTGGTGATTCCTCCCCAGAATGTGGAGTGAGAAGGCTCATTTCATTTCTCCTCATCACGAGTGGGGGTGGGATTTCTTTGTTCTTTGTAAAATGGCATCCTCTCCTGGAGAGTGCCAAGGGTGATGATAAGGTGGAGTTTAATGTCCCTTTGTTCTCCTACCGACTGGGAGGAGGATATAAAGCCTCAGACAGCAGGAGGATCTGTTACCACTGTTGCCACTGGCCCTCGCCTCTGGGTCCAGGTGTTCTTTTCTGCAGAGCTGACGTAAAGCGACCAACCAGCAAGAGAAGGATTTCGTGAGTTCTCATTTCCCCAACTCTTGGGAAAGGAGAGGCCAGCAGCCTGAGAGGCACACACCAGGCAGCTGCAGGAAGGATATATATGGCAAAACTCAGCTGGAGCCTCTACAGGAACATTTGGTGGGTGGGGGAAGGAAACTCACCATGCTTTATGGAAAAATGTGAGAGTATTAGAAGAACCATGGGGTTTCTAGATTAGCAGATGTCTTGAGGCATTGTTATAGCCCATGACAGGCCTGAGCCCCGTGCTTCCTTACAAGACTTGAAGTTCAGGGTGCTGGAGAAGCAGCGGAAAAATGCTCCCATTCAGCTGAGGTTACACCAGTGAGCACTCTGTCTGTTCCATTTTGGAACAGGGTCAAGCTGAGGTTGTAGGTAGTGTAGCCACCATCCGTGGGCTTTGAGTGAGAGGAGATAGCCGGAATGGAGGAATTTTAAAATATGGACACAATTCTTATTTGAGCTGCCAGCTACTCAAATTGAAAGGCTTTTTATAGGTTGGTACTGTATTCTGCGATTGAAAGACCTAATACTTAGAAAGGAGATCTAAGAGGTAAAGCAGGATTAGGAATATAATTCTCTCAGAAGCACACAAATGCCTAGGTATGGCCCAGCTTGAGAAGGTAGTCTCATAAATATTCCACATTTTTTATTGGCAAGGATCCCCGTCCATAAGGAGGACAAGAAGTCTTGAGGCTTCAGTTCTGGGATTTTCTGCCCCAGAACCCTGTTTTGCTAACCTTTGGGGCATCATACCAGACTATCCTCAATAGAAAATATTAACATGAGTTTGCTACACAAACTCAGAGGCCCTGAAGGCAGTGGATGCGATTTAAGTTAATCTAATAAATAAATGATGATAAATAGAATTGGTTCTTTGATTGCTTTGCCCATGTATTTCCCTAGTTGAGAAAAGAGAGTCAGGGAGCATGTAAGTGGGGGGACAAGGAGAAGAAAGGGAGGGAGTGACAAAGGGCAGGGAGCTTGACAAATGAAGACAGTGAAGCCAAATTTCTTAAGGAAAAAGAAAGCACTATTTGTAATTATTTAGGTGGTCCACGGTTGAGAAGGAAGGCCATTCCCTGAATTGGTCATTTCTCTGAACCCTCATTTCTGGAGATGATGGCCCATGTAGTAAACTCCAGATTCTCCCTGACTCTTTGATCATGTTTTGACCTACAGAATAAAGGCCTGATACAATTCACTTCAAAAACTGAACACCTGCCATCCGTCAGGCAGTGTTCTAGAAATGGGAGGTACAGAGATGAGACATAGTCTTTTTTTTTTTTTTCAAATGGTTCACATTCTACTATTTGAGACAAACAAGAAAAAACACTCTGCAATAAATTAGGCTGCATCACAGGGCAATCTGGGGTGCTTCCTGAGTACAGGGCAGGAAATAGAGGAGTCCGGGAAGGTTGACAGGTGAACAGGGTCTTTATGGATGACCAGAAATTAGCCACAGAGGATATGAGGGAAAGAGTTCTAGGCACAAGGAACAGCACATGCAAATATTTCGCGGTATGAGAGAGAATAACAACTAAGGGACAGGTGAGGAGTTTGGAGTATCTATGGTGTGGAATGTGCTGGAGATGAAGACATGGGGGTGGGTAAGAGCAGAAGATGAAGGGAGGGGTGGTCACTGGGATCTGTGTCATGAAGGACTCGTAACGTGATGAGGAATTTAGACATTATCCTGCAGGTTCTGATGAGCCACAGAGAGATTTCACAAGGGAAGGTATTTGTATTTTGTATATAGAAACAGTCTCTTCTGCAAGTCTCTTACAGATACCTACCTAGTTATCTGGCCTGTGCTGGAATCTGTTCAGGGTTGGAGAGCTCTCAAGCTCCCAGAGCTACCCACTTGATTGGTGAACAGCTGTAAATCTTACAAAGGTCTTTCTTACATTGAGCCAAGCTCTGCCTCCTCGTAATTCGTACTCACTGTGTCTACACAGTGCCATTTGTAGCAACATGTAAGAGGCCACTTTTAAAATATTTGAAGATACCAATGAAACCTTCCCTTAGTTTTTAGCTTTCCAAGTTAGGCCCACACAGAGTTCCCTTGCTCCTGATTTATTTCATTGTATATAGATTCCTTCACCATCTGGATAAACTGCGGTGTGTTTGTTTGTTTGTTTGTTTGTTTTTAGGCTGGGCTTGAACTGTGGCTTTTTAGAGCATCTTTTAGAATCTGGTGCTAGAATTTCTCATAATATGTCACATAAGTTTGGAGTACAGTGAGACTATTACTGCTTCTTTTGAGCCAGACACTCCACGACCATCAGGGACTTGTGTCCTTCGATTGTTACTGGTCACATCTCACTATTCACTTTTAAAGCTTATGATTAACTGAAGCTTCTAACTCTTCTGCACATTTATTACTGCCAAGTGAAATCTCCACCCTACTCGGTATGTGCAATTTATTTTTGAAATCTAAATATAGGACTTTACATTTACTTCAATTTTATCTTGTTAGTTTTCCAGACTACTGGATTCCAGTCTATTACATTTATTGTTAAAGTCTTGATTCTTTTCTATATGATATTAGTGGGTCTCCGTGCACATTTGATAAACATTCTTTTTGTATGTTAATTCAGATCATTATTAAAAATGTTGGATAAAACCTGGCAGCATTGGAAACCTCCTTCTTGTCTGGGTATGTGTTCAGACAGCTTCAGTTTTGCCTAATGACCCATTTTACAACATTATTCATAATGATAACTTTGAAGATATATGCATTTGCCATTGACTCCCATTGAAATCAAATGTTTACTGTTGACCCCCTCTCTGCTAGGTTCTGTGTTAGGTGCCAAGGATGCAAAAATGATCAAGACATGGTTCTTGTCTTGAGGAGCTCACAATTTAGCAAAGGTGATAATCACATATACTTTAGCTCCAAATTAATGTGTATATAATTAAATATGCATTACCTCTCATTTATATTAGAGGTACATATGTTTTTCAATGTACTGTATAATAGGTAACATGTACATTACATCATATTCCACATTAACAGTGTAAGCAAAGTTTACAGAGGACCTGGAGCAAGAGGAGATTACTTCTCCATGGGGGAAAAAGGAGAAAGGAAATCTTCACCAAAGAAGTGACCTTAACGGGCCTTGAAAGATAAGCGAGATTTTGGTGAGATAAGTAGAGCATGGAGATAGGAGCTGTTCCCAGTGAAGAAACAAGATAAGCCAACCGTAGAGGAATGAAGAGGAATGAATGTCTTTGGAATGGTTCAGGAAGAGCAAATATCCTAATGTGATTGGAGTGCCAGGTTTAGGGACAGGAGTGACAGGAAACGAGGCAAGGGAGTGTGAAGGGTCTCAACTACCATGTTAAAGACTTCGAGCTTTAGTCTATAGCCAACTCAGAAGTCTTTAAGAAAATCAGTGACATGATCTGATTTATCAACTTCATAACTCTACTGTACAGGGAAATAAATTCATTTGGGCAAAACTCATTCTTGGTGAACCTGTGTTGGCCCTAGTAATAAGTAGTAACTGACTGTAAGCATCCGTTTAATAAGCACCTCAATCTTTCTGTGTTTATGTTTTGTTCCTACTTCTTTAGCTTCTATGCATTTCCTGACTGCTGCCTTGACCTTTGGCCTCTTGTCTTTTTTTCTCCTTAGGCATTTGTGTTCTGCATTCTGTTGGTCTATTTGTTCAGCCACAGCCTGCTCTGACCTTTACTACTTAACGTGTCCTCTGGCTGTGGCTTCTGAGCCCCAGCAGTTCTCTGACCCTCAGAGCTGGCCTTGCCTTCATTTTGGATTGCTCATCTTGCTTTCATTTCCCTGTGGGCCCAGTGACCTCTGTGTGTTCTGTTCTGTCTTGGTCCAACCTGGTCTCATCCTTTGTGCTACCTTTGTTCTTCTATTCTAGCTCCTGGACCTGCAAATTGTATCTGTTTGCTCACTATGGTTTCCATTCTGGTGATAAAATGTAATCTTTCCTTTCTGGAAGCTATATGGTACCATTGAAGGGACAGGACTAACATACAAGAAACTGTATTACTTACTGTTGTTTGACGAATTGGATGTATGAACTAGAGGTGTGTGAGTTTAGAGAAAAGATAGAACTGGGAAATTCAAGAACTTTGGGAGGAATGGTCCCTTCTAGTCACCTCCTTTCTTTAAACAGGTTTAGATACTTGAGACACAGGCCTTTTTTTGGAAGGAGGGGAAATTAGGGCGAAACTTCCTCTGGACTTCCCTGTGATTGGCTTGAAGACTGCCTATCTCAGAGGAGCTACCTTGTCTGTGCCATCTAGTGGTAGTTGCCACCAGAAGCCTTACCCGCCTCAAGGAGAGAGCAATTTAACGCCATTTCCAACTTAAGCACCATATCTACGGGGCGTGAAATTAGTTCCAGCAAGCAGCAAATTTGCTGCTAATAAAAATATTTAGCGATTCACTTGTCTTTAAATCAGCAGCAGAATATTCTTTTACTTGCATCAATGCTTGTTTCTTCCAATTCTAATATTTGATAATCAAGCTCACGTTGTTTAGCTAAAGCTGTGATATAGCAAGTTCTTCCGCTCTGCAAAAATTTAGGTTTCCCGGGGAGGGAATTTTTATCTCCCTCTTTTGGTCAGAAATAGGCCTCGATATTCTTTGGATCATGGAGATGGAACACTTTCACTGGGCTGGGGGTCTAGGAAATAAGTTTTCATTTTCTTCTCTGTGCCAGTATCAGCCCCCGACTCGTTGCATGTGGAGAATCTGGGGCGCTAAGAGAGGATGCGATTTCCATCTCATGTTTAGACACAGCTTTACTCTGTCTCGGTGCCAAACGCATTTTAATTTCTTTTCTGTCTCTTTTAGCCTCTATCTACTTCAGAGTGAGGGTAATCTCAATAGTGAAGAGATGCTGTAAGATATTAAAACTTTTTTCATTTATTCAACAAATATTAACTGGGCACCTACTATATCCATTCCTTGTTCTAGGTCCTTCTTTGGATCGGAACTCTTCCAAGAAGCCTCTGTGATAGCTAGGTGAGAGGCTGACCTGGCAGGTGACACCTCTTCACCAGGTCACTGGGACAGTGGGTCTCAGACTCCCCTATTTTTCTTTTCCTTATGGAGTTCCTAGAAGAAACAAAGAGCAGCAGGCATTCTGTCTCTCAGCACTCAGTTGGCCTAAGGGCCTAAACAGATCATTTCAAAGTCCAAATAATTTAAAGAGAGTAGAGGTGCTCTGGGGACTCTGTCTTCTGCCCCAGAGGAGCCCTGGATGGATCATCTTTCTTTAGCTCCTGGTAGAAAGCAGTTTTGATCATCCAACAGGAAATCAAGATGTGAACAGCTTCAGACACGCACAACTATATTCTTCTCAGAAATCAGCCAACAACGAGATGCTGATGAAAGCAGGCCTTCTTGCTTAAGAGAAGGACCCAAGAAGACCTGGTAAAGGGGAGTTAGAATCAAAGACTAAGTAAACCAGCTGGCTAACAGTAACTTCAGTGTTGGAGCACTGGAGGGGCAGATCAAAGAAAGGAAATGAGAGCAGGGAATGACACTTGGCAGTGGCCAAGGAACTAAACATAGAGACTTGGGAAGGGGAGAAGCCCTCTGTGGATAGCCGTTAGAGGTGCACGGGTTTGGGGATCAGAGCTTTGGGGCTGTGTCCTTGGCCTTTTTTCTCAGGTACGTGACTGATAAAACTCATTCTCCCTCTTGATGTCAGAGGGAGAACAGATGAATTTTACTCCCTGTCCCAGATCCTCTTACTACAGCATGAGAAGATTGAGTTGATGACTCTTGTAAAGGACTGAGAGACATTTCCCAGAGGGATTCTATGATGAAAGACTGAATTTCTGGAGAGCACAACAGAATGATGCATTTAAGTTAGACAAAGCAAGGTTTTTCTAATGGAAAGGGAGATAAGACCAGATTAAGTGAAATCACTTGCCCTGAATAAGATTTGTAACCCCCCTCATGCTCAAATCTCAAAATCCCAAATATCTGTTACTTAGTGAGGGTCAACTGAAGGTCCTAGTGTTTGAAATCATGATGATTATATCTTAGCTACAGAGTGAACAGGAATCATCAGATGTGAATTATTGGGGAAATACAAAAAATGATTAGAAGAATAAGCTCTATCTAAGAAGTACTTAAACAACAACCAGAATCACAATCGAGGGAGGAGAACCCCTAAATAATTTAGTAATTAAAATAGAAATAAATACGTTCTCCAATTCTGAACCTGTCTTTCTCCTCTGTAAGTATGTAATCGAGAAAGACTTCCCAATGGTGAGGGTGCAGGACAAACAGGTGACTCAGAGGATATGGAATGAATGTTGGTCAGGGCAGCTAGGATGGAGCAGAGCATAAGGCCCCTGGGGCAGCGGGGGACACAAGGAGTCAGATGACAGGGCCAGGAGAAGAACTGGAGAGGAAGGAGGGAGCTGGAAGATGGGAGGCCCAGAGTCCTCTGTGAACCCCTTGACCTAAAGGCAGAGCTGACAGAGGCTGGGGAGAGAAATGCTGGGTTGAGCAGGGATGCATTCTTTCTCTGCAGGGCATCCTGGTCCCTTGGGGACCTCCTAGCTGCTTCTGATCTCAGTGTCCTTCAGGTAAGCTGTGTGCTCCTCCATTTTCCATTGCAACAGCCTCGCCTCTGCCAGTTACCACAGGCAGGAGGTCTCAAGCCTACAGCCCTCTTGCTGTCAGGAGCCAGAGCTGGGTCAAAGGTCAAGCCAGCTCTGAGGATGGATTAATGATGCTTAAAAGTGTCTAATCCCCATCTGTTGCTTGGGCATTTTTCATAATAGCATCAATCATAGGCCAGTCGGTTGGTTTCCCTGAGTTCTTGAATTAATACACATACAGGGGAGAAACTTAGTGTTTCTGCCAAGTCCTGATGAACACAACCCTAGGAGGTTGATAATTCCAAACCTAGGCTGAGCAGAGCATATGATCAGGGATTAATAGTCAAAAGGCCTTGATAGATAGAGTGAATAATGCTCAGAGGCATTCAATCACTCTGTAATCTCAGAAAGAGGGGCATAGCTAACCTGTTGGTTCACAAAACAGACTGGCCATCTGCAGAATTTCAAAGGGATTAGGTTGCTGATCTCATTCAAAGTAGTTATTTCAGAGGTCATACATCAAATACTTGACTTCTCTCTGAGGAAATCTTAACCACCTTCCTAGCACTTAAGATTTGGATTGTTGAATTCAAGACTGAGTCCTGTGTATTAAGGGGACAAGATATGTATGGTGCAGAGCTGTCAAAAAAACACCTTTGCTAGGAAACACCCATGTTCCAGAATTGGGAGGTCTTTGGAAAAGTGTCAAATGAGAAATGGAAATGATCATAGAGGTCTCCTAAAGGCACGGCATCCTGATAAGAATAGACACTCATGTTAAACTGCCCGTATTTAAATCCTTTCTTTACTTGTACTGACTGTGTGACTTTGAGTAACCCACTTAACCCCTCTGTGATTTTGTTTCCTTCATGAAAAGCCAGAAAAAAAGGTACCGACCTCAAAGATTTGTTTAACATAATAAATGTTAGATATTTAAACCTTTAGCAATTGATTACAACATGATAAATGTTTGTAAAGCCCTTCAAAATGAGACATTCTATTTATATGAGCTCTCTCTGCTTAATGTAACTGGAAAACTTCAGAAAACCATACCAGTTGGATTCAAATTTATGTTATTTAAGCTTGGGTTGGCCTGTGCAGCTGCTGAGCAATCCTCCTACACACTTCTTGTTGACTGCCTAGTCAAATCGCCTCAGTAGTTGTTCTAAAGCATGGTTTTTCAATCCTGGTACAATTAACATTCGGGACAGCCTAATTCTTTGTTGTGGGGAGCCTACCTGTGTATAGCAGGATGTTTAGCACCATCCTGACCTCTGCAAAATGCCACTAGATCCCAGCAGCACCTCCTCCCCCACTGTGACAGCAAAAAAAAAAAAAAAAGTCTCCAGCCGTTGCCGAAGGTCTACTGGAGGAGGGAATGGGAGAGGGGTGGCCAAAGCTTTTCCAGCTCCTTCCAGCATGCAACCCCACCTACAGATACCTACTTTCATTTGATGGTTTATGCATCCCTGTTTTCTTAGAAAGAGATCGTCCAATCTAGGGTTTTTCAATGTCTCTTTCTTCCCTTTCAAATTTTATCTGGATATCCCCTCCCCCATCCTTTTCCCTTCTCCTTTGGTCTGGACTTGTCTCTTTTTCACAACGAGTTGTTGCATTTATGTCCTTTTTAGAAGTCTGTCCAGGTACACTGGTGCTCCCTACCATCAGCCAATGTTCTCCGCTCCTTTAGCCATTGTCACTGCCTGGCCTCCCCCTCAGTCTAGACGCGAGCTCCATGACTTCTTTTTATCATTAAACACCTTTAAATACTTAGTTGTCCTCACAAAGCTAGCTACCAGCCTTTTTTTTTTCCCCCATTTAAATCCTCACGTTTCTCTGAAAAAGCAACAACTAATATTTGTGGAGCCCTTATGGTGTGTGAAGCGCTGTCCGGTAGATGCCACTCCCCAGCCCACACATCACCTTTCATGCCCGGCATCTGGCTATACCCCTTCCACTCCAGGACACTGACTTTCCTGATGATCACCTAATTGCCAGACCTAATGGCCTTTCCTTGGTCTTCACTTCTTTACTTCTGTCTCTGAACACTGTTGATCATCCCTTGGTTAACTGTTTACTCCCTTGGATTAATTTCCCCGGGTGTTGGTTTGATTAGCTGAATATCAGCGGAATTAATTTAAGTGATTTCTGAAACCCAGAATCTGACACATTTGAGATGCTCCCAGTTTCTGTTTGCCAGAGAGCTGCAAGCAGAATGCTGTACCTCTAGAAACCACACAGGCACACTATAGGGGGTGCAGCCGAAGGGACCCCACCACCCAGGACACGGCAGAGGCCACCTCTGGCTTCCTCCCAAGCAGCTGACTTTGTCCAACTTTGCTGTTTCCCCAGACACTGCCATTATTGTAACCCAGGCTTAAACCTGTGGGATGATTTTGTTTCTTGTTGGTAGGCTTCCCTTCCCCTTGCTCTCCACATTTACTGTGTCCTCAGGCCAGCTTCCACACCTCCGAGACCCATCCCCACCAGCCACCAGTGTAACTCAGGGCCTGATGACCTTTCTGAAATTAAAGGTCTCTTCCGGTCTCTAGTCTGTACTTTCCAAACAGCATTATGCTTCTAATGCTTCATTCCACCTCCCCAACTTTGCCAACATCATTGCCTTCTTCCTCTGGCAGATGTTAATTTAACTCTCTAACACATTCCAACACAAAAATACCCACTTCTCCCTCGAGGCTCCTAATTTAGTTACTAGATAATTTTTGGTTAAACTGGCATTCAGTATTTATAGTATTGTGACTGTGGAAATATTGTAGCTAAGCCCTGTCATGTACTATGATTACGTTTCCTTTCTGGTATGTATTATTATTTTTTTTAAGTTAATACTGGTGTTTTAAAAACTTGCCTAGTGTTATATGTGCCTATCGCTAACTCTGCCCCAAATTTTCTAGAACTATAAATTCCCTCCAGTCTGGCCATGGGTATCAGACAGTTTATCAGTTCCATAGTGGTTCACTTTTATTTTATTTTTCCTGAGATATGCCACCCAAATCATTTCTCTTCCTGCTCCAATCTGGACAGGTTGGTCTTAAGGCCCATGGCACTTTGCATCAACACTTTGGGAATTCCTTTTGTTCCTCGCCTGTGTGAGTTCTGAATTCCTGGGTCTCATGTCTTCCTCTTTGCTAGTTTACTGCCTAATGATACTTGTTTCTTCTCTAAGACTTCATAGAAAGGATTTACAGGAAAAATGTTTTAGTATTTGCATTTTTCAAATGTTTTTGTTCAACTCTGATTCCTAATTTGCCAAGGTATGGAAATGTTAGTTAAAAGTCACTTTTCCTCCAAATTTGTGTATTTTATTATTTTTTAAGTAGAGCCCACACCCAATGTGGGGCTTGAACTCAAGACCCTGAGACCCTGAGGACAAGAGTCACACATTCTACAGACTCAGCCAGCCAAGCACCCCTTAAAAATTTAAAGACGTTGTGCTACCACCTCCTTTCTATCTAGGTCTGTTTTTAAAAAGTCTAATGCCATTCTGATTCCTATTCCTTTATCTGCAACCTTTTTTCCTCCCTGGAAGTTTTAAGGAATCAATCTTCCTTCCTTCCTTTCTTTCTCTCTCTCTCTCTCTCTCTCCCCCTTCCCCCCATCCTCCTTCCTTCTCTCTCCTTAATATATAAGCTTTATTGAGCTATAATTCATATATAATTCACTCGTTTATAAAGTGTACCATCTATGGTTTTTAGTATATTTACAGAGTTTTGCAACCATTATAACAATTTTAGGATATTTGATTATCCCCCAAAGAAACTGACCTTGTACCCATTAGCAGTCTAAACTCAACTCTCCTCAAACCACCTCCACTACAGCCCTAGGCCACCTCCAGTCTGTATCTGTCTCTGTGGAGTTGCCTCTTCTGGACATTTCATAGAAATAGAATCACACACTATGTGGTCTTTTGTGACTGGCTTCTTTTACTTATCAAAACATTGTCAGGGTTCCTTCGTGTTGTAGCATGTCTCAGTACTCATTCCTTCGTATTGCCAAATAATATCCTGCTGTAAGAATATACTGCATTTTGTTTATCCTTAAGGAAGTTGATGGATATTTGAGTTGTTTACACTTTTTTGGCTATTTTGAATAATGCTTCTGCGAATAGGGTTTAGTTTTTACCCATGATCTTCCATAATTTTGCAGTAACAATCCTTGGTGCCACTTTGTCATTTATAGTGCTGGGCACCCACCCACCTTGTCAGCCTGGGAACCTGGGGGCTCTGGTTTGATGAAAGGCTCTAATATTATTTCTTTGGTGATTCCTCCCCATCAACTCTCTGTTGTCTCTCCTTCTGGAATTCCTATTAGTTAGATTGTGGATCTTCTAGATTTTACCCCTTTTCTTCTTCTATTTTCCATTTTGTTTTCTGTTTCATTCTATTTTTGGTGAGAGCTTCCCGGCCCTCTTCCAGCTTTTCTGTTTAGTGTTTTATTTGGGATATTTTATTTCAATGTGAAGAAGCTCTTTCCCACTCCCTATTCTCTTCCACAGCATCTTCTTGTTTTTAATGAGTACAGTGTCATCCCTTAATTCTCTTAAGTTTTAGTTAATTATATTTTTGAAGTTTCCTTTTCTATCTGCAATGCTTATTTCCTTAAAATTCCTTTATTTTGATTGTTCAGTATTTTGTGTTAGAGATTTCACCAAAATTTTCAGTAATTATTGCCTGGCATTATATTTAAAAATGATGCCCTAAAACTCAGGTAGAGTGTGTTGTGTTGGGGGTATTTAGTCTTGGTGACTAGTGGGGCCTTATAGCTGAGTGATTAGGCCATTCACTTGGGGGCCCCCAAATCTCAGTGTTGATTAGGCTTAACTCTTAAGCTGGTAAGTTTCCCAAGAAACAAATTCTCTAGTCTTCTACCTGAGGAGGTGAGTAGGAGCCTGGCTGCTGGCATTCCAGGAGCCTAGCAAGGGAAGGCGACCGTTGGATTTCACCATTCAGTATCTCTTTCCCTTAATTCCTCTGGTTTCAGAATGGTACCTCATTGTTTAGCTGTGACTGTTGTCCTTTATGTGGACCTCCTCAAGGTCAGCCTCTCCAGGGATGTCCTGTCATTGCTGAGGGAGGGGGGGTGCGGTGTTGGACAGCTAACCCACTGCCTATTTCCAGCCTCAGCCAGGTCTAAGGAGGGGCCAGGTGCTTCCAATTCCAAGTTGGATTTTGTGACACGTCCTGCCTATTATCATCTTCTCTTCCACAGTCTTTGTCTTTGTGGATTCATGTCGTTTTTATTCATGCCGTCATTTTCATTGCATTTTATGAGGGAGTACAGATAAAATGCATGCTTAATCCACCACTTTTAACCAGAATCCTAATTGCTTTTGATTGAGCTATTCTATCAGGCTCATGCTCATCCGTTTTAAGTTTGTTTCTACTTTGACCCAATCTATACGTTTCTCCCAGATTAATCTTTCTAAAGCATGTCTCTGATTATATAATTCCTCAGTTAAAAATCCTTCCCTGCTTCCTCATTTTACTGCAGAATCCTAATGCTAGAAAAAACTTCCACAAGTTCCCTGCTCCCTACTTGATGCACAAGCCTTCTGTCCACAGTGATGGGTCACTGGGCCTCTGCCCAGAGCTTCTCCAGTGAAGAGGTACTTACTCTTCCCCAGGTAATCTGTCCTATGATGGCATAGGTCTGTTTTTAGAAAGTCCTTCTTTATCTATAGAGAACTGAAATCCCACTCCTGAAACTTTAAGTTATTGACCCAAATTCTGACCTGTGGATCCTCAAATTAAAAGCCTAATCTCAGGCAGCCCAGGTGGCTCAGAGGTTTAGTGCCGCGTTGGGCCCAGGGCCTGATCCTGGAGACCCGGGTTCGAGTCCCACGTCAGGGTCCCTGCATGGAGCCTGCTTCTCCCTCTGCCTGTGTCTCTGCCTCTCTCTCTCTCTCTCTCTCTCTCTCTCTCTGTGTGTGTGTGTGTGTCTCATGAATAAATAAATAAAATCTTTTTTTAAAAAAAGCCTAATCTCTCTTGCCCATTATAGGTTTTGTTTATATGTAATTAAATTATTGCTACCATGTGTCCCCAGATCTTCTCTTACTCTAGTTAAAAATCCCTAACTCCTTCAACCATTTCTTATGACATCACCTATTGAACAATATCCCAAATGCTAAACTCCTGTACTGAGGACCTTCTGTGGACCTGACTCTAACTCCCTGTTGTGATGTCATCTCTCATCTCCTACTTTGGCCACACCCCCCGGGCACACACTTGTCTTTTCTCTTCTCACCTCCTGTTCTTTACCTGGGATACCCTTCTCTTTTTGTTAAAGTCACTTCCATTCAAAGATTAGGGCTGATACACACCAAACTGTTAAAATAGTTAGTTTTGGGGGATGGAATGAGATGGGTAAAAGGGGAATCTTGATTTCTTATTTCATGTAGTTTTTTAAAAGCAGTAGGAATATTAATCATGTTTTTAAAATGTTAGTGTATTAAATGCATTATTACATTGTATTCAAATATATTAAATACATTACAATTAATTTTCAAAGTATATTAAATCCTATCCATTATTTGCAAGCTGTTTCAAAAGTTATGTCACTCAGGAAACCTTTGAATCTTCCTTCTAATGTGACTTTCTCTGCTCTGAACAATCTGAGCATTTGGGGGTAACTTATTTATTGCACTTACCATGTTAAACACTACATCATCAATATTGGTGTGCAAACCTTACCTTTATACCAAACTGTAAGCTCTTAGACACCAAGGAATGCATCTTACTCATTTTGGAAGTCCTTGCTTTCCGAACATACTTACATGCTACATAGTAGGAGCTCAGTATGTTTTATGGAAAGGGTAGATTGGTAAATTCACAGTATAATTTACTTATGCTCCTTTAAACACAGTTCTCTATTTTTCTTTGAAGAGAGAGAACTCTGGGCACTTTAGCCTCTGAGTGGCTTTCCTGAACATTCCACAGCCTCTTCCCAGGGCATGCACTTTCCAAGACAAACACAATTGCATCAGTTTTGCTCTCTTTGGGGCCTCATCCACTTCAGTGTCTGTGTGTGTGAAGCTAACCGAAAGACCCATGTAGACCCTAAAAAAGGGCAAAGGACTCTGGAGACAGAGGAGAGGGGTATAGAGAGGAGATTGCCTGGGTCAAGGCCCAAAGAAGGGAATAGGTTTTTGTTACAGAAAAATATCAAGCAGGAGAGTCAGAGGAGGGGAGAGGCAGGCAAGCTGGGGAGTAGAAGGCAGAGCAAGATGCCCAAGTCAATGTGGCATCTGGCTCAGAGGCAGACGAAGCTGCTCCCCCAGCTGTAAGTACCCCCCTCCCAACAGGTGCCATAAAGATTTCTTGCTCCATCTGGTGCTGGAGTGAATGGAAAGAATAGAATCTATATCTCTGTCAGATCTTGGGCTGAGCTGTACCTGAGGTGGAAACACATTATCTGTCTCTGTCTTTCCCTCTCTCCTCACCCTCTCTTTCTCTCTCTCTCTCTCACAGACACACACACGCACACACACACACACACCCCAACATATATACCACACTCCTTTACGCCCACCCTTGCTGGATAGGATGTATCTCTCATAACTCCTTGCAGCAAGCGTGGACCTGGGCCAAGGGAGTTCCTAGCTTCCTGATTCTTAAGGTCAACCCTAGTTACAAGGGTCAGAAAACATAAGTCCTTACCCATTTTACCTCCCTTGCTTTTTCTGAGTCTATTCCTTGCCCACCCTGCTGGCCGAAGATTAACTGGTGTTTAGTTAACAGAGAAATGTGAACAAGGGAAAGGGCAGTATGCATACCATCCACAGACAGATGGTATGTTTTCAATTTTTTGTTTTACATTATGTTTACATTATGCACCCAAAGGTGCATGTAATTGAGTGACATGGTGTGCTGTCATCACCAGTCCTGTGAGACCTCACGTTGACTCATGGAATTCTTAGTTTCCCTTTCTGTTCCCTATCCCCGTTTCTCTTCCATTTTCCACAGTAACTGCTCCCACTCTTGATTATTTCATGTATTCCTTAGATAGGGCTCTCTGGAAGGAGGCACATTCTGAAATGGAGACTTGTGTGCAGGTTCATTCAGGAGTGTTTTCGGGAGACACACACAGAAGGGATTGAGGACGTAGGATGGGACGGACAGTGAAGCTGATCCCCACTGTGCTTACAACCAGGGGCTCACCTGAGACTATGGAAGCTCTGAACCTGGGAGGACCCTTTAGAGTTTTCCAAACACAGCAGGACAGACCAAGCCTTGAAAAATTTATTTTAATTTTTTTGAATTTAAGCAGTCTCTATACCCTGCGTGGAGCCCAACATGGGGCTTGGGCTCATGACTCTGAGATAAAGACCTGAGCTGAGATCAAGAATCAGATGCTCAACCGCCTGAGCCACCCAAGCGCTCCTGGAGGGACCAAGCCTTTTATCCTTGCATCAGCCAGCCAATGACGACTTCCCTAATGCCCTAATATGGGCATAGCCTTCGGTGGGGCAGTTCCCCTGAGGGATGCAACCTTGAGCCTCAGCACTAATGATCCCTGCAGCTGGGGGGTGGGTGCATTGGCCCTAAAGAGGGTTATGGATGGTGCACCCCAATATCCACTGTAATATATATCCTTCTAATCCACCTTCTGTAAGTTTATCCACCTGGTATATATATCTTTGAACCATATGTGGTATTGCTCTGTGTCTTTTAAAACCATACATAAATTTTATTGTGCTATAAATCCATCCTTCCCCCAACCCCCCATCCCAATTCTATTTTGGAGACTATCCATGTTGCTTTAAGTGGATCTATTTCATTCCTTCTTACTTACCATTGCGTTTGGTCATTTGTAGTTACCATAATCTACCCTTCAGTTCCCTTGGTGGTGGAGACCCCTGTTGCCATCAGTGCTTTGTTTCCTCCATCAGCAAGATGATGTACATTCTGTGCGAGAGTTTTTCTAGGGTGTGTGTACCCACAGTATAGGCTCCATGCATTCTTTACTTCCATAAGCCCTACCAAACTGTTCTCTAAGAGAGCCAGACCAGTTTTCACATTTATCAGCCCTCCTGTTTCTCCACATTCTTGTCAGCACTTGATATTATCAGACTTTGTAATTTTTGCTAATTTACTATACGTAGAGTGGCATCTTATTTTTCTTTTGTTTTTTTCATATTATTTGTGAAATTAAGTCTCACCTCAAAGACTTGTTAGCCCTTAGGATTTCCATCTACTTACCTACTTCGTTCATTTTTCTATTGTTTCTTCTTTTTTGTTTCTTAATAATTTATTGGGATTCCCTGAGCATTTAGTCGTACAAATGTCTTCTTCTAGGCACTAGCCATTTTTGTGTTAACTCAGTTGATGGTACAACTTCACTGAACAGAAATCTTTCATTCTGATGTAAAAATCCATCCAATTTCCTCCTTATGATGTTGCTTTTGAATCTCGTTTACAAAATTTCTTCCCACTTGAAGATCACAGTGTATGATCGTGTATATTCCCTTATTTCTGATTTTACCTTTCACATTTAGGGATTCAATCTATATACAGTTTATTTTCTTATTCAAGCAATGAGACAGAAATTCCTATTTATTTTACCATTTATGAAATAAGTCATATTTTTACCCTTTGATTTATGACCCCAGATCCATCACATGCAAGTTTCCAGGCACACGTAAGCCTTCTTCTGGACCTGTCTTCCATTCTACTGGCCTGTTTCTCTCTGTACCAGTACCACACTGTTTTAATAATGCTGGCTTTGGAATATTTCTCACTTTCTAGTGTTAAGTATTTCTCCTTTTTGCTTTTTTTAATTTTTTATTATTTTTAAAGAGGTTTTACTCATTTATTTGAGAGAAAGTGTGCACACAAGTAGGGGAAGTGGCAGAGGGAGAGGGAGAATCAGGTTCCCGGGACCCCTGGATCATGACCTGAGCAGAAGGCAGATGCTTACCTGACTGAGCCACTCAGGTGCCCCTTGTTTGCTTTTTTTTTTTTTTTTTTTCTTTTTTCTTTTAAAGCCATCTAGCATTAGTGGGCCTTTATACTTCCTCATACACTTTAGAATATTTGACAGATGTTCTTTCACCCCTGTCTCCCAGCCAAATCTACTGAGATTTTGATTGGAGTAGATTCAGTTTGCAGGTTAATTTAGGGAGCACTGACATTATATAGAGTTAATTCATCCTTTCCAGAGTATTGATAGATTCCTTTGTTTATTCAGGTCTTTTATGTTCTTCAAAATGGTTAAAAATTTTTCCCCAAGTCTTTTATATTACTTTTTAAAATTACTCCTCAGATACTTAATTTTTTGTGAAAGGTATCCTATCGCATTGAATTTTTAATTTGTTTTTACTTATAAAAAGGAATTGTGTTTTATTCTCTATTGGTCAGACAGTTGATAATTCACGTGCTAAGTGGGTAAAATATTTTTTAAAAAAAAAGCTAAAAAGGGGGAAAAAACCCTATCAAACAATATTAGAGCAGCCTCCTACATTTTGGTGTCAAATCCTGATTCTGAAAATGCTGCTGCAGTCCAGGAACTACTAGTATCTAACGTCTAGTAAGATGTCACTAATTTGTATTTGCATCTACCTTCCAACAAATGTAAATGCTGAGTTGGCATCAACAGGCACCCACCCCCCTCTACTGCTTCCTCTTCTTTGGAGATCAGTGCCTAGAACTTCAATTGATCTGACGTGCCTAGGCTTCCTTTACTTAGGTAGGTCCAACCTTGATTGCAATTTTGCTGATTGGAAAGTTGGGTGGAGGCCAGCTCAGGAGAAATTGACAACTTTCTTCCCCAGACACCATTAAGTAATATTGTTTCTCTCTCATTTCCCAGACTAAGAAGGGGATCCCGGAAGGCAGGAAGACAAGGCAAGAGGAGCTGGGCATGGATAGAGTGGCCAGGCCTGTGAACATCATTATGGAGCACGGATGGACAAACAGCCCCACAGTGTCTCCGAGCTAAGCAAGGTACCAGCAGGTGCCATGCATGCTCCCTCTTCTCTCTCCTTCCTTCTCTTCTGTGGAGACTTCTTAGGTCAATCATAATGAAATTGACAACTCTTAACCTCAATGATTTAAGCAGGCAAATCCAAGAACTATCCATCTCATCTGAGACTGCTTTTCCTTTCTTACGATGCTCTGGGAAAACACTTTCCACAATGCTTTGAGCTATACTTAAAAAACAACAACAACAACAACAACAAAAAACATCTGGGACGCCTGGGTGGCTCAGTGGTTGAGCATCTGCCTTGGCTCAGGGCATGATCCCAGAATTCAGGATCGAGTCCCCCATTGGGCTCCCTGCAAGGAGCCTGCTTTTCCCTCTACCTGTTTCTGCCTCTCTCTCTCTCTCTTTCTCTCTCTCTCTCTGTCTCTCATGAATAAATAAATCTTAAAAAAAAATAGTCATTCCACATTCATTATCTCATTTGATACTCAGAGCATCCTTGAGGAAGAGAAAAGGCACATATATAACTCCTATTTTAGAGCTCAAACTGAGTTATAGACTTGCTCAGAGTTGCCCAGTGGATCATGTCAGGATCAGGCTCCAGAGCATTCCGACTTTTTAGACCAGTTTTTCCACTCTGTCTTTGGTACTCATGTTTGATTAATGTCCACTCTTTCTCAAAGAAGAAAAATATTCTTTCAGGCATCTAATTTGGACCTGAGTTATTTCTATCATAATGTAACCTCAAAGGTGCAAACAAAAAATAGGCATGACTTTCCATATTTATAGTTGGTTATTTTTTAATTTTTTTTTTTTAATTTATGTAGTCATACAGAGAGAGAGAGAGAGAGAGAGAGGCAGAGACATAGGCAGAGGGAGAAGCAGGCTCCATGCACCGGGAGCCTGACGTGGGATTCGATCCCGGGTCTCCAGGATCGCGCCCTGGGCCAAAGGCAGGCGCCAAACCGCTGCGCCACCCAGGGATCCCTAGTTGGTTATTTTTTACAATTAAGAATGACTTACATGCTAACAAAATTCTAAAATTAAAAAAAAAATTTAAGTCAATAATATCAGCCCAATTTGAACCATCACATTGTTTTTCTGAAGCGACATTGCCGCTATTGGGAAGAGCATGTAACTTTGACTGCTCAGCTACGGGTTCTTTTTTAAGCAGCTCACCTAGTGCTATGGGCCCCACTGTTCTGGATTCAGGTTTCTGTGAGACCCTGGTTTGTTGAAGGCACCATGCTGCCATCTGGCCTTCACTTGTCAGAGAGGCATCATTTAAGTATTGAGTTGGCCCTTGCAAGGTTGATTCCTTTATAAGGAGAGGCAATTAGTAAATCGTATTAAACCCTCCGATTGAATCCAGTCTGTATTGCGGTGGAATTAACTCTTCGCATGATATAACCAAGTCATCCTTATGGACAGAATCATTTCTGGATTTGGGGGGAGGGAGGGTGTCTTTAAAAAAACAACCAGAAGTCCTCTTAGGGGAGGAGGTATAAAGAGAAGAATAAATACTGAAGAATTCAATTTTGCTCTGTGAAGGCCCCGTCCCTGACAAGTAGTTAATCTATTTGTTGACACCATGAGAGGAGAATATCCAGCAGAGAGAAAATTAAAAAACACTCAGAACCAGTTGCTGCCCTGATGAATCTCATCCAGTTATTTAACAGGACACTGCTGTGTATGCTTTTTTTTTTTATTATTGTTTTATTTTATTCTCTATTGCTTATTACACCATTGTAAAACTTTTTTGGATTAAAAACAAAACAAAACAAAACTTGAACCCTCCTTTGAATCTGCCCTTTTTCATCTGGCAACAACCACTGACTTTTTTTTTCTCCTGTGTTCACAATTGAGTTCAAAATTAATGTAGAGTTATTATTGATTTGTGTATTTATTTATTTTCCTCCCGGAATGTAGCATCTGAGAGGTTAGATTCTGAAAATAAAAAGTACCAGTTGCACCAGGAGACTTTTAGGCTAGATCAGAAAAATACTATAGAATTGTGTGAACCTCTAAAGTACTTGGAAGAAGTGTCAGTTCAGTCTTATTTTGCTGAGAGGGTCCCTTTTTTCCGACATGAAGGACTGGGGTAGGAGGCCAGGGAAGGAAACTCTTCCTTATCAGTTGAGATTTAGCTGGCCCCTGGGACTCCAGTGGGTGCAGAACGGAGTCTCCCTTGCTTATATCTTGCCCCAGTTCTGGTTCTATCTGAAAGTGATCAGTACAGATAAGAGGATTTGGTCATTCTCTCCACTAAGCCCAGGGCCTTTGAAAATGACCATGCTTTTCACAACCCCATCCATAACTGGAACATGCTGGTCTGACTCTGGTATGGTTAAGGTTCTCTGGCATGTGTTAGCTCTAGGAAGATTTTGACCTTGTGACATTGCCTCATGGCCACCCCCCCAACCCCTGTGTCTCCAGAGAGGAGTGGCAGATAGAACATAGGACAACCAGCCAACTTTGAGTTTCAGGTAAACAATGATTTTTTTTGTATGAGTATGTACTAAATATTACAGGAGGTATACTATGGTTCTTTTTCCCCATTCTCCTTGGCCACACATGCCTAGGGTATGATCGTCCCTCTTGCTCTCTTTGCCTTTTGAGCTCCTAACCTATAGCAATCTTGGATTCCTTACTTTTTTTCAGCATCCTGACCTCCAACTGTGATACCAGGCTCTCCTCTGCTCAGGATAGCTGCTAACATTCCCTGGCTAAGGCAAGGGTGCACGTGAAGGCCCTGGCCAAGCATCCACACCCCATTCCTGTCATGGGCACTGTTCTGCACTGTGAGGAGCCTTGGGGCTGGTGTTCCCACTCCCAAGCTCTGTCCACACCCTCTGTATGGGAGTGTACCCCCCACTCCACTCCCATCCTTGCCCAAACAGCCACCCATGCCTGGCCTGGGCACCTGGAATGTGACTGAGAATGGGGAGCAAGGCTTCTGCCCTGTGCCCCCAGGGAGGGTACACCTGGAGGAGAGCCAGCGTGGGCTCTTGTGAAGCACAGGGTCAGACAAAATGTTGGCCATGGGTCTCAGGGCAGGATTGCCTCTGCCACGACTCTGGAGAGTTTGTGTGGTCATCCTCTTGGCTTTGTGGTGCCTACTTGCTGGATTTCTTTGTCCTGCCTCAAGCAGTTCTATGAAGACCACGGTGCCTGACTGGTTATCCTTGCTGACTGGTTATCCTTGCTTCCACATGCACCCTGCCCCTCCTTGCCACCTGCTGGTGGCACCTCTGTCTCTGCTGCAAGATTTAGGTTCCCTTCCCCTTGCACAACACAGATCATGGACTGTGTCTGGGTGGGGGATTTGAAGTCAAATTTCATTTAACAAAATCTTGACGCTAATAGTTTTGATTCAGTGCATTATTGGGGCGAGAGGTGGGGCAGGTAGGTTGGAGAAGTGGGAGGGGGTGGGGAGTTTTGTTGTTTTGGAGAGAATTTAGCCAGCCTTTTCATCCCCTTCCCCCTCCATGCCCTCCTTTGGGCTGAATTCAGCTAGTTATTTTCCAATTCGGTTGTGTGTGTAGACACACCCACAGCTTCTTTGATTCCCCTCCTTTCCTCTTAATAGACAAACTGCTGCCAAGCTTCCAGCTTCTCTCTCCATGGTGACCAAGCCCCTCATTTCCATTTCCTCTCAGCCTCCACCTCCCCTGCCCCCCACCCCCTCCTCATGGGAAACCTGGCTGTTTCCTTTCTCTGGTTCTACTCTGTTTTTCTTACTTCTTTTCCCTTCTCCTGGTGATTCTTCCCTACGTGGAAGGAACAAATACCAGCATGTCCTTGGCTCCTTCCTTTTCTCCTTTATCTGCCCTCTTCCTTCCTTTTGCCCCTTTACTTCGGTGACTCCCAAACCTTGGCTTTTCTCAGCTATTTCAATACATTCCTCCTAGTGCCCCCTCGAGGTCCCTTTCCTGCTCCAGCCTCTGACTGAAGGATGTCAAGGTGCAGAGAAGGGAGGCCGAGGAAGAGGGCCCCTGGTTTCTCTGTCTCAGGGCTCTGACTATGCTCTGGGATTTCCCTTGGAGTGAGTTGAGGCTGCAGCCCCACCTCCCTGCCCATCTCCCACTGCCAGCATGGCCCAGGCCTTCCGAGGTCTGCACAACAGTCCCTAGAATCTGCTGCTATGGGAACTCCCCAGGTGCCCTGGTCGGTGTCTGCTGGCAGGCAGGTTTCTCAGGCAAGTGAGCCAGGACCAGGTTAGAGAGCTGGCCAGCACACCTTGTCTGCACTTCGGGGCCCAGCTCCTCCCATGCGCATCGGTCTCCCAGACAGGTTTGAGGCACAGATATAGGACAGTGGAGGGTCTTGCTGAAATTTCCTTCACAACCTCCCTCTGCCCCCAAGGTCTTCCTGCTTCCACCAGTGATCACCTCACAGCTGTCAAAGGGCATCAGTCCCTTACATGGGACTGATGCCCTTACATGGGGCATGGTCCTGTCCTTTGCTGTGTACACACGCATTCTTACCCAAATCATCTTGCTCGGCCCTCATGATAATCAGGTGACTCCAATTTTACAGACAGGGAAACTGAGTTTCAGAGAAATTAAACGTATCACTCAACATGTGAACAAAGAGGCACTCCACGAAGCTGGGCTGAGAACCCAGCTCGTCATACTCCTAGCTCCTTGACGCCTTCTTTTTGTTATTGGTCTGTGAAAGGGAGCAGGGAAGGGGAGAGGGCTGCACATTGTAGTGTGAGGCAAAAGGTGTTCATAGGAGGGGTGACTGGCAGTTTTCTCCCCTCTGCCATGTCCCCTCATATCCAATTCACATTGTTAGACAACGCCAATTTGTACTGGTCTTGTTAATGCTTCTTTATAGATGTTTTAGTTATGTCTGTCCCACATGTGTGTCTGATTTTTTTCTTGGACTCTGAGCTTCTTGCGGGCACTTTCTGCTGCACGACGCCCTCCCCACCCCAGAGCGGGCGGTGGGCAGCACAGGCTTCCTGCTGGCTGTCCCTGGTGTGTCTGACTTAGGGCCCTGCCAGGGGCGTGGGAAAACAATACTGACCCCGCCTACAAGTGGGGCAGGTAGCAGCCCAACTTCTCACTTTCCCATCTTCCTGTTAGGCCCCAGCCAGGCTTCCCAGCCTGCTCGTTAGCCTCTGCGAGAAATTAAAGTCCCAATAATCAAATCAACCCTTGTAAATTCCCTAGAAGCAGCTCCAGAGCACCAAGGAGCCGGCAAACCCCAGACCCAAATCCATGTCAAATTTCATAGATATAATTTAAGTAGGGATCAAAAAACCACACTAACCTAGTAACTAAGGCTGCTCAAAATGCAGAGTTTATAGTCCATCTGCCTCTCTGCTTCAGGGAGTCTGTATTAAATTTATTGCAAAGTAAAACAAATAAACCCAGGCAAAGGCAGGATGGAAATCTGCATACTCGTCCGAGAATTAGCAGCCCTCTCGGGTTAGGAAGGCTGCTTCTCAATTTGCATCTCTAAGGAGTTGTGACTGGGCTGGGGGCTGGGAGGCCCGGGCAGGATCGGGACTCGCGGCAGGCCTGCCCCCTGCCGGTAGATTGTCGAACCGCAGTCCTGTGGCCGCGGTGGACGTTTGCAGGTGCCGGCGGCAAAGAGAAGCCGAAGCTGAAATTACTGTCGGGGAGGTGTGGCGCTGGAAGGGGGGGTAGCAGAGGGATGAGGGGGAAGGACACCATGAGGAGGACTTCCTTATTTCTTTTTTTTTAAATAATAAATTTATTTTTTATTGGAGTTCAATTTGCCAACTTACAGAATAACACCCAGTGCTCATCCCGTCAAGTGCCCCCCTCAGTGCCCGTCACCCATTCATCCCCACCCCCACCCTCCTCCCCTTCCACCACCCCTAGTTCGTTTCCCAGAGTTAGGAGTCTTTATGTTCTGTCTCCCTCTCTGATATTTCCCACACACTTCTTCTCCCTTCCTTTATATTCCCTTTCACTATTATTTATATTATAAACATAAGACTTGGGGGAGGAGAAGCTGGGAACTTGAGGGGGCTGGAGGGTGGTGCAGGTGGAGATTTAGAGTCCTTACACAAACCAGAAACCGCGGTGACTTTCTTGACTCCTCTCCATCTTGTTTTCCATTTGCCTTTCTCTCCACAACCCTCGAATCGCAAAGCCCAGAAAACTGGGGCGGAGGTGGCCAGGGGTTCTTGCAAGGTACCGTTGGTGGTTGACTGGTTGTTGGAACCCCAGTAAAGCCAGGCCTCAGTTTCAGGGCTGGGGCTGGGGCTGGGTGACAATCCCTGGGCCTTGAGAGGAAATGCTCCCTTATGGTTTGCCTCACTGCCTCAGCTTGGCTGGCCTGGCCCCACAGGTTGCACAGGTTGCAAGCCCAGAGAGATTAAGACATTTGCCCAGGGCCACTCAGCTAAATGAAAAAGCCAGGATTAAAAACCAGAGCAGACTAGCTTGGGTGTTCATACTTTTAGCTTGCAACCTGTGAACGAAGTGGTGGGACCAGATGACCTTAAGGCTCCTTTCGGTAAATATTATCTAATTCTATGACTCTGTGTTCCGGAATTTGAGTATCTGTGATATATTTTCCAGGGAAACTCCAAGGAACCCAGCTACTCTCCTAGGATATTCCCATTATCCTTCATGACTGGCTCAAATAGGCACCTTCTTCCAAGTGATGCCTCACCTGCCTGTTTTAGGCAGAGATAGGAAGTCCTCCTTTTATGACTTTATAGATAGATGGGAATATATATATATGTATATATATATATATATAGTGCTCATTTTGAGCACCATAATAATTTGTTGTATTTATTTATATATCAACTCCATCCCCTCAAATGTAAAGTCCTTGAGCTCCAGAAAAGAAGGTACAGGGAAGGCGCTGGTGAGGCTCATGGTCATTCTCAGGACTTACCAGCTCCTCTTTTCCAGCCCAGTGCCTGAAACAGAATAAGTTCTGAATAAGCATTTGTCCAATGACTGAGATAATGAGTAAACAAGGAATAAAGTGGCACAAAATGACAAAGGTTTGGTTGTATCATTTGCCTAGAAACCTGAGTGTGACCCCAACTTTTTGCTTCTCTCATCTCTCTCCCTTGTTCTTCAACTACTCCACGATAGTTCTATCTAGCCTACTTCCCGAGTCCCTCTCAAAGCCAGCTGCTGCTTCTCCATCCCCTCAAGAGTTTAAGAGCATAGGTTCCAGAATCAGAAAGAGCTCCAAGCACTTCACTCAACTAGCCATGGCGATCTAACTGGCCCCGGTTTCTCCATCTGTTCCCCTCTCCCCCTAGACAATAGAGCATAGTAGTAGTTAAAAGTATGAACACCCAAGCTAGTCTGCTCTGGTTTTTAATCCTGGCTTTTTCATTTAGCTGAGTGGCCCTGGGCAAATGTCTTAATCTCTCTGGGCTCAGTTTCCTTTTACATAAACTGGAGTTAACAGAATCTACTTCATAAGGTTGCTGTGAGCATTACAAAGCTGATACACTGAAAGCCCTTAAAAACAGTGCCTGGTACATGGTTGGCATTAACTGACTCAACAAGCACTACCAATTATGAACAAAAAGCAAAGGAATTTTGCAGAGCTGAAGGCAAGCACCCGAAGAAGATGCTTCAAAAGGCAAGGAGGAAACGTAGGGATGAAAAAGTATGTCCCCCACAAGGGACATACACAAACATATAAAGAAGCACTTGACTGGTTAGGGAGGTGGAAAAGCAGACTACTCCGTGTCTGCGGAACCCAAGCTGGCATTTTTTTCAGCAGAATCAGAAGTATCAAAGGGTGAACCCAAAGTTTCAAAAGGTATAGCAGCTCCTTGGCCTTCAAGATCTTCAGGGACATGTTTGCTTATGAAACCTCCTGAGCCTGGCTCCCCTTACGTCCTCAGCCCTAGCTCTACTCTTCCTCTGACACTTCAGGCTCCATCCATAAGGAAATGCGTCTGGCTCCCCCAAATGAACTGAACTCCCCTTACCTGCAGGTCTTCGGCATGTGAGTGTCCTGTCCTGGAAACTCCCCTCCACCTCTGCCTTTCCCCTGCCAGTTCTCTTGGACTTTTAGGTGTCAGATCCTCTGGGAAGCCTTCCTCATCCCCTAGATGGGGCAAGGCACCCCAACCTGTGCTCCATAGCATCGTGCCTTTGTGCTATCTAGTAGTCTGCTCCAGCTGCTATAAGAAAATACCACAGACTAGGTGACTTAAACAACAGAACCTCATTTTCTTATAGTTCTGAACGCTAGCAAGTCCAAGGTCAAGGTGTTGGTAGGATTGATTTCTGGTGCAGTATCTCTTCCTGGCTTGCAGATGGCTACTTTCTCACCGTGTTCTCACAGGGCAGTGTGTGCATGGAGAAAAGAAAAAGAGAGACAGAGAGATCTGGTGTCTCTTTCTCTTCTGTGTGTGCATGGAGAAAAGAAAAAGAGAGACAGAGAGATCTGGTGTCTCTTTCTCTTCTTAGAAGGATGCCAGTTCTGTCAAACTATAAACTTTAAGGGGACACAATTCAATCCATAACACTCAATTAGACTGTGAGTTCCATGAGGACAGCGCCTTATCTACTGTTTATTTATATATTTCTTAGCTTAGCCCTCACCCCATGTCCTTGTGAGCCTCTGTAATGTCTATAGGACCTATTCATAGCAAGCACTCAATGAATATTTGTTGAGTGTGAACGAATGAAAGAATTCACCAATTACTGGTAATGACAGTAGGAGCTTTGAAACATAGACATTCAGGAGCACCTGGGTGGCTCAGTCAGTTAAGCATCTGCCTTCAGTTCAGGTCATGATTCCAGAGTCCTGGGATCGAGCCCTTGCTCAATGAGAAGTCTGTTTCTCCCTTTTCCTCTGTCCTTCTGCCCACTTATGCTCTCTCTCAAATAAATAAAATCTTAAAAAGAAGGAGAAGGAGAAGAAAAGAAGAGGAGGAGAGGAGGAGAAGAAGGAGAAGAAGAAGAAGAAAGAAGAAACATAGGCATTCAGGTATGGTCTAGTTGAGACCTCAGCAAGAAGATGAGGACTAGAAGTCAGATTCTCCACACTCCCTTCTGTTTTGAGTCCAGTACCCTTTTCACTTGGAAAAAGAATTGTCAAAGGGCTACGAAAAACTGGTGATTCCTTTTAAATCCTTGACTGGAGTTTCAAAGAAATGGTCTTTGGTCTTTCATTGACAAACAGAAATTCTCCTTTACTTTGTCTCTTCTGCCACATTGGCAGGCTTCCTGTTGTTTTAGTAATATGTTAAAGCATTTGAAATGCTTTTCCTCCTTCCCTCTGTCTGGTTAGGGGCAGCAGAACTTGATCTGAGTTTGGCCAGGGACTTTCTTACCACAGGTTTTGATTCTAAACCGACAACCCAGGGTGTGTGGCTCTTTGGATTCCTGTGTCTCTGCTAATGGATTTTGTTAACTGTTTGTCATTTGCTTATGCAAATCTACCTCTTTCTGCATTAAAATGAACCCAATTATAAAGTGAAATTTCACAATTAAACCACTTAGTGAAGGACATTAAGCGACCAGAAGGAATTGATTTGTAAAAATTTCAGCGATAATTACAAAATGTTTCTGAAATGTGACTAAGTTCTAGATTTTTCTTTAAACAAACATATGTACATGCACATTTTCATATATATATACTCCACAGACACATGCACATATTTTCACACACCTGGTTTCCATCTTCTCACCATGGGACTTGTTCTTGCGCCTTCTCTGGGTCTAAATTTTCCCCAAATAGAGGAAATTCCACCAGCCATCAGATCATGTCTGCAAAGTTCTTGGAAACATTCCAAAAGAAATGGCCACTGGGCTGAGGAACCTGGGGTGGGCAGGAAAACAGAAGAAGGTGTAATGGTTTTAATAAAGTCTCTTTGGTACCTTGGTGATTGATTGATATATCTTGGCATTTGCTTCCCAGCTCTGATGTAATCAATAGCAGTTATAGACCAAGGAGCAGGAAAGGATGAGGATGTGGGATGGGACAGTATTGATTGCTTTTTACAGGAAAGAGCCTGATGTGTTGATTGCTGTGCTCGGACCACTATAAAGTGGACCTAGCTGTACCGGGGAGAGGTTACCTTTCCTTATATTCATCTAGGCAAGGGGGCATGGAATCCAGAAATTTGGAGATGGCTAAGGATCAATGATATACACCTGAAAAATTATCCTTTCTGGTATTTGAGGGAGCCAGTCACACTCACTTTCCTCATGGCACCCTTGATTAGAAGATGGAAGCCATAGTCTCCCGGGCTGCTGTGGGGACAGGTGGGAAGGATCTTTATAGATGAGGGGCTGATGATATGCTTATGATTTCAGGCTACATCTATATCCAAGAATGAATCCAACCCACTTGGTAGCCTGCTGCCCCCTCTGACAATATAATGTAGAGAGGACTTTAGAAGACTCTAGAGCCTGATGTCCTGAGTTCAAAGTCTAGCCCAGTGTGTGACCCTGGACAGGTTAATTAACCCTTCTGTGCCTTGATTCCCCCATCAGTAAAATGATGATGATAACAGAACCCATTTCCTATGGTTGCTGTGATAAGTTAACATATGTAAAGAAATCAGAATACAGTAAATGATATGCACATGCTGTTATTATCTGGTGGTGATGGATACCTGGATTGGCATCCCTGATTTATGGGTGGAAACTTAAAAGTACAAATTCTTTAATCAAACAGGGTCATCACAACGTTTGCCTTCTGCTGTTGAGAACACAGGGCTGAGGACCCAAGGTCTGTTTAATTCTCTTAGTATGTCAGCCCGCCGCCCATCAGCTACAGGATTTCTCAAACCTTTTTAGATTTTTTTTTTTTTTTTTTTGCTAAAAGCTTTAAGGAATAATCAAGACCAGGTCCAGATACAGTTGAATAGAGCTACATTGGATTGGTAATGTTAGCTTCAGTGCCCAAGAAGTCAAACCAAGACACATATTTATTCATTCAACAAACACCAAACTCTCACTATGTACAAGGCAGTTTCTACTTACGTTATGATTTCCATTTGTGAACCAGAACTCAGTGTGGGTACATTCAGATGTGTAATCACCCCTCTGCAATGTCGTGATAAGTAACTTTCATGTAATGGATATCCCTCTGTCCTAGAACAATGTGCTCAAAATAGAAAATGGTTTGTTTAAAAGAAAACATTTGCCACTTAACATTTTTGTTGAAAACACATTCATTTTTGAAGTACAGTTTTATTTTGTCTTATTGTCATCATTGAATTTTCAGTGTTTAGAAATTCATTTTAGCGTGTGACGTGACTTTAGGGCTTATTTTCTTCTCAGTTGTAGAACTGACTAACATAACTACTAGAACTTGGCAGATTGGCAAGCAGATAGGAAGGAACTCAGGTGGAGGTGTTCTCTGACAGACTCCTGAAAAGTTAGGACTGGAAAGGATCCTAGAGATCCTCTCCTTCATCTCCTTCATTTTAAAGATGAGCCCAGAGAGGTGTAATGGCTTTTAGAGTCTGAACTGACACCCAAGTCTAGGGTGCTGTTCCACATACCATGAACTTGTTGTTGATACCCTCCTAGCTCTATATTAAGCCCTTTCCAAATCTCCTTCTGTTCTCAGGATGTAATACTAGGCTAAGTTATTATTTGACAATTCAGTTTAAGTCAATGAAGATGCCCTGAATACTACTTGGTGCCAAGCATTGTGCTAGGCCCAGGATACAAAAACTAAGATGTGGACTCCAACAAAGAGGGGATTGTAGTAGGTGGTATTATTGCACCCAATTATTTGCTACCCCTCCCTGCTATGGAATTATGCTTATCTGTGCCATTGACATCAGACTTTGTCATGTGACTTGGTTTGGCCGATAAAAATTAAGCAGAAGTGATACGTTACTTTTGAGCAAAGGCTTTCAGGAACATTTTGTGGTCCCATAGACATTTTCTGTTTTCTGTCTGCCAGGAGAATGGCATGTCCAGAATAAGACCCACATAAAGAGACGATATGAAGTGGAGCCAGAGCCACAGCCAACATATAACATGATGAGAGATAAACCGTTGTGTGGTGAGTGACTGAGATTTTGTGGTTGTTTATCCTGCAGCATAACTAGCACAAGCTGCAGACTATAGACAGAATCATAGAATAGCTGGAGAGACAGCTTACTTCTAACTGAATCACGGGGTTTGGGATGCTTTGCTGGACATAGACAAAGATGATTCAGAAGTAGGCTGAAAGAGGGAACAAGTAACTCTTCAGAGAGGAGGCATCAGGAAGGACTTTCTATAATTGATGATAGCTTAGGAGAGTTTTAAAGGTTGAAGAGACGTTCACCTTGTTAGGGGCTTGGGAAGTTTGTTTATTGTAATCAGAGAGACCAGCATGCTCAGTCAAACATGAAATATGATATGTTTGAAAATTGCCTGTGATGTCCACAACCATAGGTCAGGATCAGATTTCTTAATCTTTTAAGCCTATTGACCACCCACAACCATGTCAGTTCTCCAAGGGGTATATGCAGATACGCACATAAAAATGCATCCTTTATTTCAGCCAGAACTTTGGCCCCAAATTATCATCTGATGTTTTATCATAAGAAGCTAAGCTAGACTGTATGTGAGCCAGAGAGACTCTCAAAAGTTTAATTTTCGGGGATCCCTAGGTAGCTTGGTGGTTTAGTGGTTGCCTTTGGCCCAGGGTGTGATCCTGGAGACCAGGGATCAAGTTCCGAATCAGGCTCCCTGCATGGAGCCTGCTTTTCCCTCCCTCCCTCCCTCCCTCCCTCCCTCCCTCCCTCCCTCTCTCTCTCTCTCTTTCTGTGTGTCTCATGAATAAATAAATAAAATCTTTTTTAAAAAAGTTTAATTAAAAAAAAAACTAAAAAAATAAAAAAAAAGTTTAATTTTCAATTTAATCAAAGAATGCTTACACACAATTTGGAAATCAGCAGTTGCCTTGCCTCAGCCCTTCACATTCCCAAGTCCCGCTCCTCAAGTCAGTCAACCTCAACTCTTTCAGCTTATTTCTCATTTGTAAGTGTTGCCATATTTTAAAATGCTATGCTTATACTGCTATCTTTTGATTTGCCAATTTTAGAAATTGTATATTGACTCTCTACCATGGTAGATGAGACCTTAGTTTCTCCCACCCTTTACCCTCCAATGCCATCCCTGCACTTCCCCTCCTTCTACCACTCCAACATAAACCTTTTTTTTTGTTACGTTGATATTTAGTGTTTATGTACTCATGACTAGACAAATATTATTTACTCCTGAGTCAAGTAGCACACTGTGATCGTGTGTTCTCTTTTGTACAATTCTTTGTTCCTCTTGGAATTAATAGTTGCCTCATTTTTAATTGACCTTATGCTTAAATGTACTTATAATTTTTTTCAAATGGTTCAACAATTCCACTGCATACTTGTTAATACCATGTTGCATACATTCAAGCCCATTTGTTCCATTTTTCCCCTTTACAGTTGTCCCTCCAAGAACCTCCTGTTTCTCTGCTCCGATCTGGATTGGTTGCTCTTAGAATTGGAATATTGCATAACTGTTATTCTGAGGCTTCCTTTTACCATCATTTTGAATATTTCCTTTATTGCCTTCTTATGTTGGAGCCCCTATTTCCTGAACTAGCTGTCTTCACTATTACATTATCATCAAACTAAATTGCTAAATTCCATTCTCTTCTCTTTTTTAAAAGATTTTATTTTTAAGTAATCTCTACACCTAATATGGGACTCGAACTTAACAACCCCAAGATCAAGAGTCACATGCTGTACTGACTGAGCCAGCTTGGCACCCCTCTCCAATAACTTCTTAAGAATGAGTACTTTAGAGGTAATTGTCTTGAGACACTGACTACCTGAAAATATATACTACTCTGATGTGTGATTGATAATTTATTTGTGTGCAGAATTCTGGACTAAAAAGAATTTTCTTTCAGAATTTAGAAGACCTTTCTCTGTTATCTTTTAACATCTGATGCTGCTTTTGCAGAAGTTTAATATTCTTATTCTTGTTTATTTTGCCTGGTTCTTTTTCTCCTTAGAAGATTGTAGGAACTTTTATTTATCCCTCATGATTCAAAATCACAAAAACTGGCTACCTTAGTGCAGTGGGCAGCACATCAGTCTTATAAAATCACAGTGATGATGGTGGTAGGCTTTGATCTCTTTTTTTCTTTTTTTTTTTTTTAAGATTTATTTATTTGTTTATTTATTTATTTATTTATTTATTTATTTATTTATTTATTTATTTATGATAGACAGAGAGAGAGAGAGAGAGAGAGAGAGAGGCAGAGACACAGGAGGAGGGAGAAGCAAACTCCATGCGGGAGCCTGACGTGGGACTTGATCCCGGGACTCCAGGATCATGCCCCCGGCCAAAGGCAGGCGCTAAACCGCTGAGCCACCCAGGGATCCCAGATCTCTTTTTTTCATTTCAGTCTTTGTGGTGGGCTAATGAGGAGATTAATGTCCTTTATTTCTCTCCTGTTATTCCTTCCCTCTCCCTTTTGTTTCCCTCTTTGGAAATCTTCCTCAACTTTGTCTTCTAAATCTTATGAGTTTTTGAAAAAAATTGTAATTATATTTTTAATTTCAGAGAGGCTTTTTTCATTTTTTTCCTTTTTAATTGTAATCTTTCCTTGCTTTATAGATGCAAGCTCTTACCTTCTTGAATTGATCTTATTGCTCTTTTTGAACTTTTTTATTCCTCCTTGCAAAATCTCTATCACCTCAGATCTCTCTTTTATCTGTTTTTTTTTCAGTCTCCCTTTATCAAGCTTGAGTCTTTCTGTAAGTATCTGATGATTCTTGACTGCGTATTTATATTTAAGAAAGAGACACTGAAAGTTGATTTTGGAAGCTTGTTAGGTAAATGGCAGAGTTTGTTAACTAGTGGGCTTCAGATAGGGTGCTCAGATGGAAAATGAGTCTTTTTATTGAGGGAACTTCAAATAACAGTAACTGGAGTTCTCCCTGGAGTTATTCAGTTCTTCAAAGAAGAATCTTCCAGTCTACTTGTTGGCGGTCATGGGAAGTTGCCAACAAGGCCAGAGAAAGGACTAATAGTCACACAGTTCAGCATGCAGATCTCTCCTTAATTCACCACCATACTTGGTGTTCCCAAGTCCAATATGGTTCTTATTTAGTTCCTCCAAAGAAAAAAAGTCTCATTTACTGAAGGACAGAGAAATTTGGCTGTCTGACTATGGGGGTAGGGACCCCTCTTATAAACAGACTTCCCACCAATGCCCCCTCTCCTGCCAGGTATCTGGCCTCAGGGCCATGGGACTTAGTGCCTCTGAAGGCTGAATGTTTCAGGGCTCTGCAGAGTAGATCAGCCCCTACTACAGGCCCTTGGCTTGTGATTTCCTCTTTCTGTTGAGTCAGTACCACTCTTCCCTCTTTGTTTTGTTTACAAACCATGAAACTCTTTAACCCACTGTTTTGTTTAGTTTTGTTTCTTTCATTCTTGTCCTTAGCTAATACCTCTGTCATTTCTAGAAGTTGCACAAGTGATCCACAGACTTCTGTGGGGTGATAGCCACTAAGCTATAGAAGAAGATGGGTGGGTAACTGGGTGTCATTTTGGGTCTTATGGCTCCCTGGGCTCTCCTTGGTTTCCCTTGTAGGCTCCTCTGCTTTGTGATACTCCTTAAATATTGGTGTTCCTCAAGCTTCTGTCCCACAAAGACTTGTCTTGTTAGCATGAGCTGAAGATTAGGGGCAGGTCCAAGGTCAGTTCTGTGGCCCCCTTTCTCTGAGTCTACATCCTAAATTTGGCTCCTGAACTAGAGGGGAGGAAGCAGGGAAGATAGAAGGCAAGGCTTGCCTTTGCCAACTGCTCAAGGACCCTGGGCCTCACCTCCTTTCGTCCTATCTCAGTGCCTGTCTGGCCTTAAAATCGTTTTCCGTCACCCCAAACAGGAGGGACTCCTAGTCTGGCCCAATTATACCAGCCTCATGGGAAGGCAGAGATGTAGAAAACACCCCCTTTTTGTCATCCTCTTCTGTCACTCATTCCAAAATTAGTCAGGCACCATTCTAGATATTGGAATTATGCTTATGAGTAAAGCAGACTGGATCCTCCCTGGATCTCAAAATCTAGTCCCAGGAAAGGTAACGACAATAACAGCAAAAGAAACACACTGCACCACATAGTACAGATGCCCCGTTGGGTCACTGATGAGCTCTTGTTTCTTAGGCCTGAAACGGGAAGGGGAAAGGAGGTCATGGGTGAGGCAGGGAGCCCTTGAGTAGATGGCCAGTACACATGATGCCATTTCATGCCTCCACATCATTTTGCACATGTGGTTTCCACCTACATTGACTTTCATCTCTTGTCATTTTGGCAAATTGTATTTGTTCTTTAGAACTGTTCAGTAATCCCTTCCTCTGCAAAGTCTTCCTGACCCTCCCACCCAGATTAGCCACACGCAGCTCTGTGCCCCTCCCTCCTGTATATAGTCAACAGCTTCCTGAGTTGGCTACAGCTTCAGGAGATGAAGGTGCAGTATGAGAGCCTGTGAGCATTGTGTGGGGACGTACTAACTTGAGTTGAGTCCCAGCTCTCCCACATACCACATACTACCTCTGGCCTTGGGCAAGTGAATTAACCTTTCTGAGCCTTAATCTTCTTATCTGTAAAATGAGGATAATAAAATATATCGTAAAGTGTTATGGTGGATATGCAATGACTCTAAAATGCCTAATGAGAAAAAAAATAAAATAATAAAATAAAATGCCTAATGAGAGCTTATAATTGACACTCAAATGTTGGTTCCTTCCCTTTCTCCTTTCAAGGAGCTTCCAGTCTAATGAGGGGAGAATTACAGGCAAATCAATAAATGCAGCAATTTACCACAAGTGCTGTAACAAAGGATACTGAACGACATGCCATTGATTTACAAGACTGCCTCTCTGTCTCTCCCACTAGACTGGGAGCTCCTTGAGAACAGGCCCCCGTGGTTCTGTGCCCCCACCACCTAGCACAGTGCCTGACACACACTAGCTCTTCCATAAGGTTTCAGTAAATGAAATGGGAATGACTCCTGCCTCTCTGATCCTGGTTTCATCACAGTTAGAGCTAATATCCAGCATTGCCTTTTTTTTTTTTCCTTTTTAACCCCCATCTGTTCCTTCCTCAAAGAAGTGAAAATTATTAGCTATCTAGGACGAAAATCTTCTCTTTTCACTAGAGATCAATTTTCCCAAACCATATCAAAGTTTGGGACATGAGTATACCCACCCTCTTGGATGGTGCGAATGAATAGACACCAGAGGTGAGGGACAACTTGTCTAGTACCCCCTCCTGTGGGACTGGTCTCCCTCAGCCTCCTTCTCTCTGAGCATGCAGACATGCAGACCTCCACCAGCTTATCCATCCTCTTCAAATGAGTCTGTCTCCCAAGAACCAAACATTTTCTCTCCCTGGCCCTGACTTGAAATGAAACGACTTAGCCCACAGACAGTTTTATGGTCCCTCGCCTTCCATTCCTCTTGTTGAGCCCTCACGCTGGTGAGAGCCCAGCCCAGGCTCTGATTTATACAGCTCTCCCAGGCCCCTGTTGGATTTGGAGTCTGGAACAATAAGACAGGGCTATCCATCACCCCTCTGCTCAGATCTCCCTGGACTCATTGGGAAGGAAGGAGGGGTGGGTGGCAGCGAAGACAGCCTCAGGGGTCCTGCCCAGAAAGCATTTGTCACATTGATCAAATGTGCAAGGGGGGAGAGGGGTGGGGGAGTGGAAGCTTTTTATCTCACCAAGCCTACAAGCCTGTAGACATCAGGGATAGAGAGAGTGGGGACAGGAGTAAGAACACACATGGGGGAAGGATGGGAAGGGAATTTGAGCTCAGAAGTCTGATGGGGACTACAGATGCCACCCCCACCTGCTACAAATCTGAGGGCAGCAACCACTGGTCTGACTTTGTTTGATCACCCCCAGCGTCTCCATTCTCTTTGGCCATATTGTTCCCCAGCACAGTGCCTGGCACGTAGTAGGCATGCAACAAAGATGTTTGCTGGTTGACTAAGCCTCCCTCTCCTCCTTACTCTCCTATCAGATCTCAGGATCAAGGACCGTTCAAAGTCCTTGCATACATATCCATGCTGTCTCTGTGCTGCTGTGGTTGTGTGGATGTGGATCCTACAGGAACATCTGTGACATGTGTGTGTGTCCATGTATGCTGCATACATATCCACATGAGTCCATGTATGAGGAAGAACTTTCTGAGAGTCAGGGTTCTTCAATTCTAGACTGGGCAACCCAAGGGAAGAAACCATGGCCCTGTGAAGAATTTAATTATTTACACCTTGGCTGGAAGAGGTGTCACTCTGCCAGGAGAGAAGGAAATAAATGGATGGGGTAACCTCCCAAAAGACCTTTGGTGCTTTCTGATCCCTGGTCAGCCAAAGTAGAAAGGGGGCTTTTATGTGGTTATCATCTGTAAACAACCTGAAATAGTCCTTGCTCCCGGGAATCCTACCCTTTGGACTTGGGGAATCACTTCCTAGGAAACAAATTATTATGGGGATAGAGGCTGGAGATTTGAGAACAGTCTTCCTCTGCCACTATGCAGAGGGAAGGCTACAGTACATTGTACATGCCACCTTGGGCAGTGTGCAAAGACCCCAGGGAGAGCATTTTGGTTATCAAGAAATTAGAGGCTTTGTTCAACGCCAGGAAAAGAAAATCCAACGCCCAAATCTAGGAGCTGAAGAAAAGAGAATTCAAGGGCTGTGGCACTGTGGTGTGCTGTTGTGGCTTTGTTGTGTCTTGGTTTTAGCGCTGCTGAAGCAATAACATGTAATGGCCTGAGCATTGCTGCCTCCCTGTGCCTGGGAAGTTGGATGACCTGAGGAGAAGCCAAGGGTGGCTAATGAGTCATTAAGAGTCTTTATCAAATTAGGATTATAATCCATCTCAACATGCAGAGGAAAATGTTTCAAATTATCTACTTTCTTAATTGCAACTCAAAGATTTGGCAGGAAATTATCATGAGAGATAACGTCTGGAAACTGACGGATTGTGCTGCTGTGTGTCTAAGCTTCCATGACTGCAATAGCTGGAGAATTCATCCACACATACTTACACTGATACTTGTACACACAAACATCCCTGCTATACATACTGATTCAGACAGACAGACACACAAAGTTATGTCCGTGCACAGTCGATCATCAGTATTTATTAGTCTATTCACATACTCTGAGGTTGCTTCCAAATGCTTGGAGATTGGAAAGGTAAGATATATATAAAAGACAACCACAACAAGTAGTCTTTGCCTTTAAGAAGCTCAAAATCTAGTTGGGGAGCTAATGCATACATATTTGAAATTTAAGAACATGTACAAAGTAGCATTCAAGTGCATACTACTATAGTGGAAATGTGAGCCCACAAATTCAGAAGGATACAGGACATGAGTGTCCTGAATTAAGTAGAGTTTCTGGAATGGATGAGTTTTGACTTGAGTATTGACACTCCCACTATGCATTGTGATAGCAGCCAATGGGGACGTAGGCAGAAGAAGACATGCTGAGTCTGTCAAGAGGACCTGTAGCCAAGAAGTGACACAGTGTGTTTGTAAAACCTCCAGGGAAGGGTGGAGCTGGATGACAATCCCTGGTTTGGTTAGACAATGCAAGCTGACTCTTCTTTGCCCTATTAAGGAAGGAGAGGTTTGAGCTTGACCCTATCCTTCCCCCTCCTGTCCAGTCTCAGTTTCTCTGCCTGTAAAACAGTGTGATCTGAAGACAGAATTAGACTTTCCTACACCTCCCTTGGTTGCTGAAAACCTGCGATCTCTGAGTTCAGGGATTGTGCTTTCCTCACATTTATAGCCCAAGGGCCTAGCAGGTGCCTGGCCAGCCTACATGCTGAATAGGAGTCCATGAGCTGGAACATCTTTTAGAGGCTATCCGTGTATGCATGCTGAATGAGTGAATCAGAGAATGAACAAATGAATGAGGGTGAGAACGTTGATGTTTATGAGGAAGCAGTGCAGCATAGTGGTTCCAAGTGGTTCCAGGTATGGGTCCTGGAGGCAGCCTGCCTGAGTCCACACACTTGTTACTTGGTGACAAATTACTCCCCTTATCTCAGCCTCATGGGGACACCATGGGAATGTGATTAGGCAGGGCATCTTGAGCACTTAGCTCGGAGTCTGGCACTGAGCAAATCATCAATACATATTAGCTGTTATTATTGTTGCTTCTTTGTTTTAATCTTCCTTGCTAGACTAACCATGCTCCCTGTGCTGGCTAAGTTGAGTATCTTGTTCCTTCATTTGGTCACTCTTTTCTCACCCTCCCCCTGCAACATGGTAAGACAGGACTGGCCTCTTCTCACAATGAGGCCTCACCCCTTTCCAAGGTTGTTGCTCAGTTCTCTGAGCCCAGCAGCCTGGCTGCTGTAGGTCTGGCTGCCAGAATGAAGTTGAGAGCGTGGCCATGCAAAATCCTCAGCTCAGGGAAGCTTAGAGGTTGGACGCAGCATCAGAGGCAACAAATGCTGTTAGAGTTCATCCCTGGAGACAGGGAGGAGATGGTCCAGGGTATGAGCAGAAGGCCGGGCAATTCCGTGAGGAGGTAATGGTGAGGTGGTGAAAATGGGAATAGAGCCAAGGGAAAGCGTGGTGATGGCAGGCGTGACAACTGTGAAGGTGATGAGGTGGCCAAAGGAGATGGGGGACGAGGGTTCAGTACAGGTCTTCAAGGAGAAGAGGTCTTTGTTTTGGAGAGAGTAGACATTTCAAAACTCCACATAACCCTGTGGATGGAGGAGGGGTGGTCCTTGCAACTTCTGAGGGAAGTCTGAGGGAAGAGGAGCTGACTGTCCTGCTGTCCTCCCCTCACTCTGTCACCCCTAAGCTGATCCCATGTGGTGGTGTTGGGAAGCAGAGTAGTTGGAAGAACTGGTGAGCCAGAGTGTTACCTGATAAATGGTAAAAATTTCAGCATCCAAACATAGTTTTTATCAAGATAAAAATGAAGTCCAGAGGAGAGGCTTCAATAACAACAATGCAAGTCACATATTAATTTACAATTTTTTGACAATCCCACTAAAAAAAGGTAAAAGAAATAGGTGAAAGGGTTTTTAATAGCCTATTTTAATTTAATTCAATGTGTCCAAAAGATTATCAATTCAACATCTAATACATATAAAATAATTATTAATGAACTATTTTACATTCTTTTTTTTATACTAAGTCTTCTAAATCTATGATTACACATCTCAGTTTGGATCAGCTGCATTTCAAGTGCTTCGTAGCTGCTCGTGGCTAGTGGCCACTGTGTGTTGGATGGCACAGGTTTGTACCTTCCTTCTCAAATTTTTGTGGCCAAACTCTTGGGATGCCATTTCCCACAAGTGGCTCTTTTTGGAAATCATCATAGCATTTTACAGTCTAAATATTCTCTTTCTCAGTATTCCTCTTTCTCAGTTTCGTCAAACTGGCTGTGATACTGCCCACCTCTTGCTAGAAACTGGAAAGAGCTGCAAAATCACTTAAAACTCTTCTCTTTCCCTTCCTGCTTCCCACAGAGCCTCTCATCTGGAGTTAGGGCTGGGTAGCAACCTTGAGAGAGAGAGAGAGAGAGAGAGAGAGAGAGAGAGAGAGAGAGTGTGAGGCAGCCAATGCTTGAAGAAACTTCCAATATGTACATCACTACCAGAAGAAAGATGGAGTTTTTTTTTGAAAGGCTTTGGGGACCGTATTGCTCCTATATTAGAGAAGCCGGTTAGAGACACGACCCAATTAATTGTCTATCATGTGCCCAGAAGACAGGTGGCATCCCCCCATGCTCCAGAGGATGGGAGTGAAATGGGGGAGTAGAGACAGAGGCTTTCTCAGGGTCAAAAAAGTGAATCAGATATGGGCAAGGAGCCTAGACATCCCAACTTCCAGCTCAGAGTGGAATCCTGCAGCCCCACCTTTTAGGAGATGCATTTTTGCAATGTGCAGATCCCCCCCAGCCCGGCTCTAAGGGGTGTGCCCTGATGTATTTCATCAGGAACAGAATCTTCCTCACTTGGCCCTGCCCCCCCCCAGTACCCCAGCCCCAGCTGGTTTCAGGGTCAGGAAGGAGGCCTTAGGAGAAGAGTAAGCACCCCCTTCCTCTCTTTCATTGCTCCCATTATCTGTGTTTCCAGCCCTCAGAGCCTGTCACAGCATTCTCAGTACACAATATCTCCCTTCCTCAGGCCAATTAAATAAGCACTATAATAAAGGCGCAGGCAAGTACTGCGGAGGCCCTGGGTAAGGGCTATTAAATCTAATGGCTCCATTTGTTAGAGAGCCTCCCATGTGCCAGGGACTGTGCTGAGCTCTGCCTTCATTATTTTATCTAATCTCCATGGGCTCATGAGCTGGATACTATTATCATCCTCATTTCATAAAGGCAGAAGCTGAGACTTGGAGAGTATCCGTGACTTCCCAGATATGTGCCTATCTTGTGACAGGGTGAAGATTGGAGCCAGGTCCATGTGACTCCAAAGCTGGTGTTCTCTGCTAGAGGTGGGGTGGGGGCGGTAGGGGCAAGGAGGTTTTGAAAAGAGATGGTATTTCAGCTAAGTCTTAACAGCACATGGGATTTTGGTGGGTAGGGGGAAGGGGGAATTAAAAGTCAAGACTGAGAGAAAAGCGTGAGCAAGTGCAGGGAGGGCCGAAAGGGCCCTGATTATCCTGGCTTCGCCAGGGCTGGCTAGAAGTGGGTTTTTCTTTTCTTTTTTTTTTTTTATTAATAAACTTTATTTTTTAGAGTGATATTTGGTTCACAGCAAAGTTAGCAGAAATTACAGAGATTTCCTTTGTACTTCCTGTCCCCCGTTCCCCACCACCATCCACAGCTTCTCCCACTACCATCAACATACCCCACCAGTGTGGAATATTTGTTATAATGGACAAGCCTTTATCGGCACATCATTACCCATAGTTCACAGTTTACAGGAGAGTTCACTCTTGGCGCTGTATATCCTGCGGATTTGGACAAATGTCTAAGGACACATATCCACCATTATAGTATCATACAGAGTGCCTTGCTCCCTTAAAAACCTGCTGTGCTCTGCCATTTTACCCCTCCCCTGCCTCACAACCATGGCAGCCACTGATCCTTTTACTACTTCTGTAGTTTTGCTTTTTATGGAATGTCACATAGTTGGTCATACATTATACAGCCTTTTCAGATTGGCTTCTTTCACTGAGTGATATACATTTAAAGTTCCACTATGAAAAAAAATAAAGTTCTACTATGTCTTCTCATAGTTTGTAGCTCATTTCTTTTTAGTGATAAATAATATTCCATTGTCTGGATGTACCATTGTTTATTTATCCCATTCACCTACTGAAGGATATCTTGGTTGCTTCCAAGATTTGGTAATTATGAATAAAGCTGCTCTAAGCATCTGTGTGCAGGTTTTTATGTGGACATGAGTTTTAAATTTGGGTAAATACCAAGGAGTACAATTGCTGGATCATATGGTAAGAGTATATTAAGTTTTTTAAGTAACTGCTACAGTGTCTTCCAAAGTAGCCGTATCATTTTGTCTTCCCACCAGCAATGAGTGAGACATCCTGTTGCTCCACATCTTCATCAACATTTGGTGTTGTTGGAGTTTTGGATGTGGTCATTCTAATAGGTGTTAGTGATACCTTATTGTTTCAATTTGCAATTCCCTAATGACAAATAATGCTGAGCATCTCTTCATATGCTTACTTGCCATCTCTATATCTTTGGTGAGTTGTCTGTTCAGATCTTTTCCCTGTTTTTATTGGGTTGTTCATTTATTTAATGTTGAATTTTAAGTGTTCTCTATATTTCTTGGATAACAGGCCTTTATCAGATGTGTCTTTTACAAGTATTTTTTCCCATTCTGCAGCTTGTCTTCTCATTCTCCTCATGCAGCAGCTTTTAAAACAGATTCCTAGGCCCTTATCCAGATGAACTTTCTCCAGGATTCAACCAGGAACCCAGAACTATAAAGAAGTTCCACAAGGAACCTATGCAGGAAGTCCGTGGGCTAACACTGGGAACCATGGAAGGTGGTGATGGGGAGGCGTAGGTGGGGGTGCAGGAGATTAACTGAAAGGTAGACCAGGGCCAGATGAGGAAGTAAAATTTGAATGCCATGCTAAGGAGGGTGGCTTTCAAATCCCTTCTTTTTATCATAAAGTCCAATACACATTTGAGGCTAAATCTTATAGACAGTGGTTTCCTGAGGAGAAAAATTGTTTTAGGAAGAACACTGGTGATAGCATGTAGGAAGTATTGGGGATATTGGTGGCATTAGAGCAATTAGGAAATCATCAAAATATTCATATTCCAGGTGACTGGTGGTAAGTCCCTCAGCTGGGCTGGGGCAATGATGGAGAAATAAGTTCCATCCAATTCAATTTGATAAGTATTTCTTTAATGTTTTCAGGACTAAGCACTTTATCAAGGTTCTAAGGATTCTAAGATGAAGTAGGTATTGTCCCCATCCTTAAAGAACTCACAATCGAGATTCATAAAAAAAAAAATAATTGAGAATAGAGGGAACTGGTATGTGGACAGTGTTACGGACTGAATTATGTCCTCCCCTAAGTTCACACAGAGCTTCAACTGTGGTGAAGCTCTAACTCCCAGTGTGACTGTATTTGGAGATAGGGGCTTTAAGGAGGTAACACAAGTCCTAAGAAGGGGTTCTCTAATCCAATACGAATGGTGTGCTTATAAGAAGAGAAAGACATCAGAAATCTCTCTCCCCCTCTGGTGCACACAGAGGAAGGCCATGTAAGGACACAGCAAGAAGGTGCCATCTGTACGCCAGGAAGAGAGGTCTCACCAGGAACCAATCCTGCTGGTACCTTGATCTTGGACTCCTAGTCTCCAGAACTATGGAAAAATAAGTGTTGTTTGGGCCGCTGGCACTGTGGTACTTTGTTATGGTGGCCTGAGCAGATGTATACAGATAAGCTTAAATTTTATTCACAGGCTGATAATGACAGGACTCAGGCCATTGATTATACATATCCACAGCTCATAGGAGACAATCTGGGCTGGTGTGAATTGCTTATCCTAAAGACGAATCACGTGCAGACAAGAGTGAGAAAAGGGCCCAGAACCATACCGTAGGAACTCCGGTGTTTAAGAGTGATGGCTGGGATGGGTAGGGACTCCTGTTTGGTCATAATGTTGATGTGTTAGTGACTTACATGACATGTGTGCCCCGCTCCATCCTCTTCTTCATCCTCAGAAGGATGATTTGGGAGAGACTGTAGAGTATGTAAAGTGAATTCTACAGATTTAATTTCCACTCTGTCCCTTCTCTGATCGCTGACAGAGCCAACATTTAGATATGGAACTCCTGGAATTTGACATATTGGCGATTCATGTGTTCAGTAGATATTTACTAGCTTGTGTTGTCTGTTGGATTCTTATATTATTATCGTTTAATGCTTTATATAGTGGTGCTCTGCCTTCTTCAACTAGAATGAAAGCTCCTTGAGGACAGGAACTGTAACTTGAATTTCTTTGCTTCTGCTCTTTCTCCTTAGCTTGGTGCACACAGCTGAGCTTTCTTCCAGTGGGTACAGGACAAATATTTGCTTTGAATGATTTTGGAGGGATGGTTACATTTAGGTAATCATTTTTTAAGCTTTTGCAAATTACAAATGTAGTTAAAGCAAGATACATTTATTTTAAATTACAATGTGCAGTTTAAGGCATCAAAAGGGTATTAGTAGAAATCACGGTACTTTAAAAGACTCCAAAAATTAACAGCTCATGGCAATGGATCTCCTGTATCAAGAAAGAGTTGGGCACAGAACTAGATCTCAGAAAATGAGGGGTGTGACAAGTGTGAATCGGTGATGCATGGCTGTTGCCTGCAGTACTATTTATGGCTCACTGACACCTCTCTGATGGGGTTAAGTATTTACATTCAGCCTGATTCTCCCCTCTGACTCTACAGGCTACAGCAACTCACTATGAGCCCTGAGAAAGAGAGAAAGCCTTCCCTCCAGGGGCCCCGGGCGGGGGGCAAATGGATCTCCCCTCCCCCTCCCATATCTGAAGAGGGCTTCCCTCTGAGAGTTTATGGCAGCCTGACCTCCAGCCTCTGGGTTGGAGAATCTGGCCGCTTCTGTACTACATAAAAAGGGCAAGTGCATTCATTATTATTATATTATTATACAATGTATAATATATAATAGCGATTATGCTGTCAGCAGCCAGAGTCTCTGACCACAGATCAGAGGCTGGGGTGACATAAATCCACCTAGTGAAGTCTTTGGAGGTTCTACGTGAAGGTGAGAGGATTCAACTCCATCCATAAAGGGGGCTCTGGGTGAAGACTTTCTTCCACAAGCAACTTTGGAGGTTGAATTTGGGGAGGGACCGGGAAGACCTGGACAAGCAGTATTTAGTGTATCTGGGACGTGAGGCAGAACAGGTCTCAACTGCCTCTTCCGAGCCATGGAACGCTAATAGCTCTCGTCCTTGCCCACGATGGAGGCAGATGAGGAGTGACCCAGAGGCCTGCAAAGACTGATGGGGCAGCCTTCAACTTCTTGGGTCAGATTCTTTACTGAAAACCTGGCCTGCTTGGGTTTCACTTTCTGCTTCCCTTGCTTACATCACTGTCTTTGTCTAGGCTTTATCCAGGCCCCCTGCCTGCTCTGGGGTCAGAGGATCAATCGCTGCCTGACTGTGGCTGAACCAGCTCCTCTAAGGGCAGCAAGGAGCAAATGTCAAGGGGGCCCCTTTATGCAGAGGGCCCTGTGCTAAGTCCTGCATCTGTAGGTGGCTGGGTGCCTAAGCCTGGCACTTAGTAGGACTGTAATCTTTGCGGATTGAAAGAAAGCACATACATGTATGACCATAAATCCTTGCACGGGTCTTCTTAGAGGGCCGGGCGCCAATTCGGATTTCTTCCTTGAAGTGGATGGAAGCCACCCTAGCAGGCCCAGGCTGAAACAGCCCAGCTGGTCGCTCCCTTTATATTACACCACCCGGACCCCCAGAACTCCGGTACTTTTTAGAATGAAAATAGCAGTGGCTTAGAATAGGCTTGCCAGGCATTTGCAAAGAGGTGATTTACTGACAAAGCCTCTACACCCTTTTATCTCTCCCTCTGCCCCACCCCGTTACAGTCTCCCCCTCGGTGAGCCGAACGCCCCGGGAAGCCCACAGCAGAAAAAGCTCTTGAGAATAGGAATAACTAACCAGAGTGTCATCCGAGCACCTTTTCTGGGGCCAGGGTAATGAGAATTATTCAAATGCAATCATAAAAATGAGGCCATCAGGCAGGAATAGGGTGGGGGGTGGGGGGAAGGAGTGGTGGTGGAGGGGAGGCTCCCTCGCCAGCTTTAAGTTTCCCGATTTCGGGGGAGTTGTCTCGGGGTGCGCGGAAAGCCCCTCCGCCCCTCCGCCCCTCCGCCCCGCCAGCCGCGGAGCCCAGGAGGCCGTGTTCGCGGAGCGCGGAGCGCGGAGGGCGCGGAGGGCGCGGCGCGGCGCGGGGTGGGGGTGGGGGCGGGGGTGGGGGAGGGGGGCGCGGCCCGGTTCCGAGGGCGCCTGGGCGCGCCCGGGTCAGCGGCGGGCTCGCCGTCCGCGGCCGCCTCCGCAGCGCCGCTCCGCCTCCCGCCGGCAGCAGCGGGCCCGCGCGCCGTCTCCGCGTCTCCGGGAAGCCTCCAGCAGAGGGAGACACTCCAGCTGCGGCGCGGGCCTGGGAGCGCCGGGCCCGGAGTGGGTGGGGGCGCGGGGGGTGGGGAGCGAGCGGGAGTGGGGCGAGGGGAGGTGGGGGGGGGCTCGGGGGGCGGGTCCCTGTGCCGCTGACGTCCCGAGCAGTGCTGGGAAGTATAGGCTGTGTTGTCACGCCGGTGTCAGTCTGATGAAGATTGGCATCAGGTAAGCTGTCATTCATTTCCATGTCAGAGACGCTTTTGCAGGCGGCGGCGGCGGCGCGGCGCGGCGGCTGCTGCTGCGGGCGGCTGCCTCAGAGCGCGTGTGTTTTATTCCAGTCCCCAAGCCAGAGTATTATTCATTGCGACAGGGCAAGGAGGAGAGAGGGAGAGAGGGAGGCAGCAGGGAGGAGAGAGGGAGGCAGCAGGGAGGAGGGAGGCAGCGAGCAGAGAGGGACGGCGGGAGCGTGCAGAGGAGCTGGGGAAGCGCCGGGAGAGCGCGGAGCGGAGCAGCGCGAGCGGCGCCGAGGCCCGGGAAGGAGGCGGCCGGAGCGGCGCGGCCCGCCCGAGCCCCGGCCCGAGCCCCGGCCCGAGCCCCGGCCCGAGCCCCGGCCCGGCCCGCGCGCAGCCCCGCCGCCCCCGCCGCCCCCGCCGCCCCCGCCGCCGCCGCCTCGCCTCGCCTCGCCTCGCCTCGCCTCGCCCCGCTCGGGCCCGCGGCCGGGCGCGCATTGTCCGCGGCCCGAGACGCCGTAGCGCGCGGGCGCGGAGAGCCGGGGGCCCGGGAGTGGGGACCGGCGCGGCCGGAGCGCGGGTGCAGCCGCCGGGGCCGGGCCGGGCGCCCCGCGGGCGCGGTGGGGACCTCGCTCGGCGCCCCCGGCCCGGAGCTGCCTGCGGGCGGCCGGAGCGCAGGAGCCGCGGCCGCGTCCCTCCCCGCCCGGGGAGCCGGGCCGAGCGGGCTGTGCGGGCGGGCGGGCCGGGGGCGCGGGGCTGGGGGCCTCGCCCCTCCGCGGGGTCTGCGGCGAGGTCGGGGAGGCGCCGGGGCCCAGGGCGAGGTCGGGGACGGGGGAGCCCTCCTGGCTTGAGAGCTGGGACGGGAAGCGCCCAGAGCCGGGCGCCGAGGGGCTGGAGCGGAGTCCCGAGTCGGCCGCGCAAAGTTTGCGTTCTTGGGGGCTGGGCGAGCGGGGCTCTCCGACTCCCGCGCCCGAGGCGGCGACGAGGGAAGCGGGCGGTCCTTCGGGGGCTCTGGGCGAGGGAGCCGAGGCTCCCGGTGGCCCCGGCTGGGAACGGCGAGCGCCGGGGCGCGGGCGGGGAGCGGCGGGCGGGGAGCGGCGGGGGCGGGGGGCGCAGCAGCCGGACTCAGGGCCACGCCGGGCTTCGGGTGGCGGGAGTCAGGCTGCGCAGAAGCGGGACTGAAGGGCGCCGAGTCTGCGCCCCGGCCCGAGCAGGGGGCTCAGGTCGGAGCCGCGGGCCCGAGGTGCACCTGAGGCTGCACCGGCGCGACGGGGGGCGTCCCTAGTATTTGCCCCGGGATCGCGGCTTTTCCTTGGGATCGAGGCCATCGGAATTTGGGGAGGGTCGCGCGAGCGGGTCCCCTCGCTCCGTGGGGGGAGAGGCGTTTAGGCGGGCGATGAAAGTAGTTGCCGCGGCCGAGGCAGGCGAGCCCCGGAGGGCGGCTGCTGCTCCCGGGGAGCGCGGGTCTGGAGCCGAGGACTCGAGGCGCGCAGGACCCGGTCCCGGGAGAAGGGTTCGGGGAAGCGGCCAAATCGGAGGGACGTTCTGGGTCGGGGCGGCAGGGCCGCGCCGCAGGGCTCGGAGTGGGTCGGAGGACGGAGCCTGGGGGGCCGCGGGCGTGCGGGCGGTGCGGGCGGTGCGGGCGGCCCGCAGGGACCGCGGCCTGCGCGGGGAGGCCGGGCTGCGGCCGGGGCGGGAAGGGCTCCGAGTCGAGCCCTCCGCCCGCGGGCGCTGCCGGGGAGCCCGGCCGCCGGCCGCCCGTGTGTCCAGCCCGCGAAACGGGGGCGCTCTGGGTCCTCTACCCTCACCCCACTTGGTCTCGGGACTTGGCCAGCGTGTTGACTTTTCGGATTCCGAGTGCTCCCCAGCGGGTGGGAGCCAAAAGCTTCACATTTGAGGCAGGTCTGGGTGACCCTCCGCTCCCCAAGCCGAGCAAATGATGGTGTTCAAGCATCTCTTACGCAAAGCCCTAGCCCCTCGCCCTCTCGCTCGGGTCTTAGGGAAAGGGAAGGGGCCTCCTGTCTCTGCACTCGCGATCGCCCACTCGAGCTGCACCCCGCAACCGCATCTTCCCCTCCCACGGCTCAGGCCTAGCTCGTTGGTGGGAGAGAAGTCCCGACCCGGGTGGGAGGTTATTTTCCCTCTGGCCAGCCAGGGAAGCAAAACGTGTAAAGGGGCTGGACGAGAGGAAGACTTGAAATTTCTTTTTTTTTTTTTTTTTGCAATCCGGAGCCCACGGCCCGGCCCCCCGCAGCCCCGGCCCCCCTGGCGCGGGCACCCGGACCGCGCTTCCGGGACTCAGAAGACGCGCGACCCACGAGCGGCCGCAGCGGCCTCGGGCCTCGAGACTGCCCGGCGGCCAAGCTCCGAGGCTGTTTTTCTGCGGGCTTGGAATTCGAGAGCTCTCCCGCCGGGAGCCGGAGGGCGGGAGGGAGCCGTGACCCCACGGAGACTCCCCAGTCACCGCCTCCCCTTTGTGAGCGCGAAAGGCATGAAAGCCCAGAGAAAGAGAAGCTGCTCCGAGTAAGGGGCAGGGGGTTACTGGAGGGAGATGGGCCCGGCCACCGCTCACAGTAAAATGCCTCGTGCAAATTGCACTGAAGTGTACCCAACTTGAGACTGGCTGTTTTATGATCCTTTCTGGGAGTTTACTGCTCCATGCTTTTAAGTCTATAGATTGCTTTAAGTTAATGAAAGTGCTGCTTTCAAAAGGGGCTTTTATTGTGCGGCAGTGGCAAAGCCTGTACCTCCCCTTTACTCTTCCAAAATGGGCCTGTTTAAAAAGAGGGAGCCTCCTGGAGTTCCCACATGGACAGAGCCTGGGGGAGGATGCCATGTGACAATGAGGATTAATAAAAAAAAAAAAAAAATCAATGTCCAAGTAATTCAGAAAGACGAGTTTACTTCTTTTCCGGTCCAGTGTGTCACCTGTGCCTTCTGAAACTGCCTTTTGGACTTGCACTGAGTCAGACTTGGAGTGCTGCGGGATACCTCCCCCTTACCCCCTGTCTCAACACTGCTTTATGTAGGCCTGACCCTGTTCAATTAAACTCAAACTGGATTTCAGGATTTCAACCGGCTGCCAATTCAAACTGCAACTAAAATATTTACTTGGAGCCTGGGGGGAGGAGCTTTGCCCTGCATTTAGTAAGACAGATGTGTTAAAATGTCAGGGAGAAAGGCTGGGAACCTTGAGAAGAAACATGGAAGGCTATTTTTCAGCGCTTTCCTCTTTTTCAATCTATTTGGCACAAAAGGTGAGAGGACAAGGTTTTTGACTAGGTCCTAACACAGAAACTGCAGTGGGGCTGGGCTGTGGCTTTGACCGCATGTCATAACCATTTAAACTGTGGTTAGTTGTTCAAAGCCCAAAGCTTCTCCAAGCTGGGTTTCATTAACTCTACACCAGTTGCCTGGAAGTTCAGTAGCAATAAATTGTATAAACACATTTGAAGTAAGTTAGTGATGAAATAAGGAGAATTACTGTCTTGTGAGTGGAGAATCTTGAATTCATGGAGTTTTAACTTAACTGGAAACATACCTCCTCTCCCTCAGCCTTGATGTTTATGGGTGCACCAGAGTGTGTGTTAAATTTCTGTCTGCCATGTCCATCTTCAACCTGGGACTGTAACTCATTAGGGACCAAGGCATGCCTAGAAAGCAAAAAGGCTGGGTTTTAAAGGGGGCTCTATTAGCCTGGTTCAGAAACCAAACCAAACCCATCAACCTGACTTCCTTACCCTGGGTGAATGCAACATAAACAGCAGCAGAGCAGGCCAAATTAGATTTTTAAATGTTAGCGGCTTAATAATACTGTGTTGTTAGCAATTGAATTTGTTTTTATTAAAGAAACAACCTATAAAATTTATAGGCTTCCAACATGTTGCAAGATTTCCTTGTTATTTATTTAGTGCCCCCCCCCCGAAATTCTATCTTCAATTTCAGACTTTTGTTCCTGATTTATTTAATTTAGAGCACATTTTCTAAATTAGTTCAAGGAAGGTGAGAAATGCTGTTATAAGTTTTCCTTTTTCCTATGCTGTGTGGCATAAGGACTGTGATGCTGTAAGATATATATAAATGTGTGATGCAATTGCTGGAGGTGACGGCATGTGAAGCCAAGTGTCTGGATCAAACAAAATGCAGATCAGAGTATGGAGAGGGCGAAGTGATGCCACGGAGGAAAAGCAGAGGAAGTTATACGGAAAATGAAATCATCGCGAGCCACCGTCAGCCTTGGTTCTAGCCAACACACCATGCTTTGTATAAAACACTTCACATGCGATCTGTGACTTATTGAAGATTGAATTATATTGAGAAGCAGAATTTAGAGGGAGTAGCTGCCCTGGCTGGGTTCTGGCCAGGCTGCATGGCCAGGCTTGTTGCAATGGGGATCTGCTAATTTAATTAAATCTAATACCTGGTGGGAAAGAGAGGAAGGAGATAATCAGGGTTGGCAGGTCAACATGCTGAGCTAGTGTTTAAGCTGAAATTTGGGGGCCTGGCAGTTTTATGCTCTGTTACTGTCTGGCAACATGACTCCAGCGGGTCACCTAGCTTCCGGATCTCTGTTTCTTCATCTGTAAAGTGGAATGCATCTCACGGATTCCTCATTAGGCTACAAGAGGGGCAAATCTTGCATGACTCCCTGACTCCCACATTGGGCGCGCTCTAAATAATAAAGGAAACGAAGAGAGGCTTCTGAGCAGCAGAATGACATCCTTCTCTGTGTTTTCTTTCCTTGCCCAATCCAGAGCCTTTCCCCACAACTCTCAGGAGTTCTGAGACTCGGGCAAAGGGGCTGATCGCCTGCCTTTCTTTACATCCTAGAATTTGAAAACGCCTGCTGTGATTCCACAATCCACCTGCACTTTATCAGGAGGGGAAGTTAAGTTGAGGGGGACCAGCATGCTTCTCCCGGGTGGTGCTACCTGGAAGAGCTTTCAGGCATCAGATAAACACAGAATCTGATTTATCAGAAACTCAGCCCCTTTCCCTTTGTGCCAGCGGAAAAGAAGAGGCCTGAGCCTGGACTGGTGTGTGACATCTGGTCGGGCTGGGGGGGGGGGGGGGAGGGGGGGATGGGCGCTGGTCTGGAGCTAGCCGCAGCTTGAACCTCACTTAGCAGTCTCCATGCTGGCAGATCAAAGCAGAGGCTGGGCCAGAGAGCCCGAGAAGTTACACCCAGCACTTATACAAAAGTGTATCCGCACTTGGAGTCTCCTGTTTCCATGCCTGATATTTCAGTGCGAGCCCTGATACTGGAGACGTGGCTTGTGGAATGCTTGCCTTTAATCCCCCCTCATCCATAGGGACTTCTTGGGGTCATTTTTTTCCTCCGCATATCCTCCTCCAGTGGTCTTGAGCAACATCTTAGTCTCTGTTCTGACTAGGGGTGAGAGGATGGAGGTAGGAGGAGCAACAGTTTTGCTAAGGGAACGCTTACGGGTTGGAAGGCACCATCCTTCTACCAGAGCTCAAGCTTTTTCTCCTTCCAGAGCCCCCAGGAGTAAGGGAGAAGCAGGCCCTCTGGCAGCTTGGGAAGAGCTCGCTGCAAACGTGTTGTCTTGAGGGGGATCTGCTGTTTGGCTTGGATGCCTCACCGCAGGCCCTGCCTGACTGGGTTTCTAATTACAAGAAGGCCATTTCTGCTAAGACCTATCTCACTAAAAACACATCCCTGTGTGTAATAAGAAACCCTAAACCAGGCAGGATATTTTAAAACTGAAGCAATGAAGATTAGATTAAGTCTCCACCAAACAGCTTCGTTCTCGTATTATTTTTGGCTGGAATGTGGAGAAAAGCAGCTGGCCCTGGGGCCCGGAGCAGGATCTTTTGAGGGTTCGGATGGGGCTGGAGTGGGTGGTGTAACTGCTAGTTTCTCTGCTTAATAGGAATGTGGCCAATTTCAGTACAGCTCAGTACAGCTCAGTACAGGCGGTGGGGGTACCCAGTGGGGGATGAGGGAGGCCCCCCCCTCCATTGGGAGAGGCCAGAGAGTGGCCCAGAATGAGCAGATCACGGAGCACTGAGAATGCTTTTAAATTCCCCACCTCATTAGGACCTAGTCTTTTGTGTTTCAGCTTATGCTTCCACTCCCAGTCCTATCCCATGCCTAGTAAAACCACTCATCCTCCACGTGGCCTTTGGAGGAACTTTAATATATTGGGTACTTTTCTGGTTGGAGAGAAGGAACAGATAGTTGTCCAAAATTCCTGGAAATCGAGCCTAGGAACCTGACATCACAAGCCCTTTTTCCTGTCCTGCCGGGGAGAGGCGGCGGCATGGTCTTCATTCATTCCTTTGTTCCTCCGTCCAGCAAATATTTGTTGCATGTCTCCCGTATGTATGCCTGGTACAGTTCTAGGCATTGAGGCTACAAGCAGCAAAATCAAGCAGGACGAAAACGTATGACCACGAAGTCCCTGTCTTCTTGGAGCTTGCCTGCCGTGGAGAGAGTGCAGAGTATGGGCTTAGCCTCAGATAAAACTACATTGAGAGCCTCATTTCTAATTGCAAGAATTTAAACACATTAGACACATTGCCTAACATTTTTGATCTAGCTTTTCCACCTATAAAGAGAGAAATAAAAGTATAAAGCTCAAAGAATTGTGGAGAGAGCATCTGTAAAGTACCTAGCAGTGTGTGGCATACGGCAGAGACGCAATCAGGTTCTTTTTCCTCCCCAGGTTATTCTGGATGGGGGATCCAGTTGGTGGATTACCCAGCCTCCCCCTTCCCCCCTTCCCCTTCCCTTTCACTTCCCCCAGGGATTGTGGCCTGGGACCTTTCTCAGGTCACTGGCACCATCAATGAATGTTGGACAAACAGCCAGTCACACTGTGGCCTGGTGCTGCCTGCTGTGTGCTGACCCCAGCAAGGGCTGTGGTAGAAATAGACACCCAGACCCTGTGCAGTTTGCCAGTGGACAAACTCAACCCAGAAACACGTAAGAGATGACATGCAGCTGCGCTGAGGTGCCATGAAAATGGGCACAAATCATTTTGTGGGGCTGATGCCGAGTAATGAGGACAGAGTGGAGGTGAGTGCTCAGCAGTGTCAGTACCGAAGTGGGGGTGAGCTCTGGCCAAGCAGGGCTGGAAGGGGACTCAAGACTCTCCAGGCCACAGGGCTCATAGGGATGGCTGGGGGCCCACCTGAACCAGAGTGAGGAGGTCAGCCCCTTCCCAGCATGTCAGGGGGTTGAGTGGGCCACCCCTGCCTCCAGCAGTGCCCCCTGGGCCTCCCAGTGTTGGCGACTGTGGGGGGTTTCTGAGAGGACTGTTCCTGTTGACTTCTCGATGCATAGAACTGACTCAGTGCTTGAAGCAAACCGACTAATCCCATTCCTGACTATAACACGACTCTCCTACCCACCATCCCTGGTCTTCCTAAGCTAAGGGAGCAGAGTTTATGGGCCACACCTGGGCCTCTCAGAGCCTAGGAAGCTGGCCCCGGTTAGAGTGGTTGGGGTGGAGGAGAGGATAATGGTTTGAACTGGAAGTCACAGGGTGGTGGATTCTGCTCTAGACCTGGCCACTGACTGGCTCTGTGGCCTTCAACAAGTGGCTGACCTCTGGGCATCAGTTTCCTCATTTATCCAATGAGGAGCTTGACCTTGCTCTCAGAGGTCCCCTTCAGCCCTAAATTCCACGATTCTGTTTCCTACCAACCAGATTGCTTCGTGACTGGGCAATGACTGAAACCACTACCACCACCAAGCAAGCTGCAAAGGCACACACAGGGAGGGTTGGCCCCTGGGTGGTAGGATATCAACACAGTAGAGGGAGTTGGCTTTGACTTGCCTGATGGCCCCCCTGGGGCAAATGGACGGGTCCTAGCAATAACGGTTGGCTCCAAGAGGGCAGCTTTTCAGTCTGAAGACTCACTGGCTTCTTCCTCAAGGGCGACATTTGCTTCCTTTGTTGAGACCACGTGGCCTTGGGAGAGGGACCACAAGCTTCGGAGTCAGATTCTGGGTTCTGACCCTGGTTCTACTACTACTGATCTGTGTGTCTTTGGGTATATCACTTAAGCTCTCTGAGCCTCAGTTTTCTTGGAGATATCGTTAGGATAATAATAATAATGCAGAGGACTTAGGAGTGCTGTGAAGACTCTAGAACATAGTATCTAAAAGTGCTAGGCACATGGTAAGCTCATGGTGCCTTTTAATATTCTTTCCTAATAAAGCCCATCCTCAGGCACTCTCTCATTTAATCCTTTCAATTTTGGGAAGCAGGTGGGATAGGCATTGTTATGTCATTTGACAGATGAGGGGAGCTGGGGCTCAGAGAGCTACAGTGGGGGGTCCAGGAAGAGGTGGCGGGTGTCTCCACCTGTTCACATTGAATAGGGGGTCCAGGTCTACCTTCTACAGCAACGCTCCTTTCTTTAGTCTTTTGGAGACAAAGCAATCGCCTTGCCGCGCTGAGGGCTGCTCGACCCTGACTCCACCTATTCCTCTCCTGAGAATCTCTTTAAAGGAACCAGCAGGACCCATCCTCTCCGTTACCTACACCTTTGTTTGGTAAACTCCGGGGAGAGCTATGAGCTGTTATGGAAACCAATGCCTAGAAGAAGATCTGTATTTTTATTTCCACAAGCCTGCAGTTACAGATGGGGCTGGCCAGCACAAGGGGTGGAGGTCGATTTAGGGGCGGGGAGGGGTAGTCATGGCAGTAGGTGGGGGCAGCAGAGCTGTGGTGCAGCCCAAGCTGTCAGCCCCCCGAAGCCCGTGGTGTGGAGGATGGAGGCTCGTACCTATGGTCGTCTGACTTTCAATCTTGACAGACACCAAGGGACGTTGACCCCGTTAATGGTAGGGCCTGCTAACTCCGAGTGGGTGTAGGGGCCCAGTCCCCCCAGTTCCAGGGTAGCAGTGTGGGTCTGTGGTAGAACGGGGTGGGGGAAGGAGTGAGCTCCCCAGTCCCAGAGGTTCTTCTTTCTGCACTCTGACATGGTCACCGATCACTACTCTATATCCAGGCCTGTGTTAAGCCTTGGAAGTACAGGGTTGTGCCTGCCCTTTCTCAGGGGAAGCCGTGCTGTGTGTGTGGACTGTGGTTCTAGTTCCAGATCAGAGAGAGGCCCAGAGAGGCTCCAGGGTATGCCCAGGGCCCCGTGGTGACAGGTGCTTGTTCTCACTCCTGAGCCCTCCCTGGTGATTCATCTGTCCGTCAACAAGCATGGCCTGAGCCCACTATTTAATGAATGCCCAGTAGCATGCTGCACTGGAGTCTCTAGGAGCTATACAATCTTACTGCAGAGCCCAGACAAATGCACATCACACTGAAGACAAGCTGTGTGACCTTTAACATGTCTTTTAATGTCTTTGACTCAGCATCCGCATTTTATACAACGAGGAAGTTAGACGAGATTGTCTTTAAGGCCCCTTCTGGATCTACTACTTATGACTCTCTGGGCTATAAATGCTAAACTGTGTGTGGTTCAGACCTCTGGGCACACTGTGTCTGGGGAAGGTGGTGGGACACCCAGGGGCATTTAGCCCATTCTTGGTAGGACCTGTCTAACCCTGATGAGGTGAGGGAGATGGAAAGATGTGGATATAGCAGCAGTTGGGCCTCACCTATTTGGATGCGGGGGCTGGAAGAGCTCCTGCTGGCAGGCCCTCTGAGTTCTCTAGTCTCCAGGGGGACCATAGGGACAGGAATCAAGCAGGAGAGCCCAGTGATATGGGAGCTCAGGTCTGCTGTGCTCCTGGGGCTTGTGTATATAAGTGGTGGTCTTGCCCTGCTACCTCGTTGGGAGCACCCCCCTCCAGCTCTGGGAGGAGAGAGCCAGACTCGAAGGGGGGCAGTAGTCCCCTGGGGCACTCCTCACTTGTGTTTGTTCTGGAGGAAAGCCAAGGAGCTTGATGGGATTCCCCAGCCTTCCCTGGAGGCTGTTCCCAGGGAAAGTGACTCGTTCCTTGCACTGGCATAGCTCTCATTGGTAAGGCACCCCAACTTGTGAGAGCCTCTTGGTGGCAATGAGATGGGGACTGCTGACTTCCAGATTGCTAGGAAGGCCGCTTTCCAAGCTGGACATCTGGTCTCCTGGAATACTCTTCAAAGTCATCTCCATTGGCTTTGGAAGGGGAGATGGAAGGAGAACTTCATTCCCAGGCTGTACTCTGGGGACTGCCATTAGCTGCTGGCAAGGAAGAAGGGAACTTCCCTGGCATTCTTTTGCACAGAACTGTGGTGCCAGCGTCCCTGCCTGAGCCTGGTGGAACTGGACTCTTTCAGGGAGGAAGGAGATGGGCTGCCACAACTAGCTTGTAGATCAAGGGAGGAGAAGGATTTTTCCCCCGAACCCTGTGATTTTAGGGGAGCTGTGCAAGACCATAAACTGGGGGCTCCTTCACTATGTGCTGGGGGTTCCCACCTCTCTATCTAGTCCTCACCATGGACCTGAAAAAGAAAGTGAAGCTCAGAGCAGGTAAGAGAGAGAACTTGCCCAGGGTCACGGGGCTGGTTCTGTGGCATTCTGGATCGGCAGGCTTTCTAACCCAGCATGCAGCCTCCTCTAGGGAGCTGCGTGTTTCAGGGAGTAGTTGCTGGATTCCTGGCTGCTTTCTCTCTCCATCTCCCGCCCACCCCAGCCTCCCTGCTCCAGTGCATGCATAGTTCACTGTGGATCTAGGGCTCTGGCCTGGGGAGGTCACAGGTAATGTGATTGTGGTGCGGCAGGAAGGGCGACTGAGGCAGGACAGTGTAGAACAAGCCAAGGGCTGGGTTTGAGCCTTGCCTCAGGCTTGTTTACTGCATGACCTTAAAAGCTGGCCCCACTTTCCTCATCAGCAAAGTGGCGGTGATAATACATCCTGTCGGCGCTGTGGAGAGGACCAAATGAGTTAATGTATGTGGATGTGTTATGCCCGTTATAAAAACACAAATGAAAGCGCCTACACAGTGCCTCGCATGTAATACGTGGGGGAGAAAATTGGTTGGCAAAGATTCTGTGTTTCTTATTAGTTTAAAGTAGAGCATTCACGCAAATACACACCTCCTCTTATACTCGCTCACAGAGTTATGACAACCATGTTTAAGCAATGGAAAGCAGGCAGGATGGCCTGCCATGCTACCCCATTGCCAGGGCATGAATGGTTCCCTCTGCATGGTTTCCAGAGTCTGGCAGAAGTTTGAAAAACCTGAATTCTGTGCCTGCTGTGTGTCAGTGGTTGTGCTCACTTAGGCTTTGCCATCTAATGCAGTGCAGGGGCCTGGTGTGGAGTGCAGGGGAGGGGGGGGGTGATTTGGCCTCCACCAGGTCCCATCAGCCCGAACCAGGTCTTCATCTGATAGATTTTTATTGAGCACCTTCTACGTGCCAGACCCTGCAGAGGTCCTGCAGATACAGCTTCCACTAGACCAGTCCATGGGGGAGGAGGGCACTCGAGCTATGTAGGTGATTACTGAAACCATGGTAAGAGCCATAGAGAAGTCCAGCAAGAGCGTAAACAGGGAGTGTAACCTACTTTGGGGGTCTTGGAGGGCAGCCTTGTGTTTTGGCCCTCAGATGAGGCCCTTTCTAGGCAAAGAGTTGGCCAAGCCCTCCATCCCTGGTGGCTCATTTTCCATCCCTGGCAAGGGCAGAACAAGGTAAGAGGAAGACAATGGGCACCAGAAAAGTCCTGCCGGGGAGCTTTGCTCCCATCTGAGTTTCCCATCCAGGCAGAGCTGATGTCATTCCCATCCCCCACCCCCAGCCCCCAACCCACCCTCATGCTCCTTAAGGGCATAGCTTTCAGGAGAAGCCTTTAGAAAAAAAAAAAATAGTATCCCTCCCCTATTTTTCCTGAAACTCTGTCTAGGGCCTTCATAGTATCTGGGGGTACCCAGTGATGTTCACATTGATCGCTTACCTGAGTCTGACTTCTGGAAAGTCCTCAGGGGGAGCAGCTGTAAGCTGAGGAGGAAAGACTTGCCCTTCCTTCTCAGCACCAGCTGGGGAGGGGGGTATTTATTGAAGATCAGGCCCCCTTCCTCTACATTGGCTGGAGTCAACTTCTTGACCTTATTTCTTTGGTGTGTTGGTAAAGCCATGTCATTCTTTTAGAAGCACTGGGCACAATTTGTGATAATTTTGCAGTCTTGTATTTTGGAGGGTTAGGGAAGAGAGAAAAGAAGAGGTGGCCAGAGGGATGAATGGACTTAAGTTGCTAGGGCTGTAAATCCAATTCCATAAATATGAAAAGGAAAGATGCTTTCAAGGGAATAGCTGATGTTGCTGTGTGACTCCCTGGGTTTAGTCATCTCCTAGGGCTGGCAAAGGGGATTTAGTTCAGGGTTAGACAGGTAGGGGTGACAGCCCAGCTTTTGCTACTTGCTGGATGTGTGATCTTGCGCAGTTTCCTAACCTCTTTGAGCCTTACTTTCTTCCCTTTTGTGCAATGGGGTAAGCAATGGCTCTTTGTAGGGGTTAAATGAGACAACACAGCAGAGAGCCTGGTCTAGGCCCTGGCCTCTAGAAGGTCCTGAGTGTGAATTCCATTCCTGTCACTTCCTTCTCTCCCCACAGTGCTGGACATCAAGGAGATGAAAGTGCCCCTTTAGGAAGCGGGAGGGAGTGGGGTGCAGGAAGACCGTGGGCCTCTCTGGGGAGCACGGCTAGAATGGCCATCTGAGGACACCACAACCTGGAGACTTCCATGTCAGAGCCTGGCTTGGTTTCCCTGAAGGGAGGGGAGGCAGTGCTCTGGGTCTCTTGGAAGAACCAGGACAGCACAGGTGATTTCAAGGAGGGCTGTGAAAAAGAGAGTCATTGACACAGGGAATTGGAGGTACGAATGAAGGCAGGGAGGAAATAAACATTTGTGAAGTGTCCGCTGTGTGCTTGGCATGGAGCTAAGTACTTTCGTACCCATTGTTTAACTTTTATGAAATTAGAAGCATAGAATCTTAAGCCATGAAATCTCAGAACTGGAAAGGACCTCTGTCTATCCCAGCCTCTGTATTTTCTATATGGAAAATTGAAACTCAGAGAGGGGCAGAAACTTGCCTAAGGTCACAGAAAATTAGTGTCAGAGCTGAATTTGAAACTGCCCAGGCCGGGGCAGTTGGGGCAGTTGGGATAGAGCAGAAAGAGCATAGACCCTGGAATCAGGAAGACTAGGTTTGACTACAGGCCCACTTACAGAAGCTCACTCGCTTCCTGTACCTCAGTTCTCTCAGTGGTCAGATGGAATGGTAATCGTCCACCCTAGTGGTGGCCGCGACAATGGAAGGAGTTAACTGGTGTAAAGAGCCTTGTGTAGCATCAGGGGCTCTGCAGGCCCAGGGCTCTGGCCACACCCACTCTGAAGAGCCCTCAGCCTGTCCCACCCAATGCCCACTGGGTGCTTGATAAACAAAAGCCCGGGACATTCAGTTACTCTTCAAGTACCTACTGGGTGCCAGGTGTATGCCAGGCACTGTTTTGGTGCCTGGAATAGAAAGTTGAGCAAAAACAGACAAAGCCTCTATCCTGATAGAGTTTGTAGTTGGTTGGAGTAGAGAGGCCTTAATTAAAAAAAAAAAATCATACAAATAAACATGAGAATACAGGTGTAATAAGAGCTGTGAGAGGAAGAACATGAAACCCTGAGAGCATTGAACAGGAAGGGCTATTTAGAGAGAGCAGGGAAGTGTCTCTCTGAGGAGTGATGTTTGAGCTGAGGTCTGAAGGACATCAGTGAAGAAAGACACGAAGGAAGAGTATCCCCGGTATTGGGGGCAGAGGGAACAGTAGGTGAAAAGGCACTGGGGAGAGAAGAAGGGGCTGAGAGATGGCCAGCGGGACTCAGAAGGGTTCGAGAAGGAGTACCAGGAGTCTGACTCTGGACCAGGCTGCAGCTCCTGGAGAGGTAAGAGATCCCAGTCTGAGATTCTGCAGTGGAGACCAGGTTCAAGTCTGGCTACAGGCCTGGAGAGAGAAACAGATGATCTCCAGCCTCAGTTTTTCTGCCCCAAATGAAAGTAATAAAAATAAAATCATAGGTAGGTAGATTGCGTGTCCACAATGGAGAGGAGGGAGGTAAAAGTGAACAAATGGACAACGTACTTGGCCTTCACCATATAAGTGAACAGTGTCAAATTCATTTATGTTAAAGCTTTAATGATTTGGATTCATAATTGAATAAAAGCCAAAGTCCTTATCTTGGCCAAATCTCCACTTCCCCCATTCAACTCCCATCACTGTCTCCCTCACCCATCTACTCCAGCCACACTGACCCCCAGACCTCCCTGTGGTGCCTGGAATAAGTCAGGCATGCTGCTACCTCAGGGCTCTTGCACTTGCTGTCCCTCTGCCTGGCGCATCCTTTCCACACACATCTGCCTGGCTCGCTCCCTTGGTTTCTCCAGGTTTCCACTCTAACGTCATCCTCTCAGTGAGGCCCTTCCTGGGGACCCTCTCTAAAGTGAAATCCCTTTTCTCCTATCCCTGGCTCTCCCTCCTCCCTTTTATTTTTCTCTAGTATTGATTAGATTTTGTCTCTTTTTTTCCACTCCTATAATCCAGAAGAGTACTTGCATATAATGAAAAGCCAGTCAATGTTTGTGAAGGGAATGATTGGATGAGGAGAGCTGTTTGCTTGTGAAATGAGTTGTTAGGTTCATACAAAGTTTGCTTTTTCCCTTCCTCTGAAATGGAGACGTGGGATGTCAGATTGGAAGGAACTCAGTAACTAGACTCAGTAACTAGTCTTTGAACAACTGTCTCATTCAACCACTGAGGATAGAGAAGCCCAGAGAGGTTAAGGGGCTTGTGAAAGGTCACACAGTCAGAGCTAGGATGGGAACTGAGGGCTCTGGGGTTCACTCCAAGATCTTTCTACAAGGTTTTGGCTTTTCTGCACGACATAGCTTCTAGGGGTCCCCAACTTCCAGGGGGTGGCATGTCCTGAGGACTCAGGCTTCCTTGAATTCTTTTCCTGGGGCCTCATTCCAGATCTCTGTTGCTGCTGCTCATCTCACAGTGAGGCACTTTGGGGCCATCCTTGGGGGTAAAAATGGCCATTGGCCACTGACAGGCAGACATATTTCTCTCCCCATTTCTAGGAAGTAACATGAAGGAGCCGTTGGTCTTCTGTAAAGGTCAATCCACGGGAAATGATAGCTCTTACTTGGTAGAAATCTGCCTAACATGGGGAATGATACAAAGAAGTATCAGTTTCTCATCCTGCATTCCAGAAACTTCTAGTCCAGCAAGGGTGACAATATTTTATTAACATCAATAATAATATTTTTTATTTTTTTATTTTATTTTTAAAATAATAATATTAAAATAATACTAATAGCAAACATTTATTGAGCAGCGACTTTGTACCAGGCATTGTTCTAAACACTTTGCGCCTTACAACTCATTTAACTCTCCCAGTCTTTGAGGTGGCTGCCCTACATCTTTCACATTTGAGTAATCTGAGGCACAGAGAGGTTGAGTCACCGGTTTCAAGTTACCCAGCTAATAGGTGGGCAGGCCAGCATTTGAACCCAGACAGCCTCTCATCAGTGCTCACCTTCTTATTCATTAAGTTAAATAATAACAGAAAATAAGAATCCAAGACACATCGTGAAGAGGTGGGTATGGGGTCAGAGGACGAGGCTTCACTGCAGGCTACGGTATTCCTTGATTACTACGGCTTCCTTTGCCTGAATTAGAAGAGGTGTTTGGATAGCTGGAGAGAGGCTTTGCCCTTTGTGTTTTCCATCTTCATGTGGAAGGGAACGGTGATTAGGAGGACTTGGTGAAGGTCTTGTCATGGGGTGAGCCCCCTTCTCCCTTGGTGCATGCATACACTTGGAGATGATAGATGTGAGTGAGGCCCTCTACCAGCTGCCCGGTGAGGCTGGGAGGAGGGCCTGGCACAGTCTGACTCCTTCCCCATGGAACGGTTCTCCATGGGCTTATGTTATGGGGACTCTGCCTTGATTCCTGGTAAGGAGCCTCCTGAGAAGGACTCTCAGGATCCAGGCTTCTTACATGTTTGGGGGAACCTCTGAGAAGATCCTCTAAATGGTCTCCAATAATGTAGCTGTCCTATCTGCAAAATGGGCTGGTAATCCCCTACCATGGGGTTGTTGTGAGTATTCGATGGGGGCAGTGCCTCAAAAAAATCTGCCCCCATTGGCATCAGTTACCAAGTACCTCTTCTCTTCTATCCACTCCCCTCAAACCCCAGCTCAGCCCAGACTGGCTTCTCTTAGTCTTAGCCTGGAGCTGGGACATAGAAAGAAGGGGAGGTTTCTCTGTATGACCTGGCCCTTTGGGTCTATGCTGGAGGATGGGCCTAAAGCTATTCTCCTATTCAGAGTAAGAGTCATTGATAATGTCTTGCAATTACATCTGCATCCTGAAAAATGTATTTGCTTTCTTTGGAACCACGAAGCACAAGGGAGCCTTGGTTATAGGATGACCAACCATCACAGTTTGCCCGGGATAGTTTTAGTGTAAAAGTCTCATGTCCAGGGGAACCCTTCGGTCCTGGGGAAGTTGGTCACCCTATGAGTCAGTTAGGAGGGAGAGGATGGGTACGGCTGAGGCTCCTGTACCCACTAAAGGCTACCCCCGTTGTTCCCTCCACTTGGCTTCTGAATCTCCCAGTGACAGATGGAAATCCATGGAGGGCTTAGTTGAGAAGTAAAAGGGTTTGGCTTCAGACAGACCAGAATTCAAATCCCACGTCTGCTGTGTACTATCAGCTTGACTTTGGTCAAGTCTCAGTGTCCTCATTCATAAAAATGGGGACTTTAATAACTATATTACATTGTTGTGTTGGGACTCAAACGGCCTAATGCATGGAGCAGCTGGCACATGATAGGTATAACAGGCTGAGCTATCTGAGCCCTATCCCCAGTGCTGGGGATGGAATGTTAAGGAGCTGCTTCCTTTCTCCCACAGAGGCTCGGCCGGGGTTAGGCCTCCCCAGCTTTTCCAAGTCAGCTGCACTTGGCCTGCCCAACAGCAGTGTCCTGGCCTGCCAGCAGCCCCCAAGAGGAACCTGTAAAGGACCCTTGGGGGGTTTTGTGGGGAGAGAGATGGAGACAGGTGACCTGCTATTGTTCCTGCCCTTGAGGCTGGGCTGGTGGCTCGACTCCAGGGTACTTTTAATGTATCTCTTCCCCTTTCCCTGACTCATTTGATTTTCTGGAAAACAGGAAGACTCGTTGGAATCAAGAGAACTTGCAGGAGGATGTTGGGGAGCCTCTAGTCTAATTTGGCCTCTTCTTGGATGAGGACCTGGAGAATGGGGTGGTTCTGACCATCTGAGATTTGACCGATGGTTAGTACCCAGAGAGCCTCTTGGCTGAATAGGCTGGAGATTCTTTAAGCTCCAAGGGACATGGTACATGCGGGTAGCATGCAACAAGTCTGTTTTCTGGCAGTGGATTGTCTGTTATGTGGATTATTGGTGACACAGCTTATATTCCTGGCCAGCTACCCTCTGCCACTGCAACCTACTCCTGGGCATCCTTTCTTAATAGAAGGAGAGCTGTGCTCATGGGGCATTGACTCTTTTTTTTTTTAATTAGTTTTTTTTTTTTTTTACATTGACTCCTTGTAATGGGTCAAATGAAACTAAGAAGACAGACATCATTTTCAAAGACATTCTAAAATTCACAAAAAGAGGTGTTTCCTTCAGATTAACTATTTTCCTGATTAGCCACAGTAGTTGACCTTAATGAGCGAGGGGCATCAGCAGATTTCATTCACTCCATGAATGAAGTGTTCATTAAGTGCCAGTATGGGCAGGGAACAGTTTCATCCAGAGCAGAGAGTATGAATGGGCTATTACTTTGAGCTGAATGTGTTCTGTTTCCTGTGGGGTTTTCCTCTGTTGCCTGCAGATCCTCCATTTGCCTCAAATATATTTTCAATTTATTTAGCACCCATTGTGTGCTGGCCACCCTGGAGGAAGCCAAAAGATGCTAAGACTTGGCCTCTACCTGGAGGAGCTTACACTTTGAGTAGGGGAGATAAGCATGAAAACATGGAAAGTTAGATTATTTTGGAGGAGTTCCGTAGCAGTACTTAAGAGTGGTTCATGACAAGAGATATTACAGGTCAGGAGGATTCATTACCAAATGGGAGATACTACTAAGAGTGAGGCTCACAGAAGAAGGAGAGATCAAGTGGGCTGTGGGGATTGGGAAAGATGTCGTGGAAGAGGTGGATGTGCCAAACCCTTGACACTTACTACTTGGTAACAGGCTTGAAGTATGGGTATAACTGTCCCCGTTTTCACATATGGCACATGCCCAAGCCACACAGCTGATTAAGTTTGGATCAAAACTTCATACAGGGGCACCTGGGTGTCTCAGTGGTTGAGTGTCTGCCTTTGGCTCAGGTCATGATTCTGGGGTCCTGGGGTGGAGTCCCACATCAGGCTCCCCACAGGGAGTCTATTACTCCCTCTGCCTATGTCTCTGCCTCTCTCTGTGTGTCTCTCATGAATTAATAAATAAAATCTTTAAAACAAAAACAAAAAACCAGGTCCATCTTTATCTAAACTTTTTCTGTTAGAAATCCCGTCTCCCATGAGCTTAAAGTTTGGGTAGGATTGAATAGGCAGGGAGAGGAAAGCCATAAACAAAGGCGTGTATGTAGGAAGATATCAAGTAAGGACCCTAGGGTAACAAGCCAGCCAGCACGAAGGGAGGAGGGGCTCCTGGTGGAGTAAGAGAGCCTCTGGAACTTTGCACATGCTGACTACTCTTCCCTGTTTCCTCCCCAGAACCTCTCCTCCCCCACGCAGGAGCAACCCATTGCTTTTGCTGGCTTGGAGTTTGGAGGCTAGCTAGGCTGGCAACTTCCAAGAAGACCTAATAAATCCCTAGTGATCATAGTAATGATAGCAACACCATCTCATACCTGTATAATGCTTTTCCATCTACACAGTACCTTCCCTTGAAACCCAGAACAAACCACAACGAAAGACATCCTAATGGTTGAGCACAGTCCAGGGCCCAAGGCCATTGCTGCTTAGACCTCAGAAGACAGGCCAAGTACCAGTTCCTCAGGCAGGTTACTCACTGTTAATCATTGTGTGTGGTCAATAAACATTTGTTAAGTGGTTGCATCTTAGGGGAGTCCAACTCCATTTGTGGGTAACCTGATTCCAGCACCCCTGTAGAAAGCAAGCAGCGTCCCTAGTCCTTCCCTCCTGGAGTTTGTTCAGTGTCCTCTGTGCCCAGTGGCCCCATACCTCAGTCTAAGTAGAGTCTGTTGCAAAGCCTATGTGCATTTTTAGCTGCTGAGTTCAAGGTTGAAAGAAATCTGGATTTTTCCCCCTTTGGTTAGGCTCTTTGGGTTCAATTTGTCTACAAGAAAGTAAATATATTGTATATATGATAAAAATTTGCCATTTTAACCATTTTTGGGTATTCACAGTGTTACATAATCATCACCATATCTATTTCCAAAACTTTTTAATCACCCCAAACAGACACTTTCTACCCATTAAGCAATGACTCCCCATTCTGCCCTCCCTTCAGCCCTGGTACCCTCTAAATCTACTTCCTATCTCTACAAATTTGCCTGTTCTAGATACTTAACTTAAATGGAATCATAATATATTTATTCTTTTTGTCTGGCTATTTTATGTAATATGTTCAGGGTTCATCTGCATTGTAGCATATGTAAGAATCTCATTCCTTTTTATAGCTGAGTAATAGTCCATTGTGTGTGTGTATATATATATATATATATATATATAAAATTGTATTGTATAATGTTGTATTGTATTATATATATATATATATACACTGAATTCTGTTTATCTCTTTCTTTGTGATGGACACTTGTGTTGCTTCACTTTCCAACTATTGTAAATAATGCTGCAATAAATATTGGTACAAGTATCTGTTTGCCACCCTATTTTCTGTTCTTTTGGTTATATATTTAGGAGTGGAATTTCTGGGTCATATGGTCATTCAATGTTTAACTTTTTGAGAAATTATCAAACTATTTTCCACAGCAGCCACACCATTTCAAGTTCCCATCAGCAAAGCACAAGCATTCCAATTTCTCCACATCCTTGCTGACACTATTTTCTGTTTTTGTTTTTGTTTGTTTGTATCCAATCTAGTAGGTATAAGGTGGTACCTCATTGTGATGTTGATTTGAGTTTCCCTAGTGACTCAGGATAAGACTTTTTGTGGACTTATTGGACTTTTGCATATTTCCTTAGAGAAATGTCTATTCAAGTGCTTTGCTCATTTTCAAATTGTTCTTTTTGTTGTTGAGTTTTAAGAATTCTTTATATATTCTGGACATTTAACCTTTGTCAGATACATGATTTGCAAATATTTTCTATCATTCTGTAGGTTGTCTTTTCACTCTGTTGATAATGTTCCTTGATGGACAACATTTTTTAAATTTCAGTGAAGTTCAATTTATATATTTTTCTTTTGTTACTTAGAGTTTTAGTGATATATCTAAGAATTGTTGCCAGATCCAAGGCGTTATCCCTAATTTTTAAAGAGCTTTATGTGTTTAGCTCTTATATTTAGATTGTTGATCCTTTTGAGTTAATTTTTGTATGTGGTATGAGGTAGGGGTCTAACTTTATTCTTTTGCATGTGGAAATATGGTTCTCCCTGCATCATTTAAGAGACTATTCTTTCCCCATTGAATGGACTTGGCACTCTGTCAAAATCAATTAACCATAGATGTACAGGGTTATTTCTGGAATCTTGATTCTATTCCATTGGTCTATATACCAGTCTTTATGCCAGTGACACACTGTTTTGATTCCTGTAGATTTGTGGTAAATTTTGAAGTTGCAAAGTATGAGCTTTTCAACTTTGCCCTTTTCTTTCAGGCTTGTTTATGGATATTCAGGACTTTTTGCAATCCCATATCAATTTGGGGAAAGGGCTGTTGGAATAAACCTTTTAACAATATTAACTCTTCCTATCCATGAACATAGAATGCCTTTCCGGGATGCCTGGGTGGCTCAGCGGTTGAGCCTTGCCTCTGGCCCAGGGCACAATCCTGGAGTCCCAGGATGGAGTCCCACATCGGGCTCCTTGCATGGAGCCTACTTTTCTCTCTGCCTGTGTCTCTGCCTCTCTCCCTCTCTGTCTCTCATGAATAAATAAATAAAATCTTTAAAAAAATGCCTTTCCATTTATTTAGGTCTTCTTTAATTTCTTTCAGCAACAGTTTTCAGTTTTCAGGGTACAAGTATTTCACCTTTTTGATTATATATATTCCTAGGCATTTAATTCTTTTTTTTTTTTTTTTTTTGGTTTTCCATTTAATTCTTTAAAAATTTTTTTTTTAATTTTTATTTTATTGTAGTCACAGAGAGAGAGAGAGAGAGAGAGAGAGAGAGAGAGAGAGATAGGCAGGCAGAAACACAGGCAGAGGGAGAAGCAGGCTCCATGCACCAGGAGCCCGATGTGGGACTCGATCCCGGGTCTCCAGGATCGCGCCCTGGGCCAAAGGCAAGCGCCAAACCACTGCGCCACCCAGGGATCCCCCATTTAATTCTTTTAGATGCTATTTCTTAATGTCCTTTTCAGATTGCTCATTACTGGTATATAGAAACACAACTGATTTTTGCATGCAATCAGGTACCCTACAACTTTGCTGAATTTGTTTATTAGTTCCAGTAGCTTTCTTGTAGATTCTTTGGGATTTTCTATGTATAGGGCTGTGTCATCTACGAGTAGAAATTATTTTACTTCTTCCTTCTAATTTGGATATCTTTTGTTTCTTTTTCTTGGGTAATTTATTTGACTAGAATTTCTAGTCAATGCTGAATAGCAGTGGTAAAAGTGGGCATCTTGTCTAATTCTTGAGCTTAAGGAGATAGCTTTAAGCCTTTCATCATTGCATATGATGTTAGCTGTCTACCACCCTTTTGATGATGGGGTACTCCTAAGGTCTTGGGTCAGGTGAGGATGGGAGCCACCATCTGCTTTATTACCCAACAAATAGATTTCTCCTGAAGGAGAATATCTTAGTCTGGTTAGGCTGCTGTAACAAATTACTATAGACTGGGTAACTTATAAACAGCATAAATTTATTTCTCACAGTTACGGAGACTGCGAAGTCCAAGATCAAGGTGCTGGCAGATTCACTGTCTGTTGAGGGACCACATACTGGTTCACAGGTAGTTGACTTCTTGCTAGAATCTCACATGGCAGAAAGGGTGAGGGAGCTTTTGGGGGTCTCTTTTTATAAGGGCACTAATCCCATTCATGAGAGCTACACCTTTGTGACCTAATCACCTCCCAAAGGCCCCACCTCCTAATACCATCACATTGTGGATTAGGATTTCAACATAGGAATTTTGGAGATACACAAACATTCAGTCTATAGCAGACCATCATATAGGGAGTCATGTTGAGGGAAAATACCCACTAATTAGAAAATACCCATTTCATGTCAGCACTCCTCACATTGTTAAAATGTCAGTTGAACTAAAACCCAAACATCTGTTAGGTTCCCACTATACTGCACACACTTTTATTATTTCATTTAATTTTGCCACAGCCCTCAGAGACAGGGTCTTTGTTATAACTACTCCCATTTCAGAGGTGAGAAAATGAATGCTAAGTGGGTGAGATGGTTCTTACAGCTGGTAGGTGTTCAAAGGAAGTTTGGTATAATGCAAGTTTCCTGATTTGTACATTGACTTCTATCAGAAAACCTCCCTGTGGGTTGGAGGGTTGGGGAAGGCTTTCTCAAAGACACACCACCCCTCAGCCTATTCTGATAACTTATTTAAGGGTGTTCCACCCCAGGTAGGGAACCACTGCTGCAAGGATCCACTGTGATGGACAGGGCTTGCTGTAACCCATAGGTTTGTGTGCAGTGGAGAAAAGATTGAGAGCCACTGCAAACCATAGCATCTTCTTTCTTTTGTGATGTTGGTGCTGCCAAGTCAGCTAGAGAGACCCATGGAGTTGCTTCTATCAGAAGGTTCCAAGAGGGAACTCTCTCTGAGGATTGGTAGCGAATTCTTTATAGCTCAAGAAGTGCTGGGCCAGGCGACTTCGCCCTATACCAAAGTCTTATACTGTTAACTCAGCAGTAATCAACACTCTTGGGGAGATTAGCTTTATCAAGTAACTGCAGCCACAGGTACCTGGATAATTCATAGCCAATGTTTAGTTTCTGCCTCAAATTTCTGGGTCACTGGAGCTCTGTGAGATCCTATTCTGGACAGTGTTATGGGACCTGACTAGTGAGCCTGTCTGTCTGCCGCAGAGGTGCAGGCAAGAGCCATGGAGTCGAGTCCCCATTGTGGGGAGCTGCATCTGTGGGAAAGTTCGAGATTTCCCAAGTCCTGGTGCTGGGTGCTAATCCTCAGTTTGGATAAGACTCAGCAGAAGTGGCTGTTGATGTTCTAATTGGGACTCCTGCACATAAGAGTCCGAATCCACTCAGGGTAGAGGAAAATTGCATTTTTGCTCTCTCGGTTTTTTAGCTCGAATTTCCTTTCTTTTGGCCTCATTTTCTGCATTTTAGTCGGGAAGCATGGTTGAATTTAATTCCCTGCTCCTTCTCTCCTGTGCGGAGGAGGATTTGCTGAGAGTCCCCTGCCAGGGCTGGCCATTTTGGTGTCCCATTTATGTTTTCAGCACACATCAGAATCATCAGTTCACCAGACGTCCCTGGGCTGCAGATGGCCATGGGGACAAACCCTACCAAGAGGTAGGTCTATTGAAATTCTGAAAACATACATATAAACAAACAGAACCAAGGGGGGAGGGTAGCCCTGTCTCTAATGGCCCCAACCATCAGCCCTCTTTAGATGAAATTCAGCAGGTCTTTATTGTCTCAGTTCAGCTTAGCAAATGTCTCTGTGGTGATTCAGATGAGATGCAGCGCTTCCCTTCAAAGAATTCAAACTCGGCTTGGCCACTCAGTTACAGGGAGCTCCTTTCCTCCCTCATTTCTCTATCACTCTTTGCCCCTTCCTCCTGTTCCTGTCATCTCTCATATTTTTCCTGCCCTGCAGGCTTGAAGCCTTGGTGTCCATCTCACCTTTCCTCTCCTTCATTTTCTGCTCCCTAGGGCAACCGTACGTCCCACTTTGCCCAGGACAGTCCTGATTTAAGTTTGCTGTCCCCGTGTAATTGGAATGGCTCCCTTTGCACTCTCAAAGTGTCCAAGTTTGGGCGATAAATAAATGGTCAAGTCAGTCTCTAACCTTTTAGAGACTAAGGCTGTCCTCCCATCCTTCCCCACGTCTGGTGTGTCACTGCCTTGTTACCGCCACCACCTCGGTCCAGATGCTGACACCTCCTGCCTGGATTACGGCAATTACCTTCTCCCTGGCTTTCTTCCTTCCCGTGCCTCTCCCTTGCAATCCATTCGGCAAATCATTGCCTGATGAATTCTCTCAAAACACAGTTCTGTGCTGCTCACTTCACTGGTTCCTCGCTGCTTGCAGGGTAACAATTCAAACATCTTAGTCTGCACTTGAAGCCCTTTACAGCTTGGCCCCTGTTTTTGTCTACGTGAATCTCATTTCCCCTCTCATTTGGTTGATTCACTGGCCCCTGCACCCTTCCCTTTGCTGACCACCATGGCTCATAAAGGTCTGCTTACCTGGCCCTTCCCAGAGATGCAAATCCTGGGTGTGCGCGTGTCCTTCAAGCCAAGCGTCATCTCCCGCCTCTTAGGTACAGCATTCTGAGACCAGCCCACCGCTCAGCACCCTCTCCTCCTCTGAACTCCTCGGCCTAGAGCAATTATTGCCTGCACAATCCATTTGGCGTCTAATCATGTACTGCCTCATGACTTTTCATGTATTGCTAGCTTGGGCTAGAGCCGAACGTATTTGCTGTAATTTCACTTTTCTTTCTCAGAGGTCTCTCTTCTCCAAGTACAGGTTCCTTGAGGACAGGAGCTGAGCCTTATCCTTCTTTTTATTCCTTATGGCACCAAGTGCCTAGGAGGTGTCACCTAAGTACTTCTCGGGAAACCTTAATAGGTATTCATTCTGGAATGCCAGGACTGGAGAGGATCTTATAATCACGAAGTTCAGACTCTTATTATTTTATGGATGAGCCAAAAAATGAAGATAAGAGAAGTCAGAAACTTGCTAATGGAGACCTCGCTAATGGAAATGGCAGGGACAGACTTCAAATACAGATCTTGTCACTGAGGCCCCAGGTACTTTCCCCATCACCAGGCTACCTCCTGTGTGTTGATTTTATTTTGTGAATGGATCACAACCATTTTCAGGTTTAAGTAGGGGTTTAGAAAGCAGAGGGAAAGAAGGTAAGCAGCCAGGAGGACGGCATGGCCTCCATGAGGTCCCGGAAATGGAAACTTGCTTGGCATGATCTTGGCGGGGGACAGCAATTAGGTCACGGTAAGTCCTATATAAGAGAATTGTGGGGAGGGGTGGGTCAGGGAAGACCTCCAGTCCCATGATTTGGGGTTTGTAAGATTTCTATCACAGCTGAGCCACCTGCCCACACCCTGGACCATTGTCTCATCTCTGCACCCACTGTTCAGAAGTTATGGGTGTGGGTGTGTGTGTGTGCAGGAGGTGTGGGGAGTGGGGGTCAGTTCAGCAGAGCTGGAAGTGGATGTGGGGATGGGGAAGTGCCTGCTTAGAGGCAGCTGGGGCGCATTTGCTTTGGGCTGGAAAGAAACCCAACTTCAGTGGTATTGAAAAGTGCCACCGGTAATGCTGTTATATATAGCTTTCAACTTTAATAAGGTGTTGCAAAAACTATGAAAATACATATAACTAAAAACACATTTCGCTGGAAGCTTGATCTCGAATCCCTTTCTACTGCTCCTGTGTGGTGCTTCATGCTGTCAACAGAGCTGTTAAAACACAATGGAAAGTGGGTAATTGTGCATTATATGGCTTTTGTTTTCCGTTATGAAATACTGACATCCGAAAAGAGAGTGGGATTATGGAGGTGGAGGGCACCAGGGAAGAGATGTGAGAGGGAGGCCAGGGGATGAGAACAGAGGGTTGGGAGAGTAGGAACCTGGCTGCTTCTATTCCAGCGGGTCTCTCCGAGTCTTGGCTTTTCTCACCATAAACCTGGGCAAGTTCGCGCAGCTCGGAGAAGATGCTCTGAGTTGATAATCAGGGTTAGCAGAGGACTCTGAAGTCCTGACATGGTGTGCGAGGCAAGAGCAGAGGCTACGGCTAAAGAATGTGTCTGTTGGCAGCTTGGGGTGACGAGGGCAAGTGAAGTGAGGAAAGAGGCGCTGGCATTGTTGTGCGGGGAAGGTCGGGCCAACGTCCGTGCCCGCCTGCTACTGCTGGCGATCCTTAAAGGATGTCCTTTCACCTGACGCCAGGAGCCTGGCAGGAGCTGAGTCCCGAGAACGTGGAGACTTGCAAAGGTGCCCTCTGCCTAGGGCCCACAAGTAGCAACAGCCATAAAAGACTAACAGCCGCTCTTTATTGAGTGCTATGTGGCAGGTGCTTCATGTGTGCTTCCTTCCTTGATTCTTTTTTTTTTTTTTTTTTAAGATTTTCTTTATTTATTCATGAGAGACACAGGCCGAGGGAGAATCAGGCTGCATGCAGGGAGCCCGACGTGGGACTCGATCCCAGATCTCCAGGATCAGGCCCTGGGCTGGAGGCAGTGCTAAACCACTAAGCCACCCGGGCTGTCCTCCCTTCCTTGATTCTTACAGTGGCCCACTTTGTGGATGGCACTGAGGCCCAGTGGGGGAAGTCTTGGCCAGGGCTCCCAAGTCTCCAGCCCGCCCCATTTCCGAGGACCACAGTGAGAGAAGGACACTTGGGAAGCGCCAGGGAAGCCACAGCCCGCGGGGCTAGTTTGCGCGGGAGGAAGGGATCGGCTTGGGCTGGCCACCAAAGGAGCTGCAAGCCTTGCCCTGGGGGAGCCTCCGAGGCACCAGGGTCATCGGGGACAGTCCCCCGTCCCCATCCCGGTGACCCGCTTGCCGCGGTGGGGCCTTCAGGGCAACCTCTCTGGGCCGGGCGGCATCGTGGGCTCTGCCCCTGGGTTTGAGGGACGACCTGTCTCTCTAGATAGATTACATTTGGTTTGCTCAGAAGGCATTTACGGCTTTATAAAGCTCTTAAATTGGCTCTTTTCCCCCCTCAAAACATTTCTTCAAGCTTACAAGGCCAGTTTTAGAATAGCAATTACCAGCTCCAATATCCCCCAGCAAACTCACGCTGTGCTGTTGTGTATAAAGTGCCCGGGACATTTGTAATGCTGCCACCGGCGAACCTGCGCGAGGCCCGGCCGCACCGGGAAGGCTGCGGAGCCCGTCCTCAGCTCTAATTTATGGGCCACATAAAACTCTGTGAAGTTGCCCTGCATCTTTCTGAGGCAAAGTTGAGGTTTTTTACTGTTTCAAGCTGCTAATTTTTACCATTTAAGGCCAGCCTTCTGCCCGTGCCAGTGTGCGTGTGTGCATACAAGTCGGCCACTTTAATTTATGTGCGTCTCTCCCCCTGTGATGCTCATAACTTACGAGTGTGTGCAGAGTATACAGCCGGCTCCTCCTTCTCACCAGAGGTTTGGCTGCTTCCCCCCCCCCCATGGGCTGTGATTCTCTGTTCGGGCCAGGGGTGTGGGGGACGGGATGGGGGGGGGACAGGAGGGGAAGCCTGGTGCCCACAGGCCTGACACAGGCCTGGGACCCAGAGACCCTGGCCCAGTGTCCTTTCCAGGGAGACGGGGGTGGGGGGGCTTCGTCAGGGCAGTACCGCGGGGTGGAAAGAGCAGCAGGTACAGCAAGGGATGAGGATTTAAGGCTGAAACGGAGAACATCCCCAATGTGCTATCTTGGACAAGCCCCTCACCTCTCTGAGCCTCAGTTTCCTCATTTGTGAGCTGGGAGTACGGTTATAAATTTCTCACTGGGGTGTTATGAGTATCACGTATGCTAACAACCGTGAAGGCCCTTCATAAGCAAAGGCAATATCTGAGCGCCGGTTGGTAGCTATTCCAAGCTCTAAGCTGCTGGCAGCCCCCCCCCCCCCCCCCAAGAGGGAGCAGCCAAGAGCAATGTGATGTCTCAGGCTTTCCAAAGTCAGGCCGAAGTGCGTCTGGATGAGCCTCCCTGGGCTCTAGTGAGCCCTGAGTGGAGAGCTGCTGTGTAACCAGGGCAGGAGGTGGGAGCTCTGCACACTCAGCTCCCCCTACCCTTCAGGGTCCTCTGACCCCTTGATAAGAGCACCTTGGCTGCCCCTTTCCTGCCCCCAGGCCGGCTCCCACCCCTAACCTTTCCAACCTCCCCTGGTCTTTGTGGATGCTTCTCATCAGGAGATAACATGGGCAGGTTTGTCTAGCAGTCTCCTGAAAAGACTGTTACTTGGTGTGTTGTCGGGGTCTGGAGACAGGGAGGTTTGTTGCTCCCCGGTCCATGTCCTTACCATGCAGCAAGGGAACTCGGCCCTCTTGCTTCCGCACCCCTCACCCCTCTGGGCTGAGATTATACTGGCTGACAGAACAGGAATGTTCAGCTCCTCCTCAGGGTTTTGGTGAGTCCCTAAATTAGAGGACCCCCAAATCCCACTCTTCCTGCAATGTCCCCCGAGGCCTCATTCCTCCTCCTAAGTGCTTCTGCTGGAATGCTCCCACTTGGATATTTTACCAAGTAATGCAGACTCCACAAGTTTAAAAGGCTAATTCAATGCACTTTTAGTGGAGGGAAAGATGCTATTGAAAGTCACCTATTGGTCATCTCCTGTATGCCAGGCGGTGGGCAAGGTGCTTTGTATGCTTCAGATAATTTAGTTTTCACTACAGACTCTACTAGTAATAACTAAAATGCATTCAGCAAGCATTTACTACATGCCAGGCATTGTTCTGAGCTTTTTTTGTGACTTCAATCCTCACAACACTTCTGTGACATCGGTAGTATTGTCACCCTCTTATAGAGGATAAAACTGAGGCACAGAGAGGTTAAGGAACTTTCACAATGTCACACAGCTAGTAATTTCAGAAGATGGGATTGGCACCCAGAGAGTCTGGCTCTGAGCCTAAACTCTTAGCCGCTGCACAAGAAATACTGCTTCATCAAGAAAGATGTAATTATTATTGTTACCCCCATTTCACTGGTATAAAAACTGATTGTCAGAGAGTTTGAATAACTTCCTTATTAATATGTAACAAGAAGAGGCGGAGCCAGAATCTGAGCCTGGTTTGGTCTGGCTTCAAAGCCTAAGATCTTTCTGTTACACCCTCGGTCCTCTCCCTTACTGGTTTAAGACACAGGTTCAAGACACATGCTTTTCCTACCCTCAAGTCATAATATTATGAGCAGGTGAGCAATAGCATAAAACTGAAGTTTTATTTAAGAAGATGAGGATGGTTTGGAGCTGGGAGGAACACAGGTGAGGTCCGGGTTAGAGGAGAGGGAATGGAAAAGAGGATGAGTTTAAGAGCCCTGAGGACCTGATAGGACCTGGTGATTGGCCAGATAGTGGAAGTCCACCTTGAGGTAGAATCTTCAGCCTGAAGACTCCGTGGATTGACATACTATTCATGAAAACGAGAGCTAAGTTCCTGCGGAGAGGAGTCCCATTTTTAAAATGCTGACTTTGAGGTGCCATGGAAACATCCAGTGGAGGAGTCCTGTGAGTCCCGTGCCTGACCATTTCTCCAACCTCCAAAACTGATTTTGGATGTTGGGGTTCTTAAAAATGTTTGGGTCACGGCCTCCTTGAAAATGTAATTGGAATGATAGATTCCCTCCTAAGGAAAATGTGCATCCAAGCGCGCGCACACAGGGTCACAATTCACTGACGGTGTCCCAGACTGGAATCCCTAGGACTCAGGGACTCCAGGTTAAGAAAGCTCGGTTTAGGGTGTCCATCCTGGCTGAGAGCCTCCAGGTTCTACCACCACTTGGGTGGACTGCGGGGTCTGGACAGTGGGCATTCTGAGTGCCCCAGCTTCGTCTCTGGGTGTTGAGTATTGGGCATGTGGGTCCATGCCAAAATCCCTGGAGAGGGGACTTTTCCATTTCAGAGTATGTACCTGGAAACAGGTGTGGTGGGATTTCCTCTCTGTCTCTGAGCCGACCGGAGAGCAGGCTTGTGTACCTTAAACTCAGGCTGGAGGTTTGTTCCTTTCATTCATTCATTTATTCATTCATTCATTCTGCTGCACACTGAGTGTGCATCAGGGCTGGGCTAGGCATTGAGCTGGTTACCTCCTTGCCCCTCTGAGGATGGTGGCTCAGAATCAAGCCTGAAACAGGGCCTGAGCCCCTTCTGTCCCCAGACACCAGACCCTGGGCTCTCCCCACGCCTTCACCCAGGCTTGTGTATCTCCCTCACTGAGAAGCTCCAGTCTGTACTTTGCTGTCCAGGCCCTTGGGGGACAAGGGTGGAAGGGCGGCTGTCAGGGAGAGTTCTGGTGTTCAGAGGTGGTGCAGGGAGAAGGTGGTCATGCAGCAGTGAACTCAAACTTGGGTCCTGACGGCCCTGCTGTAATTTCCCCATGACCTTGCGCAAGCCATCTCTCCTCTCTGGGCCTGAATTCCTTCATCAACAGAACAAAGGACCTGGATCTGATCACGTCCACGGTCCTATCCATGTTAATCTTCCATGACTCTGAGTGTTGGTACAGAGCCACTGCTTGCCTATGTGAAGTGGCCCTGATCACCAGGAAGGACAAAAGATGGCCCTCTTCCCAAGCAGGGGCCGTTGTGCTTTATTACTTAGAGAAAAGGCGTTCCTTTGTGTTAGTGCTGTATTGGCATGAAGAAGGTACTTCCCTGAACACATTGGCTACTGCCCTGTTGGGTGAGAATATGGTAGCCACTACTATGTGCTTGTTTAAATTTAAACTAAATAAAATGAGATCGTATTAAAAACTAAGTCGCTCAGTCTCACTAGCCATGTTTTAAGTGTTCGGTAGCCATATCTTCCATCCCTGCAGAAGATTCTACTGGACAATGCTACTGTGGGGGTTAGCCCCCTGCAGCCCTCTGTTTCTCTGAGGGAGAGAGAGAATTTGCTCAGTTGGGGGAGGCGGGTGTTTGGAGGAGTTCGGTAGAAATACCTGGGGAGAACTTGGTCTTTGTGTAATTCGTTACATCTTTGATGGGAGGGAGATGAAATTTCTCAATTCATTATAGCCACTTTGACCTTCAGAGTCATTTAGTTACTGGCCAGAGTCCGTGGGTGGGTGAACAGCAAACCCAGAGGTTGTTCGTGGTGCCCTGTGACTGCCCACATGGATCCTTCCAGTCTCCCCACTGGGTCCTGGAAGGCACCCAGATTCCTGAGTGGGGATCTCTCTTATTGAACCCCTCATTGAATGGGGCCCAAGAGCAAATTTCTTCTGCTCCACATCTGCCTGAGAGCCAGCCCTGCCCCAGCCTTCCTTGTGAGTCCTCAGCTTCCCTCAAGTCTCCAAGTCCTTAGGCTGGGAGAGTCCTCATACTAGGGACTTCTTAATAATAAATAACTTGGCCTCAAAGCCCCTTCCTGCCCTAAGCAGGGAAGTAAGACTCAGGCCAAGGCTTCAAGGGGGCTAGTGGTAAGGGTGAGCCAGGGAGTTGCTGGGAGAGGGCACCTCGCCAGGTTTCTGTACACTCGGGGTCCGTGGGGAGCTGGGTATGTTCGGGCAGCAGCTGCCTGTGAGGACAGATGGAAGGGGGTCATGGTGATCTCAGGGTGGGTCATCCCACTCCATGCTGCCCTGCACAGACTCACCACAGCCGTCTCCCTGGGCCACACCACAGCTGTGGGTTGCAGATTGCAGGCCCCTGGGAGACCTAGCTGTTACCTCCCTACAAAGCACATTAGCAGCATATTCCATGGCCTGGCAGGACCAATGGAAGGCCCTCCAGGGAGGTAGCTGGTTCTTTGTTTAGACCCCAAAGACAAGCCCTTGGGTGGAGAGAAGTTGGGAGAACCTGGGCTTTCCTGTGTCTGCCAGCCCCATGGTCAGATTTAGGCTTTGCTGCCCATGTTCTTGGAGCTTGCGGTGGCTCTCAGGGCTACTGGCCAGAAAAGAGAGAAGCTGAGAGTTGACTGGGTCAGGGGCCCAGAGTGGAGTCCTCATATGGAAGAGGTCAAATGTGCCACCATAATTTCTATAGCAGCGTTCTCTCTGAAGAGAACCAAGAATGCGGTGTCTGGAATCCTATTTGCTCCTATCAGCTTTTTTTGATAGACAGGACAGAAAGGCCAAGGTGGGGATGGGGAGCATATGACACTGTGCCCCATCAACCAGCCCTTTCAACCTTGGATTCCCATGTTGGCTGGTGGCACCTGAGAGGTGAGAAGGATGGGGGCAGTGGCAGGGGAGGAGCCATTCTTGCCTTCAAACCTGCTTTGGACTCCCCTTCAATGCACTGAGTCTTGCCCATAGTAGGCTGGTAATCCTAGTGACCAGGGACATTTTCCTTGAGTATGGGTGAGTGTGGGGGACAGTCTTCACTGTTGTGGAGATCCATCAGTGAAGATCCATCTCATCTCTCCTTTCTTTGAGTTCTTTCAACCTGTAACAGGGGCTGACTCTCAGATGACCTTTGGTCCTAACCCTATAGCTCTGACCTTTGGGCTCCTCAGACGCAGATGCCCCCTCCATCTCCGCAGCCACTGCTGCCCTTCCTCCCCTCCCCTTTCTCTTGTCATTTTTTTGTTTCTTCGTACTCCCTTGATGCCTCTTTCTCCTCCTCCTTGCCATCCTTCCTCTTCTTTTTCCTTCTCATTAGTGGTTGTCAAAGTCCCCATCCCCACCCGGGCTGTCTGCTCAGCTACCCAACCTTGCTCCTCTGGCCTTCATGACTCACCCATGCATTTCCAAGCAATGCTCCCAGGCTTCCAGTCCACTCGAAAGAGGCTCAAGTGTGTCGGTGGCATGTAGGCTGCTCCCACCTTTGTCTGGGTACTCCCTTCTCCTCGCAGAACATTCCTTTGTTCTCACCTTCACTCAGGTCCAGGTGCTCCTGCTACCCCCGCACACTCATTCAGTACAAATGGAATTTATTATCCATCCAAGAGAAACCAAATCAGCAAGTTAAATCAGTTATTGCAGGAGAAGACAGTGTGCTGTATTTCACTGTCCCACATCACTGAGTTGGGGCTCCTTGGCTCCTTGCTACTCGTATGTTCTAGATAAGACAGAAGCAATTTCCACTCATAGAGGAAACACTGGGCTGCCTGACGTATAGCCCAGTTCTAGCACCCATGGCCATGAAAGCTCGGGCAGGTGGCTTAACTCCTGTGGTTCAGTCTGCCCATCTCTGAAATAGTGACATGGCCTCTCTGGGCTGTCTTGGAGCGCACCACTTTGCATTGCCATCCAGTGCACAACGTCAGATCCTGGCTGCTGGTCTCCCTGTCTCCCAGAGGGCAACTGAGGCAGGGCCAGTGGGTCCCACTGCCAAGGCATTTCATTCTCCACTGTCATGGTCATTAGACACAGGAGGAAATGAGGCAAAGGGATGAACTGAGGTGCTCCTCCGAGGTTGGAGGCAAGGGAGGGAACAGAAAGGACCAGACTGACTCAGTGTTTTCACCTCTTGACTTAATCTGTGCCTCCCCCATCTGCCCCATCTCACCGAATAGCAGTGGGTTCACCAAGTTGCTCGCCCAAAAACCAGGATCATCCTTGACTTTGACCTTGTCCTGCTTGCCTTGTAGCCCAATCATATGGCCTGTCAGTTCCATCTATAATATAAACTAAGTCTCGGCCTGACCACTTCTGGCACAGTCGCTGTGCCACACTGTTGGCCCAGACCTCTGCCATTGCTCATGTGCTGTGTGGCCCACTGCAGTACCTCTGGCTGGCCTCCTGCTTCCCCTCCTGCCACGTCTCTTCTCTACCTTGAAGCCAGAGCCATCTTCCATCTTTCATAGCCTGTGTTGTCCTTCATCAAGGCTGTCACAGTTTGCATTCGCATATTTATTTGTGTGATTAGAATTTAATATCTGACTCGCCCATCAGACATGCTCCAGAAGGTCAAAAACAGTGTCTGCATTGGTCGCTGCGTCCCCAGTGCCCTTGAAAGGTAACCATCAAGTACCTAAATGAATGGCTGGCTGAGCGGGCACTTGCTTCCTTGCTCTCTTTTCCAAAGGGTGGTGTGCCCTGACTCAGTAAGGCTTTGCCTAGTGAAGTGGGGTCTCTGAAGTAGAAGGCTTGATTTAATTCAGACCACTGGCCTAGATGCAGCCGGGCTCACCTCTGCGCCATCATTTCTCGTTCTGTCTCCTTCTCTCTGGCCTCTTAGGCTTTGGTTTCCATGAGCACTTTCTGAGCTGAGAGATTAGGTTGGGGGAAAATTCAGATTGGTGCTTGATCATGTCCCTGCAACCCCCCAAGGAAGAAGTGGGGTCTTCTTTGTCACTTCTTAGTTAGGTTTGGGAAATGGGGGAGACCTGCTGGGGGTACTTCCTTTGGTCCGATGAACTCTTGAGTACAAACCTTTGTACCCCCTTTGGACTTATACCCAGTGCAGCTAAAAACCTTCTCAGATACTGTTCCCTTCCTTGGGAAAACAAAACAAAACAAAACAAAACAAAACAAAACAAAAAAAACAATCTCTCCTGCTCTCCCCACACCCCCCACACACCTCATACAAAGTTCTGGAGACTCCCAGAAAATTAGGGAAATGTCCAGAAGATGGGGCAAAGCCTTGGAGAGAAAGAGATTGCAAGGACTCTCGTGTCAGGGGGGCTCCAGCAGGCTCTGCGGGGTTGTGTCATTCACTCGCTCAGTCCCTCTCTGAGCCTCAGTGTCCACCTGGGGGGGTGGGGGGGGACCTGTGTGGTTGCCAAGCTAAAGAATATCTGGGAGATTTCCCTGGAAGAGGAATATGACCTCTGGAAAATGGTTATTTTTCATTTCATCCATCAGGAAAGCCCCAGACTTAGCCGCCTTTTCTTCTCTCCCGTTGCTAATGGCCCCGTGGATGAAATTCCTCCCTTGAAGGTTTTCTTCCAGAGGCTTCTCTTGGGCATGGCTGGCTCCCTTTTAGTTTCTCTCCTGCCGTGTAGGCATTTCCCCCAAGAGCCAGGCCAGAGCGGCTTGAGCTCCGGATTGGGGAAGAGGGTGTGTTTGGCGGGTGGTGGGCTCGGCTGGGAGGCTGGGGGTCGCGAGCTGCCTTGTGGCTGCTCCGTGGGGTCTGGCGGAGGAGCCCCAGCCTCTGGCTGTGACATACAGCCCCCTTCATGAAACCAGACAGAATTAAGCCTTTTGTTTCCTGTTTGCTAGGCCGGCTTAAAGAAAACACAGAGGGTCCCTGCGGCTGGGGCTCCCAACAAGACGGCCTTTGTATTCATTTAATTAATCAGTTAGCTGAGGGGAAGGAGAGGAGGGAAGTTCGTGTTATAAATACATGTTTTTCTTTGGCTTTTTTCCCCCAAAAGACAGGGCCTGAATGGCATCCCCGAGAGAGCCCCCCATCTCACCCCAGACATGCTGGGGGCCAGGGGCCTGCCCGGCTGCAGCTGTGACACTCCTCACCCCCACTCCCTCAAGGGGCGCTAGGCCTGAACTCCCTGGGTCCTGGGGAAATGTTAAATGTCACCGAGGAGCGGGGAGGTTAGCCGCTGGGCTCTGGACCCCCTTTCCCTGCGCTTCGCCTCTTCCCTCAAACCTCAAATCCTCCACGGATGAAGCACCTGCATTGCCAAGCGGAGAAGTGTCTGTCCCCGACAGGCCAAGGCACTTTGCAGGTGCACCATGGGGGAGAAGTGCTCTCTTGGGTGCGGAGGGGGCTCGAAGCTCCCTGCTTATTGCCCGCCACCCCACCCCTGGGAAGGGAAGGCCTGGGGGCTGGCGCTCACCAAACTGTGCAAGGCAGACAGAGCACTCAACCTCTCCCAGAGGGCCCCCTCCAGGGCCCTCCTTCCTTACTCTTCAATTTGAACCTTCTGAAGAGCACGGGGAAGGGAAAACAAAATAGGGCTCCTGGGGCTCTGGAGAGGGGCAGTAATTGGCAGGAAGCGAGTCCTCTTGGGTAGACACCCTCAACCCACTTCCAGCCCCACAGAGTGGGTGATTTCATCAAAGCTTCCTTTGGTGATACTATTTAAACAAATTCCTTTTTTTCCCCCTTTTTAGAGATGGGCAGATTCACTCACTGCTCTCTTACCCACCCCTACCCACCCCCCCACCCCCACCCCACAGCTGCCTGGTGTTTTTAAGTTTTTCAGACCTTTCATTATGAGGTAAAATATTCGCAATCCCTAAATATATGGCCCTCTTAGTGGAATTCCACTGTGGTAAATTTTTCCTTATGAGCTCTTCATTTCAAGTCTTATCTGCCAGGCTCTGGTGTCTGGTAACCAGGACTCTAGGCCTTCTGGACACACTGCCCAGAACATTCCCAGCTCTAGCTCAAAAGCAGAGGGTCCAGGGCTTGGACCTCGAGTTTGGCCTCTAAATATTTATCTTGTCTCGTCAGGTCATCAAACCAATATCCAGCCAGGGTGCTGCCATCACCGGTGGCATGAGGCCCCGGCTTCCTTGTCACACCCTTTCCCCAACCTCCTTGGCCTTTCAGTGAAACCAAGAGACAGCGGAGCCCAGAAGGGCACAGCTCGTAAAATGTTCTGTGGGGACAGGACGGCAAGACCTTGGTTTTCTCTCTTCTCCCCTAGCTGAGGATATCTTTCCTCTCACAACCACTGAGAGAAGCCCAAGATTCAGGCCACAAACCCAAATGCCCTTCTTTGAGAGTTTTTGGAACACAGACAAGCCTGGCTGAGGTGGGGTGGTCTGGGTGGGGTGTTCTTTCGTTAGCTGACTAGCGAAATGCCCAAAGTCTTGCACAACTTGGGTCAGCAAATTCTTCGATCCAACTTACTGTGTGGCTGACTGGGGTGTGTGTCCATGTGTGAGCCTGTACCCTGAACCGGTGAGTAAAACCCAGGACTCCAGGATTTCTGTGTCATCTCCAGGGTAATCTCATGTCAGCCTCTTTTCCCAACGCTTCATTTCCCCAAACGCATGTGTCATCTTCACCATCTGAGCCTGGAAGGACAACCCACTGGGGTTCCTCTGCCCAGAGGATGTGTCATGGGTTCAGGAAAGAAAAAAAAAAAATCCATGCTGCCCTTTGCTTGGGTCTCCTTGAACTGCCTTTTACTGGAGATCCATGAATTGGAGGTTGGCACAGAGAAAGGTCAGACCCTGGAGAGTAAATCTCATTTTCACAGTTGTTTGAATCATAGAGACGCGGGGACAGGGAAGAATTCTGGTGATCAGGTGGGCAGAGGGAGAAGCAAAAGCCCGCTCCTTTCCCAGAAGAGGAAGTTTAGTTCATAGCACGCTGGTGGGTGGGCTAAGTGGCCCTGGGGGCTGGGGCTGGGTTCGATGCCCAGGATGAAGTGCAGTTGGATCTCCAAAGAAAGGGCCACTAACCCGTTTCTCAAACATTTACATATAAATGAGTCTCCTGGGCATCTTGTTGAAATGCAGATTCTAAATCAATAGTCTGAGGGGCACTGAGAGTCTGCATTTGGAACAGGCTCCCAGGTGATGTTCATGCTGCTGGTCTGCGGGCCACACTGTGAGCAGCGAGGGGCTAATGCATTTATCTGGGCCGCGCTTGCTAGGTAAAAAGTCGCTGGCCTGTGGGCCAGTCATAGGGTGACCAGCCCATCCCAGTTTGCCCAGGAATTTCCCAGTGTTATCAGCGAAAGTTCCCAGGATGGTTCCAGAGTGTCTTCCAAGTGTATATGCCTTAAGGCATTCACCCTGTCGGATCATCCCCACTTATAATGTGAATCAACCCCACTTCTGGCCAGAAGGAACCCTATGCAACACTGTGAGGCTTGCCTTCCAGTAAACCTCCTTGGGGGTCTCCCACTGTTCTTCTCTGCACTCCCCCAACAACTTTTCTCCATTTTTAATACTCTCCTGACTCCTTTCTAAAGCCTCTTCCTGCTCTGGGCTTGGGAGTCCACCTGTGCTCAGTAGAGGCTCTCTGATGTGATTGGCTATTGTGCAGAATAATGGCAGCCACACAAACACCCCACGCCTTATATAAAGAGCCTGTCTCCAAAACTAGGCCACATATGAGGATGCGGACCGTGTCTGATCTTTCTTTGAGTGCTTATGGTACCTTGCACACAGGGGCTGTTAATTCTTGGAGGGTCAGGGCTTGTCCTGTGTGCTACCGAATTTCTAGAACTCAGCAATAGTGCCTGGCGTAGAGTCTGTGCTTGCAACACGTTCATGACATGTTACTCCTAGAAAGAAGGAATGAAGTAGCAGATCCTCAATGCATGTTTTTTGTTTTTTGTTTTTTGTTTTTGTTTTTGTTTTTTGAGATTGAGCACGTGAGCATAGGGAGGGGGAGGAGAGAGGGAGAGGGATGAGCAGACTCTGTGCTCAGTGTGAAGCCCAACGCAGGACTCAACCCCACAACCCTGAGATCATGACCTGAGCCGAAACCAAGAGTCAGACACTTTGACTGAGTCACCCAGGTGCCCCAGAGACAGAGAGAGAGAGAGAGAGAATCTTAAGCAAGCTCCATGCTCAGTGCAGAGCCCCACATGGGGCTGGATCTCACAACCCTGAGATCATGACCTGAGCCGAAGTCAGGTCTGATGCTTAACTGACTGAGCCAGCCAGGCACTCCCCTCGATGATGAACGGTCTAATCACGGATGCTTTTGAAGGTCTGAGTTTTTTGGCACTTATTTTTATGTCAGTTCGGCCTGGCATGTGATAGGGCTGGTAGAGCTAGATACTTTCCATTGTTAACGAAAGCATGTTGCCACTGATACGCTTCCTGAGAAGACTGGGGTGAGCCCTTTGAAAGGCATGCCTGCATCCCAGGCTCAGGCAGGCTATCTCTTTTCTGCCACCTGGGTACAGGAGCTCCGATGGTTCTTTGATCAACTGATGGACAATTAATGCAAAATGGGCCTTGGTGTCCAGCAAGTGAGGCTGGAGGCTTCTTGATGGAGGGCAAGGAGTGATAATTTTGGTTTTTATGCATACTTTGTGACTCATTTGTTTCTGAATCCAGAGTTTTAATTCCATATTTTATTACATCCAAGTGCAAATTCATTTCAAAGCCAGCAGGTGAGTCTCTGGCCTGTGGTGGGGGGAGGAGGGTGCTGTAGACAGAGACAAGGTGATGCTCTTTTGAGTCCTAAATATTTTGTTTCTCCAAAGAGCCCCTGCTTAATTTAACATCAGATCTCTTCCCTTTTTTCCCATTGCATACCCTACCCCAAACACGTGTGCTGCAGCCCAACCTCAGCTCCCCTAGGTTGCACTACATTACATTAACATACGTTTATCGGGCCCTTGAGATGTACAAGCCATTTGGGAATATCGAAATAGGAGTGAAACCTAGCCCCTAACTTCCAGCCTCAAGGAGTTTATCCTCTCATTGGGGAAGTGGTTCACGGGAAGAAAAGTAACAATACAAGAGTTAAATAACGATGAAGATTACTATGCAGGAGAGGTCACAAGAAGGGACAGGATTAATTAATTACTCCGTGAGTGGCCCAGATTCTATGCATTGAGGGAATTCTGGGAAGAAAGAGATGGTTGTGCAGAGATGCTCCGGAATGACTGGGGGTCAGGGCTTTCCTTGTTTGGGGTGGGATGGAGTACTCTGGGGAAGACGGAGTTCAGTTCAGCTCAGCAAACATTCATGGGGCAACTGCTGTGTTCCAGGCACTGGGCCGGACTCTGCAGATGCAGAGTTCCCACCCTTGAGGAATCTACAGTCTAGAGGGGGGCCCGAGAAGAAAAGTCATGGGCAGGGGGCTGTGGGGCACCGAATAGGGACATAGTTCAGGTTGATGGCTGTCAGGGCAGTTGGAAGAAACTGGCTTTTGTGACGCCTAAGCTGGCTTGCATAGAAAGTAGTCCAAAATGTGGCCAAATGTTGGGGAGGAGAGTGTTAAGCAAGAGATCATCTTGCACAAAGGCATGCATGCATGAACCAGCATGGTATGTATTTGCAAAGTAAGCAGTTCAGGATTTCTGGAGCATAAGGCATGGTCCATGGAGTAGCAGGAGGCGAGTGGAGGAGCCGAAGTGGCCGGGTTATGGAGAACCTTTTATATCACCTGAGAAGCTTAGAGTTTTCATATAGCCAACAGGGAGTCCTCCAAGAGGCAATATGAAATAGCAGCCAAGATGCAGGCTCTGGAGCCAGATGCCCTGCTCTGCCACTTGCTGCCTATGACTTAATCTCTCAGTGCCTCGATTTCTTAATCTGTAAAAAGGGTGTAAAAATAACACTTCCTTCCTTGCAAGGACTGAGTTAATTAGCATAAAGTGCTAAGAGAAGTCTTGGAACAAAGAGAGTACTCAATAAATTGCAGCTATTGTTAGTATTAAGGGATTTTAGGCCGGCGAGTGCCTTGGAGAGATTTGCGTTTTAGAAAAATCATGTTGGCAGTACTGAGAAGCCTGGATTAATGTGGATAAGACCAGTGGGAGACCTATTGCAATCCTCTAGGCAAGCAGGCATGAAGGCTGGACTGAAGTAGTGGTGCTGTGGAGGGGGGGTAGGGGGCGGATTCCAGAACTTTGAAACAGTGCTTCCAAAGTGCTTTCCATGGAGACTTTCAGGTTTCTACCTTATGTACTGAGTAGATGGTGGTTCTAGCAATTGTGCTGGAAAACCAGAAGAAAAATAGGTCTTCTGGGGGGTGGGTTTATTATTCCTTCCTTCCTTCCTTCCTTCCTTCCTTCCTTCCTTCCTTCCCTCCTCCCTCCCTCCCTCCCTCCCTCCCTCCCTCCCTTTTTCCTATGCTCCCTCCTTCCCCCCTTCCTCCCTCCCAACACAGAGTTCCAATGTGTATGGGACCCTTCGTTGGACATGTCTGTCAGGACACTGAACATATGCACTAGAGGACATGGTTGAAGTCAGAGATCAGCTCATGGATGGTGGTCAAAACCGTGAAAGTGAATGAGATCACTCAGGGAGAGGATGTCGAAGGAGAAGAGAGTGGGCAAAGATGGAATCCTGAGGAACACAACATTTAAGAGATGGTGATAGAAAAACCATAGACAAGCTACAGAGGGGAGAAGAGTTAGAAGAATCTGGAAAGGGTGGCATCACCAAACCAGAGGAGTAGAAGACTTTGTGATGGAGAGTGAGACCACAGAGTCAGGGCAACAACAATGGCAAATCCAACAAGAGAAGAACTAGAAAGTATTCACTGACTCTGTTGGTGTGAGAGCTGTTGGCACCCAAAGGTGTAGGTGAGGATAGAAGATTGGAGAAGGCTGAGGAGTATGTGGGAGGTGAGGAAGTGGTGGGAGCACATGTGTGTGTGACGTGGCTGACCGTCAACCTGGCTTTGCCACAGGACTCTTGGATGGGGCAGGAGATGAGCTGGTGGCCAACAATCATCAAGCAAATCCTACATGGGGCCCTTGGATTGGAAACTACTGGAGAGACTTTTTTAGTCATTCTTTTTTTATTCAGCAAATATTTATTGCATAACTACTATGGATTTAAAAGTATGCTAAATGGCATTCAGTAATGAACAGATCTAATAGAAGAGTTTGGACAAGGACGTAAATAGTTGTAACACAAGATGATAAGTATCAAATAATATACTGTGAATTGAATTAGAAAATATATTCCTATTTTCCTGAGTTTTCAGGAAATACTTTGTGGACAGATGGCTTTTGAGCTGGGCTTAAAGGAGGAGTAGGGTTCTAATGGGCAGTAGGGAAGAGGGGCATTTCAGTAGATAGATGGGATACGCAAAGGCCCTGAGGTAGATAAGTATGGAGCATAGTCAGGGAACAAGAAATACTCTAATTTATTAAAACTGTAGGGTTTTATTACAAATTACAAAGTAGATTGTAGTTAAGGCTGGAAAAAGATTAGAGCCCTGGTGTGAAGGCTTTCTGTGTCAGGCTTAAGGATTTGCACTTTATTCTACAGGCTGCAAGGGGCCATTGCAGGTTTTTTTAATTAAGATTTTATTTATTTAATTTATTTGAGAGAGAGGGAGTGTGCACACATGAGCCCGGGGGAGGAGGGAGGAAAAGGGACAAGCAGACTCTGTACTGAGCACAGAGCCCGACATGGGGCCCAGTCTCAAGACCCCACTACCCTGACCTGAGCCGAAGTCACCAGTCAGATGCTTAACTGACTGAGCCCCCCAGGCACCCCTGCAGGTTTTGATATAAGGAATAAAAAGAGAAGACTTTGCCTTCTAGGAGGGTCTTGCTGACACTAATGTGTAACATAGAGCAGAGAGGAGTAGTAACTTGGGAGACGACTATAATTGGGCAGGAAAAGCAGTGAAGGAATTAAGACGCCTGTTGGTAATGGATCAAAAAGAAGTGAACATGCAAGGTTATGTGGGAGTTGGACCAGTAGGATTGAAACACCCCACGTGGGGATGTTGGAGGAGTCAGGGTTGGGGTGTGGAGAGGGAAGCATCAACGAGAATTATAAGATTTCTACAGCTTGGAGGAGAAGTGGTACCATTGACGGAAACAGTAAAGACAAGAAGGCAAGTGGGTTTGAGGGAGGAAGAAGGGACAAGTGTCACACTCTGAGTTCAGGAGGGCTGTGCCTGAGAAATAGCTGTTGCACGGGGCAGGGGGAAAGTGGGCTGTGGCAGGAGCAATGTCACTGGAGTTGTGGGTCAGCCCCAGGTTGCAAGGGATCAGGAGAGAAGAGGAGGTGATGGTTGTGAGCACACACTGCGCTTTCAAACATTTGGCAGTGAAAGGAAAAAGAGATGAGAGGATGTCATTCCAGAAGGTTAAGACAATAAAGGTTAAATCATTCTTCCATTTGTATCACAATTTAAGAAATACTTCAAGTCCATTTTCTTGCTACTCCTCACCGTATTTAAGGGAGTCAGGCCAGGGCTATTACACCCACTTTACAGATGAAGACACTGAGTCTCTGGAGGACACGGGGCCAGTAAGCGACATGGGTGGAGTTTTGCCTTCTGGGGAGTGCTTTCCACTGCACTACTGAGCCCAAGGGTCCGGGGAGAGTTTGCGTGTTTGTAGGTCAAGGAGGGCAGCCTGAGCAGACACTGAAGATACATGAATACACACTCCCAGGTGATGGGCACTGTGGGAAGAAGGGTTGGAGCCCAGGTGGGAACAGCCCAGGGAAGGAGACGGGGCCTCTGCTTTCAAGGCAGGAGGAAAGGAGGGGGAGGTTCCAGATACAGCATGTTGAGAAAGAGAGGAAGGACGTTAGGCACAGAGCCAGGACACTGAAAACACCCAGGTGAAAAATTTGAAGACATTTTTGAAGCAACATACCCACAGCAGAGTGTAAGGAGGTCCAGATGGAGGATGGAAGAGGAGCACAGGGGGCTCCAGCTCATAGCTCTGGGCTGCAAGATGCAAGAGCCACCTAGGTCATGAATGAACAAATGAACAAAAGGCCCCTCCACTAAGGCCCTGAAATCAGAAAGCTTGAAGGTGAGAGGGAGAGTATCCTGAGCAACCCTGTACCTTACGCTTTGCCTCCACCCACATCTCCACTTGGTCTTCACCGATGCTCTAGGCTGTGATTGCTCTTGTGCTAGCCCTGGCTGCAGAAAAATTGATCAGCCCATCCCCAGAGTTGAGGTGGTTTAGGTTGGAGGTTGGCCCTCCCTGGACATGAAGCAAGGTGGTGGATGGAGGTGGGGGCTGGGAGGATGGACCCCAGATGGGTCTTCCCTCTGGAGGCAGGAGAATGAGGACAAATGGTAGAGGTTCTGCCAAAGTCTAGCTGGAGAATAGTGAGACGGCTTCTGTGACCTTTCTATCGAGTCTGTGCCTTTGATCTGGGAATCTGGGAGGGTCCCTCCCATGGGCCTATGTTACTTCTTGGTCACTTATTGGCAGTCCTGCATGCTGCTCTTCCTGTCCAGCCTCACTGACTGGAATCCCAGGAATCTGCCCTCCTTGCTTTTGGGAGGTCATGTCGTCCTGGTGGTTACAGTCCTTTGGGGAAAGAGTCCACGCTATTCTTGTTCAGTTGCCAAAGTGCATTCAGGGCAAAGGAGGGTCATGGCACCTCACGGATCCCTGCCTCTCCCTTCGTGCCAATGCCAGCTCTTGCCTGTGTGTGGCAAATCAGATGCGGGCACGGTACTGGGGGCCTACAGCCGTGTGGTACAGACATTGCTGCTAGTGGTACATGTGGAGGATGTGCTTTTTCTGAGGAAATCCCATGCTCTCTGGCCAGGGTGTCCAGGGTCTCTAGCTGTGGCTGCATCCCACTGAAGGTGACCAACTGTTCCGGGTCACCTGAGCCTGAGGGGTTTCCTGGGATATGGGATCTTCAGTGTGGAAATCTGGAAAGTCTCAGGGAAAATGGGACGAGATGTCACCCTAACCTCTCTCCCCAGTTCTACTTCTGGAAAAGTGTGGAGTTCATGGATTTTTGCAGGATGATGCACGTAACACATGTGCAAAAGGATAAACTCTGCAATGTGCCGCCATCATCCGTGGAAGTGGCTTTGGGATGTGCAGGCCCAGGTTGAGATCTCCTTTCTCTACTTCTAGGTGTGCAAGTTTAGGTGAATTACTTTATATTTCTGAGACTCAGTTTTCTTATCTCTAAAATGGAGGTAATGTTATCGATCTCACAGGATTAAATGTGAGGATTAAATGAGGCAACATTTGGGCAGACCCGGTGGCTCAGTGGTTTAGTGCCGCCTGCAGCCCAGGGCGTGATCCTGGAGACCCAGGATCAAGTCCCACGTCAGGCTCCCTGCATGGAGCCTGCTTCTCCCTCTGCCTGTGTCTCTGCCTCTCTCTCTCTCTCTCTCTCTCTCTGTGTCTCTCATGAATAAATAAATAAAAATCTTTTAAAAATAAAAAAATAATAAAAAATAAATAAATGAGGCAATCAGTTGCCCAGCCATGGTACAAGGCCCTTGTAAGAGAAATCAATAAACATTAGTTCTCTGATTCCTCCCTCACTATCTCTCTTGCACTGGAGTGATGTCCATTCTAAGGTGGAGAAGGTAAGGCTGAGGAACAGGAATAGTTGCCTCTGGACCAAAAATGACAGAATCAGCAATCAGCAACAGATCCCTAGCTCTTAACTGCCATCTTCCTACTTTGGAGTAGACAAGGGTTTCTCTATCTGGAATATTTCCTGGATGAGGGGGAAGGAACCATTTTATTCACTTATCTATCCATCCATCCATCCAACCATCCATTCAACAAATACTCATTGAGTACCTACTATGTGTCGGATACTATTCTAGGTCCGGAGATTTGAATGTCAACAAAACATACATTTTCTGCCCTCTTGAAGCTTACATCCTGGTACACGCATAACAAACATCTAATATAATGCAAAGTAGTAATAATTGCTCCGAAAGGAAATTAAAGCAGGTGAAGATGGCAGAGAGCAGCCAGGGCAGGGGCATCATTCTGCAGGGTGGCTAGGCTAGGGGAGGGCCCTCTGAGGAGGTGACATTTGAGCAGAGGCCTGAAGAAAATGTAGCCTGGGTCTCATGGGCCTGACTTCCCCTCCTCTTGGAGCTTCCAGCTCAGGCCCAGCTGCTGCAGGGTGGAGTCAGCTGTGGAGGAGAGACAGTCCGTCTCTGGACTGGGGCTGCAGTGGTAGGTGGGGGTGCAGCTGTTTTTTATCAGCTGCCTCTCCGAAGCACTGACCCCTTGGCTGGACTGAGCTTTCAGGGTGGGGGAGGGACCCACACTGGAAAACCAGTTACTGAGGGTCAGATTGTGATGGAAAATGATAGGAATGGGCTGCCTTGCTCCCGTTGGGGACACTACATTTGGGGACAAGTCACAGTATATTTGGTTTCCTGAATGACTATTTCTTCCGCATTGTGTTCTTTAAGAAAAAAAAAATAACACCTCTGTTTAGCCTGCATGCTAAATGATTTATGAACGTTATTTTTCTCTGTTAGTTCTACCTGTAGGAGCTCCAGCCCTCGCAATCCTTTTCATGTTGATTAAGTACATTTGAAAGCAAAAGGAGACTGTCTGCAATTGCTTCACAGTATAGACTCAGGGCTTCCCTGGACTCAGGAGGGATTCCTCATTCTTCCCTTTGCAAGAGTTCCTTTGCACCTGGTTAAGCAGATCAGTCCAGAAACACTTGTTGTGCCCAAGGAGGCAGAGGGATAGCGTTCTTTCTGGAGCTGGTAATTATGAATTTGAGATCCTGGAATCCTCCGGCTGGAATGTCCAGGAGTCAGCCTTCTAGGGCAGATGTGATTGCACCTGACTTGGCCCTGGCAGGTTGACGCTGGTCAGGAGGAGCGGAGGCTGCTTTGAGAGGGCCTGGCAGAGCTTAGTGTTGTCAGGGCACACCCCTGAATGGGGTGGAGAGAGGGGGGAGAGAAGGAAGGTCACAGCCCAGTTCTCTGTACTCCTGGGCTAATGGAAGGTGTCCGTGGAGAGGAAACATGATCTATGGAGCCAGCTCCCAAGCCAAAGGGCCCCTTGGTTGGTTCTATAGTTAGGACGGGACCCGTGTCCTTCCCTAGTTCCTCCCGTGTCCCTTGTTTATTGCTGTGTGATGGAGAACGTGGGCGCATTAGGGTCTGGCCTCAGCATCCACTTTGCCTTGGACAGTAGACTTCTACAGATGCTGTTTCTACTCCCTATTCAGTCTGGTTGAGCCTGGTCCGGCCCAGGGCTGCCTTCTGCAGGTCTTCATGTGGAACGTGGAGTAGGACAGCTTTCCCTGAACTCCTGAGCTGCCACAGAAATTCTGTGAGGTTGTCCTCTTTTCTCTGTCACTTTGCCCCACCGATGATGTCCCTCGGAACTGCCTTCAAGCTTCTGGGCTTTCAGAGCCAGGCAATGGCAGTTTGTTTAGAATCCCCCATCTTCATAAGGTTATCATGCTTCATGGGTTCCCTTTGTATATAAGCCTCAAGTCTCTTCACATCTGTCACCCTTCTCTGCCCTCTGCAGGGTGGCATTTCTTTGCACATGCCTGTACCACACATGACTAGGCTTTGCCTCGTCTTACCTTTCTTGCTTACCTGTTGCACAACTTTGGAAAAGTCATTCTGTATCCCTGACTCGCAATTCCTTCGTTTATTAAATGGGAATAAGAGCATTTGAGAAACAAATGAGATGGTGATTTTGAAAAATGCCTAGTAAATTGTCTTTATTGCCTCCTCATGACAAAAATTCACATAGGCCCTTAAAAACGTAAACATTAAAAATCCTACTGTCTAGCTGTGTACAGTCTGGGGCAAGGGTAAGAAGGTGTAGGCAGAGGAAAACCCAGACCCTTTATGCGGAAACTCAAAGAGAAATGCCAATGGTGCCGACTCGACCTCAGGCCTCACAGAGCAGGAGTCAAGCTCCTCCTGTGCGCCAGATACCCTGCCTGGCTTTTTGGATCTATTGTCTGATCCTCATACCGTCCTTAAGATGGTGTCATCCCTGTTTGAACAGAAGATGGAGACGAGACCCAAAGAAATGAAGTTGCCCGGATCACAGAGTTAGCAAGTTGTAGGGCTAAGACTCCAACCCTAACATCTGTGCCCCTGACAGCACATGTCAGGACCCACCTCCTGAAGGGAGGCTTTGAGGACAGCTGGACCTCTATCAGGGGCCTTGCTGCCACCCCTACCCCCACCCCACCCCCACCTCTTGAACCTGTAATTCTGCCGTTAGCAATTTATCCCTCAGAGCTAAGCATTGACTCTTTGGATTCTCTTCTGCTCTCCCTCGCCCTCCCGAATGCACACACTGGGGAGAGTTGCCCGTGAAGCATACATGGATTCATGTTGTGAGCTCCTTTCTCCCCGGCTAAGAGAGCCGGCCAGAGCAAAATCTCTGAATTGTGGACCTGGGAAGGCAGTTGATCCTGAAAAGGGCAAAAAGGAAAGGCTTGTCCATCTAAGACAAATTTTATCCCCTTCCGAGTTGTGCCTGGGCTGGCCCTGCCCCGGTGCTAGCTGAGCCAAGGCCTGGGGACAGCCTGGGAGACCGCATCCTGCTGTCTGAGCCCCACTTAACAGCCTCACCACCGTGGAAGGCAGGCTCTGCCCGAGGGATCCAGGGATGTGGTTCCGCATCCTTATCCCCTTGCCAATACTCAGAGACACGTGCGCGCAGGGCCCCGTCCCTCCCAGTGAAGCCTCTGCCCACTCCAAGAGCCCCTCTCTCTCCGGAGTGGCTCAAAGGGCCCTTTGAGAGGGGGGTGGGGAAGCCGGCAGCCTGCGGGCCTGGGAGGGGAGATAAAGGCGTGAGATCCCCGGAGGGCTCAAAGGGTCAGGGGCCGTGTATCTGGTGACTTCTGAATGCAAGTTCCAACAAAGAGAAATCTGTGGTGGGAGAGCCTCAGCGAAGGAAATAAAATCTCCATGAAAACAAACTTTTGTTGGAAGCTTTCTCCTCTTGTTTTGGCAGCGTTGCTAAGTCCTGGAAGGGGAAGGCCGCGTGTCTTCCGGAGCAGTTGGGAGGCTCTCAGACTCTCCAAAAGATCAGCTTGCTACTAGGGCCCTGTTTTTCTCCCACCAGGAGGACGGGGCTTGGGAGTGAGTGCAGTAATAATTGGTTTTCTAATCAAGACTAGAATGAGTAAAAGAAAAGCTAGAGGGCAGCGCAGAGAGCTGTGGACCATGGGTTAGGCCCTTGGTGGACACATCACCGTGTGTGATACAGTCCCAGGACTCACGCAGACCGTGAATCCCTCTGGGCCTCACTTGTCTCACCTGTAAAATGGACATAACTTTGTCTGGGCTCTTTCAGCTAGAAAAGCAGGATGTAAACTTCTGTTTCCAGTGCCTTGTAGTTATGAAAACCAGAGGATGGGGGTGAAAGGATCTTTGAAGTCACCACAGGACACAGGAAGGTCGGATAATCATTATAATATACATCGTGTGATTGTGTGTGTGTGTGTGTGTGTGTGTGTGTTTCTTCTTCTCTCTCTCCAGGCCGAGGCAGTCATGTACCATACTCAGTTATTTGGTTTCTGCGTCTTGTTTTGAAAAGAAGCAAGGGGATGGTTAAAGCAGGGGCTTTCTGGTTAGCCTTTGCCACTAACTTCAATTGGTTAACTATGTTCAGAGACACTGGGGGTGGGGGGTGTCACAAGTTTTAGGGAATGCAGGGAATGAAGGCTTCCCCAGCTGCTGAGATGTTTTTATGTTAAGTAAGTATAAGGATTCAGTTTTTTCCTCTCTAGAGTCCAGGGAAAGAGAAAGGAATTTCTATTGGGTCCAAGCCCCATAAGATTTATTTATTTATTTATTTATTTATTTATTTATTTATTTATGACTCCTTAAGAGTTTTCTTTTGTCCTGCTTAGGGAGAAAATCCTTTATGGTGGCTGTCATCTGGCAGAGCTCAGAGGACTTTGGAGTGGCAGGTAGCCAGGGGGATTAGGCAGGGACTGGGAGCTGAGCTGTGGTTTCGGTTCTGCGCATTCCGGACAGGCTGCTGTGACCCCACGGTGGGCCCTGTCCCTCTGAACCGTAGATGACACCAGATGGAACAAGAGAGAGGACAGGAGAGAAACCCGGAGTCGTCCTGGTGGAGGGTGAATCTGGGTGGGTGCTGAGGGTCCTGAGGCTTGGCTGGGAGCCAAGGCTGCTTCCTCTCCTGCAGGCCCCTTCCTCCCTCCTTCCTCAGCCAGAGCCCTGGGCCTGTTGTTGACTGCTAGTTTGGGAAGATGTGTGTGTCTCCCCCTGTGCTCTGAACGTCTCTGGAAACTGAGAGACACATAAGCCGAAGTGCCTCCCTGGAGTTTTCTCTTTGACCAGAGGGGCCGTGATATGTCCGGATTTGGGAAAGTCTGTCCAGGGAAGCCTGATTGAATTGGTGAAGGTACCTCCTCCCTCCCTTCTCCCCTCTGCTGTCCCTTGGGCAGGCTTGCCAGGCCGGTCATAGGCTAATAACAGCCCCGGTAATGCTGATGCCACATGGCTGGTTGGAACTGCCTGCAATGGCTAATAGGTGAAGTCTCCCACTGCTGACCACATGTGGAGTTCACATGGGGCATGTTTGGGCTCGATGAGGCCAGCGTGTGAATGTGTATGGAAGTAGGTGGGAGGCCAGTGTGTGCAAGCTGTCCCCCTCCCCTCGTCAACACACACACACACAGAGGTGCCCATGTACATGCATGCACACACATGAGCATGCAGGGCCATGCACATGTCATACACACAGTCATCTACACATGCACACACAAGAGCAGTAACACAGTCACACACAGTTACACACATGCACGCACACACAGGAGCTTCTCTCTTCCCTCTCCCATTTTCGCCCCCCTTTCTCGCAGCCCCAGACTTCCTTCAGTCCTCTCCTCCCTGGTCATCTCCTCCAATTTTATCAGCAGGAACACAAGTCCTGGATGTGTCAGGCCAGCTTCATTCCATATAGTCTGGGTGTAACGGGAGGCAGGAAAAAGAACCCAAGGGTGAGAGCCAGACAGAGCTGAGCTGAGACCCTAACTCTCCCATGTAACTGGGTTCATGACATGGACCCACTGGGCATGTTTATCCTCTGAAAGCCCCACTCTGCTCCTCTCCGGAAGAGGACTGGAAACACTGCCATGCGGTGTTGCCATGATGCAGGTGCACAGTGACAGGTGTGCACCATGTAGCACAGGCTGGTGCACAGGAAGTGCTCAGGGCATGCCAGCCCTCTCCTTTTCCTGTTGTTTCCATAGTATATTTCTGTGGCATGGTCACCATATTGGTGTTTGACCTAGAAAGGAGGCTGGCCGTGGGGAAGTGTTTGGGGTGTGCTCTATGTGGACTTTGCCTCATTTATCTGGGGCTGATTCAGCTCTAAGGGAGGAAATAACATGACTGTCATTTACTGACAATTACAGTCATCAGAACAGCCTGCTTATCCTTTTTACCCAAATAAGAGGACTGAGGCACAGAGGGCTTAAGTCATTTCTCTGAGTTCACACAGCTGGTTAAGTGGCTGGGAACCCAGCTCCTCACCCTGGCTTTCTGTTGTAGTAGGCGATTTGCTACAGCATTGGGGACGCTGGCATGGATCCCGTGCTCTGGCAAATGGCACTCTTGAATCTGGTGATTTACTAGGTCATCTGCTTCCCTTCTTAGAACAGGCCCATTTGGCAGGGACATTTCTTCGAGCTTCTCTGTGAAGTGGCATGGATGTGGGTAGTAAGGCATTGGTTCTGAGGACTCGGGCTGGGAGAGGTCTGAGGAGGCATCTGTGGGAACACATTGAGATGAATGTGGGGAGCTCCATTCAGTTTGCAAATACTGGTTGCACACCTACCTCACACAGGGTCTCAAGCTAGGTTTGGGGCAAGGAATTGCCCCTGCCTGCAAGGAACTCTAAAAAAAGTGAGCAGGGTGGGGGCTCAGGCATGTAAAAAGATGTATAGACAATGAGGTTAGTGCAACCATAGAGGAAAGTACCAGATGGTGCATGGCAGTGACAGGGTAGGGGTGGGGACTTGGTCTGAAATCTGCTTGGAGGAGGTGATGGTGGAATGGACTGTCCTGGGAGCTAGACAGGAGAAGGAGGGAAAGGACCCTCCAGGGAGCTGGGACAGGTTGTGCAACAACCTGGAAGCAGGAGATAGTACCAGCAAAGGGGGGAGGGGTGGGCAGGGACAGGTTGAGTGTGAAAACCCTTGGATTATATTTTGCAGGTGATGGGGAGAGCTATGGAATGTATTAAAATGGGGGAGTGGTGTTTGCCAGACTTAAGTTCTTGAACTTGGCCTCAGCACTAGCAGGAATGGATTGGAAGGGACCAGATTTTCACAAGCACATTCAAGATATGTTTCAGTTAGAATGCCTTTGACTGCCAGTAGCAGCAAATCCAACCCAAAGTGGATTAAACAGTAAGAGATTTTTTTTTTCTTACATATTATGAAGCCCAGAACCAGGAGTACTGTAGGGATGGAAAAATTCAGTGTCTTAATGACATCAACAAGCACTCAGATTCTTTCTCTGTCATCCTCCGGATATCAGCTCTATTTTCAGACTAGCTTTCCTCTGGATCATACAATGGTGGTAGCAGTTCCATGCATCACCCCAATGTGTAGGCAATTAAAAATTGTAAAGTAAGTCATTTGTACAACTGTAGGGAGTAATGGAGGCTGTGGCCGATGGGATTGTGAATGCTCCAGGCCTGTTGGAATTCAAGTTAAAAATTTTAAAAAGCACAGGCCAAATATTTTAAATGAAGTCAAGATACAAATGACAAACTGGGAGAAAAGTTGCAACTCATGTCACAGGCCTATTCTCCCTAATATACAAAGAGTTCCTAAAAACTAACAACAAAATACAACTCAATAGAAAAAAACGGGCAAAGAATTTGAACAGACTATTCACAGAAAAGAAAATACAAATGGCTCTTAACAAAGGATGCCCAATCTTACACGTAAAAAGGAATGCAAATTAAAACTGTCTTGAGATAGCATTATTCATTCATCTTTTAAACGGACAAAAATCTAAAACTTTTGTTATCATGCTGTATTGGCAAAATTCTGGGGAAACAGGCTATCTTAATGTGTAAATCAGTACAACCCTTTTAGAGGGAAATTTGGCAATATCTATCAAAATTATTGATCGTATGCCTTTTGACCCAGCAATTTCATATTGGAGAATTGATCCTGAAGATACACTTAGACATTTGTGAAATAACATTCATGAACATTTATTCTTTGCAACATTATTTGTAATGACAAAAGATTGGAAAAAAACCAAATATCCATCGTTTTGAGGTTAAATTATTGAATATTCTGACAATGGAATACTACACACTTACAAAAAGGAAGGAGGGGGTGGCTGGCTGGCTCAGTTGGTAGAACATGTAACTCTTGATCTTGGAGTCAGGAGTTCAAGCCCCATGATTGGAGTAGAGCTTTCTTTAAATAAATAAATAAATAAATAAATAAATAAATAAATAAATAAATGTAAAAAGGAATGAAGACTATCTTTGTTCTTACATGGAAAGATCTCCAAAAATATTTAAACATAAAGAGAAAAAAATCTACCAAGGTGCAGAAAAGTGCGCATAAAAGGGGGATAATAAGTATCTGTATTTGTGTTTACTTGGGTAAGTGGGAGATGTGAATGGGAGAGAGACATTTCATATACTTTTTAAATTTTTGAACCATGTTATGTATTACCTATTTTTTTAAGATTTTATTTATTTAAAGAGGGAGGGGAAAAAAACAACAACTAAAAAAAAAAGAGGGAGGGAGAGAGTGTGTGTGTGAGTGAGGGGAGGGGCAGAGGGAGAGAATCTCAAGCAGACTCTGCAGTGAGCATGGAGCCCAATGAGGGACTCAATCCCATGACCTCGAGATCATGACCTGAGCTGAAATCGAGTTAGGAGCTTAAACGACTGAGCCACCCAAGCACCCCACATATTACCTTTTTAAAAACAAAACAAAGGAAAACCAGGTGCACTGTGCAAATCCCACAAAACATCTGGGAAGAGCTGCTGATTTGCATCCCTGGGTTCTGAATCATGCAGTGGTAGTGGAGATAGAAAGGGATAGATTTGAGAAATGTTGGGGTGTTTTTGTTTTGGGAGAGAGCGCGCGCACACACACATACACACACACACACAAATAGAGGGAGAGGCAGAGGGAGAGAAAGAATCCCAAGCAGAATCCCCCTGTTGCGCGTGGGAGTGAGACATGAAGCGGAAACAGAATCCAAGGGGACTCCCAGATGTAGGTCACTGGTGAAAGATGGCATCATTCTGAGATGGGAAGACTGCAGAGAAGCATGCTGGTCCAGGAAGCAAGGCAGCCTGGAGAATCATTCACTTCTGAACTCAGTCACTCAATTCCTGGGACCCTATCTTGCCCTATTTCTCCATCGATCCACAGGCGATATTTCTGGCTCCAAACTTCTGGTTTGCTAGTGTTCCCTCCAGCCAGACCCTGGGTATGACTCCCATGCAGGGTTGGATCTGTAGGCAGCTCTGGGCAGCATCCTGAGCATGAAGTCTTCCAGGGGGAAGAGGCTTATGTCTGGAGCACTAGGGAGGAGACCCAATAAGTGGGCATGGCAACAGAAATCCCACATTCCCCACTGGGTCAGTGTGTCCTAGAGAAAGGGCAGGTCTTTGTTCCATTTCCCATCTCCGTTCTAATTCTCTGTGACTCACCATCTGCTGCTGGGGAGGACTCTGGGGGCTCTGAGCCTGGTGCTGGGCCATCCCAGGAGACAATGGCCTGTTCTCCTAGGATTGATGTCTACCCAGGGGTGCCATGGTGCCAAGGGCAGTGGGAGAGGTGGAACCCAGAGGAAGGGGAACCCAGAGGAGAGGAGCTCAAGGCAAAATGAACATGTTTTGCGTGACATTCATGTGAGAAGTGCAGTGGGATGGGATGTGTTTGGGGTACATTTATCCATGTGCTGACAGGAGCAGTCCCCCTCAGCTGTGGGCCCTGCTGCAAACCCATCTGCAGAGTTGGGGCCCAGAATGAAAAATGGACCGAATAGCTAATGGCAGCCGTGCTGTTTGCCGTTGGAGGCATTATGAACTGGTATGTGAAATATGGCCACACTCTTGGTTTTAGTTGGAGCTGGAAAGGATTAGAAGACAATTAATAAATCATTTAGTGCCCTGAGTTTAAGTAACTTATTATTATGGGCTGCATATATTTATTACGCTTCACTGAGCAACATTGGCAAATTTCCTTCAAATGTCACACAATTTGTATGCAATTTGTTTCAGAAGGTTTTTTTTTTTAATGCACATATAAATTATTAACCCGAATTTTTCAGGACAGATTGCCAAAATCCTAACCCCTCCCCCACCATCCCTTATGAGTCTCATAAAGACTTTCTGTCCCCAAAATGATGACAGGGCCAGCTGAGGGGCTGGGAGAGGAGGCAGAGTCACTTGCTGTCTCCTTGGGCTGCATTGGGGCAGAGACTTAAATCCCTCCTTCCACGGCTTTGGTGAGAAGAAGAGAAATCAGGCTGGCAGGGTGGGTCCATCCTTAAGTAAAACCAGGGTCCTGTTGATGCCAGAGCTGGAAGCATTTCAGACTCCGTTGCTCCCAACTGTTCATTTTGTCACTGGGGAAGCCGGGCCAGCAGAGGCGCGACAGCTCTGAGATGGACTGGAGAGTCTGGTCCACACTGTTTCAGGCCTGATTCTGGGTTGTCCTTATGTTTCTCTTGGTGGAGCAGCTCAAAATTTGGGTACAATGAAATTTTTAATTGACTCCCCGCCAAGATTCTCCTGTGTGCAGCTAGGGATTGGGGCCCAGGGCAATCGGACCGGCTTTTCTAACATCCGGACAACGTGCATCTATGGAGCACCTAATGTGTAATAGGTGCTCTTGACATGCGTGTGTGTGCATGGGTGCGTGTGTATGTGTTGCACCAGACAGTGTCCCTGCCTTGTCTTGTGTTTTTGCCCCAGCATCCACTGAGTCGTGCCTGTTGAGCACTTGAGTGAGCCAACCAGGAATGAACACAGGCAGCTCCTGCACAAGCTCCAACACAACTTACCGGAAGCTTGGAAGCATCACGAAGGAGCCTCACTGGGGATTTTCCAGATCGCTAAAAGGCTTACTTCTTAAAATCCTCCAAGGATGTTTTAAACATCAGCAGTGAACGTCCTCTCCTTTTTTCCTAAGTAAACAATCCTGATTTGACTGAACCTGACGCGTTGATTCACGAGGCCGCCGGACCCTCCGTTCCCCGGCGTGAGCCTCCTCTTTCCTGGCTTTTATCAGGCAAGACCCGAGATACCAGAAAACCGGTCCTGTTAGAAGCATGTACAAAAAATCAGTCTGAAGCAGCTCTAAGTAACGGTCTGGGAGTTTCCCTTACAGAGTAAGGTTCATAAACTTTAGTGGGAAGATTTTGTGACATGTACTTTGCTCAGAGATTTTTTAAAAAGTGTTTTCTTTCCAGCATTTTTATACTATGTTGGGTTTATGAGGTTACTGACTGGCTTACTCACGTGCTGGTTAGGGAGGCATTTTTGTCAGACAAACGATGGCCTGTCTGCTGGGGGTGGGCTGGGGGGCTGTGAATAGAGCGGTAGGCTTGCTAAGAGCATTTTATCTACCAGTTTGCTTTCAAGAGGGTCACAGGCAAAGTTCTCTGATTCAGTTATTTTAAGCCACCAGAAGGCAATTTAACTATGAGAGGGGCCTCTTGTTTACTGGGGATTTTGCTCAGGAGTCTTGAGAAAGCATCTGCCGCGGCCTTGCTCCCCAGCTTTGCCTTCCCCTTTGCCCCTGGAGGGTGCTAGCTCTTTACTCTGCCAGGAACAGGGCTGCTTTTGTGTCTTCTCTTGAGGGGCGGCCCGGCCTACCTTTCTGCAGCCCGACAGAGGGCCCTCTGAGCAAGTCCCCTCCACACGTGGGGGGAGTTGCCTCTGCTGGCCTCTGCCAGCCTCTACCACCCATCAGCTCTTTCCCTAGCAGGTGCCAGGTGGAGACAGTCAGCTGCTCAGGAGAGAGATTGTTCTGGGTAGTTACTGCTAGCAAGGGATCCCATTTTTATCTACCTGCCATCAGAGTAATCTGTCCTCTGCTGGAGGCACCTCGGAGGAGCAATGAGCAGGTGAGGCTCAGCAGATGGCAGTGCAGCCGGGTGACTCCGGGCTGGAGCGGGAAGCGGCCAGCCCAGCTCAGGAGGCCTCGGGCAAGTGCCGTGAACTCAGGAAACCTCCCCTGCCCTCCCCTATTTCTGGTGATACCGAGCCTCCTTCTGGAAAGGCACAGTTTTCCTACTCCGTTTGTTCTCAGATTGGTGTTATACCCTGGAGCCAAATTAGTGGCTAAGAACAATTGGAAACAAATGCTCTTTCAGCATCCCGCTGTGATCTGGGGATCCAGGTGGGGACACCAGCCGAGTGGTTGCCTTCTCCACTGAGCCACCCCTCCGCAGAGAATCAGCATCCCAGAACCATTCAGCACAGCCAAATTCCCTCATAATCAGCCTGTGCTGTGCACATCTGCCTAACCTCAGTTAAACAAGCTGGAGCCCTGTTAAGTTATTTATGAAACAATATTCAGGACCAGCCCCCCGAGGCGAGTTAGGAAGTAATGAATGGAAGTGCTATTTGGAGAGGCCTGCTCACCAGGGCCTGTGGCTGGCCTGCTAGAGTGAGTGGCTCTCTCCCCATGGGGCATGGATGCTCAGAGTCTCCCTTTGATGGCTGCCATGGTGGACACCCCTTCTCCAAGACGTAGGTGCTTGTTAGCTTGGCTTGGACCTTAGGGTACCTCCAGCACTGGTCTGAGGGGAAGGGGCTGACCCTCCACCTCGTTGTTATCTGGATGTGCCTGCCCTAAGTGAGGAGACCCTCCTCTGTGGTCCCTACATACATGCTGGATGACACTTAACCACTCAAACAACTGGTGTCTGTTTCTTCCTCTAGACTCTGGACTCCCTGAAGCCAGGGAGCTGGATTTGTTGTTCATTATTGACCTCCAACCTAGGAAAGGATCTGGTAACCTCAAAACACATTTTATAAATTGAACGAAGGGAGCCACTGGCTGGCTTCCAGTCTTGGCCTTCCTTGGGTTCACTCCTTCTCTCAACCCGTTTCTGCAGACATGAAATCAGGGGTTGGAACGCACGATTGCCAAAGGTTCTAGCCAGGTCTCACCGTGCATGGTTCTGACAAGCAGCTCTCCTCCCTGCTCCTTGGAGCCACCTCCTCCAGGATAGGCACTACCCGTTGTGGCTGAGGTCCCCTCTGCCCTGGTGATGCTGGCTTGATCATTCTGTAGTTTTCCATCCTGGGTCTTGCTCTCTGGTGGCCAGATACTGTCCCCTGCATGTGCTATTTTTCCTTGACATATCTCAATCTTGTCACTTTTCTCAGGCACACAATTGAAATTTTCCTCCCAACTAAAGGCAGATGCAAAATAAAAGCTTGTTGGCACAAAGAATTGCATTTCACTCTGCCCTAGGCTGCACCTCCTGGGTAGGCTGTATTCACTCTTCTCTCCGGCCCAGACCCCTCTCCACAAGGGAAATTGAGGACCTCTTCATTTCTACCCAAGGGCGGTCAGCTGTAGCACATCACATCCCTCTATCAGGCTGCCTGTATGCCTGCTGTAGAACAACTTGCTTTCCATGAAACACCAACAATAGCGATCATCATATGCACTGACACCAGAGAAATAATTTTAACTTTTCAAAGTATATAATTATTTCACTTTGTTTTTACAATATCTCTGTGCTGCAGGCAAAGCAGGAATAAACATCTTGATTTATTTGAGGCCCAATAAACATCTTGATTTATTTATTGGTGTCTAGCTCAAGATTTTTTGGAATCTTAGAACTTTCTAACTTAATGTGAGCCTAGTGAATAACTCCCCCACCAATTCTTAACCTCTCTGGGGACAGGGACAGCTTTAAAATCTTGTATAATGTATAAAACGTATAAATCTCTCCACAGAATAATGTACAAACACTATTCTGGATAAAATGTGAAGGAGTTTGTGAACCCCTAAAACCTTAAGATTCCTCTTGTCCTGATCCGGCCACTCCGTTCAACAGAAGAAGAAACTGAGGCCCAGAGAAGGTCAAAGGCCACATAAGGTCAAAGCCGTGAAGACAGAACTGTCTCCTGGGCCCTGAGTAAAAACACTTCCCAACACACCATGCTGCTCACTGCTGTATCAGGTGAAGGGCCCAGATCCTCTCATCTTCTTCTCAGCTTCCTCTTCCCTTTTCCTTTTAGATTTCCTGCAGCGGATGCATGTGACTGTCTTTCATTTCATTAAAAAAAATTTTTTTTTTCTGTCTTTCATTTCAAACTAGAGAGTGGCCTGCTCATTATCAGTTGTCTCCTACCTCCAACGAGTTTAAAACAAATTTAAAAAAATTTTTTTCTTTTCTTTTTTACCCTAAATTGTATCTCATCTGTCCAGTATCAGCACCCTGGAATCACCCCAGCTCAGATGTTTCCACAGGAAAGTTGTCTTCCCTGGCAGCAGCCTGGCCTGGGAGCCCCTGTCCCTTTCTGCCTGGCAGGCCCCTACTCTGTGTTCTCCCCACTGGTCTTCAGAGACGTGAGGTCCCCTGCTCTCTCTGTCTGCCCTGGGCTCCCTTACCCTCACCTTGGCTGTCAGAGGCTCCTCTTCTGCTCTTCGACATCCTAAGCTCTTTTCTTTTCTTCTATAGAAATTGACAGAAGTTACTGGCAGTATGTGCTTTTAAAAATTGGGGTAAAATACATATAACATAAAATTGACCATCTAAACCACTTTTAAGTGAACAGTTCAGTGACATGAAGTACTTTCACGGTGCTGTGCAACCATCACCAACCACCATCTATTCCCCAGAACCCTTTTTATCTTGCAAAACCACAACTCTGCATCTGTTCAACCATAACCCCCATCTTTCTTCCCCCCCAGCTCCTGGCAACTGCCGTTCAACCTTCCATGTCTACAAATTTGACTTCTCCAGGTCCCTCATGGGAGTGGAATCATACTGGTTTTGTCCTTTGGTGGCTGGATTATTTCATTTAGCACAGTCTTCTCCAGGTTTATCCACACTGTACATACCATGTGTCAGAACTTCCTTCCCTTAATTTTAAGGTTCAGTATTTCCTTATATATATTTACCATGCTTTGTTCATCCATTCATCTGTCCATGGACATTTTGGTGGCTCCCCACCTTTTGGCTCTTGGGAATAGTGCTGCTATGAATGTGGGTGTGCAAACATCTCTGAGCTCCTGCTTTTAGTTCTTTTGGGCATATCTTCAGAACTGGAGGCATGTTTTCAGGGTGTCTTAATTATTCTTCACTCTCCTACAAGTCTATTTTTATTTTATTCTTAAACTAACATCTTTTAAACAACTACTGACCTCACCGGGTCTGTGGCACGTGCCTCAACGGGTGCTTTCTCAGAGAGCTCCAGAGGTTCTTTCCTGTCCTTTCTCTCTAAAACACCTTCCTCCCCTCCCCGGTCACTTCTGCTCCCTTACCAGGCTACATTTTTCTTCTTGGTACTTGTCACCACTTGATTGTATATATATACACACACATATATATACACATCGATATATATATATATACATATATATGTATGTATGTACAGTTTGCTTGTTTCCTCCATTAGAATGTGAGCTCCATGAAAACAGGGACTTTTCTGTTTTGTTCATTGTTATATAGTTGATGTCAGGCACAGTGCCTGGTACATGTGCCTAAGACATAATTATTAAGTTATTATTTTTTAATGATTTATTTTAGAGAGGTGTAGGTAGGGGCAGAGGGAGAAGGAGAGTCTCAAGAAGACTCTTTGCTGAGCGGGGAGGGCTCAATCTCACAAACCTGAGATCATGACCCAAGCCAAAACTGAGCTGACACTTAAGCGACCGAGCCACCCAGGTGCCCTAATTATTAAGTTATTATTAACTCGAACGAATGATCAAAAGAATGAATAAATCAGCAAGGGACTATTCCTACCTGTGAACTTCTTCCAGTCTAGTAGGCAGAGGAACACATAAAAATGGTTATATGGCAAATACAGAGGCTCTGAGACATTAGTAATGGGATCTGTGGCTGTGGCTCTGGGACTGCCCTGGAGAGTTGACCCAGGAAGTACTTCCCTGTACTGGGCAGATTTTTCCCTCAACCTTGATAAAAAGGCCCATGCGACTTGAGTAGCTTTAATTTCATTGTCCTTCCAGTCTCCCCAGCACCTTGACATGAGACTATTATCATCGGTCTCCAGGCAAGGAAACCAAGATGGGTTGATGCTAGGCCATAAAGCTACTGAGTAAGGCAGGTTTAGAGTCTGACTTCTTTTTTTTTTTTTCCTTTGTCAGTTATTTTTCTCATCCTTATTTCTTTTCAAAAATTACAAAAGTGGCAGTGCTCATGGCAAGCAGAAACAAGGCAAAGATACACTAAAAATGATGCCTTCATCTGGCTGTACCTGGTGCCCCATCAGCACCGGTGTGAACACTGGATCACCCCTGTCACTCTGCCTCATGCTCACACAAACACATGCAAAGTGATCAACTCATTCTAGAGTCTTCTCTGTTTTTGTAAAAATAGAACCACTCCACACACATCCTCTGCTACTTACTTTTCTTATTTTGAACATTATGGCCAGCTTGCATGGCACAAGATGTAGATCTAACACATTCTTTTAATGGTTTCATTTATTTACAGTATGGTTGTACCACAAGTTATGCAACCAGTCCCCTATTGGTAGACATCTGGGTTGTTTTTCACTTTTCCCCTATCATAGATGCTCCACATTATCCTTGTGCACTGCTACTTTTTCCCTATAGGACACATTCTCAAATTGGAGCTGCCTGGCCAAAGTCTCTGTGTATTTTTAATGGTAATAGACACTGTATACTATTTTCTCAAAAGGTAGTAGCAACCCAATGTCATGCTTTTAACCACTGCACTTTCTAGGCCTGACTGACTATCCCCACCCCTCTTCCCTCAGAGCCCAGAACCCTCAGGCTCATCCCAGCCTCCTCTGAGCTGGCCCAGGACTATCCAGGAAGGCAGGAGACACCCACCTCCTCCTTCTCTCACCTCTGGCCATATGTGGCCCTGGGCATTGCTCTGTCCTCTTCCTTGGCCAGTGAGGACTAGCAGTCAATAAAACTGGATTGTAGTTCTAATTCTGTCATTGCCCAACTGTTTGACCTTGGACAAGCCCCTTCACTTTTCTGTGCATTGGTTTCTTCATTCATAAATGGAAGGAGGTTGGGCTGGATGACCTATAAAGCCCTCCCTCTCTCCAGATGACCTTTACAGTTTGGGACAGCCACAGAGCTGGCTCCCAAGTGGAGCACTGGGGTCTGTCTCCTCTTTGGGGTGGCAGGGAGTGGGTGGGTGCTCAAGACAGGACAGAAGAGCCTTTCTACTGCTAACTACCCACAGAAGTCCTGCCTGGTTCTTAGTGGATGGGCTGAGGATTCTAGGGCCAGGCTGAAATGGACCTGGGTTCAAACCTGGCGCAGCTGTATTCCAGCTGTGTGACCTCGGGCAGCTCGCCTCACCTCTCTGCACCTTAGCTTCCGAATCTGTTAAATGAGCAAGATAAATTGGCCTCAGTATTCTAGAGCAGCACTGTCTAATACAACCTTCTGTGATGATGGAGATGTAGTCTGTCTGAACCTTCCAGGACAATAGCCACTAGACACATATCGAGCACTTGAAATGCGGCTGGTGAAGCTGAAGCCTGAATTTTAAATTTTCTTTAATTTTAATTAATTAGGATTTGAATGTAAAAAGCCGCATGTGGTCAGCAGCTACCTTGCTGGACTGTGCAGCTCCAGAGGATGAAAATGAGACACAGTAATATAGTGTATAGGAAGTGCTTAGCTAGCTCAGGGTCTGGCACATAGTAAGCACTCAATAAATGTTTGCTATTATTAGGTATTATGTGTCTTGCTTTCCGGCCCGCCACACCTCGTGGCTCTCAATGACACCCCATACTGGCTGTCCCAGAGTCACCTGGGGGAAGGAGGGAGGGGGGAAGGTGTTGCTGCGGTGGTGCATGTCAGTAATGAGCCTTGCACTAAATGTTTCTGGTCTGCTACTTTCCCTGGAGGGTCATGTGAGCCAGAGTGGTATGTGGCCTGCTTTGCAAGTGATTAACATGGTGTAAGCAATCTGCATAGAGAGAAAAAACCCTCCGTTGGTATTCCATTATTCTATTAGAGTTTCAGAGCCGGGATTAAGTGGACATGATTTCTTCCTATGGGCCATTAATTTTGTTTTATTGCTGGTCTGATGGCCATTACCCTTTTTTGCCAATGCATTCCCCCATTAGGTTTGTACAATTAACAAAATATGTGCTGTTAGGGCTTTGATAGGAACAGTGGGATGGAAATAAAGGGAGGGGGTACAGCCGCCCCTGAGTTGGGGTGGGGAGAGGCTGGGCCCAGGGGTGGGGCCTCAGGAATAAAGCAGGGTGGGGCTTCTTCAGCACCTGCCCTGTAGCCACTGGCATTCCAGAAAAGCTGCCCTAAGACCTTTGCAGGCTGTCTCGAGGCTAGGAGTGGAGTTGCCCAGGTGAGAGGGAAGGACACGAGGCAGGCCTGCCTGGTGGTACTGGTGTTTCCCTGGATCCCATCCTCCACCCTCCAGCTGGAACAGCACAGCTGAGAACATAATGAGCCACCCACCCCCATGCTGTCACCTTGAACCCGAAACTCTTCAGCAGGCGGAGTAAGTCTGCCTCCAGGTGTCTGGCCCTAGACGGGAGACACTTCCGGGGTGACGCTTGCCTTCTCTCGGGGGTAAACAGGAGGACCCGTGCGTGATTAAAAGGGGGTGACTGCATCCTCCAGTGACTGCCATGTGGAAATGCAGGACTGGCTTCGTTAGGTCTTCCAGTCTTTGGAGGAAAGTTAGAAATATGGATTGTTAAAATGCAAAATCTCTCGCTTTTTAGATACTGGCAGAATTTATAAAAATGCCAGACAGGCAAGAGTCAGCATAGGGGCTGCCAGTTGGCAACCTCTGTCAGACAACGAGGAGTCATTGAAGGGTTTTAAGGAGGAGTGGACCTTATCACATCTGTGTTCCAGAAAGATCCCAGGCTATGGGGAAGTGGTAGATGGGCAAAACTGGGGTGAGGCTAGAGGCCAGGAGACCAATTAGGACTGGAAAGAAGAGAGAGGCAGGTCAATGACGATGCCAAGTGAAGAAGAGCCGTGATATTCCTGACAGAGAATCGGCAAGTCTTGGGTCCTGGTGTGTTCACACCTCAGAGGGTATCCACAGGGCCAGGAGGTTGCCCTGGGAGCAGGTCCTCTGCAGAGGGCCCTGAGGCCCTGGGAGTGCACACCTCACTCACCTGATGTAGACAGATCACTAGTGCCTCCAGTTCCTTCTGGCACATAGGAAAGGTATGAGGATTAGCCCACCAGTGCCAACATTGCCTAGAAGGTTTTAAATGCATGCCTGTTCTCACAGCTACAGGCCCAAGATCAGAGACCTGGGCCTGGGCAGGGCCTGAGGAATGTACTTGGGCAGCCAGGACTGGGAGATGAGGAGCTAAAGACAGGTGTGGAATTAGCATCCGTTCGTACCAGGTTCAGGAACGGCTGTGCACTACCCTCAGTGCTGGGGTGGGATGCATCTCAGAGTCAAGTATTTAGTGCCAGGCAATTTTATCAGTCTTCAATTACCTAGTTATTGTGTAATTTAGAGCCTGGTGGTCAGGGCCTACAATGCTGTAACTGCCAAACTCATTCAACAAATGTAAGCAACTGCAAGCTGTTGGCAGGTGACGAGGGAGCGCAGTGGAACAGAGAGGAGGCTCAGCAATAAGGTAGGGACACACAGGGCATGCCGTCTGGACAGATGGGTGGTCCTGCAGGAGTTTCCTTCTGGAAAGATATATTCACATTTTGTTTTCCCTGGAAGTTTTGTTCATTTGCCCGTGGAGGGGTTTTCAGAGAAGAGGAGCATCCAGAGAGACTCTTGGTGTCAAAGAATGGGTTTCCATAATTTGTCTTCATCCCTAGGGCAAGGATAGAGAAGCTTTTATGGGCTGTGGGATGAATGCAGAAGTTCTCAACCTTCTTGCTTTGCCTCTCTTTCTCCTTTTCTGCTCAGTTGCTACCAATTTTTTTTTTATTTTTTTATTTATTTATGATAGTCAGAGAGAGAGAGAGAGGCAGAGATACAGGCAGAGGGAGAAGCAGGCTCCATGCACCGGGAGCCCGACGTGGGATTCGATCCCGGGTCTCCAGGATCGCGCCCTGGGCCAAAGGCAAGCGCCAAACTGCTGCGCCACCCAGGGATCCCCTCAATTTTTAACTTTTAATACTTAAGAACCACGATAGCCCTCATTTATTATTATCATTAATATGTTCCAAGCATTACACAAAATGCTCTAGATGCCTCATCTCATTCAAAGATGCTACTGTCGGGGATCCCTGGGTGGCTCAGCGGTTTGGTGTCTGCTTTCGGCCCAGGGCGTGATCCTGGAGTCCCCGGATCGGGTCCCACATCAGGCTCTCTGCATGTAGCCTGCTTCTCTCTCTGCCTGTGTCTCTGCCTCTCTCTGTGTGTCTCTCTCATGAATAAATAAACAAAATCTTTAAAAAAAAAAAAAAGATGCTACTATCACCCTCCTTTTTAAAGATGAGAAAATTGAGGTTGGTAGAGATTAACGTTAGGTAAATGATGCTCCCAGGTTTGAACCCAGAACTCTCTGACTCTCACATCTTTACTCTTAACCAGGGTGATATACTGAGCTACCTTAGCACAAGACTTAGAACTCTCCCTGGTGGGTTAGTCTGGGCAACCTCCGAGGTATATAGATGTCAGATGGAATTTTGCTTTAAGGATTATCTAGTAGTCTAGCCCTATCATTTTGCCTATGGGGAAACTGAGGCACGGGGGGGGGGTAAAGTTCCTTGTCCAAGATCATACATTAATGACAGAGTGAGAAGCACGTGAACCATATCTGATTGACACCTCTCTGTTAGGGGTGTTCTTTCTATTAGACTCATGGTCTTGCTAAGCCTCAAGCTCACCTCTCTCCATCCTTACCACTTACCTAGGCATGTTGCATGGGTGCCGCTCAGCTCTCCTGGGGCATGTGCTACCTCCTATGAGAAGCTTTGTTAAATCCCTCTCCCTACCTCGTTCCCAGATAATCATGAGCATTCAACAACTCCTCTCTCACCTACCATTTCACAAATGTCCTCATATTTATAAATGTGAGTGGTCAATTTCATAGTTCCATTTTATTTTCATGGTGAATAAGTCAGACCTAAGTTTCAATTCTGATTCCATGATTGCATGGCTGCTTGTTTGAAGACTTTTGACATGATTGTTTGCCTGCCAGGACCGCCAACTATTGGCTTTGGAAGACCCGAAAATACATGGCACATCAGTGGGTCCCCAGCATGTGTCCATGGGGCAGCGACAGGTTACGTAGACTTTTCCACGGGTACATGGTAATGAGTGAAAAATAAGGATGGTGTGGGGAGGTTTCATGTTCACGTATATGTACACACACGGTGTGTGTGAGTGAGAGAGAGAGGGAGAGGAGCAAAGAGAGACAGAAAGAGAAGGAAAGAGGGAATGCTTTCCATGATGCTCTATTTATTCAATTTAACGAATGGTCCTTTGTGGCTCTCCTTACTTTTGGGGGTCGAATTACTTTATGAAACAATGATGAACAAAGACAATATTAATCTTTTATCAGTATATCAGTTTGTCAACCCTGTCGATCTCATTTATTTTTTTAACATTTCGTAGATAGGTGAAGCCATGTCTGGGAGACCAGGCCGTGCAGCAGCTTCTTACCCAGTGCAGGTTCTCCTTCCAGGGTTGGGGAGCTCACTACCTACAGGAAGCCTGTTTGGGGATGGTTCTCCTTGCTAGAGACTTCTTTCTTCTATGGAATTGAAAGTTGACTTCCTCTAACATGTAGCAATTACTCCTGATCCTGCTGTCTAGAGTAACACAGCTCCTCTTTCTCCTCCTCCTCTTTGTAGTTTCTTCAAATATTTGGAGGACCACTATGTGGGAGAAAGATGGGTAATTTCAGAGAGGGACAAATGAAGGCATCAGTCTGATTTCTTTTCGTATCTTCTACCTCACAGCCTCCTAGTAATGAAAATAATAACATAATAAATAATAATGAAAATAATAACAAAATAGTAATATTAGCTAACATTCAGTGAGTGCTGAATTTGTATTCTAAGCACTTTGCAGTTTACAAAATCATTCAATCCTCACTCAAACCTCAGAGGTAGAACCCTTACTCGCCTGATTTTACTGATGGAAAACTGAGGCACAGAGAAGTTAAGTAACCTTCCCATGGTAGTGCCACTAGTAAGTGGTGGAGTCAGGACAGAAAACGGGGCAATCTGGGGGCCCCTGGATGGCTCAGTCAGTTGAGCGTCTGCTGTCAGCTCCGGTCATGATCCCAGGGTCCTGGGATTGAGTCGCGCATCGGGCTCCCTGCTCAGTGGGGAGTCTGCTTCTCCCTCTCCCACTGCCCCTGCTCATGTGTGTGCTCCCTCCCTCTCTCTGTCAAAAATAAATAAGCAAAATCTTATTTTATGCCCAGAAAGCTGGGAAGTCTGATTCCAGAGCTTGCATTTTTATTTATTTATTTAAAGATTGTTTTAAAAATTTTATTTATTTGAGGGCATCCCTCGGTGGCTTAGTGGTTTAGCGCCTGCCTTTTTGGCCCAGAGCGTGATCCTGGGGACTTGGGATCGAGTCCCATGTCGGGCTCCCTGCATGGAGCCTGCTTCTCCCTCTGCCTGTGTCTCTGCCTTTCTCTTTCTATGTGTCTTTCATAAATAAATAAAATATTAAAATAAAATAAAATAAATAAAAATTTTATTTATTTGAGGGAGTGAGAGAGAGAGGGAGAGGGAAAGAGAGAGAGAGCATGCACAGGGGGAGGGGGGGCAGAGAGAAAGGGAGAAACAAACTCCCTGTTGAGCAGGGAGCCCAGTGTAGGGCTTGATCCCAGGACCCTGAGATCATGACCTGAGCCGAAGGCAGATGTTCAACTGACTGAGCCCCCCAAGTGCCCCCAGAGCTTGCACTTTTTGCTACTAAACTTTGAACCCATGCTTTAGCCACTGGACATCTTCACTCACTTCTCTTTTCACTGTGAAAGTTATTAAAATGTATGCCAGACTGCATCGTAAACTAATATGGATTGATAAGTCCAAGGTGAGGGGACTGTCCATCCCTCAGTTGGATGCCGTATGGCTATTAATGCAACCTGAGATCACATCTAATGGCTTTGGCAGCAATGCTGTACTCTGCGCTCATCCTGAGCTTATGTTAAATTCAAATAACCTCTCTCTGTATATGTATATATATATATATATGCACACACATATATATGTATTTTAAACTAGGGTTACCCTATTTGGTGTTTCTGGAATTGACTTTTGAATGGAAGAGTGGGATTTGGTGTATATATTCTTGTCAAATATTTTCCTACAATTCTGTAAAAAATAAAAAATGGATTTGCATGTGGACGTGGGATAGAGCAGTTTGGTGGTTTACAGAGATAGGATTGTGGCCTGTATTTCTTTATTTTCAAAATTATTTCTTTTATGGATATCATAATGTTATTGTGCAAAAACTGGTAAAGGAAAAAATGGACTTTGTCATTTTGGCTCATTCTTTCAGTTTGTTAAAAGCTTTATAACACTCTTGAATCCATCTCCCCAATAGGAGCTTCCTTCCCAGCTTTGTAGCATGTGCAAACAGCAAGTCTGCTGTATCTTCTAAGCTGCTGGCGGCTCCACAGACAATCCCAGAGGGCAGGGAGAGAGTACCTACTGCTGCATGCAATTCAATCTAGAGACTTCTTATACTGAGTTCATGTATGCTCAGTAGCAGTGTGTCAGTTGTTTAAAAGACTATAAGTTGGAGCCCACTGCAGACCATTGCCAACCGGCGGCTGGTTCTGAGCTGCTAGTTGTGAACTCTGTGTGGAATGAACAGGGTCTTCCAATGAATATTTCAACAGACATATACTGAGAATCCAATAAATCCTGGGCACTTTGCTAGATTCTCAGGCCATACAGATGCATGAGATGCAGTCCTGTCTTCCAGGTCTTGCAGTCCAATGGTCTGGGCTTATCTCAGAGGCAACTCCTTGAACCATGAACCTGTTATGCAGATGTTAGTAGACAGCTCCACAGGAAGTACCTTAGCCTGGTAGACGCCATCATGAACAAAAGGGGCATTTTCTTTCTATGAGCACACCACGCTATATACACCATGCCTGAATTTTCTATCTGAAATGCCACCTCTGCCAAGAAACCTCTCTGTTTTAATGAACAAGAAGATCTTAAAGAGATTGGAGCAGAGGGGCTCATCTTCTTTGTGTCATTTTCTGTTGAAAAACTTTAAATGGCTCTACCAGATTCTAGCCTGAGTCTGGCCTCTCTTCCGAACACTCAGAGCCCTAGATGCTCTGGCCCTAATTGGCGTACTCAGTGTTGGTCTTGCCTTGGTCTCTCTCAGGCAGACCAGCTTCTGCATTGACCCAGGGCACTCCATGCCATCCCCCTCTCATCCTGGCTCAGACTGCTCCCTTTCTTGGAATGCCTTTTTGCTCCCTTCTACCAGCCAAATCTTGCCTGTCTGGTCTCCAAGACCTGTTCATCCTGAATACTCCCTCCAAATATTTCCTTGAGTGCCTCAGCTCTTGCCATCTTCATTTCTCTATGGAGAGAGAATTATAGTCCCTACCACCCAGTTGAGCACTACTGTGCATATAGTCCTGTCTTCTCTGATGATGTTCCACATGGGGAATCTTATTTCCCCAATGACATCATGGCAGCAGTTTTACAACAGGACCCACCCGTGGATTTTGTTCCTGCCGCTGTACATAGCCACTGTAGATCATGGAGCAGACACCTGATAAACATGTGCTGGGTTTTCCTTGTTGTTATTGCTTTATTCCAGAAAGAGAAGTAAAAGCAGTCACATCTTTAATCTTTCCAAGTCTTGCCCTCATCCTGCTTCTCCATGTACATTCTTTTCCTTCCAGCCCCGTTGGACTCTTCACCTTTCCTTGAAAATTCTCCCCTCAATCAAGACTTTCCATAATCCTGACACAAACAACAGCCTTGGCTTTGTGGTTTGCTAGCTTTTTGCTGCCTTCCCTATATAGGTTGCAAGCTTTCACAGGGACTGCTGGGCTCATCCCCCTGCATGGGGTCTTCCATCAGATGGGAGGCATAAGTAAATGATTATTGCCTTGGTCAGCTTAGGGGTCTCAACAGCCATGAAATTCCTATAGGATTCCTATAGGGAAGGGGCTGAAACTCATAGGAAATTGAGGCACCAAGCAGGTAAGGAGGGAGTGATCCTCTCTCTGTCTGTCCTGGTTAGCTTTCCTAGATGGTAATCGCCTTGCACCAAGAGTCCCTTGGCCAGGAAACGTTCCCACTCAGCACTATGTGAATAGAGCTACTAGTCCTGGCTTTGCTCCTGGACCAGACCCACTCTGAGGTTACCCTCAGCCCTGCCTTGGCTCTCAATCCCAGCAGAATCATACATATCTATAAAAACGTTTTCTTTTATTGGCAGATGAAGTCCGGAGCAGGATTCTGAGGCTTTCCGTCCTCCATGCCGCTCACCAGAAAAGGGACTGTGAACTGTAAGTAATCTGATTGGTGTTTCCATGCTGACTCAATGAGGTTATGGGTTAAAGACCAGCCCTGAACCTAATCTTTAACGGTCATGCATTGTGCAAGAGAAATACTCAACAATGAGCTATTCAGAATGTAAAATACAGAGGACTTCTAATTAGATTAGGTCTAAATGTGACAGAGAAGCCCTATAATATGACATCCTATTTAATTAGACTTTATTGATTGTGCATTAAGGTAGACTTGATGTGTCATATGTGTCATGAGTGTTGGAGAGGGAAGCTCTTGAGTTTGCAAGGCCAACCCAGACCCCAGCCACTATCATCTGGGCTAAGCTGGGGAGGCAGCGAGGAGGAAGTGGGCCAGTTCATAACCCGCACTTGCTTTTACACCTTGGTTTATTTCTAGGGAGCCATGAAGGTGGGGAAGGCAGACACTGATGGTGGCTCCCCTTCCATTGGCATGGTTGCAGCTCTACCTTATGCTTTATGTGCTCGTTTTGGCTCCTACTTTGCGAAAGTCTACCCACCTGGAGGACCCAGCCTCGGTCCAGTCTCCCCAGTAAAACCCTCTTTGGTAACTCCAGCTAGAAGTGATCTCTCCCTCTTCTGAAGTTCTGCTACATCGACAGGAGGCTGTGAGCTCCCGGAGGATGGTCTGGGATTCCCAGGTCTTCTTGTCCCCACTGCACTCCCAACCTGGTCTCTGCTCAGCAGAGGTTAGCCCCAAGATTGGGTTGCCCTGGCCTATGTAGGTAGCTTCCCAGCCTGTTTCTGGGGCTACCGGAGGCTGGGCTGCCGCTGCGCCTCTGATAGTACATTGGCTTCCAACCAGTCCATGGAATTATAAATGATTAACCGTTATCAGCGCACATCTTCACCTCTGTGTAAAAATAGATTGACTGTAATGAGTATTTGAATAAATCATAAGAATGGCCGCCATGCGATCGTCTAACATCCTGCCGATGGCTGCCCGGTGAGTGAGCAGGGCGCCGGCCCTCCTGCCTAATGGCCTGCGATTCAGTGCTGGTCGCCTCTGTGATTGACGGGCTGTGGCTCCCAGGACACCGCCTCTGCAGCCCAGGCTCTGGAGTGGTCGGAGCCTGGGCCCAAGGGGCAGGGAAGGGGGCCTCCCTCCATCCTGTTCCAGGAAAGCCTACCTAGGAGATGCGGCTGGGGGACCGGGGGAGACAGAGTGGAAAGACCTTTGTGAGAATCATGTCTCCTCGCACCGGAGGTTAAAGGGACCTCATAAGTCAAGTCAAGTAGGAGAGAAGCAAGCTGAGCGTGAACCTTAATGAGAGTGAAGAGTGTGGGCAAAAGGTCTGCACAATCTCTCCCTGTCTCTCAGGGCCCTCCCCACACCGGGTGCCTTGCATTGGGCCACATGCACCCAGGGAAAGCTCCCTCACAGGGACCTGCTCTTGGGCCTGCACTGAGGAACAAGGAGCAGCAGGTTTCTCTGGGTCCTGGGATTCAGAGATGGGAAGATTCAAATGATCCTTCAGGGGATGTTTGCCAAGGCTGCCTCAGGCACGAGGATCCTGCCTTTTGGAGAGGGAGGAGGAAGAGGGGAGCAGGCTCAGAGGGACAGGGACCAGTTGAGGAGGGAATAGTCCGAAGTCTCAGAGTAAAGACCAGGGAAGGCTGGATTTGAGCAGGAAATAGCAAACATTTGAATTAATTCCAGTGGTATTCCAGTTATTATGGCTGTGACAAGCCACCCCAAAACTTAGCGCATTAATAATGTTGACTCTGTGCATATCCTGTGAGTCAGGAATTCAAACAGGGCACAGTAGGGATGGTGTGTCTCTTCCACTGGGTCTGGGATCTCAACGGAGGCAAGTGAAAAGCTGGGTGCTGGAATCATCTGAAGGCCCATACACTTATAATTCGGGGGGCTGATCCCAGCTGTTGGCTGAGATGTTAGCTGGGGCTGCCAGCCAGGCCCATGTAATCACTCCGTGTGGCTCAGGCTTCTTCAAAGCCTGGTGGCTGGATGCCAAGGGGGAGCACCCTGAAAGAGAGCTAGAGCCGGTGGGGGCTGTACTGCCAAAGCCAAGTAGCCTTACTTCCACCACATTCTCTTGACTTGACTGGGGCAGTTACAAAGGCCTACCGCGCTTTCAGGAAGACATAGACATCCCTCCCACCATGACTCAAAGGAAGAAGATCAACAGCATGTTAAAAGAGGAGCATGGGGATGGGATATATGTTGTTGCAACCATCTTTGGTGAGTACAGCCTACCATGACTAGTACTTGGCAAGTCAGACACAGTACAGCCTCATCTATTTCCAAAGACTAAAGAAAAGGCTAAAGAAACGCCCATCTTTGATAATCAGACTGTCCCTTATCTCACAGAATGTCTGGGTTTAAAGTCCATCTCTACACCCCCAGAGGCCAGGCTAGGCTTCTTCCCAAAGCAGGACTCCCCAAGGACATGTTGATATTCAGAGGTCCTGCAGTTGGTGGAAGCTTCCACCTCATGGTCCATTTCAGCAAATGTTGGTCCAGTTTGTAACTCTCAGCTTGAAGTGCCAGATCTGGAGAGGCATTTAGACCTGTGACCAAGGATTCCTCAAGCCTATAGCCCTCATTCGCAGCCAGGGATCCCCACACTCCCAATTCAGTGGCCTTCCAAGTTGAGAGAGGTTTGGACCAAAGAGCAGGACTTAAGAGGCTATTGGGGCTGTGTTGGGACCTGGGGAAGTCTGGGCAGCCCTTCCTATCTGACCCTATGTCCTCTCCTCTCCTTCCTGCCCTTTTCCCACACACTAGAACCTGTGCCTTTAAGGGACCAGGCCCCCTTTCCTTTGCCATTCTTCCCACCCAAATGCAGCTGAATTTTGGAAGAGAATCTGAGTGACTGGATGCCTTGTTGTGACTTAAAAGGATAGAAGCAAAACCCAGGCAAGGAAAGAGTGGAGACATGACTGATTCATTTTCCCAACGGGCTGAGATCTGAGAGTGGCTAATGCCGGAAAGGGAGGGGGCAGGGAAGAGAGGGGTAAGCGGGCTTGGTTTTGATAAAAAGGTGCCAGGGTTTGGAACTTGAGTCTGGAAACTAATGTTTAACTTGGACAAATGAAGGAACAGATAAAAACAAGGATCATTTCTATTTTCAAGGCTCCAACTTGAGGGGAAAAAAGTTGGGGTCCGAAGACCAAAAATCAGAGTTTAGATTCTGACTCAGGACCTTTGGGATCCAGGCACATCTGCTTGGTCTTCAGATTCGTCATCTCCAGAATGGAGTTGGGATTGCAGCATACCCTTCCCAGGACTGCGGTGGGGAGCAAAGGGAAGCCAGCCTTTGAAAGCACGACAGCCATTCTTGGCACACAATAGCTACTCAAAACCCTTCAGCCATTCATCCACCCAGGAAATAAATAAAAAGTGGAGTTAGAAAGATTGTTTCTCTCCATTGCTCCTGACAGGGATGGTCAAGAATCTTTCCTTTAACTGTACCCTCCATAAAAGTTCACTCATAAACTATTGATATTTTAATAATACACATTAGCATCTTGCCCTTCGACAAATGAATATTGAATGAGCAATAAAGAGGCAAAAGAGTAACCAGGTGTACGGCTAGCTGCGGGAAAGCTGGGATCTTGGGTAGTTGGCAGAGGGAATGCCCCTTTCCAGGCACCTTGTGACTCACCTCTCTCCCCAGTGACCCCTAGGAAACAGCTTTTAAAAAGCGCTCAGATTCCAGCCCAGCCCAGTCTGAACAGGATTTCTCCTATGGTGTCTTACACTTGGCTGGAAGGGACTTGGGAGAAAAGAGGAAAAGTCACGGAAGAGCTGCGAAAGGCATGGATGTTTTGCACGGGGTGCAAGATCTTAGATCTTCGATCTCCCCACTACTTCTGCTAGGAGTGCAGACTTCTTTCCAAACCATGCTCTCCTGCTCCGTAAACTGAAAGTCTATAGACAGTGTGTCCACCACCAGAAATCAGGCAATCAGTTTTAAGAAATGTAGCTGGGGTGCAGGGGTGGAAAAGCAGCTGGCTCCGGGGACCCCAAACAGACCTGGTCTGATCACTCGCCCCTGGCGAAATCCAGAGGCAGAGAGAGGAGCGGTGGGGAGACAAGAAAGGAATTCATTCCAGTGAGGCCAATGCCAGGAAGACAGCGGACAAACGTCACAGAGACTGTCTCCAAAGTGCTGAGAACACATCCCAGTTTAAATAAGGCAAATGCGGGACGAAGGTCGGTGGGTACGTGCAGGTGGGCAGCAGCAAAGGTCGGGCTGATCATTGTCTTGGGGTCAATCACATGCGGTCCTGCTGGTGTCAGGACAGTTGTCACTGATGATGTAGGGGTAGTCTCGGTTCCCATCGGGGGATGTTTTGCCCGCAAGGTCGTTTGTCCGAGTTAAGAGATAAGCTGGAAGGAAGAACTTAATCAATAGAAGGTATGAACTGAGGCAGTTGAAGTCCTCTTTCAGAAATAACTCAGGCTCCTTGCACCCACCTCTCCTCCTCTCTCTTCCAGGTCTTGGTGGGCACCTATGCTCGGGGGTGTGTTAGGTTAGGGTTTACAAGACAGAATTTCCTGCCTCTTTGCAGCTCCTGCTCCCAGCCCCGCTCCCACAGCCTCCAGATTCTCGTGGCCTCCATCTGGGCGGGGAGTCCTTGAGTGTGCAGAGAACAGTGACAGGGGCTCTTCGTTGGTCCGGCTTAATTGGTGTGATTTAATGGCGTTTCTGGAGGATTCAGATTTATACGGCTTTCTGAGCTGCAAATCTGCTTTCTAAATGTAGAATTTTTGTGGAGTGGTAAAAAATAATGGCTGTTCTGTGATTCCTGCCTCCCGAGCTAGGAGATTGCAATTTACATTATGCAAATAGACATTATGCAATCAAGGCACTTTAGCAGGAATCTGGCGGCAGCGCGGGCCGCTGATGAGATGCCGAGGTCTGCAGCCCCAACTGGAGGGGCTCTGCGAGAGATGAAGTGGGGAGCGGGTGGGGCCGCGGGGAGGACGCCGAGTCTGTTCCTCTGGCCCAAGGAGGCAAAGTGGAGCCTGCCCGGAGATGAATGCATCCGGGGAGCTGCCAAAGCGACTCTCTCAATTAATGGCTTTGTTTAATCATACCCCCTGTCCAGAGGAGTATTGTCTTACGGATAATTTCGTTTGCCTAACGAGATTTTGCTAATTAAATCTCCTTTCAGTTGGTGTGACTATGCCTGCAGGAGAGGGGGCTATTTGGAGTCTTCTCCATAAACCTTTCTGGAGAGGAGCTGAGAAGGAGGGAAGGGGTGGGGGGAGAGAAGAGAAGGAAGGGGAGGGAGAAACTTGCCCGCTGTGAGCAGGACTGGAGAAGGTTTGAGGGTTTGGGAACCACAGAGTGGCTGCCACCACCCACCTTGCCTTTCTGTCCTGTTCACCAGAGATGCAGACTCATCAGACTTTGTCCGGCCTGAGGGATTTCCTCCCCTTTTTTCTTCCTCTCTGGCTCCTGTGACCTCCACCATTATCCCTTCTCAACTTCTTCCCAAATCACATGCTAGGACATTCTAAAGGATTTCCAAGCACTGCTCCCAGCAGCTCTGGCTGTGGGTGCTGGTGGTGGTGGTGGTGGCCATGTGGGAACCCTCCCCTTGCTTTTGCTATTAGCCAGCCAGTCTGGCTCTTCAGAGAGGAAAAATTGCTCCCAAATTGGCCATTTCTCCAGGGATAATTGCCTGAATCAAAGAGGAAAATACCTCCTCAAATTCATTTATCATCAGTCAGCCAAGGATAGCCTCCTATATACAGAGGAGCCTAGTGCTGTGCCTGAATAGTGGGAGCCTAATTAATGCTGCTGTATCTGGCCCGTCCCACCCATGCTCCACCACCCCAGTAGTGCTTTACTGTCTGCAGCCTCCTTGGCCTGACTGACCATGGGCTTCCAGGCTCAACCCTATCTACTTTTCCAGTTTCACCTCCTACCCCACCTTGCTCTTTCCTCCTTCCTAATACTTATAGACACTCAGACACATGGGCACATTCCTACTCCTGAGGCCCCAAATATACCTAGTTGCTCAGTTCCCCCAGGATACTCTGTATAACTGCACAGAGCCTTTGCACGTGCTGTATCCTCTGTCTGGAATCTCCTTGACTTGGTGACCCCTAATCCTCCTGCAATGTCCAACTCATATATCTTCCTCTATGACTGCCTCCTTCCAGAGCTTCCCTGGCTTTTGTGAAACACTGCTGCATACCTTCTATGTCCTCTTTGTCATTACAGGACCTCAAACGTAGTTTGTTTGTCTGTCTTTCCAAGTTAAGGACTGAATCTTACTCTTCTCCTAATCCTAGTACCTAGCACCAGGCCTGGCCGTAATAGGTACCCTATCCGGTTGGTCAAATGAAAAAAAGAATGAATGAACCTAGGAGAAGAGGGTAAGGTGATAGAGGGGCATTCTCTAGTAAGTCCTTAAAGCCCCAGCATGGATGATGTGGTAGGAAGTCAGGAGACTGATTTCTGTTGAGTCCCCGCACAGTTACTTGCCTGTCCATTACTTTTACTTTCTGGGTGGGAGGGCACTACTTCTATGTGATAGGTCATGCACTACATTTGTCAGCATCTCCTGTCACATTCTCACATAGATCCTGTGAGGTGAATATTGTTTTTGCAGAGGAAACTGAAAGCAAAGTAGTATTTAGCTGTAATTGGGCCCACTGACAGGGTCCCAACAGGATCTACCTCTAGCTAGGTGAAAGTTCTGGTGCTTTCCAGTGTCCCTCTCTATCTCATCCATCCATCCATCCATCCATCCATCCATCCACCCATCCATCCATCATCCGTCCATCCACTGTCCACCATCCATTCATCCACCCATCCATTACCATCCATCTATCCATCCATCCATCCACCCATCCATCTACCATCCATCCGTCCATCCACCATCCATCTGTCCATCCATCCAGCCTGCCACAAGCCAGCCAGCCTGCCACAAGCCAGCCAGCCTAGAAGTGTATCACACTCTTGCTGCCACAACACCAGGGCTCACACAGTGCTGGAATGCTCGTATGAGCTGTGGATGGGGTGAAACAGCCCCACAGGCAGCCTCCAGCTGCTGGGTCTGCACTGTTGCTCAACTAGCGGTGGGGATGTTGGGTGTGGAGGAGTCTGCATTCCATGCTGGGGAGCGTGGAGGCAGCCCAGGAGAAGTGGCTCCTATCTTCATATGTGATAAGGGCACATGCGTGTTACATGAGTGCCTGCAGGCTGCAGGGAGTGTGTGTATGAGTGAAGGACGCAGTGTTTGCAGAGTGGCTTTGTGTTTTTCTTGGTTCCTCGGCTTTAGTGCTTTGCTTTTTGCCCTGCTGTTTTTCCTGTTGGTCCAGGTGTATCTGTAAATGTGCTGTCTCTGCACCTAGGCTTTTCCTCATCTTAGTATCCCCACTATGCTATCCATGCTCTGAGTCTTGTACCAAGTGTTTCTTGGTACATAACAGGTGCTCAAACAGTGCTCCATGATGCACTGAATGGTCAAAAGACTAAATGATTGAATGAGTAGACAAGCATGCACTTCGGTGTCACATGGACCTGAGTCTGAGCCCTAGTTCTGTTATTTATGTAGCTGAGAACCTGGGATTAATTTTCTCATCCAGAAAGTGAGAATACGGAAACTACCTATTCTATGTTTCTCGAAGGGCTGTTCATAGAGGATTGTAAGAGATATGTGAAAGTGGTTTATAAACTATGAAGCACTATACAAGTATAAGAGGTTATTATTATAATGGTTATTACACTTGAAGTGATCATTGTGTTTGAAAATTAGGGATTCTGTTTTCAGGAATATAAAATCATCCTGGCCTGATTTGAACTCTGAGACTTACACAGCAATCATTACAGGAACTGATCCTAGATTTACCAGACTATGAGAACTATCTGGGGCTGGGGTGGGAGGAGGGGGCTGGTGAAAATGGTCCATCTACACTGGGGCCATCCGTCCCCCAAGTGGACCCACATGGGAAGTCTCTCCTGAGTCTCTGCAATTGCCTATCTTTGCAAATGTTGTTCCTCTGCCAGGAATCCTTCTCCCTTTTTTTCCACTCTCTTGACCATCTTGCGCCAAGTTGCTGCACTGTCCCTGAGCTCCCGGGTTACCAAGTGTGCCTCTCTGAGGGCATTTATCACAGTGTACCTGTGACAATTAATGTCTGCCTCCCTGGCCACAGTGCGTGCCTTAGGTCAGATGAGCATAGCTTTTCTCTGGAGCCCCAGAGCTAAGGAGATGAACGGAGGGATGGTGAGAAGGGAAGGGGGAAGGCTGGAGCTTGGTAGAGGCACAGGATTTGAGCTTTGGAAGTCCCCTAATCTGTAGGGGAAGGCGAGGAAGAAGCTTCAGAGAAATTATCACTGCCTTGCAAATAAGCCCCAAATTTCTGAGAGATATTTTCCACCCACCCTCATGCCCAAAGATCAAATAGGCTGATCTTCCATAGGGTCATGGGGCCTGGGGACCTCAATACTGTACAGGGAGGTGACTGGCCATCATCAGCCAGATGGGCAGTCGAGCCCTCCAGGATGGAGCTGAGTCCTTAGGACAGGGAGGCACCTGCCAGTTGCTGACCCCTACAGGTGAGCAGTTACCCACATGGGGAGGCAGGTGCTGCCTACCTCGCTCCTCAACCCTTCCAGATTCTTGCTTTTGCTGGAGTCAGCCCCAGCTGGTAGAAAATCTGTTGGAAGCCCTCCTAGGAACTGGCTCCTTTGCCTCGAGATGTTTGGAGGCATCTCGTCTCCATCCTGCTCTGGGCCACTCCCCCACACCCTCCCACCCCCAGCCGCAGCTCCTGGAGCCCCAGGCAGCCGCAGCGAAGTGCCAGGGGGCTGGGAGGTTTTTCATTACCGAATGCACTGAACCTATTTGTGAGTGTTTTGCAAAGTGTTTAATCCAAGGTGTTCCCTCAATTAAATTAGTGCAAACATCTGTGTCCCACATCCACCTCCATTTGCATTCTGTGCCATTTATTACAGCGGGAAATTGGAATGCACCTTAGGAATACTTAGGACAGAATTAGGCTAGGTTGGGGTGGGCGTCTGGAGGAGGGGGTCTGAGGGTGCCTGTGAGGTTGGTCCACAAGGTGGATACTTCTCCAGGCTGAGACTTGGAGAGGAGCCACTTTCTGGTGCAAGAGACCACATGGAGAGAAGCTTCGGGAACTCAGGACCTCCGGTCTTGTGGGGGAGGTTGAGTGAGTTTAATTAATGCCCCCGATCCCCACCTGGGCCCAAGTACCTGCAGAGGCAGGAGGAGTTCACTGCTGTTGTTTTATAACTTTAAACCCAATTTTTTAAAAAAAAAAGTATATCACATTCAAGTGACCCACCTGGGTCTCTCCCTGGGGGAGCCCTTTCCTGCTGGAAGGGTTTTTTTTTTTCATCATGAAACTGCTCAGCCTTGGTGACTGGCTGAGTGTGGGTGGCAGCTCTCTCCCCTACACCATGTGATTCTCAGGATTGTCAAGTACTTTGGGAGTCCTACTGTTATACTAATGTAGGGGGCATTGAAGAAGCATAGTTTCTGCTGTGTGACAGGCACCGCTCAGTGCTCAGCGTTTCTTATGCATTATCTGTTGTAACCCTCCCACCAACTCTCAGAGACAAGTCCTCTAATGACAGAACAAATCAGGGAGCCAGGCATAATCAGAAAGGTGAAGCAACACACCCTTGTTCCCCAGCTAAAAAGAGGAGCAGTGAACTCACGTCTGCACAACCCCGAAGGCTGTGCTTCCCACTGCACTCAGACATCTCGGATGAAGCACCTTTGAATCAGGGACCTGGACACCTTCCCAAATGTGGTGGCCAGCACACCCTGGCCAGGCTGTGCAGAGGCTCTGGTGGTAGTCTGTCCATTCCAGGCTTCTAGCCCTCCGTTACAGGACGGCCTCGCCTGTGGTCCCCAGGGGCCTGTGATGGGCTGCTCAGCTTGCAGGTGGCTCACCCAAGGGAAGGGGCTCCTGGCTTTTATGGGATGGGGCAAGGAGGAAAAGGAGAAGTCTGGGAAGGGAGGAAGAGGCCCATGGGTTGCTCAGGGACCTTAGAGATCACTGAGTTCCTCAGTATCAAATGGGGGAAACTAAGGCTCAAAAGGAACTAACACTCACCTAAGGCCACTGAGGGTTTGGTAGAGGCTGGAATGGATGGAACCCAAGGCTCCCGGCCCTTGGGAAGGGAACTAGGTCAGGGCCCAGGGAGATCCCTGGGATTTTGTTGGGCAGGTGCTGGCTTTCTGGATGCAAAATGTAAGTCAAGGCTGGAGCAAAGGACCAGGGTGAGAAGAGGACGAGAGGCTGTGGACGAGAGGATGTGTCTACTAAGGGTCCTTCCGAACTGCCTTTTTTTTTTTTTAAGATTTTATTTATTTATTCATGAGACAGAGAGAGAGAGAGAGAGAGAGGCAGAGACACAGGCAGAGGGAGAAGCAGGCTCCATGCAGGGAGCCCGACCTGGGACTCGATTCCGGGCCTCCAGGATCACGCTGAAGGTGGCACGAAACAGCTGAGCCACCCGGGCTGCCCACCGAACTGCCTTTAACAGAGAACCTTCCATGTCCTTGAGGGTTGCTGGCTGTTTTCAGCCTGGGTCCTGGGGCAGTTTCTCACCAACTTCTAGGGTTTCACCTAGGGACATTGGGGGCCAGCAGAACCTGAGGAGACAGGAGGGGACCCAGGACCTAGGGCCACAAACCACCAGCTGGTGTCCATGTCTGTCTTCCCTTTGCCCTATCCACTCTGTGGACTGGGAAGCATCTAGAGGAATAGTGTCCAACAGATTTGAGCTCCCACTTCCTCGGCCAACCATGTTTTGCTTAGCCTTAGTGTGCCTATCTGTTACAGACTAATAGAAATCCCACCTTATAGGGTTCTTGGGAAAAATTAAAGAAATCATAGGCATGCTTGACCTGGCTTTGGGGCTTAGGACGTCATTGCTAGTTTTCCTTCCTTTGCCATGGCTCCTGTCTGCTTTCCCCTCTGAGACCCTGTGCCTGCTCCTGGATGTAAAGCCGTGGGGACAGCGGAGGAGGGGGCGCAGGGGGCTCTGTCAAGATGATGACAGGCAGCTCCCGTCCCAGCTCTTCCTCCTCCCTCTTCTCTTCCCTCCCTCTCTCATCAAAAGACTTTAATAAATGCATCTCAGCATGTGGCCCTGCCTGGGGCTTTATAAGAATGAATTGCTTATCCCAGCCTTTACTTCGTAGAGATGACAATTTACCATCTACATACATTTATTAAGCACCAACTGTGTGTGGTACCCTGCTCCAGGCATAGCAGGGTCAGCCTAAGAGCGACTCCCAGGGCTTCTTGTCTCCCCCCAGGGCCCCAACACTTCCTGCTTTCTTGGGAGTGGCTGGATCCTATCACCGTCTGCCTCCACCAGAAAGATCCTGGGTTTCTGTACTCTTGTGCTTCTCTGCTTCTATGCATATGGTTCTCCTTGCCTAGAACGCTGTCCATCCCCCTGGTTTACCTGGCTAGAACTCACTTGCTTGGTGATGAGTGTGTGACCACATCCCGGCTGGGCTTTATCATCTTTGAGCTCCCAGTGCACATCAACCACCTTTCTGTGACTGTCTATCACACTGTATCTTAGTTACATCTTTCCTAGAGAGCCCTTGCGCTCGAGGGCTTGAGAGTTCAGAAGATAGCATCCCAGAACTAGCCAGGGCCTTAGGAGTCCTCTGTTCTACCTCGCCTGGAGGCCAGCTCAAGCTCTGTCCATCCCTAAAGAAAGAGAATGCCCATTACTAGACTGGCTTTCTCTCCCATTAACCTTTGGCACTCAATAAATACTTGTTTTGTTGGACAAACCTGGCATGTTTGATGGGAGGCTGGCATGGCAGCAGGCCTCACTCTCTAGTTTCCAGGGTGTTCAGTCTGAGAGCAGGCCTCTGTCTCTTCTATTTGCAATTCTGGTAAGCATTCTCTCTCCCACCTGGCCTCAGGATATGGGATCTCCAGATGGAACAGAGGATAGGCAAAGCAGAATGACCCTCTTAATTTACTGCCCCTGTGTCTTTGTCACAGACATTTCCTTTTCCTGAAGAGGAAAACAACCTGTCTCTTCTCTCTCTGCATGGCCAAAGCCTGCCCATATTCCCTAGTCCCATGCCACCTCTTGAACAAGTCTTAGATCACTCAGGGGAAGGCAGTTTCTCCCTCCCAGAGCACCTGGCCTGAATCTCCTGACACTGATCAATGTCCACCCGCATCCCAAGTGTATCTGCATCCTGCCTTTTCCATGAAACTGAGTCAGCACAGGGTTCTGGCCTGTAGCCCTCACTCCACCTGGCATGGTGCCTGGCACATTCTGAATTTATAATAAGTGTTTGCCAAATGAATGAATGAATAAGACTACTCCTGGTTTCTCTCAGAGGGAGGTGTCTGGGTTCTTCTCCCATCCTTTGCTTGGCTTTTCTGTTCCAGGGTTCTAATGGACCTGGAGGCACATTTGTCACCAGGTACTGGAAACTGGGTGTTAGGACCAGAGAAAAGCAGGTGTTAAATTCCACTTGGTATACTGAGCAGCCTGGAATTACTTCTTTTTCTTTTTCTTTTCTTAGAGAAAGGGTACGTGTATGTGAACTGGGGGAGTGGGGGGGTGGGGAAGAAGGGAGAGAGAAAGAGATTGAGAATCTTAAGCAGACTCCATGCCCAGCATGGACCCTGACATGAGGCTCAGTCTTCTAACCCTGGCATCGTGACCCTAAGATCATCACCTGAACCAAAATCAAGAGTCAGATGTTTAACTGACTGAGCCCTGCATGCACCCCTTCTATATGGCAGGCCTGTCTAGTCCTGGGACCCTGGCACTCTACACATGAAATCTCCAAAACCAAGTGAGCAAGATAGGTCATTGGAATAAGAAAAGAAAATATTTCAAATGTATTTATTTTTTTTAAATCTCATCCTGTTTAGATTTCCATTTCTGAATATGTTCCATAAGACATATGTTGGTAGAGTAGTAGGCCTAATACACACACACACACACACACACACACACGCACATTGATATATATACATATTGAAGGTATATGAAAATTTTTTACTGATAGACGTGTAAACTCATTTGAAGACCACGGACTTAAGGGCACTGTCCCACTGTTCAGGACTTGAGACTAAAGCATATATGCCTGTGTCTCAGGACAAATGGCCCACCCCCAAGTGTGGCCTCACATCATGCCTCAAGCCTTACAACCTGAGTCTCACTAGATGGCAAATTCCTTAGGGAAAGTCACTTGGGGAATCCTGTTCCCCCGTGAATTTCCAGGGCCTGGCACACTGCCGGCATATTACCGGCTCTCAGTAAATTAAGTGTGGTTTGAATTATATTTATTGGAATTGCTTGAGACTATCTGAGAATCTTCCAAAGTTTTAAAATTTGACTTCAGTTTGATCCTCAGTCAGTTTATTTGACATGTTTACTGGAGACCCCTTATGCTACAAAAAAATAAGTATGTGCCCGCTGTGTACCGGGTCCGGAGCTAAGTAGCGGGTGACAAATCTGAGGTCCCTGACCTCAAGTTAGTACATTCCTTTTTTCAAAAACAACCAAACAAGAAATCATAATGTAAATTAGCACTCCCCTGTTCACTGGGGTTATTTTGAAACCAATCCCAGGCCTCATACCGTTTCCCCGGCAAATGCTCTAAACAGTACTCATGGCCTTTTAGGGAGAGACGGAGCTATCAACAAACACAGTTGTGTTCTAAGAGCTGCGGGGGATTCAGCAGACAGGCCAGGGCCTGGCAAGTAGGATGTGGCCAGTGCCCCCTGGGGGGTGGGGTGGGGAAGTAGAGTGGGGTCAGGAATGACTTGGATATAAATGATGCTCAGGCTGACTCTCTTAAGTTTAAATTCTAGGCTCCTGAGTTGAAATTTCAGAACCCAAGAGGGGACCTATCAGATAAGGAGAGGAAGACACACCTATAGAGGGAGACAGCCTTCACGAAAGACAGGGAGACCACTTACAGATCTTTGTAGTTTGTCTCCCTGGAGTTAAGATGAGAGAAGCGAGGCCCAGAGAGCGGAGGCCTCTAGCCCATGGTGCCAAACTAGAGACCCACAGCGACAGAGCCAGGGCTGAGGCTGTGCTCCCCCCTCGACCTCCCCCGGCCCCGCTCCTCGCACAGAGGCCCCCGGCTGTGCCAGTCCCAGCCTTCCAGGTTTCCGTGGCCAGGAACAGCACACCCTGAGCACCCCCCGACCGCCAGCCCTGGGCTCTGGGCACCCCTCCGCCCTCCAGCAGCTTCCGGAGGGGGCCAACAGCCCGCGGCCCGGAATCATCTTCGGCTGCCTGCGACTTCTTTCTTCCTGTACAAGTTGAGCACTTGCCACCCTGCTGTCTGTGTTTCCTTGCTAAGGTTCAGTTCTAATTATGTTGATTTTGTTCATCCCACCCCCTCCTGGAAGCTTATTAGGTTGAATATTTTTATTTATTATCATTTCGCCCAACTCCTGCCAGCATTTCCAATTACTCTCCCCGCTTCCTTGTAATTGTCTTTCTGTAATGGCTCTGAAACAATTGCGCTAAATGAGGTGTCTCCTGGAAGATGAGAGTCTCACTTCATTAAAGGCTAATGTATTCTCAGCTCCAGCTCTGTGGGGCTAGCTTGGAAGGAAGACATTTAAACAGCTTCTTTTATTTTATAGGGAGCAACTTTTCAGCGACGAAGATGTCTGTGGGGTATATGTGTATGTGTGTGCATTGCCTGATTTTAATTTAAAGAAAGTTTATGAAATGGCATTAAGTCTCCTTATTGGCAAAACTCTCTGTTTTCAGGTAGCCGAGATTTATGCAGACAGGGTGCAGGGCTCGGGAGCCGGGCGGAAAGGGGCAGTTCATTCATGTGTCCTTCCTGCCTTTCTGCCAGGGCCCCTCCCCTCTTCTCTTGCTGCTCACCTGCTGGATCAGCCCCGGACCTCTTCCTGCCTCCACCCCGTGTCTCTGCCTCCCGAGTCATGTGCTCAGCTTTCACGGTGGGGATGACCTCCTGTTATGTGATTTTTTTTTTCAGCTTATGTGGCCTAAGTCACTCATTCATTCATTCATTTAGTTTGTCTTTGATGCATTTGTTTGTTCATTTGTTGTTCATTCAACAAAAGTTTATTGCCTGCTATGTTCGAGCATGATTCAGGATGGGAATCCTTTTGGAGCTCAGTGCTCAGCGAGAGAATAGGGACAGATGACAGGTGGGCAGGCGGTTCGAGGACAGTATGGTAAGGGCAGACCACAGAGGGCACCTCATAAAATCTGGCGGGATCAAGGAAGGTTCCTCGAGAGCGGGGGTGTCTGGGTTGATACCTGAAGAATGAGGACTTAACCAAGAAACAAGGGAGTGACTGGAAGTACTCAAAGCGAAGGGAACTTCAGTAGTTAGGGAGGGCTTGGCTGGGGGGCAGAAATACAGGATTTTGCATCTGACAGGAGCACTGTGTGGGATAGAGGCTGTGGTGAGAGGTGGGGCTGGAGGCCACGGAGGGTCTCGAGCACCAGGCTATCAGGGGATGCGTTGGTACGCAGAAGAGTTCAAAGCAAGGGACTGATTTGGCCATATCTGTGTCCTGGAAAGATCACTCCTGTTTCAGTGTGTGGAATGGATTAGAGGAAGGCAGGGGAAAAAAAAACAATCAAAGAGACCTTTTAGAAAGGTATTGCAAGTCACGCTGGTGTCCTGCCTGAAGGAAGTAGTGGTGGAGAAAGAGAACACTGTATACATTTGTGAGGTGTTACAGGTAGAGAAAGGACAGGCTTGAAATGGAGGGTGGGGGGTGGTGAGGTATCCAGGATGAGATCCTGTCCTCAGGCTTGGGCATTTGGGTAAGTGTGTGTGGTGGTGCCCTGAAAACCAGGACAAGACAGTGTACTCCATGAGAGGTCCATGTGGCTCCCCGGGATGTGGGACTGCCAGGCCCAAATCCCAGCAGATGCCGAGCAATTTCTTCACCACCAACCATCTCCAGTGACAGCAGTGGACACCCCCACACACACACACACACACTCCGTGCCTTCACCAGCAGGGTCTGGGGTTGCATGCGGGCGTCAGCTCACTCCTTTAAGGGGTCCTACATAGCGGCATCTGTAGAGCTCTTTAATGCACCTGTATGAGCGAAGCTTTGAGCTAAGTGGGTCACCTATTGGCTCTGACTTCTGTCCCGGGCAACAGAACCTATGTGAGGCCTTTGAGGATTGCCCAAGCAAGCTTCTGTGATAAAAGGCTGCCTCTTCCAAAATGTTTTTCATTTCATCATCAAGAAAGAGTAGAAAGGCCCTTCCTGATATGTTTGGGTTGGAAGTGAAGAATTTAATCTTTTACCATGTGGAGAATCAAGTATATCCAGAAGTGTTTTTATGCCTCCCAGGCATTTTTTTTTTAAGGTTCCTGGCAGCTTGCCAGGAACAGTAGTGGTAATAGTAACAAAAGCAGTAATAATGATTCCTCCATTTATCGAGGCCCGCCACACACGTGTACATAGTACATAGTATCTCGTTTAGTCCTTGCAACAACCCTATGTGTAGATATTATATCGTTGGCTCTAGTCTAAAGAGGTGGGAACAGAGGCCACAAAGAGGTGAAGTCAGCAACGACTAGGACTCCCCAGCGACTAGGACTCCCCAGCCTCTAGTTTTGCTCTCAAAGAAGGAGGGAGTCTGGCCAGACCAGAGCCAGTTTGGGGGTAGCTGAGTACCAGGAGAAGTGGCTTTAGTTCAATCCTCCACATGCTCTTTTCCCTACTGCTTTTCACACCTCCTGTCATGTATTACTTTGTGCAGTTTATGTATCCTAACTCAATCATTCGCTCCTTCATTCACACTTGCATGTCCTTCAAAGCCCCTCGCAAATGCCACTGACTCCTGGGCGGAGCCACAACTTCCTCCCTCCCTCCCTGGATCCCAGAATACATATATTTCTCAATTATAGCTGCTGATCTGTAGTTATTTCTTAGCGCGTCTGTCACCTCCGCTCTGCTTTGGTTTTTCCCTAGGAAGGGATCTAGGCCCACTCCTATTTATATTCTTGGTACCCAGCACAGGGCCTGGCCCACAGTAGGTTTTCTCTGAATAAATACCTGCTAGGAGGGACGCCAGGATGCTTAGGAGGGAGTCCGGGGTCAGAGTAAAGGCGATCCCCTACCCCTGTCCTTTACAGAAGGCACGAGATGCCCAGAGATGCTGCAAATTGGCCTTGGCTCCTCAGGGCGACCACTGGTAATAAGGGGCAGCTGTCAGGAACAGAAATCTCTCTCTGCACTCTGGGAGGACGTGGGGCTAGAGGTAGGCGCTCCTCCAGGGCGGGAGGACTAAAGGAAGAGGCGTCTAGCTGGATGTTTATTCTTATGAGGTGCTTATGTAACACCAGGCTTCCTGGGGCTCCCGGGGCTGAAGAGAGCACACCCCAAGGAGACAAACAAACGGAGGCAGCAACCACTTGGGCTATTAGGCAACTGGAGTGAAGAGGTGGACGCATCTGACATCTGCAAAAATGTAGCACCCGGGCAACTGCCAGGCAGCTTTTTACGAAGAATAAAACGTGTGTTTAAATCTGCAAGTGCATAAAGTCACCAATAGTTTTCCGTCTCCCAGATCTCGCTCGGATTGCCGTGCCTCCAAGGCCGTGATGGGGTGCTGGAGATTCCGTGAGGGGCCACCTCTCCAGCAGCTCTCTCCTCCGCCAAAAACATCAGGGTTCTAGTCTGAGAGCAGTGAGGGCAGCAAGGGAAGCAACGGGAGGAGGCCTCGGGGTCACACAGCTGCGTGACTTTGGGCAGGTGGCTTACCCTTCCTGAGCTTCAGTCTCTGCATCTGTAAGATAAAGAGAAGCATCAGCTCTGCTCTGCCTACTTGCAGGCTCCTCTGAGGGGCTGTAGCCTGTGGCAGTGTGGGATCACGATCCCTGTGTTGGGTGACACAGAATCCTCTGCCCACTCTGGCCAGCTCTGTCTTCCTCCAGCCCCAGAGCTGCGTTGGGAGTCCCTGTCTCACTTCCTTTGAGGACACACTTCCAGGTGAACTCCGAGTCTAAGGTCCTCTGGGGCTTTTGGAAGCAATAGACAGGGCCTCCTGGGCCCAAGGGACATGAGAAAGTGACCTGCGTGCTGCAGAACAACGGGCAGCTTAGGATCCGAAGAACACAGGTAGACAGAACATTACTTTGTTCGTTTCATAAACACTTATCGAGGACCTTCCATGTGCCAGGCATCGTGCTAGATCCTGAGGCTGCAACAGTGCATACGTAGCCCCTGTCCTTTCTGGGGTTACAGTCTAGCAGATATTCTAGAGTAGCTCCCACTCTTCTCCATTTTCTCAGTGACTGAGACAATAAGGCCGGGAGAGGAAGTGACCATCCCAAGGTCATACAGCCAGTTAGTGGACTTGGCAGGATCAAAACCCACATTGTGAACATGAAAATGAGCTAATCCGTGTTGAAGACTCAGAGCCACGCCTGGTACCTAGCCTGTGAGCACTCTACGTCTGTTTCCATTATGTTTCCAGACTCTAGGAGCATTTCCCTTGTCCCACAGCCCCTCGTTGGCCAAGCTCCAGCCTCACTCGTATCTTGAGGCCAGGTGTTTTAGGGCAGACTGGGCCACCCCCAAGGTGAGACTGAGAAAGGGAGGTTGAGGATAACAGTGGGCCTAGGCTGTTGGCTCCAGGCATTTTATTCTTCCATTCAGCCAACGCTTATGTAGAACTTGCCACTTGCCTGGCACTTTGGCCACAGTGCTGAACAATACTGACACACCCCCTACTCTTAAGGAATTTATATTTTAGTGGAAAAGGAGGGTAGACAATGAAACCTACGTAAGCCAAATATTTTCAGAATGAGATAAGGGTTATGGAAATCGTGTTCAGGGGGTAGACTACAGATTAACCATAATGGTGAGTTAGGGAGTGATGAAGGTGGGGGGCACGTTTTGTTCACTTCTGGAAATTGCCCTGCCAGAGGAGGCAGGGTCTTGGTGAGTCTCTGCTGTGCTCCAACGTACCAGAGTCTCTACAGCTCAGCATCCCACATAAATGTATCAATACTGAGATTGCCTCTCCTTGCCCTCCCCCAGCCCTCAGCCCCCAGCCCCTAGCCCCCAGCAGTGGATAATGCATCCATCCTAGACCCTCAGTGTTCTCTAGGATCACCTTGGAGCTCTCAGTAGCCTCCCTCCATTACAACTCAGAATCTATAATCTGTGAAATGGGGGAACTTAGTCTACCCAGGAACTGATTTCCAAAATGATAGGAGTGAAACCCTGAGGAGCCACAGAAAATATTTCCTTCCAGGACAGTGGCAACTGCTGGGGAACTAGAGCAGCATCCCCATCACCTGTGCAGGGAAAAACTACCTCTTCCTTCTCCCCAGGCCACTCAGGAGTCTGGGCAACCTATTTGTCTTGACTATTTTGTCTAGGGATCAAGGACTTCCTCTGGACTTATGTGACCAGTCATTGGGAGAGCCCGTGAGTGGGTAGCCCCAAAACTGGCACCCTAGAACCCCCATCACCAAAGGGCTGGAATTTCCCAGGGCATCTCATGATTAGGGATCAACTGGGCTCTGTCTTGCTACACTTCAGGACTCAACTAAACAAAGTCAGGAGGCTTCCTAGGAGCTTAGACAAGGCAAAAATCCAAGCAAACCTTGATGTAGGGACTTCATGGACCACAGTTTTGGTTTCTTACACTCCTGTGTATGCCTGGGACCACAGGAGGTCATCTGGCCCACCCCCCGGTCTCTTGGCAGGACTTCCCTCAGCCAACCAACTGACTGATCAGATGAGGAATCCCTTGTTTCTAGGAATCACCATTCCCAAAGAGTAAAGGAGGACTCCAAAGAGGAAGGAAATGGATTAGTGGCTGTGGTGCCATGTTCTTGGGCAAGTTCAAGAGAGAGGAAGCCAGGCCTTGGCGTCTTGGTCTCGGCTTCTGGATGCAAGAGTCCACTGAATCCATCTCTTCAGATGTCCTTCAGAAGCATCCTTAAAAGAGGCATCTGACTCAGAATGAAGAGTCCTTCCTCTGGGTCTCTTACCCCGTGGCCCTGAACCCTGGCTGGTCATCTCAGGGACAAACCCAGGAACAATGAAGATATTCTCAACCAGATGGTACTCACTGTGTGTTTGGGGGGGAAGGGGAGAGGAGGGGCAGACCAGATTCCATCCAACAAGTACCCCGGTGCTCACTAAGCCAGTCCTGGGGCTGATGGACCCCAGGCTCCCCGAGGAGGCCTACCCACTTAGCTCTGAAGATGGGTTGTCAGCTGAGCCTCCCCTACCAGCATCCTGATCCTCATGCCCCAATCCTCAGAGCTCTCTTTTTGTCCACCAATCCCCTGACTTGGTGGCCCTCGAGAGACGCTTTCTTCCCAGGTGGTTGGCCACTTCCTGGTTTCTCAGCAGATAAACCCCGCTGCTCTTCTCTGGCTCAGCTGCTGGAGTGGTTGCAAATTTCTTAGTAATGATCTTCCTTCAGGAGCAGGGGAGACAGAGGAGCTGCCGCCGCTGCTGCCTCGGCTGCTGCCAACATCAAAGCTTTCCATGTGGCTTTGGTAGAATGTTAAGAATTGCGAGATAATTAAGTTGCATTTCTGTGCATTGTTTACTGTTGCTCTCAACCAATCACTATTCCATAGGGGCTAATCTGTGTAGGGTTTTTTTTTTTTCCTTTGCAGTGCCTGTTTGTACCACATTCTTCATTATGCTTCAGTTACAATTTTAATTTTACTATTATTAAATCTTCCCCAAAGCTGTATTATTCTGCGCCTCTGAGCTGGAATTCCTGATTTGGGGACTGTTTGCATCTGGGCCTGTTCACAAATGATTGTTCTTGTTTACAAAAGAACATACATTAAAACTCAGCACTGGAGGAATCCTGGCTCCCTTCCCACCTCCCTGCCCTGGCTCACCTGTAGGAGGTAGGGGAGAGGGGAGATGGGAAGCAGAAGCGATCTGGCAATTCCTGAGATTTTGCTGCTGCAGGAGCATCTCCATGTCCTCCAGTGGGCAAAGGAGCGAATAGGAAGTTGAGTGCTTGGAGTCTGTGCGGTAAGCTGGAGGCTTCTTTTTCATAGCCCAGAGGATACCAATAGTAAAGGGCTTCATATTCATAGTAGCCAGACAAGATAGCCCAATGGCTAGGAGCATCGGTCTTAGGATTGGATCAGGGTTAGAAACTCAACTTTTTCATTCACGAGGCGTGTGACATCATCTCTTGGCCTCTGTTTTCTTGCTTTAAGAAGGAAGAGGAAGATGATGATGATACTGCCCCAAAGGTGACGGTAAAAATGAGTAATGTTTTAGAATGGCACCCTCCAGAGGGTAAGGACTTAGTGAAGGGTTGGCAAAGCTATGTTACCAACATAATGACTATCCTGTCATTCTACCTCCTTGTCCATTTTGCTCCCTCTGTCACCCATCTGAAGCTTGCTTGCTCACTTTGGCTTTGCCTAGGTCTGCCTCTGGGCTTTGTCACCGCTAAGCCAGTGGAATGGGATGGGAGGCACTTTCCACATGTTCCCAAAGACTGAGGAGTGGTAAGAATCGGTCACCTGCTGTCCCAAGAAGGAAAGAGTGCATGGGAGGCCTGAGCTTGCAGGCAGGCCCTGCTCCAGATGAAGGGGGCCAGTCATAGGGTTTTGAGAGCTCAGAGCCAGCTGCCCCCTCCCACTGCCTGAGCTGGGTGGCTGGGCCTGGCACAACCCACACAGCCAGTCTCTCCAGCTCTCCCGTCCTCACCCACCCCAGCATCCCTGCAGGCTCGACTTCCTCCTGGAGGTGCCGGGCTTCTTTCCTCCTCTGTCACCCTGTTCCCCCATGCCGCCACGCACACACTAAAACCATAACTTTTTTCCCCGTTCCCATTATCTCTAACCCATATACTCCAGGAAGTTTAATTTGTTCTCGGTAGTAATCACCATTAACTAGAAATTGTCTTTCTCTGTGTAAACACGTCATTAGTGAAGCTGGTTTTCTGCAGGGTCCAGATTTCATTTTTATTAAAATGAAACACTTTCAGGCGCCTCACTGTGTCCAAGGAGAGAGAGTATAATTTTAACCCATTGGGTTGGCCACAGATAATTGGGCTGGCATTTGATTGGACGATTAGGGAAATATCTCCTTTGCATGCAGTATAATTTGCATTTTTTTCCCACTTATATGAAGCTAAGTCATGCTTTCGTACACAGGCAGTTTTAATGAGCATTATAAATCCTAATGAATATATTTTCATGTTCATTTTATTGGCTTGTTTTTATTACTAGAGGTCTGAAAAACAGGGCCAGTGAGGGAGCCGCCAAAGAAATGGCAAGGAGACGAGCCCCGTGGCAGCCTTGCCCCCCCCCCTTCCACCTCCTCAGGCTGCCAGGGGGTGGAGGGCTCTGGCTGAGGCAGGAGGGGGCCAGAGGGGTCATCTCCATCTTTTTTAAAGCAAAGCAGAAGTTGCTTGGAACCCCAGGGGATGCAGAGAATGCATCCCTCACCCCCAGGTGGGGAGGCAGAGGAGCTCCTGCTGCAGTCGCCCCTGCCTCCTCTGCAGCGTGAGACTGTCAGAGCCCTGAATCCTATTCCCTCATGGTCTGGAACAGAAGGGGCAGTGAAGTACTTCTGCACAGTGTCTGGCACATTCTAGGAACTCCATGCAGGTTGATCAAACAGAACCGGCTTGGATTCTGATTCACAAGGAGTTACCATCATCAGAGCATCTGACCCTAAAAGGCAGTTAACAAGTGCAGAAAGCACAGCTCTCTCCTGGAGGATTCGGAAGGCACATCAATATCTCAGACGTCAGAACATCATTACGAATATCAGCGGTTTCAGAGTTCTGCTTCTCTCTCCATCCAATCGTGTATGCATTCATTGAATAAACATGGGGGGGGGGGTGCCTGCGTTCTAGGCACTAAGCCAGGACATGTGCAAAGTAGTCCCTAAAATCTCTACCAGCTCCAACATTTAAAAAATTCCTGTAATAAGTGACCAGTAAAGTAACCTTTTTTGAATCACTGTCTGTACACCAGGAGTTTGATCTCTTGCCATTGGGCACCCTAAGATGCTCTGTTATGCCCGGGCCCTCATGCCCCAGTGCGTCAGTGCTCACAGGCATCTGCACAGACGAGGCCTTTTGTCCTTGTTTCCACACACTGAGCCTGGCCCTGCAGATTCCCCTGATTGACCCTTTGCCTTTTGTTCCAGATGAAGGGGCTCCTTGGCATCTCCCCATCTCAGGACCCTGGGGAGGGCCCACCTTCCATTGCTTCAAGGGTAGAGCAGAACTTGGCCATGGACCCTGCTGTGGGGAACCTGGCTGGAGGCCTGTCTGGTCTCCTGTGTTGTCTACCCTCTGACCTCCTTCTGCTCCTTACCATACAACCTGTTCTCTGCTGACAGTTCCCCACTCCTCATCCCCAACCTCTTTTATTTATTTATTTATTTATTTATTTATTTATTTATTTATTTATTTTTAAAGATTTCATTTATTTATTCATGAGAGACAGAGACAGAGACAGAGGCAGAGGGAGAAGCAGGCTCCATGCTGGGACTCCAGGATCCATGCCCTGAGCCAAAGACAGACACCCAACTGCTGAGCCACCCAGTCACCCCTTATTTATTTATTTTTTCATCAGAAAGATGTTTGCTGCTCACATAGGTTGAGGACTTTAAGGATATTTTAGGAGTTAATTTATTTTAAAACTAGTTCAGTATCCTTTGCCACCATCTCTTTGAAATGGCAGCTCAGCGCTTCAGGGTAACCTTCCCCATGGAAGCAGGCACTCATCTGGACTCTTGCTGCATCCTCTAACACCCCACCACCACACATACAGGCAGCTGAACATGTCTTGCTGTGGTCTTCAGAACAACTTGGGCAACTTTATGCTTTCCTGCTGTACAAGAGATGTTTACTAATCAACTACCAGGTGCTGGTTTCTATAAGAAACAGAACAGGACACTCTAGGGGAAAGGCCTTATAGCATGCTGGAGAGCATGCTGGCCCACAGCAGAAGGCCTTGGTTGACTTTGGCTTTGTTACTTTCAAACACATGAGCTCAGGTCAACAGCTCACTTTTCTGGGCCTCTTTTTCCTCATCTGTACAATGGGAATAATAATCCCTACCCATGTCACAGGAGGAAGTGTGGATTTAAATGAAATAGCTGTTGTGGAAACTGTAAATGCCCGTCATTATTCAGGGGGAATGTGACAAAGTCCCAGAGTGATTCAGACCCTGGATCCTGGGTTATGGTGCATTTCTCATCTTGGAAGAGTATAGAGATGCTTGCCGTCAAGAGGGGATGTCAGGTGTTTGTGTATCTGTCTTTCCCAAAAAGGAGAGATAGAAGGAGGCTCTGGCTAGAGTTTCACCACTGCCATGGTTTCATAGGTCTGATTTTATCCTTACCACCATAGTTTGCTCCCACCCCCATTGCTGCCAAGTGGGTGTCTGCACTTGGCCTCAAGAAATGGGTAGGACCTGGGGCGCCTGGGTGGCTCTATCAGTTAAGTGTCTAACTCTTGATTTCAGCTCAGGTCATGATCTCAGAGTCATGTGATCAAGCCCCAAGTCCATGGAGCCTGCTTGAGATTCTCTCTCTCCCTCTGCCTTTCCCCACCCCACCCTCCCTCTCCCTCTCTGAAAGAAAGGAGAAAGAAGAAAGAAAGAAAGAAAGAAAGAAAGAAAGAAAGAAAGAAAGAAAGAAGGAAGGAAGGAAGGAAGGAAGGAAGGAAGGAAGGAAGGAAGGAAGGAAGGAAGGAAGGAAGGAAGGAAGAAAAGAAAGAAAAAGTTTCCTGTGGACATCTTTTTCTCTGGAGAGTGTAGTGCCTCAACTACCATTGTGTCTGCACGCAGGGTGCTCTCTTGCTGAGCTCTGATTTATCTGTTTCACATCAGTTTTGTCCTCCATTAAGACTACAAACTTTTCCTGGGGCCCTTGTCCAAGACTTTTTCCACATGCCTCCTCCTTAGCACCATACCCACAGTGCTAGGCATATGGTCAACTGCTCAGCAAATGCTTTTTGATGACCTCACTGGCCAGGGCAGGCTCCAGGCACCTCCTAGCCAGTGCATCTTACCCCCAAGTCAAAGCAAAATGTCCATAAGTGAGCAGTGGATCTTGCTCCAGAGGCAGAGAGGTGGGCCAGAGGAGCGGGACATCAGCTTCAATGCTTTCTTATTGGATCTGCAAACCCAATAGGAATCGCTCACCTGAGATACCACATTGCCTTTTAAAAAGCGGATAAGTGCGAAAGAAGCTGCTGGCCCATTGCAGAGCCCAGTCTTCGGTTACAGTTACAGAGCGTAAGGATGTTGGCTCATTCTCGAGTTGTACCAGGAGTCTCATGTTGGTGGAACAAAGCCTTTGTAAAGAGAGTAACTTCCCAATAGCTCAAGAGGGTGAGAGATCCAGAGCAGCCCTCCAGTCACCTGTGACCAAGTACTTGAGGGTGGCTGGAAGGGAAGAGTATAAAGAAGGGTGTTCATTCATTGGAGCAGTGAGATGCAGTTCTGGAGGAAGAGGGGGACCACCTGCTCACAAGGCATTGACTTGGGCCCCGGTTCTAGATGAGGAAGGGCAGCAAAGGAGAGGCAGGCCCAAGCTCCTTGGAGAGGTGGGGATGAGGGTCAGAGCAAACCTGGTATGAGGCCAGCTGTATGGGGGGAATGGAAGGCAGCTGGTGTTCCGGCTGCTGTGAGGCCGGCCGGCTGATGGGGCCGCCCCAGGGAGGGCCATCTCTCCTCTCTGGCTGGACGGTGTTTGTTTAGAGTCCCGGGTGCAGATTAGCCTGGCCTGAGTCTTGCAGCTTCACACGGAGGAAGGGAGGCAGGTTGGTGTGTTTGCTTTAGGCCACTTGGGGAACTCAAGGCATGATGGGATGGCAGGAGATGCCTCCTTGAAACCAATTTTAATGCTCCCCCCCTTCTCTACTCCCTTCTCTTTGTGGGGAGTCCTCGGCAGGCCTGTCTTTGTTTGGGAGAAGGAGCCGTCCACCACCCGTCTCCTGGGCCCATTCTGGGTACCTCCTGAGCTCTCTCCTCTAACTTTCTAGCCCCTCCGATCTCTCCAGAGCCCTTTCCTGCTGTTCCCCACTGCTCCCAACTCATTCTCCCTTTCTTCTTCACATACCCCACTTTCTGTGGTCAGCTTTTCGGGTGCACCTGCTGTTCAGTGATGCCCCCTTACCCTTTATGGTTGTGCCCAGGAGTGATGCTGGGTTAGCTGCGTCTCTGCATGGAGCCCACGACTCCACGTGAGCACTCACTCGGTGCAGGGAGGGCCAAGAGCAAAACCCTGCCCTGCCCTGGTTGTGTGACTGGCCACCACCTTCTCCTCCACCACTTCTGGGCCTTGGTTTCCCTCGAAATGCGATGGGGAGGAGGGGTCCTGCTCCATAAAAGACCCCCCCCCCTCTGGAGTCCAGCTCTGCTCCCCTCCCCCACCCCCACCCCCTGGCGCCTGGGCAGGCTCAGCCGCTCCCTTCCTGGCTGCAGCAGGGGGAGGGCTGTGCTGGGATTGGGGGTGGGGGCGAGTGGAGGGGAGCTGCTGCCGGACGAGTTTAGGCAAACAGCAGGGACTGCTGGCGGAGGCTCCAGCCCCCACTTACGCTGTAACAGCTGCAGTCCAGCTGCTGGCATCCCTGCTGGGGGAGCGTGCTAAACCTCTCCGGGGTCAGCACTGTGGTATGTCGGTTTCCATAGCAACCAGCCAACGGGCCACTTTCTCAGAACAATTCCCCTACTCAGCCGGGTTCTGGACTTAGCTCAGCCCAAGGGCATGTGGCTGAGGAGCGAAGCAGGAGGGGGAGAGGCTGCCCAAGGGCCAGCCTGGGCCCCACAGAAGTGGCTATCTCAAGCCTGAGCACAAAGGGCATGGACCAGAGGACAAGACATGCAGACTCTCTTCCCATCCTGGCTCCCCCTTGCCCCGTCTCTCTGCTCCCCCACAACCCCTGCCCATCCACGGACCGCCCAGCTCGGCCTGGTTGGAAGAAGTCTCAGGTCTTTGTTTGGATCTGGACAACAGCTGCCTTGGCTGGGCTCAGAGCTGGGAGGAGAAAGTCCCAGAATGATGTATAATGGTAGGGGGAGGGGGCCTCCATCCCTGCACCCTCCATCCAGCTCCTCTGGCCCATAGGAATCCCATTCGCCCCACCCCCAGTGACCTCAACAAAGCTGGGGTTATAATCAGTCCTCTCCCCATTTTTAGAGGGTGGGAAAGGTCAGTCTTCTCAAGACTCTTAGGACTCAACTCCCTGAACCTGAGAGGTTGGTGCCACGCCTGACATTTGCAAAAAGGAGACTCATCGAAGCAGACTAGGAGCTACGAGGAGATCTTGATCCATTTTCTGGATTGACGGTGGGGAAGGGGGGTCTGGGGCCAGGGGCAGGGTGTGGGCATCACTCTCCAGCCCTCTCTCTCTCTCCCTGGCTGAGCTTCCTGTTTAGCTGCAAAAACTGTAATGGGTGTCAGCTCTTTCCCCAGGTCTTTACAGCTCAGGCTACCATGGACTTGGGGGCCCTGGGACTTTGTCGCTGGACAGGAGTTCATTTCCAGGAAGGAGCCATTAGCAAAAAGGGAAACTGAGGTCAAGCATAGCGTCTCTGAGTGGGCCCAATAGCTGCAGACGTGGGTGTTGGGACTGGGACATGGCCTCCTGGGTGGTCCCTGCTAAGACTCGGGAAGGCATAGAGTGTTCTCAGGGTGACCTGTCTAGCTGTCTTGCTCCTCTACTCTGTTAAATGGTTCCCCATTTCTAAGGGGCCTAGTTCTTCATTCTCCTCCCCTCACCGCATTTGCCACCCCCACCCCTTAAAAAGAGAAGACAGATGTCCTTTCTTCCATGCACCACAGCTGCAGTCAAACACATTTTCCTTAATCCCTGGAAACAGGTGTGGAGTGATTCTTAGCCCCCTAGGGATGAGGGGCATTCAGGAAGGTGGCCAATTTTAGAAGCCACAGAGATTCCCATCCTCCTCTGGCCCCATCTGTGAAATGGGAGAGTTGCCTTAGATTAGCACTTCCCCCAAGTGGGCTCTACAGCACAGAAAGCTCTGTGGGGGAGAGAATGACTTCCAAAGCCAAGCAAGTTTGGGTATAGCTGCATGAACACCCCCTTTTAAAGAGTCCTAGGACTCATTACAATTTTAAACATTTTAAGAAATCCAGCACTAAAGAAAACCCAGTTGAACCTAGAGCCTCCTCAACATATATGACCATAGCACCCTTTGTTTCAAATCCTACAAACAAACCCACCCCGGTAAACACCAGCCTCTATGAGAAGTTCCAAGCCTTTTCTCTGCCCAAGTTCCTCTTTAGCATCTTTAAGATGCTCACAGCAGTTTCCAGCACCACAGATGGCCCCCAAACAAGCCTCCCCTTGTTTCCCCGCTCCCAGGGGGAGGCACCCCAACATGGCTTCTGTCCTCCTGCCCTCCTCTACCACCACACTCTGGCTGGCTGCTTGGCCAGCAAAGCTCAGATTATCTCCATTCCAGATGGAGACACTGGCGTCTGGGGCAGGGAGAGGCCTTGCCCTAGACCTTCAAAGAGTCAGGACAGAGCTGGAGAAGCAGGACAGGGTTGTCTCAGGTTTCTCAAGGGACTGAAACCCTCAGAGCTTCACCCTCCACCCCACCTGCCCTCAGGGTGTCTGTGGGACATCTGTGGTTTTTACTGCTTTAAAAAGTGGGGCAGTGCTTCTAGAACAAAGGGAGGAGAAAATATTCTCACTGCCAAGGATCTAGGAAGAAGACCCTAGGAAAGCTTCAAAAATGAGAAGTGCCCCTCTCCTCCCCACTCTCCAAACTGTCAGAAATAGCGCCTCACATTCTCCAGCCTTTAGACTTTCCAAAGGCCTTGCGTGTACATGACCTCATCTGCCCATCAGGAGACAGCTGTGATGTGGGGAGCGTGTGTGGGCTACAGAGCAGAACACCTGGGCCCCAGCCCAGCTCCATAACTGACTGGGTCTCTGCCCACAGGCAGGCCACTGCAGCCCTTCGCCCCAGTATCCCATCTCTCAGAAGGGGGGAAGAGTTCCTGTCTCACAGGGTTTGTGTAAGAGTTGAGTCACACTATAAATGTGGTAATGGCTGGTGAGGGCATGCGTGAGAGGCTCAGTAGGCATAGCTCAGGAGAATTAAGCCCCGTCTAGGTAGAGAGGAAGACAAACCAGGAGAGACTCCTAACTCTGGGAAACAAACAAAGCATTGCAAGAGGGGAGGAGGATGGGGGGATGGGGTGACTGGGTGACAGGCACTAAGGAGGGCACTTGATGGGACAAGCACCGAGTGTTATAGTGTATGTTGGCAAATTGAATTTAAATGAAAATAAAAATAAACCCCCACTAGGTTAGATTTCTCTTAGTTTGGAAAGGAGAAAACTGATGCTCAAAGTAAGTGACTTGTCCAAGGTCACAGGGCTGGTCAGTCCCCTGATCCCCAATTCTCCACTCCCCCCCCCCCTTCGTTACCTCATTTCAGAAAAATGTTCTGAGGTGGGCTTCTGTCAAACTGTCTTTTCAGGGCTTTTAACAACTATGATTCCCTTTGCTCTTGAACTTTCCCTCTTGCCCAAGCAAAGAGGATACTTGCCAGAGAGAGACTGCAGGGCAGGCCTGCTTTTTTTAGGGGGGGGGGTAGGGGGTGTAGAGGTGGGAGGGGTATCATTTCCTTTGAAAACAGCTTTTTAAAAATAAAAGTAAAAAAAAAAGTAAAAAAAAAATAAAATAAAAGTAGGTTTATGAATTAAGGTGATCGCATTTCCATTTGCTAAGACATCCTCCCCCTAAGAAAGGGAGAGCTTTTTCTCCTTCCTTGCAGTCTTTCCTGGCTGCCCAGACCCTCCACCCTGCCATAGGAGCCTTTCAATCCCTCTGTCTCCTCAAAGCAGCAAAACCAATCTACACACAGGATCTGGGGGGTAGTAGAGGCCTCAGCGCTTTCTTCCTAATCTTGACCCAGGCTTTAAATCATTTTATTTAGCACAAGAAAATGAGAGTAGAACAGGGAGAAATGAGAAAAACAAGAATGCCTATAATGCGCTGCGCACTGTGCTAGGATCTTAGGAGTGTGCCTTCTGCAAACATCGGATCTCTCTTTTGATTTTTATTAGGTGAGAGAGAGGGTGGTGAGAGTGCTTGGGAGAAAGGGGTTTGCTCCTGCAAGGTGTCAGCACTGTGATTGCCATCACCGTGTCTGTTATTGTCGTCAGCCACAGCGTGGACCCTGATCAACATACTCATCTGGCTAAATTACCTTCTTCCCTGCTATCTCCATCCCGTCTTCTATCATCTGAAAATTTCACAACCAGTGAAATCCAGAAGGGTGGGTAGGCTAGTTGGTGAAGCTCAGACAACTGGTCTACCAAACTTACCTCCACATGCTTGTGCGCGTGCTCCTGTACCCATACAGCTCTAACTCTGAGCCTGAATGGTGCTCTATGGAGCCAACAGGAGGAGAGTAGCTATCTCTGAAGCTGATCCTTTGGAGCTCATACAGTTGTGCCCTCTACCTGGCTGGGGGGGTGGGGGGGGGGGACTCTCTTTCCTTGCCCTTTCAGGAAGAGACTGTGAATTATGTGAGAGAAGGGAAGAAGGAACTGCTCAGAGGGATTCTGCTCTCCAGACATTAAGCTGGGATGATTTCTAGCTCTGCTCATCTCATTTAAAGGGCTGGCCCTACTCCAGCAGGTATCTGGGAGTAAAAACAACAAACAACCCCAAACATCTCTCAGCGCCAGATCCCCACCACAGGCGTGATTTCCTGCTCAGCTTTCTGATGGAGGGAGCATGTGTGTGTGTGTGTGTGTGTGTGTGTGTGTGCACCCTTGTGTGTTTTCTCTGCTGATTTACAGGCACTTTGTGGATCAGTAGACGCATGAAGAGGAGTGGGGCTGGGGGCAGGGAATTGTCTAAGCAGAGGCCTGATTAGAACAAGGAGCTAATCAGCCCTATTTATGAAGGTATTTTGCACAGGAATTTGTGGTAAGTGATGTGGGGGGGGGGGGGTGCAGCATGCTATGAGAGAGAGAAGGAGGAAAACACCACATCCGTGTCTGACAGTCTAAAGCCCGGAGGGTCAGAAGAATGCTCAGACTTTGAGACAATTTTGTCAATAACTCTCCTCTGAGGGTCTCTGGCCTCAAGGTCACTGAGGGTCTCAGAAGGAAAACAGAAACAGGACACAGCAGACCCGTCAGGTGAGCAGAGTGTAGCCACTCTTCCCTACATGGCTCTCAGCCCACAAATGTAGGCCTGCCCTGCAGACCAGCCTCTCAGAAATCAGGGAATGGGGTTAAAAAGCATCTCTTGGCCCAGTTTTTCTTTTCCTTCCATGTCACCAGTATGTGGGAACCCTGTGCTGGAGAAGCTGCATGGTAACATTGGGAAGAATTTTATTATTATTATTTTTTAAAGATTTTCTTTATTCATTCATGAGAGACAGAGAGAGACAGAGAGAGAGAGAGAGAGAGAGAGGCAGAGACACAGGCAGAGGGAGAAGCAGGCTTCATGCAAGGAGCCCGATATGGGACTCGATCCCAGAACCCCAGGATCACGCCCTGGGACGAAGGCTGGCACTAAACCGCTGAGCCACCCGGGGATCCCCAAAGTGGGAAGAATTTTAATTTTAATTTAAAGTAGGGAGTCCTTGGACTTGTCACATGACTTTTCAGAAGCTGGGGTTCCTGTGTCTCCAGTGAAGGCTGGTAACAGCACCCTTGTCACTGTGTGGAACTGTAGGGTGGGGTGTGATGTGGGGAAGTGCTTTTCAAAGGAACTCAGATGTCTATTTTGTTATTATTATGAGGGGAGTTTGCTCAGCAGTTCAATGCTGGGTTTGGGGCCAGTGCTGAAGCTTGGAAGTAATGCCCTAGTGTTCCTCTCTTGACTGTGATCTGCAAGCAGTTCTTTCTTCCTAGCATTCAAATTAACTCTGGTTTGCAGAATTGAAAATTGCATCATTTAAGGCATATAGAGCTGGTCTGGTAGGCTTTAGAATAAAAGCTGCCGGAGGGCAGGGGAAGTGGGTGTGACAAAAATCCCTTGTTTCAAGGAGAAATCAGTGGTGATACTTCTCTGCCCAGAAGGTCTGGACTTGGGCAAGCGCTTTAAACCCACATCTTGGCTGCATCATCTCTGAGAATTCCGTGGCCCTCTCCCGGAGAGCTGAGGAGGCCAGGAAGTGGCTTCGGTCCCATCAGCCATTCTGGCGCCAGAAACCCAACAAGAGTGGCTTCCTGGGGTGGAGTTGGGGGAGACATCTGGTGGGGGACGGGTGCCACGGCAGAGGGAGGTGGGCGCTACTTTTCTCATGCCTCCTTCCTCCCCTGGGACTGCCAGAGGTGGTCCCTGGAACAGTGACCGTAACGTGTCTCGTAGGAGAAAGATGAAAGAGATGGGAATTCTTGTAAATTTTTAATCTGAAAAATAAAGAAAGTGTGAATTAGAATTAATGCAGGTATTAAATATTTAAACTTTCTGTACTCACTTTCATTTTTAACATATTCCTCCTTCAAAAGCCTTGGTAACGTTTGTCAGATTTGTTCTCAAGATGTCCCTCTTTTTCCACCTCCCTGCAGCCCCAGCCCCAAAGTTAGACTGCAGGTATTCATCATCCTGATGGAAATTTTCATTTTATTTCTCCTATAGGAACCGTCTGATCTCCCTCTTTATATTTATGCTTTCTCTATATGGCAGTGTAAATAATTAATGCCATTATAAACACATCCTATGCAAAATATTTATTAGAAAAAATAACTCTTTAATTTGGCATGTCATTTAATTCCATTTTGTAATCATAGCACATGGGCTACAATTAATGCCAGAGCTGGGGAATCCAGCCTGTCTGCTAACACTTGTAGGGGGCGTGACAAAGTCTCCCAGACCAAAGGCCTCTTGGCCCCTTGGCCACTTGCTACTTGTGTGCGTTTGGTTGATGGGGGTAGGTGGTGTGCACTGTCCAGTGTGGGGCTCAGAATAAATCTGGAAATGAGACAGGGGACTCACTTCTCTCCTCAGCAGACTAGGGGCAGGGGTATTCTAGGTCTTTTCAAGTGCATTTGATAGCATGTATTCAAGAGGATGCCGCGACACGTAGACATAGACCATTTTTGCAGTTTGCAGAGTGTGTGTGGGTGGGGCACAGTGGTGTTCCTTGGAGTTTTGGGGGAGTTCCCACATAGAACTGGCTTGGGGAATGGTAACAAATAGTTCCTAGAGATTGGGGTTCATGCATGCATCATTCATTTAACAAATATTTACCAAGTGCTTCATGTGCTGGGCATCGTTGTTGCCACTAGAGGTACACAGTAAACAAGACCAGCGATGGAGATGGGAATGCCAACTGTTCCTGAAGGTCCTGCCATCGCCTCTGCTCATTCCTTGTCCCCATTAAACAATCTTTCTGGCTATCTTAAGGAATCTGTCTGCCAGGGGAGATCTTCTAACAGGTTTCAAAGACTCATGGCTAGCATTTGAATAACTCACGGTTCCTGGATTTATCGATTCCTGTGGGCTTATTTATCACTGCTTTGCAAATAAGACTGTAGCTAGCACCAGCCTGCTCTCCCGGGGATTCTGAAAGCCAAACAAATGACCTTAGCATTCTTTGATTCTGGACTTCAGTTGTGGTTCTCCCTCTGCAGTTAGGTGTCAACCGTGCCGTGGCACACTTCTCCGTGCGTGATCTCAAGGGCCCAGAATTTGGACTGAAGCCTTGGGGATTTTAATTTCAGTTTTTATGTGGCATTTGTTAGCCTTTTTTCCTAATGACTATCTTTTCTAATTGTCCCATGTCTGGCATTGTTGAGTGTGTGGTCCCAAACTAAAAATCTCCTGTGAACTTACGGCCCAGACTCTTGTTAATTGGTTCAAGGGGTAGAGAAAAATGAGCTAATGCCCTGGAAAAATCTTTATTTTTTGTATTGTAGTTAGCCATTCACCACTCTTTGTCTGGAAGGCCAGGGTGGCCTCCCAGCCTGTCATTAGACTGAGGAAAAATTAAAGCAGGTAGCACCCAGCTCCCAGTCCACCATCCCAGAAGAGTTCTTCTGATGCTCTCTGTATTTCGTGTCTTCTAAATACGACAGCAGGAGAAAACATGGAGATCATAACTGGTCCCTCTTCTCCCCACACATGGGCCCCTGGATGTGGGACTGTGGCAGGACTGTGCTATTTCAGGAGGGTGACATCTGACAGGGCCTCTTGAGAGGCCCTATGTGATGGGGTTCTCTAGGACGGTCAGGGGCTATCACTTGGCTGGAATCAAAGAAGCCGAGTCTTGGTTGCCTTGAGGATGAAACAGAAGGTTCTACAGGGATGACGACCCCTTGACTTGATTTCTGTGTTCTTTACTGGGAGCTGATGAGCCCCTTTAGGGATTTGGAGGAAGGAAGTTTGAATAACTTCATTTTTCTATGCCCCACAATTCTCTCCTCCCTATGACAGTGGCCACAGGACTTCTACCCTCAGACCGAGTCCTACCTAAGCCTATGATGTATTCTGGCTTTCTTTTTTGGGAAGATTGGAAGGGGTTAGTTCTGCAAGTCCAACTTGGCCCTTTGCCCTGCTTTTAGAAAATGGGCTTTTGCCATTATATCCTATAGAAGGGACTTGTGATCTCTTTCTGGACTTTTCTGATGCTGAGCGCTGCCTAGATGTGTGTTCCATGTTCTTCTTCCATGAATGGACCTTCTCTCATTGTTTGCACTGGGGTGGCTTCCCAGCCCCTACCTCCATCCCATGTCAGAGCACACACATGAGCCAGCTGCAGCCCCGCTTCTCTTTTCACACATTCGTTCACCATATACCATGCAGACATTCTACCTCAGAGCACTCACTTATCAGAGGAGGCCCAGTCCCTGCCCCAGAGAAGGCTCTGGCTTTGGTTCTAGTTAGTCCTTCACTGTCTATCCTGTCGTGAAAGCAGAGTTAAGGAAAAGATAGCAACAACCTGATGGTGTAGTCAAGAAAAAAATCCCACGAGGCCCAGAAAGGAGCATCTCTTCTGTGGGCCCTGCTCCAGTCCATAGCCCAGAGCCTGTTCTTGGCTCCGCTCTGCCCACAGAGCCCAGAAGCGAGGTGACTCTGGCAGGAGCCACCGAGGCAGGGGGAGCCACGGCTGCCCACACGCAGTGACAGATGCGGTACCAGCTCCCTCAGCCCTGTTAATAACACCTGCTCTTGTTTTACTGCTGTCTGTGGCCTGCAGTGGCGGTGCCACAGGCCACCAGCACCACAGTGACAAGCCCAGAGAACACAACAAGCCCAGGGCCGCTCGATGCCCTTTATTAAACCTGACACATATCCAATAACCCAGGCCTCTTGCCTAGTCTCCTGGAACATTTGGAACAAATTCCGTGGGGGCTTGGAGGAAAAGTGGGGATGAGTGCCGGTGGCGGGGTGCCGCTGGTCTCAGAGAGGCAGGGGCAGGTGCGAAAACACGCCAGGTGTTTTTCCAAAAGTCTGTCTCAACGTCACTGGCTGTGGATTCTCGGTGATTGGTCCGCTGACGGAATGTCTGACTCCGGATGAACGATGACTGACATTTACAGAGGCCGTCACCGCTGACGCAGCACTTGCTCACATGTTATCTCATGGGGTGTTCACATCGGCCCTGAGATTGATTCTGTTGTCCTCGTTTGACAAGTGAGGTGACTGGGCAGAAAGCGTGAGTGACTTGCCCTGGTCACGTGACTACTGTGTGGGATAACCAAGCCTCCCGGTCACGGTCTTCTGACTGTATATCCATGTTCCTTCGATGGCCCACGTCATCCTGTTCCATCTGTTCCATAATGCACCGGGTTCAGGACTTGCTCTGCCCTGGACCTGGGGTGGGGATTGAAGAGACACCCCTCAGGATTTGATCTTGCCAAGTGAACGGGCACAGGGACAGCTCTCTGGCTCCCTCCCAGGGGAGCAGCCTTCTTCTTGAGGCCCTTCTCCCTTTGTCATTCCCATTTATCCCACGGCCTTAGCATTGGGTCCTGGTGTGTCTGGAAGAACATGAAGCCATGTTTTCTTGAAGCTGTTTGCCAGAGCTGACTTCTCCACCTGCCTTGTGCTCCTTACTTCTGTGGGGAGGTGGAGGAGATGAAAGCACCTCTGAGATGCGCTCTCTCTGGTCTGGCTGCAGTGCAGGAAGGAGGTCCTGTAAGGAGAGGCAGGGCCAAAAGCCCTACAAGTCATTAGGACATCACTCAAGAGCCTAAGCAAACCGGCCTGATGCATCGGTCATGGATTTGAGAAAACTTGCAGCCTGTTTGCCTAAAAGCATGCCCCGCTCCCTGGAAGCCCGCGATGAGGGCCCGAGTGTCGGCCAGGGAAGCAGTGGCTGTGCTCGTCAGGAAGGCAGCTGATAAGATGAACAGATTCCCCAGGTGAGGCTCAGAGGTCAGGGATGCGTATTTGCCTTTGCAGTCCACGTTGCTTTCCACCACTTGAAATTCTCCTAAAAACCCAGAGGAGCAGCTGAAAATATCCCAGGTAATATGAAAATGAATAACAGCTCAGCAAACAGAGCCCAGCTTCTGAGCAAACAGCCAAGAAGGCAGGCAGCCCAGGCGAAATGAAAAAAGGAGAGAATTCAAAAGGAGGGTGGGCAAACAGGAGAAGGAGAGGGAAGGGGGTATGGGGGACACCAGTCCAGGGCATCAGTCACCAGTTTTCTTGGTACTCAGGTGCCCTGTGCCCTGGAGACTCGCTTCTGGCCTCCTCCCTAAGGGGTGAGGAAACACGGTGCGAAGAAAATGTTTCTCAGCTTTGGCCGAGATGAAGAGACTTTTGTGTACCGTGTAAAATGCCTCATAGCCTGGGGTCTCATATAGTCTTTTTCTATGTGGATCGGAATTTGGGGATGAGGATAAGCAGGTAGTGTGCCTCCCTGAGTTAGGAGGCCTGAGTTCCAGATCCAGCTGTCACTGTGTGACCTTGTGGGCTGCCGTGGGCTACAGCATCCCTGACTAGCAAAATGAGAAGGCGATTTCTGGGGCTGGGATTGGGGCATGGGGGGCAGTGGTCCTTTCAGCTCTAACATCTGCTGTTGTGTGCACCGGGTGATTCAAGATGGTGTCGGTGTGGCTAACCCTCAAGGAACTTCTTCTCTGACGACACATGGGACATGGACGATCATATGAGCAGGAACCAGCAGAATAAGAATCTTCTTGGATCTTCTGAGTGAGACTGGGGAAGTAGCCAAATGAGAAGTTGCTTCCTCCTGACTGTGGTGACAGTACCATTATGCTGGCTCCAGGGCCAGAGGGTGGGATTGGAGGACCTAATAGCTGTGACAGTTCTCATTTACTGAACGCTTACTCCACGTCCAGAGCTACGCGGAACACTTTTGCGTTTACTCTCTCGTTTACCTTGGTACTAATCCTTGGAGCCAAGTGGGATGGTTATCCTCCTTTTTTGGATGAGACTCAGAAAACTAGTTACTTGCCTGTGGTTACATAATGCAGACCTTAGGCAGGTCTGAAAGATGCAGGGGTCCACACTCCTAACGGCTGTGCCCCATTCCATGACCCGGGGGAGGGAGTGACTCACCTCTGCAGGGTGAGGGATGTCTAGCAGCAGTAGACCAGGTCTCCGCACTCCCGGAGAGGCCCTGGTCCCTCACCAGAGCACAGGAGTCCTGCCTTGTGGGGCTCGGTCACCTCTGTAGTGCTGGCACCATGCACTGGAGCTCCACCAGTCCACCCAGGAGAGCTGTTCGTCAAAGGTCGCCTCTTCTTCTAACCTTTTAATAAACTAGAAATCAAACTGCACAGCACGAAGAATATGGGCAAGGATGTGCAAATAAGGGGCACAGTGGGGGCAAAAAGAGAAGGCAGCCAGAAGGAAGATTGACCTGGGGCTGGGGGCCAGGCCCGGCCTAGGCTAGGCTCCGTGGGCAATGGCCTTGGGCTATTCCCTCCATTGCTGGGCTTCTTCCCTGAATATTCTAGGATCCTGGAAGGCTGGAGGACACCCAATAGGGATATTACAGTAAACAGAAGGTCTTGCTTTAGATGGAGGGTTAATCCAGGGTGCTCAGAGAATGCCCAACTCCACAATGCTGTGGGACCCTTGTATTTATTACGCACTGGCTAGAAGCCAGTCGTGGTTGCAGGGCCCACCCTGGACACAAAGGTAAGGGAGACAGCAGCGCCTGTCCTCGAGGAGCTCACATCTCGTTCCTATTTCCTCACCCCCTCCATGCTGGCTCTCAGAATCCCCTCTGCCCCTCCCATCTAGCCACAGATTGAATCCTACAGGTGGCCAATCAAGGAACATTAAGTACCTACTGTGTGCAAAGCCTTGTTGTAAGTGCAAGAAATAGTGCTGAGCAAGGCAGAGGCCCTGCCCTTAGGAAGTTCCAGTTCTGAGTGGGGAGGGAGAGAGCAAATAAACAAAGAAACACATAGGGAAAGAAAAAACATCAGGTTTTCGCTGGTGCCATGGAAGAGCGCCTTGGCTGGTGTTGGGGGAGGCTCTCTGATGACAGAAGACCCGCATCAAAACTTGGTGGAGGAGAAGGTGGCAGCGACAGATGGATGTGAGGGAAGAACATCTCCGTTGGAAGGAAAAGTAAGAGCAGAGTCACTGATGGGCCTGAACCCGCGCACCTGGGAGTTAGTAGACAAGAGGGAGCATACAGAGAGAAATAAGATCAGAGAGGCAGATAGGGTGCCTTTCAAAGGGTCTTAGGAGGTCGTGCACAGGCATTTGGATCTTACTCCCCACACAGTGAGAGCCGTCAGAAGGCTGTCGGTAGAAAGGAGAGTGAGGAGAACTGACCGGATCTGCTATAGAACGACCCCTCTGGCTGTTGTGTAGACTCAGAGACACTTGGTCTTGGTCATGGAGATAGAAGATCGGGGATAGTGGTTGGATTCAGCTGGCTCTACTCTCATGAACTTTGGGAGTTGGACCAAAAGGCCTTCCTGATGAACTGGAAGTGGAAGGGGGAGGAATTAAGACCAATTCGTGGATTTTCTGCAAGTGAGTGGAGAGTATACTTAGATGGGGAAGGTTCAATGGGGGGGAGGGGAATGTGTGGATTTGAGGAGGGAAATTAAAAGCTCTGTTTTGAATATGCTAAGTCTTGGATGCCTTTTAGACACTGAAATAGAGACGTTGAAGAGACAGTTGAATACAGATGTCTGGGGATCTGGTGGAGGATACAACTGGAGGTATCAGTCCAAGAGATGTGAGTGTGAAGGAAATTACTTAAAGCGACAAGACTAAGTAAGACCTCACAGAGACAGAGAATTCAGAAGGGAAGAGAGCTGAAGATACCCTAGGGCCTGTAGGATATGCCCACAAGGAGCCAGAGAAGGTGGGCCAGTGAGGTATGAGCAAAACCATGTGAGTAAGTTCTCATGGAACCTTGTAGAAGACAACTTTTTGAGAGGGAACATTTGGTGAACTCTGCTGACAGCAGATGAGGACAGAGAATTAGGCCGTCCATTTCAGCAAGATAGAGTCATTAGTAACATCAGCAATTGGTCATTGGTGGAGTGGTGATTGGAGTGGGCTTTATTTGGGGAGAAGAGAGTCAAGGTGAGGAAGTGGAAGCAGTGAGTATAGATTCCTTTGAACAGATCTGCTGTGAGGGGGAGCTCAAAAAGAGGTAGAAATTGCAGGAGGGAGTGGGGTAAAGGGAGCATTTCTTTAAAGGAAGTGTGTTTGGATGTCAATAGAAACAACCCAGTAAAGAGGGAGAAAATGATAATGCAAGAAGAAAGAGAAGAGCTGGAAAAAATATATATAAGGGGGTGGGGAGGATGGGTTCAGAGCCCAGGGAAAGTGTTGACCTTGGGTAGGAGCCAGGGCTCTTTTTCCATTGCAGTCAGGGAGGGGTAGGCAGAGGATTTTGGTTCTGATGCAGATATAGTAAAGGACTTGTTGATGGGAAGATGAGGTAGTTCTCATCTTATAGAAAACTATTTTCTTTATGAAATATACAGCCAGGTCATCAGCTAAGAATGGGCTAGGAAAGAGAGTGTAGGAGATTTGAGGAGAGAGAAGGAAGTGGGATAGTTTCCCCAGAGACTGGGAAATTGAATTTTCTAAGGAAGTGTAGTGGGTTTCTCTGACAGCATCGAGGGAGATTTGTGGTCGTGTTTGCAGCGAGTCTAGTCAGCAAATTTGTGTCATTTTTCTCAGAAATGTTCAGCTGTTCTGGTGCAGACTGCTAACAAATGGATAGGATACCAGGACTGGAGTTCTGTTAGACTGGTACAGGGGAAGGAGAGCTGCCAGACATTCAGGGTATTGGCAAGGGAGTAGTTCAAGTGTTGGATTGTGGGATCAGAGCTGGGTAAGGAATAAAGTGGACATGCAGAGAGTGGTAACAATGGTTAACCCCCCAAAAATGGCTTTTTTTAATTAAATGAAGGCCTTTATGAGGTTGGAAAATTGGTGGAGTGGCAATGTCAGGATAAGCTAGCTCTAAAGAGGGTGGTGATGGTCAGAAAGTGGGACATTAGAAATCTACATTTAGTTGGTGATTCAGTGATTGATGAGACGAAGTCTACAAAATGACCATTTTATTAGAGCAAAAGCTCATTGGGGCTAGAAGATCATGGAACTAAGAGGCCAAGATGTTGGATGGATCATCTTCATGAATGTTAAAGTCTCTGATGATGATGGCAGAAATATTAGTGGAGAAGGAATCAGAAAATCAGATGCTGAAGTCATCCATGAATGCAGGGGAAGGGCCAGAAAGTTGGTAGGAAGATAGAATTATATATGCAGCAGGGGTCAAGAGGTCTGGTGATCAGCTCTTCAAATAAGCTTGGGTTTTGAAGGTAGAAAGAGACAATTTAGATGGGGAGCAAGGTAGGCATATACTCACCTCCCATTCTGAAGCACATTGGATATGGGAGATAGACCTGCCTCTATCAGAAAGGGCTTCTAAGGACACGTGTCCTCAGAGGGAAGCTGGGTTTCACTTAAAGCAAGAAAGTGAAGGAGATTATCTGAGAGGACCAAGATTTCCAGAGGGCACAGTCGAAGGATATGGGGAAGGAGGAGAGAGGGAAAGGTGGACACAGTAGCACGGGTTGAGCATCTATACAGTGATACGTGATCAAGTAGGCTTAGACTCCTGATGGTAACTCCAGTAAATGTGAAGCAGGCATAACAGAATTATTTCTGAACATCATAGCAGTCCACAGTTGAGGCCATAGACATGGCTGGGCGTGGCTCATGATAGAGATGTTGGGGCTCTAGTTGAAGACCTGGGGAGAGGGGCTGACTCACTGAGAGTTGGAACCATATAGTGGCTAATCCAGCCCACTAACTAATATAGCTCTTCACATATGGGGACAGAAGAGTAGAATCATATTACAAAGAATATCAAAGTAGGAAAAGCATTTTAGGCATCTCCAATCAACTCTTTTACTTTTCAGATGAGGAAACCCAGGCCCAGAGAGGTCAAATAATTTGCTCAAGGTCATCAAGCTAGTAAGTGAAATTAGAACTTACCTGGAATAGAGATATGCATATAGTTGGTCCATGCTGCTGGTCTAAGGCTGAGACAGAAGGAACAGGAGCATCCTGGCCCCATCTGGGACAGCAGTTTGTCTTGGGCTATTCTTATCTTGGGGTCGCCTTGTTTCCTCCAAACAGGGACATGTATCTGGCTTGACAGAACCACTGGAAACCAGAGAGCTTGGACTAGGGACTCTATCCTTGTCACCATCTGTGGCATCTTGGTCAATTGCCCTAGTTTATCCTACTTTAGGATCTCCATCTGTGATTGTATGTGGCAAGAAGTAGTTGCAGTGGCCTACGAACTGTGGTGGGCAAGGCTGTACCCAAATCTCTGAGGATTGGGCTGTGGTACATCCTGGAGTTGGCTCCTGTCTGACCAAAGGAATGAACCATTTCCTGAGTGTCTACTCTGTGCCCAGCACCACTTCCATGAAGCTCACAGTCTCCTTGAGGAGCCCAGACTTGCACACAGGGGCTCATAGGCTTAGTACTAAAAGACACCTGAGAGGTCTTTGAATTCAATTGCCTCTCACATTGATGAGGAAATGCCATGGGAGGAATAAAACAAAGACTCTACCCAGGCTTCTTAACATTTGGTCCAAAGTTATGTCACCAGTGTGTGCTACGTTTTTATTCAACTCGCAATGTCTATGCTGTGGCCTGGCGTCTGAGGACCGGCTGGTAGGCCCTATCCATCTCTTTCCTGCAACTGTACACCCTCAGAGTCCTATTCCCCTGCCCTAAGCCAGGGGCAGGTACCAAGTGGATCATAGTGTCTGCAGATCCTTTCACTCTCAGGATAGGATGCCAGTGAACGTAACCCGATGAGCGGGCTCCTACCTTTCAGCCCCTCTCTCCTGTCAGCCTGCGCAAGTGTTAAATACAGCATCAAATTAAGCAAAATTAAATACATCTCCATGCAGCATTTTTCTCTTGACTGAATCAAACAATGCGGTTGCCATAGGAACAGCCTTTCCTGAAAAGGTCACCTGCAAGAAACTGTGTTTTAGGTACAACTCAAGGAGATTATGGGGGATTAACTCATTTTATACATATATATTAAATATATATATTTTTTCTTTAAAGAGGCTGTTATGAAGGAATAATATCCAACTGAGCTGGAAGATACCCACAGAAAAAATTTTAAGTCCCTGATAAAGGTTTTTTTTTTTTTTTTCCTTTCCTTTCCTTTTTTTTTTTAACCAGCATGCAGTGGGGGTGATATCTGAAATGGCGACTCTGTGTTTTTACTTGGCTTTAATTAAACCTCAGTCGGGGCTGAGAAATGTGGTGAAGCGAGATAATTGCACTATTCCCAGTACAGTTTTTAAACTCCGGCTTTGATATGCACCTCGTGACAGCCTGAACCTGCACCCAGGCTCCTGAGGCTGCTTGAAGCTCAGCTTATAACCACCCCTCTTAACCTGCAGGCATCTGGGGAATGGCACTCCGGATCTGGAATGAGAAATTAGGGCTGGGGGGGGGAGGGGCCCAGGCCATCTGCACAGAGGCAGGGAGAGGCCGTGTCTCCCCTAAAAAGTTCCTCTCTGGCATTCTGGAGTTCTCTGTCGGACGTTAGTAATCCAGATGTCAGGGGAGGACAAGGATGAGCCAGCCAAACTCAGAAAGAGAATATAGGATGGCCTTCTCCAGCCTTCCCCCCTAATCTAGAGAGTACTGAAACTATCCTGAGGAGATCCTAACCGTATGTGAGTTGAAACGGGCTGTCCAGTAGAGTCCTTCGTGAGTGGCCCCGGCGGTACAAGGGGCAGCCCCTGTTTCTCCTCGCTGCTCCTTCTAGAGGGCCTGGAGGAGGGCCTCCCAAGGCTGAGGCCCCATATCTCACACACACAGCCCCACATCACCCCTCTGGGCTGCACGTGGCCTGGCCAGCCCATTCGAGGAGGTGCAGCATGGCAAAGTCTGGCTGTGCCTGCACATTCTCAGCCAAGCTGTGCAAGGACTGTGCCTGCCGCCTTCCCGCCTGCCCACTGAGTCCCTGCTTGCTTTCCAGGAGGGTTGTCTGTCTGAGGCCACTGGGGATCTGAGTACTGCACTGGCTTCCTGGGCACTAGCTAGATAAATCAGGACTTGCTGGCCCAAGCAGACAGGCCCAGCTCTCGCGTCGAGGTCACAAGGGGCTCAGTATCCGCCAGAGCTCAGGCCAGTCTCTGGGGCCATGTCTCCCCTGTGGGCCTAAAGAGTTGGTGGCCAGCACCAGCTTGGAACTACCTCAGGAGGAAAGGGATTGAAAGTGTGGGATATATACATGTGATAGGGTCAAATATGATCCTAGCAATGTGTAGAACAGGCCCAATTTACACAAATCCCCGTGGAAATATTCCTTCGAAGCCTTCCCCATGGCTGACCTGCCATCACACGGAACTTCTTTCCCTGTCTATATCAGCCTGCTGTGCCTGAGATTTTCTTGGATTTGTCCCCAGATCCCCAGAGTCCAGTCCCTCCTCCTAATTTACCCCAGTGCCAGACACGGTAGGCTTGAGGAGTAAGAGTGAGAACTTGCAAAATAGGCAGATCTGGGTTTTCTTTCCGACTGGCCACTTACCAGTCGAAACCCTCTCTTTCTCATCTGTCAAATGGGGGAAATGATAACCACTGTCTTAAATAATAGGTCCTTATGGGGTTGTTCTAAAGATTAAATGAGGTGGCCTGAGGGAAAGTATCTGGATAACATAGGTGCTCAATGGATGTTTGTTGAAAGTTTCAGGAACCTGACTTTTGTACAAAACAAACCATGTGTTTCCTTTCCTATAAAATCCGACTTACCAGCCTAGGGACTACTGCAGAGATTAAAGAAGGAACAGCAATTTCTCGCTCTAATCCCCTAATACAATCACCGGCGGTTTCCTTGAACTCTTAAGAAAAGCAAATCTACAGTTATCCAGGGAAGAAGTTTATTTTTAGAGCAGTGCATCTCTCTGAACTCATGTGCACCCTTCAGACAAGATTCCTAAGTGCCTGGCCAATCTGGAAAGACCCAGGAAAAGACCACTGCCCTGAGTAGAGAGGGCTGGCCTTTAGGTTACCCAAATCCACCTCATTTCCCCAATTAGGGCAAGGTGGAGCTGCCGCTGGCAGGACAGCACTGTTCCTACAGCTGCTCCATGAGAGTTTTGGGCCTCATTCTTTTTCCCCATCCTGAGTCCCACTGTTCTGCTTGGCAAATGAGGATACTCTCCCCAAGTATCCTCAGAGACCATTGGCAAGGAGGAGCTGCCAAACCAGGGGCTGTTAGTGCCTGGGCTTTAGAGTCAGAACAAACTGGGTTTGAAACCTGCCTCTGCAAATCTTGAAGATGTGTGTGACCTTGAACTAGTCACTTCCTACCCAGAGCCTCAGTTCCTTGTCTGTAAAATAGGAACACACTGTTTACCTCACAGTGTCGTTGCCAGGTTTAAGTGAGATAGTACTTGTAAAGCACCTAGAATGGTGGCCAGCACACACAAGTCTCTCAACACATGGCATCATTATTTATCTATAACATGTGTGTGGCGAGCATCGGAATCCCCTGGAGGCCTGTTAAAGCACAGATTGCTGGGCCTACCTCCAGAGGCTCTGACTTAGTACGTCTGAGATGGGGCCCAAGGATTTCCATTTCTGACTAGTTCCCAGATAATGCTGTTTCTCAAAGTGTGAAGACCACACTTTGGAAAACACTGGCCTATACAATCCAAAATGAGGTAAATATGTGACCATAATCCATTAAACTTGCACCTTAATAAGTATCCAACCTAGTTTATGAAAGCTTCCAGTGGGTTTAGGGGAATAAGTTATCTGGACCAGTGCTGCTGTCCAGTAGAACTTTCTACAGTGGGAAATGTTCTCTATCTGTACTGTCCAGTTTGGTAGCCACCAGCCAATGGGAACACTTGAAATGTGGCTAGTAAAAGTAAGGAACTGCATTTTACATTTAAATAACGTCTTGTGGCTAATGACTGCCATATTGAATAGCGCAAACTAGGTTCTCATAGATAGAGCTTAGCGAAGGCATGTCTGTTAACCAAGAAAATACATGGTCACTCACTGGGCTGAAGACACAACATCACAGTCACCTGCTCCTTCAGTGAGTTTCCTCTACCTAAGGACCTTCTTTGGAGACTTTAGGAGTCAAATAATGAATCCTCCTGCCCTCCCTCATGTACCTGAATATCTAGGCATACTTCTTCCTGAAGGAAGTAGGAACAGTTGAAATATATGAAGTGTAGGCTTTGAATATCCAAGTAGAATAAATACGACGGACCTCCTAAGGACAATGGCAGAGCAGTGATGTCCCAGAGCCATGACCGGTCTGTTTCAGGGATAGAAAATGGTAAAGATATTTTCTGGAAGGAAGTAGGGCTCAGAAGGCAGTATGATTTGTTCATGTTTAGAAGACAGAAAAACAAAACAAACAACAACAACAACAACAAAAAGAAGACAGAAAAACAGAGGGTCAGTTTAAAAGGAAAACATTACGTGACCCAGGGCTCGACAGCTAGGAACAGCGTGAAAGAGCAGGACTTGCTCACAGTGGTGGAGAGTGGGAAAGAAGAGGATGGTTTTTGTGGTTAGGATGGAGAGATGCTGTTTTGAGCCAGTTCTGTGAGTGGGAAAGCTAGAGAGTGTTACTATTCAAAAGTCACCCTGACGATGTTTGCCCTAAAATCTCTCATCTCCTGCTGTGTCTACTGTGCTTGGGAAGGTACTATAACATGGCATTTAAGATCGGTTCTGAGAGTCGCAAGGATCTGATTCAGAGCTAGCTCTGCCGCTTACAAACTGTAGGCAACTTACGTAACTCGTCTCAGCGTTGGTCTCTCCATCTGTAAAGGAAAATAGCAATGGCACACACCTCTAGGGTTGTCTTGAGAACTGAATGAGATCATGGATATCAGGCGCTTCATATGATGCCTGGCACGGGGCAGGTGCTTTTGACATGGCAGCTTTTATTATGTTTCACATACCACCGACTTTGCTTCTATGACTATGCTTCTATCAGGGCAGGATGCTGGTCAGACTCTGGGAGCCCTTCCTAGAGTATGTCAATAGGGGAGGGGGTGTCTTACCCTGGACTTCTTCCCTGGGTAGAGGTGACCTCTCCGCCTGCAGCCCCCCGGGGGTGAGCCTTTACAACAACGACCATGATGGATTGTGGTATATATTAGCGCTAAGACACAAGAAATAGCATCACCAGAAAACCAACTTAAGCCTGGCCTGATTTAGTACAGAGAAAATGACAGCTGCTGTGCTCGGCTGGCTTCCACCCAGCAGAAGGCTATTTTTTGCAAATAAAATGGTAAGTTGCTAATCAGAAAGATAAATTAAGAAGCATTAAGATAATGATGGTCTAATCACCGTCCACACAGAGAATTGCTAGAGTGAATATCCAGGCTACCGAGTGCTTGAGCACATTTGGTGATTATTTGTATTATGAAGGGAATGATGGATTCCAGGCCTGGAATCAATCTAGCTCAGGAAACCCGCAAGACCAGCTTCCTCGGGGAGAGGACACTGGGGACTTCTGGAGGTCAACTGATCCTCTTTCCTCCCCCAACCCCAGATCGGAGCAGCCTCCCCCAAACCATTCTTCCTTTATGATTGTCTCACTGCTGAGGTCCTTCAGCGTCTGTGAGGACACTTCTTGGTCCAATACGCTTCTGCTTGAGGACTTGACTATATGGGAGGATCTACACTAGTTTGAGTGCAATAGAAGGAGTCACATCTGGCAGTGAGCTGGTCACAGAGCAGAGAATCGCATCTGGGCTTCTGTCCCAAAGCATCCTGGAATCTGGAGCGACTAAGACCCCAGAGAGACTGTTGCTCCCCTCATTCTTCAGTCGGGGACTCCAAGTCTTAGGAATGGTGATTTGCTCAATATCTCAGAGGCAGAGCCAAAGCTAGGACTCAGGCTGGTTCTCCTGTACAGCCCTCCTGCCTTGAAAAGGACTCCCTCGCCAGAGCGAGAAGGAACTTTCAGGAGACCTATCCCAGATTCCCAGTTCTGTCCCGATGCCTCACTGGGGATAAGGACATTGATTGGTGTCGAGAAATCAAACTGTATCAATAAAGAAGGCCCCGTTCATAGTCCTGACAGCTGGACTGAGGAGTTTAGATGTGACCTGGTATAGGGCTATGAGTCATTTAGCTTCTCCTTAGCTTCGGTGTAGCCTCACCTGGATCCTCTTCTGTAAAGTGGGGATAATAAATGACCTAACTTAGAGGTTTGCTTATGAGGCTTACATGAAAGGCTGCATTTAAAATGCTGTGCTTGACGTCATTATTACATTACCCGGAGTAAACGTAGCAGATGCATGGCAGTACTTGGTTTCTAGACAGTGCTGTGCTGGGGCCAGCTTGTACCACTTTGCAAAAGCTGTTTGTTAAACTTTCAGGAATTTTTCAAGCCACTGGTTAAACACAGCCCTGATTAAAATTAAATTTTGTAAACTTAAGTTTAATAAGTTATATTTTAAAGCAAAGGTATGGGGAGTTCTTATTTAATGGGTGCAGAGTTTTTGTTTGGGATGATAAAAATTCTGGAAATTAATAGTGGTTATGTTTGTACAACAGTGTGACTGTACTTAACACCAGTGATTGGTACACTTAAAAGGTTTTTTTTTTAATCGGGGTATAATTGACATCTAACGTTATATTAGTTCCAGGTGTACAGCATAATGATTCGATATTTGTATATATTGCAAAAGGACCACCACAATAAACCTAGTTAACATTCATCACTAGAGTTACAAATTTCTTTCTTGTTATGAGAACTTTTAGGTTTTACTCTGAGCGACTTTCAAATATGCAGTACAGTACTAAGAACTGTGGCTACCATGCTGTCCATTATGTCTCTAAAAATGTTTAAAGCTGTAAATTTTGTTGTGTATATTTCATTAAAGTTAAAACCAAAACAAAGGTAATGAATACTCAAAATGTACGAGTCCCTAAGCATTTTACTCCGTTTTCCTATTACCCAGGTCCTTAAGGTTACCCCTGCTTTTTGTGGCTGGGGGGCAGGACTCCTATGTAAAGGCCGCTCTGCATCGCTCCCCTCGCTGTAGCTTGGGCTTGGCCATGGTGGGCGCATGTTCCAGAGAACAGACTGTGAAATATTTACCAGCACCCCACTGGTCCCAGGTGTGCCACAAGTGAGGGACGGAGCATGGGGAGGGTCTTGTGAGGATCAATAAGAGACCAGAAAACAAGCCCCCAGCCCAGCACTGGCCACATAGGACACACTCAGTTAGGGAGGTAACTGGGGAGACACGGGAGGGACAAAGGGGTGGTAAAGAACAGATGGGGGACAGGGCGCCAGTGCTTACAGGTAGGTCAAAAATGCAGAATCAGTGCCTAAAAGAAACTTCATGCTTTAGAAATTTGAATTCCTGAAAATTTGCTTCTCATTGGAGTTTTTAAAAATCAAGACATATCCTAAAGGTGTTAGAAATCTGTCACCGACAAGTCCCATGGTAAAAAATTTTGCACTGGAAGGAATCCTTTTGAAACATAAATAATTTCTTGCTCTAAACTGAAATTTTGTGCAAAATGGATTTTTACTCCATGTCTTCAAAGTAAGGTTAAGCAGCCTTGGTGGAAGGATTGTGTCCAGTGTTGTGACGGGTACTGACCCACTGGGCCAGCCCTGGCTAGGAGCCCCTCCTCCCCACTGCCCACTACCTGTCCGGGCCCCTGGGGCTGGCTGGTGGCCATGCTGGTGTCAGTCTGCCGGGGGCCCTGCTGGGCCACACAGCTGTGTACCTGGCTGGCCTCTGGCCGAGCACAGGCCAGGGCAGTGTTTTGCAGTACGCTTTCCTTCCTGTCTGCCCTCCCCACACAGTTCCTTGAGAACCTAGCCACAGGTTCCTTCTGGGTGGGACATCTGCAGGCATGGCCCTTGGCCCTTTCCCAATCCAGGGGCTGGCGTTGCTATTTGGCCAGAGTCTCCCACACTGATTTGGCCAGAATGTGCACATGTTGTGAGTGTCAGGCAAAGTATGGCCTATAGGTTCTTGTCCTTTCCTGACAAAGAGGGCATTACCCCTGCTTTCATCCCGGAAGGCTTGTGCTGGGCATGGATCCTCTCCTCCAGCTCACCTGAGCAAGGAGTTCTGAGTTCCCTGCTGCCCGAGAACTTGCCAGCTGGAGAGACCTCTCTGTCTCTGACCTTTCTCCCCCTTAAACTTTCACTGTTAATAATCTTACCACGTTCATCCTCACCAGCTCCCTGCCAGGTACATATTTTATTATCCCACATTGTAGCTGAGAAAACTGAGGCACAGAGAGGTTGGTTAGCTTGCCCAAGGTCTCCTAGCTAGTCAGTGGTGCTGGGACTCTGCTGCACGGCTGTCTGAACCCAGAGCCCAGGCGGAACCAGAACACTGTGCCCTCTAGGGCACAGCCAGTGGAAGAAGAAGAAACAGCAGCATCCCTTTGGGGAGAATTCTGGTGGAGACTCAGCCTACACACTCTCCATCCAGGTGACCTCCCCACCCCCGCTCCCCAACCCTGCTTAGCAACCCTGGTGAGGTGGCCCATCCTCCCCACCCCCCCACAGAGCTGTCATGCCTGCGGCCAGGGAAGGGATGTGTTAGCAGCCAAATGGAAACAGAGGCTGACTCTCCACCCATGTTGGCAGGGCGGAAGGGTCCTCGGGGACCCCCAGCTGGGGCAGTCACTGCCCCTGCATCGTCTTCACAGGCAGACAGCACCATGTGGCTTTGGGCTCATTCCAGGCTGGGTGGGGGGGATGAACGGGGCTGGACATTCCTGAAGACTCCGTCTTCTGGGGAACAAATGAATCGTCTTCCTCCTGGTCGCCTCGGCAGCTGCTGAGCTACAGAATTTATCGAGGCCCTTCACGCTTTGTGACAGACCGCTAATGAAAGAGAGGCCAAGCTTCTGCGTCTGCCTTCTTTGGTTCCTAATTTGCCCAGGATCCTACCCCCAAGAGGGGGCAAGTGACTTGGAAGCCAGGAGGGCCCCACAGAGCCCTGCAGCCTGTCAGCAGGGCTTGGCTTGAAAGGCCCCTGCCGAGGGCCACCCAGGGGGCTGCTCCCAGCTCCAAGTACCTGCCAGGGATGTGAAACATGCCCTGGGATTAATGGGAACCAGATGGGCAGGACAGCCCCTCCACCTGGCCTCCACCAGAGAAATGCTCAGATTTCTGGCATTGTGGTGAAGCTTTTCTTAGGATTTGTCTAATACTGTGGGGTTTGGGGTTTTGTTTTGTTTTTTTGCTCCAGGCCGGAGCCCAGGAACAGAAGCCAGGAGTCCTGGTGCTTTCTATCCAAATGTAAAGATGAGGGAGCTGGGGGGCGGGGGGGACCCTTAAGGTCACCCAGTGCAATGGTCTCAACCCAGGCTTGCTCATTAGAATCACTGGGGGGCTTTTAAAAACTACCTGGGCCTGAGCCCTAGCCCAGACCACTACATAAAAACCTCTCAGGAAGGAATTCAGGTGTTGTTTTATTTTAAAAGCTGCCCAGATGTTCTAATGTGCTGCCCAGGCTGGGAGCCACTCAACTCCTCCTTTATAGAGGAGGAAAGTGAAGCCCCTTTTGAAGAAGTGACAAGCCCAAGGTCACTCAGTCAGGACAGGTGACTGTGCCTCCAACTCCCAGCTGAGAGTTTGCTCTATCAGGCCTCTTCTGTGTTCCCATGACCCACCAGCCCCCAGAGTTTCTGTTGAGGATTTCTCCTGCTTTGCCAATTGCTGACCCTCCCGCCCTCCAAACCATACATAAACCTCTCCTGACCATAAACTCCTCCTGCAGGAACTCCTCCTGACCATCCTAGCTCCTCTGACTTGTCATCAGATGGACCACACATAGCCTTGCTACTCGTAATGTGGTCTGAGGACCAGCAGCACCAGCATCATCTGGGAGATGGTTAGAAATGCCTCAGCATTTATCTCAGCTCCTGGATCCGAATTTTAGCAAGATCCCCAGATTAAATATTCATAAGCCTACCAAAGGTGGGGGAGACACTGATGTTTGTTGTTTAACATACACCCTCTATCAGATTCCTCTGTGCAGATTTTGTCTGAACCATAAAATTGCCTTCTTCTTGAGAAAGGGGACCATGATGCCTTACGTCTTGCACAGAGCACATAGCAACATAGCACAATGCTAGGTACACAGTAGGTGTTTTTTATTTTTTTGTTGACCAGAAACTATGTCTCCCAGCTATCTGGGGTGTGGACATCTCGGAAGGGGGGACATGGAGTTAGGAAATGGTCAGGTCTTCAAGCTGAGTGTCTAGCAGGCCAGCAGGGGCCCTGTTGACCAGGGAAGTCATCTTAGCTATGGGGTGCAGGGGATGGGGGGCTCCCAGAGGGAAGGGAGCCCAGAAACAAGGAAGGAAGGAAGAACCTTCTCATCTCTGGCTCTACATCCCTTCCCTCCTCAGCCACTGACCCACTGCATGATCTGGGCAGAGACTGCGACTTCGTCCTCCGCATCCTTTTCCCCAAAACAGGAACGAGAGTGTCTGCTCCAGAGCCCTTCTGGGGTCACCTCGAATTCGGGACACCTAATTTTGAATGAGGACCAAGTGAGATAATGGAGGTGAATGACAATTTGCTATGTCTGGTCCCATTTATTTATAAGGCCAGTTTCTTATTCTTCTTGTTCCCATTTTCTGGATGAGCAAACTGAGACTTTATTTTCAGCCCCATGCTTTCAGGTTCTGGCCCAGATTTAAGCAGAAATAGTTGCCCCTGGTGCCGCAGCTGGAGGATCCGTGGAGAAGGGAGGTGCTCATAAAGGAACAGAGCAAATGTTCCCCAGGCAAGAGCATGGAGTTAGCCTGACCTGGTCCTAATGGGAGGGGAGATGAAGGCGGGATAGAAGACTGGAACCTTAAATCACTTTTTACAAAAAATTGCTGCTCACCACTAGCATGTCACCCGGTGCTCATTAAATGTGTACGCACCTTCATCAGAGGCCTGTGCCGTCTGGATGCTTTATCCTTTGCCCAATAACCGTTAATCAACCCGCAGCAGAAGCACGAGCCCTGTGAGGGCTGGGTCTTGCCTGGCAACCACAATCTGTTCCCATTTCATCTAAAAAATAAAATGGATAGGATGTTGTGTTTCTCCTCCACCCCCAGCATGAAAGAGTGAAGGATCAGAGCTTTCTCCCAACTCCCACCCCCACCCCTTGATGAAAAATTAACCAGCTGTGCAGAATGAATGAATCCCTAAAGGGGAATGAGGTCTCTGATGTGAGCTGGGCTGGGTTCTGGGAGCTCCAAAAATCCTCCTGGTCGTTAATTCTCCAGCCCCTGGATCCTTGGAGCAGCCTCGGACAGGTGTGTGCAGCATGCTAATTGGCCACTCCTCCCGCAGCCAGCTGTGCCCAGCAACTGGTGAAGCAGAGAAGGGCCTGGTTGGGTTTTTGATGTGATGTGAGTCCCTGTATGCTTTTGGGAATGGGGTAGCACGAAGCCTACCTCTTGTTTCCCTGGGTCTCCACTTACTCTGAGGTTTCCTGATGACAGAAGCAGAGTCTTAATTTGTATCTGAACCCCAGTACCTAACAGGATTGGACACATAGCAGTGATTATAATGAATGAAGGAATCCATGAGTCAGTGAGTGAGTGAGGGCTTGACCATGAGCCAAGAGTCTACTTCACCAGCTCACTCAGCCCCCTGGATGCCATTCATCCATTCACTCATTCATTTGGTGGGTCAATAAACATTTATTAAGCAGCATGGTTATTTATAAAGTAGTTCATTCACTCAATTACTTTCATTCATTCATTCGACAAACACTCGGTACCAGCCTTGTCCTGGGGATACACACATAGCGTGCTCGTTCTCTGCTCTCAAGATGCTGACCTCACAGTGGGGGCAACAGATGGTAAGCTGAAATCAGCAGGTGTGTGAGAACAGCCTTGAGCCTGAATTCCTGAGGGAGCCCAGAGGAGGGCGCCCAACTCCACCGAGGGGCTAGGGGGCTCAGTGGGGGCTGGGGGTGGACAGAAGTGAACCAGGGGAAGCTGGTGGGAGAAAGGAGTTTCTGGCAGAGAGAGCTGAGCCCGACACAGGACTAAGCCCAACACCAGTATCACCGCAGCTGCAGAGCTACAGCATTGAGGCCGTCTCTTCCCACTCCATTCTGGGCAGCCCCGTTTTTCCAGACCTGGCGCTGGCAGGATGGTACAGCAGAAAAAATAAGGGTCAGGAGACCTAGGCCAGGTGTCATCAGATGTCTGGGCCTCACTTTCTCAAATGTAAAATAGGAAGGTGGGTGGGGGTCCCTAGGATTCCCTGCCCCGCTCTTACAGTGGGCTCTCTTCCAAGCTGGGCGCATTGGGGAGCGACTTGGAAGACAGGCCGAACGGACCCTACTCTGATACCCCTCTGCTCTGGACGCTTTCTCCTTCATTCCACTACCACAGGCCAGGTCGGCTAGACCGGAAAGGTCAGCCATGCCCAGGTGCACCAGGTGGTCTCCCAGGACCAACATATCCAGAGCCCCATCTGCTAGAGCAGGGACTGAGTCATCCTTCCAAGTCTGAGGTTAGCCACTGTGGGGAAAACAGTATGGCACTTCCTCAAAAACCTAAACAGAGATTACCACATGGCCCAGCAATTCCACTCCCAGACTTTCACCCAAAAGAATTGAATACAGGGCCTCTAAAATATATTTGCATAATATGTGCATGATCCCAGAAGCACTGTTCGCAATCCCCAAAAGGTGGAAACAGCCAGTGTCCATCAACAGATGAGTGAATAAACAAGATGTAGTGTGCCCACACTGTGGAATAGTATTCAGCCCTAAAAGGAAGCTCTCGTGCCCGACTACAATGGGGGGCCGGCGGGGGGAGCCTTGAAAAACATGACACAAAGTGGAGAAAAACTAGACACAAGAGACTAGGTATTATGTGATTTCACTTATACGGTATTTCTAGAATAGCCAAGTTCCTAAAGGAAGGAAGCAAAAAAAAGAAAAAAGAAGAAAGGAAGCAGACCAGAGGTTACAGGGGTTGAGAGGACAGCAGGGATGAGGAGTTACTGCTTACAGGATACAGTTTCTGTTTGCGGTGATGGAAAAGTTTTGGGAACGTAATGGTGACGGTTGCACAAAAGTATGAATGCAATTAATGCCACCGAACTGGATGCTTAAAAACGGTTAAAAGGGCATGTTTTATGTCATATATGTGACCACAATTTTTTTTAAAAAGCCGACTCCCAGGCTAGCTTTTGTGGCAGACCAACCAATCAATACTTGGTCTGATAGGCCCTCCGCGCCCCCCACAGGCTTTTCCCCCCTAGGATTTCTCCCAGCGTTGAGTTTTGCCAGGCTAGCGTGTTTCATTTTTGTTTTTATTTCCTGCATCTGCATCTGCTACCAGCAGAATCTATTATTGCTCTCTGGGGCTCGTGCCCCTGACAGCGATTATTTGTACATGTAAATCAGAGAGCCGGGGACAAAGCTTTAATGACAGTCTCTTTGGTGGTGGTGGCAGCCACAGGAGAGGAGCGAGTGCCAGCCCCCGCTGCGTCACCCCCCCCCCCAAGCCCAGGGGTGGGGTGGGGGCGAGGGGCTGACCCTTGCCCATCCCCGGTTTTAAGGAGCTCCTCGGATAGCGATGCTGGTTCTGGGGGCGCTGCTGCTGAGTCCTCGGCAAGGCCGGCTTCGTGTCTGAATCCCCAGCTCCTACCCAAGGCCGGGCACCTGGCGGGCACTCCCTTCAGGACTGTCGGAACCCAGCAGGTGTCACCCCCTTCTCCTTTCTCCTTTGCTCTCCCAGACCTCAGACCGACTTGCATACCTGACAAGTGCTTGTCCTGGAAGGGACGACGTACATCAGTTCAAGACTGGGGCGTTTAGCCGCGTTTGCTGTGCACGTGGGATATGGAAGTGTGGGAAGAGGTCCAGGAGAACCAGACCCCAGAGCGGGGACAGACTGTGGCTGTTGTCGGGCTCGCCTGGGGAGCGGGGGGGCAGTCACTGTGGACCATGGAAGCTTAAGTCCAGGCCAACCCCAAAGGGAAAAGGCCAAGGTGCAGAATAGCACTGTCCTGCGTGCTGCCGTTTATGGCAGAAGTATACCTGCCTGGATGTGCAGTCTCCCGGGGAGGCAGGCCCGCAAGCTGTAACAGTAACTGCCCCTGGGGTGGCGTGGAGCAATGGGGGATCCAGGGGCAGAGGTGGGAGAAACAGCTTTGCGTATATAGAGCATTTGGTGCTGCTTCTACTCCTTACCTTCTTGGCCATATGCTTTTAATTGCCTAGTCACAAAAACAAATTTTAATTTTTTTTTTTTTTAGGCCAACACCATGTGTTGGAAGTGAGCAGGTGTCTGACTAATGGGGCAAGTGAGGGAGATGTAGCTCCCTCTTCCTTTGCTTTCTGTAGGCAGAGTGTCTTCCAGGGGGAGGCTGGACGCGTGGGGAGGGGCTCTGTTCCTAGGGAGCTCACTCAAGTGTAAGGCGTTATTTGAATTTCTTTCTCTGAAAGAGATCTTCCTTTTTCAGTAGTTCATCCTCTTGTTCCTTGTCTGACCTCCCCGACAAACACCGCTCTGGTCTTATATCTGAAAGAGTCTCCCTCTAGCTCTTGGGTCTTTTTTTTTTTTTTTTTTTAAGATTTTCTTTATTTATTCATGAGAGACACAGAGAGAGAAAGAGAAAGGCAGAGATACAGGCAGAGGGAGAAGCAGGCTCCATGCAGGGAGCCCGATGTGGGACTCGATCCCGGGTCTCCAAGATCACGCCCTGGGCTGAAGGCAGGCACTAAACCGCCGAGCCACCCAGGGATCCCCGGGTCTTTGTCTTTTGCAAATCTTTTCAAACTTTGGGAAGAATCTGTCTTCATCTTTGACCAGCCTCAGGGAAGTCACTTTTTATTGGGGTAGTTATAACACACATACACACACGCACACAAACCTCACGCACACGCTACACACATATACACATGTATACACCACACACACACACACACACACACACACACACACTCCCTGGGGAAATACAATATCCTCTCCCTTCTGCCTCTTACCTCTTATTTAAAAATCTTCAAACTTTCTGTGGATATTACCTTTAATCTCATTTCCTCAGACATTGATGGAGGGAGGAAAAAAAATCAGAGCGTTACAGAATATTCTGAGCGATGGAAAACTGCGTGTCAAGGAAGGAAGCTGTCTCCTAAGCTGAACTCCGTAGTTCACTGCCACTAACGTTGTAATAATATTTTTCTTAAATAACAAAGCTTCCTAACATTAACCATCCTACTTAACTTGTAATTTCAGACAATTATTTCCACGTTAACTAGAGGAAATTAACACAATAAACTGAAATACAAACGATTTTTGCTAGAAGTTGTTTTGAATGTTTCTGTTAAAGAACTAGTTGTTATCATATTTTCATTTCCACAAGTATTTATGGACTATCTCCTTTGGAGCCTAACAGAATGTGTGGGATATTCCAGGAGTCTGAAACAAGCCCCTGCTCTTAAGGAGCTTGCAATCACAGCGGACAGCGTTCCCTAGCAAAGTGACCAGAGGAGAGGTACAGGAAACAACTGATTGAGGCATGAAAGGAAAGGAGAAATGTCTGCTGAGTGGAGACGCTGGGAGAATTGGGATCATAGGAGAAAGAGACCCGAGAGCTGGGCCAGAAAGAATACAGGGAGGTGGGGTCAGGGGAAGGGGTGGGGTGGGGAGGCCCAGCGGCAGGGCATTGTGAGTGAGTAGAAGAAAAACATGAGCCATCGCTCCACGGTGGAAAGGTTAATGGGGGGTGGGGGGGCAGTACAGTATGATGGAAGAGGTGGGAACTAGAGAATCAAGAAGGCCTGAGTCTCCGTCCCAGGTCTGCTACTCACTAGCTCTTGACTTCCAGAGTAACTAGAAGAGTCCACTATAAGGTCCATTTCTCCATCTGCGAAACGAATGTGGTAATGTCTACCTCGCAAGGCTGTCATGAGGATTCCGTGAGATAATGAGTGGCACTGCCAGGTGCCCAACTACGGCCAGCTCCCCCCACCGCCGGCCTCGGGTAGAGTATTGGGGTCCAGTGAGAGGTAAAAGCAAGAAGTGGCAACTGGGAGAAGTTAACACCAGGCTGAGGAATTGGAGCCCCGTCTTGCTGGAAATGAGAACCCACTTGGCATTTTCCAACAGAGAAGTGGAATAGTAAAGTTCCTGCTTTAGTTAGGTCATTCTGGCCACAGCCTCTGCAAGGACAGACCAGGCAGGGAGGCTGGAGACAGGGTCCTGTGTTGCAGGAATTAAGTCAGGAGATATAAGGGAGCCTTTCCCAGAAAGGAGGGATAGGGCTGGATGACTTCATGGATAAAAGGATGAGGATGAGGAACAAGCCAAAGATGAATCTGAGGCTTGGAGCCAGAGTGTTGGCACAACCATGATGCCGCTGACAGAAACCAGTGAGGTAGGGTGCCTGGGTGGCCTTCCACTTAGGTCATGGTCCCAGGGTTGGGCTCCCTGCTCAGCGGAGAGCCTGCTTCTCCCTCTGACCCTACCCCAGCTCGTGCTTGTGCTCAATCTCAAGTAAATAAATAAAACCTTTAAAAAAGAAAAAGAAAGAAAGCGGCAAGGTGACCTGAAAAGCTGAAGGAAAGGAGGTACTGAGCTTAGCCTGCACATGAGATGATAACTGGACACCTAAAATAAATGTCCTGTTGAGACGAAAGTCCTCAGGCTTCTGAGGGTCACAGATCAAATCTGCATGTGTGCACGCATGTGTGCATGTGTGTGTGCATGGGTTGCACATGCACGTGCATGCACGCACCACTCTCAGAACCAGAGAGCATCGTGAGGGCCCCGGCAGCCTTGGGTGGGTACATGGATTGAGAGGAGGAGCTCACGGTGAGCTGGAGCAGCAGGACAGGAGAGCCGCATGAGGGGGCCATAGCTGTGGGCAGCTTCTCGCCGAGAAGGGTAGATCCTAGGGTCAGTTGTGACAATGAGTGGAAAGGAAATGAGGTCTGAGACAAGGTCCCTGGATTTGGCGAGAAGGTGGCTTTTGTAAAGGGCAGTTTCAGAGCCTGAGCCAACACAAGTGATCGCCTTCCTGACCAGCCATAACCGTTCTTGTCTGTATCATTTTGGCATTTGGCTTTTATTTGGCTGATTCTTTCATCGGCTGCTATTTCCTATTCTTCCCTCATATGCACCATGCATAATTCTCCCTACTGCCCGATGTGGGTATACACATTTCCAGAATGTTCTTCGGTTCTCTCCACCTCTGCACCACCTGGTGCAGGGCAGGCAGCCTTCTCCATCCCAGCGAAGGAGAAATCCAGGTTTCCAGGTGCTCAGGTCAAGTACCTTGGGGTCATCCTGGCATCTCTCTTTCTCTCACACTCTACAGCATTGAATGCAGAAGCCTTGGTGGACCAGACTCCTCACCACTGTTCCCAGTCCGGGGCCCGTCTCCACTGTCTCTTGCCCGGAGTATTGCAATTGGCCCCAACCTGTCATCCTTCATTGCAAATTTTCAGCCTGTTCTCACCCCCCTGCAGCCAGCCAGAGTCCCCATCTAAAATGGTAATGAGATCACACCACTCTATCCACTCTTCCAATGGCCTCCATTTCATTCAGAGGGAAAATTCAATCTTCCCGCGGCCTCACCTGCTCCGGAACCTTGCCAGGCCTGCCATGTCTCCCGGCTGGCTCGGCTCCAGCCACGCTGGCCGCCTTGCTGTTCTTCCAACACACCCCTCCCGCCCTGAACACTCTTTGGTTGCTTTAAGTCTCTGCTCAGTTGGCATCTCACCGATGGGGTTTCCTGCCTCCCCCCCACACACCACCTTGACTCCTGGGACTCCCCCTTTCCTTTTTGTTCTGGCCTATTCTCCTCCAAGGCTCTTATCTCCTCCATCTGGCATTATCTGTCTCACCCAATTAGAAGGTCATCCTACAAAGTTAGAGGGTTTGATTTGTTTCCCCGCTATGAACCCAGTGCCTAGAACAGTGCCTGACACATAGAAAGTGAGTAATAAATATGAACTGAATGAGAGGGAAGGGAAGCTTGCATTTATGGGGAACTTACTATGTGATCTTATATCTTTTTTTTTTTTTTTAAGATTTTACTTATTCCTGAGAGACACACACACACACACACAGAGAGAGGGAGGCAGAGACACAGGCAGAGGGAGAAGCAGGCCCCATGCAGGGAGCCTGATGTGGGACTTGATCCTGGGACTCCAGGATCGTGCCCTGGGCTGAAGGCAGTGCTAAACCGCTGAGCCACCGGGGCTGCCCTGTGATTTTATATCTTAAACAATTTTACTTATATCATTCCTTACAATAATCCTCAGAGTACTATTATTTCCATGATATAGATCAGGAAATAGATCGGTACAGATATAAATCAATACTTATTGTTTAAACTGAGGATTCGAAATGAAGGCAGAGAGCAGGGAGTGAAGAAATCATCTGACTTCAACGCGCTCTCCCTCATTTATCTGTAAAATACTTAGTAAGCACCTGGGTACCTTCAGGCCTCCTGCTAGATTCTGGGGGCCCTAAAAAAGAACAGAAAACCATATGTGACCTCCAGAATAGTGGTGGAAACAGCGATTTAAACAAAAACTTAGAGTGATGTGATGAGTACCGTAAAAGAGAAAGGAACTCCTCTTTCACAAAGTCCGTGATTCTGGGGAAGTCAGAGAAGGTTCCCTGGAGGAGACGATACCTGACGTGAATCTCTGCAGGGAGTACGATGCTTTCAAGAAAACTGGCTGTTCCTGAAAGGATAAAGGCCGAGCTTCGAGCTTGGCATGTGGGGCCTCCATCAGCCGGCCTCTATCCTCGCCAGCCTCATCTCCTGCCACCCCTTCATCAAATACACAAACTTCTCATCATTTCCTGCATCGCTGTGCTATTTCCTACCCTCGCAAATGCTATTTCTTCTGTCTGAAATGCTCTCCTCACCACCACTACTAGTTTCTTTGTTTGGAGCCAGCTCAGCGTCATCTCCTCCCCAGGATGGTCCTGGCCCTTCTTTGAGCCCCCTATCACCCTCCCCATCCACTAGCTCGCGGTCACATTTCTGTAGCTCCCACCAGTCATCACTGCTCCGAGGACAAACGGTCTTAATCACTCGTTCTTGCTGCCGTGCAACCCCATGCATCTGTCACAGGGTGAAGGCTCAATGTGAGACTCACCAGGCTGAGTCTCCGCTAGAAGGGAGGAACTTAAGGTTTGGGGAGACCCATATAGAGTGAGGGCAGCTAAGGAGCCTCGGTGGAACAGGCCCGATTGAACAAGCTGAAGAGCACGGGAGGGTCAGATCCTTCAGAAGATGGCCTTGAGGACATAAAGGAGCTCCTGCACTGTGGCAGTATAGACGGGCATGGGAGATCTAGAAAGATCATGCCTCCTGCTGAGGGACATAAGCCCAGGGGGTGACCTGTGCATGAGTGTCCTGGCCGGAGGCCCATGTGGGACAATCTGGAGCCGACAGATGGGTCATGGCACTATGGGAACACAACTGCCTGCCCCTGCGTACAGGGCTACCTGGCCCTCAGTTGGCCACCTGAGTGGAGGGCTCGTTCTGAAACTGGAATGAAGCACAGAAGCATTAGCTAGAGGGGCTGTCCCAGACTCTGGCACAGATAGAAGCAGAATCAGTGCCTCCTTCCCTGTGCTCCCACAGTGCCCTGAGAGCATTTAGCCTTGGCAGTTTGCAGGAAGGTCTCCCAGGTAGCAAGCTCTGAGCTCCTGCAAGGGTAGCTGTTAGCACAGCATCAAGTACCGAGGAGATACTTGGAATGAATGAATGCATGCAAGCTAAGCTGTAGGCCCAAGTCAGAAGTGGTCAACCGGGAAGCTCAGATGGGGGCCCATGACCTTCGACTTCTTCCCAGGGTCTCCTCAACCCATGTGATGCACCTGTAGGCCAGACCTTGTTCTTCCCTTTCTCAGTCCTTACCTGGCCATCAATTCTCAAGTCCAAGTCCCAAAGCACCTGTTAGGTTTCCCCAGGCCAAGTTCTAATCCAGGCTACAGTCTGAGTGTGTGACTCTGCTTGCTGACCTCCCTTCCCTGGGCGCAGGATATGGGGTGAAGTCAATGAGCCCCTCAGCTATCTCCATGGGGAAATGAAGAACTGGCCACTCAGGGCAGGGTGGAGGGCAGGGTGTTGGAGGGAAGGTATGCTCGACTAGGAATCAGGATAGGTGGGGTTCAAATCCTGGCAACACCACTTACTCATGACATTCAGCAGCTCTGAGCCTCGACATACTAACCTATTACATAGGGTCAATGATCTCTGCCATGTTTGTCTCAAAGACTGATTGAGAGAAAGAAGAGAATGTGGAAGTGTTCACCAAATGGCACTGGCGGGAGCCCAAAGTTGGCCCCAGGGCCCCCTGGCTCCCCCACCCAGAAGCAGGTGGCTGAGGAACCTTGGAATTGCACAAGCTGAGTCCCCTTGCATCCTCCCACCTACTTCCCTCTGGGCTTTCCTGAGTCAGGTCCGGGGCCAGGAGGGACTTAGGTGCTTCCCCCAAAACTGCAGAGCAAGCCCAGAGGGGCCCAAAGCACTTAGTCTCTTTCCAGTTTCTGAGACACCCCCACCCCACCCCACCCCACCCCTGTCTTTCCCTCCCTGCGGCTGGGGTTGAAAGGTAGCTGATGGCCTGGGAGACTAATGGTTCTTTCCCCATGAAAGACCGATGCTCATCACTCCTGGGCTGACTGTCCAGGGTGAGGGTCACTGTTTCTTGCCCCTACTCTCCCCAGGGACAGGAGAGGGAGAAAGCTTGCAAGAGCATCTCAGGGCCATCCCTCACAGGGCAGGATGTCGGGACAAGAAGCAGGTCAAGCTGAGACGAGTGGCTCCCACCCTCATTCTGGAATAGCGCCTTTTGCTTTGGAAGGAACAAAGCTGGCCAAGGCTAGGGCTGGAGAACTCTCTATTTCCACTCCAGTTAGGCCTCTCTGGGCCACTCCCTATCAGGCTACGACTACTATTGACAGCCGCAAGCGGTGTTTGAATGCACAGTGCTAGGCGCTGTGCTAACCACTGCGTGTGTATTATTCTGTTTAATCCTCTTTTATCTTAGGGGGTGTTATCATGATTATCCCCATTTTACACATGAGATCATTGAGGCACAGAGGGGTCACCTGCCACGGTCCCCCCAGCTGGCAAGTAGTGGGACCAAGATTCAAATCCCGTATTTAGAATCTCAAGCCCACCCTCTTAGTCTTTAGTATATGAGAAGGAAGGAATGGCACGTTGATGTCACAGCACCACCTCGGGGTACTCAGTGCACTTTAGGATGGCTGGAGTGTAGGTGAGTGTGTGTATGTGTGTAGGGGGCCTGGGGGGAAGTGGCTACAAGGAAGGAGAGGCTGGGGGTGTTGTAAATGCCTGCTGAAGCCACACACTGTGTGTCCTGCAGAACCTACTCAGATCCAAACGAGCAGAGCCCTGCATTATGTCTCTACAGGAAAACCTGAAAGCAAAGCTCCCCTGACTCAGGGGAAGCTTCCTGGGACCTGAACACAGTGCCTGGCACATGGGAGGCATTTAAGATTTGTTAGAGGACTCAAAGGGTAGACGGACAAATAGATAAATCTCCAGCCTAGAGGTCAAGAGAAGAGGTTTGAAGCTCTAGCCGACTGCGGTGCATGGCCCTGGGTTAAGCCTTGTCCTCCAGCTTGTCCCCAGTTCCCTTCTCCGAGAAATGAAGGTGCTGCTAATGGATGCTGATTTCAGCCCTGGGCTGAAATTTGCTGTTCAAGTTGAGAGTCTGAGCTCAAAGGCATCAGCCTGCTCCACTAACCTCCAGGGCCCTGGGCTGCTCTGGCTTGGGAGAGTGTTTGTTTGGAGTCAAATCAGATGTAGTCAGTCCACTGCTGGGACTGTCTGAGAAAGGACCGTGGGCGGTGGAGATAGAAGGCACAGAGAGAAAATGGCTCAGTCTGTCCTAGTCACCTCAGGTGCAAGATCCATGAGTCCCTATCCCCTGGGGGCAGGCGGGGCCAGACTGCCCTTCACCTTGGGTTAATCAGACATGAGGTCCTAAGCTCTCCTTCCCAAAGACCCTCCAGTAGAGACGGGGCCCCCAAAGCAGAATTGACTTCTCTTGCATGCAAGAAGGAATGTGGCATCTGATTTCACTTCCCACAGCTGCCAGCATAAAGTCGATTTTTTTTTTTTTTTTTTTTTTTTTTTTTTTTTTTTTTTTTTTTTGTGGTGCAGACAGAGTAAAGAGAAAAAAGTGTTGAATTGTTTGGCATTATCAAGGATTTCAGCTCCCCAGGACTCCTGCATAAAGAGATGGAAATATAGCTGCTGGAGCCAGGAAACACAGAGAAGTATATGAATTTATTACATATTATCTTTCCTCCTTCCAAACAGCCCGGGAAATGTCAAAAGATCATCTATTGTTTCATCGCTGATAAAAAACCATTTGGATTTGGTGAGCTCTGGGCTTGGGGTTGAGGCAGGCAGAGGGAGAGGTAGGCAGAGGTGCTTCCCTTGGGCAACCTTTAGGACGCTCAGCCATCTTTCCAATTCTTCCTTTCTGGGTGTTCATTTCACAGATGTATTCAGGCCCCGGCAGGTATGCAATTACACATTTGCATGCTTGTGAATGTTTAAGTCCCTACTGTGTGCAGGGATCTGTGCGTGGTGCTGCTGGAGATCGCAGGGTGTGTTGGTGAGCTCAGTGCTACAGGGAGCTCAGGGCCTGCTGCTGACTGTGTGCTAAGTGTGATCACGGCATCTCAGGAGCAGCTAACTCTGCCTGCCAGGGGAATCCAGAGCAGCCGGTGACACCCTCTGCTGCCTGGAGGAGATCCAGGAAGGCTTCAAAGAGAAGGTGACATCTGAGCTGGACTTTGAAGGATGAGTAGACTTTCTACTGGCAGAGGAAGGGAGGAAAGGCATTGCATGCGATGAGAAGGAAGCGTGAATGGCACCAGTCAAAAGGCCGCATTCAGCCATCAGACCTAGAAATTGGGCCTGGAGAGGCAGAGAATACCTGAGCCAACTCTCTGGCCCTGGGCTGACCCAGACTCTGGCAATCCGTTGAGTAACTGAGGCCATGTCTGATCGGGGATCATATGGGTGTAATTCTCTGCCCATGAAGCTCCCCCTGACCACCACCTCCCCTACTGCCTTCAGCAAGCTGGCCTGTAGCCGAAGCTGGGCTTAGAGCCTTCCAGGGAAGTAGCTGGCCTCTGGCTCACCTCCCCTGCTGCCCTCCTTTGGCTGGAGAGAGGCTGACTGTCGAGGCCCTCTTGGCCACCCCGTGTACTGGTGGGGCCATGGGGCCAAGGGGACTGGGTCAGGCCCTCCAGGGTCAAGGCTGTCTCCGAGTCAGGCCCGTTGCCAGGAGCCATAAGTCTTATGTACAAACAGTGCCTGACAGGGAAGCAGGGCAGGCACATGGGCCAGAGCCAGGAGGTTCTGGCTAAACACCCCCTCAAAGAGAGGCCCATTTCCCCTTCACCGTGCCCTCGCCACCTCCTTTCCCAGCAGCGTCTCAGAAGTCCAGGAATGTCTGTTGTGAGAGACTTTGGAGGCAGCAGAAGCCTCCAGAACACTGAAGTTGTCCAGCTCCCACCCAGCCCACCAATCCACAGGCATTTCATGGCCAGTCTGCTCTTCCTTTTGTTAAACTGAAAGCTTCCCCCGTGGCTCCACTCCGGGCAGGCAGACGTGTGAGAGCCAGCTTGCTCGGGGATCAGACCTCCGTGCGCTCCTGCCTCTAGAAGAGACACAGGCGGAGCAGGCCAAGCCTCTGCTTTCCTCAGCAGCCCTCCTTGTTGCTCTTATGCCAGGTGGGGAGAACCGGCAGATATTTTTTTTTCACGCAGATGGCTGTTTCTTTACCTCTTCCAAAACCTTAACCCCTGGTAGGTAAGAAAGACTCCAAGCCTTGAAAATAAGCATAACTTAAATCCCTTACTTTTGAATCCTGCTTTTCGGTTTTCATTGTCTTCTCACACTTGCTTCTCTTCTGACCCTCCAACCACCCTGAGGGGTAAGCAGAGCAAGCGTTGCTTCACCCTCACTTTTATAGATGAGCAAATGGGGGTACAGATTGAGTGACACGCCTGAGGCCGTACAGCTCATTTGTGGCAGAGCTGGCGTTGAGCCCCAGTCTCCAAGCTGTGGTCACAGCCCCGTCCTCCCTGGCATATCCCCAGGCAGGCCCCAGGCACAAGGAAGAAGGCAGGGTGCAGGGGTGAGTCCTTCCCTGCCGGGAAAGACCCACAGCCCCCTCCACCTCCTCCTCAGTGAATCAGGGAGTTCAGTGTCATGGCCCCCCAAGTTCTTCCCAACCTCAAGGCGCCTCCTTCAGAAAACTGCCCTGTACGCATTTCTCCTTCCCTCTTTGGGAAATGTGGATGGAAATGGAGACAAAGCTGAAATCCACACCGCAGAACCTCGGCGAAAACTGGGTGTGCGGTGTAGGGACAGGCAGTAGGAGGATGACACAAAAAGACGCGTAGATGACGCCCCTTTCCACGTGCAGGGTGACGCAGGTTGTCAAGGCAGTCCTCCGTGGCAGAGCAAGTTGTTCCTTGCCAGCCCGTTTCCACCCTCCATCCACCCTCCTTCCTTCCCCACTTCCCCAAATAGATGCAATGCACAATGCCTCTCTGAATGAGGGGCCTAACATGAGCCAATCTTGAAAGGCTTCTTAGAGAACGCAGGGATGTGGCCGGGTTCTGGAAGCACAAGGGACACCATTACAGGAGATTCTCCACACATGCCGGGAGCTGGGCCTTGGACAGGAGGCGCAAAATGGCTCTGGGCCGCCACAGGGAAGGCTGCTCAGGTGGGGCTGCTTTGAAATGGGTTCAGTTGGGTAGAGATCAAGAAGAGCTGATACCCTGGACTGTAGCCCCAGCCGCAGCCCCAGCCCCAGGGACACGTCTCGCCCAGTTCTGGCCCTGAAAGGAAGACTTTCCATTCCCCTTCCCTGGAAACCCCCCTTACTTACGGGAAGCTGGGTGTTATCTTAAGGTCTGTAAACGGCCTGCCTGCTTTTCCAGCTGGAGCTGTTCATTCAGAACAATTAGCACGCAGTTTAGAGCTGGAATGGAGCATATGGCAGGGGTCCCCAGGAGCGAGCGTGTGGCAGCTCAGGAAGGAGGGGAGCGGCCTGGGGAAGGATGGGAGGGGGTCTCTGGATAGGGGAGGGCTCCCAGCCTGCTGCCTGGTTCAGGTACACCTGCTCTCGGTATCCGCCAGAACAGACGCGAGGGCTTGTGCACATTCCTTTTACATTTTGGGTCGTGAATGCCTTCGATGCTCCTTAAATTGGCATTTTATGTCAAGAGACTCAAAAGCCCCCAGAGCCTGGAGAATGTCCTCCTCTGGAGAGCTTTAGGGCACATACTCAGAGGTCTACACTGGGGTGGAAGTGGGGATACTGAGGGACTCCGATCTGCCCCAGCACTCTTTGACATTCATCCGTTCCCTGAATATTGAATGAGGTCCTACGACGTGCCAGGTACTGGCCAAGGCATAAGACATACATCTGTGAAGAAAACAAAGCAAAATCCCCACCCTCGCAAAGCTTCCATTCTAGTGCGAAATAGCAGACATAATATATAAGTCAAGCGTAATACATGCGTAAACTGCTGAGGGTGTTCGCAGGCATGTTGACCTTGGCAACCTACGAGATATGCACTGTGATTTCCTCTTTACGTGCAGGCATAGAGACCCCAAGGGTTTGTTAAAAAAGCTCTGTTCCCAGAGCTAGGAAGTGGTGAAGCCTGGATTTAGACTCATCCAGCCCAATGTCTTTGGCACTCACCTTGCCTCAAGGATAGATCAGACACCCAAAGCCACCTAAACAACCTCCAGATGATCTGAGCAGATCACAGAGTCAGACTGGCTCAGAAGACCCAGAGAGTTGCCACTCTGGCCTTAGCCAGAGGAAAAATGACCCCCAGAGATTCAGTGACCTCAGTAAGGTCATAGGCCGTTGTAGAGCTGGAACCTGAAAGGTCTGGCCTGCAGGCACCCTTTCTTTCTACTGACCATGCTCACCGGTCAGGTCTTCTCAGCAAGCCCACAAATGTGTTCTTAAAGAGAGCCAGGCTCCTGCCAACTCTCTGCATCCGCTCCTGCCTCGGGCACCATACACACCTCTCGAGCCTCCCCACCACACACCTGTCCTGGCTCAGAGGGACTCACGGTCTGGTGCGGGTGGGGAGTGGGGGGTGGGAGGGGAGTCTTGGAGCCTCCCGGGGTGGTGATTTGTGGGGATTTGACACCACCCGAGAAGGAGCTGCAGAACAGCATTGCCACCCCACCCCCAGCCCGAGTTTTAATGTGCTCAAAGGAATGGCTGTAAACAGGTGTTAGGTGTCTTGCAGGGTCAGGAGCTAAACAGCACTCTGTCTGGAAGAAAAATTGCAGTAACAGCATCAGGGGCGACTGCAAAGGTAGAAAGGAGGGAAGAGAAGAGGCAAACTGACCGTAATGCAGTGGTTACGAGGCTTAAATTGGAGCCCAGGGCAGGCAAAGAACAGAGCCATAAATCCAGCCTCCTGAAAGAATATTCTGGAGGTAGGAGACACAGGCTCACTTAAAATATGTCTGAGATGAGAACCAAAGATCGTTATTTTTGAGTAAGGATATAAAATGCTAAACACTGCCTTTATTAGTCCTTTCTAAAAGCCAGGTGTAAAATACTGCCATTCCCAAGATTGTGTTTTTCCTTTTTTTTTTTTTTTCCATTTAATGGCAGAAATTAAAATCTCCTTAAGCCATTAGCCGTCACTCCCCAAGGTGAGCCCCCAAAGCTGCTCTGCTAGGGAACTGTTCCCTCATCCAGAAGGTATGGTGGCCGCCCCACCGAGCCTGGGACCCCCCTCCGCACCACACCCCTCCCTTGGCCCCCACTGGCACCGAATGCCCGCCTGGCAGCAGGTGGCTGAAAGGGCTGAAAAGTTTTATGGGTCTGCCCAAGTAGACCCTGTCTCCTGCCAGTTGCCGGTTTGGCCGGTTGCCCCCCACTCCCAACCACCCAACACGAAAGATACTCAGTCCGCTGGCGCGCTGCCGGGTGGCCCCCCCAGAAGGAGCAGCTCTGGGGGGATCAGCCTTAGGGGCCATCAAATGGCCCTTGTGCTCCCAGGGCCACTTCTCCGCCGCCCGGCTTGCTTTCCTCCTCCCCACTCTGCCTTTATTTCTTCCCTCTTTTCTTTTCTTTCCATCAAAGGCTGATGCTACCAGAGAAAAAGTTCATAAAAATGTTATGTCCACCATAAAACCCCTAATGTGGCATTCTGCATGATCCATGCATTAACATTAACATTTCCCAGACAGTTATTGTGAGATAATGGTCCCAGCTATAATTCAGCGGCAACGTTCCTTCGAGCAAATGTTATGGAGGAATAAATGACTCGCCGAGCGCGCTGCTGCAGTGGGGGCAGGGAGAGGGGAGCGGCTGGGGAATGCAGACCCTGGACCTCAGAGCGCCCCCTGCACCGCCCCACAAGTTCCCTGTGGACTGGGAGGCCACACCCCTCTGCACCCTGTTTCTGCTTCACGCAAATCCTGTCTCTCTTCTCGGTACCATGTTGGGAGGAGAGGCCAAGGAGAAGGCTTCCAGTCATCAGGGTCAGAGACAGAGCTGAGGGGGTTAGGAGGGGCTTGAGCATTGTGATCCGCCTCCTCCTCCCTGTCCATCCCTCCCTTGGTGGCCCAGCACACTTCCTGCTCACCTCTGATAAAGCACGCATTCCCCTGTACGCATGTTACTCACTCACATGGCTGTGTCCCCTGCTATAACCGTGCTCTTCTTAGGAACGGTACATACATCTTTGTCTTTTGGGTGACCTAGTCCAAAGCAGATGTTCAATAAATGTTGGTTAAAAGTAAGGGTGCATGGATGGACAGACAGACGGAGGGATGGATGGGTGGTTGGAGGAGCAACAACAACAGAAAAAAATCCAGAAATGAAAGCAGACCACAGGATGAACAGGGTTTGACAATGGTGATACAGGGGAAAATACCTCAAGACAACATTTACTGAATAGAATCATAAGGGTGTGGACTTGGGGATCTGTACTCAGTTCACTCTTCAGGAACGTGAGGCCTACAGGATCTGCTGTCCGAGTCAAGGCCAGAACTCGGGACCATGAGGGCGGTGCTCTAATAGCCACCACGTTGCCACTAATATGCGAGACTAATAATATGCAAAAGACCCCTATTTTACCCTCCAGGAACTTGCTTCCTGCTGAAGGAGGCATACCAGGCACAAATATCGCTCCCCATACTTCAAGGCAGAACACAGTGAGTGCTCCAGTGGGAAATGACTTCAATTCAGAAACTAAAAGGTTATGCAAAGGATAGGCCTTGAAGGATGAGCAAGACCAGAAAAGGCAAACCTAGAAGGGAGGGAGGACAGTTGAGAAGAGGGAGCCTTGTGAGCAAAGACCCAGGGAGGGCTAGAAACAAGAATCTCTCAGAGATACCTAATTTGTATCAATGGGCGTTGACTGTATGGTCCAGGGAGACCATTTGGCTATTGGGTTGGCCTTCCTTGGAATGTGCTCCCTAACTGCTTCTTGCTCTTCCTTCTGACAAGTTATCAGCTTGTGATCATGCCCTTGGCCATGGTGGTCAGCTCTCTGGCTTGTGCCTGGGCTGGGCCTTGCTAGCTTCACTGGCCTTCTGAGCTCCAGAGGTGGCAGTCACACCATTGCCTTCCCTTCCCACCTCTGCCCAGTTCTGCTCACGCCCCAGGGGAAGATGAAGAAGGAGCCACGCTCCTCCCAGAAATGTTGGAGGGGGTGGGGGTGGGGACAGGGAATCTCTGTGAGAAGCACAGGGGAAAATGTTGGCTCTTTTCCAAATGCCACATGTCACGACCGCGCTCATCTCTCCCAAGAGCAATTCCCCAGAACGCAGGACCAGATTTATGACACTGGCCAAGGAGATGATGACCTCCACGATGTATTGGAAGGACCCTGGAGAGGCTTTGCCCCAATCAGAAACATCTTCCTCACTCAGGGGTCTCATCATGTCCTAAGCCAGAAGGGGTCATGGAGGTCAACTGGTTTAACCTGCCATGATATGAAGGCATTTCCAGTACACAGGTTTTCGCTGTCCTCCTGATAGCTCCTGGTGGAGGCAGCTGCTCTGCACTGCTCTGCTCTGCTCTGCTCTGCTCTGCTCTGCTCTGCTCTGCTCTGCTCTGGGGCAGCTCTTGCAGTAGGACACAAAGGGGAACTATGTCTCTGTCACTTCCACCTTCCTGTCCTAGTTCTGCTCTGGACAGCAGAGTGTAAGAGCAATAGCTCTTCTGTGTCATAGCACTTTATTTATTTATTTTCTCAATTTATTTATTCATGAGAGACAGAGACATTGGCAGAGGGAGAAGCAGGCTCCTTGCAGGGTGCCCGAGGTGGGACTCGATCCCCAGACCCCGGAATCATGCCCTGAGCCAAAGGCTCAACTGCTAAGCCACCCAGGTGTCCCTGTCATAGCACTTTAAACATTGAGGACAATGCTCATGCCTCTCCCTGGGTCTTCTGTGCTGCGGGTAGATACCTTTTATCCTAGCCTAGCTCCCTGATGCACTCATAGTCTCAGTGTTCCTCTGATAAAGTAAGTAAGCGTGACCCTCCAGCACGGTCTAAACCATCGCCACCTTCACCTGGACTTGTAGGAATGCAGCCTTAGATTGCAATTGCAATTACTTTTTTTTTTTTTTTGGCAGCCACACCACAACACTGGTACCTATGGAATGTTCAACCAAACTTCCCTCTTTGTTATTCCCATGCAGTGGTTTTAAGCTCCATCCCCCTCACTTGCACACTTTGCCGTTTCCTCAAGCAGTATAACTTTATATTTTCCTTTCTTCAGCATCATCTCCTTGCTTTCAGCCTGTGTCTCCTGCCTCATGAGCTCGATCTTAATTCTGTCTGGAAACACATTAACTACCCCTCCCAGTGTGTAGAATAAGCAAACCTTCTACAACGTCATGCAGATCTCACTGGCAAAGACACTCAGTGGCACAGAGCCAGTCACTCCCACCACACTGGCATCGGCTGGCCACTACTGATGAGGGATGATCACAATCTCGCTAAAAGTTCACCTACCTATTCTCTCGTCCAACTTACTCCTCAGATCAATCTATGTATTTTTTTAAAGATTTTATTTATTTGAGAGAGTGAGCATGTGAGAGAGCAAGAGAAATGGAGAGAGAGAAGCAGGCTGCCCATCGACTAGGGAGTCCAGTGCAGGCTTGATCCCAGGACCCTGGGATCATGACCTGAGCTGAAGGCAGATACTTAACTGACTGAGCCACCCAGGTGCCCCAGACCAACCTATCTTACCCAGAAGGATATCATGGACGGTGCCATCATGTATCTTGCTGAAATCAACATACTTCTCAGAATTTTCCTTGTCTGCCAACCTAGGATTTCTGCTTTTTTTTTTTTTTTTCACAAAGGGCAATCAAGTTAAACATGATTGGTTTTCAATGAAGCTATTCTGATTCTTGGTCATCACTTCTTTCTTTGGTAATTAATTCAATTTAGAATTTTTGTTAGCAATTCATCTTGAATTTACAGTTATGTGACTTCCAGAATCTGTTAGCCACTTTGTGAAAAGATAGATGACTTTTGCATGTTTCCATCTCTTAAAACAAAAAACAAACAAAAAAACCCCAAAATATTTCTTTTTATCAGGTCACAGACAGCTAACCATGGCTCAGCAGTCCTCTCCTTAAGTTCCTTCCATGCTCTGAGGTGTGATTTGCTGGTGTCCTTGGCCTTGACTTTACTTAACACCATAAGCTGCTCGATTACCATCTCCTCACCTATCTCAAACTTGAACCTTTTAGAAATCATTTTTCTGTTTTGATGATTGTTGTCCTTGAAGATAACAAAGCAAAGTGGGAGTTAAATTGTTTGCTTTCCTTTTGCTATCCGGTAACCTCATATGTCTGCCCGGACCGTAGCTACTCTCTGATTTTTTTTTTTCTCTTCCGTTTTGCTTCAAGTATTGCTTTTTAAGAGAGAAAAGAGAGGGGGACTGTGGGGGATGGGGTGTTTTCAGACACCAGTGCATTCTGGGCTTTGGCCTTCCTAGCACACTTCTAACAGGTGCGGGCTACTCTTTTGTTGCTTCTTGTTTATAAGCCCCTCCTTTCATCTTTTGCACATGTGCTTTTAAATCATCCTCAAGCTCAGATTTGAGAATGAGGACAAAAGATGTGATGTCTGTGACATTTCACATTCACCATTAGAAAGACATGGATTAACTCTACCTTCTTTTACCAGCCCTCCTTAGAAATATAATTAGCAATGCAATTCAACCCAACCAATATGTTTGGATCACCTCGTATGCCCAAGGCACAGTTCCAGATACTGTGAGTGATACAGAAGTGAACAAGAATTGTCCCCGCCTCAGACACGGTGGAGGAGGCAGACACATAAATTACCGTCGCCCCAACTGGGATGAGACAAAGTTGGCAGCGCTGGGAGATACAAAGTGCTGTGAGAGCCCAAAGGGAGGAGAGACCATTTCTGCCCGGGGAAGATCCAGGAAAGATTCTTGCAGAAGGTAGCATTTGAAATGGTCGTGGAAGGCTGGGTGGACTATCAGAAGTCAGAGATGCAAAGAATGCTATAAATTCCTCAGCAAAGCACAAAGGTAAAGCTGCAAGATGGTGCTTGGAGAACAGCAGATGACTTTGCAGGGCTAGACCATCTGGTGGACTGGGTGGGGGTAGAGCACAGCCCCAGACACTCATTCCCAGCTTTCTGCTCTGTCCCCAGTGTCCCCTCAAAACCCCGAGCCCGACGTACCCTCAAATGAGTCCATCAGCTTAGTCTTCCAAGCATGTTTTTCCCCTGCGATCCATTATTTCAGTCATTACCATCCTCCCAGTAAGTTGAACACTTGAACTTAGAATCAAAAGATCTGACCTAGAATCTAGGATCCAGTGCTTAGACCGGACAAGTCTCTTAATCCCTCTGAGCCTCTGTTTCTTCGTCTGTGAAATGGAGGAACAGCGTCTAACTTCCATCCTCACAAAGGGGAGTCCTGAGGCTCAAATGAGAAATGGGGTGGCAGCTGCTTTGTAAGGGGTGGAGCACTGGGTACGGCAAAGAACGATGTCGATATGATGACTCTGGCCCCCAGACAGGTGCACCGTGTGGTAAGTTCTCTCGGAGGGACCAGAGGTGCGGGTGGACAGTGCCTGATGCCGCTGTTACCCATGTGCCTATGGGAGGGAACCGGGAGAAGCCCAGAGGCCAAGGGAGAGATGTTGATAAGGTCATTTGGAGGTTTGGGTTGGGGTTGAAGCCAACCCTGTTTTGAGACTCCTCCAAGCCATCAGGGTTCTCACTGAGTGCCAGGTGCTGGGGAGTCACCCCGCCTTGCCCCGGGAGGGCAGGCTGCGAGGTGAATCTGGAATGTTTCAGGGAACTTCCCCGCAAGCCTCCTCATGCAGAAAGGTGGTGTGCGTGGGACGCAGGGAAGGCAGGAGGGGAAAGTGCAGTAGGTCTCAGATAACAGCTGGTGCCAACACATCTGTGCCGTCCTCCCTCCCTCCCACCGTGCGCCATCCACCGCAGGCCCTGTGAGCACAGAAGTGACAAAGCCACTATGTCTGGCCTGAGAGGACACTATGGGACATGCCAGTGCTTACAACCCACACGGTCCGTGGCATAAAAGAGGTGAGCTGAGTCACAGGAGAGCGGAGGGGGAAGCATCTTGCCGGAGAGGTAAGGAGGCTTAGAGGCAGCTTCGAGGAACAGAGAGCCCTGAGCCGAATCTTTAGTTACGTACAGTGGTCTGAGCAGATGGGGCAAGGAGGGGCCTTCCAGGAAGACAGAAGAGCAGATGCAAAAGTGCAGAGGCCCAAGAAATCATCCAATTCCTCCAAGACGCTGGAGCCCATGGTGAGGTGACAGGAGGAAGCCACAGGTTGAGGGGCAGTGGGGGGCATAGAGGGTAGGGATGGGAAGGAGGGGGTCTCTAAAGCACATTTAGGAAGAAACCTCAACACGTCTTAGGAAGTAGAAAGTGAGAAGCAGGAAGGAAGGGAAAAGAAAAGTGGAGGGCGCCTCCAAGTCTCAATCTTTTTTTTTTTTTTTCAAAGATCTTATTTATTTATTCATGAGAGACACACAGAGAGAGGCAGAGACACAGGCAGAGGGAGAAGCAGGCTCCATGCAGGGAGCCTGATGCGGGACTCGGTCCTGGGACTCCAGGATCACGCCCTGGGTTGAGGCAGGTGCTTAACCTCTGTGCCATCCAGGCGTCCCTCCAAGTTTCATTCTTGAGCGCCTGCCGCAGTGATGGTACCCTTCACCCGAAATGAAGAACATTCGAGAACCCGACGTGGGGAAGTGGGCAGAATGGAGATAATAGAGTTGATAGCTGGGCGAGGTTGGTTTTGGGGGACTGCGGGATGTCTGGGCAAGAAGCGGGCAGAATGGAGATAATAGAGTTGATAGCTGGGCGAGGTTGATTTTGGGGGACTGCGGGATGTCTGGGCAACATCCCACTTCAATCCATCCTGCGCTGAAAACCCCTGTCCCAAGTAGAATTCCTTTTGTCTCTTAACTGAATTAGTAGCACTTTGAGGGGAGAGCCTTGCCCTACTCATCTTTGCATCCCGCACGGTGTCCCTGCATCCTCACAGACCCGGGGCTGGAGAGCATTCTAGACTTGCTGATTACGGACCATTTCGTTGCCTTCTCTGGCCTTAGTTTCTAATGCACTTGATAATAATAAATAATAATAGACAGCATCGGGGAGACACACACCTGCCCTTGACACAGACGTCCCCGTGGGAAGCCGGGCCCCTACCAGCTGGGTGACAGTGACCGTGCTGCTTGACCCTGTGAGGCTGCGCCGTTGAAGTCGGCAGCCACCAGCCACATGTGTCTATTTAAATTAGAATGAAATGAAATGAAATTATAAACATTCAGTTACCCAGTCACAGCAGCCACAGTTCAAGTGCTTAATAGCCACATGGTGTCTACGATATTGGAGAGCTCGGAGGACATTTCCCAGCAGAAAGTTCTGTTGGACTGTGCTGGGCTGGAACGCAGGTATATAAGCGCCTACTCCACAGGGTCAGTGAGGGTCGGTGAGATCATGCGTGTGGTGTGTGTCCCACACTGGGGACAATGGCTGGCACATAGGAACCGGCAATAAACACCAGCCCTTCTGCTGCTGAATGAACTAGAAGAGATCATGGAGGCTTAGGGCAGCAGCACTGAGAAGCCCTCAGGGCACGAATCCCTGCCAGTGCCAAGAAGATGCCAAGATGATGGACCCTGACCTTAGGGAGGATATGTAGATTCAGGCTGGGAGAGTAGAAGGGGCCTCTCAATGTGCTATTTGAGCATTTGGGGTTGATGCCTCCAGAAAGAAGCATTTTAAGGACTTAAGTGACACTAAGATGATCTCAGAAAAACTCAGGGGCTGTGACCCGCTGTGACATCTATTGTGGATCTGGGTTTGGATCCTGCTCCAGGTCCCACAGGGGATGGACTGGAACCTGGGAGTGAGGAGGGGAGTGGGGAGCCCTTGCTCACAAGTCTGTCTGCGTGGTAATAGCAGGAAAGGCACTGAGCCTGTCCAGATGGCCTGGCGATTTCTCTTCCTGAGATCATGCTGTGTCTCTGCATGCTTTTGCCCCTCTTGTGTGCCCTCCTGCATGTTGGGAGCCAAATGAGCAGGACCGGTTGCTGATCTGGAATCAGCAGGGAGGGGAAGGGGCTGATTGCAGGAGGCCTGGCCAGAGGGAGCTGGTGGCTTTGTGCTGGGGTTCCCTCCTCGGAGCTGCTCTGCTGAATGCGGGGAGCCCGGAAGGCAGCTGGGAACAGAGGAGGCAGGGCTGAGAGGATTCCCCTCCTCGAGGGCTGTCCTGGGGAACCAGCCTGGGCTAGAGGCAGAGAAATTCTGATAAAGATTCCCTGTGGTCCACCAGCCCAGCCGACAGCCCTGGCTGGGGGTCTCAGACAGACTCTGGAGAAGAATGTTCAATTTGGGTTGGGAAGAAGGAGCAGGGTGAAGGAATTTTGGTGGAAAGCCCCAAGCAGGGCTGGGCTCTGGCCTGGGCAAGCGCTCTCATTCATCCTAGGTGTGCCTGGGGAATCCTGCCCCTCTGGTCGAGGGGCTGCACCAGGTCACCACCAAACCCCCTCCAGCCCTCGTTCCTACCACAGTGTGTGAAGAGTGGAGAGGAAGGGTGGGGTGGGGTGTCGCTTTCCTTTCTGGGGGCTGAAACCGGCTCAGAGACTGGAGGTTGGCTCATCTGCAGCCCTCCCCCTCCCCACCTCCTACTCTCTCTCCTCCCTAGTAGGATGGATTGAGGCAGTGTGGAGAAATCCGAATAACTAATCAGAGTCCTCATTAACCCCCTGCCGGGATGCTCAAACATTCACTTTGCTGTTTGTGAAGCAGAAAAAAAAACCTCTCCCTGCATTAAAATTGATGCGTTATTAATCCCTGTGCTCCCGACCTGGTGGGCTACTGCCCCATCCTGCCCAGGGGCTTCGGAGTGCTACCTTGGACCACTTGCATTTTCTATTATTGACTGGCCCAGCACAAAGGCCTCACTTCACAGGGAGCGGCCTGGTGCCAGCACGGAGGCAGCTGCTTTGTTTTCTCCCTGGCCAGGTGGGGCCCCTCTGCTTAGCCCCACCCCAGGGTACAAGTGCCGGCTAAGGCTAAGTGCCGGGCTGCCCCTGGCGCCCCTGGGGTGGGGGACGGTGAGTAAATGCCTCTCTCTCCAGACCCCAGAAGGCATAGTGACCTGCTCTACGCTAGAGATGAGCCGGCCCATGGAGGAGCAGCTTCTTAGTCCAGTGGTGGGCTGGGCTTTGAAGGCCTCAGCATTTGTCTGGCCCAAGAGCTGACCCTGTCTGCACACCTGGGACCACAGAGCCCTCATGGCCTCCCTGGCACTACCCCACACCCAGGCCTTAAAGCTGTTCTCTGGCTCTCTACCCCAGACAGTCACTGCCACATTGCACACCGTCCAGATAAGGACAGGGTCCACAGATATTCATTGTGTGCTGGTCCTTGTACCAGGAGCTAGTGAGACATGCAAAGTCACTTAAGGCACAGTCCCTAACCTCAAGAAGATTGCCTTGTAGTGGGGTCAAGATGTCCTTAGGCATAAAGAATACTATAGAACAGCAAGGGAAGGAGGTGAGGGAAGGAGAAAGGGAGAGAGGGGGAGGGAGGGAAGGAGGGAGGGATTTATGGAGTAGAGAAGATCCCCTCTGGGTTCTCTTTGAACCTAAAATGCTGTGGGCAGGAGCACGGCAAAAACAGGACCTGCTACAAATTTGTCATTCCCATCTGGTTGGTCCTGGCCCAGCCTCCTTTCCTGGTTATTGATCAGCCCTCTGTGGGTCTGTCCACATCTGTTGCCTGTCTCATCCTGTGAACTCACAGCCACTGCCTCGGCCTGTGTAAACTCCATTATGTGGCCTTCTGTGCAATAGGTCCCTAGAGACAGCTTTGTTAGGAGAAGGAGGAGAAAGAGCTGAAAGTGGAGGATGAAAAGAATTTAATCCATAGCTCTTATTTCCAATCACTTTAGTTCACTACACTGAGAAATGATCAGAGGTCACCTTCCTGATCTTTGACTCGGGTTGGTGCGAAGGATCATTCCACTAACATTTTGGAACACTACTAGGTGCTAGGGATTCAAGGTGGGCAAGACAAACAGGGGTCTCTGTCCACGTGGAATTTACAGCCCAGTGCCTTATAGCCTAGACATTGCTCAAATAATCATAAATGAATGTATAATTATAAACTGAATCAAGTACTCAAACCGGATTAAGAAATGCAATGTACAAAGGATCCTCACCCTGCCCCAAGAGTTCAGTATAGCTCCCCTGAGGAAGTAGCTTGAGCTGAGTTGTGAAAGTGAAGCAGGCTGTTACTAGTTGAAAGTGGACAAGAAAAGAGCATCTTCCAGGAAGGTAGGACGGCTTGTGCAAAGATCCTGTGGTCAGAAGAAGCATGTTCTATTTGAGGGACCAAAGGCCTGGGTGGCTGGAAAGCAAAGAGCAAGGTGGATGAAGCAGGTGAGGTCAGCAGGGCCAAACCACACCCAAACTTCTAGGCTAAGGACAGATCTCAAGAGCAACGGGAAACCAGTAATGTGTTTGGAACTGTGGAGAAGAGGCGGAGGGGATAGAATGGATTTACACTTCAAAAAGATCTCCCTGGCTGTTTAGTAGAGAACAGATGGGAGAGTATCAATATGTTAAATGGGTCATCTTCATTTCTTCATTTCTTGTTGTTTCCTAGCTCCCGCTTCTATGGACTTCCTAGCTGAAGTCCATAGAATATGCTGGAGCTTTATGAAGGGAGATGTATATCTAAATTCTGAACATCCAGTATTCCACCTCAGCCGAAAACCCACAGAAATAAGCTATCATCCTTGAAGTGGTGCCCCTCCTTTGTTCTGGCCATTGCAAGACCAGCATTCTGGTGCATATGGCGGCCCCAAGCCATCCTGAGTGATGGGAAAGCAGCTGAGCCATGGATTGGCAGAGCTGGGAAGAGGAAGGTGGGGGGCTGCAGGGGGGCCAGGGAAGCAGAAAGGTGGGAGTCCCTGGGAGGGGATCAGGCACTGTCATGGCCTCTTGTTCTGAGTGTGCCTGCAACAGTGACACAAGTGTGCACCCTCTGCTGGCTGCAGGTGCCTCTCTATTTGGCTAATGGCTCCTCTGTCCTTGGTTGTTCCAGCTTGCTGCTCTTAAAGAGACTGCTTTTGTTTCATTCAGGACCAGAGCCCTTTCTTTTTTCATTTTAGCAATCATTAATTGATCATAGCTTATATATATGGATACTCTCAGGGTCAACATCCACCCCCCACCAGCCACACACACACACACACACACACACACACACACACACACACTGTCTTTGTCATTGAGCATTCTGGCTTTTGTGGGAGTTAGATATATAAACAGTTGACCCTTAGAAGGCAGAATGAACAAAGCGCTGAGTGTAGGGCCACCCGATGACCCCATTTTCTTGGGACGGTCTCAGTTGAAAGCTGTAATTTCTGTGTAATTATTAGTCGTGGTCTCCTCCATTCTCAAAATTGTCCCAGTTTGGGTGATAAATTATGTGTGGTCATCCTAACAACATGTCGTGGCTATACACTGGTGTGAGCAATATTTATATAGGAATTGAGGAGCCATCACAGAGCCAATAATATATAAGGGGCATCCTTGTAGAATGAGCCACATTTCGCTACTGGAACAGGGAAATGGAGCATCCCAGTCTTGGGGAGTAGAACCAGCAAGAGCCTGGAGCCATCCATGAATAGGGTCTGCATAGTAGAGGATGAGCACAGTTTACCCATAACCTAGACCAGGACCAAGGAACTTTTCATGAAATGTTTCAGCCAGTAAATATTCCAGGTGTTGTGTTGCGACTGCTCAACTCTCCCACTCTTTAGGAAAGCAACCATGGATAATAGTGAAGAAATGGGTGTGGCTATGTTCCAATAAAACTTTATTTGCAAAAACAGACAGCTCAGGATCTGGTGTGAGTATAGTTTGCCATTCCCCGACTTGAAGGAGACATGAGATATAAGCCAGGGGATTGAGGTAGGAGCCATATCACAAAGGTCTCAACTACCTGACCTGTTTGTTTGTTTTTCTTAAGATTTTACTTATTTATTCATGAGAAATACAGAGAGAGAGACAGAGGCAGAGACATAGGCAGAGGGAGAAGTGGACTCCCTGCAGGGAGCCTGATGCAGGACTGGATTCCAGGGCCCCAGGTAGAAGCCATATCACAAAGGTCTCAACTACCTGACCTGTTTGTTTGTTTGTTTTTTTAAGATTTTATTTATTCATTCATGAGAGACAGAGAGAGAGAGAGGCAGAGACACAGGCAGAGGGAGAAGCAGGCTCCATGCATGGAGCCTGACGTGGGACTCCATCCTGGGTCTCCAAGATCTGGCCCTGGGCTGAGGGTGGCGCTAAACCGCTGAGCCACCCAGGCTGCCAATATCTTTTTTAATAATAAGATTTTTGAGGGTGCCTGGGTGGATCAGTCAGTTAAGCATCTGCCTTCAGCTCAGGTCTTGATCCTGGGGACCTTGAATCTAGTCTTGCATTGGGTTCCTTGCTCAGCAGGCAATCTGCTTCTCCCTCTACTCCTACCCCCGCTAATGTGCTCTCGCTCTCTCTCTCTCTCTCATTCTCTCTCTCCCTCTCTCAAACCTAAAAAAAGATAAAATAAGTTTTTTTGAGCATAGGAATAGAGCATCTAAGGTCTTAGGGTTTACTGTCAGGGTTTGGAAGGCATTGGAGGAAAGCAGGGAGCAACAGTGAGGAAAGCAGACTCTAGGCACCTCCTTTGGAGGCAGATCTGTGAGCCAGAGTGCTGGGGTGCCCTGGAGAACACTGACCCCATCATACAATCTTCCCTTTTGTTTCATAGTTCCCTCCCATTCCCTACCCTCAGGGGGGTCACGCTCTGTTGGGCAGACACAGTGATAAGGTGCCACCCTCTCCTTTCCCTTGCAGTGAAAGCAAATAGTGACCATCTCTTCCCCTCCCTTCCCCCACCAGGGCAGGGCTGCTGATTGTGGCAGGGGCAGCTTAGCTCCCAGAACTCCCCATGGACTCTGGTGCCTTCACAGTTTAATTATTGCAGTGGACCTTTGGCTGTGGAGCTGGAAGGGGGAGCAGTTGGCCATCTGCCATCAGCAGTATGCCCCCAAGCCCTCCAAACTGCCAGGCTTACTTTCCCATGAATATCCCAGTGGAACAGCTTGAGATTCCCTCCCACGCTGTGGGAAATCCAGCTTCCCCCAAGGTCCAAGGGAGGAAGGGTGTTTGGATTCTCCTGGTCATGTCTTCAAGGTTCTGCTCCAGGAATAAGTCCTGCTCCCCTTTCCTTCTCTGTCTTGCTTGTGAGGCCTCTTTGGACTTATCCTCACAGCTTCCTCATTCTGGGGCACGGCCCTTTCTCTTTCTCCCCAGCACAGAGTGCAGAGCTGTCTCCTGTGCATTCTTACTAATCATGTGGGAGCTAGGCCTGCGGGGACTTACTCATCTCAGGCATTTGGTGGGGGGACACCAAAAACTCAGGTAGAAATGCTATTTTAATTTAAAAAATTGGGGGGGCAGCCCCGGTGGCGCAGCGGTTTAGCACTGCCTGCAGCCTGGGGTGTGATCCTGGAGACCGGGGATCGAGGAAGGATGGCTCCTTCCTGTACGGAGCCTGCTTCTCCCTCTGCCTCTGTGTCTCTGCCCCTCTCTCTCTCTCTCTCTCTCTCTCTCTCTGTGTGTGTCTCTATGAATAAACAAAATCTTAAAAAAAAAAAAAGGAAATTTTTAATCAAAACCAGTGACAAAAAAAAAAAAAAATGACAAAAACACATGATAAACAAAACACCAGACTTAAAGGAGAGCAGAATCAGGTTTCCCTGATTCTTCTCCTGCCTTGCACGATAATATGGCTAAGCAGCACATTTTTGTTGATCCAGTTTTTATCTCTGTTACTAAGCTTTCTGACACTCCCTTGGCCTCACTCACCTAGCGCTGGAGACCTGAGGAGAGGCCAGAGCGGGGCAATGGCACAGGGCAGGAGTTAGTTAAGCTTCACAGGTGAGGCACCTTCTTCAGATCCCTCTCCTATCTGTTTCTTTTTCTCCTGCACAGTCCACCCTGCCACCTTCTTGCTGGGACCTGTTTTCCCAAAGAACAATATCTTCTTTCTGCTGTCTTCTGCTGAGACTCACACTTCTCCATCTTTGAGGCCCTGGCTTCATTTCCCTGGGAAGTTCGTGGGGGGAACTTTAAGTTCCTCATACTCTACTCTCTTCCCTTTACCTTTTCTTCTGCCCTTAGTATCTGACACTGTATATTTTATTTATATGTCTTGTTATCATCTGTCCACTACTCCCATCTCTACCCTCCCCCAACCAGGATGTAAGCCCTATGAATGCTGAGACTTTTATCTTTGTGTGTGTGTGTGTGTGTAAACAATTGTGAGCAGTTCCTAGCACATAGCAGGCACTCAATAAACATTTGTTGAATGAGCAAATAACAGTCGAGTTCCCTTTTCTTTGATCTTTCCCCTCTCAGAGTAGGCCCTTCTTTAGTAGCCAAAGGATGATTAAATCATTTTCCTAAATGAAAGAACATCTGCCCTGGACCTCCATCCTAAGCCATGCAAAAATGAAGCAGGAGCTTTTAAAATCACAGTTGTTACTTAACCAGTCCAAGGTAGGCAATAGAAAAAATATTTTCCAGACCAAATTCCAGGGTTTTCAAGGTATGTTGTGCATTTTTTCCCCTTTGAATAGGGAGTGATGTTCAAGAGAAGAAATTCAATTCTGTGTAAGGTGAATCAGGACTGATTCTTTTTGCAGCCTTGGCCAAGACACTTTAAGTCTTAGTTTGATTATTCTATCTGTAAAATGGGTGTGTTGCTTTTAGCACTATCAACGTCACGAAGGTACTGTGAATTCAAGCAAAAAGCTAACAGATGTGGCTGGATATGCTTTGGGATGTATAAATCACCGTGCATGTACAGAGGTGTATGAAATCTCACTAACACTTGGCCAAGGCAGAGCAAGGGGCCTTCTGATGAGACCCTGGCAGAAACAACAATCTGCTCCTAACTTTCTTACTCTAAAGATAGAGAAGCTGAGGCCCAGGCAATGATGTGCCCGGGGTCACATGCAGAGCTAATACAGGAGCATTATGGATAGAAGCCAGGTGTGTGGCTCCAGATGCAGTTTCTGGCCTCTCTGAGTATCTCAGTTGCCAATTCCACCAGAACAGGGATCCTGGACTCTGCTCTGAGCCCAGGTCAAAATCACCATGGATGGAAGAGAATTTCTGACTTTCAGATATCCTTGTGAATCCCAACCCTTCACAAACAGCCTAGGGAGGGAAGCATTTTAAATAAAATCCTTTTACCATCCCTTCCATTTCTGAGATTCATTTCTGAGTGGCATCTGAATGAGAATTTTACAGACATTTCATTTCTCGTCCTTGTTATCATTCCTTTGCTGTCCTCCAGGAGCAGGTTATGACTGCAACCACTGTGAGACCCAAGGTGTAAATCTCCTAGAGTGGGAACTTGTGCCTTGGGTGGCAGGTCAGCAGGTTGGCAGGATCTCCACACGCAGCGTGATCATTGCAGGAGGGAACAGGGCCCTGAGAAGGGCAGGGAGGCACAGAGATTAATTTTTTCAGTGTCATTCTTTCTGTGCGTTCCTTAATGACTGAAATTTACATGTGTATGTGGGGGGGTGGGGAATCGCGATTTTCCCTGGAAGGCCTGAAAGGGAAAGCCGGAGCCATCAGACTCTCTTGCCAGTGGGTGTGTCCACTTGCAAGGGCTCTGTATTGATCTGACTGGGAATCTTTTGACTTTTTACAGAGTGTGTGGCTGTGATCATGACTGTGAACTAGAATTTGTGCCTTTGTGGGTCTGTGACCATGTCTCTGGGATTGTGTGTTTGTGTGTGTGTGTTTTGTCATCACTCCTGTCTTTGTGACCATGTGCAGCTCAATGTGTGTATCTTTAAGAAAAATTATTTCTCATTTCCTGCATAAATTACTCCATGTAAAAGGCCATCCAGAGCTCAGTTCCTAGCATCTTTTTTCAATAAAGCAATATTATCACAGCCTAGTCCCAAAACTAGTCCCAGGAGAGGCTTTTCCTAGATTCTTTGTCAAACAAAATGTCAGCGACTCACCAAATGATGAGAAGAAGAATTCTTCTTGTTTATTTCCCAAGTGAGGCAGACCTGAAGCAGCTCAGCCTCTTTGCATCCTTTCCCTGGCTAGGCAGACAGCAGGCAGGTGGGCAGGTGCACAGGGGTGCTGAGGAGGTCACCGTGAAACCCTTGGACTCTGCCTTTTCACTTCACTCCTTACCCAGCGTTGTGACTTCGGGCAAGTCACAAAGTCACTTTTCTAACCTCAGTTCCCCCTTTTAAAAACAGGACGAATAATACCTACTTTATAGGGCTGTTGCAGGAATTAAATAATAAATGGGATAACATAGTTCTTGGTAAAGGACATTAGGATGTTGTGTGTACATATCCTCTGCTGAATGTGTATATTTATTTATTCCTTTATTCAACAAATATTTATTGAACATCCGAGACGTCCAAAATGCGTTTGGGGCTCTGCAGATATATACAGGCTTGAAACTGAGTTTAGGATGATATAATCTAGTGGGGTAGCCAGAGTGGCAAACAGACAATCACAATCTGGTGGGATAAGTGCTAAAAAGAATAGGATGTTCTAAGTCACTAGAACCATCCTTGAGGCAGCCATGTGGAGGATGGAGTAGGCAAGAGAGAGACCCATTAAGAGGCTATTGCTGAGCTAAGGTGCAGCAAAGGAGCTAGAGAGAAAAATATAGTTCATTCTATGTGGGGACAAAAATGAATGGTTAGCTTGTGCCAGAGTACACTTATTTCGTGCTTCTGGTGAGAGCTTTCAGGGCTGGGAAGGCTGTCTCAGAACCAGGGCCATCCAGCAGCCTGGCTGGAGGAGGGAGCAGGGGCTCACTGGCTGGAGGGTCTGACCCCTGGGGAGAGGAATGGCAGAGCAGTAGGCTGTGAAGAGGCTTAGCCCAGCACAAAGGGGGGATGGAGGCAGTCGGGGCTTTTCAGAGATTTTCAAAATGCTTCCAATGGATCTGAAGTTTTCTCCAAGAAAGGAAATCCTGCTGGAAAAGTTAAGTGCCTTCTCCAAAGTCAGGGCTGGTCTTAGCTGTGCTTAAAGGGACATTTGCTCTCCATGCTGGAGTCCCGATCACCAATCTCTCGTTTATGTCTGGTGAGATTCTGCCCAGGTCTCTTGAGTGCCTTTGGAATTCCTGTCCATCCATTCATTACCTCGTTTAATAAATACACATCGAGCCTGCTGGTAGGCCAGAGCTGGAAGCACAGATGTGAGGAACACGTTGCCCAGGAAGCTCAGAGTTTAATGGAAGGGATGCCTATAGGAATACATAACAAACAGTAACTTAGTGAGATACAGCCTGGAGTCCATGGCTAAGAACTTTGGACTTTATCTTATAAGAGATATGGCCCCAGTTATTAGGGGAGAAGAAAGGAGGGCATGACATACCCCATGTGTAGTAGGGTGGCATAGAGAGAAAATGTTACAGCGCTGAATCTGGAAGGAGGAGTAGGATTTGGCCAAACAAGACCTAAGCAAACTGTCATTACCATCATTGTCGTTAATGATGATGGTCACCATTTACAGAAGCCTAGTCTGGGCCAGGGCTGAGTAGTTTACCGTCTGCTAAGCACAGCACCTGTGTGTTGTAATACCGTAAAATCCTAATAAACAATTTGTGAGTTAGCTATTATTGTTTGCATTTTACAGGAATAGGGAAACCAAGACTTAAAGAAGTCACACAATGGGAGGAGGGAGCTCCAGGATTTGAATCCAACTTTGTCTGGCTTCAAAGCCTCTTCCGCTCTGCTGGACTATCCCTCCATATTCACTTATTAATATTAGTGCAGGAGTCCTCTGAAATAACCCAGAGTTTGGTCAAAAGCTCTTCCTTCAGAGACACATTGAAATATAGAGAATTGGAATGCCTTTGGCAAAAAGTAATGATGACTAAATAGCAAACTTTCAACTGTACTGATTAAGCATTCATCTGGATTAGTATTTTCCGGTAGCGGTCCCTCTTCATGTGACAGCAATGATTCTTTCAATGGTCTACAGGGACACGGTACTAAGCAAGGTATGTGTAGCGGGCATAAAAGAAATAAAATACACAGATCTTGTCCTCAAAGATGTATGATGCCATTGAAGAGATTCAGATTAACACAGAAAGCAACAGTTCACAAAACAGAGTAGACTGAGGACCAGTCACCGGGTACAAAAGGTTGACTTCATTCAGATGCAGAAGGTCAGAGAAGGGCAAGACTTGAGTCTGTCTTTGAGGAAAGAGGACTTGAGTAAGTGCAGGATGGTGATGGGCCTGGACAGCAGGGAGGAGGAGGAGCATGAGGCCCCCCAGAAGGGCATGAGGGCCTAGTGACACGGCACAGGACTCAGACATGGCGTGCGCTAGCTCATGCCACAGAGGCAGCCCAGGCTGACTGGAAGAAGATTTGGGTTGAAAGGTCCAGGTGAGGGATCCCTGGATGGCTCAGCAGTTGAGCATCTGCCTTCAGCCCAGGGCATGGTCCTGGAGTCCTGGGATCGAGTCCTGCATCGGGCTCCCTGCATGGAGCCTGCTTCTCCCTCTGCCTGTGTCTCTGCCTCTCTCTGTGTGTCTCTAATGAATAAATAAATAAAATATTAAAAAAAAAAAAAAGAAAGGCCCAGGGGATTCGAGAAAAGAGGTAGGTTTTGGCTGATTACAGAGGATAAAATGGAAGCTAAGAAATTTGCATTTTGTCTTCTTAGGCCCTGGCAAGCCACCACAGATTTTTTTGAGCAGGGGACAATCAGTATAAACAAGTCTGTAAATCATCTTAGCTCCCGAGGAGGCTCTCTCTTCCTAGAGGATTGGAATCTGGTCTCTTTGAGATCAGCCTCGTCTCTCTGGTGATATGTGAGGCTTTCACCGGGACAGCTGAGTTCAATAGCAGATCAAGAGCAATAAGAGAATGAGATCACACTGTCAACTCCAACCTTTTGTGTATAATGATGAAGACTGATGATGGTGGTGGTGATGATGGTGATGACGGAACAGAATTCAGAGGGTGAAGGCTTTTGACCAACATCACCTAGCAAACCCATGGTCAGGCTGGAATGAGCCGCCACACTTCCTTAGCTTGCTCACCCCAGTGAGGACGTGAAGCAGCCTTAGACTCTTGTGTCTACCACTGAGGAGGTGCCCGAGGGTCCTGCACTCATGCCAGTATAGACCCTGGGGTGGGCTCCAGAGAGAAAACAGGCTCTTTCAAGGCTCTTAGGCCAAAGGAGACAATGACTGTGATGTTTTTTGATCCTGGGATAGGTTCAGGATGGAGCAGCCTTCCCAGAGTGGACAGGAGACAGGCCTTTGGTGTGAGCTTCCGGCCACAGATTTCAGAGGCTCGGGTTCATCTCTGTCCTATCCATCTGCAAAAAGTACAAGTTGGGGACGTATGGGTGGTTCAGCAGTTGAGCGTCTGCCTTCGGTTCAGGGCTTCGGTCCCAGGATCCTGGGATCAAGTCCCACATCGGGTTCCTTGCAGGGAGCCTGCTTCTCCCTCTGCCTGTATCTCTGCCTTTCTCTCTGCATCTCTCATGAATGAATGAATGAATGAATGAACAAAAAGTACAAGTTGTCAGAACTGGCAGAGGTGTTCTCTTGAGGAAGCCTGCCCGTCCTGTCAGGGGGCGCCCTGGTTTGAAACTTGGACAGGCAGGGAAGGGCCTGACCAGAGCTAAAGAACTATGGGTGGAGGCTGCTCCATTTCCTGGAGATCTTGTAGGGACAGAAGGACTTCATCTTCAAGGTGAAGCTCCTGCTTCCTTCTTTGTCCCTGAAACATCTGGGCCATCAGGTCGCACAGGGCCCCTGTCTTCCCATCCATCTCTTTCTGTCGGCCTCCCCGCCTGTCAGGCGGCCTGTTAATTAAGCCCAAATCCAGCCTGGGGATCAGGGCAGGAGTGTCGCAGGCCGCGCTGGCCTCCAGAGGAGGCGGATTTTGTCTGACAACGAGAGGGAGGGTGGTGTGTTCTCTCTGGCCAAGATGGGAAAAGGCAGACTGGGGCCCCTCCTTCAGGCAAGGCAGGCAGCAGCGTGGCTCACAGAGCTGCCCCGGGGTTGGAGGGGTGGCCGCGACCCACGTCCCCCCAGCCCCAGGCTGGTCTCATTCTCTCCAGCACTCTATGCCATGCGAGTTGCCCTCCTTTGCTCAGAGGAATCGCTGGCAGTGACAGAACGGAGATTATAAGCGATATTTCTGCCTCGAAGCGTTCTCCAGGCTGTCGGGAGCGAGGTGGTTGTCAGGTCTAGGAGAGGAGAAATCTGTGTATACTGTAGCCCTGCAGCAGTGCCCTGCGTGGGGGCAGGCTGGGGTCCCCTCAGACAGTCCCTCCTCCCTCCAGTGTATCCCCATCAGTGCCTGAGTGGGGGTGGGGTTGGTTACCCGCCTCTGTTGTCCGTGTGCTTCCTGTCTGAGGGGCCCTGGGTCCTCAGTGTCACCAGAGGGGTGGCAGTGGAAGCAGAGGTACAGCTAGAGCACAAAGACAGACTAAAAAGCGTGTGGCTGGGACGCCTGGGGGGCTCAGTGGTTGAGCGTCTGCCATCGGCTCAGGGCATTGATCCCCGGGTCCTGGGATCGAGTCCTGCATCGGGCTCCCTGCAGGGAGCCTGCTTCTCCCTCTGCCTGTGTCTCTGCCTCTCTCTGTGTGTCTCTCTCGAATAAATACATTAAAATTCTTAAAAAAAAAAAAAAAAAAAAAAAAAGAACATGTGGCTGCAGCTGCACCAGGACATCAAGAAGGAGCTCCAGCCCCTCAGTCTGAGAGGACACAATTAGAAATAGAGGCTGAAGGAGCAGACAGGCAGGGCTCCCAGCCTTCCAGCCCCTGACCCACACCCTCTCCCCCACCCCCACTGCCACTGTGGACTTGGGCAGAGGAGGGGGTGGTGAGGCCGACAGCCAGAAGCAGCTGCCTCCACACATTGGAGGGTACAATTATTTCCGTATTATCTAGGTTGTGAGCACCTCCAAGACAGGACAGAGAGTGTGTGTGTGTGTGTGTGTGTGTGTGTGTGTGTCTATGTGAGATCTTTGCATGCCCAGTCACTCCCCAGTACATGGTAGGTTTATAATACATGGAGGCTAAATTGAAGCAGTTTGCACCTGCTCAGAGGGGTGGATGAAGGGAGGAAGGAAGAGTATAAAGCTCCCCAAGAATAGAGCTCTCATCTGCCAAGTAGACCCCAGACACCTGGGGAAATGAGGCAGGGGAGCCGACATCAGCAGAGCTCCCAGGAACAGCCCACCCTACAACTCAGGGCACATCCACTTCTGCTTTCTACCGGGGGCCCAACATTTACTCAGCACTTACTACTGCGGGCACGCCCTTTGGATTGGTAAGACGTACAAGAGCAAAGAGAAGTGAGGAGGTTGGAACCGCAAAATGTCAGGGTCTGGAGTCAGAAGACATGCCACTTGCTGGCTGTCTTTTGAGGCAAGCCCAGTACCTAAGCCTCATTATCCACCTCTGTGAAATGGGGACAATCACCTGGCAAAGAAAAAGGCATCACTCGTACATTGCAGATAGGATGTGAATTGCTGTCACCTTCCCACAAGTAATTTGTTAAAATTTTTTTTCATGAACATACCTTTGGATTTGGCAGCTCCAACTCTAGAAGCTTATTCTACAACAACAATCAAGTCTGGAGCAATATTCAGCTATAAGAATGGGCATGATTTATAATAGCAAAAACTAGAAATAGTCTAAACAACAAACGATAGAAATTTGGCTGAACAATTATAGTGCATCCGTAAATGGAATGCCATTTAGCCACTAGGATTATAATGTATATTTTCCTTATCTGGAAGGTATATATATGTTACAAAAATAAAAAGCTGACTATAGAACAGTCTATATGGTGTGATACTGTTTTTAAGAAAGAAGAGTTTTAATTCTACATATTAACTGTGGTTCTCTCTGTACTGTGGGCTTACAACTAACCTAAACTTTCTCCCTCTTATTTATCTATTTGGTGTGGATCAGCTTGTATTGTTTTGTAAAGATAATGAAAATTTAGTTGTATTAAAATAGTGACCTTTAGAGGTGGCTGTAAGAGTTAAAGAAGATATTACATATGAAAGTGCTTTGTAAACTGAAAAATGACAGACATCAGACAGGGTCTCTGCCCATGAGGAGCTTACAGTTTGGAAAAAGATGAAAGACACCAAGATAACTATAGCATGAAACAGAATGTGGCAAGAGCTTCCAAAGAATGATAAACAGCATGTTACTTGGAAACACAGAGGAGGTAAAATTACTTGTGGTTCTAGAGGAAAGAGCCAGAATGTTTGAGTTGAATACTGACAAATTGTTAAGGTCCTGCCAGGTAGAAATATAGAACCGGGGCAGCAGAGGAAGCGGGAAGCTGTGGCACAGGTTTGGAGAATGGGAAATGCTTGCGTTTGGATGGAGGGCAGAGAGCCTACGGGTGATGGAGCAAGAGGAGTCCAGCAGGGCAGTTGGGGGCCTGGGGGCTGGCCTGCACACACCTTGAAGGCCGCACTTGGTAAAATGCCATCTGGGAAGCTTTGTTGGTGTGTTCTGAGAGTAGGGAGTCACTGAAAGTTCTGGGGAAGGAGCTGACACCGCAGCAAACCCCTCAGGGGTGGGGAGGTCCTGCCTCATGGTATGGGGCTGGGGAAGGAGGAATGGGACACCTCTCCTGGGTGCTGCCTGGGAGGCCAGAGAACTGGGAGCCATTTACAGAATCCACCCAAGGCCCCGGGGAGGAGAAACAGGCTGCGGGTGTGGGGACAACAGTAATCTGGTGCTCAGGACCTGTTCTCCCTCCGTTGGTCCAGATCCCTTGGGCCTCTCTGTCTCAGGCTGTCCCAAGGTGACCTGACCCCCTGCTGCTTTGAATGTGTCTCTATTCCTTAGCTCCTCTTGGGAGGAGCCTGGGGTGTGGACAGAGGGTTTGTTTCAACCCGGTAAGCTTTTGTTAATGGAAATACATTAAGCAGCCTGCCTATCGTGGAAGCTTCTCTTGGCTCGTCCCATCCTCCGAGCATGCCCCAGCTCACTCTTTCCTGCAGGCGAGAATTCATACCCCCTCATCCCGGATGCTGTGCCTCTGCCACCCTCACCCCTAGCAGTGCCTGTGTTGGTGCGCACATGCGCACACGTGTGCACACATGTGCACGCACACACATACACACACTGGAAGGAAGACAGGAAAGTCTTGTTCAGGCAAATGTCTAAATTTCCATTTCCCCACTGCAGCTCGCAGCCCAGGCCACTGTTTAGCTCCTCCTGTTGTCATGTCACTAGTTAATTACATTCTTTACTGAGGTGCAAATGTGTTTTTACAAGGAGACTACGATGGTGTTAACTAGGGAGGAACTGTGAATGTTACAGATGCATCCACCCCTCGTCTGAGGCTGGGGCTCTTGGCTGGCAGTGCTGCCCGATGCTGCCCTGAAAAGGCAGCCCAGGCATTTCAGCAAGCTGCCCTGCTCCCGCGCCGTCCCGTGACCCTGCCCTCACAGCCCCAAACGCAGCCTCCTTCAAATCAAATTAGCAACTGGATCCACAAGGAGAAAAGTAACCGACACGAGTGTCTGGGAAGTGTCAGGCCAGGCCTTAGAACAGTGCAGACCACCAACCTCAGTTTCTGAACATCGCAGTTCATTTTAAATATTGAGAACCAAAATAATTCACTTCGATCTAAAAATAAATCAGTAAGTAGTACAGCCAAAGCCAAGTTTAGGCCAAGGCTGTCGTTCACTGCCGGTCTCTGCTTGGGGTCCATTGCTCTCCTGACTCTTCCTCCCTGCTGCCCCCCACACACACACCCAGTGTGGTCTCCAGACCCCAGCGAAAGTCTGCCACGGGAAAAGGATCAGAGACTCAGTCGCACATCTGAAGGGGTTGCGACTGCTACTCTTCCTTTGAGTTTCCTACAGTTTTTTATTTTTTTTTTTAAGATTTATTTATTTAAAGAGAGAGAGTGGAGGGGAGAGGCAGAGAGAGAGAGAGAAACTCAAGCAGACCCAGTGCTGAGCCTGATCTCAAGTGGGGCTTGATCTCAAGACCCCAAGATCAAGACTTGAGCCTTTGAAACCAAGAGTCAGACACTCAACCGACTGTGGCAACCAGGCACCCCAAGTCTTCTCCAGTTTAAAACAAGAAGCCTTGGGCAGCCCGGTTGGCTCAGCGGTTTAGTGCTGCCTTCAGCCCAGGGCCTGATCCTGGAGACCCGGGATCGAGTCCCATGTCAGGCTCCCTACATGGAGCCTGCTTCTCCCTCTGCCTGTGCCTCTGCCTCTCTCTGTGCGTCTCTCATGATTAAATAAATCTTTAAAAATAAAATAAAATCTCTAAAAAAGAAGAAGAAGAAGCCAGCTGCTCCGCCCTCCCCAGGGCCCAGAATCACTCAGGCACCTGCCCACACTTTGGGGGAGAGAGGGCCACATGGACAACTGATATCAGGAAACCAGCTGGGGGGAGGGGCACTTGAGGTGTTATGCTATATGTTGGCAAATCGAACTCCAATAAAAAAGTATACCAAAAAAAAAAAAAAAAAAAGGAAACCAGCCAGGTGAGGACAGGGCACTTGCAACTAAGACAAGGATTTGGGCTGTACAGTGGCGCTCGGTGGGCCTGAGCCACTACACCTTGGGGAGAGACTAGCCTGGTACATATGGCAGGGAGGTCCAGGGAGAAGATAGACTGTATCCCTCATAGCCAGAGAAGGTGCCCCCATGTTCTCTGATCACCCAGGGCCTCTAACCCCTTCTGAGAGCCACTCTGCCCCCTTTTTTTTTTTTTTACAGGTGCTTTGGCACTAGCTGACAGGAAGAATTTCTGGCCCAGCTGGGAGTGAGAAGAAGGAGTGAGTCTCCTGAGGGCCATCCTCGAGTCCGCCAGGATCACCCGAACAGTAAGAAATGCTTCTCCATCCCTAAACACATAGTTAAGCCTTCCAGGAAGATGATCTTTTCTTCTGAAAACCTTGAGAAGCAACCTATCCCATTAGCTGGCACATAGCATACACAACCTTGGAACTCGCAACACCAAATTATTTTTTTTTTCATGTCTTTCCTCCTTAGCTCCTTCAGGGCAGGGCCAGAGCCATACCTTGTCCCTTGTACCTCTCTTCTTGTGCATAGTCTGGGAACAATAAAGTGCTGTCGATGCAGATGGATGGGCTGTTGCTTACATCCACAATGATACTGACATTTGTATAACCTTCTGGAGCAAGCACTATCATCTAAGAATCACGTAGGGGTCTTTGTTAAAATGTACCACCTGGACCTCACACCAGAGCATCTGATTTTCTAAGCCGAGGTTAAGACCGGGAGTCCGCACCCCAAGTGTTTTTGATGAACACAGAAGAAACTGCATCCCAGGTGTTTCTGATGAACTCTGAGAAATAGTTCTCTAGGATGTATAAGACATGTTGAATGGAGAATCTCCTTTAATCCTCTTATCAGATAGGGTTTTTTTAAATCCCCTTAAGTAACTTCATGATCTCAAAGACATAAGTATCAGTATAGGCAGGGATTTAGAAATCCAGTTATCCAAAACAACCCTTTTTTCTTTCCAGTATGCCATGATAAGGGCTGGATCTGTTGTGGTGAGATTGGGCCCCAACTCCAAAGGACACTGCCCAGGACTTTGTAAGTTTCCCTGCTGTCCCAGGGCTGCCATGATCTTACAGTTCATCAGCTTTCATTTGGGGGGCAGGAATCATCACCCAATTCCTCACAAAAGCTGGTTTCCGGAGAGAGGGAGAGGGAGACAGTGAGCCAGAGAGGTGAATGTTGCTGGGGCCAGCTCCCCAAGTTAGCAAGGCCACAGATATTCCAGAGGATCACATGGGCAGAACGGCCCACAGTGCTTGTCCTGGTTCCTATGCCCTCTGGCCATTTGGGGAGCTCTGTGTTGTAGCTGCCTTAAGGGATGGGCAGCATGCTGAAGCTCCGAGAGGTATAGACCAGAGAAAAAGGCCTATGTAGGGGGCTCAAGTCTTCATGGTAAGTGTGGGTTTGGCAATGCCCATTTCAGGGATGTGTTGACCATCTTTTCAACACCCTTCGGAGTCTGCGTGCCCAGCAATGTCAAGGGAAACCACTGCAGGAGATAGTTATGGCTTAAAGAAGATGGGGAGATGTTAAAGAAAAAGAAAGAGAAAAAGGGGACAGGGTTAGAGACTACTGGTGAACCAGTGTGGACGGGTGTTGTTGCCAAGTCCAGTGGCTTTCTCTGGGACTGGCCATTGCACTGAGCTACTTCTCACTGAGCAACTCGGTAGAGTCCTGTTTGTCTCCACGTGGAGGCTGCAGATGCCGGAGTCCAAACAGGCCAGGGCATGCCTGGGAGAATGGAGGCAGCCCTGCCCTCCTTACGTGCTAGAATCAAGGGAAGGATGGAAATGGGTTGAGGGACTGCTCATGCCTGTGGCGGGTTGCGTCTTGCCATGGAATGGAAAGTTTTCATGGATGGCAGAGAGGCGACCTCACAATGCACCCCCTGACCTCCCCCTCATTCTCCCCCCCCCCACACACACACACACTGCCCACCAGACTCTCTTGCTGAGGCCCAGCCTGGTCTGTTCCGGGGACTAAATGCAGTTGACACCGTTGCTTGGGTTGGTGCAGTCGGCAAGGACAATTTTTGCAGCTAATGCTGGAAGTGTGGCAATCAGAGGAGCCGCCAGCTGTCTCACTTAAATTCTTAGCTCTCTCGCTCTCTTTTTTTAAAATCGTTTTGCTTACATAATCCACCCCCTTTTTATTTTCTAATTCTCTCCTTGCAAAGCTGGCACCAGAGGGGAAGGGCTGGGGCGGAGGGGGTAGCAATTACACATCAGTTTGGGGAGCATTTACATTTTGCAATTACAATTTAAAAATAAGCCCCGTTAATGATCTCCACGTGTCAACGACAAACCCTAACTGCCATACCCTCCTGGGCTTGCCTGCCTCCCCCTGAAGTCAGAGGCTCGATGGAGGCAGAGGGACCCAGGGAGACACAAGGGAGAGGCCAGGGACAGAATCTGCGGGCCGCTGGAAACTCAGTGTGCCCTTGAGGCTGGTGGAGGACAGGGGTGGAGCTGAGCACCCACCTAGAAACCTAGAATTTGGGACTCCAGCATCCCTCCTCTCCCCACACTCATACTCGGCCCCAGCCCACCTCATCCCCGCCCTGACACAGCAAGACTATGTCCTCGGAGTTGACGGTCAGAGCTGGGAGAAAGGGAGCCTCCACTGCTGATCTAGACCCTCCGAGGTGGGAATTTTGTGAGCCCTCCTGGGCAAACGTAAATCCTAGTCCCCAGGCACCTGGACCTTCATGGATCAGGTGAAGGGACTAATGACATATGCAGGGCTCGGCGAGGGAACCCAAGTAGGTGTACCGCAGTTTGGGAAGGACTTATAATTGACCAACACATATTTCATGAAGTCCTCTGATCCCTTGGGCTGGGACTTTGGAACTGGACACACCCAGACTCAAATTCTAGCTCTGCTATTTGTTGGCTGTGAGATTTGGGGCAAGTTAATTAACTTAAGTCTTCTGACACTCACTGTCTTTATGTGATTGGGATCATCGTAGAAGGCTTCTTTGAGGATTAAATGAGATAATGTACTAGAAAGCACCTCACCCAGCAGCTGGCAGGCTGGCGCCCCGTAGATGTCCCGTCAAGCTCAGCATCTCACCGAGCTTCACAGAGGAGCCCCAGCACACTTCCTCCTGCCACCTTTCCAGCCACCGCGACACTAAGGAAGGGCGATTTGGTCAGACTTGGCCGGGTCTCCCGTCCAAGTCAAGCCATCTGCACCCTGAACATCTCCTGAAGGGCACCCATACCCCCTCACATGCACCCCCGCCATCTCCCTGTAGGATTCTCAGCCAGAGCCTGGGCTTGAGGCCTCCCTTCCAGCCTTCCACTTCTCCCTGGCTGGCTCCCGACTCTGGCTTCCAACAGCCCAGTTCTCTTCTTTGGACACGACTTCAACGGAGTGACCTTTCATCGGGCCCCACCTATGTCCTTTATCTGTGAAATGAGGGAGGTGGGCCAGGAGCTCTCAGGTGCCTTTCAGTCTTGACATCCGTAAGGCTCCGATGCTTCTTCTCTGGCAGCTTCCTCCCGGCTGGTTCCTGGCGTGTAAGGCTTTCATCTCCTGAGCAGCTTCAGCATGGCCAGTCTTGGGATTGATCACGTATTGTCAAAAAAACATACATTTGTCCCTTGAAACATACATAAAATAACTCTTTCCTGGGGCAAAACCAGAGACGCATCTTATAAAAATCTGAGACAAGGAAGCCTTCCAAAAGCAGGCCCCTTGGCCTAGGGCAGGGAACACAGAGAGGGACTACATCTTATTGGCTCGGGTGCTTAGGTATTATGTTTTAAATACTTTTCTAAAACCTTGCTTTTTTTAACCTAGGCTGTATAGTGGGCAGCTTTCCAGGTCAAAATAAATAGCTTGGCTCTGTTATTTTTAACTGCTGTGTAGTATTCTCTTCTGTGGATGTTTCATTATTTATTTGAGGTATTTTTAAAATGAGAAGTAAAGTACGTACGTGAGGAAAAAGCAATGAAAAAGAAATGAAATAAAATAAAAAGGGCCTGGGGTACCTGGGTGGCTCAGCCAGTTAAGTGTGTGCCTTTGCTCAGGTCATGATCCCAGGGTCCTTAGGGGGCGGGGGAGGGGGGGTGTCGCTACTCAGTGGGGTGTCTGCTTCTCCCTCTGCCCCTCACCTTGCTCATGCCTTCTCTCTCTCTCTCAAAAATAAATGATAAATTAAAAAAATAAAAAATTAAAAGGGTCCCTTCCTTCCCCACCTCTATCCACAAGGTCCAAATGACCCAAAGTCAACTACAATGAATAGCCTGCAATTATCTATTTACCCCCTGCCATGAAAGCCAGGAAAATTGGCACACATTCTCCCCTTCCAATTTGGATCAGTTGGATATTTATTATATTAAATATAATAATATTTTTATTAAACCGTATTTTTATTAAACCGTACCTGACACTATATGTTTATATATGGTATCATATAGAATACAGTGTGTATGTATATTACATGGTAAATATTATATAGTGCATAGCATTATATAGAGTTCACTCATATTTATTGAGTATAATAATAGTTTTATAGACTTAGAAGATTTGTTTTAAAGATTTAGAAGATTTACAGCCCTATCACTATAGTTCCCTCTGCATTCCAACTATAGGTTGATTGTAAGATGGAAATATTATCCGACCAAGACACCTGGGTGGTTCAGTGGTTGAGCATCTGCCTTCAGCCCAGGGAGTGATCCGTAAGGCTCCCCCACCAGAGCCTGCTTCTCCCTCTGCCTGTGTCTCTGCCTCTCTTCTCTGTGTGTGTGTGTCTCTCTTGAATAAATAAAGTCTTAAAAAAAAAAAAAAGAAATATTATCCAACCACAGAACTAAATAGTGTGATTTGACTGGGAAAAGGAAATGGAGCCGTCTGTCATTACCACGTGGCCACTGCAGGAGAATCTGAGAGCCCTTGGCCATAACCGCCTGCCCCCATTCCCCTCCAGCTCTCACCCTCCCGCGGGGACACACCAGGCTGCCCCGCGGTCTTGTGTGGATGCAGTCCTCTTGCTCGGATTCCTCCTCTAATCATTAGAGGATACCACCTCTAATGATTTCTGATATTGATGGGAGGGAAATAAACTCTGAGGTCTTATGCGTCCAAAACAGATTGCATTTCGCCTTTGAACTTGATTGATATTCCGATACAGCTCAGAATCCCATATTTAAAAAGCCTTTTGCTCAGGGCGCCTGGGGGGCTCAGTCAGTTAAGCGGCTGCCTTCAGCTCAGGTCATGATCCCAGGGCCCTGGGATCGAGGCCACATCGGGCTCCCTGCTCCGTGGAGAGCCTGCTTCTCCCTCTCCATCTGCTGCTGCTCCCCTTGCTTGTGCGCTCGCTCTCTCTCGCTCTCTCTCTCCCCCTGTCCAATACATAAATAAAATCTAAAAAAAAAAAAAAAAAAAAAAAACCTCCTTCTCTTAGGTTTTGAAGACGTTATTCTCCCATCTTGTATTTCCGATCTTGCAATAAGAATTCATGAAAACTTCTGGTTTACTTTTCCTTTGTAAGTTCGAAAACATCACCACCGTGTGCTGAGGCTTGACATTTTGTTTGCTCCTTTCTTTCTTTTTTTTCGTTACTCCTGCCCAGGCCCTGGGACCACTTTCAATCTGAAATCAGCGGTCTTGCTTCAGCTCAGGGATATCATCATTTCGTTATTTCTTTGTTTATCCTGCTCCATTGTCTCTGTTTCCTCCTGGCACCTCCACTGCCCAACACAGAGCCTGGTGCGTAGTAGGTGCTCAGTAAATGCTTATCAGATGTGTTTCTTGGGACCTGGATTCTAGTCAGGTCCCTATTTTCAACTCGCTGCATGGACTTAGACAAGTTTTCTCATTTGAACAGAGAGGTCAGACCTCATGACCACTAAGGGTGCTACAACCCTGCCACTCTGGCAATCTCCCTGGAGCCTTGAGACCTAGAAGCCCCTGGAATTGGGGAAGAAGGTGCAGAGTGAGAAGTGAGGGGAAGGCAGAGGTCAGGCAGTAGGTCAGCCTCCCGCTACAGACGTTTCCCTGAACCTTTCATCTGTTCAGCAGCTGCAGCCTGTCCCCCTTGGGGACCCCTTGACCTTCCAGATCATTCTTAAATGGGCCTCCTTTCCTCTTCATCTCCCTATTCCTTACACCTTTTCAGCTCACCTCCACACAAAGCTCCCGTTAGTGAAATAATCCCTGACCATGGCAAGTATCTCATTAAGTGAGATCTTTTTTTTTTTTTTTTCACTTTTATGAATTCCAGGACAAAGAGACACCACACTTCCCTCTGCAATGCTGCACAGCAGATGCTCTGACCTGAGACAGCCAGGCCCTAAAAAGAGAAGAAAGATTAGAGGGCTTGGATAGCTCGGATCTGCCCCAGCCTTAGGCTACCTTGTGCCCTGGGGGAGGCATCTTGGATGAGAATTCCCACTTGCTTCTCTTCCCCACCCCAGAGACTGGCTCTGGGAGCAGACAGCTCACACACAGCTCCCCTGACTGCCCAGACCAACCTGCTCTGGACAGAAGCTCTAGATCTGGGAGCCAAGATGCTTCACTCCTTTTCCCTGAGAGGGCCAGACACTGGAAGATCCAGATTAACAAGGGCTCAGATCCCAGAAGATCATTCTCTGTTTTAAGTCAGAGCATCCTAATTGGTCCCCAAGAGCCACAAACCACTGTCTTCTCTCTTCCTCCATCCCCTGGCCCTTGCCCTGCCATGAGAAGTGGAGTCCCCTCTTACTAGAGAGAGAAGAGGGGAAAGTAGGGGCACAATTTTGACCTTTGAGCCCACCATGAATCTGTACTGAAGGCAGGACTCTTTCTAGCCCCTGAAAGCACTATGATGGAACATGAGTTGGCATTGCAAAGGGCAGGATTAAGGTTTGAGGTGAGTTCTAATTTTCAGACAAGCTTCTAGGAATCAAAGATTCTGCTGCTAATATGAAACACTTCTCCTGGGTGCCTGAGTGCAGCAGAAAGAGCCAGCAGATGACTAAAAGTTTCCCTATGAGAAGCCAGAGAACTGCAGACCCCTCCTAAGGCTGGAGTTTGAAGGCGCTGGGGCTTGGCAGGGGGCAGGCAGGAGCCGGTGGGAAGTAGAACACAGCTCTGGTCCTCTGCACTTGTGTTCAGCTGCCTGTCCGGGAGGCTGTGGGTACCAACCCCGCTGCTGGCCTGCAGAGATGTCCTCACCCGTCACCTGTTCAGACTGCTGCCCAGAATCCATCTGGGCCAGGAGAGGAAGAAGACTGAAAGGAGGGTGAGCAGGAAGGGACTTCTGCAGGGGGATAAGGCTAGAACTCAGGGAGATATGACGAAGAGTGAGATGCCCCCTACGGCAGGGCAGCCCCAACTTGAAAAAGCCCATACTGCTCAACTGGACAGGCTTTCCAGAGATAGAGCCAGGTGCCTCTTAGCCTGTGAGTCATGGGCCTACTTCCCTCCAAAACAGGGACTTCTTTGCAGCTGTGGGTGGTCCCTGGAAAACCAGGGGCGGGGTGGGGAAAGAAGTCCAAGCGGATACAGCCACAGGGAGCAGACGGGCTGCCGGCTGCACGCTCCCTTCCGGCGCACCCCGCCCCTGGTGACTCTCACCTGGACCACAGTGGGACTCTGCACCCGAGCTGACGGGAAGGAGATGTGAGTCAGAGCCCTGGCCCCAGCGCCACAGAGTGTGGGGTCAGGGCCCTGGCTGGCCCCGTGTTGGCACAGCACGGGTCCCCAGACTTCCACTCCCACCCAGGCGGCTCGAACACACAATCGAATTCCCAATTACGCGTCGCCCCCCACATGCAGGTTTCCACCGCGGATTTCTGTCATTTCGCGTGCATTCTTTAATTCTGTTCCTCCCCTTTATAATTGAGCCCACAGTCCAGGGAGTCTACGATGGAAACTCAAGATTTGCCTCTTTCAGCACGCTTGATGTTTTCCATCTTTGTCTCAGCGGTATTATGTTTATGAGACCCCTACTTCTTATCCCTGGGATCAGCACTTCCAGCTTTCCATCTTCCACTCATTTTTGTGAAATGAGAAGAGCAGAATGCAGTGAAATCTTTAAATAAAATGTGTGCCCACGCTGCAGTCCGAGGGTGACAGGGCTGGCGGAAGCAGGCTGCTCCCGAAGCGGTGCCACTATCCAAAGGTGCCAAGACAGTGAGCATTTACGGGGGGTACGGGTGCCCAGATTTGGCAGCCGGGAGACCTTTAGGTGGATTGCTATAATCCACGGAAATCCAGGGCATGTGAACGTTAAAGGACAGCCGGTACGGGATGGCCCGACTCTGTTGGTAGCTCGTTTCCACATTCACCCTTCCCTCTTCTGTACTTCCCCCAACTTCTGGGGAGCTCACTCCTCCTCCGGTGTTCCCCACCTCTACCCTGAGACTTCTAGGTTAAACATGCAGACTCTGCAAGCAGACCTTGTATCACATTGGAAAACCTCCTCAACCTCGTTGAACCACAGTTTTCACATCCATGAATGGGCACAGCCTCTTGCCTTCACCATGCGGTGGCGGGATGGGGGGGTGGGAATACACAAGGTTATCTGCATCACATAGATAAGCCTCATGCCCCGGGCGTGGGGAAAGCTTGATAAATAGCAGCTGTTATCAATTCCATTTACCATCTCACCCCTATCAAAATTTGCTCCGGGGAAACAAACTCCTTCTCACTGAGGTGTGAATGACTGCTGGGACTCAAAGAGCTATATTTTCCAGATTTGTCTGTTTGTTTTACATTGTAACAGTAAGCCCAAGAAATTAAACTGTAACTGTGTATATATTCATACCCTGTAAGGATATAGAGCTTGTGAAATCATGTGGCCCAGGATTTCTGCCCCCTAGAAAGGAAACCCAAGGAAAAGCCATGATCCTTGTGTGCCGGGGGGCACAGGGTTCAATGGGCAAGACGGGACGCGTGGATGGAAAGCAGACCTCCTGTAACATAGAAACACGGGTAGTGATCTTTCAAGCTTCCGTGCTCTACTCTGCTTCATGGAAGAGTAGAGTTTTGAGCAAAATGTGGATGAAGGAAAGGACACCAGAGTGGTGTCCCCTACAGGGACTTAGATGGCAGAGGAGAAGGACAGCAAAAAGCAGGGAGGAAAACTTTCCTAAGGTGATGGGGGCTGTGTCTGTTCAGCTGGGCCTTGAGTCCCATGAGTGGGCCCGCTGCCCGGCATCAATTTTTCGCACGTGGCAGCCACCATCCTCCTTTCCCTGGGGCTCCCTTTCCCAACAGGTGAGGAACACAGAGCCAGTGTCCCTGCCTCCAAACAGCCATGAGGACCAAGGCTCCCTGAACTGACCTTGGGGCCTGACTCTGCCCGTTCCTCACAAGCTTGCCTGGGCCACCGCAAAGGCCTCGGGAGGAAGGACACCCATTAGCTGGGTGAGGATGTACCAGGATGAGTGGCTTTTCCATGATAAACTCAGCCCAGAGAGCCACTTGCTTCAACAACCCTGACTCCTGACCATTTTTTTCTGGAGGCAATTTTAGAGAACCAGGCATCATCCAGCCAGAGGACTTGGTGTGGCCTTACAGGAGAGAGGGGGCTCAGCTGGATTTCCAAAAGGGAGGGAGGCAGACAGGGCAGCAGGGAGGTTGCTGCCTGGCTCCTTCCAGAACAGAAGCCCTCCTTCCATCTGGGCTCCCCGGCATCCGAGCTGTTCCTCTGTCTCTGCTGAGTTGTGAGCCTCAGGGGCCTAGCCCGTGTTGTTTTCTCAGCTCCGTTCCCGAGCAGCGGCTGCCGTCAGCTCTTGACAAATAATAATAAACCTGGGAATCAGGTTTGTCGAGGGGGATTTCGGTCCCTGGGTTCATTTTTAGATTTGTTTCTCTGTGTGTGTGTGTGTGCAGACAAGAGAGCACGTGACGCTGTCTTGAGGGAGCGGCTGGGGCTCCCAGGTGCCCTGGCAATCCACCCTCACCGCCCTCACCGTACCCTCGGAAGAACTAGACGGTTCTCCTCTGCCCCTGATCGCTGGGACTGCCTGCAGGTTTAAAAGAAAAGAGAAACAATTGAATGAAAGGTCTCTAGCTCCCTCCTTTCCCTGTTCCTCCCCACCTCTCCTGCCTGTGCTATTTGGGGCTGGCAATGAGAGAGAGCAGACTCCCAGCTCTAGGTTGGGAGAGTTGCCTTAGTGCTGGGTGGGACCTTGGCCACAGGTCCAGGGAGAGGACCCCACCCCAGGGCAGTAGCACGGCCTCCCAGCCTCCACTCCTGAGATGTGGCACCAAAGGGACAGACTTTCTGGAAAGGGAAAAATACTCTGAGTCGAGCATCACCGACAAAAGCCGGACCCAACTGTGGGTGGTTAGGAACCTATCATGGTGCCCCTCTGGGGCAGAGTAGCACCCACTTTGAGCTGTCAGGAGGTGGCCATTGGAGGTCATTGCTGCCAACCCCCTGCCTCTGCGCAGGCAAAGGTGCAAGGCACTTACCTGTGAGACACATGCAAGGGCCGCACTTACCCTGAGAAGTAGCAGCTCCCCCCACCACTTTCTGTTTTTTTGTTTTATTTTGTTTAAAGGAACCAAAGGGGGAAAAATTGCCAAGTTGTGAAGTGCTTTAAGAGGAGATGAGAATCTTCATCAAAATGCTAAAAGCTGGAGGGGGAGAGTAATGTGAAAACTCTTGCCTGCTATTTATGGGATTGATTCTCAGATCAAGAAGAAGCAAGCAGTCGGATGAAAGGAATTATTGTTAAAGCTCCTCGGTAGGAAGATCTAATGGACAATTGCTGCTATCAGGGGGAATTAAATTGCTGTTTCAGTTTGTAAAATATATCAGCAGCTTTTTGAAGCCGGGAAAGGTGTGACAGGCCAGGCAGGGAGGCGAGTGACTGCTCTGTCACTTTCTGGCCCTGGTGTCGGGAAGTAGAGAGAGGCAGGAAAGAGGGATGGTGCAGAGCATGAGTTCCTCTCCTAACTCTGACCCTGGTCCACATGCTTGAAGCCAAATTGCAAAATAGCTAAACTAGGGGCGTCAAAGGGCAAAGCAGCAGCCCTGATGTGCCCAAAGTCTGGGCGCTGAAGTTCTTGGAACCCCAATGATCAGAGAGGCATGGCAGGAAGCAAGAGGGGGGCTCCTCTCTGGGAAATCTGTTCAGGGGGTGATGTGGGTCCGTGACTGCCAGCAGGCCCACTCACAGCCAGGACGGAGTCCAGTCCTCTGCCTTCTGTAACCACTGAGCATCCCCTGCCTAAACTGTGTGCACAGAGGGGTCCAGGGTGGATGATAACCACCCCCGCTTCCCAGAACGGGGTCTCTAGACTGGGGTCAGTGAGTGCATAGACGCTCTGTTGACCCAGCCATGCATATGGGAGACATACTGGGATTCCAGATAAAGACCACACCGAAAAATGGCTTTGGGAGTGGGGAAAGGAGAGGAGTAGAGGCCCTTGGAAGGAGGACCGTGGCCATTTGGAGGAGACTATACTCCTGGTATGGGAAGCAGGAGGGTCTCTGGCTTCTCTGACCTCACAGAAGGCTCTTATACCTTCCAAAGACCATTTGCTCTGCGTGGCAGTTAAGGGCTGAAGGAGGAGAGAAGGGTGGGGACAGAGCTGTTTTCACGTCTCTCAGGGAGTCAGAAGACAGCAATCCCAGTTAAAGCTCACGCTGGCTTCTGCTCCGTCTCCACTCTGTTCCCTGGAGACCAGCACCATAATAATAGGGCATGACCTGGCACCAACACCCAAGTAGGCTTCTCAGAAAGGTGGCAAATGACAATTAGTTCAGAGGGCTGTGGGTGGCCAGGGAGTCTGAGTTGCCTGCTATCTTTGCTGAAATCAGTAGAGACCTAATGAGAGGTCCAAGCAGGAACCACAGGAGCAGCAGGGAAGGGCTGGGGCATTCTGCAATGACTTGGGCCCTGTGCCAGGTGCAGTGTCCCCGGGGACCTGGGTAATGGTGGAGCCGTGGCTAACTTTGGACCTTTACCAGCCAGCCCTCAGCACAGGAGTGAGCAGAGGTCTGATCCTGAGTGCAAAGCCTGCTTGGGTCCCCTTCCACCTGTGCTTCCTTCAGTGACATAGTTACCTGCCTGGCTCCCCCACCCCACTCTGAGCCTGCTCTTATCAAACTAGAGGCCTTCCATTTGCCCCCAACACCCAAGGTCAGAGAGATGGGTCAAAGCAGCATCAGCTAGGCCACGGCATTCCTGTCGTCTGAATCCTCGGGCCCCTGAGCCATGCCACCCGATTCCTAGAGCACCTGGTCCAGCGTTTGGTGGGCTCCTGGGGGGCTGGCCCCTTCCCCTCCGCTCCCCAAGGACCCTTCACTTCTCCATCGCTTGCAAATACTTCAACCAGACCTTGTCACATTTTACAGCGTCCCAGCCCGGAGGTACATCCTCACCTCTGTGCTCTCTACCATCCCTGCACTGGTCCCACCCCATCACCACCCAGCGCTGACCCCGTACACCCGGCACAGTGACCACTGTCTTTCCTCTAAAGCTCGAGGTTCCTAGCCCTTCCCGTGTTTTGCGAGGAAATCTGGGGTGTGTGTGCGTGTGTGTGTGTGCGCGCGCGCGCACCCCTGCGTTTCTTTAGATAAATCCACAGAGTCACATGAAATCGGTGACAGGTTGACACCGTTATTTCAAGATTCATCGCTCTGAGTTGCCAGCACAGGAGACCTAGCCAACTCCTTCCCACCAACAACACTTTTTTTCCAGGCATAATTTATAGCAGTGGGGTGAATTTGTTTCCAAAAGATGAATATCACACTATCAGCAACAGCTGCCTCTCATTTTTATTTGTTTTTAAATTTGACTCAAAGTCCAATTCTCTATACACATCCGAAGCTGTAAATCCTAAGGCGACTGAATTACATGATTTAGTAAACAGGTTATATTATATAATGCAATTAAAGCGGGGCTCCGAGGCGCCACCTACAGGCCGCCTCTGGGAAGGAAGCGGGCCCCAGACCATCCTTTAGGAGGAGGCTCTAGGCTGAAAGGAAAATAGACCGGATTGTGCCCTGGGTGAGGCGGCGGCTCCTGGGGGAGTAGCTGCAGCCAGCCAGGTTACTAACGCAGCCTTCTGGCCCTTCCTGCTGAGTTCACTCTGTTATTTCAGCCTCCTGCAAACCTGTCTAGACGTCAGAACCCAGGCCTGGGCAGCTGCTGGGAGGCCCCCCCAGCCTGGGGTTGGGGGGTGGGCTGGTAACCAACCACCTGGGTGCGCTGGGGAGGGCTCCTGGCTCTCTGGCCTCCCTCCCTTACTCCCAAATGGGAAGTGAGGAAGAGAAGACCCGCCAGCTGGCTGGCCTTTGAAATGAAGCTCCAGTCCAACTATTTCCATTCCATTCGACGAAGCTCACGTGGAGGGCTAACCCTGGGCAAAGACCCGCAGAATATTCCGGTGAAATCCCTCGTGGTGGCAGTCCAGGAGGGGAACGTGGCTTGTCCCGGCCACCGAGAAGTGGCAGGGCTAGATGAGGAATCCAGACTTTTCGACCCTCAGCACAAGGCTTCAATCAAGGGCGTTTACAAAAGAGGAAATTGAGGCCCAGGCAGGGGATGGGACTTCCACAGCCTCTACGTGTACCCCGGGGAGGAAAATCATGAAAATACTGCTGGTGGGGGTCAGAGGACGGGAGACAAGGGCTTCTAGGGGGCCCTCCGCAGTGTGTCGTAGCTTTTTCTGGGGAAGGGAGGAAGGATGGAAGACCCAGTGCTCCCTCTCCTCACCCCTGTGCCTAAACTACAACACTCCTCAGCCGAATCAGGTTCTGGGGCCTCCAGGATCCTCGCTTCTCCAAAGAGCTTTTGGAAGCTTCGATGGCACACCTATAACTGGGAGAGTCCAGGAGACTTTCCAGCCTGGGCCCTAGGAGAGACACTGGAGCAGAAGGGGGTGGGGGCAGGGATGGACGAAGAAAACAGGACTCTCAGAGTCCAATGGGGTGGAAAAGCCATCCATGCCTTGGCCTGTGCCCGCCATCCCCCCAGTCTCCTGTCTGGGGCACTGAGGCGCCGCTGTGAGGGGCCATAGGAGAGCTGGTCCTGTCCCCCCCTCCCAAAGTGGGTGCCGGATGCGGTGTAGTCTCAGCTGGGGTCAGAGGGCAAGAACAAATGCTGTCGGGCCAGCTGGCCAGAGAGTTCCCAATTAGACTTTGTTTCTCATCCTGGAGGCCCTGAGCCCCCAACCCCAGCACCCCAGCCCAATTACTGCCGGGCAGCATTAACCCCTTGGTGCCCCAGGCCGTTAATGGAATGTTAATTGGCCTAATGGGTTTCATGTCAACAAGTCCTAATGAGCTCCTTCCTAACGAGCTTGCTATTTTTTTTTTCTAAGCCTGTTTGTCAACACACTGGAGTTTGGGCTACAGACCCAGGGCCTCACCTTGCAGGGCTGAGGGGCGCAAGAGTTGAGGAGAGAGGGAGGCGGTGCTCTTGGGTTGCCCATTCCTACTTCCTAAAACGGGGTGTCTTTTTACGCCCCCTCACCCACCCCCAGTCCGTGCAACACGGCCTTCCTGGGTCCTGAGCTCTGTGAAATGGCAGCCTGGACTCCTTTTGATAATATCAGTGACACAGATTACTTCTTGGGTATCATTGTCGGGTTGAATGTTGCCTTAGGGTCCCCCCCACCCCACCCCTCTCCTAGCTGTCATATAGTAAAGGTTTTCAGCATTAAGAACAACCTTTTGACCTGAGCCTCTCTTCCCTGGGAAGGTTTCCCTACGGTAAATCATTCCTCGTGTGTCCTCCATCCGTAGTCTCTTGGCCGTGCCCCCTTGAGTGCCCTGGTGTCTGGTAACAGCCCTGGGGCCTCCGCACAGGAGCCGCTGACACATGCTGGAAGCCCCAGGCTGGGTTTCCAGAGCCCAGGCCTGCTCCTCCCCTCCGCACTCCCAAAGAGGCCCAGGCACCCCGTGATTGCGCAGGGAGCTCCCCCCACGCAGCTCTGGAGTCTCACTGGGCCCAGTTTCAGACAAGAGAAGCTGGATCCCCGCCTTCCTCTCCAGGGTGGTTCCACGGGCCCCCAGGCCAGCCAGCTGGAGGCTGGGGGGGGGGGGGGTGTGGTGTTCCCAAGGACTGGGGTGCCTGGGCCTGTGGAGTGGTGTGAAGCGAAGAGCAAGCTTCCAGAGATGGGTGTGGGGTCTCCCCCGGCGTCTCCCCACCAGAACCTTCTGTGCCTGAGTGAGCAGAGAACCAACGATGAAAAGTCCTCCTGTTCTCCGGCAGGAGAAGCCCCCAGAGGGCAATGGGTTAGTGGCCTAGTGGCCTGCGGTGACCCCGGAGAGGGGGACGGGGAGGGGCAAAGGCCATCTGGGTCCTCAGAAAATTGTTCTTGTGTCCTCTGGCGAGGCGGGTCTGACCCCTGCTCGAGCCTGACAGGCCAGAGACAAAAAAATCTCCTCTTAGCCCAGGCGGGTGGGTGTTTGCTTCTGGCTGCAACGTGCCTCTCCTTGCCTCCAGACCGCGTAGCCCTCCTGCCATCGCAAGTATTTCTAGGGACAGCAACTCTAAAGTGACCCCACCTCCCATTCCTTGGACAGCCAACAAAAGAATGCCCCAATCTGGTAGCCCCGGCCCTCCTCCGAGGGCGTCCTCTGCTCTGCCTTTCTCACCCGTGGGATGGGGTTACCCCCAGGCCCAGCGCAGAGGTTAAGGGAACCGGGTGGCCCCAGGAGGGGAGAGAAGGCCCTCCAGGCCCTCTGCTGGACGCCGCTGGCACTACAGCCCCGCAGCGGCTCTCCCGGCCAAGGAGCATCCAAGCCTGGAGCTCCACGGAACAGGTCCCCAGGGCCTGTCCTGAGGCCCCAACCAGCGTCACCTCATCCGCTGCAGTCCCAGGAAGGCCTGAGCCTAACACACCCCTGAAATAGCCCGATTTCCTTCCCTCCCCCCACACGCCCGCCCAAGGTCCAAAAGAGACTCCGCACCCATTTTAGTATCTCAAACGTCTTAATTCTGGAAGTTTCTTCCGACATCTCAAGGAGCCTTCATGCTCTTTTGTCCTCGGGAACCCTTTCCACCCTTCCTTGGATGTTTACCGCCACCCAAACACCCAGCCACGAAAACAGGCATTGGTTCTCCCGCCTGAAGTGACCAGCTCCCCCAAGGGCTCCCTCCCGACACTCTTTGCAGAAAGAAAGCATGGATCTGGGTGCCTCAGGTGTGCGTGAGGTGGGGACACCCTGAGTGTTTCTGTTGCCAACACATCCCGGTGGCCCCTCCTCTGAAGTAAGGCCGGGGTAGGCGAGGTGTAGGTAGGAGTGAGGCCAAGGGGAATGCCCTGCAGTCACAGCAAAAGCCCTTTCTCCCTACCCAGTCCCTTCTGGAACCTTCATTTCACTTTCTTCTTGCCTGCCGGGCCATCACCTTCCCGACTGATAACACTCCTTGGAAAGAAGATCTTGCCTCCTTCGTGTACCCTTTCCCACCTCCTAGCTCAGTTCTTTGCATGTAGTTGACACCCAATAAATAGCCCTTGAATGGACACCTATATGTCCCATGTCTTTGCTTGGGCACTGAAGGTCAGAACATAGTCGTGCCTCAGAGACAGAGGTCAGGCCAGGCTTTCTACTTCCTCTTCTTCCTGAAAAATAACCAAACAACACCCGCACTCCCTCTTTCTCTCTCTCACACACACATACACACACACCCCTCAGGGCTCTGGAGACCAGCCCCTTCCCTTGGGCAGCTCCAAACACCCGGAGATTACCACAGAATTCCTGCAGAACATTTCAGAAGACCCTAGGAAAGGGGTGGGAGGGCATGGTGGGGGCGGGTGGAGCCCCACCGGGCCCTCAGAGAGAGGGGAGGGGAGGGCCTGAGTCTGTGCGCACACCTAGCTCATCAGCACCCTCCACCCAGGTCCCTAGCCCCACTGAGGTTCTTAAGAGTTTCCAGGACCCAGGATCCCTGGGTGGCGCAGCGGTTTGGCGCCTGCCTTTGGCCCAGGGCGCGATCCTGGAGACCCAGGATCGAATCCCACGTCGGGCTTCCGGTGCATGGAGCCTGCTTCTCCCTCTGCCTGTGTCTCTGCCTCTCTCTCTCTCTCTGTGACTATCATAAATAAATAAATTTAAAAAAAAAAATTAAAAAAAAAAAAAAACTTCTTTAAAAAAAAAAAAAAAGAGTTTCCAGGCCCCACAACGGACAGCCCTGGGTCAGGCAACTAGCCTGTGGTTTCCAGCTCTAAATATTTCAGGGCATCTAGTATAGCTCAACAGCTTTCTGGGCATTCTGTTTCCTTGGGGGGTATTGCCAGCGGTCTCCACTTACAGCACCACGTTCCAGGTCAAGAAGAAAGCTTGAGGCTCAGGAGGGGCAGCTGGCTTACTGGTGATGGGTCAGGGGGCAGCGCAGTGGAGGACACTGGGGACTGACCCCGGCTTCACTAGCAGCATCCCCCATCCCCACCTCCACCCTGCACACATCCTTCCTCTTGGCCTCGTCCCCTCTGTAGGAGGGGGTGGACTTGGCTCTGCCCTTCTGGCCCCAGGTGCCTGTGCCTCTGTACTGAACGAAGGCTAAGGAGGCTGACTTACATCCCTATGCCCAGAGTCTCCAGCACACACCTAGAAAAACTCGCCAAATGACGGGAGGCTCACCCCAGCCTGGAGGTTCCCTGAAGACCCACTGGTCCCCCCAAGTGCCCAGGTGCCCAGGTGCCAACTCCACCCCTCAGCCCGGGGCACCCCACCTGCCACTAGGGGGTGTGGTGAGCACACCTGGGAGGGGTTGGGCTGGGCCCCCAGACCCCGGTGCAGGGGGCTGGGCCTTCGAAGTGGAAGGGCCTGATGCCTCCTGCAGGGACAGAGGTTTTTGGGCCCCCCTCCCAGAGCTCAGGTGGCCGTTCCAGAAGCCTGGGAAGGGGCCAGCACTCTTCTGTCTTGTGGGATCCCCGAATGCCGCCAATGCCCTGAGCTGCCACCGGCCGAGCCCCCTACCCCTTCCCCCCTCCCAGACCAGGCCCCTGGTGATGCTGAACAAACCATGGCTGTGGGTGGACAGGTCGTTTCACATGTGATTTGAATATCGTTTCTTTCAAGTCAAAATGCTCAGCCAGCCCCTCCCCACCCAGGCCTCCCCCCCTCAGCTCTCATTTGCTCCCCTGAAGGGTCTCCAGCGCTTGCTGTGTCCCGTCAGTCTAGGTGGCCCAGCCTGAGAAATGTCAAGCCGGCCGGTCCCCAGGGCCCCCTGCGCACAGCCTATTAACGGTGCGGCTCCCTTTCTCCTGCCACAGATCCTCGATGTGAATCAACCCCATGATGCAACATGCCTCCCCAGCCCCCGCTCTGACGATGATGGCCACGCAGAATGTCCCTCCCCCACCCTACCAGGACAGCCCGCAGGTGAGTGTGACTGACCAGGTGACAGGTGACGGGAAGGGGGCGCGGCGGCCTTCCCCGGGGGCGGGACAGAGCCAGGCCTGCCTCTGCTGTACCCTGGGCTCCCCCCCCACCTCTGGAGGGCCGCCCCACACAGACCCCTGGAGGGATTGCTGCATTTGTAAAACCCGGTTCAGATCCTACTTGAGCTTATCTGTCACCAACTTCTGGGACCATGGTTTGGAGCCCCCAGTCCCAGTCCTGCCCCCACCCCTGGCCTGCTTCCCCCTCAGAGCAGGTGTCCGACCAATGCACCCAGCCCCTCCCTCAGGGAGATCCAGGTGCAGGTAAATCGAGTCTTCTTTTGAGTATCTGGGGAAACTTCTTAATGAGAGGTTCTTTTGCACCAGATGCCCCCACTCACTGGTCACAGGAGCCCCTCTGTCCTGTCCTTCCCTACCTGCCTGTTCCTGGAATCACCCTTCTGCTCAGGATCCTATTGGCTTCTTGCTAGAAAAAGGCCAGGATGGTATCTGTAGGTCGTCCAACACTTCTCCCCCCAACACCTGGTTCCCAGTTTCCATCCCTCAGCTTGGACACAGCAGTGCCCTCCCCGAGTTCTCCAGAGACTCCATCCTGGCTGCACCTCTGGAGAAGGTGGCATCTGTGCCCCGTCTTCCTGCTGTCTTCTCTCCTCCTTTTAGAGGCCTGCTTTTGTGGGTTGGGCTCCCCCAGTCTTTCAGACCCATCACTTGGGACCCGTGCCTCCCCACCCACCCAATGTGCACCTTTCTCCACACCCGGTTCTCTGGAGACTCTGAGTTAGCTATGTGGCTGTGCTGTCCCAGAAGCCTGCATTCTCCGACCCTTTCCATCACCCTCTCCTATTTTCTCTACCCCGATCTCTCAAGTCTGTATTATCAGGGTTGACTGAGTATCTAGAATGTGCACTGCAGCCAGCTAGGACATTCATTCACTCAGCAAACGTGCAGTGAGGGCCTGCCTTGGGCCGGGACCTGCAGCCGTCCCTGCCCGGCCTCCCTTCTCCGTAGCGGTTCACACTCAGCCGTTCTCAGGGAGCACGTGGAGGGTCTATGCTGTGAGGGGAGTATGAATGTGCAGACACAGGGCGGGCAGGCTCTTGCTCACGTTGGGTCCTGGGATCCTGACAGCCCCAGCCCGGTGTGAGCATGTAGTGGCCATTCCATCCATCCATTTCCCTCACAACACCACCCCCAGAAATCCCCACTTTATGGAATGCCTGGCATGTGGACCACCACTGACTCCTCTCCCCCTGAAAACTCAAAAGCACGTGTCATTCCCCAACCTTCAAGCGCACGTCCTTTTGTCCCCACACCGGCCCCAGCATGTCCACTCCGTGCTCCTTGTGGGCTTTCCGCAGCCAGCCTCCTATGCGGCAAACCCTCTGCCCCATCAGTAGCTTTCCACGAGTGACTGCAGCATTTACATGGCTCCTCAATGCGAAAGCTTTTGGGGGTGCGACCCTACATTGGGACCTTTCCCTGCGGTGCAGGAGGCCCAGACTGTGGAGACCTAGGACTCTTGGGGCTGCAATGGGGGACGAGCTTCCTCCTCCATCAGTAGATACAGACTTCATCCTCTCGTCTGCTCAGGCAGTGTTAGGGACCCCGGGGGTACCAATAAAGAGGCAGGCACGCCGGTTCCGTTTCTCTTGTAGCTGGATCCTACTCTCCTAGCTCATCAGTAGAAGTGGGGACCTGACATGGGGTCACTTCCCCATATTTAGCACATGGTGAGTGCAAAGGCCTGGTACCCAAGGCTCAAGGACAGACGAGGGCAGGGCCAAAAGTCCAGAGAGCATTGGACTGGCACAGCTGGTGGCTGCTGCCGTCCGCCTGCCCACCCCAAGCCTTGTTTTGCCTGCCGGGCAGCTGGGAGAAGTCTGGGTTTGGTGGGGATTAGCGGGAGGGCTGCAGCAAGGCCTCTGTTGTCCAAGAATGCTGAGCCGGGTGTAGTTAAGTACAGGAGCCTAATTTAATTCTCAGCATACAGCTGGGAACTAATACATCCCAGCTGCTGAGGGAGGGGATGGAGGTGTGGCCACAGCCCTCGGGCACTCAGCCCCCCGGAAGCCACCACTGAGCTGCTCGAGCCTTCTGGGAGACGAAGGGAGGCTCAAGTTCCCCATCGAGGGCCTCGAAGTAGAAGCCCTGGGCAGGGACTGTCCCAAGGCCCTCCTCTCCGAGGAGCCACCATGCTTCACCAGGGAAAGTACACTCAAAACACCAAGGAGTACTTTGCCCCGCGGAAACCACACATCTATTTGTAACCCAAGGGTCTGGCAGGAAGTCAGTGTCCACGGTAAAGTGACCAAGCCAAAGTCTGGGGTTCTTGTGGCCTTGGCTAGGTCAGGAGGCTATGGCTAGATTGCCATGGACCTTCCTTGGGCCAACCCGGGTCCCGAAGAAACTGATCAGGATGGGGGGTTAGGGCAGAGATGGAATGAGCAGGATGGAGGAGGTGAGTGAGATCTCCAGAACAAAGACCTCTGACTCATAGGGAAAGGCCGTTCTCTCCAGAGAGAGCTAGACTCTGAGGTGGACTGGCTCCCACGTAGGAATGTCTTCTGTGTGCATCTTCTGGGGAACTTGCTTGCGTCCTCCTGCCTTGTTCCCTTTATGCTTTCAAGAGGCTGAGCTTCTCAGGGGAAGCCCTGCTCCATTGCCCTCATCATGCTCATTATCCTAAAGAACCAGCTGCTCTCTAACACTCAGTGTCCTCAGGAAAGCCAGGCCTAATAGGAACATGGGTCAGCACCCAGGGGAGTCGCTTCCTATACAGGGCCCTCTGGAAAGGATCCCCCGCTTCCTCCTATTCCTTTAGGTCTTGTTTCCTCAAGGCCTGGACAGCTGAGCACATCTCTATATCACCTCCTCGGAAAACCCAGTTTCTTCCACAGGCAAAAATGGACAGTCTCTGATACGAAGTCCCCAAAATGAAAAAGGAAGCGAGAAGCAGAGCCCTTCCTCTGAGACCCGTGCAATCGTTTTAATAATGTTCCCGTTGTGCTAAGGGCTAGCAATACCGAGCATAATCTATTCAAATGCACAGGAGAATCTCACTTTGGAAAATTAGGAATCTGCATTAAAAAAAAATTCCCAAGCCCCGGACCTTCTTTATAATAAATTAGAAATTTTTTTTTTTCCAAGGCAAGTTCTTAACTTGGCAATTTCATTTTTGAAGTTTGGGGAATAAAGTTATTAAAAATGAGGGAGGCTTTTTTTTCTTCCCGTTTCAGGAGAGAAGCATTAATGGTTCTGGCCCCACGCTATCTGGGCACAAGCCAAGTGGTATGATGGCCACGCAGCCCCTGGCCACGCAGTTCTGTTTCAGTCCATCCTGCGGAAACCCGTGATTACTTGTAAGGATGTCGCTCTGCGTTCATTGTGCACTAAAGGCAGACCATAAACTTAGAAAGTGCAAACCCAACAACCCACTGGAACCCTTCCTTGTGGCCTGCTTCCTCCTTCTGGTGGCTTCTGGCTAACTTCTGTTGGAGTCACAGCGCCCTCTACTGTCTAGCCGCAGTTCCTCGATTCCGGTGCAGGCGAGCTGGGTCCCCCATCCTCACTTTCTGCCCCCAGAGGTGGGGCCAGGTCCCTGGGGACTCTGGATTTCTACAATGACTGTTTAATGAAAACATTGTCTCCAGGGAGACCTGGATATGAGCTAGGTGTGTGGTCTCTCCACTCCCCATCCCGTTCACTATATGCAGTTAATTCCTGTATCACTCCTTTCCCTCTTCTGCATCCTGGCAGCAGCCTGGCCATCTGTCACCTGGACTTTCCCGGCCCCCTCCTCCCACTGCCCCGCCCCCTCGCCCCCCCATCTAAATGGGACTCTAAAAGCTCTGTTCCCTGTGACTCTCCCCTCCCAGAATTTTCGAGGTGACACAGCCACCCCCTCACTCCTTCTGAGGGGACACCCTTCCTTCGTGTATTCCATCTTCACCGCTGAAGGTCATTCAAGTTCTCCCACTTCCTGTAACACTCCAGACGCAATGTCACGACCATGCCAAGTTCTCCCCTCTGCTGTTCCACCGGCAATTTCAGGAAAGAAGTGGGATCTAGTAGTGAAAGCAGGAACTTCCGCTCCCTCACCTTATTACCCACACACGCCAGCTCCTGCTATCAGCAACCTCCCCCCACTCCTCCTCAAACACAGACACATACCTCCCGTTCCACAAATATCTTTGCCCTTGGCTTATAGGCAAGACAAATATTTTATCTGGTCTATTTGTGTATGTATTCAATGTTTAGTATTCCTCTGTCTGCATGTCCCCGGCGTGTCGGGCTGCGTGAGCATTTGACCAGAAAGCAGACATCCTGGCAGGCCCTAGTCTGTCCCACCAGGCGCAGCTCCCCTGTGAGTATGGCACCCAGTTACCACTTTAGGAGAAAATTGGCACAGAAGGTGGCTGACTTGATGATGGGTGCGTTTTGGTCACTCACCCAAGATGCAACCTCATTCATGACCAGAGGGCCGCAAGGCAGGCAAAGTCGGAACTCTTGGTTCAGGACCAGTATGGGAAGCTCACTTGAGAAGGAAGTCAAGCATTTGCTTGGGACCCTTTGGCAAAAGCTGTGTCCCTCTGTACCCCCTCTATCCTCCTGAGCCCCTAGAGTAAGGAGACTGGTGCTCAGGACCCAGAAAACTGGAGATCTGGGGTCAAAGTGTTGTAGTCTCACCTCTCCTACAAGAGGAAGGCTAAGGCTGGGCCCGGACCAGGCTGGACCCGCCTCTCTTGACCACCCCCCACCATGACCCCAACCCCCAGTACCTTCTTTCCTACCCTATCAGAGCACCATTCCCACTCTGGGCAGGGCCAGGGGAGCAGACATCCTGGGGAAGCTGGATGGGCTTTGATCAGTCATTAGGATCCCCATGCTGGTTTCATTAGCTGGAGGCAGAGGGGGTGGCTGGGGCCCCCTGGCTGTGAATGGCCCCCAGCCAGGCCATGCAGCTGTGAAGGGCAGAGTGAGTTCAGATGTTTTCACACTTTACATTCCTCTCATCTCTTTAAAGGCTGGAGCCCCCTGCCTTTCGCTTTGCAGCCATAGAGTTAATTCAGCAGCTTTGAAAGTCCCCCTCAGCCTTTTCTGTGGCCTGATTGACGGCTCCCTCTGCCCCTGGGGGCAACACCCCAGGGACCCGTATGGGTGACCTGCCTTGCCTGGCTTTGACTCATCAAAATGGACTCTTCTCTTTCTTTCTTATTTTTTGGCCGGGACTTTCTTCTCTTTGTGCACAGTGACCTCTGTCCCTGGCCTGCTTGGGTCACCCATGTCTTTCAACTGGACATATCCCTGAACTCCAGCTCACTTAAGACCTGTATTTCCTCATTGTGCAACCCATGAGTCTGACCGGGGGGCCCTCATGCCCCCATTTAGGAGATGGTGGGCTAGCAACCTGACTTTTAAGCTGGGGAAGAAATACTCTAGTGGCCTTGTCTAGGTTATTTGTTCGATGAGCTTATACCTGAATTCTGCAATTTGCCAAAAACCCAGAGATTTTATTCCCTATCCTGTTGCCTCCAAACAGGGCACGGGCCCCAAACAGCTACAAAAATAGTTAATGGCCCAAGTACACGAAGCTTAAAATAAATCAGGGAACAGGTGATCAAAGTCCGCAGCGAGCCTGAGGAGCACTTGAACTTGCTTTGCCTTCCTTGCCTGTGTGATCTTCTAGGAGCTCGGGTGTCCACATGGTCCAGGGGGCGGGGAATGGGCAAGCGAGGGGTGCTTGGTGGCCTTGGAATCTGTGGTCCAGGCGAGAGCAATGACTCCACACGGCAGAAATTCAGGAATCCTGAATTTCAGGAATCCAATTCAGGCCTTGTCGCAGCTGCGCTGCTGATGAATTAGACGCGTCTTAGGCCAGTCACCTCAGTACACTTCTCCCAGCCACGCACCCATTCGATCAATCCCGAGGCTCCCTATGATCTCGCCAACCCTGTGCTCAGTACTAGAGACACAGAATGAGTAGCTCCCGCCCTCGCCGAGCTTAGAGTCCACTTGGGGCCTTAGTGTCTGCATCAGTGAAATGGGAATAACGCGTGCCCTCCCCGCCCCACGGGATTGTTGTAAGTGTGAGCGTGAAACGCAGCGTACTCACTCCCGGCCTCTTTTCCTCCACGACCGTGACACTGACTTTCTCCTCAGCCTCTTCTGTACATCTTTAGTAGCCAAGTTTGCCCTGAATTTGATTTCCTCCGCTTTTTATTAGGAATAGGATATGCATATCAAATATGTTTCTAGCTGTAAATACACCCCCTTGCACACACGCGCGTACACACAGGCACACATGGAGATTCTGATATATCCACTAACGGGCCTACTGGAAATCACTGGTTTGGGACAGTTATACAAGCGAGTGGTTCTCCAGAGATGGACGGGAAGGATGGAGGGCAGACAGTTGCCCAGAAAGTGCCAGAAAGCTGGGGAGCGAGACTCAGATTTAAGCCCACAGCCTCGTGCCCGTTAGCCAAACGTCAGTAACACCCCAGAAGTGCAGACAGGAGCAGTGAACATTTTACAAGCCTCATTGTGAGAACCAGTGCCTACAAACCCTTTTAAAGCTAATTAATTAACTAAGACCGCTCGTTTTACACCACGAGGTCATTTTTCTGTGGTTGCTTCTATCCAGTTGGCCCCGGGATCAGAATGTAGGTGACCTCGGCCTGCCGTGCCAGGAGCCCCTTCGGGCTAAGTTGGGCTGCCTGCTTCCAGCTAAATCTGCTGCCAGTTCTTCCCCTCCCTGTGCTGACTGCGGTGGGGAGGGGGGTCTGGGGGTCATTTAGAGGAGCCCTTCCTTGTCGGCCCCTCCCTTTTTTGATCCCTGGACCTTTCAACACTGCTCTCTCTCATCCGCTCACTTGGTCGGTCATTCAGTCATCCAACAACCACACCGGGAGCCTCCCGGGAGCCAGGCATGGTTATAGGGGCTGGGAAACCAGTCCGCTCAGGAGACAGACAAGTAAAGGTCCCAAAGTGTGAGAGGCATTAAGGTTAGAGGCACACACAGATGAGGCTGGGGTCCAGGCTACCTAGGTCCGGGGGTGGGGAGCACTGGGAAAGGCTTCTTGGGAGACATGGTGCCCAGCTGAGTCTGGAAAGAGGGGTAGGTTTACACATGCTCGGAGGGAGGCAGGGCAGGGGAAACGTGGACATTTCCTGCTGAGGCAGCTATGGGAGCAAAGGCATGAGGATGTAAATCATCGGGCATGTTCAGGCAACCGTACACAGTAGGGTCTGAGCAGGGTACAACATAAGGGGAAGGCACTGCACCGGAGCAAGACCAGGGTCAGGGAGCAGGCCTGGGCCTAGAGCACTCTGGGAGCTGTGCCCTCCCCACAAAAACCTCATTTTTTGGCCTTGCCGCCCTGCTGCCTCCCACCTGTTGAGGCCAAACCTGATGTTTACCAAATAGCTTCGAGCCCTGACCTCCTCCCAGGTCCTTGGATTCTCTCCTGGTAGTGAGGGAACCAGATCCTGCCCTGCCAGCTTGCCCTGGCACTGCAGACAGTGCCAGCTCCCAGGCAAGCCCAGCCCAGCCCTGCTGGAGCCTCAGCGGCCCCTAGTGGACCAGGCCTGTGCGGGTCTCCCCGCCTCCCCCATTGCTGCTCCCCGGAACACCACCGTGCTTCCACGACCTGGTGGGGCAGGCACTGGGAATGGGCGGCTCCCACCTTGCCCGGGTCAGGTGGGAGGCTCAGAAGAGGTGGTGTCCTCTTTGAAGGATTGTCGTTGCTGAGTCATGCTGAGAAGGTACAGACCTAGGTTGTCCAAGATTGGAAGAAAGGACTCTTTGAGAGGTTCTTAGGTAGAGGAGTCACAAAGAACAAGGCCATGTGTGGGGACGGAGGGTGTGACATGGGAAGTGCAGGTGCTGGGGCCTCTGGAGCAGGGTCTGGACAGGGAGTGGAGTTTGGATTCAGAGGGAAGAGTAGCAACAAAGGAATAATAAAAATGCTTAGAAACCAAAGTTTACTGAGCATTCACCGTGTGCAATTCACTCTCACATAATGGCTTCACTAATCCCCGGAAAAGAGATTGTCGGCTCCATTTGTACCTGATGGAGAAACTGAGTCACTTGCCCAGAACACCATGATCCCCTCTCCCTGTGCCTGAGCCCAGGCCTGCCCCACAAGACAGTGGGTTCCCTCCACAGGGAAGGACCCCTTAGGCAGCCCATGGAACAGAAGCAAAAGAGGCCAAGTCTGAGTGTGGGCTGCAGATGGCGGCTCATATTGATGATAACTACCATACGCTGTCTCTTACGTACCAGCTGCTTTGCACGCATTATCTCATTTAATTCCAACAACCCTGCACCGTAGGTATTGTTGCCCCTGTTCTATAGGTGAGGGCCCTGGATCAGAAAGGTTGAGTAACTCGCCCGAGTCACACAGGCAGAGTCACGTCCAGAGTGAATGCTCATGCCAGTACATCATGCTCTGTCCCATTATCTCCAGCCCTGGGCTGGATGCCTGCCACTCCCAAACCATATGCCGTCAGGAACTGTGACTTCTCTGTTGGGCCTGAGGCATCCACTGTCAAGAGGGTAAACCTACAGCCAAAAAGGTATCTTTTGGATGGGAAGCCTACCTCCTCCACACCAGTCAACCCTGCCTTCAATAGATACACGGAGGCTACAGTAGTGAACAGGAGAGATCGAGCCCCTGCCCACCAGGGGCCTACAGGCTAGTCACTGAGAGAGACAAGTAAGAACATGCAGCTGAAGAGCATGCTCAGGGCTGAGGGAGCGCAGAGCAGACGGGCCTGACTGCTGCCGCTGCTTGGCCAGCATCCGCTGAAGGAGGCAGCAATCCTCACGAGCTGGGGAGGCAGGAAGCATCGCCGCCATCTCACAGATCGGGAAACTGAGACCCTGAAAGGTAAAGTTCCAGATCCAGGGCTGGCCCGTAGTGAGTGGCAAAGGTGGGATTCATTTCTACCTGAGGCCAGTTTCTCCTGCCAAGCACCTCTTTGGGGTGCTAGAGGGACTCTGTTGCCATCCTTCATCCCCCAGCCACCTGCTCCCACCCCCCAGGAGCAAGAGAGGAGCCCTGAACGGAGGCTGACAGCAGGTGGTGATGGAAGCCTGGAGCCCTGCGTGGTCAGGCTCTGGGTCGCAGGCTCCTCCACAGCCTCCGAGGGGAGTGAACCCAGCAGCACCGGGCCACCTTCAATTACTGAACCACCCACACCTCCCTACTTGCCCCCCCCACCCCCGCACAGGACTGTTCCTCACATGACCCATGAGCCATGTTTGAGGAACGACGTGTGTGGGAGGCCTCTCGGGGGGATGGGGGGAAGCTGGGCCGCAGTGCAAACAAGAAACTGCGTGGACACCCCCCCCCAGTCACCCCAGCATGGCCAAGAAGTGACCCTTCCACCTGAATCTGGCTCCCTTCCTCTCTGCCCTCTTTGTCACTTGGTGCGGGTGGGCATGGGGGGCCATCCCATTCTCCTCCTCAAAGAAAAAAAGCCCTTGGTTCTCACCCAACCCTTACACAAACTGTCTGCGATCTCCAGCTGTCTCTTCACCTCTGTGGGTTTCAATTTTCTCATGTAAAACGGGACGGTGCTAACTTAGTGCCCTGCATTACTGTTGAACCTGAAGGCCTGTGGAGGTATTTTTCTAGCTCCTGAGACCATCGAGGTATTTTACTAGCTCATGAGAACATCGAGGTATTTTACTAGCTCATGAGAACATCGCGTGCCACTCTCCTCCTACAGTTGGGGGAGGGTGGTGCTTGGCAGACACGGAAGCGTGGATGGGCATTCCAAGGTCAGTGAGGGCAGCGGGGGTGGGTAGGTGAGGTGAGTTCTCAGACCACACTGTGGAGCATCCCCTACCTCTTTCCGCGGTCAGACCAGACTGTCAGAGAGGCTGGCAGATTTGCGGGCAGATTTTGCCTTCCTATACACACAGCTTACAAACGTCATCTCTTCCCACTCTGCTTTAGGATGGGGGTAGGGATCATGAACTTTCATCCCAGCGTGTTTCAAACCAAGAATCTGGGCAGGGCCCTCAAGCTCCAAGCTCCCAGCAGGGCTGGTTCCAGCTGAATGATGGCGAGAAGTCCGGTGGTTATAGCTTCCGTGGGAGGAAGGGGTATGGGGTTGGGGGGGGAGGCCCTAGGACCTTTGCCCCAAAAAAAGACCCGAAGGTAAGAGGAGGTGGGAACCCTAGAACCCTGTGTCGGCTCTCACAGCACCCTGTCTCCTTCAGGGAGTGCAGCCACCCTTCCCCATCCAGCAGTCAGCACCCTGTTCTCTTGATTACTCCCTGCAGCCTCTGCAGTAGACATTCACCCTGGCTTTTATATAGATAAGAAAACCAAGAGTCCAAGAGATCAGGAAACTTGCCCCCAGACATGCAGCTCATAAGTAAGGAGCATCAGACCCAGGGCCTCAGATTCCCTGCTCCTTCCACTCTCTGAGCCTTTTCTGATCTTCCAGGAAACTCGCGAGACATTGTTGAGCTTTGCCTCTCCTCCCCTGTGCCTCAGTTCTCCTTGTTGTAAGGCGACAGTCCTCATGTCTGTGCAGTGCCGTCCGCACACCCTGTCCCCAGCTTCCCCTGAGGCCTCTTTGGAGGAAGGTTCAGAGCCTGGAGTGGCCGGTTCTGGCACCAGCTGTGAACATGCCAAGTGGCCTCATGGAGTGTGTACAGTTAGTTTTTGTACCTGCCAGACCGAGGAGAAAAGGACAAAGTTGCTTGGAAAGAATGCCTGACATTTAGGTGTGCTGGTAAATGTCTGACAACCAGTTCTCTGCTTGGCGCTTTGGAAGAGGCCCTGATTTGCGGCGTTTGCCAATCCCCCTGGTGTAAATGCTTAACCGGGCCACTTTCAAGCCACCTGTGGGAGATCAATCAGCTTGCAAAAGTCCTGAAGGTTTGTTTTTGTGTTTTTTTTTTAAAGATTTTATTTATTTATTCATGAGAGACAGACAGAGAGGCAGAGACATAGGCAGAGGGAGAAGCAGGCTCCTTGCAGGGAGCCCGATGTGGGACTCGATCCCAGGTCTCCAGGATCAGGCCCTGGGCTGGGGGCAGCGCCAAACCGCTGAGTCACCTGGGCTGCCCAAGTCCTGAAGATTTAAAAGTTGGCTTTCGCAGGCCAGAACAAGGGAGCTGTAGCACGTTGTGTCACTTAGGACCATGCCTTGTGCCTGATCCTCTCCCCTGCTCCTGCTCTGGGGGTGCTGCCCAGAAACCTCCTCCCAGAACCCGCACAGGTGGCCCTCCTCCTCCAGCCCCTGAGGCAGCTGCTGGGGGCCCTCTCCCTCAGAGCTTCAGTACTTGGGGAAATGGAAGTCCCTGGCTAGGAAAGGGGATCTATTTGGAGGTAAACACTCCTTCTCCAAACCTGGAGGAAACGCAGAGTTTGCTGAGTTGGCCCCCAGGAGCTAAATAAATTTGAGTCATTGTCCTGCTCAGACCAGATCTGGTCTCTCCTGCCACCCCCCGCCCACCTTCCCTGAGCTCCAGGAACAGCCTTTCAGCTGGGGCCTCTTGGGATGCTGGCAATTGACTGCTTTTGATTTATTCTTATTCTGTGCTTTCCTCTGTCACCCAGCAGTCCTGCTAGAAAAGGGAAGTCAGAGGAGAAAGAGCACCTCCCCTCATCCCTCTCTCTCCTAGAAGCCCATCTTCATGGAAGTCCCTTGTGGATTCCTTCAAGGACACGAGGAAATTCAGCCTTACTGGCCAAGGCAGAGCATACCAGCCTCCCCTACGTCTCACCCCTAAACAAGGGGTCTATGTCTGTAGACACAGCCATGCCTTGCTTGAGAAACGAAGCACATTCTGGAAACCGTGTGTTTAATGACAACAACCACCCCTCCATCTTGGGAGCATCCCAGAGTTTCCAAAGCACTCCTACATACTCTACAGCCTCTAGTCACAGGCTCTTGTCAACCGCACAGCAGGTGGTGACTGTTAGAGGACCCCGCTGGTGTCTGAGCCTGTCACTGCTGGGACTTCAGATGCCGCCCAGCTAGAGCCTCCATCCCCTGCACAGGGACCCAGCCCATCAGTCTCTGCTCAGTCCCTGCTGTACTGGAAACTCGCCACCTCCCGGATGGAGCCCGTTCCAGCCTCAAAACACTCAGAGTCTTGGAAACTTATTATTTAGTTTGAGCCCAAATCTGTCTCCAACGTTGTATAGATTGAATGCATTGCTTGTAGTTTGACCCTTTGAGGCCTGCAGAGCAGAACCAATATAATCCAGTCCCTATTCACCTAGTCAGAGGGGCTCTTGTGTCTCATCTCCCCCATCCCTCGAATCTTTCTTACATGTTCCAGATTCACATACCCCTCCTAGGACATAATGCATAATCCCTTCACCAGCCTCATCAGTTCTCTGAACGTACCCTCCTACACCTGTTTCGGCAGAGAGGAGTGGGACTAGAGGCTTTGTGAGAGTCGTGCCTCTGTTAGCATTAGGTGAGGCTGCTTGTCTTTTTTTTTTTTTTTTTTTTTTGACAGACACATTACACTTTGGACATATTGAGCTTTCTGTCAACTAAAACACTGCTGTTAAACCACGGCTCTCCTGTTCTGCTCTTATATTATTGATTCTTTTTTTTTTTTTTTTTGGCCCAAGTGTTAGAAGTGTTAAATTCTGACTTATTACATGAGAATTAATCTTATTAGACTTAGCCTGTGGCCAAAATCTGTAAAGATCTTTTGGATCTTGGTCTCATGTCACCTATAAATTTGCCAAGCATTTCTTCAGCTTCCCTCCCTCCTCTAAATCACTGATAAAAATACTGCAGAAGAAGAAGGCTAAGGAGAAAGCATGTGACACTGTCCTAGAAGCCTTCCTCACGCTGACCTGGGTCATTTAAATGCCACCTTTACATTATAGAGTCCTAATCCATGCGGTTGTCCACTGGTCGTGGCTCTCCATGCCCTCCACAAGGGTGTCATGGGAGGTCCCTTGCTGAGGTCACTTACACCATCCGTGTCTACATGTTTTCCTCACCTGCCAGCGTGGCAACCTGTGAAATCCAGAAACTGAGCAACCTGAGAGCAGGCATTCATCCATAACCTCACTGCCTACTTCACATTGTGTCCAGTGCATTGCCAACGACTCGGGAAATATTTGAAAAAAAAAAAAAAAAATGACCACTTGCATTAGTGGATGAAAGAAACTGGCCCAGATCAACGTGAAGATTAGCAGTATTTGGTTTTTCTGATTCCACTTTCTTTCTCTGTTTTGAAAATTGGAACATTTGTTTCTACTTTCCTCCTTACAGCACCTCTTTAATACCCATGGGGCCTAAAATGAGTTTTAGGACCAATTTAGAACCAAGCAAGAACCAATTTGCTTACTGATGAGAAAGCAGGAGTTAAGGAAAGTTAAGGGACTTGCCCAAGGTCAAAGGCTAATAACAGGCAACAGTAGGAATCAAACAATCATCTTCTAGCTTGAAGGCACCATGATGCTCTGAGTTTGGGAGTGTTCCCCCAGTCCAGTCAACAGTGGCAAGGATATTTCTTCCTAACAAAAGATGATGGGGATTCAGTATAGTAAGGCAGATAGGCTTCTTTTAGGAAATGAAAGATTTCATCCACCATCTGACATTTATTTATTGAGCATCTACTAGTGCCAGGCTATTCTGGGCCATACGAATACAACTGCTAATCAAGCCCTGTTTGAGCTGACATTTTAGTTGGAAGTGGGAGAGAAAATAGCTAAGCAAGTGGATGTGTAGTATCTGATCATAGAAAGGCCTATGAAAAAAAGCAGAGTAAGAGGACAGCAAGGGACAGAGGGGCTCTGTTTCACACTGAAGACATGGCATCCGAGCAAAACTCTAAATGGAGTAAATGACACAGCAAAAATAAATGTCTTGGGGGTATCAGCATTAGCAATAATGTGCTTGTATTGATGGAAGGACCATGCTTTTCCTTCCAGGAAGCAGGGACCTAGGTCATATGGTGAACATGCCAACTGTAAAACATCTGATTCTTTCGAAATATATTCATTCATTCATTCATTCTCTCATTCATTTTCTCAACAAAGGCTAAGTAGGCATCTACCTGCCTCTGTTGCATGCTGTGGATGAAGGTGTAAACAAGGTTTTAGTGTGTAGGAGGTAGTCAAGTATATCAAGCCCAACAGCACTGGTGCTGTGGACAGGCTGGTGGAGGAGAAGAGTTGAGGCATGTCACCATTTGTGACATTTTAGGGATCCATTTGACTAAAGAAAATATATTTAAAAGCATTAAATTCTGTAATGCTGGTTATCCAAAAATTTAAGCCATCTAATCATTTCTTTAAATAAAATTTTATTCAGAAAGTCTGATATAGAACATTAAAATGAGTTGCTCTGGGGATCCCTGGGTGGCACAGCGGTTTGGCGCCTGCCTTTGGCCCAGGGCGTGATCCTGGAGACCCGGGATCGAATCCCACGTCGGGCTCCTGGTGCATGGAGCCCGCTTCTCCCTCTGCCTGTGTCTCTGCCTCTCTCTCTCTCTCTCTCTCTCTCTCTCTCTCTGTGTGTGTGTGACTATCATAAATAAATAAATTAAAATGAGTTGCTCTGGCAAAAAATCGGGGACATAGAGATACCTTCAAAAACATCACTTAGGACAAAAATCACTACCCAAAGCACTCGTTATGGCTAAGAAAAGAAATCTATCCAGTGGCCACTAAAACCTGTTTACCTCCTACCACTCAGGTAAACCAAATTTGGGGACCCATTCCATTATCAAGCCCATTCAGTTACTTCTGGCTTGAGTGAAATGGGATAAACCTCTGCCCAAATGAGAACTGATTCAGCTGGGGTTTTTTTCCCCTGCTCTTCGAAGTCATCAAATCAACTTATTACTGCCCAGAACAGCCCAAATGACCCATAAGCACAATTTAAAGGGTTCATCATTTTAGTTTTTTCTGCTTCTGGGCAGAGGTCACCACCTTCATTTACATTAAGAATCATCTCTTCTTTGAAGAGGGCAGGTACCCCACCTGGTTTTGTATGGCCCTAAATTATTCTCTAGAATGTTCTCATATGAAGAATGCTTTCTTCTCACTGGAGCACGTAAACAAGTGGATGCTTGTTATACGTTCACAGTTCCCTGGCACACATTCTCTCGTTCATGCACACGCCACAGGCCGAGGTAGGCTTCCCAGTTCCGGCCAGGAACCCACTATCCTGGTCATACTAACCTGCCACCTCCTCTTTCTTCTTCTCTCCGCAGATGACAGCAACTGCTCAGGCTCCCTCTAAGACCCAGGCTGTCCACATCTCCGCCCCCTCAGCTGCTGCCAGCACGCCTGTGCCCAGTGCCCCCATTGACCCCCAGGCCCAGCTAGAGGCTGACAAGCGAGCTGTGTACAGGTAGGAGACACTTGAGCTGTGTCCGGAAGCCCCCCGGCAGCCTCCAGCCCAGCTCAGCCCTGAGAGATGAGCACACAGGCCAGCGGGTGGGCTCATAAAGACCACAGCCAACAGCTGCTCTCCTCACTGCCCTCTCTCTCAAATCAGTCTGGACATCCCTCAGCTGACCACTGTGGGTTGACACCAGCTTCCTGGGATTGTTTAGTAAAGGGCAACAAAACCTGGGGAAGAATCTTCCAGAAGGATCCTTTCCTCATCCCAGCTGGGGATTGAGCCCTTGTGGGTGTCTGAAACCCTCAGCTCAGCTGACGGCCACCTCGGGATGCTTTCCTTGCACATCCCCCGTTGTTGCCTTCACTCCCACAAGCCCACCGGACCACTGGACATCCGCCCGTACAGTCTAGGACTTGGTATCACACAAACTTTAGTATGCCTGAAAAATCATTGGAAGAGCTTATTAAAATGCATAGTTCTGGGCTCCATGCACAGAAATGCTGAATCAGTAGGTCAAGCTATAGGAAAAGGAATATGAATGTTTAAAAAGCATTCCAGATGAATCTAATGCAGCTGGTCCTTGGACCACATCTGGTTCGTGGTTGTCTTTATTTTGTAGCAAGCGCTGTGGTGTGTGGCCATGTAGGTTCCAGCGCCCTCCCTCCAGATGGGGAGTTCACTGAGAGCAGGGCCAGGCCCTGAATGTTGCAGAGGGTGAGATGGGCTCGGGGGCTCTCTGTTCTGTGTATGGGGTTGAGAAGACGCAGCCCTCTAGGAGCAGCCCTGAATGAAACTCCAGCAGGGATCTTAGTCATTACGTTTCTGTGGGGAGCTTACACCACTAGAACAGCTGCCCGAGTCAGCACTGAGTATTGAGGTTGGACCCTTGCTCACATTCACTTGTGTGAGCACGTACATTCACGCGCATCGGCAAGCACATATTACCTGTGCCCTAGCACTCGCTACGGCAGGTGCCAAGATCAGGAACACGTGGAATGGTCCACCCAAGATGAACGGAAAGAGGATTGATTTCTTCCTCACTCCTCCCTGCAACGACAGTGCTTTTATGGTAATGTTGGTAATTATTGCCATTACTATCATTATCGTCGGCATTATTTTTAGCTCCTCGGATGAGCTGAATGCCTCTAATGCCAACACGGAGTCCAGAGCAGTGAGCCCTGATCCAGAGGTACTGCCACGAGGGTCTTCTGCAGCCCTGGTGGGAGGATAAATCACTGTGCCTGTGCCCCCCCCCCCCCCCCCCCGCCCAATGCACAGGCCAGGTACAGAGCCCTGCCTTGGACCCCAAAGAACTCCCAGACCTGGTCACAGTACCTGTCAGAGAGACGGAGCACACCTGTCCTCCTTTCCCTCCTTCCTTCACACTCATTTATTGAACACTCACTAGAGTATGTGGAGCCACTGGGCTGGACTCCAGGGGATAGAGGGTAAACCTGTAAAAGCAAATGGGTGGGCTTTTCCCTGTCTCTCTAGGAACGGACAGATATGCAGACAAGAAACCAACACGGTGTGGTCAGAGGAGGCAATATTTGAGTTTGAGCATAAAGGCTAGTAAGAGAGTCCACTGGAAGAAGAAATGGGCTGGAGTAGGGCCTTCCAGACAGAGCAGAGCCTCCATTTCCCAAGAATGGCCACTGGCCAGAACAATCAGGTTGGGGAGGTGAGGCTGCCTGGGCACCTGGAAATTAAATGGCAGGGTGGGCTCGTGCTTATGTGGGGGGCGGGAGAAGGAAGAGGAGAATCCCATGGCCTCTGAAAATGGCCTGATTGTCCAATGGCCTGGGAGCACAGCCATCATGCTCCATGTAGATCATCGCTACCCACAGTATGGCCCAGGGGCTAGCAGCATTGAGTCACCTAGGAGCTGTCTAGAGATGCAGACCCTCGGGTCCCCCTCACACCACATGATTTGTATGCACCGTCCTAGGCACCTTTGCAAACTCCTAGGGGACAGGGACCTGTAATGAGCACAGATCATAGTCTAGAAAGACCCCTGACTAGTGGTACAACCAAGTTTCTGGAAACCCAGGCTTGATTCCTAACTCCTTTGTGTACTAATCTCTCTGAGCTCTAGTTTCACCACAGAAGCTAACCAGTAGGTTTAGTAAGATCAATGAGAGCCCATGTAGGCACCTGGCACTGTGTCTAGCACAAAGCAAATGGGTTCCCCAGCCCTTCCCAAGATCCCAGGCTCATTCCCCACCTAAGCCAACCTGCAGGAGAAGTGGGTCACCTCTCCCATCCTTGCACATCCTTGCTCCCATGGGAGCAATCCATCATGATGTCAATTGAAATATAAAGGGCCAGATCTTCCTCCAACTAACACGTAGTCCTGCTCACCTTCACCCCTGAGCTTTATCTTCTCCCACTGGGCTGAGCCCCCAACAGCCCTCAGCATTTGCCCAAATCATCTCTGCGGGTGTCTGACCATGAAGAAGGAATCCCAGGTCGGTCACCACCAACTGCCCAGCCAAACACGGCTACCCAGCATCTCAGGACAGCCGACACCTTTGCCTGGCTGTTCTCTGCAGTCCTTCCTGCCCCAGGGACCGGGGTTTTCTCCCATAACCACACCTCTCCCATTAGTACCAGCTGCTCTCTCTACAGCCATTGCCGGATGACCGGGGAAGGAGCTCAGCCTCCTGAAGGGTCGGGTAATTTTAATTAGATTTGCCTGCCTTGGGGCAGGCTGGCTGCTCCAAAGCACATCAGGGAGTCGGCATTTTATGTCAATAAATGTAACAAGACTCTCTCCATTCAGATTAGTGCCCAGCACGGACTTTGGGTAGACCTCACTGCGGCCCCTCCCAGAATCACAGATGAAGGAAGGGTGGAGAGGGCCCTCTTCTGACCAGGCCCCCTGCAGGACAGCAGGGAGGACAGTGTGACAAAAGAGAAGGGTGTGCCTGTGAGCCCAGGGAGCCTGCCAGCACCCCTGAGATTTTATTTGTGTATGAGGACGTGTTAATGAAATGTATTGGTTCCTTCTGATGTGGAGTGTGTGTGTTTGTGTGTGTGTGTGTGTGTGTGTGTGTGTGTGTGTGTGGTGGGGGGAGAAGGGAGGCAGTCTGTCTTTAATTGGATCATACCAGAGCATCATCTGGGCTAATCAGCAAGGCAACCAGGAGCTCCCGCTCAGATTAATGATTTCAGTCTAATCCTAGCAGATCCCATGATTGGATGCACATCGCGGGTAATTGTGTTTGTGGCCCGAGAGCAATGCTGAGAAGGGGGTCCGAGGAGGGGTTGCCCCGTGCAGCGGGGACCACAGGTTTGGACCTAGCTCAGTTCTCTTCTTCCTTAGCCCCCGCCTCAACCCTGGGGCTTTTCCCCCCAAAAAGTTCAAACTTAGCTTGGACACCCCTCCACACCCCACCCCTCCCCATCCCTCCATGCTGCTGGGCAGTGTTGGCGCTGTCCTGGGGACCTGGCCCTTAGGTCAGGTTGCCAGGCCCAGAGATGGGGCCAGGAGGGTGAGGTTAATCCAGCTTTCACTCTCCCTCCTCCCCTCCCCTCTGGTCTCCTCCGTTCCCCTTTGAAGTGAGTGGGTTCCCATGGAAACCGTGATGTCCTGGGGAGCAGAAGAGTGGCAGGGAGCTAGGCCTGGCCAGGTGCGAGAGGGGGAGGAGGGCGGCTGGGCTGAGAGGCTTGGCTGGGGAGGCTCTGCTGGGGCGTTGGTTCCCCCCAGCAGGCTGCCAAGCTCCCTGAGAACGGGGAAGGGGCCTGCCCAGCGCAGAAGTTACCAGCTATTAATGGGGAAAGCTTGGCTGCAGACTTGAGCCTGAGGATGTGGGCCGGGGAGGGGGGGCAGGGGGACAGAGTGCTTGGCTTCTGTGTTTAAAATGCTGGAGAATGGAGCTTTGAGGCGGGGGTGGGGAGGTGGGGGGCGGGGTGGCTGCTGCCCCCTGTGCTTCTCTTCCCTGGCGTGGCTGGAAGTTGAATTGATCAACCTAACAGTGCTTCTGTTTCCCCTACTAGATCTGGAACTCCATGAGGGCAGGGTCTGTGTCTGTTTTATTCATTGGTCCATCTCTGGCACCTTATACAACACCTTAGAGTCGGCAGCTTGGACGGAGTAGGCACCAAAGCAGTGCTCATTGAATGGATTCATTCAAAAGGCAGTAACCCCCCCAAAAAATATACAGGGTTCTAGGCTGGTATGCTGGCCATCCGGCTCTTGGGAGAGGGGAGCCAGAGCCCAGCCCTGATTTGTAGCTTGTGCTGATTTGCATGGTGTAAACACTCCCACCAGGGCCCATTTCAAGCTACCAAGGTGATACCACTGAACAGAGTTGTGAAGAGGGACCTGGTTGGCTCTTGCCTGCCCGAAGTACACACCCCACACAGGCAGCCACACTGCAGGTCCACGGTCTCTGATTTTAAACAAATCAGTACTTATTTAATTAATTATTTATTTAAAGATTCTATTTATTTGAGAGAGAGAGAGAGAGAGAGAGCACAAACTGGGGGGAGGGGCAGAGGAAGAAGCAGACCCTGTTGAGCAGGGAACCTGACATGGAGCTCCATCCCAAGACCCCAGGATCATGACCTGAGCCGAAGGCAGATACTCAACCACTGAGCCACCCAGGTCCCCCTATGTATGTATGTATGTATGTATGTATGTATGTATTTTTTAGAGAGGGAGAGGGGGCAGGGACAGGGAGAGAGAGAGAATCCCAAGCAGGATCCATGCCCAGCTCGGAGCCCGACATGGGGTTCCATCTCACAACCCTTAAGATCATGATCCGAACTGAAATCAAGAGTCAGATACTTATCCTACTGAGCCACCCAAGCGCCCCCCTTTGTGTGCAGCCAGGGGGAGGTAAACAGGTCAGTACATCGTATAATCAGTTCTTTAGATTGGATTTATTCATGCCCTTAGCCATGCTCTTACATTTCTTGGTCCTCACTGGCCTGTCGGGTCTACCCCTGGGTTCTAAATGTAAAATGTTCTCTCTGAATGAATTAATACTTCCACCAGTGCCTGGCACGCAGTAGGCATTTGCAATTATGCCTTTTCACCTTAATGCGGTGAATTTTCTTTCCTGGTTTCAACCAGCGTGGTCTGTCTCTTCCCATCTGCTTGAGCCCAGCCTTGCCTCCACCCTGACTTCCCCACCTTCTCCAAGTAGATTCCAAGCCTTTCCTGGTTTCCCCGTTAATGAAACTCCTTCCTGGCAGCTCCAGAAACCCTGAGTCAAACCAAGCTTCACCTCCTCTGTAGTTTCCTGCTTTCAGAGTCTTGGCCTTTCCCTGTGGCCCTTCCAGGTCTTCATTTGGGACAGCCTCCTCTCTTCTTCTCAACCACAGACTCAGAGCTTTACCCGTGTGAGACCTTGCCCTGGCCAGCTCACTCTGGAGTCCAGTCCTAACTGGACATTTCTAAAGCCCTGTCTGTGTTCCTTGGTCTCCTCTCACCCGGACTGGGACTGGGTCCCTCTAGAAGCCACGCTCACTTGGGGGAAGATCAGAACAGGGCAGTGAAAGCGTTCAGATCGCTTTCTTGAGACCATCCTAGTAGAGGTCACCAAGGCTCCAGGCTTGGCCCTACAACTAGAGGCGTAAGTGCAGCAGAAGGGCCGTGCTGGGCAAGGCAACGAGCTCTAGAAATAGACTTGGTGATCGCTGGCTTTGTCACCCTGGGCGAGTTAATCTCTCGGAGCCTCTGTTTTCTCAACTGTAAAAAAAGAAAACAGTAACAACTAGACTAACATTAGGGAATACAGGCTAATACCTGACACACAGACCAGTGTTTGCTGCAGGGGGTAGACCGGGGCTGAGGGAGTGGGGACGTTTTTGTTTTTGTTTTTGTTTTTTTGAGTGAGGACGTTTTAAGCATGAGGGGCCAGCATGCTTCCCCTTGGCCCGCTCAGGATACAACGAAGCAGTCTGGTGCTTTCAGGGAGGTGGCATTCAGGGCTGGGAGCATGGCCCCTGGACCTCGGTCACCTGGGTGTACATTCTGGCTCCACACTCGGCACTAAGCCTTTCTGCCCCCAGTGTCCTCCTCTGTAACATAGGGCTACAAATAATACTACCTCTTCATCAGGGTTGGCAAGAGGAATAAATGAGACAACGCACATTAGGTGCTTGGTAAGGAATCTCGCATCGGGTGAGAGGGCCGTAGGGGTTAGCTGCTATCAGACGTTTGGGGAAAAGGGAGCAGGGATTGGTCAGGGTAGGAGGTAAATGCCGAGAGGCGAGGCAGCAGACAGGGCTGGAAAGGCCCCCCAGCCGAGTGGTCTCCACACTGCAATTCAGTTAAACGTGCAGGGAGCTCCGCTGTGTGTAAAGCATCATCTTATGTTCCAAGAGGGGTTGTGAAAAAAGACGAATCAGTCCGCGAGTAGGAAAAAGATAGACATAAAGTAGCTATAATATAAACTTGGCACATAGTGCGGAATTGACTGCTAGGCTTCTGACCCACAGTGTGGGAGAGCTACACCGCTCTTCCCAAGGGAGGCAAAGCCCAAGGGAAATGATGGCCAAGCTGCCTTTCCTGGAGCTGGGCTGGTAAATGGGGTGGGAGGAGCCCCCGGAGTCTGGGGCCTGGACAGAGGGACTGGGTCCTGCTGTGACTGTCCTCCAGGACAGCTGCCTGGCCAGGACCCTGGGAACTGGCACTTTCTAATGAAGTGTCTTTGAGAGAACACTTCCACCTTGTGACCAAAGGGTGTCCTGGCTCCAGTGAGTTGACCCTGGGGCCTAACCCTCTGCCTTCCCTGGCACTGTGCTTGGTCATTCCTGGAATGTGCTGGGTGAGCTGGCCTGAGAAGAATGTAGGAGAAATTCAGCCATTCCAAGCAGAAAAGCCAGGACCAGATGCTCCATGCTAGGGCTTCTAGACGAGATGCTGGGAGCAGATGTTCCAGGCTGCGTTCTGGGCTGGGCTCTATGGGCTGGGGGCTCCAGCAGACTCCCTGCTCTTGGAAGCAGTTGGATTCACTGGCATCAGAGATAACATTTCAGCTGTTGACTATAGTCAGGGGAGTGATCCTGCTGGAGCCATAATCTGGAAGTAAAACCACGCTCAGTTCTCCCCTGGCACCGGGCAAAGCCTGTTCTCTGCCCCTCCTGCCGGCATCCGAAGGCCCCCCAAGCCCAGCGCAGCCTCTGAACGTGCTGCTGGCAGACACAGAGGTTGCAGCTGCCTGGTCCAGGAAGCAGGTGTGTTCCGAGGCAGTGAGTCCTGCTGCTTCTGCAGCTCACCGGCCCGGCCCAGGCCCAGCTGAGAAGTCCAGGTACCCTGCCAAGACAAGGCACACTGGTAAGAGTTCAGGAGCCTGGAACCCACTGACTTTTATCCTCACAAGGTTATATTCGGATTAAAGGAGATAACCAATGCTAACAGCTGACAGTGCTTGGCATGTAGAAGGCTCTCAGTGAACGGTGGCTGCATTCGTGAGTAGTTACTGTGATTAGTCCTACAGGGGATCTGTCCCCCTCATAAGAGGGAAGACAACCAGCAATTGGGTCTCCTGCTGCTGTGAAGCGTGCAGGATAGAATAGGAGGAGAGCCAGCAGGCTGGGGCTTCTCACCAGTGCTGGACCCGGCCAGTCTTGCCCTTCTTTTAAACCCTCTCTGATTTTCTCAAGCACTAGCCCATTTCATGGTCAAGTGGAAAGAACTTAAGACTAAGACTTCCGTCTAAATTCTGACTCTACCATTGGGCAAATTATGTCACCTCTTTAGATAAGCTGTCCTCCTGCCTCACAGGGTCGGCACCAAACGAGAAACCGAAAGGTCTGCAAAAATGTCAAAGCCCTCCCCAAACGCACAGAAGCCTTATTATTATGAGAGAAGATTCTTTTTGAAATTCATTTGATAGGACAGAGATTCTCTTGCGCTGCATTGATCTTGATGCTCGAAGGGTAAACGTGGGGGCTCAGGTCTGTGACCCCCAAGGATGCGCGTGTCTCAAGGGCAGAAGAGCAAAAGGGAGAAGAAGCAAGTGGGTTCAGTGATACACGGGGGAGGGGAAAGAGCACAGAATTCGGAGTGTGGGTACCCAGATTTCAATCTCAACTCAGTCCCTTACTAGCTTGATATCATTATTTAATGATACACTTCTGGGTTCGCTAATGGGTAAAATGGGAATGAGAAGGATATGGAGTGTTCGGATGCAATAAGCACGTGCAAGAGCCCTTTGTAACTTAGTGTGTGTGGGTGTGTGTTTAGTCACTGCCAGTGACCAAGGCAGAAGGGAGAGCGCGCCCTCCCCCTGCACTCCCTCCAGGCTGCCTGCACGTGGGGCCCTGGCTAGATCTCTGGTGGCTTGGACAGGAGCTCTGACTGCCCCTCACCAGCTACCCTTGGGAAAGACATTTCCCTTTTCTGCGCCTGAGTCACCTCTCCTTAAAATGAAGGGGCCAGACGTGAGGTCCTCACAGATCTCTAGCTTTAGGTTGTTTGTATTCGTACCCTTGCAGACTCGCCTTGGCAGTCACTTCATTGAGATCTCACATTTATTATTATTATTTTTAATGTGCCAGGAGGGAGGGGTGTGTAGAGGGGGTGAAGGGACGGGGACAGAGCAGACTGGCCTGCCCTGGGCTCCACCCTTGCCAGGAATGGACCTGTCCACCCACCTGGGGGAGGAGAACTGGTTGGAGCCCAGGAACCCTAGCAGATGCGATTCCAATTTAGCAACAAGAAGAAGTCCTCTCCAAGGCAACCCAGGCGAACACACCACCCACTAGGCAGGGCTAAAAATACACCCGCATGGCTTCAACGTCACACCTGAGGTAAAAATACATCCAACCAGGAGCTGCTGGCTCCTTCTCCCCCACCCCACTCTGCTCTCTCCATCTGGTGCCTTCGAGGGGAGGGGAAATGGAGGGCCGGGCGAGCTCTTCCTTCACACTCACCCCCTCCCTCCAGGACCCTGCCAGCCCCCACCCCACACACAAGCCAGCAGAGCCCAAGGAACACAGGTCCTTTTGTAGCCATTGTAGCTAGAAGCTTCCAGATGGCAGCGTCTGATCTGAGTCTTGCTGAAGGGATGGATTCTGAGCCTGAAAGAACTTCAGGACTGCGTCTTAGAACCTCCCTTCCCATAGTTCGTTTATTCCCATTGGTTGATTCACCACACATTTGCCGATCCTCTGTTGTGTGCCAGGCACTGTGTTTGACCCTTGGAAATTCAAAAAGAGATAAGATGAGCTCTTGGACCAGAGCAGCTCACCACATAGTGAGGAAGACAGATCTGTGCACAAACAACTATAGTTAGTAGAATTTAATGAGTGTCATAAGGGAAATAAAAATAAATTCTTACTGGCAGTGCTTTTTTGGTTAAAAAAAAAAAAAGAGGTTCTGAGTTCTGATAAATTGTACATCGCCTCTCCTCCTCCTCTTTCTGTGCCTCTATTTGAATTGGCACGTGGGCTTGTTTTCCCTGCCAAATGAGTCAGTGGATATGGGAATAGAAATTTATTGGAGCCGATGGTGTCAATGTTGCTCTGAATAAAGAAGGTGCCCACACACCTTTCCAGGGAAATGGAACAAGCATTAATTGATAGCTTACTAAGTGTCAGACACTCTACGTGTCTCTTCATTGAAACCTTACAGTAACCTGCGTGGTAGGTGATATGAGCCCTGTTTTGTAGAAGAGGAAACTGAGGCTCAGAGAAATCCATTAACTTACCCCCGAGTCACACAGCTCTCTCACCTTAAAGTCTATGCTTATTTCAGACCACCGAGCTTCTCACCTTAAATTATGAGCGAGGTCAAGATACAAACCCCAAAGTGCTTCCTATGATGCTTCAGAGGCTGCAATGGCTTTCTTGCTGGAGAGACCCACTAGGAAGCCTTGGTGGAATGGGTGGCATCTTGACATGGATTCTGAAGATTATTACAGGTGACAGGTAGAGATGCAGGAACACAGTTCAGGAGCGGCAGGAGCAAAGGTGGGCGCGAGAAGTCCAGATTGCCTCTGTTGGTGAAGGCGGTCAGTGAAAAGACGAGGGGCCAGGGACCACCCACTGTCTGGCCAAGACCACATTCTCTTTCGACTCTTAAGAAAAAAGTACTGAAGAGAAGTCTGAGGCCATACCCGAAGCACCTGAAGTGTGAACTTATTAGTTCATTGGCATCCAGGAGAACAATAGTTGTGAGAATGAATACTTGTAATGGACCATCAGGCCCTGAATAGATGCCCAGGAAAAAGATGGGGCCGTCCCAGAAAGCGGCTCTAGGGTATTGTCTGTGAATCTCTGATCCCAGTGACCTCTGACCTGAAGCGCTAGAAATAAAGGATCAAAATGCCAGCCCATGGGTACGGTAGTTTCCCAAGTGGTGGGCCTTTGGCAAGTGGAGACCTGCACTGTGTGTGTGAGTGGAGACTAGGTGGGTAGCTTCAGAGCCAGCCTGATCACTGCCTTTCCCACCTTCCCCCACCTCGCTGGCCAACAGACTAATAATGTCCTCTGGCCTGACCAGGCCTCTTGTCCCACCAGCTCATCACTGAAAATCTCCACGCAGAAATTTTGCTCTCCTACCAACCATTCCACACTCTGAGCAGTCCATCCCCCATCCCAGCTAGGAAGGGCCGGGGAGGCTCTGGGCCCTGTGCCCTTTGGAAGAAGCAGCCAGGGCTTGGGGAACGGGGTGAGGGGTGAGGGGTGACGCAGAGCCTCCTCTGCCCATCTTCCCCCTAGCCCGAGGAGTCTGGGCTGAGGCGAGGTGCAGGACAGGCCTAGGGGCTCCAGGGGCAGTGCCAGGGAGAAGAGGGAGACAGCCAGGCAGGCTGCCACACACTTGGCTGGACCCATAATTGAGGTCCGCAGTCCCGGCCAAGGTCACAAGGGAAGGGATGGCTGAGAGGCTCAGAAGTGACGGAGTGGCATGACTGTGAATCACAAGGTTTATCACCCAGAAAGAGAACTCGACACGAATGTGCCCCCCTGCGTATGACCATCCTGACCCCCCCCACCCCTGGAGTCTGTGGTGTTCTGCTACTGCTACCTATCTCTTCTCCGTCTGCCTCTTGTGTTCTTCACATCTGAGCTTCCCTGAAGCTCTCTATTTTTTATATTCTTTCTAACTTTTTTGCTGCCTCAGCTTCTGTATTTCCGGTCCTCTAAGTGGAAAGAAATATGGAAAAAAATGTTTTTCCCAAAAGCCCAGATTGTCCAAGGAGGAAGGAAGAGACACAGAAAAGGGTCCCACTGTCTTTTCTTGAATCCTTCAAACGAAAGGAAACATGCTTCAGCCTTATAGGGGAACTTGAAGTTGGGTCCGAGCATATGAATTACCAAGGAAGTGGTGGTCTCCATCCCTGGAGGCCTTTGAATGTTGGAGAAGCCAATCGGGCCAACCCATGTTGAGAGTACCTGTCCTGAGGCGGGGAGGAGTACGGTGGGCAGGTGGTGTTGAGGCTCGCCTGCCCAAGGAGGCTCTGGGAAGCCTCACCGGAGAGGGCAGGGTGGGCAGGATTGCTTCAGGGCTGGAGTGGGGGCCGCTCCCAGCTGCCAGAGGGAGGGTGGCCTTGGCCACTGCCAAGGGCTTCAGCCCACATCCTGCCCTGTCCCCAGTCTGCTCCCTGGAGGGCGGGGCAGCCCCAAACTGGGCATTCCAGGGCAGCACATGGGTGATGTAAAAAAACACACGAAGGCAAAAATGTCAGAAGTAATTAAACCAAATGACGGCTTAAACCCCTGTAGAAATCAGTACATCCGGCTTAATCACCTTCCTAAGCTAGCACAAGACTGCGGTTCTACGGAGAGCAGTTCTTTATGTCTCTGGATCGTTAGCGGAAACTGCGTATCTCGCGCTTGATTTTGGTTCAGTTGCTCCTGAGGAGAGGTGATGAGGGTGGGGGGTGGGGGTAGGGCCCCCGAAAAGAGAAAAGAAATAATAAAATGTGATTTGAGATCATTTCTTCTTCCCCTCTGCTTGAGCCCCGGCGCCTCCCCTGCTCCTGGCTCTGTCCGCACTCACGGCTCCCACCCGCCCCCTCCCAGCACCCAGGCAGAGGCACAATGCTGAATGTGCTAAATTAGGCCATTAGAGAAATTCATTTCTCTTTATTAGTCTGTGTCAAATCCTTTTTATTAGTGGCTGGAAACGACCTCTCTTCTGCAGTAAAATGTCATGCCAGTTCACTCCTTTTATTTGTTCTGCACTGACGAGGCTCAAACTCTCACTGAATTAGTGCAGTGAGATTTATTTCCTCCAAATTTCGAACGGCTTAAGAGAGATTGGGGTGGAGGGGGCGGTCGTGCGGGAGGCGACAGGGGGAGAAGAGTGGAGAAAGATCTGGGAGGGAGAAGGTGAGCTCTTATAGAGGTCAAATGTCCTCCGCTCTTTGGAAATAAAGTCTAATGGCCATCTTTCATATCTTGTTCATCATCGTCTGGGCACCGGGGATGGAGCTTCCACATTCCTGCTTCTAGCCTCTGAAGGGTATTGACCCACAGTGGGACAGATCTGGACGGCAGGAAGAGGAACTCCTTAAAACTCATCTTAGCTGGCCAAACCGAAGCTCCGAGAAAGCCAGGAATAAAGAACCAGACCCCACGCCTAACTGGAAATGCTTCTTGCCATCCCCCACCTGGTTCAGGCGGGACCATTCACATCCCAGGAGGCTAAGACACCCAGCTCCCCTGGTCCCTGACCTACTCACCCCCAGCTTACCCCAGCCTGCAGCATGGAGGAGGCTTCCAGCCTCATCTCCAGCCTTCTGGGGTGATGTTGGAGGGTAGCTTAGAAATATAGGTCAACCCATAGGCCGGGTGGCTGGGCCAGAGACTGGGAACTGGGCTGGGGACAGCCTTAGAGGAGCCCGTAGCATGACTGCAGCCATGGAACCCAGCTGAGTCATTAAGAAACAGCCTATTTCTCAGGGTGTGTGTGTGTGTGTGTGTGTGTGTGCAGAGTGTCTTGAAGTAGCAGGTAGCCATCTAGGTTTATCGAGGGATCCAGGCAGATAGAGCATGGGAGCCACAGACAGCTCACTGACCCTGGCGAACACTTGTAGGAAAGCCGTGGGCAAGCTCCGGTGCCGTCTGAGCCCCAGGCCTCGGGGACCCAGGGATCAGAGTGGCAAGAAGCAGGAGCCTGGGGAGGGTGTCCATGAGAAAAGAGGTGTGGGAGCTGATAGTGTGGCTCAGGTGGGGGTGGGGGCTGGAGACAGGTGTCCATGCGGGCGTCCATGGGGTCTGCTCTGTGCTCCAGGGGCCCCTGGTTAAATTGGGGTGGGGGGGGAGGAAGCAATAGAAAATATTTCCTTATTCTGAGAGATAGCAGAAGCCATAGAAAATACCCCAGATATGCCCTCCTCACATACACACACACACACACACACACATACACACACACATGTTCCGGGGAGATCTGACACCTGGAAGTGAGAAGTTTATAAAAAGGGCCCCTGCTGTCACTCTGCATAGGAAGTGTACGTTGCTCCCCAGTGTGTGTGACAATGCCCCGGTCCTACCTCAGCCCCCCACCTCTGGTCTAACACCTGCTTCTCTTCAGTTTCCTCTCCTTCCATTCCCGTCCTGCGTGCCTCACTCCACACACTCATCTGGATTTTGTTCTAGAAACGTGCCAACCTCATTTCTACCTTAAATACTTTGTTTTTTGTTTTTTTCCTTGTTTGGAATGGCCCCTCCCTCAGATCTTTGCATGATCTTTCCTTTCCTCCCTCCCTCCTCATCACTGGAAGCTTAACTTAAATGTCACCTCCTCAGAGAGGCCCTCCCTGACTACTGTCTGCCCTGCAGGGGTAAGGACAGTGGCAAAAAAGACTACTCTCCCTGCCTACCTAAACTCTAACGCTGGGAGACTCCATCACTCGCAGATCCCTCTTCCCCACCCCACATGCCATTCAGGCTGGGTACACAGAACACACAAACCCCTCACACATACTGCTTGCAAATAACACACAACGCATGCGCACACGCACTGCATACAACACGGGGCATATGCACACCTTACAGCACACCAAATCTGCATCCCGCTTTCATACCCACATGTGCACGCATACTGCAAAAATGCGTTGTGTGTGCACACACAATAGCAACACACAGGCCAGGACACCTGGACAACACTCACACCCGCTCTCATTGGCAGCCAACATTCAACCCAGGTGCACATGTGTGCACACGCATGCACACACATAGACCATCCCCTCCCCATGCAGCCGCTGCCCACCCTCCCTGCAACCAGCGAGGGAGGAACGTGCGGTGACCGGCGGCGGCTGCGGGGCTCGGGCGGGGGCCGCACCCCCACCACCTGGCACGATGCTGCGGATTATTAGTTCCTGGTAATTTAGTGCCCTTGTACAGAGTCGATTTGTGCCTTTCATTCCTAATTGATCTAGTGGCTGTTTAAATGGCAGCAGGCATCTGTTGAGAGTACGAAGGTTCATAAGGCGCAATAATTCATAACACCGTCTGGAATTTGCCTTTCATGTCCCTCAGCTAAACCACTGCAGGGCTCTGCTTAAATTACAGCCACTGAGGCTTTCTTTGGTATTCCACTCAGGGCCAGAAGAATCTTGCATTAAACTGGGATCAGGTTAGATTAGACTATAATATGCTGCGGTATTAGTGGCTGCAAATGAAGACTTACACTGGAGTTTAACCCCTTCACCTGGTTTTCTCTTTGTCTTCAGCCGGACGGGTAAGGGACCCCTGGTTTGCCCTGCCAGCTTCCTCTGGGAGCCCAGGAGATGGGCTAGCTCTTGGGGGCTGCCCACGCGCCGCCCTCAGACATCCAGCCTCTTTCCTCTCCAGACTGTAACCTCGGCTGCAGCCTGGGTGGGGGGCAGCTGTGTGTGCAACAGCTCCCAAGACAAGGGTCAGGAGGTGGTGTCCAGGGGCAGGCTGCCCCGCCAAGTGGCTCAACTGAAGCAGGCATGTCCCTCTCTTCATCCGCCAGTGCCCCTGAGCCCGAGCAGAATGCCCAGTCAGTAGAGGTGTGGGTGTGGATGGCATTGAGCACCTTCTGTCTTATTGCCCAGAATTACCAGAATCCCAGCACGGGGCAGGCCATTAGGGGTTCCCCCATCTGTACACCAACACTGTAGGCTGGATAGTCAGTCTTTCTCTTGCTGTCTTCGTAGCGTGTTGGGAGGAAGAAAGCCTGGTCTGTTTGTCTCTGCAAGACGTACTGTGTTCCCCAGTATGGTAGCCACTAGCCACCCTGGCTACCTATGTAAAATTAGTTAAATAAATTTAAAAGTCAGGGGCCCGTGGGTGGCTCAGTCAGTTGGGCATCTGCCTTTGGCTCGGGTCGTGATCCCTAGGTCCTGGGACCAAGCCCTGCATGGGGCTCCCTGCTCAATGGAGAGCCTGCTTCTCCCTCTCCCTCTGTCCCACCCTCCCCCCACTTGTGTTCTTGCAAGCTCTGCGCTCTCTCTCTCTGTCTCTCTCTAAAATAAATAAATAAATAAATAATCCTTTAAAATTCAGTGTTGCAGGGTCCACCGTCATATTTCCAGTGTTTGTTGGCCTCCCTGGGTTGGTGGCCACCATATTGGGCAGAGGAAATGGTAGAACATTTCGATCATGGCTGAAAGTTCTATCAGACAGTGCTGGCTAGAATGTGCTCTTGGCAGAGACCTGGGAGCCAGGCCCAACGCACGTACTTCCTCCTCTCCCAGCAAGCAGGGCTTCATCAAGCAGAAAAAAGCTGGATTGTGTGCTCCCAAGGGGCTGAGGGGAGACCAGAGAGGGATGTGGGCAGACGCTCTTCTGGAATCGCAGTGGAAGGGAGTGAGGCTGCAGGGTCCAGCGTCAGCAAGCTATGCAAACACCTGCACACTTGCTGGATGCTGAGACCTAATTGTTCACACATGCTGCGGGGAAATAAGAATGATGTGCCCTTGTATGTGCAAATAGGCGCACACACATGTAATGTGCAGTAAACATTTATCGGGATCCACGTACCTCTTCCAGACTCTGGACACACAGTGATGAAGGAGGTGGGCTCAGCTCCTGCCCTCATCTCGCTCAGAGTCTAGTGAGGAAGGCTGATACTAAAACAAACAATTCAGGGAGCCATCAGCCGCGGTTAGGGGCAGGGGAGTGAAGGAAGCCTCCCCGAGGTGGTGATGTCTAAGCGAGGACCCCGAGAGCCAGTCAGGGACTGAAGTAGGCACTTCAGCTTATGTAATCACAGAACAACACCCACACACTCACACACGCTCACACTCACACTGTCTTCATTTGCTCATTCATCATCAGCCACCAATATTTAGGAAGTGCCTGCTATGAGTGTGCAGGGCAGGGTAGGTCCTAAGGATACAATGATCATTAAAACAGGGCCAATCTTGGGAGAGAACAGGGATGCAGACAATCATTGAGTCACAGTTGTGCTAAGTGTGCAATGAGAGAAAGGTGCAGGGAGATTGTATACATGTAACTGGGGTGTGTGACCCAGCCAGGGGACTCAGGAGAGGTGGCGACACCAGCCCACCATGTATGGACGAGCATTTGAGCTCACACAGTCCCCCTGTGCACACTTGCAGACACACAGGTGTGCACATTTGCTGCCCTCAGCTGGCTCTAGAATAAGTCTGTGACTAATCACTACTGCTCATGTGCAGGACTTTTCTGGATACTTCCTACACTTCCTTCCTGGGTTGACCTTGAGTGGGAAATGGACACTGATTTCCATGAAGGGTGATACCCCTCATCTCTCACCAAATATCCGCGCAGCTTATCTAACTAAAGAGAAGGGTTAGGCACCCACTGGGGAGTAATAGAGTCCTCGAAGGCCCCAGGAGCTGGGAGACCAGGGAATGAGGTGCTGCCCTCGAGGCTGGCATGGGGGCCTTGGGAGTGTGGGCAAGGGGCCCCCGGTGGCTTCCGAGCCCCGCCAGCAGCAGGTCTGTGTGTGTGCGCATGTGTGAGCTCTTGCTGTCCCCGCAGGCACCCTCTTTTCCCGCTCCTGACGCTGCTGTTTGAGAAATGCGAACAGGCCACCCAGGGCTCGGAGTGCATCACCTCCGCCAGCTTTGATGTGGACATCGAGAACTTTGTCCACCAGCAGGAGCAGGAGCACAAACCCTTCTTCAGCGATGACCCAGAACTGGACAATCTGGTAAAGACCCTCCAACCCCCACCCTGGCTAGGGTCTTCCTACCCTTTGATCCTTCCAAAAGCCTTAGAAATGATCCTTTTATTCCTTCCATTCATTCAACAGAAATTTGGGGGTGCCCGCTGTGGGGCAGGCACTAGATGCACCCATCTAGCAGTTGAGAGCCATTTCTGGTTCCTAACCCAAGAGTCGCATGCCTAGGTTTTGCTGCCAATGGCCTTCTGTTCTCTGCACACCTGCATCCCACTACCCCGCCCCCTTTGCAGTGTAGACAGGAGGGAAGGAGGGTCATGGGAGCCAGAAGGTCTGGAGTAGCTGTTATGAGGACTGGAGTCCTGGCGTGTTAATAAATATGTCTTGGGCCACTCAGAGAAGAGCTGATGGCTAGTGCGCTCCTGTGTGGAGGATGAGGGCAACAGGCATGTTTAAACCCATCAGTAGAGAAAAAAGCCTGCAGACACAGTCATGTTGAGAAGGCCAGCGGATGTCCTGTCCATCTGGGCCTAGACCAAGCTCCGAAACCCAATTTATCATCATCCAGATCATCACTACAGGTTTTTTAAAAATGTTTATTCCTGGACCCCACACCTGGACACTGTGATTCAGTAAATTGGGTGGGGCCCAAGAATCTACAATTTTTTAAGTTTCCCAGGAAATTGCAATCATCAATGAGATTTGATACCCACTACCATAGGTGACATCTAAAATTCTCTTCTAGCCCTGGGAATTATGCTGAAAGAGAGAGAGAGGGAGAGGGAGAGAGAGAGAGAGCAAGCAATAGGGAAGCTGCTCTGTTCATTCATCATGATATATAGTCATCCTGGAATTATTAATTATTAACCACAATTTTTTATTTTCCTGTGGGCAGATTACCTAGATCATGCATGGTGAATTTGGAAACTCTGCAAAATGCTCCTCCATAAATCGATGGTAGTGCTGACCTCTTGTAGCCAGAGTTTAGCTGATAACCTGCTCCCAAAAGAGAAATAGAATTAGAAAAGCAAATGTGGCACCAAAACAATGTATACACACATGAGGGCCCTGGGTCTGCTCTGCCCATCCCTGGCCTTCCTTTGTCCCTGGCTGGTCTGGAGCAGCCCCACTTCCCAGGATCCCAGACCACTGTCTGTCCGGTTCCTTGCAGGCTGGTCTGGCCCTCTCCAGTGTTCAGCTGACCACCATCTCAGAACTGCAGCTCCGAAGTAGGTCTTTGGAATTTAGACCCACAGTAGCCATGGAGCTAGGGGAGGAGGCAGCTTCCTCTTCTTCTTTTTTAAGATTCTACTTATTGGGACCCCTGGGTGGCTTGGTCAGTTAGGCATCCGCCTTCAGCTCAGGTCATGATCCTGGAGTGCCCAGAAGGAGCCCCATGTCAGGCTCCCTGCTGAGGAAGGGAGCTCCTTCCCCTTCCCCTGCTCCTTCTCTCACTCACGCCCTCTCAGAGAGGTAAATAAAGATTTTATTTATTTGTTTGAGAGAGAATGCACACATGTGTGCAAGAGAGAGAGAACATGAGCAGGGGGGAGAGGGAGAGGGAGATGGAGAAGCAGACTCCCTAGAGAGCAGGGAGCCCAATGCAGGGCTCCATCCCAGGACCCTGAGATCATGACCTGAGCTGAACGAAGACAAATGAATGAGCCACCCAGGGCCTGTGGCAGCTACTTCTGTGCGAGGCAGAATGGACCTGAGGGGCCGGGACCCACTCCTGACACATGACACGAAAAGAAGCTGAGGCCTAAGTTGGTAGGAAAAAGTAAAATCAGGCTGAGTAATGTGAAAGAATTGAAGCGTTTATAAGAAGCAGGAGTCCTAGGGTCCTAACGAACCTCACACACCTTGCCCACCACTCCCTGCCAGGTGAAAGTATCAAAGACACCCTGTGAACCGCCTCCTTTTCTAGTATAACCTGGAAAATACCAGTAAGTGGCTGGCTCTGTGCTCTCCCCTTGCTAACACTACCTGGGTCTCTCTGGTTTTTTTTTCACCCAAAGAATCAGACTTCTTGATTCAACCCAACAGAACTTGGTCAGGTATGTGCTACATGAGCACCTGACCTAGGGATGTGGATGCCCCGCGGCCCAGACCTCTGGTGTTCCCTGGTCTTCTCATTCCAGGTGACTGGGCTGGGACTGGTCCAGTGGATGGACCAGTCCTCAGACATCACATCCACCCACGTGGACCTGATTTACTTAAAGGTGTTGGCCACGGTCAATGGCTGGCCTACCGGTCAGGTGTTTAAAGAGAGAGTCGAAGGAGCACTTCGAGACACAGGACGGAGCCCAGCTTCACTGAGTGTGTGACTTTCATGATGTAACTCCTCTGAAGCTTGGTTTCCTCATCTGTAGTGCTAAGACACCCATCTCATGTGACTGCAATAAAAAAAAATTAACGAGATGGCATGTGGAACGAAATGTCCTTTAAAAATGGGTGGCATCCAGAAGGTTAATCTCGAAGGCAGTATCGCTAAGGTAAGGAGGCCCACCTCCCCAACCTCTCCTCCTGGCCATCAGAGAGACGGTGGGGCGGGGACCCTGCAACTTTATTTGGGGAGTCCAGCAGTGCCCTTTGCCTCCCTGATTATGGTCCCACGTTGGAAGGGAGCGGCTCAAGAGGCCAACCACAGGGGCCATCATTAGAACAAGAATCATGTAGCCAGCACAGCCGAGATGCACATAATTAGAAATTAGAAAAAGGTCAGATCGCGTCATTATCAGCTCAATCAGCTGCTGAGTGCCACAGCCAGTTAATTTGGCATCTGTATTTTTTACAACCCCGCACACGTAGCCCAACGGACTGTAACTCTTTATCCGGACAGATATACTGCGCAGCGGAGCAGGGACATAAAATGAGAGACCCCAAGCAAATGAGCTGAGATAATTGAGAGATTTATTTTTTATATATATGTGTGTCAGGGCGGCTTTCCTTTGCCCTTGAATATTGACTTTCACAGATGGGATTGTCAGGAGGACATGGGGGGTCCCCCAAAACTTTGTCCCACCCTGGGGCCTCAAGTCTCCCTCTGATCCTGCTCCCTCCCCAGCCCAGACAGCCCATGGGCCCCAGCCCTGCCAGGCCAGCCATTAGGACATAAATCCCACCACCTCCAGCCACTCATTCTCCATTCCTCCAAGCAAATTGCCTCGCTGAGCAATCCCAGCCCCTGCTCCCCACCGTGGTCTCCCAGACAAGTTCCCATGGGAACGGGCTGTCCCAGAGCTGCCCAAAGATCAGGGAGGTTCCCAGATCATAGGCTTCTGTGGGAACTTCCCTCCCCTGCTAGCCAGCTGCTCCCACAGTAGAATCACAAAACACTAAGAGAAAAACACAACCTCAGGGAGAAGCCAATCCAGCCCATCCCACTACCCATTTTACAGATGAGGACACTGAAGTCCAGAAAAGGAAAATGAGTCATTAGGACCAAAGCCCATGTCTGCTGGCTCTCAATATCCTACTCCTTCTGGGGTGACCTCACCTTATTTACAAAGCCCTCATTTATAAATGCCACCAGCATCTCTACACACCCCCTGTCCATCCCCTGGTGCCCACTCTCTGCCCTTCTTTACCTCCCTGTTTCAGGGCTGTGGGTGTGGCTCCCCCCCCCCGCCCCCGCATGGTGGCTAAGCTGGCATGCCCCCAACCCCCAGCTGAGCTCCCTCAGGAGCCCCCCCACCCAACCAGTGCTCACCAGGCCCATTTCTCACTTGGCCCACTGATCCCCTGCCTGGACCCAGCAGCCTCTGACTGGCAGTTGGTAAAGTTTGTAAAATTTGCAAGTTCCCCAAACCCCTTTGAAAGGTAAAAGCTTTTTGTTTTATAAAATCTGATTTACGGGCCCCCAGTGCAGTGCCGAGGTTTTATATATTATGCAAGATTTCAAACCGAGGCTGTAAAACGTACGGTTTCAGTTTCATGCATGGAATTTTTTTATGTGTAAATTTTTTAACATTTATGGGGCACGTTTTAATGAGACTCTGGTGTGGCTCGAGGGACAGATTATGGCTGCCTGACCGCAAAGCCAGCTCCAAAATGGGGCCCCCAGGCCCCTGGGCCCACTCTAAAGAGGCAGGGCCAGAGGCCGGAGGCTGTGAATAAGGAGGCACACGAAGGAGCCGGGCCAGAGCCCTGGGCCCGCAGAGACCTCGGGCGGCTCCGATCAGAGTCGTTCACTTCAGGCTTCAGTCCAGCTCTTCACCTACACAGGAGCAGAAAACCTTACCAACACCAAGATAGGGAAAGCTAGGAGAATTATCAAAGCTAGTCACGATTAACATTTATAGAGCGAGCACTTACTAGGTGCCAGGTGCCACTGTAAACACCTTACATATATTATCTTATTTAATCCTCTTTTGGAACCCACAAGGTATGGATGTATGATTATTTCTATTTTAAAATGAGGAGATTGAGACACAAGGTGAAATCACTTCGTTCAAGATCCCACAGCTAGTCCGAGGCAGAGGCGCGAGTCAGATGCTGCATGGGGCTCGAACGCCAGCGCCCACACTCTTGACAGCTGTGCTGACCTATAGCTGCTGTTCTTCTAGGACTTTCTATGCATCAGTTCTTGTTTTTAGTTCTTGCGAGCTGTATCTCACTTAACTCCTCAGATCAATGCTGAGAGAGTCACTATTATTATCCCATTTTACAGGGAAAAAAAATGGGGAAAATAAAGTGCAGAGATTAAGTAAATTGTCCAGAATTTCTCAGTGGGTGGAAGAAGACCCAAGACTCAGCCTCCAAAACCCATTATTCTCGAGCACGCTTCTCTATGTAATTCTCATGGGAGTGCCCCCCCCCCCCGCCCGCCAGGTAGTCATTGTCATCCCCATTTTACAGAGGAGAAAATCAAGGACTAAGAGTCTCATAGGCAAGAAGTTATAGAGCTGGGATTTGCACCAAGTGGGTCTAACTCCCAAAGCCCAGCTCTTCCCTCTGAACCACTTGCTGCCCCAAATTCTGAGGACGCTGGGGGCGAAGTGCCACGTTATTGACTTAAAAGTGATAGGACTTGTCATGCATGATGGCTTCTGTAGCTGATCATTGCAACCCCCAGTCATCTGGCAGTTCTCCTATCCCTGGTCTTCACCCTTCTCCCACGTCCCATGCGTTGTTCCAGGGACCCTACACTTCCAACCGCTCAGATCCAACTGGTATGGTCAGGGAACCATCCCTGATTAGATTTTAGCTTTGGCTGCCCTCACGACCCGCAGGAAATATCTGAGCACTTTAAGGAATGAAAGTGTGTAATCTCTTTTGTCTATAAGTGAGGGAGAGGAGTCCTGGCTTCCCAAGTTGCAGAAGAGGGAGGGGGGGAAAGAAGCTGCCCTCCAGGGAAAGGGTGCCTCCCTCATTGCCGCAGGGGATTTAGGTTACCCGTGCTTATTGCCTGTGTGTCCCCGTTGTTGTGAGACTCGAATGAGATAATGATGAGAAAAGCATTTTGCCAATCATAAAGTGGTGTATGTATACAAGCGTTGTGGAAGGCAAGGATTTATGACCGTGAAGTGCAGAAGCCATGATCCTACAAGAGGCCACTTTTTAGCAAGAAACTTGGTGGCAGTGGGGTAGGGGAGAGGATTGGTGTAAAGAATGGGCATTTATCAAATAGCTACAATGTGCCCAGAAAGTTTGCCTACATTGTCTTATTCAATTTTCATACCCACTCTACCGGGTAGGTATTTTCATCCTAAATGTTACAGATGAAGTTGAACCACTTGTCCACATTCAGTGGGCAGGAAATAATAGATTTGAGACATCACACCCTGCAACTTCATGGCCAGCGAGTAGCCCCAGTCCTGTGGTACAGGGATGAGGGGTTGGAGAACCTAATGCACAGTGATGTGAGACTGAAATGTAAGGTTGCATCTTGTTTTGCTTTTTTTGAAGGGTACTTCTCAGAAGTAAGGGGCTGTTTCTTTATTTTGAAAGAGAAGGCAGAGAGAGAAGCTGGAGGTAAAGCAGGACTTAGGGAAAAAGATTGAGAACACATTCATCACGTTTGATGATGATATTAAATGAAATGGAATTGTTATTGCTCTAGAATATTTGAAATAACTTTTTGTATGACATTGATCACTTAGAAAAATAGTTTAATAAATCAGAGTTTTATTCTGATTGAGAAGCAAAAACCCGAAACGGCAAACATGTAGGATAGAGAATGATTTACTAAACATAAATACAGGAGGAAAAACACTGGGAATGATTATTTTTCTACTTGCTGAATATGGAATAGCAATAGAAAAGCCAACAGGATATTAGAAATTATTAAAAGAGGTGGAAAAATTATACACATTTGCTTCCCTGTGGTTTCTAAGATACTTTCACATCATTATCTCCTTTAGCCCTCATCAGATCTTGCAAGCTGGAGATGATCATTATCCCCATTTTACAAATGAGGAAGTTGAGACTTGCAGAAGTCATGGAACTGGCCCAGTAACACCCAATTTTGTAAGCAGTGGGCTGGATTCAGGTTGTCTGACAACAACCCCCACAGACTTGCTGCTCCGCTGGACAGCCACCCCCACTAATGGTACAGCCCATCTTTTTCTCTAATACTGAATAGGTCCTACATATTTATTGCCTCAGAATATCATTATGATTTACTCTACCTTCTTAAATCTTTAAACCAAGCCTATTATCCCATAAAAAAGTCATCCTTCAACTGTGCTTTGTTAGACCAAAAAGTAGGCCCACTATTGACCACTGGGCACCAGATCTGGTGTAAGCTCCTTGTGTATTTTGTTTGAACAAAATCATCCTGCATAGATTTATTGTGTTTTGTCTTACCTATTTGTACTTTTGGATTCTTTTTAAATAATAATTATTTACTGGCTATGTTTTAAAAGTAATTGAATAGATATGTACACCTTTCCACGTGGTGGATGCATGCATGTAGATTTAAAATTAAATGAGTCAGTGCAATTTTGATTAAAAATGGAAAATAGTCCAGTAAAGGAAAGCTCAGAAACAGAAAGAAAGAAGAAATGGAAGAAGTAAAGGAAGGAAGGAAAAAAAAGGAAGGAAGAGAGGGAAGAAGGGGAAAAAAAAGAAAGGTTTAAGGAATTAGGGTGATTTTGTCCGAAGGAGACAAAGCCAGTTGGATAATTTATTCAAGTCAGATGCCTTGTCCTGTGTGTGACCTATAGTGAGACTCAGTGTTTGTGTTGAATGGATAACATTCAGTTAAGGGAGGTGGTGTTGATGGAGTCACTAGATGTTCTTGGTGCTGGGTAAGCACTTTATATTCAGGCAGGAGGAGAGATTCTGGGACATGTAGGGAAGAACTTCTCGATCAGCAGGCTGAGAGACATAGCGATGGTCTGAAGTGAAGCTTCTGACAGGGGCAGCCTCAGAAGAGAGGATGTAGCCATGTAGCCTAGAGAGTTTGGACCATCCACTCACCTGGACACCAGCCCAGATCATCTCCCAGGGCCCTTCCAGCCCCATCAGTGAATTGAGGGCACGAGTCCTGGTAATGTTCAGGGAATCAAAAACCGGGAAGCCCCTGACAGTCCAACCCTCTCTGTTAACAGTCCAATACTCCTACACTGTGAGGTATTCTGACTCCAGGGGGTTGGCCAGGAGTGAGAGATGAGAACCCAGAGCAGCCAAAGGAGGCAATGTTACCAGGGAGGGTTCTGGAAATCCTAAACTTTAATGTCCCCAAAGCTATTTGGTCTTCCTGGAAGCCCATACTTCCCATCACTGAGCCACCCCACCCCCACACACCCCACAAATCATGCAGCCTTCAAACTGCTGTTCTCCAGCTACACAAATCCTGAGAGCTTGTCTTGAGGGTGAAGCAACATAAGCCACCTGGCTTCATACCCTAGTGTTATCACTCATAGGCCATGTGATTCTAAACAAGTGAAACTTAGTATCTCTGGGCTTTGTTTTCTTCAACTCTAAAATATGGGCAATAAGAGTACCTGCTCGCAGAGGTGGCTGTGTGGTATAATTAAGGCAGGGCATGTGATAGGGTTAACACAGTGCCTGAGACCTTGTAAGAATAAGAAATGTTTGGGTGTTGTTATCAATCAATCAATGAGCATTCTTTAAACGCTTTATATGGGGCTAATTATTCTGAAAGGCGTAAACCAAGATATCCATGGCCACAGCCAAGTAGGAAATTGAGAGCAAATGTTATTCCAGTACCGAATAATCCATTCTAAAGTCAAGATTCCCTTCTTTACCTGGGAGAACACAGTCTCTTTTGGTCTCAGCCCCAGGGAGGGAGCACTCCCTTAGGATAAGACCCGAGGGTTGAGCCCCAAATGAAGACACAGAGCTGTGGGTCTGTCTTTGAGTAGCACTGAGTCTAATTCCATACTCCAGGAGCCTTCATTAGTTAAGCACAGTGCCTGCCTGCCCATCAGGCAATCCAAAAGCTAACCCCAGTCACTCCCCACTAGAGATGCCAGTGAAGCTCAGAGAGGAGCATGGCACTGGTGTCCAGCCACACCACTCTACTCACACCTGACCTGCAAAATTCTCCGGGAGACATTCCCTGCCTTGTTTCCCAGGCATCAAGATGCTAGCCAACAGCCGGGAGGGTAGGATTAAACAGGAATTCCCTGTATCCTGCTATTATCCATATCAATGGGTCTCAAAGGGCAACAAGCCCCATTTTTTTCATTTTTCATTTTGATGTAATTATAGATTCACACGCAGTTTTAGGAATTAATACAAAAAGTTCTGTTTCTCTTCTTGCATAACTACGTAGTTTCACAACCAGGAAATCAACAATACAATCTACCAATCTTACTCAGATTACACCAGTTTACATGCACTTGTGTGTGTGTGTGTGTGTGTGTGTGTAGTTTTGTGCCATTTTCTCACAGATCTAGATTTGTGAACACTGATAGTCAAGATACAGAGCAGTTCCTCCCCCTCTCCCCATCTGGACCCCTGGCCACCACCAATCTGTTCTCCATCTCCATAATGTCATTTCGAGAATGTTAGAGAAGTGGCATCATATAGTGTGCAACCTTTTGAGATTGGCTTTTCTTACTCAGCGTAATTATTCCTTTGAAATCCATCCAAGTTGTTCAGTGTATAGTACTTGGTTCCTTTTTTGTTGCTAAATAGTAATCCATCACATGGATGTACCACAGTGTCTTTTACCCATTCACCTGCTGAAGTGTAGTTTGGTTGTTTCCAGTTTGGGCCTGTTAGAAATAAGGCTGCTTTGAACATTCACATACTGGTTTTTGTGCAAACATATATTTTTGTCCTCTGGGATAAATCCCCAAGAGTACAATTGCAGGGTGTGTGGTAAGCATATATGTAGTTTTGTTAGAAAACAAAACAAACAAAAAAACCCCTATTATACTGTTTTCCAAAGGGGCTGAACCATTTTTCATAAGTGACCCAGTGTCCATTTCTTTGCCATGGTGTTATCACTATTTTTTTTTATTTTAACCATCCTGATAGGTGTGTAAGTGGTATATCATTGTGGTTTTAATTTGCATTTCCCTGATGGCTAATGACAATGAACATCTTCTCGTGTGCTTACTTGCCATCTGTGTATCCTTTTCAGTGAAATGTCTGATATTGTCTTTTCCCCCTGTTCGGATTGGGTTGCTTGCTATTTTACTGTTTAAATCTGTGAGCTCTTTACATATTCTAGAAAGAAGTCCTTTGTCAGATATATGGTTTGCAAGTATTTTCTTCCAGTCTATGGTTTGCCTTCTTATCTTCTTCGCAGGGTCTTCTGAAGGGCAAACATTTTCAATATCGATGAGTTCTAATTTATCAATTTTTCCTTTTCTGGGTCAAGCTTGTGTGGTCAAGTCTAAGACCTCTTTGCCTACTCTTAGGAACTCATGATTTTCTCCTGCATTTTTGTTCTAAAGGTTTTTATAGTTTTATTGCTTACATTTAGGTCTTTGGTCCATACTAATTCATTTTTATATAAGGTTTGCTTTTTTTTTTTTTTGCTTGGGGATGTCCAATCGCTCCAGCCTCACTTGAACCAAACTTTTTTTGAAAAGCAGCTTGGCAGTATTTATCACAAGCCAAAAGAATGTCCACAGCCTTTTTTTCCTGTCACGCCTGGGAATTCACCTTGAGGAATAATGCAGACGTGTGAAGTAAAAGCTGGAAGCTTGGAAAACAGTCACAGTAACATGTTTTATAAAATTGAAATATTGGAAGTAGCCTAAATGCTCAACAATAAGGGATTGGTTAAGGATGGCACACATGAAATAATAGGCAACAATAAAAAACATATTTCCTCAATAATTTTTACCCATTCAACAAATATTTACTCAGCATCCATTGAGTGGTGGTGCCAAGGATAACACGGTGAGCAAATCAGACACCATCTCTCCTTTCTAGAAACTCACAGGCTGGAAAAGGGCAATAGGGAAGACAGCGCTGCTGTGTAGAAAAATCCATTTGATAAACTAAGGGGAAAATAGGAAACAAAGTTGTATGGATGAGATGACTAAAGCCATGTTAAAATAGATGCCTGTAGAAAAGACAAAAAAAAAATCCTCTTTCTTTTAGGGTGATTGGATCAAAGACAGTTATTTTCATCCCTTACTTTCCAAACCTCCTGTCACACTTTTTCTTTTTATAATAATAACAATGATAAAGAGAAGAGCTCCGATTGAGAAATAGCCTCTTGCCGTGAAGGGTTCGGAGTGTCCATTTGAAGAAGCGACAGGCACACGTACAACAATCCAAAGGGCACAGAAGAGGCCACCACAGACAGCTAGGTGTTCCAGAGCCCAGCTAAGTCCTGCTGGATGATTCCATCAGTCAACAAGTATCAATGGGGCATCTGCAAGGTGACCTGTGTCACATGAGGCACTCAGAATACATGTTTAAGAATAGACAGTCCCTGACTTCTTGAGGCGCTCACAAGAAACTCTCCTGTCTTCCTCATGCCTACTCAGCACCTCACACTTTTCAGCTTGTGCATTCTCTCATGCAATCCTTTCAACAAACCTAGACAGTTGTCAGGGAGGGCATAACTATTTTTCAGACAACAAGGTGCAGAGCAATTACCTGAGGCCGCACAGATGATAAATGGCAGGGCCAGAGCTAGAGACCTGGCCTTTTATCTCTATGGTTTTCAGACTCTAGAAAGGTTGTAGTAGCAGTGGGCTCAACACACACGAACCACCAGCAGGTCACCATAACTAGAATTTAAATCCAGTGGATGAGAAAGCTTCTACCTAGGGCAGGGGATGGGCTTCTCTCCCCGCTGGTGGGCTTGGGGCCCGGGAGGTCAAGGCAGCAGGAGGAGTGTGATACGAATACCTGGGCTCACCTCTCCCTCCTCTCTCCAGATGGTGAAGGCAATCCAGGTCCTGAGAATTCACCTGCTGGAATTGGAGAAAGTCAATGAACTCTGCAAGGACTTTTGTAACCGGTACATCACCTGCCTCAAAACCAAGATGCACAGCGATAACCTGCTCAGGAATGATCTCGGGGGACCCTACTCCCCCAACCAGCCCTCCATAAACCTTCACTCACAGGTAACACACAGGCTGGGTCCTATCTCCTAAGCCAGGCTTCTATGCCAGGTGTAGGACTATCTGAAGGTCCCCTGATGGCCCAGGAAAGTGGATTAGACTCACCCGATCCTTTCAGCATGAGGGCCCTCTTCTGATGCATGAAATGCACATAAGTGTTGAGATGGAAAGTTTTCCTGGAACAAGAGACAGGGGCAGAGCTGGAAATGGACCCCAGCCTCCCATCCCCGCACACTTCTCAAGAGGGCTTGCTGAGCTCTCCGTGTTTTTGAGAAGGAGACTCTGAGGAAAATGGTCCTTCCCTGAGTCCTGCCCACCTAATAGGTGGGCTCTATGCTTCCCATGCGACTGCTTTTCCCAGATCATTTTCCTGTTGCTCACCCTACCCTGGCTCATCTGTCTCCCTAAGGTTCAGGGGCACTGTGAAGGTCGCCTCGAGTCACCCCCCTTCCCAAGAGTCACCCACCACCTTCATCCTGGGAACTGGGGAATGTAGAAATGGCCACTATGTGTTCTAGGTGAACACGGGCTCTTCTCTCCAGGGTGGAATATTTTCTCCAAACCTACGAGCTAAGAAAGCTGCCTGGTGATACCTTTCCATCAAACTCACCGACAATCTACGTAAGCCATAGCTCACCGCTTTCTTCCTCTCCCACTGAGTTCCCGAGTCTAGGACAGAAACATGGGGGGCCCCAGGAGGTTTGCAGTGGCCTCTTCTCATGAGACGATTGGGGAAAAGGGTAAATTTTCTAAGAATGATGGGCACCAACACACTTCATCCATCCATCCCTCCAGGTTGGTAGAGGCAGGGGACGGAAGGGTCAGGGGCGCCTCTAGGAGGCCACCCCCGCCTTGCACATATCCAAAGGGATCTCTGTGGGACTTGACAGTGAGTACTGCATGGGACATGAGGCAAGAAGTTTATTTCCTCTTCCCATTGCTTGAAATCACCAAATCACTTTATTACAGATCTAAAAACAGCCGCCCAGGCTTCTGCTTGCTAATATTCTCTTGAAATAGACTCATTCCTTCAGAGTCTTATTGTACTTTCCCTTATGATCAAAATTAGCAAGAAACTTGCATAAAAGAGGACAATAATTGCTCAACGAGCATCTCGTTTGTAATTTATTAGTTTCTATTATTGTGGGTTACCATGGCGACGCTGCGCAGCCCCGGTGACGGGAGAGATTCAAGATAGGAGGATAGGAGCTGAGGAGGCCGTGAGGCCTCAGCAAATGGAGATGCACATTTTTATCAGTAATTTTCATGAAAATAATAAGTGAGGAGTTAATGAGATGGAAAGCCATCCTGTGGCTATTGTGAATTTTTTTTAAGTGTTGATCTAATTAGAATGCATCGGTCAGGAAAAGTAATGAGGATTTAGTGCCTCACAGAGATGTGAGGATCATATCAGAAAATTAGCACAAGTCTTTGGAAATAATCAGGTCCTTGGAGAGGCTCTGGATTTCCCCTCCTGGGCTCTCCAAGTCTACCTCGAGCGCTGACATTGGGGGTGCACCGGGGTAATGGGGGAGGAGAGGAGGGCCAGAGGGCTCGGCAGCCACAGCGGGCCCCTCCGGGGTTGGGGTCCTGGGGCTGACAAGTCAGTCTGCAGCCGGCAGGGCCTCTGGGGGCGCGGGGTTGGCAGAGGAGGATAAGACCCCGGGTGAGCCGGGGCGCGGAGCTGCTGCCTGCCCAAGTCCTCCTGGGAGATCCCGGCGCTCGGGGCCTCTGAGCTTTGAGGAAAAGGAGAGAACTTTGATTCCCGTCACTGTAAATATCAGATCTCTGCCTGACAGCGAAGCTGGCCCTGGGGTGGCCACCGTGGAAAGGCTTCTGATCTGCTTGGAAAGGGGAACTCAGACAATTGGGCAAAAACAAAGACAGCTAGAGAAAGACGCAAAGACACTCCTGTCTGGAATTTCGCAAACGTGTCCCTTCATTGCCCCTGACTGCCACCTCCTACCTAGTCCAGACTTCAGTGGGTAAATGGGATCATCGCACACAGGCTGCTGCCCTGGGTGCCTCACCGGCTCGCCTGTCCTCTCTGGCTAGCCCTCAGCCCTCCACACACACGCACACGTGCGCGCACACTCATGCACACCGCAAACACGCCTACACGTGCCTCTTCAGCCTCTGCCGCTGGATTTGTGGTGCTGAGGTGCTCATGTCATTCTCCTGCCCAGAAGCTCTTAATGTCCTCAGAGTTCTCTCATCCTTTCACCTGATACCCCAGGCTTCCCCGGACCCCCATTCTCCCAGGCCTGTCTGCTCCCACGACACTTGCTACACTTGCGCAGCTCTGCAGGACCAAGCCCAGCCCCCTCCCAAGGAGGCCACAAGGCTGCTTTCCCCTGGAGGCCCCTCTGACGCCCCATCCAGAAAGGCCTTTTCTTTCTGCCAACTAAGTGCTGGGAGCACTGGGGGCCACTTAATTGTAAACATCACATGTGGCTTCAACTCAGAGTCGCTGGTATATTGTTATTCTCGTCTCCTAGCTAACAGACAGTATTTTATATACAATTATAACCCACGCCTGGTGGCGGCTAACCCAAGGTCTCATGCATGGATGGACAGCGAAGAACTGTTTAAAGAAGTAAGACAAGGGAAAAAAAAGAAGAAGAAGTAAGACAAGGAGAAAGACGGAGATCAGGCAAGACCAGAGGAAGGAGGGAGGGAGAAATCAGAAGCAAGAAAAAGGGAAAGAGAGACAACCCTGGAGAGTCACCATCAGGAGGGAGGCTTAGGAAGGATGCAGCCCAGAGGGAAGGGTAGCAGAGAGAAGGGAAGTGAGGCTGAGAAAGCCAGGGCGGAAAAGAGAGAAGAAAGAATTGCGTCAGCAGAGACAGGGGATGAAGGGACAGGCTGGGCAGGTGAGGGGACAGTGCGAAGCCAGGTGTGTGCTGTCCACATTCCCAGGCCTGGCTCCCGTGACTCCCTGAGCTGGGGCTGCGGGCCTGGCTGGGCCTGCCCGGTAGGAAGAGGTCCTGGCCTCCAAGAGACTTTCTGTGCAGGAGGCAGGCCTGGAGATCAGGGCATGGGGGCCAGGAAGAGACGAGAGAAAAGGAGTGTCTGGAGTGTGTGTGTCTGTGTGTGTGTGTGTCTGTGTGTGTCTGCGCACACGCGCACACACACGCATGCAGACGATGGTTCACATTCGTCATGGTTCGACCTTAATCCCCCCAGCCTGAAATAGCCCCACTGAGCGCCAGCCTGGCCCGGGGAGGGGTGTCTCCCCTCTGGAACATGATCCTCAGGATCAACATTCCAGCCGCCTGCCAGCTTTGTTGCAAACTGCTGGCTCATGATTTTCCCTGTGTGCTAATCATTCGGCCTTGTGTTGCAAAGTGGGAGACATTTTTTTAATTCAAATTGGTCTCCCCCGCCCCAACTCAGATGCCACACCGTGTTCCCATTCAGCTCTGTGGCAGCTGGGCACATTCCCCGCTTGGCCTTCCTGTTTCTGAATGTGAGCTTTCTCTTGGGGGTGGGATGAGGGTAGGGAGTGGGGGAGCCGGCTTCCACCAAGCAGGAGAGCTGAAACCGAGTCTCCCAAAGAATTGGGCCACAGTTTTGTCCACGTCCCCAGAAAGCCAGCCTGTCTGCCTGCACCTGATGACATCCAAGCTCCCTCACGCTTCCCAGCCCAGGCTTCTTGCAGGGGCAGCCTCCCTAGGAAGGAGGCTCATCTCAGACTTGCACTCAAGCTTCTCCTGTCTTTTCCTAGAGGTTGTAAACTAAACCATCCCACTGGACAAAACCTAACTCCCACCTCACTCAAGTATTAATTTGACTTGAAACTCATCCCTCTTTCTCTATGGGGATCTAAGCCAGGGCCCCATCCAGGGGCACATTGGGCTGAGCCTCGGTTCTCAGTCACCAAGCGGGGGGGGGGGGGGGCTGTGAGTCACACCTGAGGATCTAGATAAGTTATGTGAGCCATGGAAGGCTCCAGGTCGAGGAAACATTGAGAAAGGCGGGAAGGGAGAGGCCAGAGATGGGGAGAGGAGCCCCAGGAAAGGGTCTGGATTAAACAAACCACATGTGTGGCCTCAGGTTACCCCAGTCGCTGCTCAGCCTCCTTCCTCCTGCCCCCAGAAAGGGCCCGGCCCGCCCTGCACACTCGCACAGCCAGTCTGTTCCTGCCTAGAGACAGAATGAGCAAACCTCAGCATGGATTAGGTAGACCAGCAGGAGGATTTTGCCCATTGTGAGTGGAGAAGTCACAGATTCACTGGCCTTGGGGATGAGGGGGATGAGGGGGATGAGGGGAGGGGGGGCACGGTGTAGGCTTTCCGGGAGCTCCAAAAGTGTTCCCAGGATAGAGAGAAGTCTGGGAGAAGGTGAGGAACAGAAACAACCTTCTAGAATCCCTGGAGAGAAGCAGCTGTAGAGGAGGAGCAGTCATTCGTTCCTGAGCAGTCATTCATTCATACCCTGTGCATCTGTGCAAGTGCAGTTGAGCCTGCTGAGTTCCAAAGATCTCAAAGTGGATCTGACATGATCTCTGTCCTCCAAACGTAACAGTGGAGTATCTTGCAACCAAGTTGTGGGGAGTTATGCCCTAAGGTGGGAAATGATGGCCAGTCACCAAAGATGTGAGAGGTAATGGGTAGCGTAGGCGAGGGGGTAAGGGTTGGAAACGTGTTGGAGGCAAATTAATTGAGTAGCTCTAGGAAGAGCTACTTGTGCTGCTCTAGGAAGAGCTGGGAGAGAACGGGGAGAAGGTCAACATTTCCTGAACCTCCCCTACGTCTCCAAACCCTGTATGCACTGGGTGCTTTGCATATATTATTTACTCCTCACATCAAGGCTGCAAGGGACACATTATTTTCTCCCCAAGGAAAGAGAAGCTCAGAGAAGTTAAGACATTGGTTCAAGGTCACACACCTAGTAAGCAGCAGAGACTGGAGTAGGTTACTCTGGAGTCTATGTTCTACTTACTATAATGAGTCCTTTGGCTTTTTTGGTGATGCATAGGAAGAACCAGAGATCCTGCGCCCTGGGTAAGGAGGAGTGACCCCCTTAACCGCAGAGCAGGAATCTGGAGACTAGAGAGGAAGGAACCAATTGCTGGAAGCAAGACTTTAGATTTGCTAATAGGGAGGAGAAAGGTACAGAGTGAACTCTCCAGCTATGCAGACTCCCTAAAAACACAGGAAGGGGACTAGCGAGTGCACCCCTACCTGGGGAAGGTAGACTTGCCTACTGACCTACAGGGAGTTTGCATTTTCAAGACTAGCAGGAGGTCAAGGCGGTGGAGGTGGAGGGCAGTCCCTGCCATCAAGCCCCCAGAAGTTCCACCCCAGTGGCCAAGCATCCTGAGGATCTGACCAGGCCATTTTAGGGACGGCAGGAGAAGGGGGAAGTGATCTGCCCTGCGAGATCCCCCTGAGATGGAAGGGGGCACCCCTAGACCACAGCGCCAGGAAACAGAGTTCCAAGCCCTGGCCTGCCTCACTGTCTCCATGGCCGCTGGAGCTGTCCCCTCCACCACTTCCTGGCCTCCAGCCCTTCAGCTCAGGGGCCCCGAGACCATGAGGACCGCCCTTCCCCTTCCGCCAGGCGAGTGAAACCTGAGCAGTCCACTCCTCCTTGTGAGAAGGAATGTTCCTTAAGAGCAGCAGCTGCCACTTGCCCCCACAGGCCAGAAGTGCCTTTCCCTTGAGACTAAAGCCCCCAACCGACCAGAGGGACAGCAACAGGATCAGGTGGCTTGTTTACATGTGTTTGGCTCCCCAGTGTTTGGGAGCCCAGCTTCTCCCATCTCAGGACCAGACTCAGGCCCTGCCAGAATGGAGGAAGCCTGCCAGGGACAGCGTGTCTGGGGACAGGGGCAACCTCCCCACCCCTCTAAGACACACGCACACACCCCATCCCAGGCCAAAGCCGAGTCAGGCCATGCATTTATTGAGCATCTATCATGCACCCAACACTGTGGTAGGCAGTGTGGGAGAATGCAAAGAAAGAACCCTCTTCCCCTCCAAATATCTGCAACCAAAGCTAGGGGAGGAGGACCCATGCCCCTGCATAAGCAGGAGAACCACCGTGCTGTGTGTCCAGTAGGGCCAGGCCGACAGGAAGCACTGAAGGAGTCCAGAGAATGGGCCATGGGCGTGCCCGGGGTGAGTCAGGACAAGCTTTCCAGCAGAAGCTGCGCCCAAGACCACGTCCCCACCCCCAGCCTGACCTCCGGGGACGCTTGGGGAGGTTTGGGGGAATGAGATCTGAGCTGATGGATCAGCAGAGACCCCTAGTGGCCTGGGGGTGGATGGCAGACAGCTGCCCGCCCCCCACCCCCGCCCCCCTCAGTGGGCTGTACTGCTCCCCCAACCTCTCCCCTGCTCGCCCCCTCCCACTACACACACACACACACACACACACACACAATCCTAGGGAATGGCATTGGTTTTTCTAAAATCCTCTGCTGGAAGGACCTTGGCAGTGTCATCTAGGTCACGTCCCCTGTTCCACAGACATCCTGGTAAGATAAACACTCCAGCTCTTTCAAAATAACTTAAAGGAGAATTGTTCTCTCCGTCTTGTCTTTGCCTTCGCTCCTTCTTTCTTCCTCCCATCAGTTCATTCTAAGAATTTCTTCCTATAGTGGAAATTACATTTCTTCAGGCAACACAAGCCCTTTCCCTATTCACAGCAAAGACTGGGGGCCCCAGGGACTGACCGAGCTCCTCCTGGGCTGATGGCAGGCCATGAGGTCAGAGCCATAGCCATCGTCAGCCTCCTTGTGCCACACGTACCTCACCTGAACACCCTCTGCTTCCAAGAGTAATCCCAGAGCCTCCCACTTTTTCTTACTAAGGTCTTCCTTTTGAACAAATCATCTTTTTTGGTTCCAGAATGAGATTTGGAGTAAAACTCGCCCAGTGACCACTATGACCCAGAAAGAGTGACCAGTGGCAGCGAGGGCTTTGCAGCTGGTCCACGGGTGGGGTTTAGGAGGTGTGAGCTCTCAGCCGTTCTAAAGCTGCTCCCCTACTTTGTTATACCCGCTTCTGAGATGCCTGTTGCCACTGCCCACGAGGACCAGCGGAGGGGCAGCTTCTGGGGAGGCCTGTAGAGCCCAGCTTGTGGGTTTCCATCCGAGTCCTAGGTCACCCGGTCCAGGCCCTGAGACATCATTCGCAGGAAACTATGGAAGTTTTCAGCTTTGGGGACTTTTCCTACTTTGAAAGCAAATCTTACTCCTAGAAAGTAGGAGCCCACATACTCCCCAGTTTGGTGGGATGGCCTCACCAAGGAAACCAGGCTTCCAGCAGCCTTTCAGCAGGTTTCAGAGGCTTGGGGACACCCCTGCCATGTTCCTGATGGGACAAGGCAGAGATCTTGAGCTAGATAACCAGCTTGCGCCCCTGGTTCCTGGACAATTTGGGCAGAGACGTGAGGCTCTGGATGTTCAAGAATGTCGCTAAAACTGTAACACATGTGCTTCTCACCTCTTTATGGGTGCTAAGGAGTCTGGAAGGAAACAGCTCTATTTGGGTCTAGACAGAGCAGCATCCACCTGGTTGGGAGTCTGATAAGCCCCAAGAGAAAGCTGTCAAGAAGATAAAAATACTGCATGCTTAGCCAACATTGTCTCCCCAAGGGGCTTCCACTGCTGCCATCGTAGCTGTTTCCTCAGAAAAGACCATAGACTCTTGCCAGAGATTTGGAGCCCCATTGTCTCCGGAAAGACAGAGGCTCCAGAGAGCTAGACCCTGGGCTCCTCCTGAAGTGGCTGCAGTCAAGTCACAGAGCTCGTCCGAGACAGGGACACAGCTTCCACTGGGCTTGGCCTGGGCCCGGGAATGCCTGCGGCAGGGAGGCAGGAATGAGGGGGGCGTGTGGTAAGGACTGGCCACCACTTGGTATGCAGCCCCAGACGGATCTCCACAGCTGCTCAGTAGAGAACCCAAGGGGCTCCAGGACTTCTAGGACAGGTTTTAAATCCTGGCCATGCCAAACTCAGCTCCCGAGTTGAGTGGCTTTAGCCAAAGGAAGTGGGAAGTGATTTATTGGGTGCTTGAATGTGCCAGGCACCCTGCTTACATCGGGCCTGGATGTCTGACTCCAAAGCACATCTCTCCAAGCGAGCATCAGCACCGCGCTCAGAGCCAGAGGACCCGGGTTCGAGGCTGGGTGACTCTAGGAAGTCACTTTGGTTCTCCAGACCTCAGCTCCTCTTCAGGCAAATGGTAGCGGGGAGATTAAAATGAAAGAACCTGGTAGAAGAATGCAAATATTCTATGTGTGTAATAAATAGGTAGTTTCAGACCCATTGATCTTTGAGACCAGCTGAGGGTGGTCATTACAAATACATATTGCAGAGGGTCCGGTTCAATGACCCTGAGAATCTGTGTCTTTAAAAACAGCACAGGGCTCAGGCCGGTGTGTGAAACAGCTCACATTTACAAATGTTGGGGATGGATATTATTTCCCCAGACCTCAGGGATGCCCAGACTTTCCTTCCTCTTTTTTGCCCAGCTAAGATGTGGTCAGCCCTGGCCCTTTCCATGGTCTCTGCCCTCAAAGCTCTACATTCCATTCCTTTGCTGATAGAACTTGGCTGCCTCTCGGCATGTCCCAGCCAAGGACCCCAGAGTAGGAGGAGAGGGTCGGAAAGAGAAGACTCGGATCTAATGCATAAATTGCCTTTCGTTACCCAAGCCCAGAACCTGGCACGAGGCTTGCAAAACCACAGGGCAGGGAACCAGCCAGAGTCTGAATAAGCAGATGAAGTATCCAGGCAATAGCTCTCACCCTTCTGCCTCCAGCTAGCAAAAATGTGTGTTTGGTTGAATCCCAAGGCACACATCTTGTATTTATTTTACTGCTTTCGCTTGTGTTTTCCTAACCTTGCCGGATACTTTTTTCAGAGAAAAGAAAGTCTGGGGCAACATTTTATATTTGAAACACCCAAATGCCTTTACCCAATGAGGAGCACATGGCATGAATGATTCCCGATGAGATTGTTGAAAAATCATTTCCATTAGTTTTGGGGTGAAAGGCATGGGTGGGACACCCTCTTCAGATACATTTACCTTCCAGCTTTGCTTCAGCTTCAGAGAACATCAGCATTGGCTCACATCCTGTGAGGATGGTTGGCTGGGGCATTGGGACGAGGGCTGAATCAACCTCAGATGGCCACGTAGCTAAAAACAGGCTTTGAGGGCTCCTGGATGTCAGCACTGGGCCAGACACATTTTATAAATGAGACTAAGGCTCCCAGAAGGGCCGTGATTGGCTGATTCCCAAATTCATGGTCTTTCCTCGGTGCCCATGCCACCTCTGTCTTTCTGGGGTTGGATTGTTTTGCCTGTTATCTTACCTCCAGTAACTATGTACTGAACCCCTGTGGTTCCAGGAGCACCTCGTAGCCCGGTTCTTGGCACAAGGTGGGTGTTCAGTATTTGTGAATGAAGGAGGGCTGTGTTCTAGTCCCATTGCTGCGAACCAGCTGGGGGCCTTGGGTGAATCACTTGGGTTTCTAAAGCCTCTAGTTCCTTATTTGTGTTCAGGGAGTTGTAGTATGTGGCTTCTAAGGGCTCTTCCAGTTTTTGGGTTTTGGAAGGTGGGGCCTCCGTATGAGACTTGAACTGCTTGAGTGGGAAGACCAAGAGTTTGGCTCATCCAAGAAACTCTAGAACTTCTCTGGAGGCTGAAAGCTCAAGCTTCTTCCAGTCTTAAAGCAAAAGTTGGGAAGCCAGGGGCCTTCTTTCCTCTTGCCCCTACCCCCCAGTTGTAGTCTATTTTCTTGACTGCACCTATCTGAATTCTTACAGCTCATGTGTCATGACTCAAAGCTTTGAGCATGAGAGCATCAGCCCTAGAGGGTCATCAGACAGGCTACCTGCTTCAGCCCTGTTTTCAGATGAGGAACCGTGGTCGGAGAAGCTCAGAGACCCAAGCACGTCTCCTGAAGCTCCTTCCACGACACCTCATCGGCCACCTTTCATGCTTTCTCCAAATAAAGCCTAAAGACCCCAACCTGTCACCCACACCCAATGCCTTCCTCACAAATCCCGCTCCTGCTCTGAGCAAGCAACCGACCTCCAGGCAGGGAGGGCTTAGTGCTGCTTCTTGGAGGCTGCAGCCAAGCTCCCTTCCCTTGTGCATGGCATGCGGAGTCCCTCAACGTCAGGTCTAAGCACTTCCCTGCCCAGCTGGTACATGGCAATGACGAGGTGACCAGAGTGCCAGAAAAACATGGTCTTCTTATCTGCTTTGGCTACTGCAGAAAAACAAACTGCAAGGATTGTTTCTTGGGTAAAACAGGGGCTGGCAGGTTGACAGTGTGGGGCAAAGGGAGCTCTGTCTGTGGCAGGATTCTGTGTTGGCAGCCTCAGGAAGAGGAAGGAATCGATGAAATGTGCAGAAGAGTGGCTTGAGGTCGAGGCTCATGAGATGCCCTTGGAAGGCAGGTTATAAAGAAGCTAGGATGGCTTTTTAAAATTACTATTTAACAACTGTTTTAGTAGCCACCGTGCACCAGGCCCCTGCATTAGGTGCTCAGGATACAAAGATAAAACGTTGGAGGCCATTTGCGTCTGGAGCTTGGTGTAATAATGTAATATAGGTACGTGAGGAGGTGAGGTTCTCAGGGGAGAGGGTGTCAGGGAAGGCGTCTGGAGACAGTTGAATGTGAAGAGTGAAGAGGTGCCAGGCAGATAAAGCCTGGTTCTCAGCCCTGGCCACACATTAGAACCACTTGGGGAGATTGTCAAACACCAAGGCTCCATCCACACATCCAACCAATTGAATTAGAATCTCTGGGGTTAGAACCCAGGCATCGATATTGGAAATTCCAAAGTGGAGCTGAAGTGGAGGCCACTGTTTATGTGGTGATTTGTGTCTCAGGTTTCGGAAGAATGGAATGGCTAAGTGGATAAATATTGTTGGCTGGTCGGTCGGTCGGTCGGTTGGTTGGTTTTTAATATTGAGCCTTCTTATTCACTCCTTCTAGAAGGCCATGAGAATTGCCTTTCAGATTTGGGTCCTGGGAGGAGCAGGATGAAGGGAGGAGGGAAGGCAGGAAGAGAGAAAGGGAGAGGAGGAGTTTGGGGCTGTGGCATCTAAGCATTTAGTGACATTGTCACAAACCACGCCTCCCTTACTGCCAGGACCTCCTGCAGAATTCCCCCAATTCCATGTCTGGAGTCTCCAATAACCCCCAGGGGATTGTGGTCCCAGCCTCAGCTCTCCAGCAGGGCAACATCGCCATGACAACCGTCAACTCACAAGTGGTGTCAGGTCGGTGCAGGGGATTGTGGGGGACACTCCTGGGAGGAGAAGGGGTGGCCCCAAGGGGGCTCCAGGGGGCGGGGGGCAGGGTGCTGTACAATCTTAGGAAGTGGGAGGGGTGCCCCCTGCCAAGAAGGGGCTTCCAGCTCAATTTCTTGACTAAAGTGTTCTCTGAGTTTATCGATGGCTCGCACCAAGATCTGATTGTGATATTTTGGAACAAATTTGGGTCAGAGTCTCATGAGCCCCTCAAAGACCAAGTAAAGCTATTGTCCCTGCCCCCAAACACTTCCCACCAGAGGCTCTGCTCTCTGGACCCCATTCCCATCCCACCCCCCCCACAACAGGGACTTGAGTGCCTCCAGAATAGAAGGTGTTTCCATGGGAGTGCCAAGCAAATTGAAAATCCTGCTTGCCCTCACTCCTACCCACCCCCGTGGCAGGGGACCCAAAAACTGGTTGTCTCCTCAGGTGGAGCCTTATACCAGCCGGTTACCATGGTAACCTCCCAGGGTCAGGTGGTCACCCAAGCAATCCCCCAGGGAGCCATCCAGATCCAGAACACACAGGTGAGTGTCCGTGCACAGGTGTGTGCACACGTGCATGGTATGGGGAGGGCAACCGTAACCGTTTACTATCCGCCAGGCCCTTTACACCAGCGACTCCTTCAATCCTCGTTATTCCTCTAAGAGGTATCGTTACCCCCAGTTTACATATCGGAAGCTGAGTGTCAGGAAGTCCTAGGATTTCCCCACCTCTCGGGTTACGTCAAAGGATCCTGCACCTCCCACTTTTGGCCTCTACCCCAAGACACCCCGCAGCTCAGTGGGATACAGCGGTGCACACAAGTAGGGGGAGAAAGAGGATCTGAAGTCAGGCCTGAGATGTGACATTAATTTGTCATCTTGGATAAGTCACCTGAGCCTCAGAGTTCTTACCCCAGAAGGGGGGTTACCACCAACTGCACGCAGCCCTCCTACCTTCAGGGCTGCTGTCAGTGCTCACCATGGGAATGGGTAGGAAGGTGCTTTGCAAACTGTAAAGTAACCCAGAAATGCTCATAACCAGTGGATGGTCTCTGGCAAGTTTGTCTCTCCTCTACCGTCTGCATGTCCCTGTTTCCTTTGTGTCCTCTCTCATCCCCTTCCCCCGCACCCCCTCCCCCTCCTTCTTCCCATTCTCTGAGGGGCTGGTGCAGAGTTAAAGGAAAGGTGGCCTTCCTGGGGCCCTAAGAACCAGTTGGGAAGGGGGTTGGCAGCGAGCCTGCCGTCACTATGGCAACAGGTCCCCGGCTGCTGGCCCGCCAGGCTGCTGATGCTAATTTTTTCTCCACGTGCCCTGAAGGTTAACCTTGACCTCACCTCCCTCCTGGACAATGAGGATAAGAAGTCCAAGAACAAACGAGGAGTCTTGCCCAAGCACGCCACCAATATAATGCGTTCTTGGCTCTTCCAACATCTCATGGTGAGTGTGTGTGCCCAGGGGGTGTGGAGTTGCAGCATGGGGTACGAATAACCCCCCAGGGTCCAGACTCTGCTGTCACCCCCGGATCTTCAGAGGGTGTGGCCCCACAGAGAGGCTCTCCCAATAGGGATCTCATCTTCCAGAGGCCAAGGCAGATGAGAGGCTTCAGAGGGGCCTAAAGCTGGGAGAGGCTTTCTCCAGTGCTTGCTGCTGCCACAAAAAAGTGTGACGCCAAATGAGGGAATGAGCACAGATTTATTCTGAAGGGAGCACTGGGCAATGTTTCATAAACAGAGTGAGGTTCTGTGGCGCCAGGACTGTGGTTCCTGCGGGCGGCTGTGCATACTCCAGCCCCTCTCCCATGGAAGAAAAGGGTGATCCTCAGCCAGGGCTCTTCTGTTTCCCTGGAGTCCTCGCTGCTGGGGTAGCAGCAGATGTGTGGCCCTTTTCTCGGTCCCTCTGATCAGAGCGGCCAGATGAGGCACAGGGCTGGGGAGCGGTGGCTGCAACCACCAGGTCTGGAGGAGCATCCCAGGGAGACTTCTCCTTCCTCATGTAACCAGCTCAGCTCTGGTGCGGAACAACTGCCTCCAATAAGCCTCTACGGCCACTTCCAAAAATGGCGATAAAGCCTTGGCTTTAAATGTAATGTCTGTAAAGAGCCTGCTGTGTGCGCTCACATGATGGCAATTGTGTGCTGTGTGCAGTGTTGGTTGCGACAGACAGGACTGTGGTTGAACGTCAGGAATGAGATCAAAGCTATAATCCCCTGGCATCGTTCAAGAGCTGTCCCAATAAATGAAGGCCAATGGCCATGTCTGGGCTGATCCTGTAGGGTGTGCATGCATGCGCATGTATGTGTGCATGTGTGTATGCACACGCGTGTGCACCCAAGGAGGGGAAGTAGATTCTGGAAGCACCAGCAGGCTTCCAACAGTGTGTGAGGTCTTGGCCTGGCATGGCGGTACAAAGATAGATGGAAACAAACAGATACCAAGGGACTGTCTTGGCCTGTGAGGAGGAACCAAGAGTGAGGGAAACTCTTTCTGAGGAGGAAGAAATCAAATGGATCATAGGAATTAATCAGTCTGTCAATCAACAACGCTTTATTTGAAATAGGAGTACCTCCAGAAGCCATGGCGCCTGAGCCTGGGCTATGGTGCTCAGATGTGGGCATCCTAGGGACTCTGGCCTGGAAGCACTAGGCCCACACACCCAGAATTGCTCCATGGTGACCAGTGTGGGGCTGGGCCTCTGCGTCTCCCCACACAGGTCCACCCTCCAGCTCTAGGGTCTTGGGGCCTCCTCAGTGCTTTGCTGAGGAAGCACGCTTTGAAAGCACCAACTAGAGAACAACCAGGAACCTAGTTTGGAGAGAGGAGACTGGAAGACCTAGGGTCAAGGTGAGGGGATGAGGTTGGAGAGACTCTGAGATCCTAGTGATGAAGCCAGGGAGCCAGGGCCAGGTCCATCCTCAGGCCTCTTGGGAGCAGCTCTGACTCAGTGGCTGAAGATGGTGGCAGGGATGTCCAGGCCTCCTGCCTGTTCTGGTTCTCCACATTGTCAGAGAGCCCCAGGGGCCCAGTGGGCTCAGTGTCCAGCTACAGTTCCCAGCCCCACCCATGGGAAGAAGGGCTCTCGGGGAAGGACCTGTTTCTGTGCCCTGGCCCGTCACAGCCAAGATGGTGGCAGCTGGTCCTCTCCCCCCTACCCCCAGCCGTGGGTCCGTGGCAATGGTGTGTGACTATAGACTGTGGGTGCAGTGGAAAGCTCATGGGCTCCTGAGGCAGCCAGACCTGAGCTCAGATCTAGACTTAACCTCTCACTCTGTAACCTAGACACACTCACACTCAGGAAGCAGCGAAGTTAACGCCAAGACCTCGCACACTGAGGGGCTTCACAGCTGTTAGTCCCTGTCCTTCCTGCCCCGCCTCCCCAACCCCATGCATTTTTGAAGACTGATGTGAACCCACCTATAGCCTCACTTCTGAAGGGGAGAAAAGGCAAGCGTCGGAGGGGGAGGATGACCAGACCAATTCCCCTGCCCACCAGCTGGGGCACCCAGGCCAGCACCTTGCACTGACCCCCATCGCCCGTGCGGGGCTCCTGCCTCAGCCACTTCCCACTGTCCCTTCGCATCTCACCCCTGACTTAAGTCTTAGGCTGAGACTCAAGGGTCATCCTATCAGCCTGGCTGTGCTCCCCTTTGACCTTGGATTCCAGGTCACATCCCGCCCTCTTGGCCTGTTCCTGCTCAGCGCCCCTCTATAACTTAGCGTCATTTCTTTCCCTTCCATGGCCACTGCCAGCCTGCCTGGGGAAGGCAGAGGAAGGTAGAGGTGAAGAGAGAGGGGGGAGTCGCTGAGCATACTGCAGAAGAGAAGGAAGGGCCCCAATCAGCTCTAAAGATGGGCCCGGGAACCCTGGAGAGGGCTTGCTGAAAAGCATGAGTAAGACTTTCTGCCCACACCCTCCCACCCCTGGACCCTCTCCAGCTCAGAGTGCACTCAGTGCGGATACTATTAATAAAGCACTTAACATTGGCAAAGTCCTCCCCCAGCTAATGCCTTCCTCACAGCGACCATCAGGAGAGGACAACAGAGTGACCCGCAGGCCTTTAAAAAAAAGTTACAACTCAGAACCTGTGGATGAGCCAGAGAAGGGGATGGGGAGAAGTCCAGGCTCTAGGGACACAGCATGGCACAGCTGTCCCCTGCAGGCCCAGGCTGGGCCATGGGTCAGCCCGGCTACCCAGATATCGGTGGGTGCACAGGCGCCCAAACCCTAGCTCAGGAGAGGCTATAAAGACTGGGTAACAGGGCACAGCGAAAAGAAGGCAGGCCTCGAAGCCAGGCAGATGGGTACGAATTGAGGCCCCTGCCACTGGCTGTGCAATCTCCCTGCATCTAAAGAAAAAAGATAATACCCGTTTCCCGTGCTTATCAAAACTAAATGAAATAACACGGATAAAGAGCCAAACCTGGCACATAGTCACATTTAAGAAATGTGAATCCTCTTTGAACTTTCTAGAACAGTGGACTAAGAGCGAGTTCTTGAGACCAAGGCCCCCACGGTTTGTGAAAATTAGAGGTGGACGCCGGATCTGTTGTTCTGATCTATAAACACCTACTGAAAAAAAATATATATATATAACCACCTACTGATTTTTACCATCATTTGACCCTAAAAATATTCTGATGAAGACTGTTACTTACGTGTTCTGTGTATGTATGTGTGGGTCAAACGTACATGTCTCTTGTCTCTGACTCCTTGTAGATTGCTCCAGAACAGGGATTATACATTATACCTCTTATGTGGGCCCTAAAGATTTGATTCCCAGAGTGTGCACCTTTATAGGATGTTACAGGTGTTGCTCCTGATACAGGGTAAAGGAATTTGGGAAAATCTGAGTTATACAAAGTTTAGCTCAGTTCTTGACTCTTAGTGTGCTAGGGAAGGGCATTGCCAATTCACAAGAGGGGGCATGGTCAGAAGCTTTCCCTAAACATATTTGGTTACTCAAAGCCCTTTCCCCAACCCCCTCGTTTGCACTGTCTCTTTGAGGAACAACTCAGAGATAGTAGTTCTTGGGAAATAGAATTCTGCAGTAACACCATATCTGCACAAAGTAGCTGTTCGGTTTTAGGGGAAAAGGGTAGAAAAATGCATGAAAAAAGGACAGATTTCAATGTGTTGATTGGTTCGTTGGAAAAGTTGGCCCAAGAAAGGCACAGTCATTAGAAAGATACATTTTATTTTAATTTAGAAGATATGCATATATATTGATTTGCTAATGTCTTGATACAGGGCCACGATCTTTTTCTGATGAGACGTTGTCCTTTTACTTGCACAAACCTCTCCCATAATAGAACATCTATAAATTCCGTCTTTATTTAACATGGGATAAGAACTTGGAGGTCTGGGAAGTAATCTGGCCAGGGGATCTTTCTAGATTTTTGTTACGTATTCCAACCTCTTACGTTTGTCTCAAGATCCTCACTACAGGGCATTTTTTAAAGAAGTCGGAGTCCCCAGTCTCTCCATTCCACTTCGTTTTCTTAGCAAGAATAACTTTCTTTTTGCATTTATATTTCACTGGTTCCCAGAATAGTTAAATTGTACGTCATCACACTAACACATAAAGCTGGCGTAAACCAGTCTGGATACACACGCTGCGGACTTCCTGATAAGCAGATAGAGGGTCTGATGAACCCCCTACTCAGTAGCCTGTTCATCCCGAGCACCCAGGACGATGTGGACGGCGGTTGTCATGGTCTGCGGAAGAAATGGAGAACACTGTAAATCTACAATCTCGGTTGGTAGGGGTTGCTTATTCAAACTTCTGTAGTAAATACTAGTTTTTCCCGTTGTCTTCTTTCCCTCTGGGAGAAGTTAGTATTCTTTGATTCCTTTTGTCCTGAGTCTGAGGCTTCTTGTCATTTCCACTCTCGTGCGGCATGAGGAGCTACCGAAGTGGATTCAGAGGACCGAATGCTCTTGAGATGGAGCTTAAACCCCAGAGCCCTTTTGCTGTCAGGCTGCAGTGAGATTGGGAAGGTTTCTTCCATTAGCTGCTTGCTGTTGGGTCCCTAAAGAATCCAGTGATATTTTCTTGCTATTGCTTTTTGGCTCAAAGAAGCCAAACTCCTGCTGGAAGCAATAACTCCATAGCAAACCCAGGCTGGAGGAGAAAACCCTGCAGAGGGTCCTCTCCACGGGATGGGGAGGGAGAGACACCGCTCTTCCCTCCCAGCTTCTGCCTCCATTCCCTCTGCTCCGGATCCCAGCACCCCGGGCCGGGCCATGCTGCTCATTCCCGCACAGGAGCAACATTCTAGAATATTCTCTGCATGTGGGGAAATCCCAGAGAGGAAACCAGTCCCCAGCTGGCCCCGCCGCACATCAAAGCAGCGGCTCCTTCACTGCGCAGGCCAGATCCAGGCTAAGCATCTTCCAGCATCATCTCCTTTAATCCACCCGGCCGGCATAGGAACTGGGTACTACTATTATCTTCATTGTGCCGGTAGCAAAAGTAGACTCGAAGAAGGGAACATGCTCCCCAACATCTCGTGGGATTTGAACTCAGGTCTGTGGTACCTCGAGGCTCTAATTCCTCACCCACTGGGGTTACACTGCCTCTGCATTGACCCAAGACACCAGAGCATCTCTCAGCTCCCACTCAAAGTCTAGGTGAAGCAAAGGGGAACCTTGGCTGTCAGCAGAGGCTCTCAGTGGAGACCCAGAGCCCTGTCCTGGTGGGGGGACGGGGGGCAGGAGATTTAAATGCCAGCCCTAGTTTCCAGATACAATGAGGCCGCCTCACCATCCCTTCCTTCCCTCTCCCTTCTCCATCCATCACACCGGCACCGCTCGTGTGGCATCTGGCCAGGGTCACAGCTGGACTATGCCTGCTGCCATCCCGTCCCACCCTATGGTCGAGAGGGCTGCCCTTCCACGCGGCCACTCGATGGCCGAGGGCCTGGCTCCAGGGCCCTCCCGTGAACTCTGTGCGGCTGTCACAAAATGCACCTGGGGCCTTCTCTGTATGACCTTTTTTAAATTGAATTATAATTCACATACCAACATTCACCCTTTATAAGTAAAGTCAGAGATTTTTAGTATATTGAGACTTGCACAATCATCACCACTATTGAATTTCAGAATATTTTCATCACTGGAAGAAGTTCTGTACCCGTTAGCTATTGCTCCCCAGCCCCTAGAAACCAGTCATCTACTTTGGGTCTCTATGGATTTGCTGATTTTGGATCTTTCCCGTGAATAGGTTTATCACACTCGGTCTTCTGTGACTGGCTTCTTTGACTTATGTTTCCAAGGTTCATCCGTATCGTAACCCGCATGAGTGCTTCCTTCTGCTTTATGGCTGAACAGAATTCCACTGCATGGACAGACCACATTTTGTTTATCTGCTCATTAGCTGATGGACGTTTGGGTTGTTTCCACTTTTTGGCTTCTGAGTAATGCTCCTATGAACATTCTGGTACTCCACGTGATGTGAGCGTGGCCTTATCTTAGCGAGTCTTTGTCAGATTCCCAGCTATTCTCACCCACAGCCCTGGAGCCTCACATGCCGGGCTCAGCCCTGCCGGGGGAAACAGGCTGCCACATACCCGGGTACGGCGTGTGCCCTGAGCGTGGCTCCTGGCCAAGGAGGGCATGTGGACGTGAAAGCCAGCTGGTTGCCTCTGTGCCTTGGTGTTATCTTCAGTTACTCAACAAACATTCTTTGTGTGTCTTGCCACCTTCCCCATGCCTAACATGGTACTAAAGCCCCAAGGAATATGCATCTGTCTCCGTCAAAGACCCACTGAGAGGATCCACCTAGAACTGACTTAGGAATGGTGGTGTCTCTTACCCACAGAAAGAGTGTGGCCTGTGGAACGGGCATGATACGGGGAGGCAAGCTCTGGATTCGAGTGTCACGCCCCTTCTTACCTAGCCAGGGGGCTGGGGGCAGGTTGCCTGACCTCATCAGGTCTCAGTCTCCTCTGCTTTAAAATGGGAATCATGAGACCCAGCTCACAGCATTGTTGTGAGGGTGGAATGAGATGTGTGTGAAAGTACTTTGTCCCGATACAGACACAGCTACTGTTGCAGATGCCTCCCATCTCACTCCGGGAGTCCCCATAATCTGTCCTGTCTCACAAAAAGCTGAGAGAAATCTTGACACTTCTAGGGAATCTGTGGGGAAGAGCAAGAAAAGTTGAAAAGCAAAAAAACAGCTCAGAGAGACTTAGAGAGACCATTTTTGTTCCAGAATATCTTGTCTGCTACTTTCTCCTTTAACTTTGCCACACAATCTGAAATTCCAGTCATCAGAGATCCACTTACAAGTCTCCAATCCCTGTCAAAAACAGATGCCAATAGAGAGGCCAGGATGCCATCATTCATTCACAGCTTAGTAAGAATTAGTTCCAAAGCTTGCTTTTTTACTCCCACTCAGCTAAGATCAGCTTCATGGGAAGAGTGCCAGTGCTTGTTAGCAGTAGCAAATGAAGATTAGAATATTTTTTAACACAGCACTTTGAGGAGGCAAACCAGAATGGGGTGCCAGAGGAAAGGTTTCTAGCAATTGTTCTTAACCTCTTTGAGACAACCCCCCCACCCCCCCACCCCCGACCTCTTGAGAATCTGATGAGTTTTATCTACATCATCATGAATATAGTTTCAGGAGATTTGACCCTGAAGTCCTAGCAGCCAGAGGCTTCAGATTGGGAAGGCTGACTGCAGAGTCACATGAGGGCCCTGGGGCTTTGAGAAGAGGTACTGAGAAGTGCCAGCAGGGCCCAGGAAAAGAAAAAAGGACGGAGTCTGTGCTCACCTATCTCAGAATTTACTCTTGTCTAGTCCACTCCCTGAAAATAGAACAAGATCTCTTGTTTGTCCATGAGTCCTGGGGGCTCCTTTCCACCAGAACACAGATCTCTAACTAAATCAGCCTTTGAGGCTAGCCTGGAAAGCTAGCTAATTAAAAAAAAAAAAAAAAAGAGTATCACTGTTTCTCCAGGAAACAGTGATCTAAGTTCCAAATACAGTATCTATCCACTAACACCTAAGTTTTGGGTAATGAGACATGATTTCAGCACTCAAGGGACTGATCATTTAATTGGGGAAACAAATTAGACACATAAACCATGAGTGGTCAACCCATGATATAATCAGGTACTAGCATGCACATGCTCACACATACACACACACTCAAGGGGTTCAAGAATGGAGGAATCCATGTAGATGAGAGGAGTTTGACCATCTGTGCTCGTCAGACACATCCAGATTAGCGTGTCCAGAACTGGCCATCACATTTCAAAAGGTCCTTTGACAAGTTGTGTCCAGAGAAGAGCAGCTGGGATGGGGAAATGTCTGTTCAAACGACCCTTAACAGGAAACATGTCACATCATGAATGGTTAAGGGGACTGGGGATGTTTGGTCCATAGAAAAGATTTGTTCCTTTAGGGCCAGCACGGTATAGTATAAGGAACAAGGGTTTTGGAGGCAGACAGACCTGAGACTGATCCGAGCTCCATTTTTGTAGTTGCGATATGACCTTGAACGGGTCAACTAGCACCTCTTGATGCTCATTACCTCCTCATAGAGTAGAGATAATGATACCCACCTATGGCGAAGATGATCAATAATATGCTAAAAAGCGCAGCGCCTGACAGATGGTCTAGCCCAGAGGTGGAGTGGACGTGGTTAAAGATACAGGGGGTGTGAGTCTGGGCTCCGCCACTCACTGCATGTATAACCTGGAGCCAGTTTTTTAACCCCTCTGGACTCGGTTTTCTCAGGCGTAAAATGTGAATAATGATGCCTATTTCATAGGTACCTGGAAAATTCAATGAGAATACATATCAGGTATTTTGACCGCATACTCTGTGAATATTGTAAGTATTCAAAGTTAGCCAAAAACTGTAGGCATCCAGTAAGTGGTGGTAACTCTTGTTATACAGGGAGAGGCAGTGCAGTAGGCTTCTGTGTGATTTCAGAGGACAGTCTAGGCTCTCTGGCTGGATGTCTCTCAAGACGGAAGACTTGAGTTCAGTAGAAAGACTCTCCCAACCATCAGAGCAAAGGGTTGCACACTGCACACTGGCACCACAGGGCCACGTTCCCCCGCCTTCTTCAGGATGGTCCACACAGAAAATGGTAGGAAAACAACTACACCACTTACAGTTGGAGACCAGCTAGGGCATTCCTGCCAGCCCAGACCCTGCCGAGCCACCCCAGCTCTATCTCTGCACACCTGTCACTTGTTTGGGTGCATTGCTGAAAGTGCTGGTACCAAGGACTCCTGCCCAGTGGGAGAGGAGACTTCGAGGGCTCTTGCATGACTGAGCTATTGCTTTTAACAAGTCCTGCATATAATGCTGATGAACAAAGTTAGGGTCTAGTGGAAGAGATGAGATTTGGGCCAGACCTGGAAGGGTGGCTAAGATTTAGAATGGAGTAGGGAGGGAAGCAGGAGTTGTCTGGATGAGAATTCTCTCCCAATTGACCATCACTGCCCCTGTCTGGGCTGTGATTGTTGCAGACCAAGGAACTGCCCCCTCCTCCTAGTGTTGTGAGCATTAACTCCTGCTCTCCCCTTTACTTGCCACATCCCCACACCCTCCAGAGCCCAGGGAACTCTGTGGCTCCTTGTCGTGCCATAACTGTTGTCTGTCCCATGCTGCTCAGGCATCTGTACCTGTAGAACTTCGGGGGAAGGTACACCAGGAGTGGGAAGTCAGGCTGACTGTCTTGGTTGCATTTATCTTTCTGTGCCAGAGAAACATTAGGTCTTGGATTCCTGCCTATGATATGAAACTATTTTCTCCCACCTAGCTTTCACTATAGGGACATGGAGAGAGCAGACCCCTGGAAGCTGCCCTCAACTCCCCAGGACAGATGGAGAGTGGTGGAAGCATGCCCTAGGACACCCATAGTCCCAGGGTGTGAGCCACACTGGCTGCTTCAGCAGCAGTGAGTCCCAGGGATAGAGGCAAGTTTGGTGGTCTCCAGCAAAGACAGGGACTTATTGACAATTGACTGGTCAGTGGCAGGGTTGGATGGAGCTGATCCCAGAAGACAGGAGGTGTGGGAGGCACGGCTTGCACTGAGCCCCAGGACGCTCCATGGGAGCCTGCAGCTTTCAAAGATCCCACCCGAAAAAATGGCCAGGGGAGATTTACAGCCTCACAGCATCCCCCGAGAAGCCTGAGATCCAGGTTAGGGGAAAACACCCCATCATATGTGCACAGGGGCTGGAACAGTCCCAGATTCCAGGAAATAAAACCATTTGAACAAAGGAACACATCTCTCCATGCACGGAAGGAGTTGCTGGGGGCTCTTGCCATCTGTCAGAAAAACAACCTGTGGCTTTCACAGAGATCGAGCCACATGTGCCAAGCAGCAGATTTATTTTATTTGTTATTTATTTATTTAAGAAACACAGAGTGCCAGGCACTGTTCTAAGCACCTTTCAAATATTAACTCATTTAATCCTCCTTGCCACCTCAGAGGTAGGTGGTATTATTTTCCCCATTTTACAGAAGACGAACCCAAGTAACAAGCTCAAGGCCTTGAGCTGCTGAGAGACCAGTGTTCAAAGCCAGACAGTCTGGCTCTAGAGTTCATGTTCTTACCCGAGTCTTACTGTGCTACCCCGGACTCCTTCAGAAAGCTGGCCGGTATGCCTCTATAGACCCTAAGTACTCCAATCTCCTCCCCACAAACATGCATGGAACAACCCACCCTTTTAGGAAGTAGGGTGGCCTGATTATGGGTAGTATTCCAGGGAGTCTGACTCACTGATGCTCCCCACCCTCTCCCACTCCTCTTCACTCACAAAGACACCTGGGGAATGGTGACAACCACCAGTTAACCCCTTCGGTTCCTATGATCATCCACTCCACGGACACATGCTGAACACCTACCGTGTGCCAGGCATTTTCCTTGGCACTGATGAGGTGAGGGTAGAAAGAAAGGTGGGGGTCTCATTTCCTCAAAAACATTCTGTACATCTGGTTGGAGTGAAAGACAATTCCACAAATCATCCAGGTAGTGTGTGGAACCCGGGATAGGGTTAGCGTTCGAACTCAGAGGAGAGGTGCCCCGCGGCCATGAGGCACTGGGGCCAGGTGAGAAAGGACCAGTCTTGCTGCAGCATGAAGGATGGATTGAAAGAGAAACAAGAGGGAGGGAAAACAGGTCCAGGATTGCAGGAGGGTGAAGAACCAGAAGGTGGCAGATTTTTTATGAGAGAAAACTGTACAGCAATGAAAATGAATAGCTACAGTTACACAGAACTACTGAAGAGGAATCTCACGATTGTACTGTGGAGTGAAATCCTGCCTGCTAGCAGATTCCATTTATAGAGGATCCAAACACCAGGCGGAAGTAAACCATGATGTTTAAGGATGTAACATAGATAGGAAAACTATAAAGAAAAGCAAGAAAGTACTGTAAAAATCCAGTTATCTCCAGGGAGGAAATCTTTGAAGGTGGTGATTGGGAAGGTACACAAGGGGAACTTTTGGGTGCTGATAATATCCTATTTTTTTACCTGGGTGGCGGTCCCCCTGGTGTTGGTGATAATACATAAAGCTATACATTTTAGTTCTTTGTGCCTTTCTGTGTGGGTACAATTATAAGGGGGAGGGGAGTCTAAAGGAGAGATAGAAGAATGGAAAGTCTGCACAAGGCACATTACAGTAAGAAAGAGGAGTTCCTGAGCTTCTCTCCTCTCTAAAAGGCTCATTTTTTTCCACTTAGCATCTCTGAAAACAGTGTGCACCCTCCCATTGACGGCATCTCAGATGTGATGACAATGTGGTTGTTTTGGGGCCCCTCACCATCCCAACAGCCTCCCTTGGGCTAGCGTCTGCCCCTAGAGCAAGGCTGTGCCCACGGAGTTGGAGCTGCCCCAGGGTACATGCCCACAGTTAGTCAGGAGTAAGAAGGGAAGAGGGCTGGCACCTCTGCCAGTGCAGTGCTTGGTCTCAGCGGGAAAGTGAGGAAGGAAAACTGGCTCCAAGCCCTGCTTCACTAGTAGCACCAGGCCACTGACACCAGCGGGCTGCTGCTTCCCCTGTGCTACTTTCCTTGGTGACTGGCCGGCCTTGTGCTTAGCTGCCTGGGCCAAGACAGTGTTCAGGTGAAAGAAGTGTGGCCAGGGACCCATGAACCAGCCCTGGCCATACTTCTTTCAGACCAAGAACCCCATGGGGACTCACCCTTCACCCGAAGGTGCCTTCAGCCTCCATTTAGGGCAGATGACACCTGAGTGAGGAAGTCATAAAGCAAGATGTCAGAAAGAGGCAGGGAAGAGGTTAGGTCAGATTTCAGAGGAACTTCCTATGGCAGCTGGGGCACCATGAAACACCTACTCGGTGTCAACGCTGCCCTGCCCTTCTCTGGAGACTGAACAGTTGGCAATGTGATGTCTGGGAGGCTTTGCTACATTGCACAGAGTGAGTCCATGAAGCCTACGTGCTTTACCCACAGTATCTCACTAAACCAACCCCCAAGTCCAAGAGGTTCGCACTGTTCTGTTATTTCCATTTTAAGCTAAGGAAACTAAAGATGGAAGATGTAAAACAACAAATCTCCAAGCTCACATAGCCGGTAAGGGGGGCGGTGGGGGGGTGGAGTGCAGGACTTGACCTCTCCAAAGGTCCAAAGGCCGCGCTCTTGACCATTAGGCAGCTCTACCTACTTGTGTGAAGCTCCATGGCTGCCCTGAGAAAGATCTGTCATTTTCTGGCCCATTCTGTATCCCTTTTTCAAGGAAGGATTACTACTTCCAGAAAGCTGCTGCCTGCTTCCCTCCCAACTCCCGAGGAGTTCTTCCAAATAATGACCAGAGAGTGGCTAGTACGGTTTGATGGCTTACCACGATCTCTTTTGACTCCTCTTCCCGTCCTTGGCCCCGAGCCTTTCCAATTGTGCTAAAAGTAGCACTGAGCAAATCGAGGTCTGTCCAGGAGCCAGGACTATTTTGACTCTGTCCTCAGGAATCATCTGGTCTGAGGCGTGTACAAGCTGGACTGCTCCTATGAGCACTCAGATGTGGTGCCAGGAATGTTCTGGCCGACACACCTGTCCCTAGAGCTGGGCCAAAGCTGCCACTCACCCCGTGGCCTCCACCACGTGCCTCCTGAGATACTGCTTCCAGGAGGGATGGGTGGTGGCATTTGCACTGTTGGGAGGATAAGAGGCTTCTCTCTCTCTCTCTCTCTCTCCACCCCCCCCCATAAGAGAACAACCAGCCAGTTCAGTGACACTGCCTCTCACCCTCTCCATTCAATGGGAGCATATCAACCTGTGAATTTATGACATCCACTCAGAATGTGGGCTTGGACACAGCACACATTATCCCTCCATGGGAGGCTGAAGGATGTCCTTCCTTCCCTGGAGGTCTTTAAGAGTGGAAGAGATTTGCATCTGACTGGCTTCAATGTAAGTCTTGGTGCAAGGCTCCTGCCTGGAATGCCCATCCTCTCCTTTGCTAGGATGGCTTGGCCAGTCTTCAAAGTCCAGCTGAAGTCCCACCTTGCTAGGGAAGTCCTCCCTGACCAGTCCAGCCCACCCTTCTCTTACTGCCAATGCCCACACTGCCCGCTGGTAGAGGCGTCTTTTCCCTTTTGTCTGTAGCCTTTCTGGCTCTGAGCTGGGAGCGGCGACAGCCAGGTGTCCTTCACTCGCCAGCAGCCAGGGGGCAGCAGCCTCCCCTCACCTGTGGGCCGATGGACCGCACCGCGGACAGGGACAGCCTCTCTGCTCAAGAAACAAGTTGGCCATCTCCTCCTTGTGTTGGCTCGCTCGTGTGTTCCACACACAGACACTGAACACCGCCCCTGCCTGGGCTGGACCCTGGAGATACAGTGTCGAATAAGACCCAGGTCCTGCCTGAAAGCAAGTCCCAGTCTCCTAGGGAGACCTCACACCATATAGCGGGCTAAATGCAGTTACTCAAACATTAGCCATCACTAACTCTGCCCCAGCAAGTTGGGAAATGCCTCACAGGGGATCTGATCTGTGACACGTCTCCCCAGAAGCTCAGAAATACACACAGTGGAAAAGCGGGAGAAAGAGCATTACAGTAGAGGGAACAGCAGGTGTGAGGACCAGGAGGCACAAAAGAGCCTAGTGCAGCCTGGCAAGGGCAGAAAGTTGCCATATTTTTGCTGTGTTCTCAGACGGAGTGGCCAAGGACAGGGAGGCTGCTTGGCTCCCTCTCATGGCTAGAGAAATTGGAACGCTGTGGGGCAGGAAAATAGGGCTTGGACCCCAGCCCTTCCCCAGAAGGTGTCAGAAACCTAGAGCCCCTCCTCCTCTGCGCCCTGGGGCAGCCAGCCTTCCTCTGTTCCTTCCCTGTTAAGATGAAATTGGCTCCTGTGACAGTGGTGTGTTTTCCTGCTTGTTAGAATCTTAATATTGGGTGAATCACAAGGCCCAGCTACCCTGGCATGGTGGTCAGGGTCAGAAGTACGAATCTGAACAGCACATGATCCTGACTGCTGCAGGCAACTGCAGAGGTTGCTGCCTTTGTCACTGATAATGAGAGCACTTCCAAGGCTGTTGCTCTCACACTCATTCCTTAGACAGCCTTAAGCGCCTTGCTCACATCATCCCGTAATAATAGTATGAAAAGCCACCTCCTATTGAGCACTTTATGAGTATAATTTCATTTAACCACTAGGCGACTTTATGGTGTAGGGCTAAGGGACATGCCTGAATCCAAGTCCCACTCTCTGGGACTTCAGAAAGCCTAAGCAGCACTTTCTAATGCCACCTCCGTCATGAGAAATGACCCTGGCTAGAGGAGGCTGGACAGCTTGGCCCTGTGCCCTAAGAACCCCTAGATCCCACCTCCCCATTTCAAGGGCAAGGCTCTCACCTATTCAGACACTCATGACACCTTTACTGCATGCCTACTGGGTGCAAGGTGTGGCAGTGTGGGGACCTTTCCAGGAAAGACTTTACAAAGACACGTAGACCCAGTTACCATGTGGCTCACTACCCAGTGGGACCCGGAAGGACTCCTATTCCACCCCCACCCAAAACTTTCCCATTCTTAATGTGACCTGTGCAGCCTTCCCAATGCTCTGGCCAACCCATTTCTCCTAACCTTCTATAGGGCCCATTACCCAAACCACCCAACCTTTGCTTTGTTTCTGCTTTCTTTCACTTGGGAGTCATTTGCATGTCATTTGCATGTGGAAGGCACTGGGGATACATTAATAAGACGAATTAATAAGACATGGTCTCTGCCCTCATGAAGCACAGTCTAAGAGAGAGGGAGACAAACATGTCATCAGTGCAATGACTGAAATGCCCTGGGACACCACTTCCTCACTCACTGCCACAAAGACATGGACTCAGTCTTACAAAGTGGCAGCATGAAGCAAGGGGAGGGAGATAGGACCAAAATGGAAAGAAGCTGGTGCCACCACCTGCCTGGGGGACACTGGAGAAGTCACTTGGTTCCTTCATCTGTAAAGTGGGACTAACAACACTTAACCTGCCTATCTCATAAAATGTTAGTGATAGGCTTTGTTAAATGAGATTAAACGCATGACAACATTTCACAGGTTACCAAGTATTGTTTATCTTCTGCCTCCTGGGAGGCCTGCATAAATCTGGGCACGGAGTAGATATTCAGTACATTTCAGTCAATTTAGATTGAATTGGTTCATATACCCCGTTTACCACCTTCTGTTAGGTCTGTGGACTTTTGAGGTCATTGTCAACCTAATACTAATAATGCTGACCTGCCTGCTGGGGGTTGGCTGTGAGGACCAAGTCGGGATGTGAAAGTGCCTTGGAAGCTCTCAACATGGAACTGTACTGACTCCTGGGAAACCAGTTGGGTCCCCCATCCTGGGGGGGACTGCGCTGAGGGCCGGGTGGCCCTGAATGTGGGAGCCTCAGACATGGGGCAGCCTCCCCCAAGCCCAGTCCCGTTGCTTTTGGGAAATAAACATCGTACTCTCCCCAACTTAGGCTCCGAACCGCTGGGCTGCCTGGGCCAGGACAGTGCTGTGATGTGTCTAAGGGGACCGGGCCACCGTGTGCCCACCCCGCATTAGCCCTTCCCGTCTCATTTCAGCACCCCTACCCCACGGAGGATGAGAAGAGGCAGATCGCAGCCCAGACAAACCTCACCCTCCTGCAAGTAAATAACTGGTGAGTTCTCGCCTGCCCAAAGGCGCTCGGATCCAGGGGCCACCTGCTTGGCGAGGGACTGCGTAGGGGGGAGAGAGACAGCCCAGCCTGGCCCGGCCCAGCTCCCTGGGCAGTCTTCCCCTTGGGCTCCAAACAGAATCAACCCCAAACCACCAGCAACCCAACGGCCTAGAGCTTCATCTGCAGCTTCTCAGCGCCCTCTGCTGGGAGATGGTCCCGGAACAGCGCGGGAGGCCAGCGCGGAAAGCCCAGCCCCGCCTGCACTGCAGACGCACGCGGAGCGCAGGCCTCAGGCCTCGGAGCCTGCAGGAGCCGCCACCTCTGCGAACTGAAAAACTACAACATTCTGCAAAGCTGGGGTGGGAAGGCGGAGGGAGAGTTGGCTGTTCTGACTTCGCAGGATCTGTTCCCCTTCTCTGTGTCTGGCTGGGCTGTCCTAGAAACCTGAGAGCAAGGTCTGGTTGGAGACCGGTAGCCCCAACAGGTGGGCCCCCTGATCAGAGCCCTGGACCCTCTGGAGAGAGTCAGAGTATAGTGCTTCTGCCTAAGGGGACCCCTACTTCCTCTGTCCAGTCCTGACGAGTCCCGAGTAGAGATATCTGACCCTCCTCATGCATCCCTCCCGTGCTGCTTTGTGGCTACCAAGCTCAGGTGATTCCATGAGCTTTGCAGGGCCCAGGGCTCTTCCCCGGCTAGGCTTTCACACCCTACATCAGCTCCCAGTCTGTTCTGTACAGTGGATCGGCTGCTGAGAGCCTGGAAGCAGCTCTGCACTCCCTGCACATGCGTGCATGCACACACACACCACACAACCTCGGGGGGTGACTAACCAGGTCTCTCCCTTTACCCACGGGCAGGTTCATCAATGCCCGGAGGCGCATCCTGCAGCCCATGCTTGATGCCAGCAACCCAGACCCTGCCCCGAAAGCCAAGAAGATCAAGTCGCAGCACCGGCCCACCCAAAGATTCTGGCCCAACTCCATTGCTGCGGGGGTGCTGCAGCAGCAGGGCGGCGCCCCAGGGACAAACCCAGACGGTAAGAACGGGGGATAGGTGGACATTAGACTGGAGCTGGTGGGTAGACCTCTGGGACAGGCTCTGCAAAGACGCAAGGGCTGACCATCTACTTGCCTGAGTGACAGTGGTAGCGCTGTCACAAGAGTGATCTCCGTCCAAGGATGTGTGTGAGCCTGAAAGAAGGGGATGTTTCTGCATATGTGTTAACGAGCCAAAAAAGCAACCTCATAAAGAGGAGTGGGAGTCCATGGTCATCTGAGTCAATGACTGCTCAGCAGAGCCCCCTCCTCACTCCCACACCCACCCAAAGTTCCTTAGCGTCCATGAGTGTCTACACGGCTCCCCAGGAGCCAGGCCATCTATAAATACCGAAGCGGGCAGCTGGCTCGTGAACGGAGGCCAGGAAGAGCTTTGTTTTCCCAGCTTCTCCATCACACCCTCCAGATACACTTTTCTAATTGCTGGTCGCCTGGTGCACAATGAATAATTCAATGAGCCAGACATTTTATAGCTCGGCACGTGAAGATGGCTCTGTGTGGGAAGCGGAGTGGAGGTGTGGGTGTGCGCGTACATACCTTCCTGCACATCTATACGGTTGCACTCAGGTTCCAGGTGCTGGGCAATTGCCACGTCAGGTGTAGCGGAAATAACAGGTTTTGAGCTAGACAGACCAAGAGGAGAATCCCAACTCCATCCTGCCTGACTGTCACCTTGAGCTAATGACTTAACCATCTGAGACTCAGTCTCCTCCTCTTCAGAACGGGGATAATAACACCTACCGTACAGAACCGCTAGAAAGTCGAAGTACTTAACATACTTACATGGAAGACGGTCGGTGAATGGTAACTAGGAGCACCACTGCTTGGGATGGGGCAGGGCGTAGCTGACCCATGGCTGGGGGACTTGATACCTGGGAATTGTCGACCACCTGTGAGTCAGTCCCTGCAACTCTACCCAACTCTACCCAACACAGGCTCCTGGCCCTGACCCTTGTCATCTTCTCTCATGTAGGTTCCATCAGCCTGGACAACCTGCAGTCCCTGTCCTCAGACAATGCCACCATGGCTATGCAGCAGGCTATGATGGCTGCACACGATGACTCATTGGATGGGACAGAGGAAGAGGATGAGGACGAGATGGAAGAGGAAGAGGAAGAGGAGCTGGAGGAGGAGACCGACGAGCTTCAGACGACAAATGTCAGCGACCTGGGCTTGGAACACAGTGACTCCCTGGAGTAGTTGGCAGCCCAGATGGCACTGGTCACCGAGCAGGGGAGGAGTGTCGTCAGGAGGGCTTCAGGGTGGGGGGGAGGGGGGCATGGGCAGGCAGCACCAAGGAAGTTAGGCCCTAGCTTCCCCAAATCAGTAGCTTGAAGAAATGCAGAGGAGACACCTGCTCCTTCCCAACTACCAAGCTTCAATGAGTACCCCAGCCCCACTTCCCCAGAACTGCAGAGGACTCCGTCTGCGGGACCCGTCAAGCAGCCTGCGCGGAAAGGCAGGAGTGAGAGCTGGACTCACCACATCCCTGAGGACAGATGGCACCCATGCCCCCTCCCGCCCCCTCCCCCCACTGAAGGACTTGGGTTGTCTGCAAGCCCTGCACTGTGAGTGGATCGGCGCTGTTCAGAGTGAGCCTTGCCAGGGACAGAGTTAGGAGGAAAGGGAGAGTCGGGGAGTCTGGGTTCCAGCCCCACAAGGTTCTCAGCTCCTTGACAGACATTCAAGGGCAGGAGGAGCCCAGACGCGTCACCTGTGGCTAGCAGAGCAGGAGGCCCCGTGGCGCCACGGCCTGCAGATCAGAGTGGGACGCAGGCTCCTGAGGGCTCCCGCTCATTCCTCCAAGGACCTGCCTCAGGCCCAGGCAGCCATGGACTTGGGAGAGAGGGCAGGAGCCCCCATAGCCACCTTCTCTCTCTCTGTCCCAGGAATGAATGGTAAGCCGGCAGGCTCAGATTGCAGGGGGTTCAGAGGAATCCCTTCCCCTGGGTTGGCTCCAGGACCCAAGGAGATGCAGAACCTGAGCTAGGAGCCACATCAAGGTGACTTTGGGGACCACGGCCATCCCTAGGTGGTCACGGAACTCCGCTCCTGTAACAACAGGACAATGGTGTCTTATCCCAGATGTTCCAGCCCTCAGATGGAGCTCCTCAGATGTCCCAGCCCTCAGCCCCCCCGGGACCGCCCCCCTGCTCCCAGGCTGGCCCCACCAGCCCCCATTCTCTCTTCTTCATTCTATCCTTCAGAGAAGGCGGAAGAAACATTGGAAAGAAGCATCCAGTCCAGGGGGAAGCCGGGGGTTGGAGAAGGTGCTACATCCCTCTTCCCATCAATATCCACAGTGTGGGCGAAGGGCCCAGAGACCTGGGGCCCACCCCGCACACCTCGCTGATCTACCCACCACGTTGACACACAGCACGGGAGGAACTGGGGCTCCCTCGAGGAGGAGGCTTTCCACCCCCTGCCCTGACTCACACCACCCCCCCAACTTCCGGGCCCCCAGGATTGGCACCCCTCCCCTCTCCTCTCCTGCCCCCTTGGCTGTGAATGACAGGACTGATCACATGTGTGTTTTCCATTGGATTTAATTTAATGGACTTGCAGTTTCATTTGTAAATTGTGCATTGGCCATCTCCTTCAGTGGCAGGGTGCGGCTACCTGGCTCCACCTCGGGGACCCTCAGGGCCCTCCTGGGGGCTTCCCCTCCCCTGCCTGGTTGGGGTGGAGCAGAAGGACGGTCGCTTCCCTGAGGTCTCCCTGAAATGAATGTATTTCTCCCCCAAAAGAGCTGATATTTAATGTTTTAATAGGGATTTTTGAGAAACAAATAACCTTATTTATAATCTGGGTGATCCAATCATTTTTTACTCCCTTTTGATGCCATAAGTAGAGGAAAGTCTAGCTTTTTTGGAGTGAGACTTTTGCAATGTGCAGTGGGATAAAATACATTTCCTTTTCTGGTTCGTTTTTCTTCTCTCTCTCTCTCTCTCTCTCTCTGTCTCACACACACACACACACACACACACACACAGACATGCACACACCCTTCACCTAGCACTTCGGACAGCGACCCACCCAGCACAGGTGCACCCGCACACATGGGCCCACACATCCTCCTCCCAGCCCCTCCACCTGCCTAATGTTATGCAACCTCCTTCTGATGTATCCACCAAACCAGTACTGAATGTGGCCGAGAAGTTTTCAGTAAATCTTATTACCTACCATAATTCTGGTGCGCAGTTATTTTTTGGTGGTTAGTGGGACCTTGGAGCAGAGAAACTTTGGCTTCAGCCTACCTGTTGTTGAACTGATGACCCATGGATGGGAACGAGGTAGGAGGCCGTGTGAGTGACCTCAGTTTACCCGTCTGGGCAGGAGGGCACACTCACTGCATACGGGTGGGGCTCAAAGACAAAGACCGAGGGAGGGGAGCCGGGAGCCACAGCCTGTTCCGCCCCTACCTGGCAGGGCTCCCCCAGAGCAGCAGCTCAGCCTGTGGTCCCTCTTCCACCATCCCTGACCTCCCTCAAAGGCCTTTGCCTTTCCCGGGACTGCATCCTAGGCTCCAAAGGGTCTTCATCCTCAAAGCTCGTGGCACCACTGCCACCCCCCACTCCCCGCCAGCCCTCGCCCCCAGGTCCCAGGAATCGGGAAGGAGAGCGAGTCTTGGCTGCCGCATTGAATCCTGGAGCTGTGTCCAGAGAGGAGCCTGCCCTCTGAACCCCAGGGCTCAGCACTCTATTCCCTGGGGCGAGTGGGAATTTAGGCACAGCTTCTCCCCACCCCACCCCGCACCTCCCCAGGAAGCAGGTTTCTTGTTCCTTTCAGCCCAGTTTCCCTTCCTGGGCACCCGGTGAGATGTACGTGTCCCCGCCCCCCCCCCAGGCTGCAGGCAGGGAGGGGAGTGCGCGCAGGCCCCCGCATGGGCCCACAGGCAGCTCGAGGGGTGCTCCCTAGGTCCCCGCTTTCATGGAGCCCGAGCCTCCCTCAAACCCAGAGCATCCACAGACAGAGACCCCACCTCTGGGCGGTGAGGAGTCTCGAGCCCCGCAAGTATATGACACCTTAGGGCCTCACCTCCCAGAGCCCGGAAACCAGGAGGCTTTCAAAGAAGTGGTTTCCAAGGAAGACACTGTTCAAAGCCATGCTATCAAAAAAAAACAAAAAAAATCCATGGCCAAATTAATCTAAGATGAACTGCATATTCTATTCTGCTGGTGGGGTTCCAGAAGGCACAGGAGTAAAGGAAAAGCTCTGAGAAACCTGTTTATCATGTTCCCCAGATTTATTTGCCTTCCCCCCCCCAAGTAGTATATATTTGAGTTTTGCTAATATTCCGCAAAACACACTGTAGGCGACCCTATTGGGAGAAACCAGAGTAGCCTGCCCCAGCCTCTCCCACCTCTTGCTCAGTTTTTCTATCGGGTTCTGACAGCTTTTCAACCATGCCACCAACGATAAAGGGGTTTCCCAAATCATTTGAGATGCGGCTGGCAGAGTTATGAGGAGGAGCAACCTCTGTCCGTGCGTGACCAAGCCCTCTCTGGGCCCAGGAGAAGATGTGCCTCGATCCCCGTGGAGGTATGGGACAATGCAGGGTGGGACCGGGGTGCTGGCGTCGGGGCCCTGGAAGCCGTTCCAGACGATGTCTGGCCCCAACCCCTATCCCAGCGGGGCAGACCTTCCAGGTTGGAAGGTTCCGGCTCACGGGAGCCGAGGGCCGGAGATACGTTCCCTTGACGGGAGACCCCTGGGCCAGTTGGGGGCAACAGCTCCGTCACACCCCATCCCGCTCAGACTCACTCATCCAGCTGATGTGTATTTATAGAGCCCCACCTCGGTCTCCCACCTCCGTCTCCGGCAGCTTCAGGTGCAGGGGATACACCTGCGGGCATCAAAGCTCTGGCCCCCAGGAGTTTACGTTCTAGAAGAACAGGCAACTGAATGTGTGCTGGTGACATCACCCTCACGGTGAAAATACGACCTCCTCCTGGGACCCTGACCTCAGACGTCATCATTCAGAGCTGCAAACAAGACTTTCGAGTCCGATGTGGCACTCAGGTCAAATTGAGCTCCCAGACGTATTTTGTTTGGACCACATACTGTTTCTAAAAAAAATTTTGTGCCAACATTTGAAAGACAGAGAATTGCCACCCAGGACCTATATTCCTACACGGCCACAACGGGGTGTAATCCCGTCATCGCTACCCCTTACGACGCGCTCTCCAGGCTATCACAACACTGGCCATACGCGTACTCCCCCCAACACTGACACTTGTTACCAGGCTGTCACTTTTGGGTTGGCTCGTTGATTAGTTATCCTCCCCGCCCCTGCCTTTTTTTTTTTTTTTTTTTTTTTTGCCTTTTTTTGACTTTCCTTCCAATATTTGCATTCTTTTCATTCAAGCGTGAGAAAACAAGACAGTTCAGGAGGCTTGGCCTTTGACAAAAAGGGGAAAAAAAATATCCAAGAGAACGTATCTGTGGAAGTGAAGATATTCCGACGTCTCATTGCAAAGCGTTCCTTGTGTCCTACATCCAGACATCTTCACTCCGGCTACCTGCCTCTCTGGCCTCAATAGGGAAACATGAATCTTGGGACATAAAACGCACCAGGGCTGCTTGTTATATATGCAGATCTGGTCCCATGACCAACTGTTTCCCAGATTCCAAGGCAAGATGCCTGAGGACTTCGAGAAGCGTTGCTCTCAGAGAATAATTTTCAGGGCACCTGGGCAGCTCAGTCGGGTAAGTGTCCGACTCCGGATTTCAGCTCAGGTTATGACCTCAGGGTCGAGGGATCGAGCCCTGCACCAGGTTCTACACTGGGTATGAAGCCTATTTAAGATCCTCTCTCTCCCTCCCTCGGCCCCTTCCTTTCCGCTGCCCTCTCTCTCTCTCAAAAAAAGAAAAGAAAGTAGTTTTATTTTGCCTTTTAGAAGTTACTTGTTTATAGCTGCTCCCTTTACCTTCCTTTTGCTATAGAGACTACAACCCCGTCATTCAGCCAGTAGGATTCACAGGTGCCTACTGTGTGCCTGGCACCATACAGGGGACAGAGGATAATTCAACTTTGCAGAGCGTCGCAGGGCGAGGGACCACCAAGGACTGGCCGAGAGAACGCTGATTGATCGCGTCATACTCTGTGCATTTCCACTTTGGCATCTTATTTCCACCCCACGGATGAGGCAGATTTTATTATACCACTTTCGATTGTACAGATCTTATAGTTTTATATTTCTCAGCCTCTCTCTGGGCCAATCTCATTTAGCCCCCTTGCAAATTAAATGCATCTCATTAAAGCGAACCCATTTAGGACAATGCCCTTCAGGTGTGTGCATCTTTGTACATCTTTCATTTTAAGACAAGTGTTTGATTTATTTTTCATCTCATTACACTCTTTAAAATTATGTGCATCTCATTACACTCAGCGCGGTGAGACGACTTATTTCAGGTGTAGACATTACACCCAGTATTATCAGGGAAGAATTTTTTTTTTCATTTCATTACAAGCCTTACAATTTATGTACATCTCATTACAATCAGCCATTTAAGACAATTCCCTTCAGTTGTGTATATCTCATTATACCTTTTCATTTTCGGGTTTTTTTTTCTCATCTTATTACACCCAAGCATTATTCAGAGAACTCATGTCAGGTGTGCATATCTCACACCCACCTGTTATTTCATGAAATTCAGGGTGGTGGTTTCCCCCGTAGTATCACAAATTTTTATTACGGGGACCTCACTTAAGGCTGGCTCTGCCCTCCCGGGGGCCTCCCAAGCTCCTTTGTAGGGAGAGGATGAGCCCTGGGTTCTCCTGGATTTGGTCAAGACTCTGCTAACAATTCCCTCTCACCGACCATCTAAATTAACTTCCTCACCTGCACACTGAGAGGTTAGAAGAGATGGTTGCTAAGCTGCCCTTGGCTGATGCTCCATGAAACTAGTCCTGTGGAAGATGACGTGGGTCCCCAGCTTCTCCTGGTGGGGGCACTCCTCCCATCTCGGGACAGCCCCCACCCCTGCTGGAGAAGCTGAGACTGACATCACTGTCCAGGCTTCCACGGGCCAGTGGGCTGCATGCTTCTTGTTGCCCTTCTGACGGGTCTCACTGTGTCACACGGGGTCACATTTTGGAAGGAGATGCAATAACTTGGCTCCTGGACTCTGCCCCAGCACTTCAGGGCCCAGTGGCATCTCTGCCTCTCATGCAGCTTCCCCCCACCACCCCTGCAACACCCCCAGGAGGTCAGCCTGGAGTGCCTAGGATTGCTGGGCAGCAGTCTGGAGCTGCAGGTGCCCAATTCTGTTCTCTGCTAGATCAGAGTCTCCTGGGCTGGGCCCAAGGTAGGTGCATCGTAGACAGCCCCCCAGCGATTCCCAACCCCTGCCCCATCCAGGACCAAACTCAGAAAGGGATCTGTGGTAGCCCCGAGCAGAAAATGCTTGATGCTCTGAGTATTGCCCCTTTTGGGGCTGTTTGCCCAGAGCAGGGATCCAAGTGCAGAAGCAAAAAAATCATTTCTTGGCCCCCAGAATGGGTCAGGAAACCCAACCTGCTCACCCCATATGGGAATCCCACCCACGGCCCACCATCTATTGTTACCTGCCTTTACCGCCCACCCCCAGCCTTGGGGAGCCCCATGCCTCCCGGGCAGAAAGGCTGCATCACACACAGAGCCACCCCATCCCTCCAATTTCCACCATGGTCCAAGATCTGCTTCTGAAGACACCCCTCCAGACTGTTCAAAGGTGGTCCTCAAGGCCTAGTCGATGTGTGGGAGCAGCACTTTAGGAGACCCTGCAATGCCCTTCTCGAACCTCTTGAAAGAATCTGCATGCCTCCCACCTGTCTGGCCTAGTCACAGGGCACGTGAGGCTTCTCTGTGTCTGGGGTGCTCTGCGTGTTCCCTCTTCCGTCTCTCTACCTGTCTCCTTAGCAGTATAAATAGAATCTTTCCGCTAAGTGCAAAAGTACATTGGACTTTTCACCCTCCCTCCTGCATCACTCCCCTTGAATGAACCTGCTGAGAAATCAGAATATGATCCAGCTCCAGCCTCTTTGCTTTGTCTCCTGGTCCCGGGGCTACTGGCACCCGGAGACCTCTGGCTGTAGAATTGGCAGGGGCCAGCACTCCCCGGGCCACCGGCGGGCAGGATTTGGTGAGGACAGAGGGTACGGCTGACTCGAGGGGAGTAGCCCACACCTTCTCTTGCCTTGTCTTCTGTTTTCAGGCCTCTGCACCTATTGGATTGAGAACATGATCACGTCCCCAACAACAGAGAGAACACGGCACCTGGCCTTGTTCCTCTTTGTTCCTCAAAGTTTACTAGTAAAAAGTCACAATGTATTGAGTACTTAGCATATATGCAAGATACTGTATTCAGAATAACCCTGGGGGAATTACTGATATTAATATTCCCATTTTTAAAATGAGGAAACTGGGGCTCAGAGAAATTATTTTCTCAAAAATAATTTAGAGGACGCCTGGGTGGCTCAGTGGTTGAGCATATTCTCAGATGCTCAGGGCGTGATCCAGGGTCCTGGGATTGGGTCTCTCCCCTGCAGGGAGCCTGCTTCTCCCTCTGCCTGTGTCTCTGCCTCTCTCTGTGTGTCTCTCATGAATACATAAAATCTAAGAAAAATAGAATTATTTAGCTAATGTGGGGGCGCCTGGGTGGTGCAGTCAGTTGAGCATCCGCCCTCAGTTTTGGCTCACTCAGGTCACAACCTCAGGCTTGTGGGATTGAACCCTGTGTCGGGCCCCACGCACAGTGTGGAGTCTGCTTTACTCTCTCTCTCTCTCTGCTCCTCCCTCTGCTCTCAAGTGTGGTCTCTATCTTTCAAATAAATCTTTTTTAAAAATTACTTAGTTGATATGTAGTTGAGCTGGGATTTGAACCCAAGGGCAAAACCCATGCTCCTCCTGTGAGGTAACATGTCTCTCTAAGCCCCAGCTTGACCAGGGCTGGCCTTCAGGGTCAAAGGCAGAGGACCCCCTGGTCCCTGAAATCTGGGAGGTGCCTGCAGCACTGCACCTGCCTCCACTTTTCTCCTCCAAGGACCCACATGCAGCAGCATTCACTGCCCGGCTCCGAGCCTTAGCCCGCCTCCCCCGCAGCAGGGCACCCACCTGTAGCCCACCAGCGCCTCACTGGAACCGGCTACCCTGGGGCGAGCAGGGACCCCACCTCTGCATGCTTCTCTAGGGGCTGCGCTAAGGCAGGATGCACTCCCAGAGCTCATCTTCAGGAATAGGCCGCTGTTGACCATCCACAAACTGGGATAAAGAAGTGGGCAATGCCAAGGCCACGCAGCCTGTCACTGACGGCCGCCTGGATGTGCCATCGAGACCTCAGGGTGAAGTCAGGAACTCCTGGGGCCCCGCGATCTGTCGGTGATGGGGGCGACACCCAAGCCTCCTCTCCTATCTGTGGGTGACTCTTTCCCTGCTCTCAGGGAAGGCGAGGGTCTTGGGTTTTCAGACTTGACTTCCCAGAGTAAGGGCAAGACCAGGATGGAGGAGGAGGAAGGACCAAGGAAAGGGGGGAATGGCCTCGGAGACCGCGTCCCCACACAGCGTGGACAGGCCCAGGGTCCCGGGACCCCTCCACAGGGAGAAAACCCAAGCGACGCCGCTGGAGGAGGAGGGAGGAGAGGACCAGGTGGGAAGGGAGATGCTCTGCCTGGAGCCAGACCCCCGCCCGGGGCTCTTCCCCTGGCTTCTGGGGTCCTGGTTCTGCAGTGCACTTGCCTGCTCCCCGTGCAGAGCGGGAGAGCGAGCGAGGAGGGGCCTCAGGGAGGGGAAAGAGGGCGAGGGAGAGAGGACCTGGATGTGCAAGTGTCTCTGGGGCTTTTCAGACAAAGCTATTATCAAAATGCCAACCAGCTCCTGCCTGGCCAATTTGCATATTCCATGCTGTGCTCTTTGAAGCGGGATGAATATGCATGAGGGCTTGGGCGGGGTGCGGAGCTGCGGGGCTGTGTGCTAAGGTGGCTCATTGTTCTTCTGAAAGAAAGGCAGCGAGAGGAAGCCAAGGCACCTTGGGGTCCGCAGAGGGGCCAGGCGCTCCCCCCCCAGCTCGGGCAGGAAGCCGAGCGACAGGCTTCAGCCTCTCCAGGAACTCAGCAGGCGCCAGCAGGACCACCTCTCCGGGCTCCCGGGGTGTGTGTGTGTGTGTGTGTGTGTGTGTGTGTGTGTGTGTGTGCAAGGCGGCCCCTCCCCATTAGTGCTCCGCTGCAAGGCGGGCTGGGTGTCCCAGGGTGCCCCGGCCCTCAGCCTTTGGTCAGACCCCCATCGCGGCCTGCCACGCCTGGGTGCCGTGGGTGCCAGGGTGCCCACGGAGGGGCACTGGTTGCACGTCGGACCTGATCTGTCCTTCGTCCTGAGAGCCCTGCAGGGCGCACCTCCTCTCTGACCGTCCACCCCCCTTCTTCCCTGGCCACCGGCTGGACAAAGTCACCCTCCCGACCATCCAGTGAGGCAGGAAAAAGCTCTCCTGAATTTTTATTTTTTAATTAATTTATTTATTTTTTCTCCTGAATTTTTAGTAGCCAATTTGTCCCACAAGCATTAGGGGCGCCACCCTCCCTGTTAGCTCTTCCTGCTGGGTTGTATCTGCCTCCCTCCCGAAATAGAGACAAGACACACAGAGGCTGTGTCTGGCTCCCCAGCGGAGTTTCCTTACCGGGACCTGATCACGGGGCACTGGGCAACACCCCGTGGGGGCGTTTAACTGGCAGGAGGTTAGAGCCCACCTGCCCGAGGCCCGGGCGCCCCTTTCCCCTCGCCGTGTGCCAGCAGCCCGGACTGGTCCTGCACCCGGCCATCAAGGCTGACCGCAGTCGCAGGTGTCACAGCACCTGGGGGCACCCCGGCTGCATCACTGCACCTCAAGCATGAGCAGAGGGGCGTGTGGGGGGTGGAGAATCACGTTCTCCTGCTGACCACGCTGCACACTTGCTCTCGCAAGGCTTCTCCAGACCTTGGATGCCAATACCGATGGCCTGGAGAGCCTGTTAAAAATGCAGATTCCGATTCGGGAGGTTTGGGGCAAGATGTTTCTAACAGCAATTCGATGCTGTCCATGCTGGGCACCACATGTTGAAGATCAAGGAATTGAGGGAAGGGCAATGCAAAATCGTGGCGATTCGACTGAACCTTCCCGCTAAGGCTGCCGATGTGGACAAAAGGCGAGAAAAGAGGACCCCCGGTCACCAGCTTTCCCTACTCACCTCCCCTAGCTTGAGTGGATCCCTGACACTTGAGATTTATTTTTAACTGCCAACAGCTTTGATTAGCTTGTCTCTGCTGCCTCAGACGCCTGCTGGCAGGATACGTTCGGGGGGAAAGGAGTGGCTGACCCAGATCTGACAAATCCAAGCCCGGAAGGAAAGCTCTGGAGGATTCTCTGCTTCCCTTTTGCTGAGGCAGGTGAAAAACCCCACAGCTGGCAAGTGACCTCCCATCACCGATGACCCTTTGCATCCTTAACCACGGTGCCACTGAATGCAAAACTGAAGTCACCCCTTTCTGGCAAAGCACCAAAACTTAGGTCAGGGTGTCGGCCCCTAAGTATTTACATGGGCACCTATGGTTGCTTCGACCTCCCCCCAGCAGCCAGGGCTCGGCCTGTGTAGTTCTGCACGAGGTAGATGCCTGAGTTAGGCCTGCAGGGACGGGGGCAGCTTCCCTGGAGGGGTGGGCCCCCCTCACCCCAAGGTCGGATGGCTACTGCTCAGCGACACAGCTGCCAGAAAAGCAGAGGCCCAACAAGTGAGAGGCAAGGCACCCAGAAGGCCTTCTATTGTCGCCCATGTTGACCCACAGCCTTCTGCCGACGTGATAAAGTATGGCTTTCTGTTTGTTGTATGCGGTTAAGGCAAACCCTACCAAGAACAAGTGGAGGGTGACAGTCTGACTCCACCACTTGTGAACGTCTCTCCTCCCAGGTCTCCTCTCATCTGTAAAATCTGGGTGACGCCATGGCCTACTTACCACGGAGGGTCGCCACGATGTGAGACTAGCTTATGAAGCCATAAGGTCAGTGGCAGGCACAGGGCAAGGGCTCCATAAAGCTTTTTGTTTTAAGACGGGGCTGTGGGAGGGACACCTGGGTGGCTCGGGGGTTGAGCGTCTGCCTTTGGCTCAGGGCGTGATCCCAGGGTCCGGGGATCGAGTCCTGCATCGGGCTCCCTGCAGGGAGCCTGCTTCTCCCTCTGCCTTGTCCCTGCCTCTCTCTGTGTCTCTCAGGAATAAATAAACATAATCTTAAAAACAAAACAAAACAAAAAAAACGATGGGGCTGTGGGAACTCACAGGGTTATGATCATTCAAGCCAGAAGACGGAAGCCAAGCGAGTTCAAGGTGTGGTGAAATCGCGCCAGCACCCCGGCAAGGGGACAGCGCCCACCTGCGGGGCAGCCCAGGCCGGCAGCTGCCTGTCACCAAGGCCGGGACACCAAGTGGGGTTGGGGCCGCTGGCCCCCTGGGGCTGCGGGAAGGGCAGATGGAGAGCACACACGGGCCGCAGGATACCGTTCCCAGGGCCCTGGGGGCATTTGGGGGGCAGCCGCAGTCCCCCAAGCTGGGATCGCCCAGCAGAGCTGACTCCCTCCACGCCCCGGGTCCCTGTGGAGGGGCTGGTGAGGGCCAGCGTGGCCACCTCACCAGGAGGCACATGCTGCTCCTCGAGACTCACTCCCCACCTGCTGACTCCCTCATTGCCCCACTGCTCTGACTCCCCCACCCATAGATCCTACAAGACATTGCGCAGCTCCCTTGACAGCTGCCAAGCAGCCGGATCTTGGGGCTCCGGGGGTGGCCTCCTCCCTCTGTGCCACGTGCAGCCCGAGCACGGCCCGTGGCAGGGCCTCGCTCTGGCCCCCCAACACCCGGTCGTCTGCCGTAGGCCACGGGACACCACACAAAGGCAACGAGGCGGCCTGCCCCTGCGGGTTTGAAACACCACACTCCAAAGCACATGAAGAATATTAATTAAATGAAGGTTTATTTCAAAATTAGTCTTAGAGTGTAAGCTGTGTTCGAGGGCTGGAGCCAGACTACATAATGCGCGGTGAGAGCGGCCGCCTTCCTCCGACGGCGGAGAGGCCCCCACCGGCCCTGCCCCTCGGTCATGCATCCAATGATCACTAGGACTAGAAGCCAACAGCAAAGGACCCCGCGCGCTTGCTCATGTTTAATCCAGGTTAAGGAATACACGTTTAAATACACGTCGGAGGTTACGTGGTGTCATGCAGTCCCTGTGATAGAATGACTCTTGCTCCGTGACCTCCGCAACAAGGCTGCCCCCGAGGGCAGGGTTAGGTGGGACAGAGCACTGCAAAGAGAAGAGGAGAGGAGAGAGGTCAAAGCACGCATGGGGCAGGCCCTGCCAGCGCAGGATGCCCCTGGCCCAGAGGCAGAAAGCCGCCCCCGGGAACCAGGGAACACCTGCGATCACGTGTCTTCCTTCCAGAAGGTGTAGATGATCAGGTCTCCGGTGCTCATCTGCCTGGGTTCAAACCCCGGATCCGGCCTGTGCTAATCCCACGACCTTGGGGAAGTGGCTCCCACCCCTCTGTGCTCTGCCTCTGCCTACCTCACAGGGTGGTTCAGAAGCAAATAGAGAGTGCTCAGTAAATGTTAACTAGTTTTATGAATTCACTGACATTTCCGTGGATCACGGTGGGGAAAGGGGTCCAGCCCTCAGGCTCCCAGACTTTCCAAACCCATTTCCACAAAACTCCTTTGAGAAATTTGCTTTGAAAGCCCTTAAGAGCCAGAAGTTCTTCCCAATGCTGAGCCTGCCGTCCTCCTGCAGAAATTCAAGACTAATCTTTCTGATCCTTACGGAAACAATACAACTCCGAGATCCTTAACTGAGATCCGCGAGCCTACTGGAACCGCACCCGACATTGTGTGTGCGTGTAGAGCGAAGCTAAATGAAATAAAGGATCCACACAGCAGATGACTATCAGCGGTGGATACTGTTATGGCCTGAATGTCCAGGTGCCCCCCCCAAATTCCCATGTTGAAGCCCTAACTGCCCCATGTAGCCATATTTGGAGATGGAGCCTCCAAGGAGAAGAGTTATAGGATGGGGCTCTGCTCTAATAAGATTAGTGTCCTTCTAAGAGGAGACACCAGAGAGCTCTAGCGTTCTCCACATGCACACAACGGAGACCACCTGTGGACACAGCAAGAAGGTAGCTCCCTGCAAGCCAAGAAGGGAGCCCTTGCTAGCAATTGGATTTGCTGGCACCTTGATTGTGGACTTCTAGCCTCTGTAACTGTGAGAAAATACATTTCTGTTGTTGAAGCCACCCCGTGGTATTTTGTTTTAGCAGCCTGAGCAAACTAATATGGATATAAATGTCACACAAAGAACGACAACCGGAGAATATGTGTCTCTTAATGGAAGTTTAGCACCGTCGATAATGTAATGCTTATTTGAGGCTGAGTGTGATCAAGCCTCTAGCTCTGCCAACTAACAGGAAATACAAAAAAAAAAAAAAAAAAAAAGGAAGAATGTATTAAATTAAACCATGAGGACACGACTAACTAGCAGAAGCCAAAACCAGGAAATTCTATGGGGCAAACAGCCTGGTTTCCCCCAAGAAATAAATTTCAAGGGACAAGAGGAAAGGAAGGGGAATATATATATATATATATATATATATATATATATATATATATAAAGAGACTTAGGGGACACCTGCGTGGCTCAGCGGTTAAGCATCTGCCTTCTGCTTAGGGCGTGATCCTGGCGACTGGGGATCGAGTCCCACGTTGGGTTCCATGCAGGGAGCCTGCTTCTCCCTCTGCCTGTTTCTCTGCCTCTTTCTCTCTCTCTCTGTGTCTCTCATGAATAAATAAATAAAATCTTTTTTAAAAAAATAATAATAATATGGAGGGGAGAAGCTGGGTAGGGGTGTAAGTGAACAGAGATCAGCCATGAGTCAATGATCACTGAAGTAGGATGTTGAGCACATGAGAGTTCATTATTCTGGGCACTTGACTCCTACATATGTTAAAAGTTTCCTTAATAAAACAAATGTTAGCAAAGGATGTAGACTTCAAGCAGCTGAGACTAGTAAAGGCAGCCCCAGGCTGTTTCTCCCCACGAAATAGCCTGAACTCCACAGAGCTTTCACAATCAGCCTTGTGCTGGTTTGGCTGCTGCAATGCGGAGTCGCTCTGGTGACTCCAGGGTGAAGGACTCTCCCCTGGCCTCCCGGCAACAAGCAAAGACAAAAACCCATCCCTGTGGGGGCCTCACAAGCGCCTACTGGTGGCCCCCAGCCCTGAGTGGTCTGGGCGGGCAGGAGGCTTTGAGAAGCCTGCAGAAGGGCAGGTTCCAGGCCTTTGGTGGGAGGCCTGGGCGAGGGGTTGCCAGGGAGCCCTGCACCAGGGGGGCCAGGGGCTGCTCTCACCTTTTAAAATGTAGTCCGTTAGCAAAGTGGGCACCTTCTCATTATCCTCCTTCATGGCAAAGAGAACTAAGGAAGGAGAGAGAGAGAGAAAGAAAGAGAGATGAGCTGAGATGCCAGCAGAGCAGAAAGCTCACTTCTAGGCAGACAACCCACCAACCCAGAGTGGGAAATGATTCAAGGAAACCAGACATTCACTGAGTAAGGAGCAAACGCCTAGAAGCTTCTGTCAAGAAGCATGTCAGCATGCTGGTGGAGTAAAATACATCCAAAAAGTCACAGTGGCTTGTTGGTGACTTTATTTTCTTTTATCTTTTACTTTTTTTTTTTTTTTGCTCATCTATAACCTCCACATGATTTCCTAAGTATATATCTTTAATAAGCATGAAAAGAAATAAAGCAATTTAAAAAAGAATCAGCTTTCAGATGCAATCTAAATATTAAGAATGGCAGTCATCACATTACTGAATCACCAATAAAACTCTCTCTCTTTTTTCTAAAAATTGTATTTATTTATGCATGAGAGACACAGAGAGAGAGAGAGACACAGGCAGAGGGAGAGGCAGGCCCCCTGTGGGGAGCCTGATGTGGGACTCGATCCCAGGACCCCAGGATCACGCCCTGAGCTGAAGGCAGATGCTCAACCACTGAGCCATCGAGGTGCCCCAAAACTCTCTTTAAAGACATTCTATTCATGTAAAGAGACATTAGAAAAATTTCTCTAATTATTATAATAATAAATTATTATTCAAATTTATTCAAAACAAATGAACTTACTTTAACAAAATTTTTTTTTCTATTTTGTGCCCAGTACAGGGCCAGACTTTGTGGAAATGCAAAGGAATTACATACTCTTAAGGAGCTCGTAGACTTCTCATTGAGACGCTTCACGATTTACACACATATAAGGCAAACAGGAGGGAAGTTACTGAAGCATAAAGGCTTTTTTTATAGAGGTTTTGAAAATAGCTTTTTTCTGTTACTAAACGAGGTAGCACTTTCTCATGTTCATAATTCACATTGTGGAAGTCAGCTTTGTAGGATATCCTTTAAGAACATGTTTGGACTTTACAATATTAAAAAAAAGAAAAAGAGGGGAGGAGAAAGCCCACCATATAGGATTCTTCATCACAGATTCTTTAAACATGGTGTGTCTATCCCAGGTGGTCTTACCTAGCTCTATGAAAAATGGAGAGAGGGATCTGTGGGCACAAGACACATTTATCAGTGAAGCAAGAAGACTATAGAACATGATGCATTAACTTTTAAATGAATAAATAAATGCTAATATTCATGAAGAAATGCCTGGAAGAATGTGCATGAAACTGTTAAGGGTGGTCACCCTTGGGTGTGAGACCACAGGGGATGTTCCTTTCTACTTCATACTTCTGCAGGGTCTGGCTCTCTTCAATGAGCACAAATTGCTTTTTCTGCAAGCAGAGAAAGCAATACAGGTGGGCCGACACAGATAACTGGGGGGAGGCAACCTCAGCCTGGACAGTACAGGGTTCCCCCCAGGGGTTTCCATGGCTTAGGTCTCCACTGATCACCCTGTCTCGCTTCAAATCAGGATCATGGAACTTGACTCCAAAGATTGGGAGTGAGTGATGAATGGAGCCTGGGGGGCGTGAGGCAGTGACCAGGTCCAGAGAAAAGCAAGAGCCTGAACCTGAGGCCCTCTAGGTGGTAGTTTTTTTATTTCTACCATAGTTTCAGATGTGTATTCGAGTCAACCTAACAGGCTGGAAGTACCTGATGACTGAACGTGGGCAACACAAAATGCCCAACAAGGAGACCCCGGCAGGGAGCCTGGGGGTGTTCAGTGGGTTAAGCGTCTGCCTTCGGCTCAGGTCATGATCTCAGGGGCCCTGCTCATCGTCCCCGATGTCTGCTTCTGCTCCTGGCCCTGCTCAAGTGTGCTCTCTCCCCCTCTCAAAAAAATAAATCAATAAAATAAAAAAGGGGGGGAACGCCTGGATGGCTCAGTGGTTGAGCATCTGCCTTCGGCTCAGGGCATGATCCTGGGGTCCTGGGATCGAGTTCCACATTGGGTTCCCCGCAGGGAAACTGCCTCTCCCTCTGCCTGCTTCTCTTCCTCTCTCTCTGTGTCTCTGCTGAATAAATAAATAAAATCTTTAAAAAACAGAAGAAGAAGAAAAAGAAGACAGCTGTAAAAATGCAATCCTTGCATTCAGCCAACATGTGTCTAAGTTAACTCCCCAAATCCAAAAGGTATAGGAGTTGTCCGGTCCCAAGAGCTGGTCTGGGGCCTATGTCCTTAGTTCAGGAGTCAAGAGGAGACATTCACAAATCCATATGATGATTTGCCCATAAAAAAAAAAAAGAGAGAGAGAGAGAGAGAGCTTTTATAACCTGCAGCTGAATTCACATGCAGGAAAGACCCTTCTTTCTTTTAAAAGGAATAAAATATTGGATTGTGGTGTACCCACATGATAGAAGAGAGAGCCATAAAAAGAATGTTAACCAAATGTTAACTGATAGGAGTAAAATCATGATACAAAATTTTATAGCCAGTATAATCCCGAGTATGTGGAGAAGACATAAAACATTATGGCTGAAAACACCAAAATAGTAACCACCGTGGAGGGGACAATGAATTATTTATTTTCTTTTGTTCACTGTTCTGTATTTCCAAACTATTCTAAATGATGGATACACTCCAATTAAAATTTTTTAAAACGAACTGGGAAACATGTAAATAAACCCACTGTTTCTTAATTAAAATGAAAGGATTTCGCGCTGAATTCCTGAATGGGTATCTGTAATAAATTTATAGCTCTTCTTTAAAAAAAAAAAACCATGATAGAGTACTTTACATGTATCAACCTCCATAATCTGTCCAAATTATTTTCCAAATGCTTACTACTTGTGAAAACACAAACACCTATAAATGTCAGTTCGTTTCTGGCTGTTCCCTTGGACAAAAAAAAAAAAATCTGAGTGCATATTTATGCAAATAAAGGAGTTGAAAATGAGTGACGAGGAAGCCAATGTACTTTGAATTTAAAATTCCAGATTCTCAAGGACGCGGTATCCCTGGATGTAGGCAGGGTTTCTGTTTACCAGAACCCCCTGCTTTGGTTCTTCAAATTGATAAAAATGAAAATGTTTGGTCACCTTTATAGCACCGCAGAGGGGGTTGGAGGGAGCTTGGGGACACCTGCAGGTATCTATCCTCAGCTGAACAAAAGAAACTCCTCTTGCCCCTCCTCCCCCCTGGGTATCCAGTGGCCCTGCCCTGGCCCCCAGCTCAAGCCACTGCCTCCGAGGCAGGGTGACTCTGGGCTGGGTGGCCCGGTTACTATGTCACTTAGTGAGGCACTCGGTTGCCAGGGAGATGGGCGTTCTTGGGATTCACTGAGCTGCCGCCACCTCAGCATAGGATTTTTCTCTTCCTAAAAGATGCAGGCTGACATTGATGGCTAATACCATGTGCCCCGAGCCCTTGGGGCGTTGTTGTGTTTGATGTATGTAAAGAGATTTTGCCTACAAAAGGCTCTTTATCACACATTGGTTCCTCCCGTAGCTTGTAGCTCAGGGTGTTGATTAATATTTGACAATAGAGCAAAGAGGAGGCAGTCAGTTCCTGGAAGGAAGACTGTTCTTTCCAATCAGGCTCACTCACCCGGCCACCGCCAATGAAGAAGAAACCTTGCTTCTCCTTAAAAATGCAGCCAGCCCCGTAGACCAAGCCCCCTGCTGCAGGGCCACGAGGTGGGACAAAGCAAACCTCAAGTTGCCGCCAGGAGGACAGACAAGGCAGAGAAGGCAAGGCTTTGAGGCCTGCTGGGGAGCCAGGGCCTGCACACCAGTCCTGCCCCCACCTGCCGCCGACCCCTCTCCCCAGCTCATTCCTTCCTGGCAAGGCTCTGCCCTTTACAGGGAACCAGGGAGCAAACAAGACAGCTCTGGGTGCCAGTGCAGAGGACTTTGGCTTTGTCCCCTGTAGGGGGACGTGATGCACAGGCTGACCCAGCTAACGCTGCTCTCGGGGAAACCTGAGGCCTCAGACCCCATGGGTACCGCTTGCAGCTTGCAGCGGGGCAAGCAGGCAAGGAGGGAGGGAGGGAAATGAGCAGCCCATCTCGCTGGGGATGACAGGAACTCACTGTTTGTCAGCATCTGGAGATCTTCCACCGACGGGGGCAAGGCTTTCTTCTCGTAAGGGATGACCGTGTTCAGATACTACGAGACAAACACGGCACGCAGGCCTTCAGACACAAGCACGGCCCCTCTGCGGTAAGATCCGTCAGCCATCCGCATGCGGACTGTGATTTTGCCTAACAAACATGCTCCCCGAAGGCGACACTCAGTGACACCCACGATCCTCTGCACACCGCTGCTTCAGGACCCCTAGGACTCCTTCCCCGTCTCTGGGGGACGTCTCTAAAACTAAGACTTAACCCTATTAGCCCTCCCTTCCATCCAATACACTCTTCGGATGCTTAGAAGCTTGGGGAATTTAGGAGTCCTGGTGAGCTGTGCCTCCTTCAGGCTGAGCGCAGGGAACATTTCAAGGGGAGATGGTACTTCCTTATCCTTTGCCGGGTGATACGAAATCCAAGGGTCAATAATGACAGGGGAGAGAACCTCGACCCCGCCCTCGGTCTTGGACGTTGGGTTTGCTCCCTCTGCTGGATATGAGGTGCTTATACAAATAGATCATCCCCCCCCAGAACAGGGTACCAGAGAGATCCTGGAGGTTGTGGGGGACCCTGGGGGGCTGAGGGTGAAGAGCCCCTGACCCAAAGGCCAAAGACCTATATGTTTGGCCCCTCGAGGTGTGGCCTTGAGAGGAGACCTAATCTCTCTGGGGTCTTAGCTCTCACCCCTGCAAAATGTGGCAATCGGGCCAGATGTTCCCCAAATCACTTCCCATGTTGCGGTGCCAGAATGCCAGCCCTTAGGATCCAGCTTACGAATGTGTCTAACACACGCACACAATCAGGTAACTTAGTCCACGATCTCAAACGCGTCCATTTATGCACATGCCTGTTCTATCAGGTTATGCCCTTGGTGAGGGCAGGGCCGGGACCCACTCATCTTTGAACCTGAGGGCTTGGCAGCCGCTCAAAAAAAAATTAAAAAAAGAAAAAAGTTCACCCTTTAAAAGACACTGTGTGTCCCTCCCTAAGAGTGCAAGAAGGTGCTAAGACCCCTCTGCCCAAGGGCTGAGATAATCCCAGGGGATCGCCACGTCCTGTTCTGCGGGGGGAGGCCAGGTGGCAAGCGGCCCGGAGGGTTTCTGGGAGCCAGGGAACTGCTCGTACCTGTTTGTCAGTTCCTGAGGAGCCAAAGGTCTGGCGGATGCCGCTCTGCAGAATGTTGGAGATGCCTTCCACGCTGAAGCGCTGCGGAGAGTGGGGGGTGCTCAAGAACAAGTGCTTCCTGCCCCATCGTCATTACCCCCTGGGGACTTCGGTGTCCTCCCTAAGCTACTCAGACCCACGGCTTCCACCGGGTCCCAGATAACACCCGGTCTAAAACATAGGCCAACACGGAAGCCTGAGCTTTGCAAGAACCAGCAGTTGAGTCTCAAAGACTCTTAACTCCGTCATCCCTCAGGGCAGCGGGCAGCGCGTGGCCCCTGCACGTCCCTGGTTTCCTCATTCCAGCTTCCAGGTGTACAGAGAATAAAGCAAGACGGTCCACCCGGGGCAGATGACGCCACAAGCATCTTAGGGAGGAGAACACAACGTCCGCAAAGCTACTGTCCTTATCCGGGAAGCCTTTCCCGGAATGCACAAGCCTTGGCCTGAATCAGTAGGTCTGGGACAGGGCCCAGGCCAAGGTATTTTTCAAAAGCTCCTTGGATGATTCCCCTGAGCCTCCTAGATCGAGAACCACTGGTTTGGAGCCCTGTCAACATACCAGTAAGGCGTCAGAGTTTTCAATCCTGAGACACCCCACTGACACCTGGAGGAGGTAAGTCAGGACTGGGAGCAGGGGGATTCTGACCCCGAGTCTCAGGGCTCATCACCCCTCTTTCCAAGGGCTTGCCTTGGGAGCACATGCCACAGGCAAGGATTTTCCGATGTCCGCGTCCCATCTCCCCAGCTAGACCGAGGTCCTCGAGAGGAGTAAAGGAGACATGGGTGCCTTCTCCATCGTCAGGGCCCTAGTGCGTGCCCGGGTCCTGCTGGCAGTCACCGCTCGGTCCCCGTCTTGCTGGTGCCGGGCCCCACGCGCCCCGTCTCCCCGCTGGGGGCTCACGTACCTTGAGAGGCATCTGGCTTCCCTTCTCTATCCGGCTGCTCTGCAGGCTCAGACCTTTCTCTTTCCGCCTCTTCTTCATCAGCTCCCGCTGCTCCTTCTGCTTGTTCTGAACCTCGATGAGCACCGTGATGAAGGAGTTTTTCACCTCCTTCTCAAACTCCAGCTCGTCCCGGCGGGCCAGCTGCTGCACCAGCTCCTCCGAGAAGTCCCGGATGGCGCCCTCCACCTGGTCCAGCAGCTCGGTCAGCTCCGACCCCGACAGGTGCCTCAGGCCTGCGGGGGCAGACGGCCCGTGGGTGACGGCTGCGTCCCAGCCATGGCCCATGCCCACCCAGCGGCTCCCGGGCGCTGCCCAGGGCTCCCCAGCTCCTTACGGGGTGGGAATTCAGGGCCGTGCCGGGAAGGAAGGGGCCTGTGTGCCAGCAGCAAAGTGAACACTGCTCTTGGGGAAACAAAGAGGGAAAAGGAAACAGCCCCCAGGGGGGCCTGTGGACCCCGTTCACAAAACTGTGCATGGACAGACGTGTGGCTTTGTGATCCCAGAGTCCTCCTCCTATTTTTCCCCTGTTCCTATGATATCCCTAGTGCGAAGCAGGTGAAGGATCAGGGGGAGAAAACATTAAGAGGAGGTTTCTGGCATGTGTGCTGAGAGCAGTAGAAAGGTGGTGTTTGTCCCAAGAACAGAGCAAGATATACCCGGCCAGCAAAACAAGCACAGGGATCCAAGGCCCTCTGCACCCCTGTGGCCCTGGGTGGCGGGTGCAGATATTAGGGAACATAGGAAACGTGTGGCCGGCTGGCTACACATATTAAAAAATGCACCCCAGGGCAGCCCTGGTGGCTCAGCGGTTGAGCGCCACCTTCAGCCCAGGGCCTGATCCTGGAGAACAGGGATCAAGTACCTCGTCGGGCTCCCTGCATGGAGCCTGCTTCATCCTGCACCATTATCCCTCCAGACTGATGGCTTTTGTACTCAATTTTGCCTTCGCTGTGTCACATCTTTTCCTGTGTCTCTGCTTGTGTCTCTGCCTCTCTCTCTCTCTCTTTCTCTCTCATGAATAAATAAATAAAAATCTTTTTTTAAAAAATGCAATAAATAAATAAATAAATGCACCCTGGAGGGACCCCTGGATGGCTCAGTGGTTGAGCATCTGCTTTGGCTCAGGTTGTGATCCCTGGATCCTGGGACCGAGTCCCATATCGGGCTCCCTGCAGGGAGCCTGCTCCACCCTTTGCCTATGTCTCTGTATCTCTCATGAATAAATAAATAAAATCTTAAAAAAAAAATGCACCATGGCTAGTTGGTACAGAGTCTGCCATCAGAGAAAAGGAAAGGGAACCTGAGATGCTGCAATACAGAGGACTTTATCTTAAGTTTTTGTCCCTTAAGATTTCTTCATTGAAAATAGATCGGGGGTGGGGGGAGTGTGTCCTGTTGGCTCTGTTTGTAGAGCATGCAACTCTCGGTCCCAAGATTAGGAGTTCAAGCCCCAGGCTGGGCAGAGAGCCTACTTACAAAAAAAAAAAAAAAAAAAAAATTGACTGGAATGGGGGTTTGGGTGGAACATCTTTTCAAATTGGTCCCTAACATCTTTTGTTTCTGCCCCAGAATCCATTTTGCTTTTCTGTTCTGTTTCTGCTGTGGCCTGTGGATGTGCTGACTCGGTTCGACCTCCTCCTTTATTCTGCTCTTTGGAGCTGTCCTCCTCCTTCTGCGTTTGCCATTTCACTGTGCACTTCAGCTGTTTTCCGGAGTCTTCCGCCGAGCATGGCTATGTTTGGGGCCTTTGTGTGGCTGAGAACGGCCTGAATGCAGCTCTGCAGCCAAATCTGCCCCATCATTCCGAGCACATTCCTTCTGCTTTTGCCCTCGCCCAGCCTCTACTCCCTTAGGGTCACAGGGTCTCATTTTCAGGACACATTTCCTCAGATCAGGCCTCGATTTTTACCACCACTCCATCCGGGGTCTGGACCTAGACACCTGCCCAGCCCTCCTTCCCTTGGCGGCGAGCATGGGCCCCTCCTGCAGCATGGGCACCATTATCCCTCCAGACTGATGGCTTTTGTACTCAATTTTGCCTTCACTGTGTCACATCTTTTCATTTCACGCCTCATCCACCTCTTTCTTTGCGTGATCATAATTACCATGAACCTGTGTCAGAGAGCTAACACGACACAGATCAGGAGTGTGGATTCTGGAGTGAACCTGCCTGGCTTCACATGTGGGCTCCACCCCTCACCACCTGGATGTGGTGTCAGGGCAGATACAAATAAAAAATAGGAGGCTTGGCTCTCCCTGCTGAAAATAAGGACAGCGAGTTTCTCTCCCCTTCACCTGCCTGTTCTTTGTGAACACCCTCCTCTGTCCTTTGCAGATGGACGCCAATCATTTTAATGGCAAAATAAGCCTCTTGTCAGCCTCGGGACTCAGGAATGTTTCCTCGAGCACCCGGGAGTCACAGGTTGGAAAAGTAATCATCGAGGAAGATGACAGGCCCCTAACTAGTCACCCTTCTCCAGATTGCTAAACCGATTTAATGAAATGGGTTGTATCCACTTAACTGCAGACGAGAGTAGGATTTCTTTCTGGCTTTGCAATCCCTTTAGCGACTTGCCTGTGATGGGCACTCGGTTCTGGCTTAATACTTTTTCAATAGTAAAATTGTTCTCTTTCTCTTCTTCTGTGGAGAGGTTTTCTAGGTGGGCAGGAGATTTTGGTTTTTTTTTTTTTTGTTTTATTTTTTTAAAGATTTTATTTATTTATTCATGAAAGACACAGAGAAAGAGAGAGAGACAGAGACACAGGCAGAGGGAGAAGTAGGCTCCATGCAGGAAGCCCAACCCGGGACTCTATCCCGGGTCCCTGGGATCACGCCCTGGGCTGAAGGCAGCGCTAAACTTCTAAGCCACTCAGGCTGCCCTAGATTTTGTTATTAATTATATTTCCCCAATAGTGGCATCGAACAAGTCACTTAGCCTCTCAGCATACTCAATTACCCCAATCCTAATGGAGTTGGTGTGGGGATGAAATGAGATTATGCACAGAAATTCTTTGAACAGGGTCCGGCACATGGCGGGCGTTCCAAAAATATCAGCTCTCGTGATTATTACCTTTTTTGTTGATTTTATGGTAGTATCATTTTAGACAGCGGGTTTCCGATTTCTTCTACTTAATCTGCTTTAGTCTTGTTCTTTGGTTAGTTTTACTATTTTGATTTTGCTTGATTGCCTTTCCCCCATCCCACCCCCCAAAATTGCTAACTTCTGTCCTGACAACCAGTTGGAAAGGCATTGCCAACTCCCTGGATTTGAGGTCCTATTAAGCTACATGGGAAGCCTGTGCCCACGGCCTGGCCTGCAGGCAGCAGTGTTCATCGTTGGCACACCCACCTGCCAGGCCCCTCACCTTCGTAGGACCAGTTGTTGTTGAAGGTCTGGGTCAAGGCCTGCATCTCCTGCAGGAGGACCGAGTCTGCCTGGGAGGAGGTTTCTCCCTCATCCTCCTCTTCTAGAACCTCCTCTTCTTCCTCAGGGTCTGGGGAGTTCTGCATCATTTCTTCAATCTCCTCAATCACCTGAAGAAGGTACGCAAGAGAATGCTAACTCTGTTCTCTGCTGGAGGAACATTCCATCTCGAATTTTGATCAGTTAAGGGTATTTCTACATTGCTGCCTGTAAAATTCCTAAAGCAATATTGTTATTTAATACATATTGAACAATAATAAAAATAGATCTGACCAAAGGCTTCCATACACTCTCTCATTAATGTAAGGTACTCTTTCATGTGCAATCTCTTCCAAGAACACCATTTAGATGAGTGCTTTATTGAAAATAAACTCCTCTTTCGGGAAACAAAGCAGAGCTGCCTAGAAGGGAACATCTACTTCAATCTGCTGAGCACTTCATTTCTAAGTGGGAAAGTACTTTATCCACCCAATTTTAACACAAAACCCAGTCCATTAATTGCTCACAGTGCTTACGCTGTTCCTAGAACAACTCAAAATGGGGAGACTTTTTTATGTAGAGGAAATTTCTCCAGAAGTCACCTAGATAGAAACTAAAGCTTCCCAGCCACCAGGGCAAACCAGGATGAGAAAATAACAAAAGGATAGGTAGGGTCTGGAGAGCAGGAAAGAGCTGAGAAACCCAGCCATAATCTAGACTCTTAATACAGATCAGCCCCTAGAAGAGAGCGCTAAATCAGAGGACTGCCAGAGGAATATGGGCAAGCTGCTCCGTTCATTAATTGTTTACACATAAAGAAAATGGAAGAGGCAAAGATAGCATGAAAGGCATCCGCAGATGGGTCTGGTCACGACCGGGCACGCATACATTTGTCTGTCCTCGATTCTGTGATGGATTCAGGCTCCAGACCAATGGGCTGTGCTCTCCCTGAGGCAGGCTTTTCTTCCTGTTAGCTGGACCAAGGACGAGCGGACTGAGTTAACCACCTGGAGAATTTCTCTTTTAATCCCACCCCGTCTCACCTCCACTCAGCAAATTTAGGGGATATTTAGTCTTTGCTTACCGACAGCCTTTATAAAATGCAAGCCAATGACAAACCCCCTTTACAATTATATGGTTGAGTTTCTTCTTCTCCTAGAGTACTTATCACTGACTTTGAATTACTGAATTGTTTCTTTACAATTCACAAGAATAACTGTTAGCCCCAATTCTCTTCCTATCTGGTGCCCTCCAATCTCTTGATCCTTACCTGTTTACATCTATCTGCATTTTTATCACAGATAGGAAAGAGTTCCTTTTGCTGAAAAGCACTTTCTGGCACCAAAGGCTCCTGGTGGAGCTTTTTCAGAACTACTTTGTCAACAGTGTGTATGGTGCCTGTCCCCCAAGTAATAAATGACTCAAGCCAAAATATAACTAATTCAATCAAATGTCAAACACTACCTTTTTTTTTTTAATCTTTTTTTTAACAAAGACACAACTGTCCATTAAGACTCCTTCTAGAAGGCTCGACATTTTGGGTGTTCTATGAAATATGAGAAAATACTCATCATACAACAGTCACTTCTATTTTTGCAAGAATAGGTATTTGGGATCTTTTATTTAAGCGTCTTGACTCTTAATGAGATTGTACTCAGAGGCTTAGCAAGAAGCAAAGCCAGTCAACACTGGGCCTCTTTCTGGCTGTAATCAAACACAAACCCCACCCAACCCAAGGGTCAGGAATTATGTTCCTATTTACTGCAGGTGGGTAAACTGAGACATAGAGAGAAATGAAATCCCTGCTCAAAGACACTAGGAGTCATCGACATAGCCACGGCGAGACCATGTATTTTTCTTCTGCTTTAAATGGACATGACAAGTATGTACTTAAACTTTTTCTTGATCCAAAGAACAAAAAGTCCCAAGAACCAAGAGAAATATTCATACCTGATCTGCTGTGAGTAGAGGCTCCTCATTGATACCAGAATCATGTTCACTCTTCTCATTGAACTCTTCCTCTTCTTTCTCATGGATCTGAAGGGGGGGGTGGGGGGTGGAATTCTGATTGATCATCAGCAGAACTAGGGTTCTGTTTACTGTCTGGTCTCTAGAACAGAGGACACAGACTGAGAGGCCCCTCCGGCCATCCACTGTGTGACGAGGGAATCTGAAGAGATGCCCAGAGTTTCATCAAATTTCAAACACACCCTTTCTGTGCAACATGCATCCCTGAGTCCAGCACCGTCAAAAAGGACAATGAGGGATGTCTGACTCAAAGGGAGGAGCACTGCTCTTTAACCCACAGGTAGATTGTCCCTGCGTGAACAAGGAGCCTTGTCAAGGTGAGTGATGCCACAACCATTTCCTGCAGCCAAGGCACTCTTATTTATATAAGGAGTTTCAATCCGGGCTCCCCCAGATTGAAACAACTTCCTCTGGGGGTTGTTTCCAGAGTTAGTTGTCTGAGGCATTTTAAGGAGTACGCTGTTCTGGTTCAGAAAGTTAAGCTTTTAGAACCTGATGCAATGCCATCCTGTGACTGGAATCTAGGCAGGGTGTCACAGCTGCTAAGGATGCAGTGAATCCATACGGGACATGCCACAGAACCACCTGACCACACGAATAGAAGCACACACCAAACAACAAAAAACATAGAAACATGTGCCCTGTTCCTCCAAAATTCCACAATGCCAAGTGAAATTCTGAAAGTTCACAACCACTAAGAGTCTAGATGTTGAAATCCACCAAGATAGTCACAGCATATCTGGCTTTACTAATCACATCCCTAACGGCCACAGTCTGGCATTTATGTTCAAATCCGGCACAAAATAAACCACTAAACCACCTAACCCTTTGCCTATGTCCAGAAGTCTACTTAGAAAGTCCTCTGGGGGCTGGCAAAGAGAGCCTCCAGGAAATCTTGCTGCAGAGACACCTCTTATCCAGGAATCAAGTTTTACGTGCTCCTCGATAGCTGGCATGCTGATCTGCCTCCTTCCTGGAGATTACACTTCCCCTGCTCCAATAGAAAACACCCAGTTTCATCCCAAGCAATCATGTCAGAGATAATCTGTCCTCAGAAACTTCTCCCCTATTCCTTGAGCCCCACCTTGGCAAACTCCCCTGACGAAACACATCACCTTCTATCTACGTTTGCTTAAAACCAGGACTATGTCATTAAAAAATTAATCAAATGTATCTCAAATGCCATCTGCGCTCACCCTGGATAAGGGGCAGGGCAGGGAGGTAAGGGGATCATTTGAGGGGCTTGTGTGCCAGATGGCGACATCTATTTCTGCTGGTGAACCCATATGCTCCTCTCTCTGCCAAGTCTACCACCTGTGGTAGCAGCCTGGCTTCCGCACATCCCGCTCTACAGAGCAAAGCTCTTGAAGCCACAGTTTGTTCACAACCACACTCCTAGGGCAAACCTTCTCAGGGCCAGAAAGGCCTGTGCTGGAAGTTAGGCTCACCCTGGGAAACAGAGTTGTTTTCTGTTTGGATTCTTTTTTATAAGCGAGTGTTAAGTCTATAACCAGAATTTTTTTTTTTTTTGACAGTAAGTCTATTCTAAAAATGGAAGGTTTACGTTTTCTGAGATATGGCCAATTTTCACTGGCTGTTAATAGTGCATCGTTGAGCTAAGCCATCTCCCTTCACGAGGCCTTCCGTCTGAGTTCCAGGCTGAAGGTGGAGAGGGAGGTTCTAGTTTAAATGTTAGTGAACCTGAGTGGTGGCATGGATGCCTCTTGGAGGGAGCTTTCTTTCATCTCCCCATTTCTGGCACAAAGCTGACAGGTCTCATTTGTCAGGCTTGGGTAAAAAGAGACCTGAAAATCAACTATAATCAATGACAAGTGGGCAGCCGGGGTGGCTCAGCGGTTTAGTGCCACCTGCAGCCCAGGGTGTGATCCTGGAAACCCAGAATCGATTTCCACATCGGGCTCCCTGCATGGAGCCTGCTTCTCCCTCTGCCTGTGTCTCTGCCTCTCTCTCTGTGTTTCTCATGAATAAATAAATAAAATCTTTAAAAAAAAATGACAAGTTACTCTGAGTTCCTAGTATTGTGGGAAGTGCACCTATGCCACATTTTCTCAGACCTCAGAAGTCTGCCATTAAAAAGTAAAATGAAAGAAGAAGCAAACACAAAAGTATCTGCAGAAAGCCCTGGCTCCTCCGCTCTCCCGTGTGTGAATGATTCCCTGCCTCTACTTCCACGACATCGGCCCCCTCCATGGCCTTCCTCCTCCCTTTTGGCTCTCATGCTCCCATCCTTCCCCACCCTCTCTAGGGCTTGTCCCCCATTTTTCCCCAGTCCTAGCCAGATTCTTTTCCACTCTAATAGTTTCTGTCACTTCTCAATGAGCCCTCTTTCCTTGCAAATTTACAGAATCCCTACCTGCCCTTTGTTACGAGGACAATATCTTGTGCAGAGGGTAAAGCAAGGTGAGGACTAACACGACAAAAAAAAAGTTTTGAGAAATGATGGCACTTATGTATACGGGTAGGATCACGTGAATTCCACACACACATGCACATGGAGGAGTACATTACACTTTTATTCTTAACATAGGACAGAGACCTAGAAGTCGCTACGGGGAGTTCCTTTAGGCTCTGGTGTAACAATGGGAAGGCCAAAGGCACAAACAACCCTCAGGCCAGGTCATCTGGGGCTGAGTTTCTGCATAGACTAAAACTCAAGTCGTGTCCATACTGTAGAAGTTGAACTATGGCTCTTCCAAGAAAAATCACTCTTCCAAGTGACTTCTTTCCAGAACGGAGAAAAGAAGCCCTCAAGCCAGGAAAGGTCTGGCCATCCTTCTCAGCAAGCTGTTTCTTCCTCCTGCTCTCAGTAAAGGGTGTGCCCTTAAAGCCATAATGTGGTAGCTTAAAGCCTGACAGTTAATGCAGGGAACCTTCCCTGGAGCCTAGAATGCTGCTAAATCTTGCCGCACAGTAGTCTGAGCGAGGACTCCAATGACACTGAGTCCTTGTGTTCAATAGTGACTATTAGCCAGTGTCTCTTGGCAGAGCAATCCAGATGATTCTATTCACAATAAAGGGAGTCTCTACTGCATTATATTTCCCTGCCCTTATCACAATTGTTCCACATAGGTGGTTGCCTTTCGACCAGAATTAGAGAACGAAGATCTATTTTCACCTTCCGTGAAAAAAAAAATCAACATGCACCCAGCCCAAGGAAAGGACAGCTACATCCTTTCATGCTTGTGAACAACCAGGAAACATCTGTGTGGGGTTAAGTCAATGCCTCTGAATCCCCACGGTGAGATGCACCAGAGCACAGCAAACAGCATGTAGACAACAGACGTTTCTTGAAAGAATTAATGAACAAGGAGGAATGGTAACACTATCACCTCATATAGTCAATCCACCACCAAATACAACTTAGCTGCTCTGTTACCTGGAAAACAGAAGGGCGGAATGCACTGTCCTGAACTGTCTTTCCTCTTGTCCAAGACAACCACCACCTGCTATTAATTACAGTCATAGGGACGAAAGAGACCATCTTTTATATCAGTCAGGAACAGAATATTGATTAGTTGAAAAACCCAATAAATGTGGAGAATTGTAAATAATGATACTACTATATAGCTTGAGCATATTATTTTGACCTAAAAATGTAAGCATATACTTATTTTTTCCCCAAGCTCCTAAAGTAAGGCCAACACCTTATTCTCCATGATAGGTCTTTGAGTAGAGGTTCCACATTGTCTTTCTTCTTTCATCCACACTAGAACACAATTTTATTTTTAATTTATTTATTTATTTGAGGAAAGAGACAAAGAGAGCATGAGCAGGAGGGGCAAAGGGAGAAACTCAAGCAGACTCCATGCTGAGTGTGTAGCCCAACCCTGGGCTCAATCTCACAGCCCTGAGATCATGACCTGAGCCGAAATCAAGATTTAGAAACGTAACTGACTGCAGCACCCAGGCACCCTAGAACACATTTTTTTTTAATGGTGTCCCATTTCCTTTTTTTTTTTTTAATAGCAGAAGGAAGACACATAGATTGAGCACACACATTTATCTCCTCTTCCTCCTGATACCCTACTAAAGTGAGTGCAAAAGGGCCAAAAGGGAATATTGCACAGGTACAAAATGAACCCAAGGAAAGACAACAGCAAACAAGATGCTAGAAAGCAGATGTTTAGCTAGTAGCCTAGAGGGTTTAAGCCCAATGAGAGGAAGCTTCCCAAAGTATGTGCTTTCACTCCAAAAATGATGAAAGGCTCTGGAATTGGAGACTTCGAGGGGCACAGGGAAGTGGGGCTATAAAAGGAAGGATCTGCCAGGATTCTTCATAAGAGCAGTGAAACCCCAGGTTTCTTCTCCTGTCCCACGTAGAGAGGCAACTACTGCCCTCTCACCATCAAAAGAAGTGGAGATTTTATTCTTGAGCTACGGAAGACCTGGACTCAATAGACACCAGGCCACCTGTAAGCTGGGGAAAGGGATCTTACCCCAAACAGAGGGATTAAGTGTAAGTCTACATACTCACCAGAGACCCTCAGCCTCCTGCCCTGATTAGGCTCCAAGGATGCTGGCAGTCAGGCTTATGCTCCTCAAGCAAAACAATGGAGGAATTCACTTAGTGGTCAGTACATTTCTGTTACACGCCCAAGAAAAAAGACCTATAGATACATGCTAATATTTGGAGTCTCCAAACAAATGACCAGGTCCTTACTGATTGCTACAGTGGGGACTAGCAAGAGACAAGCCCTGCCCTCACAGGAAAAGCTCTGGGAGTCTAGTCTCACTTTTAAATATGCCCAAGGATTGTCAAATATTTGCAGATAATCCCCAACATGAAAACAGGGACTAAAACAAATACAAAGGAAAGGTAAATCAAAAGCAATACAGAGGGCAGAAGAAACTCCTTCCTATCATTGCTGCCCTCACAGGAACACCAAGAAAATATTACTTCCTTAAAACAGGCTTATTGGGGCACCTGGGTGGCTCAGGTAGTTAAGCATCTGCCTTCACATTCAGGGCATGATCCTGGGGTCCCGGGATCAAGTCCCACATCGGGCTCCCTGCATGGAGCCTGCTCCTCCCTCTGCCTATATCTCTGCCTCTCTCTCTGCGTCTCTCATGAATAAATAAAATCTTTAAAAAAAATAGCTTGTTTAGTAGAATTAATTTTTTTAAACAATTTTTTAAAACAAGAAAGAGTTCTTACAAATTAAAATTATGGGGGCTCCTGAGTAGCTCAATCAGTTAAGCATCTGCCTTCAGTTCGGGTCAGATCATGATCCCAGGGTCCTGGGATCCAGTCCCATATTGGGCTCTCTGCTCAGTGAGGAGCCTGCTTCTCCCTCTCCCTCTGCCTGCCACTCCTCCTGCTTATTCACTCGGTCTCTCTTCCTCTCTCTTAAATAAATAAAATCTTTTAAAAAACAAAAAAAAGAAATTTAAATTATGGTAGCAAAACCTATTTTCAGTAGAAGAAATGAAGATAAGGCTGAGAAAATCACCTAAAGAGCAAAACAAAGTAAGTCAATAGAGGGGAGAAAAAGCAAAAGACAGATTTAAGTCCAACACTTGAATAAAAGGAATTCCAAAGGCAAAAACAGAAGAGACAGTCTCTTTCAGCCACAAAAGAGTAGCTAGTACTGGACTTACCCTGCCACATACAACTATAAATCTGGACAAAAATCTAAGAGCTGATTGTTTTGAGGCACTGGGCACAGACAGTACAAGGCTGTGATCATTGAAACAAGGGAAAACATGAAATAAATGAAAGCTGAGAATCTGTCACCTGTGAACTAACACTACAAGAAATACTACAGAAAGTTTTTTGGCCTGAAAGGAAATGATTAAAAATCAGATCTACAGGAAAACAAAGAATACCAGAAATGGTAAATATTTTTAAATTGTGGTTTTTTACTTCCATTTAATTTCTTAACTGTCTAAAACAAAAATAATAACTTGTGTTGTGGGGTACATAATGTGGATTGAAGTAAAATGTATGACAACAATGACACAAAGGATGACAGGGATACATTTATACTGTTGAGAGTGTGTTACATTTTATGTGAAGTAGCATAATATTAACCCTAAATTGACTATGATAACTTAATAATGCAGAATGTAATCCTTAGAATAGTCAGTAAAAAGCCAAAAATAAAACAAACAAACAAACAAAAAAACCACACACAGAGAGAGGTATAGCTAAAATCCAATGGAAGAAAGAAAATGGAATACCAAAAAGTTTGATTAACCCAAAATAAGGCAGAGAAGGTGGAACAGAGGAAAATCAACAACAATAAAAAACCCAGATAGGACAAGTAGAAATGCAAGATCATACCCCTAAACACAAACTATTAAAGTTACTTTAAGGCAGCCCGGGCATGATCCTGGAGACTCGGAATCGAGTCCCACATCAGGCTCCCTGCATGGAGCCTGCTTCTCTCTCTGCCTGTGTCTCTGCCTCTCTCTCTCTCTCCCTGTGTCTCTCATGAATAAATAAATAAATACAAATTTCAAAAAATAAAGTTACTCTAAATGTTAATGAACTAAATGCTATGCAAATTAATTAAACTCAATAAACCAAAAAGCATAGATATGCAATCTATGAAAGATACACTTTAAACGTAAAGATACAGACAGGTGACAGGTGAAAAGTAAAAGGATTGATAGAAACATGATGCCATCTAGTAACTACCACTAGTAATTATGCTACTGGGGGTATTTACCCAAAGAAAATAAAAACACTAATTCAACATGATAAATGCACTATGTTTATTGCCGTATTATTTACAATAGTCAAGGTGTGGAAGCAGTCCAAGTGTCTATTGATAGATGAACGGATAAAGATGTGGTGTGTGTGTGCATGTGTGTGTTTGATGAAATATTACTCAACCACAAAAAAGAATGAGATCTTGTCATTTGTGACAACATACATGGACCCAGAGGGAATTATGCTAAGTGAAATAAGTCACACAGAAAAAGGCAAATACCATGGTTTCACTTATATGTTTAGTAATCTAAAAGTCGAAACAAAAATAGAAACACTCATAAATACAGAGAACAAACTGGTGGCTGCCAGAGGGAAGGCTGGCAGGTAGGAGGGCATGGGCAAAAAAAGCTGAAGAAGGTTAAGAGGTACAGACTTCCAGTTATAAAATAAATAAATCATGGGGAGCCTGGCTGGCTCAGTTGGTAGAGCACATGACTCTTGATCTCGGGGTTGTGAGTTCAAGATCCATGTTGGGTGTACAGCTTACTTAAAATTAATCAATCAGTCAGTCATGAAAATTAAAAGTACAGCAAAGGGAATATAGTTCATAATATTGTAATAACATTAATGACACCAGATGGTAACTACACTCATCACAGTAAGGATTGTGTAATGTATAGAATTGTCAACTCACTATGCTATGCACCTAAAAAGAGAACTAATTTAACATTGTACACATCAACTATACTTCAATAATAAAACTTAAAACACAAAAATAAATTATAATGGATAAACAGACCAAAAAAATCAGCTAAGATCTAGAAAAATTCGACAATACTATAAACCAACTTAATCTAGTTGACCTTTGCAGAACAGTACAAATAATTACAATAATTACAGAATATACATTCTTTTCAATGGAACATAGTGCATTCCTAATAGGATACAAAATAAGCGGGGCTGCATATCAATCCTAATATATTTTAAAATATTGAATTGGTATATATTGTGTTCTCTGACAGATTAAATAAGAAATCAATATGAAATGATAACTATAAAATCCTCAAATATTTTGAAGTTAAGCAACATACACCTAAACAACCCATAGGTCAAAGAAGAAATCACAAGAGAAATTAGAAAATATTTCAAACAGAAGTCTGAAACACAGCAGAAGTAAAAACACACCATATCAAAATTGTGTGGTAAAGCAATGCTTAAAGGAAACATTTTTTTTTAATTTTAAGATGCTTATGTCACTGCTGGTCTGAATTTTTGTGTCTTCCCAAAATTCAATTGTTGGAATCTTAATGCCCAATGTGATGGTATTAGAAGGTGGGACCTCAAGCATTTGCTTAGTTCATGACAGTGGAGCCCTCATGAATGGGACTGGTACCGTAGAAAAGAGGCTCCACAGAGATCCTGAGAACCCTTGTACCTTGTGAGGACACAGCTGGAAATTGGCAGGCTGCAAGCCAGATGAGAGCCTTTACCAGAACCTAATCATGCTGGCACCCTGATCTTGGATGTCCAGACTCCTTAATTGTGAGAAATAAATTTCTGTTGTTTATAAGTCACCCTGTCTGTGGTATTTTGTTATAGCAGCCTGGGTGGACTAAGACAGTTACTTTTAAAGTTTAAAATCTGCCCTAAACTCTCACCTTAAGAGGTTTAGTAAAACCCTAGTAAATGTAAGGAAGGAAGCAAGCAAATAATAAAGTTAAGGGAATAAATCAACAAACCAGAAAAATGAACAAGCAACAGAGAAAAAAAGAAACCAAGAGTGGTTTCCTGGAAAGATTAATAAAAGTGATAAGCCCCCCCCCAAAAAAAAGTGATAAACCCATAACCAGACTGAAAAGAGAGGAGGGGAAGGAGTGGGAGAGAAGGAGAAAGAAAACACAAATTAACAGATCAGAAATAAAAAGGAGAACATCCTATAGATCTTACTGACATTAAAATAATAAGCACATATCATAAACAACTTTGTGGTCAATACTTCAATTACTTAGATTCAATGAAAAAATTCCTTGAAAAACACTATTTACCAAAATCAACTCAGGAAGAAATAGAAAATCTGAACACTCCTATATTTATTAAAGAAATTGAATGCATCATCAAAAACCTTCCACAGAGAAAACTGGTCCAGATGGTTTCGCTGGTGTAGTCTACTAAACATGTAAGGAAGAAATAATACCAATCTAAGACAAACTCTTTTGGAAACTAGAGAAAGCAAAATTCCCATTTCATGTCATGACATTAAACAAAAGAAAATTGGGCAGCCCAGGTGGCTCAGCGGTTTAGTGCCGCCTTTAGCCCAGGGCCTGATCCTGGAGACCCCGGATCAAGTCCCACATCTGGCTCCCTGCATGGAGCCTGCTTCTCCCTCTGCCTGTATCTCTGTCTCTCTATCTCTGTCTCTCATGAATAAATAAATAAAATCTTTTTTAAAAATAAAATAAAGAAAAGAAAATTACAGAAAAAGATTCCTTGTGAACATAGATGCAAAAATCTTTAATAAAGGGGCAGCCCCAGTGGCACAAGGGTTTAGCGCCGCCTGCAGCCTAGGGCGTGATCCTGGAGACCCTGGCTGAGTCCCACATCAGGCTCTCTGCATGGTGCCTGCTTCTCCCTCTGCCTGTGTCTCTGCCTCTCTCTCTTTCTCTCTCTCTCTGTGTGTCTCTATGAATAAATAAATAAATAAATAATCTTTTTAAAAAATATTTAATAAAATATTAGCAAATCAAAACCCACATTATATAAAATGGATATTATATCATGACTAAGTGGGGTTCATCTTAAGAATGAAAGGTTAGTTTAAGATTTGAAAATCAATTAGTGTAATTCACATTAACATAACAAATTGATCTAATATATAAATTGATCTATGGATTTAATATAATACAGTCACAGTTGAATTTCCAGTAACTTATAGAAATTAATTAGCTGACTCCAAAATTTATATGGAAATGCAAAGGACCTAAAATAGCCAAATAATTTTAAAAAAAAGAACAAAGTTGAAAGACTTATACAGTTTACCCTTGAACAATGCAGGGGTTAGGGGTGCAGATGCCCTGCACTGTCAAAAATCCACATATAATTTTGACTCCCCCAAAACTTAACTACTGGTAGCACACTGTTGATGGAAGCCTTACTGATAATATAGACAGTTGATTAATACATATTTGGGATTTTAAATGTATTATATATTGTATTTTCACAATAAAATAAGTTTGAGAGAAGATAATGTTATGAAGAAAACCATAAGGAAGAGAAAATATATTTACAGTACTATATTTCCCAAAAAAAATCTACATGTAAGAGGTCTCATGCAGTTCAAACCCATGTTGTTCAAGGGTCAGCAACTGTACTACTTTATGTTGAGACTTATTACAAAGCTACAGTAATTAATACACCATGGCATTGGCCTAAGATAGACACACATCAATGAAGCAGAATAAAGAATTCAGAAATAGATCCACACATATATGGTCAATTGATTTTCGACAAAAGTGCCAAGACAATATAATAGGGAAAGAATAATACCTCCAATTAGTAGTACCAGAACAAGTGGATAGTCATACACAAACACACACACACACACACACACACACACACACACACGAACTTTGATCCTTACCTCACACCATATACAGAAACTAACTTGAAAGGAATCATAAGCCACAGAACAGCTAAAACTATAAAACTTCTAGAAGACTTAAGAAAAAAACTCTCAGTGACTACCTAAATACCGCCTAAGAAGCACAAACTATAAAAAGAAAAAAAAAATCAGTAAACTGTGCTTCATCACATTTAAAAAACATTTGACCTTCAAAATATGTTAGGAAAGTTAAAAGGCAATCCGGAGAATCCACAGATAAGAAGATGTGCATAAACCAAGTATCAGACAAAGGACTATGTCTAGAATGTATATGTTAGATTAATTAAACAAGGAGGCCATTGGACTGAGGTGGTTTCAGTGCCTTAGTAGCCCGCCAAGCAAACCAAAACCAAAGCCTCTAATGCCTCAAGGTTAAGAATTCAAACCAAAGAACAACCAATCACAAACAGCCAACTGGGCTTTCCCAAAGAATTACAATCCTTTAGGCTATAGTCAACCAAATATCATCCTTCCTTTGCTTTCACCTTTTCTATATAAAAGTCTGTCCCTCTAGTTCCTGCTGAAGTAACTCCTCACCACTTTGGGCTTGGTGCCATCCTATTTGATTTTACTCACATAAACTCTTAAAAATTTAGTATGCCTCATTTTATCTTTTAATATAAGGAACCATAAAATCTTAATAAGAACACATACAACCTATTAAGAAAGTGGGCGAAGGATTTGAACACACTGAAGAAGACACACAGATTATTAATAAGTACATGAAAAGATGTTCAGTACCATATGTTACTAAGGACATGCAAATTTAACCAAAATAAGATACCTACTCAAATGTCTAAAATTTAGGAGGCTGTCCATAACAAGTGTTAGGATGTGGAGTAATTGGAGCTCTCACACTGGAAAATAGTTTGGCAGTTTCTTAAAAAGTGAAACATACACTTACCATATCACCCCAACATTCCACTTGTAGATTTTTTACCCAAGAGAAATGGAGACGTATGTCCACAAAGAGACTTAGGCAAGAATATTCATAATAGCTTTATTTACAATATTCAAAAACTGGAAACAACCCAAATGCCCATCAACAGACGAATGAATAAGCAAATTACAGTGTATCTCTAAAATGGAACACCTCTTAGCAATAAAAGGAATGAACTGTTGATAGAAACAACAAAATGGATGAATATCTAAATAATTATACTAAGTTTTTAAAAGCCAGACCAAAAAAAGAAAAAAGAGAGAGAGAGAGTACATGCTGCAGGATTCCATTTATACAAAATTCTAGAAAACACAAACTAATCTATAGTGACAGAAATGGATTGCCTAGAGACTGGGGGGTGCAAGGGAGTAGTAATGGATATGCTCAATATCTTGACTGTGGTGACTGTTTCATGAATGTATACCTACATCAAAACTTATCAAATTGAACACTTTAATATGTGCCATTTACTGTATGCCAATCATCCTTCAGTAAAGCTATCAGAAGAAAAGAAAACCACACAATGAACTAAAAGGAAAGAAAAGAATAATACACCATGACCAAGTTGGGTTTATCTCAAGAATGCAAGGTTGACTCAATATTTGAGAATCAATTCATGTAATTTATCACATTAACATAATAAAGGAGAGAACTACCCACGTAATCATCTCAATAGAGGCAGAAAACAGAAATAATTCATCTTCAGAGAAATAACACAAGAAAACATGCCGCAACTTAGTCATGAGCTTCCAGGTTGAAAGGGCCCACTAAGTATAATGCAGAATGAATGGGAGGGGAAAAAAAAAAAAAAACCTCACTATAAGGCACACCACAATGGAATATTTCAAAAAGAAAAAAGAATACCCTAAATGCTTTTAGAAAGAACCAAAAGACAGTCACATATAAAAGGAGAATCAGAATGGATTTGAGGGCTTCTCAACAGCAAGGGAAAGCTGGAAGATAAGAGAACATTGCCTTCAGAATCCCGAGTAAAAAAAAATTTTTGCAATCTAAAATAACTATCAAGTCAAACTCTCGAATCAAGTATATGACAGGAGAATACAGACATTCTAGTAAATTCTAAAAAATATATTCCTCTGTACCCTTTCTCAAAAATATACTGAATTTATTTCCCACCAAAACAACGGAATGTACCCAGAAAGATAAAAAATACAGCAATCCAAGGACAGGAGAGAGAAGCAGGAAGAATTATTGGGATGAAAGTGAAGGCAAGTCCAAGGACAACAGCTGTGCACCAGATGTAGAATACAACCAGACTAGTTTACAGCAGAAAGATGGAGGTACTCATTTGGACATTTTCAGGACCCGCCCCCCCCAAAAAATTGAGAGAATGTCTGTTTTACCATATTGTGAGATTTAAATTTCACTCAGAGTTTGGGGTTGAACTATATTGATAGATAGATCTACAGAAAACTAAGCAAATACAAAAACAAGGTTATTTTTTATATCAGATTCAACCAAAGGCTGTATAAGAGAGGAAATATCCTTACATAACTACATGATTCAGTAAGAAATAGTATTTACACAGTTACAATAGTGTATATATTTAATATTGATTTCACTATATATAAATTGGTGACTATCCCATATTAGAAGGGGGGAAGGCTAAGTGTAAATATTTGAGGTGGTGTGAAAGCATTTGATCTTATCTTCCATAGAATAAAGTTAATAGATAACCGCCCAGACTGTTGATTTTAACCATCAAATAGCAATATAAATGTGTTACTTAGAAAATTCGGGATATAGGCCAAAAGAAATAAAAGTGGTTGCCTCTATGGAGGAGTCAGACAAGTCCGGAACTGCTGCGGGAGCGGGTTTTTTAGGTCTTATATTTTTAAAGTCTTATTTGACTTTTAAGACTATGTACATGTGTTACTCTGATTCTCAAAAAGCGAAATATGATTCTCTTTGCCATCATAATCCAACAGTTTCTATAATGTTTGATTACATCACTTATAGAAGGACAAGCATCAAGAGGTTTGGATACAAACAACAGATTCTTGGCAATGAACCACGTAAGCAGAAGAAGAGCTATGAGGGCTTGCTCGAAGAAGCCTACCGGCTGTGTGCATTCGGCAAGCCAAGGGCACTGGGTCGGTCACTCTTTTACAGGAGTACAGAGCGCTGGTTAATCTAGCAAATCATTTAAACTGAGGTCAGTTAAAAGAGCTTCTACTGTAATGAATCCCGATAATAAAGGAGATGAAATAAAACAGCCTCAATTCATCCACTTTGGCTACCCTGTCATTTTCCCATGGGTTAGATGGAAGAAATTTCACAAGGAGCGGAACTCAAGATCATCCTTCTCAGGGTCACTCAATTTGCCCTGAAATATTAACCCTCTTGAGGGAAATCTGCAAATGAGGATAAATTAGAGACCTTTTGAAGGGCAGGATATCTTATACATCCTTTGGCTTAATCCACAAAATGAGTTGGAAAGGTGGCAAAAGAGATAACAAAGTAAAATCTGCCTTTTCCATCATGATGGACCTGATTTAATTTCAGTAGCTACATTTATTCCATGGTTGCCTCCTTGTCCTTTGCATTTGGGGTGAGGATACATATAAGTATGTCAAGAGAAAACAAAATGGGACTTGGGACTCAGCCTCCTACATCCATGCTTAGTAGGCTTGTCGCACATCTCCTGATCTCAACATCACCGTCTTACCATCAATGAAACCTTGCAGTTTTGAGAATTTTGGATTGCTAATTATTAAAAGAATTAAAGATATACAGCTACCTTTTCAACAAATCAGTCAACTGCTGATCCCTTTGCTGTGCTATTTGGGCAACAATCCACAGAAATGTCGCCCAGGAAGGGAAATCTGTCTCTTGGTCTTTTACTTGGACTCAATTCTGGAGGACCTATGAAGATGAGATTCACCTCCTTTTCCCTCATTCACTGAGCCCACGGGGTTGCGACAGCCCTTCCTGATAAGAAATTGGCAAATTTCCTTTACAGCGGAAATTAGGAGAGGCAAGGCAGAAATTGGCTTTTAGCAAGGGCAGAGTCATTAAATGATTTTACTTTTCTATATGTAGATTCAGCTAGGAAGGGCCGTTTGGATCTTCTTGAAAGGTCACTCCTCATGCAAATCTACTCAAAATAAGTATTCTCTTTATTCAGAAGCCTTTAGGCTACTTTCTTCTTTGGCATGAGTAAGCACAGAGTGTAATTCAGGTTCAGCCACATAAGCATCTTCTTGGTTGAGTCTATGAACGGCTCATTCAGCCACCCCTCACTCAGTGGCCACTTCACTAATGTGTAGGCCCCAGCGCTAGCCATTAGCCAGGATTTGACCTTGCCACAAATCTGTCGGTATTTGGTATCTTGTTTTTGGTGGGACTGAACTGTTCATCGTAGACAGGAAAACCTGATTTTTTTTTTTCAACCATCATTATTTGAACACAAGAGAAGCCTGTTAGAGTTGCTCTCCTCCTCTTACTTCAGACCACCTTATTTTGCATGTTGTAAGACACAGATCAACAACAGGGTAATTTGCATTCACACTTTTTACAGAGAGCCATTAGAATCACCTCGTATACACTGGATGTCCCCTAAGCTTATCCTTAACCTCCTCCACAACTCCTGCCTTCCCAGCAATGTTTTGGAGCTACTGCTGAGCTTCATTACCTAATGGGGAAGACTACTGAATTCCTAAATGTTTTTCTAACTGGAATCCACATCTACTCAAGCCTTAAGTAAGGGGCCCCAGAGAGGTACCTCAGTGTCAGAGCTGTTGCCATTCAGAGCCTCCATGTTTGGGTCCCTCCAGTCTTCTGAGAGTGAAGGGATGTAATTGTCTGTCAGAGCATCCCAAACCCTGTAAACAAAGAGAAGCTCTCATTAGCACACATCTGTGGCCTGGCCCCGCCTGGAGGAAGGAAGAGCTGGGCCAGGGGAGGAGAGAGGCTTCTGTGTGTGCCAGGCTGAGATCATCTGCCTTCCAGCATGCAAGAGCAAAGCAGCTTAAAAACTGAATTAGGAGCACTATCTGGAGAGAAAGAGCCAAGATAATGGAGCCCAGCCAGGGGCTTCGGCATGAAAGGTGTTTGCTTAAGAGAGGAGGGATTTCTCACCATTGAGATACAAATGGTAGAGCCCAATCAAACCACCTCTGGCAAAAAATTAATTGCCCCTGAAAATAAATCTGCCCCTCAACCAAATAGTTCGTCTCATGAACCTAAGAAATGCCCATGTTTCCCTTCAGTTCCTATGGGCAAAGAAGATTGAGAAAGAGGAAGATCATGAAATAGATAGATAGATAGATAGATAGATAGATAGATAGACAGATGGATATGGGGCAGATTTTCTGGCTGAATCTCATTAAGATCAGGGCCATCGTAGAGTTTAGATGCATTTCAGTTCAGAGGCCTGCAATCCAAATGGGTCAAGAATTAATTACTTGGCCTCTAATGTAGCTAAGGGGGATATATCAATGCTGTTAATGCTTACTTATTAGCCAAAATGTTCTAGCAAGCCCACGGGTAGCATAATTCCCCCCCCCCCCACCAATGCAGAGTATGAGTGTGCCCCTTTTCCATCATGGACACTCTAAGGCAAATATATGAAAGGAACCAATCAGTACACCTCTAACAACTGGTCTTTAGTAAGGAAAGATGGGGCTCTCTTTATTACATGTCTTTTTAGAATTCCAATATGTACATTATAAGAAACACTTTTCTACAATTCGTGTCATTTAATTCACTTAGGAAGGTTTCTTTGAGGGGGGAAAAAAGGAAGAAGTTAGGGGAAATTACGTAAAGTCACAAACTCTCACACACAGAAAAATAAACACATGAGTCAACACTAAGAGATTAATATAAATTAGTAAACCAAGCTCCTAAAATAATGCCATCCACAGCAGCCATGGCACTTGAATTAATATTAGCTAATGATAAATGAGGGCTCTAAGCAATCTCCCTCAGGTGCCTACACATGTCAAACCTGAGTGATATCTACAAAAACAAGGTATAAGGATGTAAATTTTATTTAGATAGACTAATATAAAGAAATGGTCATTTAAAAATAAGCAGCCAAGGACACCTGGGTGGCTCAGTGGTTGAGCATCTGCCTTCAGCTCAGGGCATGATCCCAGGGTTCTGGGATCAAGTCCCACATCGGGCTCCCCACAGGGAGCCTGCTTCTCCCTCTGCCTATGTGTCTGTGTCTCTCATGAATAAATAAATTAAATAATTTTTTAAAAACCACGCAGCTAAGTGTCCATATGGATCAAATTCAAAAGATGACAAAATATGGGTTAAGATGCTGAAAAGGTTAAGTGCAGGATGGACAAGAGCACAGGCACTTGAAATCTGGAGAGGCGAGTGCTCTTAATATACGTAAAATCCAGAATGACATATGATTTATGGGCACAGAGGCAAAGAGGTATTCCTAGGGCACAAGGTATACAATCGGTCATGAAGCACACTGAAGGAACTCAAGAAAACAAGCTCATAGCCGTTATTGGGGTGATCCGCTTATTCGTTATTTTCCTACAATTACAAGAAAGCACTTTGAGAGGACTCATCAAGTGTTCATTAGACATCCATTGAGCAGGATTTCAGCGTCTGCTTCTTAAACATGGGTGATAATCCAATCTCCATCAGGCACCATTAGAGCTTCATTAATCCAGCCTAATGCTAATAATGCAAGTCTCAGTAGCATTCTAAAGCCAAGAGGCAAATATGATTTGCTGTCTCCAAGACAAAATTCCAAGCACCACACCCACCAGGAAGGCCAGCTGTTCATTCGACTCCTCCTTGCATCGTTTGTGGTACACTCTCTGCTCCAAGAATCAACAACAAGTGTGCGGGCACTGGCCTTCAGGTTTGTCCCTGTAACAAGTGCCTGGAAAAACAAGATTCAGCAAAGCCCAAAATAGGCAGGAGCTTTTTGTGCCTCTCTCAGGCTGGACAGAAGCTTGGGACCTTTAACGAACTGCACACTAGCCAATGACCTTGAAACTGTGTGCATCCTTAAAACGACAACTGGGGACCCTGTCAAATCATGTAGGGCAAGAGTGGCAGCTTTTCTCTTGTGAGCCTTTACCCGACATACTGCGGCTTTCATCTTCTTATTCTAGATTTTTAGTGACGATTCCCATACACCCTCTTCTCCTTGGGGTTTCAAGCCATCCTCATTCTTTCCTGCTTTGTCCAAATTTTCTTCTTCTTTTCTAAAGGAATCTTTGCCCCTTTGAGGTTCATAAACAACCTTTAAGATGGAGCGACTCTCAGCTCTCTGTAATGGCTTGCATACCCTATCCTCCCACACGTATTCAGTGCCCACGTAACAATAACAACACTAGCAGCCATCACTTAATGGGCACTGACTAGAAGGCAGCTACTCTTCTAGACCTTCGTGTGGATCAATTCACTCTCTCCTCACAACTTTATAAGGCAGGTCCTAAGGAGGAAAAAAAAAAACTGAACCAGAGAAGTCAGTTAACTTGTCTAAGTTCACCCAGCCAGTAATGACAGAGGTGGGATTTGAATCCAGGCCACATGGCTACAGAGCCTACATTCCCAACCACGTAACTCTTCCAATGTTTATCATTTTATGATTGGTACTGGCACGGGCATCAGAATAATATTCCAAGTTCCCAATCACAAGCTTGAACAGCAGTTCAGAAACCAGCTCTGCGTGAACGATCTCTAACTACATTATCCTCGGACACGGTGCTTTCATGAGTCTACAAAGGGAGGAATGGCAGGGGCAGCGGGGTGCATGACTGCTTCCTGTCTGGCTCTCCTGCCCCAGCAAAGGTTAAATGGAAGGCAGAGCCCTGGCGGCAGGCCGCAGCCACAGGAGGGAAGAGCCAGTGGTGGGAGGGCAAAACACAAAGCTTTCTGTGAGGAAGAGAAGGGAAGGCCTTTCCTCCCCGGAGAAGCCATCTATCCTACCACAGGCAGGAGCCTTGGGGAGGAATCTGTTCCCTCTTCGGGGCGCCCTGAGGTGGACCGTGGAATTCCACCTCCCTGAGAAGCCCTTGCTGCTTACTCTTATCTGGGGGAAGGGAGACTCTGAATGTCAACTCCTTGATTTTGTCATCAAAGGGCCAAGATTAAACAGGTTGCCTCCATTCCTGTCATGATGCTGCCATGGCACTGGCAATTCCCCGTAATGACAGAAAAGGTGTGCGTGCCTCATGGCCTGGGCTCAGGTGCCCATGGAACTGGCTAAACTATCTTTCCCCATATAACACCAGGGACTTGGAAAAGGAGGCTGGCAAGGGGGGAACAGACTGCACAGGACGGGGTGAGAGAAACCCCCTATACAAAGATCTGGGTCTACTGGCAACACAGCCATCAGGGCTCTGTGAATTCTGCCCCCACTCCCCCACACACACACCTCTGCATACCTATTCTTGACACTAAGGCAGACAACTAGCCTAAAGGGCTTATTAGAATTCCAATCTGGTAACATCTCCCTAAACACCCTCTCTGCTGGCTACTGCCCTTGTCCAGTGTTTTGCATCCAATCAAACCAACAGCCACATTCTGCTGTGTGTTCACATGAGTGTGCTTTCACAGTTAATACTTAGGAATTATTATTAGCACAGATGGCTTTGGACAACTTTTTAGATTCTTTCAAGGACTTAAACAGAATCAATAATACCTCTGCCCTCTGGGGAAACTGAGAAGAGAAATAACTTTGCTGAAAATCAGTTACTTTGGCTTTCTCTGTCCTGAGTATTTGGTATTTACTTGTCTTCACCTTCAAGCCTGGCTGACTACGAGGTTATTTGTTTACTGTATGGACTTTATTTGATTTTAAATTTTTATTTCTTTAAGTAAACTCTACATCCAGCGTGGGGCTCGAACTCACAGACCAATACTCGCATGCTCTTCTGGCTGAGCCAGATAGGCGCCTCCCTGTATGGACTTTATTTTTTACATCTTTAACCCAATAGTTTATCTGAAGAACAGGAAAATGTGATTGTTCTTGCATGTTTGGCTGTTGTGTCCAGGGTGCCTATAAGAAGGCCAGTTGCAGCCCCAGTGAGGCAAGCAATTGGCTGAGGACCATCCATTCCCCTTTCACTCTTATAACCAAAAAAAAAAAAAGGATGATCACACATATGCAAAGAATAGATTCTGGAAGTTTCTAAACTTAAAACTAGGAAGTAGCCATTCAAATTTGACTCTCCCGTAATGCCCAAAACTTCCATGCCCTAACATGGAGTTAAGTTGACATCTCAGCCAATTCCCTATTAGCAAATAGTTCCACATGAGAATGAAAGAAATCCAAAGTTTAAAGGGAATTACTGCGATCGCTTTATGACTTGTGCTATCTTTAAGGAGGTTTGAGATTTTCACAGCCTTTTGTTTTATGGTTCCATTATCTAGTTCTAACCCAACCAAAACACGGTCAATCCGTTTGTGGATGAAATACCCATCCCAATACCAAACCTAAGCAAATTTATTACAAGCTATGCTCAGGAGAATCTTAACCAGATTAGATAGTAAATTACCTTTTTCCTTCATCATAATTTTATAATTGAGGAATCTGGATAGGTATCTATAGGCACAATGTACAATTTAACTCCGATTTTTATTTTAAGTTGAAAAGATTGGGCAGCCCTGGTGGCTTAGCGGTTTAGTGCCACCTTCAGCCCAGGGCGTGATCCTGGGGACCTGGGATCGAGTCCTGCGTCAGGCTCCCTGCAGGGAGCCTGCTTCTCCCTCTGCCTGTGTCTCTGTCCCTCTCTCTCTCTCTCTCTCTCATGAATAAATAAATAAAATCTTTAAAAAAAAAAAGTTGGAAAGGTCTAGATGCACTGGTTAGAAAGCGCAGTGTTAATTTCTCTACTCCTGGCTTCGTCCCTCTACACTACCCCCAAATTGTACTTTATCTCTAAGGAACTATTCAACCTTTGGTCTTTTAGCTGAGGCAGTCAATGAGGCAGGCAAGTCAGAAAAATCAGGGTGAGCAGACCAATAACCCCATGTGACGGTAATTAACATTGAGTGGCCTCTGCTAATGCGCTAGAAGAGAGTAAGAACCTGCTCACTGGGCCTTCATCCTTAATGAGGCGCAGGGTAGGGAGGGTTAGATAGGGAAGAAATGATTTGTTGGAAGCAAAAGGAATGGCACGCATCTTAAAATGTCATTTTCAGAGCACAGCCTGGGTGAGGTAAGGAATTAGGTTCTTTCCAAGTCCTTAGCCTCGCTTCATCAGGATTGAGCTCTGGAGGTTTCAAAGATGAGGACCCACGCAGTCGACTGAGTTAAGTGACTAGCCCAAGGTCACACAGTGAGTTAGCAAAGAGTATGAAAATTATAATTCATAGTCTTTGTATTTCTAGTTCATTGCACCAGGCAGTGGGGGAAAAAAAACCGCTGTATAATGAAGCCCCAGAGCCATTCTTTTGAGACTTAAAGTAGTCGAACAAATCATAACAGGCTCTGAATTTAAGAAGAATCAGCTTGAAACTTAAAATTGAATTAAAACACCGAGCCCACAGTTACAGTACTGGTCACCAGAGTAAAAATGTTCTCTCTGGTCATGACTGCAGGCCAACATTAATTAAAAAGGAGAGAAGGAAATGGTGTGGCTCTGGGAATGCATTACCTTCACCTACAAGGCCAGCTATTAGTGCTCACCCAATTCCTTCGACATTCAGTATTTCATTCAAAAAATATTACTTTGATTCCTTACGACACACCAAGCCCTGTATTAGGCATGGGGATATAATGGTGCGTGAGACAGACAGGGAGGCCCTGTACACTCACAGGCTCATCCAGTAACCAGCTACCTCTCACCCAGGTCAGGCTCCCTTGTCCTAGGACACGTCCTTTTACCCCACTTATATATGGGCAACTCCCCCCACCCTGCCTCCACTCAAGTTCATAAAAAGAGAAAAGGAAGCCCAGTTGTTCCAAGGTTCCATTACAACTACTTGACATTTCTTGTGTGATGCCTTAAGAACAATCGATGCATATTTTACCTCTACGGGGAATTCAGGCCTATTTTTACTAAGTGCCCAAAGCACCCTTCCTTAATTTATGCACCGAATTATACCTTTCTTTTTTTCTACGATTTTGTTTATTTATTCATGAGAGACACAGAGAGAGGGGCAGAGACAGGGGCAGAGGGAGAATCAAGCTCCCTGCCGGGAACCTGATGAGGGCCTTGATCCCATGATCCCGGGATCACGACCTAAGCCCAAGGCAGACGTTCAACCACTGAGCCACCCAGCGGTCCCCCTCTTTTTCTTTTTCTAGTCACTCCTCAAACAGCGCTTTACTCAAAGTCCTTTTCTTGACTCATGTGAAGACCCCAGAAGGCGGCTGGTAAGTGACACAGGAAATCCGCATACTCAAAAGCCATGTCACCTAATTACCACCCTTTATTGTGCCCAAGGTAATTCCCTGGGCTCTCAGTTCACTTTGCATGCTTTCTTATTTGGACAGATCTTAACATTTATAGATGACTTTGGAGTCCTGAGGGGGGTTTGTAAACAGATGATTTTCACAATTCTGCTGTTTCTTGAAGCAAATTATTCAGGTGACAAGATTCCTCTGTCACAGTTAATTACTTTTTTTTCCCCGTGGTCCTTATTTCTAATACCTGGGTGGATTACTACTGATATAAAAAAACACTGAGGGCAGCCCGGATGGCTCAGCGGTTTAGCGCCGCCTTCAGCTCAGGGCGGGATCCTGGGGACCTGAGATCCAGTCCCACATCCAGCTCCCTGCAGGGAGCCTGCTTCTCCCTTTGCCTGTGTCTCTGCCTCTCTCTCTTTCTCTCTCCCTCTGTCTCTCACGAATAAATAAATAAAATCTTTTTAAAAAAATAAAATAAAACTAAAGTTAAGTGTCTGCCTTTGGCTCAGGTCATGATCTTGGGGTTCTAGGTTTGAACCCCTCATCGGGCTCCCTGCTCAGTAGGGAGTCTGCTTTTCCCTCTCCCTCTACTTCTCCCCACTGATTGTGGGCTCCCCCCCCCCAACTCTCTCAAGTGAATAAAATCTTAAAAAAAAAAGAAAACTGAAGACAGACCCTAAAATGGATCATGCTCCTAAAATTCCATTTCATATCTAAGAAAACTTATATTCTAAAAATCTGTCATTCTTTTAAGGTTTTAATTTTAGGAAGCTCTACAGGTTGCTGTAAAGGAACATAGCAGAATAATGTCAGCAATTACCAGGACCCTGCCCCACTACAGAAAAAGGTAAGTGATGGGCCGTGAACCCACAGACAGAAACCAGTTCTACGTCAAGGAGCCCCAGTCTACGGGCTTGTGTCTGAAGCAACAGAGGGCAATTAAGACTTCTTACTCCTCATCCTGCAGGGTCTCCTCCTCCTCTTGGATCTGGAACTGGTTCTTCACGGGAGCTAGGGTCTCCGTCTTGGCATTGTAGTTCCGAAAGCAGACATTGAGCTTCTCATCAAATTCATTCACGAGGTCCTCCATGGACTTGAAGCTGATTATTTCAGAAGAAAAATTCTCAAGCTCAGAGAGGGAGGGGTCCTCTAGATGGTGGGGAGATGAGCCATAGAAACTCGGCGGTTTCTCCTCCTGGCCCTCTGAGCAGCAGGGCCGAAGATCCTCAAACTCTTCATCCAAACTCACCAGTGGGGCCTCCATTCTTGCACAGCAATGGGACAATTGCCACTTTCAGGATTCGTTTACCTAGGAGAAAAAAACAAGGTGACATGAGCTTGGACTGGGCTACTGCACCAGCTCTGCCGAGGAACCATCACCACGTATCCCACGACTCTATCCCTCTGAAAACGAAGATTCTAACTTCCCAGGTACCCATTGCTGCCGCACTTCCTCACTGTCATACATGTAAGGCTTTCAAACAGTGTCATCAGTGTGAAGAACCTACGTGGAGTAAACTTTGGAGACGTACCAGCTTCTGGTCCCCTGCTCCAAAAGACAGAGTGGTTAAGTATGTAGCCCTGGGACCAGCCTGCCCAGGTTTGCACCCTGGTCCCACCCCTACTGGTTGCAGCCTCATGAGTTACTTAATTCTCTGTGCTTCCTTTTATTTTTCTCAAGACAGAAATAATCATCTTAAAGCAATTGTCTTAAGGTTAAAAGAGTAAACTCGTGTAAGTGCTTAGAACAGTGTCATCGTTGATCCATATGTTCTCCATTTATTATTGTTATTGTTATTATTATTACCATAGGTCCACATTATTATTATTATTATTATTATTATTATTATTACCCATAGGTCCACCTCCTTAACCACATGCTCTGAAAACCAGAAGTCTTTCATAACCTATTTGGTGGCAAAACCTGACCTGACCTCGCTTGGCAACCAAACCTGATCTATGTGAATATAAAGTTGCTTATGGTTTTAATTTATCCCATTTAGTGTGTTTTTGCTGCAGAAATATTACTCTTTTTTTAATTATGGTGATTGCTGCCCCAGTCCCCAGGAGATGTTATGCAGAATACACACTGTATTACTGGCTTCTAAAATGCCTGGCCCCAAGGCTTTTGTATAGGGATTCACAGACCTGGATATTACTACCCTCATCAACAAATAATAGACTAAGATACAGAGCTTATGTCTAAGGCTAGAGGACTGGACCAAACAATTGGTTATCCTGAAGGAGAGAGGATAAGGCCACGAGCTCCAAGGTCAGCCTCCGTAACCATCTCGGGCACTGCATGCTAGAAAGCTGCACACTCAGGCCTGCTTTCCTTTCCACATCTCCGGGTCCTCCTCATACACTGCCTTTGACTGTGGTTTATCCAACTGTGTGGCTCTCCAAGCCCTTCCCCAATTTTAATTTAAATTCCTCGAGGGCACAGAAGTCCCCTGGAAATCATGCATGGCTCCGAGCATACACTGCTCTGCGGCTAAGGCAATCAATCAATGTGCACTCACTGAAAAATGATCATCTGCCCCCACATACAGTTTCTCATTTGTTTTTTAAATTTATTTGAGAAAGAGCACACAGAGGAGAGTGAGAGCTGAGCAGGAAGCCCCATGTGGGTCTCAATTCCAGGGCCCTGGGATCATGACTTGAACCAAAGGCAGATGCTTAACTGACTGAGCCACACAGGTACCCCCAGTTTCTCATCTTCAATTTTAGGCAGCGCAGCATTATTATCTACCTTTCTCTATATACTCAACTTTCTTCCCTGTAACATGGAAAAGTAACCAAACTTTTTTCTTCTCTCTACATGAGTAGTGATCCAGTTAGATACTGAAATTGGAACCACCAGCTGAGGAGAACCGGACAGGCATCAAAAACCATGGGTTTTGCCCGGCAAGTACCAGTCTCCATCTCTGCCTATAAAACTTAAACTCTAAATAAGTGAGGCAAAGGTCATGCCAGGCAAGGACCTGGCTACCTCTTACTGGGATTATACTAGGTTTAAGCCAATTACCGTCACATCATGTCAAAACATATTCTACATATTTACAGTTTGCAAAGGCCACATGATAAGATGTAAAGATAAAAAGATATATAAAAGCAGTATGATATCTTAGAAAGAACATATGCTCAAGAGCCAAACAGACCTGCCAAAGTGTAGCTAAGTGACAAGCATCCCGGTCCTGATTTTCCAATCTGTTAAAATATGAAGATGTTGGTGTACAGCTAACAGCTTTGGCAGTTAATTTTAATAACTTATTAACTTAGTTAATCTTAATTATACAAATCTATATTAATAATGCATTTTATTTAATTCAATATATCCAAAAGATTGCATTCCAACATGTAATCTACATTTTAAAATATTAGTGAAACATTTTACATTCTTTTTTCATGCCATGTCTTTGAAATCCAGTGTATTTTCACTGTACATTTCCATTTGGACTAGCCACAGGTGGCTTGTGGCTACCATATTGGACAACACAGCTATAAAGCAATACACAACTAACTGCCAGTCAAGAATTCATCATCTAGGGTCTACAGACCCCTAAAGGGGCTCTTTAAATATAACTATATTTTGTGTACTTAAAAATATTTTGAAGGGGATGCCTGGGTGGCTCAATGGTTAAAGCATCTGCCTTTGGTTCAAGGTGTGATCCTGGAGTGCTGGGATGGAGTCCCATATCAGGTTCCCTGCATGGAGCCTGCTTCTCCCTCTGCCTGTGTCTCTGCCTCTCTATCTCTCTCTCTGTGTCTCTCATGAATAAATAAATAAAATCTTTTAAAAAAAAAACATATTTGAACGAGGGATGCCTGGGTGACTCAGTGGTTGAGCACCTGCCTTCAGCTCAGGGCCTGATCCCACGGTCCTGGGATGGAGTCCCACATCAGGCTCCTCACAGGGAGGAGCTTCTCCCTCTGTCTATGTCTCTGGCTTTCTCTCTGTGTCTCTCATGAATAAATAAAATCTTAAAAAAAAAAAAAACATATTTGAAGGAGAACACCATAGGCTCTACTTTGCCAAATGGGCCAAAGCACAAAAAAGATTGAGAATCTGTGAGTGCCAAAGTAAGTTGAGAAAAGATCGCAGAGCACAATAGGGCGCAAGGAAGGCTTTACAGATGAAGGATTTGTGTGGACTAGAGCTGGAATCTGAGATAGCTAAGAGTCTGGACTCCAGGAGAGTCTGGACTCCAGGTTCTCATGCTGATCCTATCCCTTCCTAGCTGTGAGACTTCCAGCAAATTATCAGCCTCTGATAGATTTGTGCCTAGGGGGCACCTGAGTGGCTCAGTGGTTGAGCATCTGCCTTTGGCTGCCTTTGGATCAGGATCCTGGGATCGATTCCTGCATCGGGCTCCCCACAGGGAGCCTGCTTTTCCCTCTGTCTCTGCCTCTCTCTGTGAGTCTCTCATGAATAAATAAAATCTTTTTAAAAAGTCTGTGCCTCAGTCTCCTCATCCATAAAAGGAGGTTTAAAATAATATTTAGGGGTACTTGGGTTGCTCTGTCGGTTAAGCGTGGTTTGGGCTCAGGTCATGATCTCAGGGTCATGAAATGGAGCCCCACATCGGGTTCCACGCTCATGGGGAGTTTGCTTAAGATTCTCTCTCTCCCATTCCCTTTGCCCCTCCCCTTGCTCATGCCCTCTCTCTCTCTCTCTCAAATAAATAAACAAATCCCTAAAAAAATAAAATAGTACTTAACTTGAAGGTTATTTTGTAGAGTAATGAAGATAATCTTTGAAAGTGCTAAGCACAATGTATGGCATATGTGATGTCCAATAAATGATCAAATGGGAGAACTATCGCCAAGTAAATTTTATTACCTTTTTTTTCGATATATTTGGTCAAAACTTCTTGGAACACTGGCCCCATTTCAGAAAGACATGAAAGCTAACCAGCTGATGTTCCAGATACTTACACTCCCTTTAAATGTATACTCTTCTCTAAGAAAGAAGAGGGAGCCGGAATGAGTAAACTAGCAATGGGGTGCTAGTTTGCAATGGCACAATCTATTCTTTTAACCAGCAACAAGAGGGCAATCCAACCAGAATCTAAGACAAAGATTGAGTTTTGGGTGTAGGCAACAGGAAGATTATGCTGAAAGCACCTATCCTCAGCCCAGGCAGCCTCCAGAGAAAATGAATTCACCTAGACAATTATAAAAAAAGAACTGGATATCACAGCTCTAGAGTTCAGAAACATGGTCATCAGAACAATCCATAATGTAGCCTGTTTTCTTTTCATCAGCTCACTACCCAGAAGCCAAGAAGCTCTGCATGAATGGCCACCTGGAGACGAAACAAAAACAGAAAGCCTGCTCTGGAAATTGGAAGTCACTCAACACCCAAACTGAGCCAGGTATTTATAGAAAGACCCCGGGCTGTGGCAGAGGCCATGAGAGCTTGGCTCCGGGAGGGGTCTCTGGGTTGGCGCTGGCAGCCCTTCCTGAACCGGTGCCCCTTCTGTCCTTTCTGTAGCTCACTTTCTTTTGCTCTTCTCTCTTGGTGGGGCGCCTTTGCACTCCCACAGAAACGTCCCACTCTTGCAGCCTGGCAAGCTCACCCCTCCTCTTCATTCACAGCTCATCCCGGAGGCCTTCTCCCTGAAAAGCTAGGGTTAATACAATTCATAGCTTATCCTCTTTTCTCTACACTTCCAAAATCAATGTGAAAAAAAAAAAAAAGGCAGGAAGAATGGCAGGAAAAGGGAAGCACAGAAGGGTCACCTTGTCTTTTTTCTCTTTATCCTAGAACAAGCTACAGGGCTATAGTTTATGTCCCATAATCTATTCCGTTTATTTTGGCTCCCAATAGGTGGTGTAATTTGGAAAAGAAAAGACGGCTCCGAGCTTAACAGAGACCCAGTAGGAAACACATGAGCCTCTCCCTTGCAGCATCATGATGCAGCTTGGGGCCGCAGTAACAAATTTTCACTCCCCGCTTTGCAGAGCGGAGCGGAGCGGGAGCCGTGGAGACTTCACCGGGCCTCCGCGCCGCTGGGCCTCTGCACCTCCTAGGAGGCCCCGGTCCATCTCCCGCTTCGTCCTATTACCTGCCCCGCAGTTCAGCTGATTGCCATCCCCTCGCCCGCCTCACCCCTGAAATCTGCCCTGCTGGAGCCACGCAGCTGTCCCACCGCTACTCAGCAAACCCGGTCCGTAGAGACGATCGCGCCAGCTTCCCATTTTCACAGAAACAGTGTCTGCTTGCAAAGAAGTCAGCAACCCCTGAGCGGTGCCGCTTCCCCCCTCCTCCTCCCGCGGCTCCGCTCACCCTCATTGCACACCCCCCTCCCCGCCGCCCCGCCCGGGGCCGTGGGGGGAGAGAGAGGCTTCTCCCGGCTGCACAATGGCTGGCGGCCCTCGGCCAAACGGCAGCGGGACGCGGGAGCGGCGCGGAGCTCCGCGGGGGTCGGGCGGCGACAGGGGGAGCGCTGGGGTGGCGCGGCCGCGCGGCTGCTCCGCCGCGCCCTGCGCCCCGCGGCCCGCCCGAGGGCAGCGCCCCCGCCCCGCCCCGCCCCCACCCGCGTCCTCTCGCCGACCTGCTCCGCGGACAGACAATCGCTCCCGCGGCGTGCGCGGCGGCTGCCAGCGGCTCTGACACTGCAGGAATGCACGGTCCCGGGGACCGGCCCGGCACCCCGCGGAGGGGCTCGGCCTCGGGCTGGGGCTCGGCTGGGGCTGCGGCTCCGGGGGCACAGGTGACCCCGCGGCGCTGCAGAGCGGCCGGGCAGGCAGCGGTCCTGGGAGGAGGTGCAGACCCGCTGCCCCACACCAGCGGGCAGCGTTCCCGGTGCCCCCCGGCCCCCGCCCTCCCTACACACACACACACACTCGCACGCACACGCGCCCAGGCCTGGCTGGGGGGCCAGGCTCTCATCTGCTGCTGCTGGAAGCGCCCGTCATCCCACACCCCCGGCCCGAGGGCGGCCGCCGCGGGGCTCTCGGGTTCCGAGTCCAGCTTGGGACGGGCTGGGGAGCGGGCGGCGGCGCCCCCTGGACCCGCCGGCGGAGAAGCCCGGGCGCCGGGCCTCCCTCACCCCCCCCCCCCGTGCAACCCCCACCCTCGGCAGTGGGTCGGTCGGGCTGAGGTCGCCCCCGCGACGGCACCTGTGCGGGTCCTGGCGGAGGGAGGCGGGTCGCGGGGCTCAGCGGGACACCCCCATCCAGGGCCGCGGGGAGCGGCCGGAGCAGAGCGCGGCGGCGGCGGCGGCGGCGGCAGCGGCGAGCCAGCGAGCGCTCCCCCCGCAGCTCGGCCGGCGCCCGGCTCGGCTCCCCTCCTCCACCCGCCCCCTCCGCCCCCTCCCCGCGCTCGCGCCCGGGCCTCGGGGGCGCGCCCGCGCTCGGGCACCCGCCCGCAGGCACGCGCCGGCCCGACGTCATCGACTCGCTAGCGTTCAGAGCCTTCCAGGCGGCATGTGGCCTGCCTTTATTAATATTTATGCTTACTATTTCTCCCCCCTCTAACATTGGACTTTCGGCTTCCCTCATGAATATGCAGGAGCCCCAGGGGTGTGCGCGCAGGAACCCCCACGCCGGCTGCCTCCCAGCGCCTGGCACTGCAGATGCCCCCTGGAAACCCAGGCAGGGGGCCGAGCGCACGGGCAGGCGGATGCCCCCAAACACACCAAAGGCTCCTTGGACTGCTGGGGCTCCGACTCATTCTACTATACTGGAGACCGAGGTGGGCAAGCGGAGCAGCGCCGCCCAGCCCAAACCCGGGCAGACCTCGAGCCAACAGGGATACATGCGTTCACCGCCGAAGATGCAGGAGGAGAGCTCGATCCGGGCTGATTAAGCTGAGTAAGGTTTCTGGCCTAACAGAGGATGCTTCACCAGGGGGTATAAGGAAGGACCCTGGGGTATTATGAAAATTTCCTCCTCATTCATTTATCTTGTCCTCTATGCACGTCTGTGCTTCTAGATGCTGTCAATACAAAATCTAATAATTCATGAAAGCCGGTAACTAAGAACGCAAGACCTTCAGGTATCAATGAAAGGCACCTGAAGAGCAAGTCTGTTTGGAGAACCCAAAATACTTTCATCAAGTTAGAGACAAGTCAGGGCAGCCCGGGTGGCTCAGTGTTTTAGCGCCGCCTTCGGCCCAAGGTGTGACCCTGGAGACCTGGGATCGAGTCCCACATTGAGCTTCCTGCGTGGAGCCTGCTTCTCCCTCTGCCTGTGTCTCTGCCTCTCTTTATCTCTGTGTCTCTCATCAATAAATAAACAAAATCTTTTTTAAAAAAGTTAGAGATAAGTCAGATAACTGGCGGAAGCATGGTGAAGCTGAGAGCTTCTGCTGAAAGCAGCAGGGAGCCCTTTTTTTGCTCATTTATGCATTTATTCCACAGACACTGGAATCATGAGACAAAGGTGGAGCAAGTGAATAAGGTCCCATCCAGATTCTAGGAAGAGTTGATCACTTTGCCCTTCAGGTGGCATCAACCAGATTGAGTGGAAAAGAAAGAGGTTGTTAAAAGGTCTGAGTCAGAGTGCCTGAGTGGCTCAGTCAGTTAAGGGTGAGACTCTTGATTTCAGCTCAAGTCATGATCTCAGGGTCATGAGACAGAGGGCCATGCTCCGCAGGGAATTTGCTTGAGATTCTCTTTCTCCCTCTGCCCTTCCCACACTCATGCTCTCTCTCACTCTCTCTCTAAAATAAATAAATCTTGGGGATCCCTGGGTGGCTCAGCGATTTAGTGCCTGCCTTCGGCCCAGGGCATGGTCCAAGAGTCCAGGGATTGAGCCCCACATTAGGCTCCCTGCATGGAGCCTGCTTCTCCTTCTTCCTGTGTCTCTGCCTCTCTCTCTCTCTCTCTCTCTCTCTCTCTCATAAATAAATAAAATCTATAAAAAAAAAAAATCTTAAAAATTGAGTGAGGGAGCCTGAGTTATTTTGTTGCGATGATAACCCAGTTCTATGACTTAGGTAAATTAACCTCCTTGCGCCTCATTTCCTTTTCAGTAAAATGAGGATAAATAAAGAGCACCCACATCTGAGGCCTGCTGTAGGATTAGAGGAGTTAATATATGTAAAGTACTGTCAGGCACACTAGAAGGCACTATGTAAGTCTTGGCCGTCATCCTCTTTAAGAAAAGCTTGCGGACACTGTATCAGAGGCCACCTTCTGTCCTGACTTCAAAGCATGGGACTCACAGGTTTGAGAGAGGTTTTCAGGGAAGCACAGCAAAGTGATAAACAGCCTGGGCTCTGCAGAAAATTTCTCAGTGTTCCATTTCTCTGCTGGTGATTCTGCACAAGTTACTTACCAGCTTTGATCCTCAATTTCCTCATCTGTAAAGTGGGGATTCCAGTATCTCCTACAAGGTGGTTGTGCAGATTAAATGAAATAATACACACAAAATGCTTAGCATAGTGCCTGGCATATATTAAGTATTAAATAAGGGAATACTGCTGTTGTTCTTGTTTTTGTGAGGATTTGAAGGAACTAGAAGTTGATGACTGATATTCTAGGCATCTGGAATGAGAATGTCCCAAAATACAAACAAAGTTATTCTTCCAGCAAACATTTCTTTCATTTGATTGTGGCAAAATACACACAACATAAAATTTACCATTTTAGCCATTTTTAAATGTACAATCCAGTGGCAGATAGTACATTCACATTATTATAACAACCATCACCTCTATCATCCCAAACTGAAACTCTATTAACTAAACAATAAATCTCCATTCCTTCTTCCCTGCACATCCTGTAACCACCACTCCACTTTCTATCTCTATAAATTTGACTATTCCAAGTTTGTCCTTTTGTGTCTGGATTATCTCACTTAGCATAATCTTTCACGGTTCAGTATGTTGTAGCATGGGTCAGAATTTCATTCTTTTTTAAGATGGAATGATGTTCTATGGTGTGGATGTACCACATTCTGTTTTGTTTTGTTTTTTAAGATTTATTTACTTATCATAGAGAGAGAGAGAGAGAAAATGAGAGCGTGTGAGCAAGGAGAGGGGCAGAGGAGGAGAGAATCTCAAGCCAACTCCCAGCAGCGGGGGGATCCTGACTCGGGGCACGATCCCAGGATGCTGAGATCATGAGCAGAGCCAAAATCAAAAGTCAGGTGCTGAACTGACTGAGCCACCCAGGCGACCCTAGCTGAGGAGACATTTAAAGGATGAAAAATGGGGCAGCCCAGGTGGCTCAGCGGTTTAGCGCTGCCTTCAGCCCAAGGCATGATCCTGGAGACCCGGGATCGAGTCCCAAGTCAGGCTCCCTGCATGGAGCCTGCTTCTCCCTCTGCCTGTGTCTCTGCTTCTCTCTCTGTTTGTGTGTATCTCTCATGAATAAATAAATAAAACATTAAAAAAAAAGTCTTTAAAGGGTTAAAAATGTGGCCTGGCATCTCCTTGCTGCTTAGGGCAAAATGCAATGAGGAATGATGGCCTGCACCCCCTGCACTCCTATGCATTGTGTTGCGTGCGTGCAAGGTTTCTGAGAATTCGATCCCAACAGAAACACTGCCAACCTGGGCCAAAAGGATCAGAAATGGGATGAGATGAAGGAAGACTACCAGACTTTTGAAATCCACGGTCAGAAAACAGGCTGATAGAAGCACACACCTGGTGTGTGCAAACACCTAGTATCCTCCAAGAAGAAGGAAGAACAACTCTGAAGGCAGAGTGGCCACCCTTGGTCTGAAGGATGGAGCTCTGAGCCACAGAGAATCATTCTCATGCCTCGAAACCTCATAGAATTTGCCCTGCTGGGTTTCAAGCTTGCCTTAAATTGGCCATCCTGTTCCTCCTTCCACTTGCTCCCTTTCAGAGTGGGAATGTCCATCCTACATCTGTCCCACCCTGTATTTTAGAAGCCAACGAGTTGCACTGATCCACAGAGGGAGGGGAAGTTTGCCCCCAGGTATATCACCCCCACGATCTCACCCATACCTGACTTAGATGATGACCTTTGGAACTTTTTGAATTGATGACGTTTGGATGAGATTTAATGTTGAAATGGGTTAAGACTTGGGAATGCTGGTATGGAATGAAGGTATCTCACACAAGAGGACTGAGGGCAGACTATAGTGGGTTGGATATTGTCCCCCCCAAAACTTATGTCCACCCATGTCTTAGTCCATTCAGGCTGCTCTAACCAAGTACCACAGATTGGGTAGATTATAAACAACAGACATTTATTTTTAGTAGGTATGGAGGCTGGAATTCAGAGATTGTGGTGCCAGCATGGCAGGATTTCTGGTTAAGGTCTCTTCCGGGTTGCAGACGGACATTTTCTCACAAAGTAGAAGGAACTAGGGATCTCCCTTGGGCCATTTTTGTAATGGCACTCACCCCTTTCATGAGGGCTTCACTTAATCTGTGAGGTTTCCCAAAGGCCCCACCTCCAAATGCCATCACATTGGCCATTAGGTTTCCAATCTGTAAATTTTAAGAGGAGGAAAAAATTCAGACCCTAGAAACCCCAAACTTTATTCTTTTTTAAAGATTTTATATATCGGGATCCCTGGGTGGCGCAGCAGTTTAGCGCCTGCCTTTGGCCCAGGGCACGATCCTGGAGACCCAGGATCGAATCCCACGTCGGGCTCCCGGTGCATGGAGCCTGCTTCTCCCTCTGCCTATGTCTCTACCTCTCTCTCTCTGTGTGTGTGTGACTATCATAAATAAATTTAAAAAATTAAAAAAAAAAGATTTTATATATCTATTCATGAGAGACACAGAGAGAGTCAGAGACAGGCAGAGGGAGGAGACGCAAGCTCCATGAAGGACTAGATCCTAGAACTCCAACATCACATCCTGAGCCAAAGACAGATGCTCAACTGCTGAGCCACCCAGGCATCCCAACCCCAAATTTTAGAATGTGACCTTACCTGGAAATAGGTAATGAGGTCAACTGGATTAGGGTGGGCCTGATATCCAGTGACTCGGTGACATTGTTAAGGCAGTCTCAAGAAACTAATACAGAACCCCAGCAGAATTATATAAGACAATCCAACATTCAACGCATATTTACACCTCCTGAGTGCAATCCATGTAAGACTTTGGCACAGGACCTAGCATATAGTAAGTGCTCAATAAGTGTTGCTTATATGCTATTGTTAAAAGTTTCAAAAATCTTCCTTAAGGTTAATAGGTAGAGCTATTTCCACCTCTCCACATCTCCAATCAGAGTAAGTCCAATTTTATTTATACATAGTAAGAGCTTTTTTTAAAAAAAGATTTTATTTGTTTATTCATGAGAGACATAGAGAGAGAGGGGCAGAGACATAGGCAGAGAGAGAAGCAGGCTCCATGCAGGAAACCTGATGTGGGACTCGATCCCGGGACTCGAGGATCACGCCCTGGGCCAAAGGCAGGCGCTCAACCACTGAGCCACCCAGGCATCCCCATAGTAAGAGCTTTTAGACCTTAGGAAAGTTTCCAAACAAACAACACTCTCAGTACACAAAAGTGATCAGTGCTTTAAAGAAGATATAAAGTGTTTGAGGGTTTTTTTTAAAGATTTTATTTATTTATTTGCTAGAAAGAACATGCGTGCACACAAGCAGGAGGATGGGCAGAGGGAGAAGGAGAAGCAAACTTCCTGCTGAGCAGGGAGCCCTATCCCAGGACCCTGGGGATCACGACCCAAGCTGAAGACAGATATTTAACTGACTGAGCCACCCAGGCGCCCCAGGTATAAAGTGTTTTAAACAAAGTTCTATGACTGCTACCTGATAGTAAGGAAGAGAGCAGGGTTTTGCCTGAAAACCTTAGGGCAGGTTTTCTCAAGCTCAGCCCTGTAGATATTTTGGGTGATTGCCGTTGCAGGCTGTCCTGTGTTGCAGGATGTCTAGCAGCATCCCTGGCCACTAGGTGCCAGTAGCATTCCCCCAGTTGTAACAACCAAAAATGCTTCTGGATTTCATCAAGTGACCCCTGGAAGGGAAAAATCACAAAATCACCCTAGTGGAGAACCACTACCTTACACATAGGTCTTCACGGGGTAAGTGAACGTCCTCCCAGCACGGGGCTGCATTTCCTCCAGAGAGAACTGGCATAGCCCAAGCTTGGCTTGGCTGAAGTAAGAAAAACTGAGGCTGGTCAGTTCAAACTGCTGGTTGTTGGAAATACAGGGTAAATAATACTTCTGGAATCACACTAATACCATTCTAAGAGCTTATTTTAGTTCCTGAACTGAACTTATTTTAGTCTCTAATTTACTTGATATAATCAAAGAATCTTGGGGAATAAGGAGCATTTAAAGGTCATCTAACCTAACTTGCACCTGATTCAGAAACCAGTATCCCTCCGGGTGCTCTTAGACACCTCCTGTGATGAGAAACCTGACCTTGCAGGGTGGCACATTCCTTTTCTGTTTTTCGGATTGTGTGTTTTTAATGGGCTTCAAGGCTAGAAACAGCTTGTTATTGTTAGAAATTCAGTAATAGCACGATGTGTATTGTGCTCGTTCTATTTGACTTTCCTTAGAAGGATCCTTCTTGAAGAAGCCAGCTTTCCATGGTACTGGAAATGAGCTGCTGAATCTTTTTTGAAAACCTATGTCAATCACAGCCCAGCAAATAAAGATGAGCTCATAGCTGCTAACATTTTAAGGCTGCTTGATGTTTCCATCACTGGTAGCTCTCAAACACCAACATTCCATTCCAGCCCATATCCATCTCCATCCTCAATCTCCGGGGTTGATTAAACTCCCTGATTTGTTTCTACAAGGGAAGTGGAATATTCCCCAAGATTCAAAATCTATTCATAGCCATCTAGTTGGTGGGTAATTACCCTCCACCACAAAGCGCAAGCGGCAAGAGCAAAAGCACATTACTTGCAAAAAGAATGAGCAGCACTATAAAAATTGACAATAAATCAACCTCAAGAATAATTACAAATTCCAGAATAGTCTCCTCCGTGACCTGATGAAAAATGACGAAATACATGAACTAGTTGGCAAATAAAGCATGAGATCCCTTAAGGTGTTGGAAATTCCCTTAAGTGTAAATATGATGACAATTTTTATTTTCTATAAAGAAAATATTTGGCTATTCAGGAAAGGAGAACCACAGGTTTTAATTGGAAGAGGAAAATGAGATCCCCGGTGTGGGGGAAGCTTGTAGATCTGCAGTGGTCAAAAGAGAAAGGTCATTAATCTTCCCCTCTCTGTAGCTACCAAGTGATTTATCAGCACAGTTCAGCATGTGCCTGGGTGAATGAGGACAGAATAGGTTTATTGTTGTCTCCTACTCTCGATAGGAAATACAGCCTCAACCACAGCGTCATGAGGAGAGGCCACTCACAAGGTGGTTCAGGTCCACGAGCTCACTATCAGGTTAATTTTAGGTTCCTCGGGTGCCCACCAGGCCAAGCAGACACATCATTTATATAAACTCTTGAGGACTCACTCCCTCTTCCCTCTATCTCAGGTAATCTCTATTTTATGCTACCCCAGGATGCCCTGGTACTCAGAAATGTGATGATTCAGAAATAAACTGGAGGAAATGAAAATGCCAATTAACACTGTCATTTCACTGCACTCGTCAGGCCATATAAAAATCACTTCACCAGCAAACCCCCAGAGCCCTACATGCACTGCAAATGCTGCCCTAGGCCACAGCTGTCCTCCTTAAGACTTGACTCTGAGTCACGACATCATTTTTCACCCTGTAGAAATGATGAGCAAAGAACCCCCATAGTCTCACTTTCAGCAGTTAGGCTTTTTCACAAAGTCTTGGTCGCCAGGATTTAAATAAACCAGTCTCTTCTAGTTGTCACATCCTACTAGGTGAAAGCTTCACAACATTGAAACACCAAGCCCCAAAGAAGTATGGTTGGTGATGAGCAAGATGGCTCCCCAAAAATATACATAGCAAATGACATCCTGCAAAATTCTTGACATGGCAGGGCATTGCAACTGGATTTTGAGGAGCCACAGAGGAAAAATACAGTGTTAGATATTGATCAGATCCCTGGAACATGTGAAAAGAAGTTGATGAGTCAAATACTGACTTAGAGACACACAGAGCAGTTAGATATAGAATGAATATAAATACAGAAGCTTTGAGAAACTTGGCAATCTACAATCATTCAAAATCTGCTGATTCTGTAAGTTTGCATATTCAAAAAAAAAAAAAATCCAGTTCCTTTCCAGGTTAAGAATTTGTTCTTTGGGGGTTGCCTAGGTGACTTCAGTGGTTGAGGGTCTGCCTTTGGCTCAGGACATGATCCTCAGTCCAGGGATGGAGTACCACATCGGGCTCCCTGCAGGGAGCCTGGTTCTCCTCTGCCTGTGACTCTGCCTCTCTCTTTCTCTCTCTCTGTCTCTCATGAATGACTAAATAAAATCTTAAAAAACAAAACAAAAACAAACAAAAAGGATTAAAGAATCATTATTATTAGATTATGGGGTAATCTTTTCTGATAGGTAAGGAGTGAGCTTCTTTTTTTTATACATTTTCCTTTTTTTTTAAGATTTTATTTATTTATTCATGAGAAACACAGAGAGAGAGAGGCAGAGTCACAGACAGAGGGAGAAACAGGCTCCCTGTGGGGAGCCCAATGTGGAAGTTGATCCCTGGACTGAGGATCACACACTGAGCCAAGGGCAGATGCTCAACCGCTGAGCCACCCAGGTGTCCCATCCTTTAATCCTTTTGTAAACCTTTTTAGAACAGAAAAATATTAATCCATATTGAATAATCCAGCTCTCTATACTTGCAAGATCTAGGAAAAATTCTCAGTCTAGTGTCTCATATAACTATGTGATTATGACTGATCTGATTATGTAGACCACATTACTAGAGAAGAAAATTAAAGGGAAGGGAAGAGAAGTTGAAGGGTGTGTGGTATTGGAAAACTGGGGAAAGCTCCATAAGCTAGGAGTTAGGAGTTTGGATTTCAGTGTCGACTTAAACATTAGCTAACTAGGGCAGCCCCGGTGGCTCAGCAGTTTAGTGCCACCTTCAGCCCCGGGTTGTGATCCTAGAGGCACGGGATCGAGTCCCATGTCAGGCTCCCTGCATGGAGCCTGTTTCTCCCTCTGCCTGTGTCTCTATCTCTCATGAATAAATAAATAAAACCTTAAAAAAAATAAATAAACGTTAGCTAACTCTATGACTTAGAATTACTGGGTTTTCTGAACCTCAGTTTGCTCATCTACGATATAAAGATCTTCAAATAAGATCTTTTCCTTCTCTTAAATTTAATCAATCTGAAGTCTGTTTTCTTTCCCAAACCAATCCCAACATTTTGTTTAAGTTGACTCCAAACTCTGAGGGATCTTGGAATGTCTTTAAATTTCCTTGTCTTTCTGTGCCCATTGGTAGACTCCTAAGTATTTCATAGAGGTGTTGGGAGAAAACAAGATGGCACAGCGCTTAGTTATACAAAACCGTAGGGGGAATGCCAACTAAATTAAATCTACAAGCTACTCCAAATTGCATTTTATTCAGGGATTTCCTCTAACACAGCTTCAGTCGCTACTCAGTCATAAGTCATAAAATAAATAAAATCTTTATTTTTAAAAATTATTTATTTATTTATTTGTTTAAAGATTTTATTTATTTATTCATGAAAGACACAGAGAGAGAGGCAGAGACAAGGCAGAGGGAGAAGCAGGCTCCATGCAGGGAGACGGATGCAGGGACTCGATCCTGGAACTCCAGGATCACGCCCTGAGCCAAAGGCAGACACTCAACTGCTGAGTCACCCAGGCTTCCCAATAAATAAAATCTTAAAAAAAAAAAAAAAAAAAAAAAGATTTATACCCGATGGATGTTCTTTAATGTCCCCTTCTAAGATTGCCAGATTTACCAAGCAAAAGTATAGGACACCCGGTTAAATTTGAATTTCAGATAAATAATGAATGGTTTTTTTAAAAGCGAATATGTCACAAATATTGCATAGAATAGACTTGTACTAAAAATGTACTCATTGTTTGCCTGAAATTCAAATTTAACTGGACATTCTGTATCTCCATATTTCATCCAGCAACCCTACATCTACCCTTACCTTGGTGGAGATGGGAAAATCCTAAAGGATGTGCAAGCATGTGCATTTGCATGGGTGTGTATGATGATTAATTGAATTGCATACTTTTGTATAGCTTCTCTCAATAAAAAAATAAAAAATAAAAAAGTCAAAAACAATGTTTTAAAGTAATATTTTAATTGTCCTTGAATAATAAGTCTGGCCTATGTAACATTGTTCCTTTCTCTCTCTCTCCTCTATCCACACTTATAGAATAAGTTCTATAATTATAGAACTTATTATAGAATATCTTTTGTTGGGAGGAACAATATCTTTCATGAGCATCTCAGAGTGCTTTATGTGGATATTTACGAGAGTGACTAGACCACTCCACAGGGAGAGATGAGTGAAAATGTAAGGAGAATAGGTGTAAAGCAGGGTATGGTCAGGAGGAAATTTTTAAAAGAAGTAATGACATCAGCCTCTCTTTCATATTTACCATTTCTTTATCTGATCATAATAAGCCATGGGAAAAAAAAAAAGAAAAAAAAAGTCATGGGGCCTGATAAACCATAAACTAAAACTTGATCAGGACATACACACAAAAACGTGTACATGAATGTTCATAGTGACTTTATCATAAGAGCCCAGACAGTGGGAACAACCCTAATGTCCATCTACAGATAAATGGATAAACAGATTGTGGTATGTCCATACAGTAGAATATTATTCAGCCATAAAAAGGAATAGAATACTGACACAGGCTGTAGCAGGGATGGACCTGGAAAACATTATGCTAAATGAGAGAAGTCAGACATGGAAAGCCATGAATTGCATGATTTAATTCATATAAGATGTTCGGATAAATCCATAGGCAAAAAAATTACACGAGTGGCTTCCAAGTGGCTGTTTGGAAGGGGAATGGTGAGTAACTGCCAACGACTGTGTAGAGTGTATAGTTTCTTCACCTTTACTTGGGGTAATGAAAATTAGATAAGTGATGGTTGTACAAGTCTGTGGCCATACTGAAATCCACTGAATTGTATATTTTAAAAGGGTGACTTTTATGACATGTGATTATATCTCAATAAAGCTGTTATTTTTTAAAAGTCAGTGCATTAAAGTAAGGCTTCCTCAGATCTCAGGTGATGCTACAGAACCACCCAAACAGCCACTTATAAGGAGCCAACATAGTAACAACACTTGTTACTATTATTTGAGATATTTTCATGCACGGAGCTTTAATACTACTTTTTAATTTACTTTTTTTTTTTAATCTTACTTAGTTTTCACAACGTCCCAAAAATTAGGTACTGTTACCCTCTGTCTTGAGAGAAGAGGAAATGGACGCTGAGAAACAGTAATTTCTTTGAGGCTGACATAGGTAGGTAAGGTGCAGGGCAGGGGTTCTCCCTACTGGATCTTGTTTGTTTTGTTTTTTAAGATTTCATTTATTTATTCACAACAGACATACAGAGAAAGGCAGAGACACAGGCAGAGGGAGAAGCAGGCTCCCTGTGGGGAGCCCGATGCAGGACTCAGACCCAGGACCCCCAGATCACGACCAGAGCTGAAGGCAGACGCTCAACCACTAAGCCACCCAGGTGCCCCTGATTTTGTTTTTACTACTTCTTAGCCATCCTCAACCTTATTGCATAGTGAGTTCCTGCCTTAGCTGCTCCTTGGAAATTTCCTCACCCCTAGACGTCTTTAATAAAAGGTGCTTGACTCTCAGAGCCCTACAAAAGCTCTGCATGGTATTTTGCCTGCAATCAAAACTTAATGTCAGTATTTGCTCACATGTTGTGAGATATTTTACTCTGTGTCTCCCAGCCCTATCCCTGTCTTGGTGCTGCTGAGGCACACTTAACACAGGAAAGCATCAAGAGATCTAGATCCTGGTGTCCAGTTTGGCATATAATCCTACCCCAAGCCCCCTGAACTGGGTTATAGAGTGAGCTTTGAATTGATCAGGAGCTTCTCCCCGAGGCCATTCAGAGAACTGGACATCTTTCCTCATCCTTTTCCCTCTTCAGCAAAAAGGAAGGCAGCTTCCCCCTCCCCTCTTCCACAGGACTACCTCCCACTACTTCCATCCCTCCACCCTTTGCTGACTTTCACTGTGGCTGCCAGGTTGCCATGCCAATAAGGTTCCCATGGTTACTGAGAGGAGCTGCTGCATTCCCATAGGCAGTGACTGTCTGTCTACCCAAAGAGAAAGGGAGACCGTTATGCCCCCAGGTCAAAAACAAGGACTGAAGGGGTCTCAGTCCAGAGAACTTTAGAGGAAAGATCTTGTTTCCCTCTGATGTCTCCAGGCTGGACCTTGGACCATTTCCCACTGCCTTTTCATGAATTTTCTCTTCCCTAAACCTAGAGAGAGAGGTGCCTGGCACTAGATCAAGTCCATTGTTTTGCCTAGTGTGGGGTCCGAATAGACACTGCATTGTGAAGATCAAGTTAATATGTAAATATACTAATACATCTGGGCTCTTTGTCTAGCTAGGAAAATGGCAAATGCAAAACATGCTTTGCTGTCTCTTCAGTTGGATGTTTTGCCTGGAAATCTGCTTTTCTCCTTATGGTGTTCCTCCCTAGAGTGACTATCTTAGGTCACACAACATTTTTTTTTAATCAGTTTGTTTTCTCTCAAATATAAAGAAATGCATTTTAATATAAAATTCAAAAAAAAAAAGAAAATAAGAAAAACACAATTTACAGTTCCAAAATCAAAATATGTATTTCTTTTTAAAATATACATTTTTGAGGCACTGGGGTCCCTTAGTTGCTTAAGTGTCTACCTTCAGCTCAAGTCATGATCCCAGGGTCCTGGGATGGAGCCCTGCATCCTCGCTCAGTGGGGAGCCTGTTCCACCCTCCTGCTAGTGATCTCTCTCTGTCTCTCAAATAAATAAAATCTTTTAAATAAGTAAGTAAATAAAATATACATTTTGGGGGAGCGGCGCCTGACTGACTCAGCAGATTGTGCAACTCTTGATCTTGAGGTTGTCAGTTCCAGTCCTATTTGGTTGTAGAGATTACTTAAAAATAAATTCTTAAAAAATAATAACAACATATACATTTTCTGTTGTTATTGGGTTATCTCATGTTGTTGTAGAATATCATTCTTGAAATACAATTTACTTTATTTAGGGCAGCCTGGGTGGCTCAGCGGTTTAGCGCCTGCCTTCAGTCCAGGGCCTGATCCTGGAGACCTGGGATTGGGTCCCGCGTCAGGCTCCCTGCATGGAGCCTGCTTCTCCCTCTGCTTGTGTCTCTGCCTCTCTCTCTCTCTCTCTCTCTCTCTCTGTGCCTCTCATGAATAAATAAATAAAAGCTTTTAAAAAAAATTTACTTTATTTAGATTTTGTTATGGTGAATCTTCTCTCTGCATTTATCAGTTCAAATAAAAACTGGAAATTCTAAAAAAAAAAAAAAAAAACAACAACTGGAAATTCCTCTGGGGCATCTGTGTGGCTCAGTAGGTGTCTGGCTTTTGGCTCAGGTCATGATTCCAGGGACCTGGGATTGAGCTCCATATCGGGCTCTCTACTCATCACTGAATCTGCTTCTCCCTTTTCCTCTACCTCTGTAATCTTTCTGTGTCTCACTGTCTCAAATAAATAAATAAAATCGTAAATTTAAAGGAAAACTGAAAAAAATTAAAAAAATAAAAATTAAAAAACTGGAAATTCCTCAAAAAACAAACAAACAAACAAACAAAACAAAAACATAGTTACCTTCAGTGCCTAAAAGCACAGCATAAATTTCTCTTTGAGTAAAGTGCTCTTCCCCAATACCAGTGAGAGAAAAGAGACTCTTACCTTTGAAGATGGATATCTACACCAAGATAAGGTTGCATAAACAGATCTTACTAAAATAGCCCTTATCTTCCATTAGTTCCCCTCTATATTTTTTAGTCACTTCCTGACAATTTATAGTCCCTTGAAACCTAGTTTCCTTTGTTAAGAGAGTATATAAACTCCAAAATCTAAATGCTTCTTTGATTTTCACTTCTTTTCTGATTCCCATGCACATGAACTAAGTGCCTATTCTCTTTTTTTTTTTTTTTTAAGATTTTATTTATTTATTCATGAGAGACACAGAGCACAAGAGAAAGAGGCAGAGACACACACAGGCAGAGGGAGAAGCAGGCTCCATGCAGGGAGCCCGACTTGGAACTCAACCCCGGGACTCCAGGATCACAACCTGGGCCAAAGGTGGCACCAAATGGCTGAGCCACCTGGGCTGCCCCGCCTATTCTCTAGTTAATCTATCTTTTGTCAGTTTAGTTTGCATGATCCAGGTACAGAACTTAGGAGAATAATTTTGTTTTCCTTTTTTTTTTTTTAATATTTTATTTATTCATGAGAGACACAGAGAGAGAGGCAGAGGGAGAAGCAGGCTCCCTGTGGGGAGCTCGATGTGGGATTCCCCGGGATCACACCCTGGGCTGAAGGCGGCACTAAACCCTAAACCGTGGAGCCACCCGGGCTGCCCTGTTTTCCTTCCTAATACACTCACATTCATAGCAACATTACTCACAACAGAGAAGAGGTGAAAACAACACAAATGTCCGTCAATGGATGAATGGATATACAAAACATGGAATATACATACAGTGGAAGTTTTCTGGGCCTTAAAAGGAAGGAAACTCTGACGCATGATATATAACATGTGTTAATCTTAAATATAAAACTGTCAGTTGGGATGCCTGCGTGGCTCAGCAGTTTACCACCGCCTTTAGCCCAGGGCATGATCCTGGAAACCCAGGATCAAGTCCCACATCAGGCTCCCTGCGTGGAGCCTGCTTCTCCCTCTGCCTGTCTCTGCCTTCCTCTCTGTCTCTCATGAATAAATAAATAAATAAATAAATAAACCTTTAAAAATAAATAAATAAAACTGTCAGTTATTTTACCAGTTTAAAAAAAATGGATTTTTTCATGAATAGCAGAGAATTGACATCTGGGATGAGCAAGCTCTGGCAAAACCATAGGCAAGTCTGCCGAACCAGGGAGAGGAAGGCTCTTTTATACAGGAAAGGAATGTTGGAAAGGTTGTTATAAACAAAAAGTCCTTTGGAACAACCTGAAGACTGAAGTATAGAGACTTTTCATTGGCTGAGCGGTGACTCCCTCTCTAGCCAGGCTGTTGCTGGGGAAGGAGGAAAGTTTGCTTTCCTCCTGCTGGGATAGTAAATCCTATCCAAGGGCAAAGTCCACCTGTTTCTGTTGGGTCTACAATTAATGTTGAGTGATAGGGCATGAGAGCTCCCCCTGCTGGACTCCCCACTCCATTCTAAACAAGATGTTTTGTTTTGTTTTGTTTGTTTTGTTTTGTTTTGTTTTGTTTTGTTTTGTTTTAATTAATTATTTTTTTAGATTTTATTTATTTATTCATGAGAGGCACAGAGAGAGACAGAGAGAGAGCCAGAGACACAGGCAGAGGGAGAAGCTCCTCCCTGTGAGGAGCCTGACGTGAGACTCCATCCCAGGACCCTGGGATCAGGCCCTGAACTGAAGGCAGGTGCTCAACGGCTGAGTCACCCAGGCATCCCTCCTGCCTTCACCCGGGCATCCCTCCTTCATATAGTCACCCAGGCATCCCTCCTTCAAATTCAGCATCCCGCTGAGTCACCCAGGCATCCCTCTTTTTTTTAAAAAAAGATGTTATTTATTTATTCATGAGAGACAGAGAGAGGCAGAGACACAGGCAGAGAGAGAAGCAGGCCCTACGCAGAGAGCCCAATGCAGAACTCGATCCCAGGTTCCCAGGATCATGCCCTGGGCCAAAGGCAGGCACCAAACCGCTGAGCCACCCAGGTGTCCCTATTTTTTTAAATAAAGATTTATGTTTATTTATTTGAGAGAGAGAGAGAGCAGGCAGGGGGAGCTGCAGACAGAGGGAGAGACAGAAGCAGGTTCCCTGCTTAAGCAGGAAGCCCAACATGGGGATCTATCCCAGGACCCAGGGATAATGACCTGAGCCAAAGGTAGACACACTCAACAGACTGAGCCACCCAGGTGCCCCTGAACACAAATATTTATTTATTTATTAAGAAATTTTAAAAAATTTGTTTTAGATTTTATTTATTTATTAATGAGAGACACACACAGACAGAGAGGCAGAGACACAGGCAGAGGGAGAAGCAGGCTCCCTGTGGGGAGCCCAATGTGGGACCCCAGGACTCCAGAATCAGGACCTGAGCCAACGGCAGGCACTAAACCACTGAGCCACCCAAGGATCACCAACACAGAAATTTAAATTTTAGAATCTGGGGGTGCCTGAGTGGCTCAGTCAGTTAAGCATCAACATTCTGCTCAGGTCATAATCCCAGCATCCTGAGGGACCCCTGGGTGGCTCAGCGGTTGAGCATCTGCCTTCAGCTCAGGGCAAGATCCCAGGATCCTGGGATTGAGTCCTGCATCGAGCTCCCCAAAGGGACCCTGCTTCACCCTCTGCCTGTGCCTCTGCCTCTCTCTCTGTGTCTCCATGAGTTAATAAATAAAAACTTTTATAATAATAATAATAATCATCATCATCCCAGTATCCTGGGATGGAGTCCTGCATCCTGCTCCCTGCTCAGTGAAGAGTCGGCTTCTCCCTCCCCCTCCTCTTGTGCTCTCTTTCTCTCTCTCCCTCTCAAATAAAGAAGTAAAACGTTTTAAAAACTAAATAAATAAATAAAATAGATTTTAGAACCTGAACTTTTAACCAGAAGTCCATGATGTCTCCAGTTATAACATATAATAAATAATACACTGGTATATTATTTGAAGGTAAGCGAAGGGTTCAGTAAATACATTATTTGAAGGCAATAAAAAGAAAGAAATCAACCATCTTGAGTAATTACCATACATCAGGCACTGTACCATATGCTTTACTTGTATTACCTCATTTAACCTTCACACATATACTATGAAGTAGACACTATTTTTTTTTTATTTTCCATTTTATAGATGGAGAAACTGAGGTTGAAAGAGCTTAGAAAACTTATACAATATAACTTTAGGTCTATTTGAAAGTAACGTTCATGCTCTTAATTACCAGGAAGTGTTGGTTATATATTCATGGTTATGAACAAGGTTTCCTTTCATTAATTTCCACACATGGATGCGCCTTGAAGACACTTGCTAAGTGAAATAAGCCAATCACAAAAAGACAAACACTGTATGGTTCCATTTATAGGTATTTAGCATAAATTCACAGAAACAGAAAGTACAGTCATAGTTGCAGGGGTCGGGGAAGGAAGGAAATGGGGAGTTGTTATTTAATGAGTATAAAGTTTCAGTTTACAAAAAAAAGTTCTGAAGATTTGGTTGCACAGCGATGTGAATATACTTAACACGACCAAATTGTACACTGAGAAAAGGGGTTAACATGATAAATCTTATGTTATATGCATCTTACTACAATTAAAAAACCTAAATAAACATAGAGGCACCGTATGCTCCAGCAATCCCACTCCTAGGTATGTACTCAGGAGACATGAAAATCTTGTGCAGGAATTTTCATAGCAGCCTTATTCATAATAGCCAAAGAATGGGAACAAGCCAAAAAAGTCCATCAACTGATGAACTGATCAACAAAATGTGGTATATTCACTCGGTGGAATATTATTCAGCTACAAAAGGAATGAAGTACTGTATATTCTCTAAGATGAATGAACCTTGAAAACACTGTGCTAAGTGAAAGAAGCCAGACACAAAAGCTACCTACTGGATGATTCCATTTATATGAAACATTCTGCATAGGTATCTAGAGACAGAAAGATTAGCTTTTGCCTATGCCTGGGGTAGAGAGGTGGGAATGCAGAGAGACAGCAATGACTATGGTTCCTTTTGGGGGCCAAAAAAGAATTCTAAAATTAGATTGTGGGGATCCCTGGGTGGCGCAGCGGTTTGGCGCCTGCCTTTGGCCCAGGGCGCGATCCTGGAGACCTGGGATCGAATCCCACGTCAGGCTCCCGGTGCATGGAGCCTGCTTCTCCCTCTGCCTGTGTCTCTGCCTCTCTCTCTCTCTCTCTCTCTCTGTGACTATCATAAAAAAATAAATAAATAAAATAAAATAAAATTAGATTGTGATGATGGCTATACAGTTCTGTGATTTATTATAACCATTGAGTTACACACTTTTAAAAAAGATTTTATTTATTTGACAGAGAGAGACAGATCACAAGCAGGGGAGCTGCAGAGGGAGAGGGAGAAGCAGGCTCCCCGCCAAGCAGGGAGCCCCATGTGGTCCTGGGATCATGACCTGAGCAATGGCCGATGCTCAAAAGACTGAACCACCCAGGTACCCCAAGTTACGCACTAAATTTAAGTAGGGGAAATGTATAGTAAGTGAATTATAGCTCAATAAGCTGTTTTAAAAACTGGGGAAAAAATAAAAAAGAAACACCTAGGTCTTAGCAAATTGCTAGGCTCTAATTGCTCTTGTAGCTTAACAAGGGAAGTCAAACGAAGCAGACCGCTTGGCCTGAATCTCTAGTTAACTAAAGATTCTTTTAAGTTTGTTCTAATTCTTGGGCTCAGCAAATTCTGTCCAGACTTTTTTTTTTTTTTAAAGCTTTTATTTATTCATTCATGAGAGACACAGAGAGAGAGAGGCAGAGGCAGAGACACAGGCAGAGGGAGAAGCAGGCTCCATGCAGGGAGCCCGACATGGGACTCGATCCCGGGACTCCAGGATCACGCCCTGGGCCAAAGGCAGGCGCTAAACTGCTGAGCCACCCAGGGATCCCCCGGACCTTTAATTTTAATTCTTTTTTTTTCTTTACTTTTAAATCTGCCATGGTTAAAAAAAAAAAAATCTGCCATGGTTGTATTGTTTCTTTGATTCCTTGGTGTCGTCAAGGTGAAGGTGTGTGTGTGTGTGTGTGTGTGTGTGTGTGTGTAAAGGAGCCTACTTTCGTAAGCATTCATTGAGAGGGAAGTCCCTAACATCACACTGTATTGTCCCAGGCAACTTATTTCTCTTTTGCTTCAATGTCATCATTTCTGAAATGGTAACAGTAATGTAGCTGGGGTGCTGGGGTGGGAGACTAGCTGGCTCCGGGGACCCCAAACAGAGCTGGTTCGACCACTCACCCCTGGCGAAATCCAGAGACAGAGAGAGGAGCGGTGGGGAGACAAGAAAGGAATTCATTCCAATGAGGCCAACGCCAGGAAGACAGAGGACAAACGTCACAGAGACTGTCTCCAAAGTGCTGAGAACACATCCCAGGTTATATAAGGCAGATGTGGGACGAAGGTCGGTGGGTACGTGCGGTGGGCAGCAAAGGTCAAGCCGATCATTGTCTTGGGGTCAATCACGTGCGGTCCTGCCGGTGTTGGGACAGTTGTCACTGCTCAATGTGGGGGTAGTCTCAGTTCCCATCGGGGGATGCTTTGCCCATAGGGTTGTTTGTGGGAGTTAAGAGATAAGCTGGAAAGAAGAACTTAATCAATAGAAGGTACAGGATAGGGAAGCAGGACTAGCTGAGGACAAAGCACAGCTTATATCCCACAAACGACCCCTATCCAGGGTGGGATACGTGTGACATTCTTCGGAAAGTTTCCAATTGTCTTAATGTTGGTGCCTTGCTAGTGGGAAACGCAATCTTTAACTTGACAATGGCAAGGCCTCCACTATCCTGCAGGTCCTCCTTAGTATATGAAAACCCTTTGGAAACCTCCCTATTCCCTAGTCTCCCAACTCCCAGGTTTATAATCAGCCTCTCCTCGTGAGCCCCAGGGCAGCAGCTCTTCCTGCCCAGCTGTCCTGTCCTCCTGCTTTAGTAACCATTTTACACTCAAGATGCCTCAAGAATTCTTTCTTGGTCATCGGCTCTGGACTTCACCTATATTCCAAAACCTCATCAGTACGAACTGTGGTCAACACAGAGGGGGGGATCCCTGGGGGGCTCAGCGGTTGAGCACCGCCTTTGGCCCAGGGCATGATCCTGGAGACCTGGGATCAAGTCCCACATTGGGCTCCCTTCAGGGAGCCTGCTTCTCCCTCTGCCTGTGTCTCTGCCTCTCTCTCTCTCTCTCTCTCTCTCTCTGTCTCTCTCATGAATAAATAAAATCTTAAAAAAAAAAAGGGCGGGGGGAGAAGAAGCAGCAGCAGTCAGGACCAAGACCTCATATAACATTTTATTTATTTATTTTTTAAGATTTTATTTATTTATTCATTAGAGACAGAGAGAGAGAGAGAGAGAGAGGCAGAGACATAGGCAGAGGGAGAAGCAGGCTCCACGCAGGGAGCCCGACTTGGGACTTGATCCCGGGACTCCAGGATCACGCCCTGGGCCGAAGGCAGGCGCTAAACCACTGAGCCACCCAGGGATCCCTCATATAACATTTTTTTTTTTTTTCCTTATATAACATTTTAAATAAAGGAATGGTAAATTTGTGAAGATGTGAAAAGATGAAGGGGCTTGAAGTACCGGCAGTAAATTGTGGGAAGGTCACTAGGAAATATGTGGAGGTAACTACTACAAGATGAGGGTTATTTTTGGTAGGTCTGTGTGTATCGAGCCATTTCAGCATCAACTCCAGTCTCTGGTGATGATAATGTTCTTCTCTTGCTGGTAAGGGAGGGCATCTTTCTCATGGGAAATGTCTTGACCAGCTTTTACGTAGAAAGAGGAGGTCAGAGAGCGCTTCCTGCCTCTGCAGTATCTCAAGCTTCTTTAGCTCAAGATAATCGGTAGACCAAAACAGCTCATTTTGAGGTGGCCTGTTCTGAACCCTTCATTGCCCTTTAGCTACTTTGCAATTTTGTAAATTGCAAATAACTCCTAGAAATGCAAAACAATTCTTCCCTAAAGACACGCAAATTGACTCTGTCAGGTGGAGGTTCAATTCCCTTCCCCAAACCTTGGGGAAAAAATCAGATTATCATCTATCTGTAAATTCCTTTTGACATTCTTTTACTCTACATAAATTTTTTGTTTTTTTTTTACTTCTCCTTTAAACTGGTTATAACATTCTGAGTCCCACATTAATAATTAATTAAACTTTTAACATGTTTTTTAATCAGTGAGAGAAATTCGTCCTTTTTTTATTTTATTTTTTAAAAGATTCTATTTATTTATTCATGAGAGACACAGAGAGAGGCAGAGACACACGCAGAGGGAGAAGAAGGCTCCCTTGGGGGAGCCTGATGCGGGATTGATCCCAGGATCCTGGGATCATGCCCTGAGCCAAAGGCAGACACTCAACTGCTGAGTCACCCAGGCTTCCCAATAAATAAAATCTTAAAAAAAAAAATGATTTATACCCAATGGATGTTCTTTAATGTCCCCTTCTAAGATTGCCAGATTTACCAAGCAAAAGTACAGGACACCCGGTTAAATTTGAATTTCAGATAAATAATGAATGTTTTTTTTTAAAAAAAGTGAATATGTCACAAATATTGCATAGGATAGACTTGTACTAAAAATGTACTCATTGTTTGCCTGAAATTCAAATTTAACTGGACATTCTGTATCTCCATATTTCATCCAGCAACCCTACATCTACCCTTACCTTGGGTAAGGGTAAAATTTTACCCTTTTTTAGGGAATTTTTAGGGAAAAATTTTAGGGAAAATTTTACCCTTTTTTAGGGAATTTTTAGGGAAAATCCTAAAGGATGTGCAAGTATGTGCATTTGCATGGGTGTGTATGATGATTAATTGAATTGCATACTTTTGTATAGCTTCTTCCAATAAAAAAATAAAAAATAAAAAAGTCAAAAACAATGTTTTAAAGTAATATTTTAATTGTCCTTGAATAATAAGTCTGGCCTATGTAACATTGTTCCTTTCTCTCTCCTCTATCCACACTTATAGGATATCTTTTGTTGGGAGGAACAATATCTTTCATGAGCATCTCAGAGTGCTTTATGTGGATATTTGCAAGAGTGACTAGACCACTCCACAGGGAGAGATGAGTGAAAGTATAAGAATAGGTGTAAACCGCCAAGCCACCCAGGAATCCCCGAAATGTGTCCTTTTAAGCACTTCTACCTTTCTGTTTCTGGTTGGGGCCTTTCCCAGTGCATTTTGAAACTTCCCTGTCAAATTGAGAAGGTAAACATTTACTGTACTGAAGATTTCATCATAACCTTTTCTTTTTTTTTTTAATGATAGTCACAGAGAGAGAGAGAGAGAGAGAGAGAGAGGCAGAGACACAGGCAGAGGGAGAAGCAGGCTCCTTGCACCGGGAGCCCGACGTGGGATTCGATCCCTGGTCTCCAGCATCGCGCCCTGGGCCAAAGGCAGGCACCAAACCGCTGTGCCACCCAGGGATCTCTCATCATAACCTTCTTTATTTTTTAGCTATTCCTCTGGTAATTACATCAAAAGAAATTTGTCTGGGAAAAATAAGAACTTTTTTTTTTTTTAATATTTTATTTACTCATGAGAGACACAGAGACACAGGCAGAGGGAGAAGCAGGCTCCATGCAGGGAGCCCGACGTGGGACCAGATCCCAGGTCCCCAGGATCAAGCCCTGGGCTGAATGTGGCGCTAAACCGCTGAGCCACCCAGGCTGCCTGGGAAATAAGAACTTAACACTTCCTGAGTACTGAGTGCCAGACACCATTTTAAGTATTTTATTTCTATTATCCCTATGAGCTAAGTACTAAGAACCCAAACCCTCTACTCCTTTACTCAGCCTGGACACAGAGAACCAACCGCTCCCTTGCCATTTCCCATCACAAGACTGCAATTTCACTCTCTGTTAGCATTACTTATTGGGATTTCCCATCAACCCTTCAGTGGAAAGCATTATTTTTTTTTTTAAGATTTATTTATTTATTCATGAGAGACACAGAGAGAGGCAGAGAAAGGGAGAGGGAGAAGCAGGTTCCCTGGGGGGAGCCAGATGTGGGACCTGATGCAAGGACCCCGGGATCACGGCCTGAGACTAAGACAGACGCTCAACCACTGAGCCACCCAGGCGTCGCTCATTGGATGATTATTTTATTTATTTATTTATTATTTACTATTTATTTATTTATTCATTTATTCATTTATTCATTTTTATGATTGTTTTAAACTGAACACTTTGAGATACAGCAAATGCAGAAAGAAGCCTTTTCAGAGGTTCCCTTATCTAACTAAAAAAAAAAAAAAAAAGTCTTCCAAGAGTAAAACTGCCATTAATATTCCCGGGATGCTTCATTTCTAGGAAGACAATGGGCCACTCACACGGGGAAGAGAAATTACATAAACAAACTTTATAACAAACTGTCATACTTGCCCTTTGCTTCCCTAAAAGCCCATTTGTCTTTTCTGAGAACAAACAATAAACCCCACCAAACCATTTGTTCTTCCTTCAGAAACCCTTTGTCTCCCCCTCTTTCCACTATTAAATTGATATATAAACTCCTATCTCTAGCTATTCAGAGAGCCTCTTGAGCTGAATGGTCCCATGGCTTATTTTTTTTTCCCCATGGCTTATTTATAAATACAACTTCTTTTCTTTTATTCATCTGTCTATTGTTAATTTGAAGTCCCCCCCTTACTGAACCTAACTTGGTAGAGGAAAAGTCGCTGAATGGTCACATGGCTTATGTATAAATACAACTTCTTATCTTTTATTCATCTGTCTATTGTTAATTTGAAGCCCCCCTTACTGAACCTAACTTGGTAGAGGAAAAGTTTTCCCTCCCAACACAGACAAAGAGTATAGATAAATCTACATAGAGACAGAAAGTGCATGTGTGTCAGCCTAGTGATGGTGGACAATGATCCCTAATGGGTAAGAGGGTTATTTTACAGGTAGTGAGAAAATGTTTTGAAATTGATTGTGGTGATGGTTGCAGAAACTGAGCTTAAAGCCATTGACTTGTACACTTTCAATGGGCGAATTGTATAATGTGGATATTATATCTCAATACAGTTATGTGTAATTTTTAAATCCTCTAATTCCTCCTCTCACATCCCAGCCTTGCTTTTTCCATCTTAGATTGTTGTGTCATGATTCTTACTCAATCTTATCTTTAATCAAGTCCCTGGTATTGAAAGAATTACCTGAAACCAAACTTCAAATTCTCAGCACGTTTTGACTTCCCTGCCTCTCTGAGTCACCGGCAGAGAACAAGAGTGAGGAGAGGCAGAGGGAAAGAATTTCAGGCAGACTCCACAGTGTGCACTGAGTCTTACGTGGGGCTCGATCCCATGACCCTGAGATGGTGATCTGAGCAGAAAACAAATCAGACGCTGGATGCTTAACTGACTGAGCCACTCAGGCACACCCAGGGGTGTATTTTTCCATATTAAACACAGCTTTTCCTGCTGGCAGAAAGGTCTTGTTTTGAGTCAGTGTGTGTGTGTGTGTGTGTGTGTGTGTGTGTGTTAAAATATACATAAAGATAAAACTCAGCATATTCACTATTTTTAAGTATAGTTTGGCATTAAATACATTCACATTAGTTATAATTATTACCACTAGTCCATCTCCAGAATTTTTTCATCATCGCAAATTGAAATGTTCACTCTGTAACCAAAACCCCCTTCTCCCCTGCTCCCAGCCTCTGGTAAACCACTATTCTAGGTACTGAAGCTCAGTGGAATCTTTGACCTTTTACTCTATTTCATTCTCCCCTTAATTTCTTTTCTTTCTTTTTTTTTTTTTCTTAAGATTTTGTTTATTCATTCATGAGAAACACAAAGAGAGAGGCAGAGACATAGGCAGAGGGAGAAGGAGGCTCCATGCAGGGAGCCCGATGTGGGACTTGATCCCAGGATCCTGAGATCATGACCCAAGCCAAAGGCAGATGCTCAACCACTGAGCCACCCAGGCGTCCCTAAAGATTTTATTTTTAAATAATCTCTACATCCAACACAGGACATGACCTTACAACCTTGAGATCAAGAGTTGCATGTTCTTCCCACTGAGCCAGCTGGGCACCCCTTATCCAAACGTTTTTGTTTTTTGCTTTTTTAAGATTTTATTTATGTGAGAGGGTGCATGAATGAGAGAGCACAAGCAGGGGAAGTGGCAGAGGAAGAGTGAGCAGCAGATGCCCTGTTGAGCAGGAAGCCGACACAGGGCTCCATCCCAGGACCCTGAGATCATGATCTGAGCCACGTGCCCCATGATAATCCAAATGTTTTAATGTAAAAGCCAAGAAATGGCAGTGCATGGTTGAGTATTTAAGTTTTTCCAATATTTAAAAAATCAGAAGATTTTTGGCCTCTCTTGCAACATTTCCTGCACTGCCAGATAGCATCAAGTCCCCAGAGCCAAGTAACAACTTCCTCCACCCCATCCAGGCTGCTCAGCCTGCTTCAGCAGGCCTGTAGACATCTGACTTTACAAACCATGGAAAGTCAGAACGGTTCTTCTGGGTTCACAGGAAAAAATCCAAGACAAAACTGTCTCCTTAGGCAGCAACAGGTAAAGAATTAGATGTCCACATCACCTTGGTGTGATCTTCAAAGCAGTACTGAGTGAGAAAAAAAAAAAAGAAAAGAAAAGCAGGCTGACATCTATCGCATATCATTTATGTAAATTAAAATTTTGTATATATTATAAGATGATTCATGTTTTACAAGAACATATTCAAGTAAAATGATATCAAACACACAGGAATATTTGTGTAGGAAAGGGTAGTGGAGATTGGTGAATAGAGGGGAATGCAAAAGTGTAAACAAACAAAAAAACAAACAAGCAAGACCTTGCCCAGACCAATGATGGCAGCGTACTCTGAATTGAGAAGTACAGTGAACTCAATTAGCTGTAACTGATTAAAAACAACAAAGAAAAGTAAAAACAAGAAGGTAAGACTTCGTAGGAGTTTATAAACCATCTTCCATGATGGTCCTTGCTCACCTTACCAACCTCACCTTCCTATTCCCCATCCCATGGGTTCTATGGTTGTGGTTACCTTACAGGTTCCTCATCCTAAACCAGAATGGTGATTCTTCCTTTTGGTCTGCAGACATTTCATCAAACCTTCAAGATTCAACAGTAATATCCGTTCTTTCAGAAAGCCTTCCCGGACATCTCCAGCCAAGCAATAGAGCTTCCTTGGGAGTTGCCCCTTATTCTTTCTTTCTTTTTTTTTTGTTAAGATTTTACTTATTTATTCATGAGAGACACAGAGAGGCAGAGACACAGGCAGAGGGGGAAGCAGACTCCCTGAGGGGAGCCTGATGTGGGACTCGATCCCAGGACCCCAGGATCACACCCTGGGGTGAAAGCAGGAGCTAAACCACTGAGCCACCCAGGAGTCCCTCTCCAATTTTTGAACACAATATAGAATGATGATTAAATGTATAAATGTTGGAATAATGTGAATCTGTGTTTGGAAGAGCCTCACCACTTATCTGTCTGTCCTTGAGTAATTACTTTTCCTCCTTAATTCTTGGTTCCTCATCTGTTAATTGAGAGAGAAATGATAGATAACATAAGATTCTTTTTTTTTTTTTTCATAAGATTCTTATATAGAGTTGTTGCCTTGAGTTTTATTTTATTTTTTAATTTTTATTTATTTATGATAGTCACACACACAGAGAGAGAGAGAGAGAGAGAGAGAGAGGCAGAGACTTAGGCAGAGGGAGAAGCAGCAGGCTCCATGCACCGGGAGCCCAACGTGGGACTCGATCCCGGGTCTCCAGGATTGCGCCCTGGGCCAAAGGCAGGCGCCAAACCGCTGCGCCACCCAGGGATCCCCTTGCCTTGAGTTTTAAATGAAGTATTGATTTGGGTGCTTGGGTGGCTCAGTTAGTTGGGCAGCTGCCTTTGGCTCAGGCATGATCCCAGGGTGGTGGGACTGATCCCTGTAATCAGACTCTCTGCTCAGCGGGGAGCCTGCTTCTCCCTCTGCTGCTCCCCCTGCTAGTGCTCTCTCTCTCTGTCAAATAAATAAAATCTTTTTTTAAAAAATGAATTAAGTATTCATTGTAAAATACAAGCTTAGGGGCAGCTGGCTGGCTCAGTCCTGGAGCATGTGGCTCTTGATCTCTGAGTGGTGAGTCCAAACCCCACCTGAGGCATAGAGCTTACTTAAAAAAAATAATAATAATAATAAATACATACATACATACATACATACAAGGGATGCCTGGGGAATGTGCTTGTCCCTCTCCCTCTCCCTTTCTTCCTCCCCACCTCCCATTTTTGCTTTCTCTCTCTCTCTCTCTTTCTCTCTCTGAAATAAATAAATAAAATCTTAAAAAAAGAATTTATTTAAGTTCAAGTGAATAAAGTAACTGTTTCATTTGTAAATTGCTGCCTGATAGGACATTATAATCTATTATTCATAACATCTTTCAATGACTGAAATACATTTCACTGGTTTATTTCTGTAGGGAATTTTGCCAACTGATTTTGGGCTCCTTCCTACTATCTACTTATGGACTCTGTGGCCACAACTCCTAGAATACCAGATTCCAAAGATGGCCAAAGGGATATTTTTTCTCTTTAGATTCATACATTTAATTGGGGTGTTTACATCATTTACATTTAATGGAATTATTGATATGACTAGATTTATATTTAGCATCTTATTTTTTATTTATCTCATCTGTCTCCATCCTTCTCTTCTTCTACCTTCTTTTGGATTAAATCTCTAGAAGTTTAAATCTCTAGAAGTTTGATCTGGTTCTTTTAAAATTTTTTCATGCATCTACTTAACTTGTTCGGTTTCTTTTCTACCTTCCTTTTGTCTTTTTTTAAGATATTTATTTATTTATTTATTTATTTATTTATTTATTTATTTAAGAGAGAGAGAGAGAGAGATTGACACAGCACACACATGACCATGCAACAGGGAGGGGCAGAGGGAAAGAATCCCTCTGAGCAGAGCCCCACTAACACAGGGCTCAATCTCAGGACCCAGAGATCATGACCTGAGCTGAAATCAAGAGCTGGACGCTTAACCGACAGAGCCACCTAGGTGCCCTCTCTACCTTCTTGAATATATGGAATACAATCACAGTAACTCCTCTTGGCGTTCTTCTTTATTCTATCATTTGTGTCACTTAAGGATCCGTTGCTACTGATTGGTTATTCTCCTCATGATGCATTATATTCCCCTGCATCTTTGCATGCCTGATCATTTTTGATTAAATGCCAAACATTATGAATGTTTCCTTGTGGGAGTTGGATATTTTTGTATTCCTATACATATTCTTTTTTTTTTTTAAATGAACCCCTGTCCCTTTGTTTTGTTTTTTAAGATTTCATTTATTTATTCATGAGAGACACAGAGAGGCAGAGACATAGGCAGAGGGAGAAGCAGGCTCCATGCAGGGATCCAAATGTGGGACTCGATGCCAAGGCTCCAGGATCATGCCCTGGGCCAAAGGCAGATGTTCAACCACTGAGCCACCCAGGTGTCCCTCCTATACATATACCTGAGCTTTTTTTCTGGGATATGGTAAGCTTACCTGAAACACTTTTGTACTTTCTTTCAAGGATGAGGATGGCTTTTAAGTTTTGTTAGGCAGGACTAGTGCAGCCTTTAGTAAGAGCTTTTTTTTTTTTTTTTTTTTTTTCCTGGGCATTATTTTACCTTATGTCCTTTTATTATCAAGTTCTTTTTCCTCTGGTTAGTGGGAACACAAGGTATTCCTAGTTCTTTGTGAGGTTCAGACATTATGCCCTCTAGTCCTTTTGGGTGGCTCTTCCTCAACCTTGAGTACTTTCCTTATATTTATGCACTGATGTGTGCTCAGCTGTATCCATAAGGAGCCTTTCTACAGCCGACCCGAAACTCTACTCCTCTCTCTGCTCTCTTCCCTTTCTAGGGCTCTGCCCTGTGAACTCTAGTCAGCTGTGCCTCCTGGGACCTCCAACTCCACCTGCTACCTTCAGGGAGACTACTGGGTTCAACTGGGTTTCCACTCTCTGTGCTTACAGCCTCCATATAGTAAAGTGAATCAATAGTAGGCTCATCTCATTTGTTTCCTCCACTCTTAGGGATCACTGTCCTGCTTTGCCTGATGTCCAATATCTGAAAACCACTGTTGCATGTATATTGTCTGATTCTGTAGTTGTTTCACATGGGAGGGTTACTGTTACTACATCTTGGCTAGAAGAAGTCTCCCTTCCACATAATTTAATTCGATTCTTAATTACTCTGCAGCAGATAAGATCATTACAGATGAGGGCATCTGAAGCTTGGAGAAATGGAATAACCTTGCCCAGAAGTTTGCATGGTATATGACCTGTGGACACTAAAACAAAATAAGCAAGCAAAAGATACAAAACTCTCCTATTAGATGGTAAAGTGGCAACTCTGGAACGTGCAAAAATGCTCTGATCCCAGTGCTGTGCCCTTTCTGCCCTTATCACTACCTTGGGGCAGTGTTTCTCAAGCTTAAGTCCAAGAATTCCTGCACCACAAACACCAGGTTTTAAGGTGTAGATTTCTGGATTCCATTCCTGATAAACTGAATCAAAATCTCTGGTGTGACTCTTTAGAATGTGCATTTCTAACTAATTCCCCATACCTCACCTTAATAGACAAGGCCCCACAAGAAGTTCTGATTTTATCTTTTCTCAAAACTCTTCAAGAATCTTTCTCTAGGGGCACCAGGAGGCTCAGTTGGTTAAGCATCTGCCTTCACCTCAGGTCATGATCCCCAGGGTCCTGGGGGCAGCTTCCTGCTCAGCAGGGAGTCTATTTCTTCCTCTCCCTCTGCCGCTTCCCCCTGCTCATGCCCACTCACTCTCTCTCTTAAATAAATAAAATCTTATAAAAAAAAAAAAAAAAAAAGAATCTTTCCCTAGTCTCTCTTTCTGGTTTCTTTGACTTTCCTTTGGATCTGACTCTTTCTCCTTATATAAGAGACCCTCGGGCTGCCTGGGTGGCTCAGTGGTTGAGGGTCTGCCTTCAGCTCAGGGCATGATTCTGGAGTTCCAGGATCGAGTCCTGCATCAGGTTCCCTGCATGGAGCCTGCTTCTTCTGTCTGTGTCTCTGCCTTCTTTCTGTGTCTCTCATGAATGAATAAATAAAATCTTTTTTTTATTATTTTATTTATTTATTTTTTTTAATTTTTATTTATTTATGATAGTCACAGAGAGAGAGAGAGAGGCAGAGACACAGGCGGAGGGAGAAGCAAGCTCCATGCACCGGGAGCCTGATATGGGATTCGATTCCGGGTCTCCAGGATCGCGCCCTGGGCCAAAGGCAGGCGCCAAACCGCTGCGCCACCCAGGGATCCCTGAATAAATAAAATCTTAAAAAAAAAAAAACAAACCTCAATTTTCTCCTAGCTTAAAAATAAAAGGCTTTTTTAGTTCAAATTACCTGATGCTATTCTCTTTCACATTTAAGCTTTTGGTAATGAAAACTTTTAAACTGAAGTGTAACATAAATACAGAAAAAGTGCAGAGCTCAATAACAAGTTTTAAGTGAACCCATACATGTAACTCTCACCCAGATCAATAAATAGAACATTACCAGCAACCCAGATGTCCTCTTCATATCCTTTTCTCCCTCCTTCTCCAATATAAGCATTAATATTTCTATCATTTGGTTAGTTTTACTTGCTCTTTGCCTTTATATAAGTAGAACTTTACAGTATGCATCCTTTTGTGTTTGGATTCCTCTGCCTAATTTAATATTTATGAGCTTGATCCATTTTCATTCATATAGTACTCTATAAATATGCTAAAATTTTTTAATCCATTTACTGTTGATGCATGTTTTGGTTGTTTCCAGAATTTGGCAGTTGGGAACAGAGCTGCTTTAAATATTCCTCTGTATTTCTCTCATTTTCACTTTGGTAAACTGTGAAGTTAGAGGGAGGAAGGTCTATAAAAGCACCCTTATTTCTCACACCGCGCGCAAGTTCAGGAGTCCCCAAGACCTCTCTTAGTTTCAATAATTTTCTAGAAGGACTCCCAGACCTCATTAAAAGCTATCATACTCACAATTTCAGTTTATGCTGCTTCATTTCTTTCTTTCTTTCTTTCTTTCTTTTTTTTTAAGATTTTATTTTTTAAAGTAATCTCTAGACCCAACGCAGGGCTTAACCTCACAACCCTGAGATCTAGAATCACTTGCTCTACTGACTGAGCCAGCCAGGTACTTCATGTCTGTGCATTTTCCTGGTTGATCTCTTCTACTTTCATAATTTCAAATATCTTCTACATGCCAACGACTCCCAAATCTGTATTGTTACCCAGATCTCTTTGGTGAGTCCAGATCCAGTTGCCTACTAAAATAGCTCATCTTGTGGATATGGCAGGTGCCTGGAATTCAACATGTGTAAAACTGAATTTATCTTCCTCCATGATCCCTACCTCTCTTTTCCAATTTTAGGTCATGACCTTTCTTATCAACCAGCTTAGCCACCCTAGAAGTATAAGACCCCTTTTCTCTACCTCTTCTCCCAATCTCCACATCCTTAAGTTTCTTTCTTCCTATCTCTAAACTGTTTTCTGCAGATTCAGGCTTTCATCATTCTACCCTTTCATAGTGGAAGCAACCAGCCTCCTACATCCACAGTCACTACTGCCAATTTTGTTCACTTCAAATCCATGCGTCTTCTTGTTACCAGAGTGGTCTTTCATGAGTGCAACTATAATCATACCATTTTCCTTCAGCTTCCTCACTGGCTCCTTGCTGCCACCAAGCTAGTGTCCAAAGTTCATGGGCTGACATAGAAAGCTATGATCTCACTGCCTATTTCAACTTCTATTAATTGATTCACTTGTTCTTTTTTTTTTTTTTTTTAAGATTTTATTTATTCATGAGAGACACAGAAAGGCTGATTCACTTGTTCTTTTGGCAAATATTTGAGTCCCTACTCCAATACTGGACACCGTGTGAGGCACTGGGGATTATGAAAAAGAACAAAGCAGTAATGGTCTTCCCCTCAATTAATGGGGAAGAAAGATAATACATAAGTAATTATAATTTAGCAGGATGAGTACTTTGATAAGGGAAATTCTGCGTGCTCCAAGAGCTCTCAGGAAGACCTGGAGGGTAATTGGGAAGGGTTTCACAGAGGATGGTGAGGAGGACTCTGCCTGAGGAAGGTGTGTGTGTGGAGGGCTCAGAGGGAGGCAGATGGAATGCCATATGAAGACCAGGAAGAAAGAGAAACATTAGTGTGTTTGAGGAATTAGGCCTGAAATACAGAGTATAGAGAGACATGTGGTACGAGAGATATGCAGGGCCAGGTCCCCAGAGTCTTTATAAACCATAATAAAGATAAAGAGTTTGGGATCCCTGGGTGGCGCAGCGGTTTGGCGCCTGCCTTTGGCCCAGGGCGCGATCCTGGAGACCCGGGATCGAATCCCACATCAGGCTCCCGGTGCATGGAGCCTGCTTCTCCCTCTGCCTATGTCTCTGCCTCTCTCTCTCTCTCTCTGTGACTATCATAAATAAATAAAAAGTTTAAAAAAAAAAAAAAATCAAGCCCTGGGCTGAGGGCGGCGCTAAAAAAAAAAAAAAAAAAAAAAAGAGTTTGGACTCTATCTTGATGGGAATAGGAGCCACGGAAGGGTTTTAGGCAAAGAGAAGAATAATCAGATTTCCATTTTCTCAAAGCTCTGGCTATCTGCTATGTGGTGAATGGGTTAGGGGAACTGACTGGAGGCAGGAAGACTTTTACAAGGATTTAGGTAAAAAGCAATTGTAGAGGTACAGATGGATTCAAGGATAGATTTGAGAGATTTTTAGGGGGTCAAATCAAAATTACAGTTGACCCTTGAGCCACGCAGTTCCACTTACGTGTGGATTTTCTTTGAGAAATACAGTATACTACTGTAGATGCATTTTTTTTCTTCCTTACAATTGTCTTGGCATTTTCTTTTCCTTAGTTTACTTTATTAGGATGCAGTATAGAGTTCATGTAATCAATAAGATTTCCAGTCAACAGGAGGCTATTAAGTGGTTAAATTCTGGGAGAGTCAAAGGTTGCATGTGGATTTTGGACTATGTGCAGGGGTGGGGAAGGGCAGCACCCTTAATGCCTGCATTGTTCAAGGGGCAACTGTACTCGGTGACTGGTGAGATGTAGGAGGTAAAGAAGAGAAAGCCAAATACAATTTTGTCATATTTGCAGCCCCACTGTCCTCGTTTCTGCTCCTAGAACATACCCCGGCAATTTTTTTGCCATAGTGCTGTGTACTTGGTTTCCCCTGCTAACCCCAGATTGTTACATGGCTGTCTCCTTTTCTGCATTCAGATGCCAGCACGAAGTCAGCTCCTTAACTTGCCTTCCATTCCTATCCTTCACAAAGCCAGTGGCAGCCAGCCTTCTCTAGGATGTTTCCATGTTTTATTTTTTTCATCATTTATCATTATTATCTTATTCTATTTTATGCCATCCTTCCTATTTACTCAACCCCATTAATGCAGACATCTTGTCTGTCTTGCTTATCACTAAATCCTATTATTTGAAAAGAGTCTGGCAAACAGAAACCACTTGATTAATAGAGAGTTTATATCTTGCCATTTCTAAATTCCAGACTTAATGAACAAATTACACTGCTCTAAATATGCTTCTTCCTCCATGTAGAATTCCCTCCTCATCTTTTCTTCTTTTTGCTAACTCCTCATTGCCCCTCAAGACTTTATTTTTATCACATTGCATTACATTGTCTGTTTTCCAGGTGGAGAGAAGAATGTGGAGAACATGATGTTTTCCAAACATCTAGCCAAGATAGGTAGGTAGATAACAGGCAGTTGATAAACATTTATAATGATCATCTGGAAACTTCTTAGAAATGCAGACTCCTGGGGTACTGGGAGGTTAAGTCAGTTAAGTGTCTGCCTTTAACTGGGATAGTGATCCTGGGTGGTTTGGTGGTTGAGTGTCTGCCTTTGGCTCAGGTCCTGATCCCAGGGTCCTAGGATCAAGTCTTGCATCAGGCTCCCCTAAGGGAGCCTGCTTCTCTCTCTGTGTATGTCTCTGCCTCTCTTTCTGTGTTTCTCTTGAATAAATAAGTAAAATCTTAAAAACAAAAAGAGAAAAAGAAAGAAAGAAGGAAAAGCAGACTCCTGGGGTACAGAGAGCTTAAGTCAGTTAAGTGTCTGCCTTCAACTGGGGTAGTGATCCTAGGGTCCAGGGATGGAACTCCACATCAAATTCCCTGCTCAAAAAAAAAAAACAAAACAAAACAACAACAACAACAAATTCCCTGCTCAGTAGAGGAGTCTGCTTCTCCTCTCCCTCTGTCCCTCTCCTGCTGGTGCTCTTTCTCTCTCTCTCTCTCAAATAAATGAATAAAATCTTAAAAAAAAAAAAAAAAAGAAAAGAAAAGAAAAGAAAAGAAAAGAAAAATGCAGACTCCTAGCCTGCACCTCAGATGGACTGAATGAGAATCTGTACTTAGCAAGGTCCCTAGGTGATTCGTTTTCACATTAAAATTTGAGGAGCACTATTTTATTGATAATAATACACAGCCTAAATTGAACTGGGAAGCCTTATAGTGATCCACAAAGGAAGGCCAGTATTATGAAGAAAAGGCATTAAGAATCCCACAAACCTGGCTGGGTTGTTTTTGATTATTAGTTACCTCCCACAAGTGGTTGTTGTGAAATAGTAAGTTTGAAAGGCTTGGTACATGTTAGATGCTTAATAAATCATAGTATCTCTCTCCCCTGGAAGATTCCAAGGCTGATCACTGGGAGATCTAGCCTCTAAATCTGATATTGTCACCAATTCACTAAATCATGGTACATAGAGTTAGAAGGAACCTTTACAGATACCATTTAGTTTAGCAACATTGTGTTACAGATATGGCAAGGCTCTAAGGCTGGAGGTTAAGTCTTCTGAGTTCGGTGCTCAGCCATACAGCTTCCTCAATTGTAAAATTGGGACAGTAATACCTTCTTTATTTGTCCAATAGGTTGCCTCTAATCTTTCAGGACTTTGTGAGAGCTCTTTAAAAGTCCAAAGTATAATAATTATTTTTTATCATTGTTTTAAAATTCTAGATTGTATTATACTTGTCAGATTTGTAAGATTTCCTACCATCAAGCGAGTTAGAGATTAATACATATTAAATTCTAAGTTCACACTCTTGAGAAAGGATAGAGTTTGGAGGAAAAGCTACTATTGTAACTGATAGTTACTATACTCAGTTTATCATTAAACCTCTTTATAATACGGTATCTAAGACTCAGAGGATGGAGTTCACATTATTTTATTTTATTTTTTTACAGATTTTACTTATTTGAGAGAGCATATGTGCACAGGAGCAGTGGGGAGGAACACAGAGGGAGAAGCAGGCTCTCCACAGAGCAGGGAGTGCCACGTGGGCTCAATCCCTGGACTCTAAGATCATGAGCTGAGCCAAAGGCAGATGCTTAACCAACTGAGCCCACCCAGGAGCCTCTGGATTGCTTATTTTAATAAAAATAAAATTCCAGGGAAGCCTGGGTTGGCTCAGCGGTTGAGTGGGTGCCTTTGGCTCAGGCCATGATCCCAGAATCCCTGGATCAAGTCCCACATCAGGCTCCCTGCATGGAGCCCACGTCTCTCTCTCTGTCTCTCATGAATAAATAAAATCTTTAAAATAAAATAAAATTCCAAAAGAAAGTCACTTTATGTAATAAGCAATTTAAGATTTTTACTTATAGTGGAGGCAAAAGGAATGCTTAGGAGAGTCTTTTCTTTGTAATGACTTCATTGGTGGAGTAGATAAAGCAATAGAGTAAATACAGCAATAGTGTGGTAGGATTTCCTTTCCTTTGGTGTCCAAGATTCCTGGCCATGCTGCTTCAAAGAATAAGAGGTAGGCCTGAGAGAGTAGTGAGCAGAAAACAAAGTTTATTGAGGGTTAGTAAAGTGATAGTACAAAGCTCCCGAAAAGGGAGGGGACCAGAAAGGGTTGCCATCAGTTTCTACATCTAAGGGTTTTTATAGGCTCCATGGCCTGCTCTTTTAATGTGATTAACCCTCTTCACTGGTCATCCAATCAGGTTTTCAGCATCTATCATGTAGGAAAGGGTGGAGGCTCCTTCCAGGGTGGTGTAAAATCCTTTTAAGACTGGTTTCCTCTTAGGCCAGGGGGTCCCCTGTCCCTGCCTGCCTTTCTTCCAACCCTCCTTCATCAATAGATTTATGAGAAAAGGAAACTTGAGTGGATATTCCTAGATGTGTTTTCAGTGATAGATTATTGAAACAAGTTAAAAAAAAAAAACAAAAAAACCCACCCCAGTGGTTTACGTATAAATCCTAGGTTGGCCTTCTGTTTTTTTTTTTTTTTTTTTTTTTTTTTTTTTTTTTTTTTTTTTTTTTTTTTTTATTTGTTTATTCATAGAGACACAGAGAGAGGGAGAAGGGCTGGTTTATTTTGGCACGGGGCTGGAAGTTGGCCCAGGGAGAAGAGATCAGCAACTCCCAGCCCACTTAACTGGAAAAGTCAGGAGGCCTGGACATTTGCTCCGCCACTCACTTCGAGTGAGTCCAGTTGGCAGCCAAGGCTTCCTGTCCCACAAATAGGAGGTTGCACTAGATAGATTCTGGGGGTAAAAGTCTGATCTTCTGTCCTAGCGCTAGCAGCTCTAAACACAGAGGTAAAGGAAAATGGGAAGTCAATAGAAGAAATGGGAAGTGAGATACAATAGGCTGGAACTAGAGGAGAAAAAGTTCTGGGTGAGGCTTGATGGGGATGCCAAAGAACTGCCATCCCTGGGGTAAAGATGGATTGGGGGGGATGGAGATGAAAAGGGCTTTCTATTCACTTTATTTTTAGAATTTTAGTCTCCACCATCACTTTGCAGCCAGAGCACACACCCAACGCAGCCGAACTGCACGGCGGCTTGTCCTGTTCTGAACGATCTTGACTCCTGCGCATGGCTGCCTTTGGGTCTAGAAACTCTCCAACCAGAAAAGCAAGGTGAACCTCTGTAGTTTGTTCTCTTAGGCTTCGTAGGGTTGTTTTAGAGACACAAGCAGCCCGGCGGGAGCAAACGGACCGGAAAGGGCAGGAAACGGGGAAGGAGGGCTCGGGAAGGCGGGGAGGAGGGAGGCGGTCCCGGGAGCGCGCGGCGCGGGGGGCGGGGCCCGAGCACGGACTGCATTTCCCAGGCTCCGCAGGCCCGCGCGGCCCCGCCCCTCAGGCCGGCCCCCCGCCGCCAGGCTCCGCCCCCCGCCGCCAGGCTCCGCCCCGTCGCCAGGCTCCGCCCCGTCGCCAGGCTCCGCCCCCCAAGCCCGGCCCCGTCGCCGACGCCGCTCGATCTTATTCCCCCGCCGCCGCCAGGCCCCGCCCCCGCCGCCAGGCCCCGCCCCCGCCGCCAGGCCCCGCCGCCAGGCCCCGCCCCCTCAGCCCGGGCGGCGCGCCGCGGCTCGGCCCCGCTCGGCTCGGCCCCGCTCGGCTCGGCGCCCGCCCGACTTCCCAGCGGCCCCGTGCGGCCCGGGCATGCCCAGTGCGGGCGCAGCGGCCCCGGCCCTGGGAGCGCCCGGGCGGGAGCTGGCGGCCGGGCGCGGAGGGGCCGAGAGGAGCCGAGCGGGCCCGCGGTGGGCGAGGGGCCGGGCGGCGGAGCGGCCGGGTAGGTGCAGGCCCACCGAGCCGGGCCGCCGGCGCCGCGCGGCCGGGGCCCTGCGAGCAGGGGCGGTAGGGCCCGGGCGCGGGTGCGCGGTTCCGGGCGGGGTCCCCGGGCTCGCAGGAGCCGGCCGGGGCGGGCGGGGGGCGCGCGGGTGTAGCCCTGCGTGTGACCGGTCGTGAGCGTCCCCGCTCCTCGTGCGCGGCTGTGCGGTGGCGAGACCGTGGCTTCCGGTCGAAACTGGCTGCGAGGCGCGGCGGGCACGGACCCGAGATGACCGGGGCGCTCGAGCCGCCCGTGGAGCCCCCGCCGCCGTCCCCGAGAGCAGCGAGGATGCTCACCCTCCCGAGAGCCGCGTGGGCCGGGACGGCTTCCTGCCTCCCGGGTTGGGTTTGCCCGCTTAGAAACGAAAGGACAGGACTGTGCCGCAGACGGATGTGTGACAAGGTCTGGTGACTACCGGGGGTCTCCGGGCCATCTGTATTTCCAGGTTCAGGAGAAGTTGCACGGGTTGAACACACGCATCGCAAAGCTGGAGTGAAGAGATGGGGGGGGGATGCACGGGGGGATGGTGGGGGTTAGGACACCAGGGTTTGGAAGTTCGCAGGAGCCTCTCATTTGCTGTAGGCTTGGGCAGGCATTGAACTTTGGAGACTGGGTTCCTCCATCTGTAAAGTGATGAGAACCAGATGCATCTTTTTTCCTTCCAGCTCAATTGCAAAGTGTCGGGTCCTCCCCTTCCCCCCGTGTGGTCCTAAAATTGTGGGAAGTTCTATTTTTCTCCACGTCTCAGCTTTTTTGTCCAAGCGGGCAGTTGACCAGTATCCCTGAATGAAGGACTGCTAGGGTCTCTATAAAATCGAAGTGACTTGTTCGACTGCTGCTGTTGGTCAATAGGTAACTTGCCCCTGGAACGTCCTGAAGCCAGGTGTTAATGGCCACGGTTCAAATAACACAGCTGTGCGGTTTTTTTCTTTTCTCTTTTCTTTTCTTTTTCTTTTTTCTTTTTCTTTTTTTTTTAAGATTTCGTTTATTCACGAGAGACACACACAGAGACAGGCTCCATGCAGGGAGCCCGAGGTGGGACTCAATCTGGGGACCCCAGGATCACACCATGAGCCAATGGCAGGTGCTCAACCGCTGAGCCACCCAGGGATTCCCAACACAGCTGTTCTGGACTAGAACTGCCATGCTTCACCCTTGTCCCTGCCTTGTGAGAAATCCAGACCAAGCGATGGTCCTGCTTAAACTCCCAAGCCAGCTCAGTCTGGAGCAGGACTATGTTTATATAGAAGTTACTAGGGCAGCTCGGGGGGCTCAGCGGTTTAGCGTTGCCTTCACCCCAGGGCCTGATCTTGGAGTCCCCGGATCCAGTCCCACCTTGGGCTCCCTGCATGGAGCCTGCTTCTCCCTCTGCCTATGTCTCTGCCTCTTTCAGAAATCTCTGTGTCTCTCGTGAATAAATAAAATCTTAAAAAAAAAAAAGTTACTATTTTGATGTTAGTGCAGCATATATTCAAAAGACCTATAAAACATTTTAATATCCTTAATTTACAGGTGAGGAAGTAGCTGATGAAGAGTAACCCATGATAGTCTTGACAAACTACTGTTGTGTATTGTCCTCATTGAGTAGTTAACTGTTCACCTGGCAGTGAGTTACCCTGTTACTCTGTGGTACTTTTGTTTGTGCTGAAGTGGGAGTAGTCACAGAAGTCTCTTAACCTTAGAAACTTCTTTATCTGAAGTAATAGGATTTGACCTAAGGAGCAGATGGTACATATGGTATTGTACAAGTTGCCTTCCTACTGCAATATTCCCTGCTCTTCTGGTTCTGGGTGGCAGTAGTCCAGTTGGGTCAAAGTACAGTTTGAAGTGGTTATATGTGTGAGGGAAAAACGTACTTAGGTTTTGAAGTTTGAGTTTTATACGAGATGCTTGTGAAATTCCGTCATCAATTTTTGGAGCTAGGTTTCTCATTCATCTGAGAATACCTAAAATGAGAAAGCTGTATTTTTTTAAAGAATGTTTATACACGACCTTTTTTGACCTAGTTTATAATCCAACGTTTCTTGCGTGCTTATTAAAATCGTGTGTGTATTTAAAGTTGGAAAACTCGAGGAGGCCTATTTGGTAGTGTAGGTAGGTAATTTATATTGTACCTTAAGCTTGTGTGCCCAAGGGTCCTGTGTATGAAGTATGTATTTAGTAATTTTTCCCAGAATTTCATCTTGCTCTTGATTTTCATTCAAGTGTTGGAGGTTCTATGTCAAGCATAAATAACCACTCAAGAGGGTACTAAGATGAAATGATGGCTCATTTCCAAATCCTCAAAAGTATTTGGGATGTGTAGGGGAGGGATAGTTACGGACACCAAAGCCCAGAGAGGAGAGGAGACTCCTCATCCAAGAGCATGTTTACCCCCAAGTAAAAGTGAACGGGTGGGACTTAAAAAATTTTATTGCTTTCAGGTTTTAGCAGTTACAGGTATATCTTCACTTAGTTCACTGTGTTAGTATCTGTGGGAGTGCCCAAATCTGCTGCACTCCATGTAGAGATGTTGGTATGTGGAATATGCCATCAAGTAGAAATATACCTGAAGTAACTTACCTATAAGATGCCTATTTGTTGCTTCATTATGTTCCATCTGTTTCCAGGTCCTTCATGATGAAAGATTTTGAGACGCTTCTCTCTGTGTGTAGTTGGTAGTTAGGGTGGTGAAGAGATGGCTGACAGTGTCAAAACCTTTCTCCAGGACCTTGCCAGGGTGAGTACATTGTCACGTCATCTCTTGATCTTTTTGCTGCGGGAACCGACTCAGAGAGCCTTAGGGTTTCTTTTGGGGGAATTTTTATTATATTTGTAAGGTCCTTCACCTACAGATTCTCATTCTCAGACACACTACTCAGGAGCTTAAGTATTATCTTGCATCTTCCAAAAGCTTGGGAAAGCTATCTAATGATAGTGTCTCTAATATTGGGAACTTTGGTTAGTTTGACTCCAGAGCCTTTTTGTCAAAAAGCATTTGTTTTGTTTTGTTTTTAAAGATTTTATTTATTTATTCATGAGAGACACACAGAGAGAGAAGGAGAGGCAGAGACACAGACAGAGGGAGGAGGAGGTTCCATGCAGGGAGCCTGACTTGGGACTCGATCCTGGGTCTCCAGGATCAGGCCCTGGGCTGAGGGCGGTGCTAAACCACTGCGCCACCCAGGCTGCCCTCAAAAAGTTTTTTATTTTGGAGTAATTTTAGACTTAGAGATAAGTTGCAGGATAGTACACGGTTACCCTATATCCTTCAGCTTCCACCAACATCAAGTTTTTGGTCCACTGGTCAAATTTAAATCATGATCATTGATAGAATACTACTACCTAAACTACTTAATTCCTATTTACATTACAGAACCTATTTTCCCCCATTCTATGTGGTGCAGATGATGATGGACTAGGAAAATGTCCCATAAAGATCTGTTTAGGACCTGGTAACCCCAATTAACCAATACCACAAAATTCCCTCATAGTGGATGTCTGAGGCTTCATACCCTGCTTGTATCCCCTGTAGCTCTATTCTTGGGAGAAGGGGATCCTTCCTCAACGGGAGTCCTTAAAAGTTTATTACCTTTGAGTAAAAGAGGGGGAATTGAAGGAGTTATCTTAGAAGGATCAAAGAGACTTCATGCAAGGAGATCTACTTTTAATACCTTTACCTCATCTTGCCATTCTTGTGCTATAAAATATCAACCCTGGATCAGTTCTACACAATGTGCTGTTACTGTTTGTTCCAGTAAGCATCTCAGAGGTGGGGATCCTGTCATCGTCCTCCCACGTACAAAGTCCTCAGACATTTGAACTTCACTACCTTAAATATTTAAGCAATTTGTGGAAGATTTAGAAGTTAAAAGCAAAATAGAACTATACTTAAAAGGTCAAGTGCACACCGCGCTAGTTGATGTTATCACTCGTTAGTACATAACCACTTGCCCATTCCTATTTTTCTGTATCCCGAACATTACCTCTAGAATTTGTTTTAGGGTAGCCCGGGTGGCTTAGCGGTTTAGCGCCACCTTCAGCCCAGGGTGTGGTCCTGGAGACCTGGGATCAAGTCCCACGTGGGGCTCCCTGCATGGAGCCTGCTTCTCCCTCTGCCTGTGTTTCTGCCTCTCTCTCTCTCTCTGTCTCTCTCTCTCTCCTCTGTGTGTGTCTGTCATGAATAAATAAATAAAATATTTAAAAATAAATAAATAAAATTTGTTTTAGCTAATAACAACATTTTTGAGTCCAGATTGACCTTTGCTTCCAGAATGAATTTTTCCACCTAGTCTTTGTGAGGTTAAATATCCCAGTGCCACTGGTCTACTTTTTTGTTGTTGTTCATTGTATACTTTACCTGGCAGGTTACACATTTCTTGAGCATTTTCATATGACCAATGTCTAGCTCATTGAGGATGCTAAATACATAGGTGGATGGATGGATGAATGAATAGTTTTTGGAACTGGGCAATAGGCAGTTCTGGGGTTTGTAGTGCTAATGGTAACTTTTCCACTGTTGGAGCTCTTTCAATATAGTGGGCAAGTGCCTCTTTCACTGTCTTTTTTTTTTTTTAATTTTTTTTTTTTTTTTTTTTTTTTTATGATAGTCACACACAGAGAGAGAGAGAGAGGCAGAGACACAGGCAGAGGGAGAAGCAGGCTCCATGCACCGGGAGCCCGATGTGGGATTCGATCCCGGGTCTCCAGGATCGCGCCCTGGGCCAAAGGCAGGCGCCAAACCGCTGCGCCACCCAGGGATCCCTCTGTCACTGTCTTTATAGACATAACAACCTTCTCCCCCTCCATACACTCCTCTTAAGGACATTGTTTCCTCCAGTTATGCTACCGTGTTTCTGTCATGTGTGGCATGCTTGTATCCTCCAGCTTTTCACATTTCACAGTAGTGATTTGTCTTTTCAGCTGTGGTCCAGTCCCTGGTCTTTTCTAGAGACCAGTGTTTATTTTAATTTTTTTTTTTTTAAAGATTTGTCTATTTATTCATGAGAGACGGGGCGGGGGGGGGGAGACACAGGGGGCAAAGACACAGGCAGAGGGAGAAGCAGGCTCCATGCAGGGAGCCGGTTGTGGGACTCACGCCCTGAGCCGAAGGCAGATGCTCAACTGCTGAGCCACCCAGGTGTCCTGAGACCAGTGTTTAATTTGTCCTTGTTTCACTAGAGTTTAGTACAGGGTATAAGGCATACTAGAGGTATTTGATTAATATTCAAAGAGTATAGGGAAAGGCAGTAACTGGACTTTTATAGTCCTAAGTGTTGGAGGGATTGGAAAGCTGCTGTTTTGCAACTGTGCTATTTAAGCTTGGTTTGGGTAGGAATTGTCAATGGGTGCTAAATCTCAGGGAGAGAAACTTAATGAGGAGAAGCTGGACAGCACCTTGACTATGTAAAATATCGCCAGCAAGGGCAGACACATGTCTTTCTCTGTATCTGATGTCTGGAAGGGCACAGCGTTTCTGTGGTGCCCCAAAGTGAGGTAGCCTTGGTCTAATTGTGGGAATTATGAGGGAACTATGAGATAACTAGCCTCTATACTTCAAAAAGACAGGCTGAGGATTTGTTTCTAATTAAAGGAGGCTAAGGAGATACGATAAGTAACTATAGCATGTGACTGAACTGATTTCTGACACGTGTGGGGTAAACATCCTAAAGAGGGCATTGTTGGGACAAATGGAGAAACTGGAATATGGACTGCGGATTAAAATTTTTCAGTATTAAATTTCCGGAGTCAGTATCTTGCAGTTTTTTTTTTTTTTTTAAGATTTTATTTATTTATTCATGAAAGACACAGAGAAAGGCAGAGATGTAGGCAGAGGGAGAAGCAGGCTCCAGGCAGGGAGCCTGATGTGGGACTCAATTCTGAGACTGCAGATCACACCCTGAGCCAGGGGCAGGTGCCCAACTGCCAAGCCACCCAGGCGTCCCAATATCTTGCAGTTATAGAAAAGAGTATCATTCTTAGGAATACACATTCTGATAACGGGGAAGACTATATGTGTAAAGAATACATTAATTTACCACATTTATTATAATTTTGTAAATCTTGAGGAAGGATATTTGGAAGTTCCATTTTTAGAACTGCTGTAAATTTTGAATTCTATCAAACTATCAAGGTTCCTTTAAGCAAAGTAAGTTCAGTGGTTTCCACTGTTATTTCACTTTAATGCATGTAACTTAGAAAGTCTTCTCTGATCCATAATCCTTCCTTTTTAAAAGAATACCCTTGTCTCTAGGGAATCAAAGACTCCATCTGGGGAATTTGTACCATCTCAAAGCTGGATGCTCGGATTCAGCAAAAGCGAGAGGAGCAGCGTCGAAGAAGGGCAAGCAGCGTCCTGGCGCAGAGGAGAGCCCAGAGTATAGAAAGGAAGCAAGAGAGGTGAGGACTAGGGGCTGATGTCAGAAAGTGAGCGGGAGGGACTTCACCAAGTGACTGGTCTTTAGTATAATCACTTGGAGTTTCAGTACCCCATATTTGCTTTGTATTTTTTTCCAAAAAAATGTTATAGGTGACTCTCTCTTTCACATTGGATTAAACTAGGGTTTAGCAACCATGCTTGCTCAGGATGTCATGGTGTTTTAAAAAGAATGGTGAATCGAGAACACTAAAAAAAAAGAAAGCTTCTTTTCTAGAAACATTTTTTAGCCTTTCTAATTGGCACTAGGAGAACATTGGGAGAACAACAGGTGCTAGAAAAATAACAATAACCAATGAAAAGTATAAGGTGGGGAGGGATTGGGTGATATGGAAATAGCCTTCTTAGCTAAATACATGTGGTCTTTTCTAGTGAGCCACGTATCGTTAGTAGAATTTTCCAATGCTGCGCTTGGAATGGTGGTGTCTTCTGGGTAAGTTCTTTACTCTCAAATGCCTTTAGATTGTTGTTATGTTAATAATTCTTGACTCTTCTTGAAATTGAGACAAGTAGCTTTCATGTGCTGATGCATGCTTAAGACCATAACTCAGGAATCTGTGCACCTGCAGTGTTTATATTCCCACACAAAGAACACTTGTATGTAAATGTCAGGTATAGCCCTAAATACACACTTTTATTTTAATTTATTTTTTGTAGAGAGCACAAGTGGTGGGGGTGGAGGAGAGGCAGAGGGACAGGGAGAGAGAGAGTCTCAAGCAGCCTCCACACCCAGCGTGGAGTCGGATGTGGGGCTCAGTTCCAGGACCCTGAGATCATGACCTGAGCCAAATTCAAGTGTTGGATGCTTAACCGACTGAGCTACCCGGGTGCCTCTGCACTTTTATTTTTTAAAAATGACTTTCACAAGTTTTAATGTTACAAATTTCTCTTGAATCTCTTTCCCTTTGGCTAAGAGCAGCTATGGAAGATCAGAAGGGAAGGGGAGAAGGATCAGGACAGGTTATCCTTGTGTCTGATCTTACAAGTATATTAGAATTGATTACTACTAAAACCCATACCAGAAAAAGTTGCCTCAGAGTTCAAGAGCCAACACGGACTTAAGCGAAATTTGAGTACTTGGAAAGATAGGTAGTAAAATTTTTTTTTTGACTTGGAATTCAATAGAATTCCAGTTGTCTTATTCTAAACATTCCACATTTCCAGGTGTTTAATTAATAAAGTTTTACTACGTATTTAGTATGTACCTGTATTTTTGGTCTGACCACTATTTGAAATGTTCATCTCTATCCCGAGGAGTGTCAACTATCTTCACAGGCATTGTCAGGTTTGTACTATAGGGAGGTGTTGGCAGATGGAAATGGGTCCGGTTAGGGTGCTTCTTTAGGCTGCCTTAAATAGGCACCTCCATCTGGGAAATAAGGACCTCGAAACATGGAACTCCTGTGTTAGAGGAGAGTATTCATTCATTCATTCATTCATTCATTCATTCATTCATTCATGAGAGACACACAGAGAGAGGCAGAGACTCAGACAGAAGGAGAAGCAGGCTCCCTATGTGGAGCCGGATGTGGGACTTGATCCCAGGACTCCAGGGTCACGCCCTGAGCCAAAGGCAGATATTCAACCACTGAGCCACCCAGGTGTCCCTAGAGGAGAGCTTTTAATGTTTGCTTTCTTCTTTCATTTAGTTAAGTCTCCTCCTGTTTTATCGAGTGTTTATTCCTGTTCTGCAGTCAGTGACAGCCCAGATTATTGGTAAGTGTATGTATTGCTGCATGCCATCTGCCTGGGATGGGGTGGCAGGTATTTCCCTGTCTCTCTCAGTTTATTGAATACTTCCTTGCGCCGGGAGCTTTAGATGTTTCTAGCTCAAGCCTCTTAGCAACCCTTTGAGTGAGTACTATTACACATAGCATTTTTATGGTTGAAGAAATAGAAATTAGTTACTGAGGTTAAACCCATTTATGAGTGGCAGAGCTGGGATCGAAACTCAGATGGAAAAAAAAACAACTCAGGTGGTTTACTGCATATTGTGTGCCGTTAGAGCACTGTGACATCTGTCACCACCAGGTAAGTAGCACTCACGTCTCCTCTGAATTAGAGCTATGGCTAGAGATTGGTTTGTGTACGGAGAAGAAAACTACCTGAAATTGGTATGGTGATGTGCTGGCAAGAAATGAAGGGGACTCGTGTGTGTGTATATGGAGAAGAGTCACCAACTAGTGCTTCCATACTTGGTCTCTTATGTTTTTCATTTTTTCAGTTAAACTAACCGCTCTTTTCTCCCCTCTCTTAGGTGATCCATCACTGCATGGAGACGTTTGGTCGTGGCTGGAATTCTTCCTTACGTCCATCTTCAGTGCTCTTTGGGTGCTCCCTCTGTTTGTGCTCAGCAAAGTTGTAAATGCCATTTGGTTTCAAGTAGGTCCATGGCAGAATGGAATCTGGGCCCAGCAGTGTGATGGGTTAATGGGTTGTGGGTTTTAGCTTGTGGTTGGTGGTGGGGCAGGGAAGGATTTCATAGCCTTAACCTTTCTTGGCTCATAGCAGCCAGTGGGTGATGATCTTTGTGCTCTTGTAAGATGGAATTAGCGTCTCAAGTCACAAAAGCATCTCATTGCCAGACCTGCCTCACCTGGCAGATCTGATGTGGCAGATCAGTGGCCTTAGCTTTGGGGATGGATAGTGAAGCCATACTATTTGTGTTTGGTGAGCTACTTTCTCTGTTACAGGACATAGCTGACCTGGCATTTGAGGTATCAGGGAGGAAGCCTCACCCATTCCCTAGTGTCAGCAAAATAATTGCTGACATGCTCTTCAACCTCTTGCTGCAGGCTCTTTTCCTCATCCAGGTGAGACTGGCCTTCTGGTTAAATGGGCAAATTTTGAAAGACGGTTCACTAGAGGGAGTGTCACAAAGATCAGAATACTGCATTTGTACTGGGGCAGATGAGCTTTATGGGAGGTCATGAGCTCCCATTTAAATCATTTTTTCACAGAAACAACTACAAAACTTAAAAATCATAAAATGATAAGCAGCATGGTTTACCTCCTCTTCGCTGCCCACGGGCTTTCTCCACTCTCCTGTTGAGAAACATGAGGAGCCTCTCTAGGCAGAGGGGGATGACTCAGAGCGGCAGGTGAAAGTGTTAAGTCTCCGAAGCTTTGGGATTAAGATTCTCCATATTTATTCTTTAGGGGATGTTTGTGAGTCTCTTTCCCATCCACCTTGTTGGTCAGCTGGTTAGTCTTCTGCACATGTCCCTTCTCTACTCACTGTACTGCTTTGAATATCGTTGGTTCAATAAAGGTAAGTCCACCTAAAGAAACTTGGAAGTAGGAGGTCCAGTCTGGAAATGCTGCTAAGCAGGCTTCTCACACTGTTCAATACTTAGGCCATTGGTAACCCATCTTTGGAAGGAGGTAGCCTCTTTGGCGAGAGAGAATTTACACTTGGCTTGGGGAGGTTAACCTGTACCTGATACTGGGGGATACGGCAGCGTAACATTCTCTTTATGGTACTTGATGTGATGTAGCTCTGATTCTGAGCCATACAGTGGCATAAAGGCACACATATTTTTCTGAATTTGAGAAATTAATTTGATATCATTGCTTTCATATTCTTTGGGGGATGTTTTAAAAGACCTTGGCATATTTCTCTGGGTGCCAATGGTTAGCCGAGGTTAATTGATTTCTAGAGAATGGCTGCCTTTTTATTTGATACTTTGTTCGAGACTAGTCATGACAAAGGAAGCTGATGTTATAATTCCTAATTCCTAGCAGCTTTGAAATTGTGATTATTGATTTGAAAAACTTGACCCAGAAGCCTTATATTTGGACAATTCCAATTTATATGCTTTAACTGTTTTAAATGACTGATGTGTACCTAAGACTCAAACCTCAAATAATTTATCTCTGTATTTAGTCATTTGACTAAACAAAAGTAAGCAATCTAATTAGTAAGTATATTGTATTGACTGTCCTGTTTTAGGAATTGAAATGCACCAGCGGTTGTCAAACATAGAAAGGAATTGGCCTTACTACTTTGGATTTGGTTTGCCCTTGGCTTTCCTTACAGCAATGCAGTCTTCATACATTATCAGGTAATTTGGCCAGAGGGACTTGATGAGGACTAGTAAAATAATCAGTGTAGGGAGCATCTTCTACATGCCTGGTTTTATGGTAGGCATTTTCCATTCTTACTTGGCCATCCGGAGGTCTGTAGACTTTTCTCCTTGACAGAGAGTCATAGACATTTGTCAGCTTTGTCAGCATTAAAATCTAGTCTGCATGATCCTTTTTTTTTTTTTTGTCTGCATGACCTTAAATGCCAAATGCTTCTATGTTGCCTTCTGGAGTAGTGTTGACCATTGCTTTTGAAGATGTGCTTGATAGATGTTAGCTCTGGAGGCAAGGGAACTGTGGGCTTCTAATCTCTTCTCCAGATGGGTGTCATGAAAGTGACTGTTTCTCTTTTGTTTGCAGTGGCTGCCTCTTCTCCATCCTCTTTCCTCTATTCATTATCAGCGCCAATGAAGCAAAGACACCTGGCAAAGCATAGTAAGTATTAGCTAAAGTGTAGTAAGCTGGGATCCCTGGGTGGCTCAATGGTTTAGCACCGCCTTCAGCCCAGGGCGTGATTCTGGAGTCCTGGAATCGAGTCCCACGTCGGGCTCCCTGCCTGGAGCCTGCTTCTCCCTCTGCCTATGTCTCTGGCTCTCTCTCTCTGTCTCTCATGAATAAATAGATAAAATCTTTAAAAAAAAAAAAAGGTCTCATTCCTATAATTGTCATGTTACATACAGTCCTGCTCCTCTGTACACAGAGAGAGCTCACTACACTTTGTTTTTTATTTTTTGAAAGATTTTATTTATTTATTCATGAGAGACACAGAGAAAGAGGCAGAGACACAGGCAGAGGGAGAAGCAGGCTCCAGGCAGGGAGCCCGATGTGGGACTTGATCCCAGAACTCCAGCATCACACCTTGAGCCAAGGGCAGACACTCAGCCACGGAGATGGCCAGGCATCCCAGGAATAAGAGTTAAAAAAAAAAAGAATAACCTGTTACATTGTAGGTTAACATTTAATATCCACTATGATGAGAGAAAAACTCTTTGGAATATATCTCCTATTTTTCCCAGGCATGTATGCACATGTTTCAAAAAATGATGCTATTATACATATGTTTAAAATTAAACAGTTCACTGAATATAAGGCACTGGAAATACCTGTAGTGAAGCCCATTCTTGTAAGAATGGTTAGATTTTTATAGTGGGCCATATGATCTGGCTATATGAATTTATTGATAGTGATAGTAAAACAAAATATTTTATTTATGTACTTAATTTAAAATTTGACAGAGTGCACATGAGCACAGGGAGGGTCAGAGTGAGAGAGGGGAGAAGAAGACTCCCCCGGACCCTGAGATCATGACCTGAGCCAAAGGCAAGTGGCTAACTGTTGGAGCCACCAGGTGCCACAAAACAAAGTATTTTAAAATGAATCTTTAGTGGGGTGCTCAGATGGTGTAGTCAATTGAGCATCCACTCTTGATTTTGGCTCCGGTCATGATCTCAGGGTCGTGAGTTCTGGCCCCATGTTGGGCTCTGCACTGAGCTTGGAGCCTGTTTGAGAGTCTCTATCCTTTTTTCTCTGACCTTCCCCCAGCACTTGAGCACACACACATTTGTACCTGTGGACACTCTGTAAAAACAGAAAATTAAACAAAAAATGAAGTGAATCTTTAGCAACGATAATAATAGCACTCCGGAAGCTTTATTATTTTAAAAAAGTTTAATCTTTGGGGCTTCTGGGTGGCTCAGTCGGTTAAGCCTCGGCCTTCAGCTCAGGTCATGATCTCAGGGTCCTGGGGTTGAGCCCTGCATCGGGCTCCCTGCTACCCAGCAGTGCTCAGTGTAATGGTAGTCCCCGATGTAATTGCTTTCCCTTGAAACTCTTGAAAATGAAGCACATAGAGTATATTTTCAGACATAGCTTGATGTTACAAACAGCCATAGAAAAGTACTTCTCCAATCGGAATTAATCTGAAATGTAACTTTATTTCCTCTGACCCTTGATTCTTCAAATGGTGATTCCATTGCCCTCATGATAGCAACCAGACCCAGTGCCACCTTCAGCTGCTGCCTGTTAACCTATATGTGTCTTAATATCTGTACTTCCTTGATCAAATTCAGTTGTCTGGTTTTCCCCTATGTCGTTTTAAGTTCAACATAGTCAAGAAATGTGTGCAATAATTAAAATGTTAAGTTTGAATAAATGGGGATCTAACCTGTTTGGTCTCTTGCCTTCCAGCCTTTTCCAGCTGCGCCTCTTCTCTTTGGTGGTTTTCTTAAGCAACAGACTTTTCCACAAGACAGTCTACCTGCAGTCTGCCCTGAGTAGCTCAACCTCTGCAGAAAAATTCCCTTCACCGCATCCATCTCCTGCCAAACTGAAGGCTGCTGCAGGCCACTGATTGCCTGCCATCCAGAGGGGATGGGTGGATTGGAAGGAGGCTGTAGGAGCTCTTTTCCTTGTCCCCTCCTCTGCCAGGGAAGGCAGGACCCGCTCTGCCAAGGGCCCTTTGCATATTCCCTTGTCTCTGAGGAGCTGGGATTTTTGTCTCTGGTGCGCTTAAGGCAGAATCTTCCTGACACCAGTGTGTGGATTTTTAACACCGGTGAGTCTGAATGGACCACAGGTTTTTCTGTAGTTCTTTTCTAGCACTTGCCAGCCCCCGTGCCTGGACTGATTGGAATACTTTTTTTGGTCCCTGTGCCATCGATCCTCCCAATTCCCTGTCCTGCCTTCCACCACCCTTGGATGAATGGATTTTGTAATTCTAGCTGTTGTATTTTGTGGACCTGTTTTTTTTTTGTTGTTGTTGTTGTTGTTTTTCTGTGAAGCACATATATTGGATGAGGGAGATAAAGGAGTATCTCATCTGCTCCTGGTCACTCCCTTTATAGCCATCACTGTCTTGTTTCTTGTAACTCAGGTTAGATTTTGGTCTCTCTTGCTCCACTGCAAAAAAACAAGCCTGAAGAGATGGGACAGGAGGAAAGACCTCACAGTCAGATCTGCTGGGTTTTGAGGAGTGATTTTTTTCTTCCCCTTGAAGGGGAAAAAGCTTTTTTCACTGGTACATTAAGTTCCCCAGCTGTAGGGAGGTACCAGTTTTGGACAAGTGCCACTGCAACACCGAATGCTCAGAGAACCTGAACTTTTAACTCTGGAGGTCTGAAGTGTACTGCTGGCCACTGCCGGGTCTGTCTGGTATTTCAAAGGATTATTGGGTGCTGCAAATAGGAACTGAAGGGGTAAACTTATTAAACCCATTGAGCCTGTGATTGGTTGGTGTTTTCCTGTCATTTTAAAGAGACTAAATATGTCGGGGTGGGGGTGGGGGTGGGGGCAGATGTCAAAACACTTGTCCGATTTTAAAATGTCACAATTAAACATGAGCTGGTTTCCCACAAGCGTGTAATGGTTGAATTTTCAAAAATCATCACCTTGTGAAACGTTAAAAAGGTTAAGTGGAACATACAACTTTGCCTTGGACAATCTGGTTGTAGTTTTGAGAGATTAGTCCTGAAAAACGTTCCCTGAGGAAGTGTGGGTTATGTGATTATAATCATGTTTATATCTCGATAGAATTTGGAATTGTTTTAAAGTTTGTATGTATGTCTCTTGTGTATTCACAAAGAGAGAAATCCTTTTAGGTTTCAGTATATTGAACTTTGCGTTAGGGAAGAGATTAGACATTTGGTTACAGAAACCTATATTAGAGACAAGACTGTAAGGATGTGAAAATCATTGCTGGGAAACGTAAAAGCAAGTTTCGAAGTACAGAAGGTTTTAAAATAGTGGCATCTTGGACGTGGGTGGTGTTAGCAGCTTGTGCACAAGAAATTGTAAAAGACATAGTTAAAAAAAGATTTCATTCCAGTATTCCTCTGTGACCCTTCTGGTCATTTGACAGTAGTATTGCAGAGAAGTACTTCCAGGTTGCTGTGTGGTGGTTTGAAGACCTCAGCATTTCAGCAGCCATTATCTTAAGGTGAGTTAAAGTTTTTACAACTGGCTTTATTATTAAAGGGCCCACATCTTTGCTGCCTGAAATTTGTGTACCAGCTAAGCTGGTCTTAGTTTAAAAGGGTGAGGGGTTAAGTGGATGAAGGCACATGATTCCTTTTTTTTTTTTTTTTAAAGATTTTATTTGTTTATTATGAGAGACACAGAGAGAAAGGCAGAGACACAGGCAGAGGGAGAAGCAGGCTCCATGCAGGGAGCCCGACACGGGACTCAATCCCGGGTCTCCAAGATCATGCCCTGGGCCGAAGGCGGCGCTAAACCGCTGAGCCAACCGGGCTGCCTAAAGGCATGTGATTCCTATCCAGCACTGTGCCTAGCGATAGAAAATGCTTCAATTTGGAAGTGAGGAATCTGCAAAGTTGCATTAGCATAATCGAAATGCCAGGCCTGTACAAAGGATAGATTAGGCATACCTCTAGTAAAAACCTGTCAACCATCTCAAATGAGATATGCCCCAAAGCAGTGTGAACTCCTCATGTTTTCACTAGGGTGAGGGCACTGAGGACAGTGGTTAGGAAATTAGGGTTAGGGACACCTGGGTGGCTCAGTGGTTGAGCAACATCTGCCTTTGGCTCAGGGCGTGATTCCGGGGTCCGGGATTGAGTCCCACATTAGGCTCCTTGTGGGGAGCCTGCTTCTCTCTCCCTCTCTATCTATCTATCTCATGAATAAATAAAATCTTTTTTAAAAAAGGAAATGAGGATCAAAGGGAGTAGGCTCTGTTTTTTGCTAAGATCAGAATTGGCAATTTGAGGCAAACCGTAACCTGAAAGGAAGAGAGATCACATTGCTAAACGTGAGAGAGCTTGAGTTTGAACCATGCAACCTGGTTAGAACCAATAGGATCTAAGGCATCCTGTTCACAAAAGTTCTTTGCAGAGACAGGCGTCACAGCCTAGACAGGTATATGTGATTGATGTTCTTGCATCCCATCTAGAGCTCAATTGTCCATTGTAGCAACTTGAAGAATTAGAAAGTGGATACTTAAAGCCTGAGTACCTTTGCTAAGTCTGTTGGAAACTTCTTTTTTTTTTTTTATTTTTATTTATTTATGATAGTCACACAGAGAGAGAGAGAGAGGCAGAGACACAGGCAGAGGGAGAAGCAGGCTCCATGCACCAGGAGCCCGACGTGGGATTCGATCCCGGGTCTCCAGGACCCCGCCCTAGGCCAAAGGCAGGCGCTAAACTACTGCGCCACCCAGGGATCCCCCTGTTGGAAACTTTTAAGTGGACAGATCTTTGTACTGACTTGTTCATTGCTCTGCACTTAGTAAGGAGCCAAGATACAGTTGAAGAATTGTGACGAACTGGAGCAAACCCAGGAGAGGGCAGTGAGTGGCTAGAGGTTTTTGAAGCACCTTAAAAATGATAACAGCTGGGCAGCCCTGGTGGCCCAGTGGTTTAGTGCTGCCTTCAGCCCGGGGTGTGATCCTGGAGACCCAGGATTGAGTCCCATGTCAGGCTCCCTGCATGGAGCCTGCTTCTCCCTCTGCCTGTGTCTCTGCTTCTCTCTCTCTCTTCTCTCTCTCTCTCATGAATAAAAAATAAAAATCTTAAAAAAAAATGATAACAGCTGTGGGAATAAAAAGGCAACTACAGTTCTGTTTACTATTCATTTTCCATCCCCTTGCATTTTCTGGTTATAGAAGTACATTCAATTTCTATACCCATGGGATCCCATCTTCTTGCACGAATCCCACGTCAGGCTCCCAGTGCATGGAGCCTGCTTCTCCCTCTGCCTGTGTCTCTGCCTCTCTCTCTCTCTCTCTCTCTCTGTGACTATCATAAATTTAAAAAAAAAAATTAAAAAAAAATTTCTATACCCATGTGTTTACCTCCGTCAAGACTGCTCTGGTAAAGGTTATCAGCTTAGTAGTGAACAGACATTTCCCTCCTCCTTTAACATTCCTCCCATGCTGTATGACCCACAGAAGTTAAAAAGAAACTGACATCAGGTCAGTGTAACATGCCTTTTGAGCAATGACAGGCACCAGTGAAGTATTTTGGATGGGCCTAAAGTAAGTCCATAGAGTCAGTCAAGGATCAAGTGGGGGAATGCAGGACTTCATCATGTAACATTTAAGTGCCTTCTCTGTTGGGCACTTTGCAAAGCGCTGGGGATTCAGAGTTGAACCAGAAAGATGATTACTGTCCTCCTGGACCTAACAGCACAGTGAAAGCGAGTGACAAGTAGTCAAGCAAGTTTTTAAAAATAACATGTTCAGGGATCCCTGGGTGGCGCAGTGGTTTGGCGCCTGCCTTTGGCCCAGGGCGCGATCCTGGAGACCCCGGATCGAATCCCACATCAGGCTCCCGGTGCATGGAACCTGCTTCTTCCTCCGCCTGTGTCTCTGCCCCTCTCTCTCTCTCTCTCTGTGACTATCATAAAAAATAAAAATAAAAATAAAAATAACATGTTCAAATAGCTACTACTTTCCATAGGTCTCAAAGCTGGATAAAACTGGATTTCAGAGAATCTCAGTAGGGTGAGAGGTTAAGCTGTACCTTCAGCCTCCCATTCTTGTACTCACTCTCTGATTTGTATTCTTTTTTTTTTTCTTTAGATATATTTATTTATTCATGAGAGACACAGAGAGAGGCAGAGACACACACAGGCAGAGAGAGAAGCAGGCTCTTTGCAGGAGCCTGATGCAGGACTGGATCCCGGATCCTGGGATCACGATCTAAGCTGAAGGCAGCTGTCCAACTGCTGAGCCACCTGGGCGTGCCTCATTCTCTGATTTCAAGTTTCAGTGTTTTGTAGTGCTTTCAGACCTATGGAGGAAAGTAGTGTCCATTTGATCATTGAGATAAATTTTAATTATTTAGATCTGGATCACCATCACAGTCCTCTCTTGGAGCTTTGCCCAAATACACATGGCACCTGCCCTTGGAGGAAATTTAATTCCAGAACAAAAGGTAACTTTAAAAGCTGTAACTGCTTTCATGGAAATTTGGGAAACTATTGTACCCATAAAGTAAGAACAGATTGTTGTGAAAAGGGGACAGGATAAGAAAGTTCTTGGAACTTAGAGCAATAGTGGATTTAAATGATATGGCTTCTAAAAGTAATCCAGAGATGTGCACAGACATTTCTCCAAAGAGGACATAACAGATGGCCAGGAGACACATGGAAGGATGTTCAACATCACTCATCACCAGGGAAATGCAAATCAAAACTACAATGAGATATCACCTCACACCTGTCAGGATGGCTAAAATAAAACCCCAGAAACAAGTGTTGACGAGGATGTAGAGAAAAAGGAATCCTCATGCACTGTTGGTGGGAATGCAAACCAGTGCAGTCACAGTGGAAAACAGCATGGAGGGTCCTCAAAAAATTAAAAATAGAACCACCCCATCATCCAGTAATACTACTGGGTATTCACCCCAAACAGAAAAATACTAATTGAAAGAGATACACACATCCCTAGATTTATTGCAGCATTATTTACATTAGCCAAACTTTGGAAGCAGCCCACCTGTCCTTTGATAGGTAGATGGATAAAGAAGTGATACAGTGGAATATTCAACCATAAAAGAATGAAATCTTGCCATTTGCAATGACATGGATGGAGCTAGAGAATATAATACCAAGTGAAATAAGAGAAATACTATATGACTTCATTTATATGTGTAATTTAAGAAAGAAAAATGGGCAAAGGAAAAAAGGACCAAGAAACGGGCTCTGAACTATAGAGAACAAACTGATGGTTACCAGAAAGGAGGTGTGTGTGGGGGGGGGAGGGTCTGTGGGGAAATAGGAGATGAGGATTAAAGAATACACATTGTGATGAAAAAAAAAAGTATAAAAAGTGATACTGAGGAGCCTAAATTAGAAAATTGCAGGGGGGATCCCTGAGTGGCTTAGCGATTTAGCGCCTGCCTTTGGCCCAGGGCGTGATCCTGGAGTCCCGGGATCAAGTCCCAAGTCAGGCTCCCAGCATGGAGCCTGCTTCTTCCTCCTCCTATGTCTGTGCCTCTCTCTCTATGTCTATCACAAATAAAAAATAAATAAATAAATAAATAAATAAATAAATAAATAAATAAATAAATAAATCTTAACAAGAAAATTGCAGGATAAAATATAAAATTGAGGAAATTCTTGGAATATAGAATGATCAAGACATGGAAAAAGTTAATCATGGGAATATCCAGGAATCAGGAGGTCTGACGTTCACCCAAACCAAACAGCACCTTCAGAAATGAGAACAGGAACATAGAGACAGGAATAAAATGAAAATTTACTGGACTAATGATGAAATTGGAGGTTTTAGACAGAAAGGGCCTGCAGAATGTAAAGATGAAAATGAGAACAAAAATGAGATAGGAAAACACACCTAGATAGGATCTCTAAGGAAAAGTCATTTATCAGAAAAACAGTTTACTTACAAAGGACTGTGATTCACATGGGCATCAGACTTCTTAAGAACAACTCTAGATAACAAGGTAAAAATGTAATGCCTCAAAGATGCTTTTTCATGTTGTCAAGTGTATAGGGGATGAGTGGGTTGCCATTTTGTTCTCATAACTGTTATAAAGGGCAAAACAAAGGCACTGTTGGCTTTTCATTCAGCTTTTCTGAAAAAAAAAATTACTTGAAAAATCTCAAGGGAAAGATAAAGCCAAGAAATAGATGACTAATTAAAACAAAGCATACCCAACCAAACATAAAACAGTGAAATCATAAGTGCATTAAGAAAAATCTTGGCGGAGCACCTGGGTGGCTCAATCAGCTAAGCAACTGCCTTCGGCTCAGGTCATGATCCCGGGCTCTAGGGATCAAGCCCCACTTTGGGCTCCCTGCTCAGTGGAGAGCCTGCTTCTCCCTCTCCCTCTGGCTGCTCCTCCTGCTTGTGCGCTCGCTCACTCTCTCTCAAATAAAATCTTTAAAAAAAATTTGGTAATGTAACTTTGCAGCACCCTTGGAAAGGTAGATTCTGGGGAGAACATCTTCAAGAACAAAAAGAGGGGTGCCCGGGTGGTTCAGTTGATTAAGTATCTGCCTTTGGCTCAGGTCAGGATCTCAGGGTCCTGGCTGGGATGAAGCCCCACATCCCACTTCCCTGAGCAAGGAGCCTGCTTCCCCCTCTCCCTCTGCTCTGCCCACCATCCTGGCTTGTTCTGTTTCTCAAATAAAATCTTGAAAAGAAAAAATAGAAAACATACTGCTACTCTGGTGTGCCTCCGATGAGATGAAGTCTGTTCTTTTGATTAATGATGTTCAAGATGTAAGTAGACACTTAAGGAAAGACCACTGAGCTCCACAGGGATGACCTGACTCCTACAAAGCAAGCAAAACATAGCATTATTCTAAGCAGTTGACAGAATAGTAAAAATAATGTTTCTGAAAAAAAAAAAAAAAAAACTCCAAACTTTTGGTCCAGTAAAGTAGGAGAGAGGATTAGCTAATATGCTGAATTCATGTATATTCTCTGGGTTTACAATACTTTTCTCCATTTCCTGTACTGACTTTGATTTTACTTACAGATAAGAGTTTCCCTAGCAACTGGAAGTAAAGAATTAGCCTAAAAATAGGCTTCAATTTTATTTTATTATGTTTTTAAAAGATTTTTGTTTATTCATGAGAGACGGAGAGGTAGGCTCCTGTGGGGAGCCTGATGCAGACTCGATCTGGAACTCCAGGATGATCTGGAACTCCAGGATCACAACGTGAGCTGAAGGCAGATGCTCAACCACTGAGCCACCCAGGTGTCTCTAGGCTTCAATTTTAAGCTTTGTTCTTTAGTAGCATATTTTGATTTTTGAAAAAGGCAAGTTAGTTTTCCACTTAGAAACTTAAGAGATTCCCTTTAAGAAATCTGTTCAACAATTCTTCATTCATTCATTCATTCATTCGAGACACAGGCAGAGGGAGAAGCAGGCTCCATGCAGGGAGTCTGATGTGGGACTCGATCCTGGGCCGGAACCACGCCCTGGGCTGCAGGCAAGCACTAAACCGCTGAGCCACCCAAGGATCCCCTATGTTCAATACTTCTTAAAAAAAATTAATGAAAACCCAAGATCTAGGGATGCCCGGGTGGCTCAGTTGGTTAAGAGTCTTGCCTTCTTCTAAGGTCATGATCCCTGGGTCCTGGGATAGAGCCCCACATGCGGCTCCCTGCTCAGCTGGGACCCTGCTTCTCCTTCTCCCTCTGCCTCTCCCCCCCTGCTCATGTTCTCTATAAAATAAATAATTAAAATCTTAAAAAAAAAAAAAAACAAGATCTTATGTTCTTGGAACAGTATCTTTTTTTTTTTTTTAACTCTACAGGAATCTAATTTTAATTCCTTTTCCTTTTTTAACAGGAAAAAAGAAAAGCCCTAATTCTAATTTTGAAGAAGCATTTGCTTGAAGTTCTGCAATTCCTTCAGGTTCAGTTTTTAGTTTCCTTGTTCATACAATTACACTGAATACATTGTAAGAACAGGAAAAGCAAGAGAGCGGATTGAATCCTAACGTACCAGAGTCATGTGAATGGTGAAAAGCACGGATTTTGAAGCACAGTTTTTGTTTTTTTTTTCCCGAAGATTTTATTTATGAGACACACCGAGGGGGTGGGGGTGGGCAGAGACACAGGCAGAGGGAGAAGCAGGCTCCATGCAGGGAGCCCGATGCGGGACTCGACCCCGGGTCTCCAGGATCAGGCCCTGGGCTGAAGGCAGGTGCTCAACCGCGGATCCACCCGGGGATCCCCTGAGCACAGGTTTAAGCGAGCCGTCAGCACGTCTGGTCGGCTGCATTGATCGCAGCGCATGCGGGAAGGTAACCGAGTGGCCCTGGCTCGACTGTGAAGTTTTCTTTGGTGTGGCTTTTGCCCACTGCAGCGTGCATGTGCGTGTGCAGGTGCGTGTTTGAGGCTGAACTTCGCCCTCTTCCCTGTTCTCAGCATTTCTCTGGAATTTTTTGGAGGCGGGGGGGGGGGGGGCGGTGTGGGTTAAGGGCGAGAGGGAGGAGGGAACGTGGTTAGGGCAGCTTGCACCCGCAGCCCCCAGCCCGGGGAGAGCGACGGGGCCCAGCGGGGCTGCACGCCGGGTCTCCGGGGCACCTGCCCGCCGTCGGAGGGGCTGCTCGGGGCCGGGGCCGGCGCTCACTGGCCGGCTTGACCCACGGTGCCCACGGCCCGACGCGCGCTCGCCCACGAGCCCGGGGGCTGAAGGGAGGGCTATGCCCGCCTCCGGGGTTGTGGCAGGGCTCGCTCGCAGACCGCCGGGCACAGGAGCGAATTCTGGAACAAATCCTGCACAAGGTGCCCGTCCGTCGCAGGGAGCGTTTGGGGTTTTCGTCGAGCACAGGCGGAACGGTCTTCCCTCCTCTCCAGGCCGCAGTCCCTTTCTGCGCTTTCTCCCAAAGCGAGATGAGGAGGCTCCCGGCGCGGCTCTGTTTTTTTGGGGCTTTGTGGATCGGGCCGACTCCGCCGCGTAGTTTCCGCTTCTGGTCACATGACTGGGCAAACCCGCCACACCTTCGCCCCCGCGACTCCGCCGCGGTCCGCGGACCGACACGTCACTGCTCGGCTCTCAACCAAACTGCTCCGAGCACGTTCTTTCCGCGCTCTCGCTCTCACAACCGGGCCTATCACAGCTCAGCGGGAGCGCAGAGTCCCGCCTCCTGGGTGCTAACTGACAGCCGTCCTGTCCAATGAAGACGTGGGAGCGCGGCCTCGTCCACGCCTCCGACTCCGACAGACAGCCACGCCATCCTATCGCTCTCTCGAAGTGCGGCATCGAGCCTGACTCAGCCAATGGGGAGCGGGCCAGGAGGCGGACCGGGCCGCTGCCGGGGTTGGGTGCGCCGCTGAACGGATGGCAGAGGGAGCCGAGCGGATTCCTGGGGAACGCTGGCCAGGTGAGAAGGCCGAAGGCTGTAACATGAGAGGCAGCTGCAGGTGCAATCCTGGTTGTTGGTGGAGCTGAACGAAGAGCGGGAGGTGGGGCTCTGATGGCGGCGGGTGGGTGTGTGAAGCGGCGGTCCGGGGCCTCGCAGAGGAGGGGGCGTGGGATGTGGGGTAGGGACATCCTGGAATGCAAGGATGTGAAGGTCCGGGATGGGGCGTGCGCTTCGCACAGGAGGGCGCGGGAAAGCTCGCGTCCTGGGGCCGGTCCCGGGGAGGAAGGCGCTCGGGATGCGGCGGGCCGGGGGCTGCCCCGCGACGGGCAGCGTCCGAGGGGTTGAGTTGTGGAGGCGGGAGGCGGGCAGTTGGGACCTGCTGGAGTGAGCAGAGAGGGGCGTGGAGGGGGGAAGCGAGGGCGCGAGGAAGGGGGTAGGCGGACGGGGCTGGGGAAGCTGCCGGCTTGGAAACCAGGACGGAGATGGGACTAGGATGGCACGGCTCGCGGACCCCGCTGGGCAGGAGGACAGATGCTCCGTGTGGTCTTCAAAGTGCCTTTGCTTTTATTTGCTTTAGCAGCGTGCCAAACAAAACAAACAAAAAAACCAGAGTCCACTACGAAAAAACTCTCTTTAGGTCCTGACTTAAATTTCGAGTTCCTTTCCTCAGTTAGAGGTTCTCCTTACTCTCCTTTTCTTCCGTTGACTCCTCTAGGTCTGTGGCTCGTATCAGCCCAGCGGTGCAGACATGTTTGTGTTTTCAGGCATTCCAGAAAAACAAGTACAAACCTGAGAGATGTGGCAGGATTATTGACTCCCTGGAGTTAGGTGTTTGTTTTTTACTGCAATATAACGGTTTTTTGTTTTGTTTTGTTTTTTTGTTTTTTGTTTTTTTTTTCCTTTGGGGCTGTAAATTTAAAAGCACATGTGAAACCGCCCCTCTGAGCCAGTTGATTGTGGAGAAGATGTTGTTGGAGCTGGGAATGCATGATTCTTTCTGCCTTCCACCTAGTCTGGTGTTATCCCCCCCCCCCCCCCTTTCCTCCAGCTAATAGTGAGAAAAAGACTCCCCCTCCCCGCCGAAGTCTTGAACAATGTTGCACCTCCTTATTACTATATTCTTTATCATTTAGCTCTTGATCAGCTTATGGTTTAAGAAGGTAGCACGGTGTTATTATTTTTAATATTTTATTTATTTGTTTGAGAGAGCAAGAGAGAGCATAGCATGAGCAGGGACAGGGTAGAGGGAGAAGGAGGTTCCTGGCTGAGCAGGGAAGCCCAACAGGGGACTTGATCCCTGGACCCTGAGATCATGACCTGAGCTGAAGGCAGATGCTCAACTGACTGAGCCACCCAGGTGCCCCAGGTAGCACTGTCTTTTTTTTTTTTTTTTTTATGATAATCACACACACACAGAGAGAGAGGCAGAGACACAGGCAGAGGGAGAAGCAGGCTCCATGCACCGGGAGCCCGACATGGGATTCGATCCCGGGTCTCCAGGATCGCGCCCTGGGCCAAAGGCAGGCGCTAAACCACTGCGCCACCCAGGGATCCCAGGTAGCATTGTCTTAAACAGAAATAGCTAACCTCCTTCCTTCGATGTTTTATTTTAATCTAGTTTTTTTTTTTTTCCTTCTCTGAGCTTTTCCAGATTCAGTAGGAAAAATTTTCTTTTCCCTCCGATTGTCATCTAGTTCCATGAGCTGTCTCTGCGATCGGTGGCTTCAATCAGTAGTGTCAGTTACAGACATGTCTTGAGATGGGCAGTTGGAAGTGGCTATAGATAGGAGCAGTAGTTGCAGCACAATATATGGGATTGAAAGCACAGTGATGGTGGATGCGTATGTCTCCCTCTTGAGTGCATCAGTACCTGCATTAGTCATCAGTCATGCTCTTTAGTTGACCCTGCTACCCCATTGGGATTTGGAACAGAAAGCAGCTTGTAGCTAGGCAGTTGCTGCTGAAATGTAGGACCATAAATTGGGCATATTCAGTCATGACTTTTCTCTGATTTCTACTTTTTCCTCTGTACTCAATATTCATTTCCTGGTTTCTTTCATACATTCCTGCTTTTTCTAGAATGCTCCCTTTCTCTATTTAATTGTTTCTCCATTTCCAATCTTTCCTATTTTCTTTGCATTTCTTCCTCTAACCCCCCTCCCCCTTTTTCCTTTCCTGTGTTTGTTCTTTATTCCTGTTGTACCATGCTGTTGCCAGTAGTGATCATGTACTTGTTAGCTGTGAAGGAGCAGGAAGCAGAATTATGGTGATAAGAGTCCAGTCACTCCTTTTGAGTTTTGACACACAGATTTGACTTATCCCTCCTTTCTTGCCAGGCAGTCGTACTTGAGGCAAGGCTTGGGTGTTGGTATTAGCTCTGACCTCTCTGGTGTGTTCATTAGCCCCTGTCTGCCTGGTATTTTTTTGCCACCATAAAATATGAAAGTGAATTAGATAAATTGAAAGTGTTTAATATCTCACAGTGTTGATTTTTCCATTTCAGCTATTTGAGTGTCATCTGCTGCCATCCATTGATGTCAAGATGACTAAGCTGGGATTTTTGCGGTTGTCCTATGAGAAGCAGGACACACTTCTGAAGCTTCTCATTCTGTCGATGGCTGCTGTGTTATGTGAGTGTGCATGTAGACCTCTCTTTCTTTGGGGGGAGAAAATCTTCTAAAGAATCAAGAATGGCTTTTTTTTTTTTTTTAGAGATTTTATTTTAGAGAGAGTGCACGTGCGTGGGTGTGCGCACAAGCAGGGGAGGAAAGCAGAGTCCCCACTGTGCAGAGAGCCCAATGCAGGGCTTGATCCCAGGACTCTGGGATCAGGACCTGAGCCGAAAGCAGACTCTTAACTGAGTGAACCACCCAGATGTCCCAAGAATGGCTTTCTTGAATGCCTTGTTCTTTTCAGTAGATTGTGATGTTATCTTTTTACTGTTATCCATCAGTGTAATTTTATGAAGACAAAATACAAGAAACAAAGATTAGGGTGGCTCAGCAGTTGGGCATCTGCCTTTGGCTCAGGGCGTGATCCCAGGGTCCCAGGATTGAGTCCCACATCGGGCTCCTGCATGGAGCCTGTTTCTCCTTCTGCCTGTGTCTCTGCCTCTCTCTCTCATGAATAAATAAATAAAATCTTAAAACAAAAATTATAAAAGTCATGGCTAGAGGTCATCTGGGAAAGAATGGGAAGCATGCTTTGCTACTTCTATTTTCTTCTAGAACTAAAAGATATACTGGGAACCCTTGGATACTGAATTTTGTAAAAGACAATTGTCTTCAGTCTAGTCGCCTACTTTAGTTACTTCTGAAAATCTCTTCAGAACTTAATCTATTTTTTTTTAGATTTTCTAGCTCTTTATGAGTCATAAGTGTGGTCTTGATTTGCCTTACCTCTTAGTTTGCTCCAAAGTAAAGGTTAGTTGTGGGGAGGGGAGGTCAACATATAAGAAAGATGACCATGTAGGCTGAGTGCAGTATTAATAGGTGAATGCATTGTTACAGGCCTTGATAATAAGTAAAGTGGGTCCTACCTACCTGGAAAATGTAGGTGTCATTCTCAGGGGAAAGTGAAATTCTTAAAAAAAAAAAAAAAAAGTGAAGTACTTTTGTTTTTCCTATGTGGGAGAGATGGATAAATACTTTATTTAGGGGTCTTTTTTTTTTTTTTTTTAAGTAAACTCTACCCCAGAGATGGGGCTCAAACTCATGACCCCAAAATCCAGAGTCACATGCTGTATCGACAGAGCCAGCCAGGCGCCTGTTTAGGGATCATATTTCCTATGACTTCTGTGCCCAGAGAACAAGGCAATGCTATTACCTCTATAATACTATAATCTATTACTTTTCATGGCACAGTACCATTAAAATATTAACTCTCTGGCTTTTGCAGCATTCTCTACTCGTCTTTTTGCCGTCCTGAGATTTGAAAGTGTCATCCATGAGTTTGACCCGTAAGTACTTTTGCTTGGTCTGGTATTTGCTTTGGGGAGCATTCAGGTTCAATGGGTTTCAGATCTCAGATTCTAATCAGCTCTTGGTGACGGGGACGTGCTTCCTATATATATTTAGGGTGAAAACCCTTCAGGTTTTCCAGTGGAGATAAGTAAGTCTCTGAAACTCATTTTCTGGCCAGGCTAAGGGAAGTCTGGTTACTCAGGTTGGTCAGCAGTTAGTGATTCAGATTGAGGGAAAGGGGCCTGATGTGTGTTTGAGGCTCAAAAGAAAATCACAAGTCATGAACTTGAGATTTATGACTTTTTGTTTAACAATTTAAATGACAGAAATTGGGCCTCTTGGTTAAGTTCTAAGACATTGGGGAAAATGTAGAGCCATGAGTTCAATTAGGGATTTTGTTTATTTAAAAAAAAAAATATATATATATATATATATATAGAGAGAGAGAGAGTTCATTTTGTTTCAAGTTCTGTTTTACATTGAACCTAGGTGTGTCTGTCTCTGGACACTGGAGTCACTATATTGTATTGCCTAAAGTTAAGGCCTAATTAAAAATCTGGAAAGCTAGAATCATAGGTTCTTCAAATATCATTAATATTTAAAAAGTACCATATTTCAGTTGCATTGGTTCAGAAGTTGATTTGCAAATTTGTTATTTTTTGTAAGTATTTGAAAGCACTCTGGAGGCATAAAATATTTTCTTTGGGGCCTCTCAAATCAATTTATGTATTTATTTCTCATGAATGAGGAAACCTATCCTTTTGTTTCTTGATCACCAGATTGTTAAGGCTTTTTTTTCAGATTCTCTACATGAACAAATACTGAAGCGAGATGGCCAGGGAAAACGGGACTGTCTGCTCTGTAGCCATAGAACTGGAAGGAACTAACTGTAAAGATCTTGTGATTTGATGCTTACTTTTGTGGAGCAAGAAACCGAGGCCTGGGTTCTGACCCCAGTCCAGACCTCTTCCCACTAATTGGTACTTCCTCTGCCTTGCCCTACCTGCGCTTAGGTAAAGGACATGGTTCTCACACATACTGACTGCCTGTTACCCTCATCCCCGTGTTTCTCTGACAGTTACCAAAATAACATTCATTAGCAACAAACAGAAGGATAGAGATTTCTGCCATCTGCTACTTCTGCTTACTTCAGCTGCTAAAACTTGACTGACCAAGAAGGAAATAGGGTTAGAAGGATGGGCAGGAAGGGTGGTTAGTCATCATTACCCTTAGTAATTAAAAATTATTTTTATTTAATTTATATTTTTTCCTTTTTTTTTTCTTATTCTTTCTACTTTTTAAATTATATTTTTATTTGAATGTAGTTGGTACACAGTGTTACATTAGTTTCAGGTGTACATCATAGTGATTGGACAAGTTTATACATTATGCAATGCTCCCTACAAATGTAGCTACCATCTGTCACCATACACTGTTATTACAATGTCATTGACTATATTCCCTATGCTGTGCCTTTTATTCCCTTGACTTACTCATTCCATAACTGAAGCCTGTGTCTCCCATGCCTCATCCATTTAGCCCATGCCCCCATCTCTGCCCCTCTGGTAACCATCCATTTGTTCTCTGTATATACAGATCTGGTTCTGTTTTTTGTTTATTTTTGTGAAATTGTATGGTATTTGTCTTTCTCTGTCTTTCTTTTAGCATAATACTCTTTAGGTCTATCCATGTTGCTGCAAATGGCATGATTTTGTCCTTTTTTGTGGCTGTGTAACATTCCTGTGTGTGTGTGTGTGTGTGTGTGTATACATACATACCATATCATCCTTACCCATTCATCTATCAATGGAATCTTAGGTTGCTTCTGTGTCTTGGCTACTATAAACATTGCTGCAGTAAACATACGGTGTGTATTTTTTCAAATTAGTGTTTTCATTTTCTTTAGGTAAATTCCCAGTAGAGGAATGACTGGATCATATAGTATTTCTATTTTTAATTTTTTGAGGAACCTCTGTACTGTTGTCCACAGTGGCTGTATCAGTTAACATTTCTATTAGCAGTGCATGAGGGTTGTTTTTTCTCCACATCCTCACCAACACTTGCTATTTCTTGTCTTTTTGATTTTAGCCATTCTGACAGATGTAAGGTGATACCACATTGTGGTTTGATCTGTGTTTCCTTGGTGATGAGATGTTGATGTTCTTATTTTTATTTTTAATTTTTGAAAAATAATTTATTTATTCATGAGAGACACAGATCGAGAGAGATGCAGAGACATAGGCAGAGGGAGAAGGAGGCTCCATGCGGGGAGCTGACGTGGGACTCTATCCTGGATCCCCAGGATCACGCCCTGGGTCAAAGGCAGGCACTCAACCACTGAGCCACCCAGGCGTCCCTATTTTTAATTTTGTAAGTTATTTTTCCCCCTTATTTCTTTTAAAATAAGAAACTTAAAATAAATAAAATAAGCTTGAGAAGAGGTTATATACCTTGAACTTAAAGAATTGTGTCTTTCCATGTATAACTCTAAGAATTTTATATCAAATATATTTTTTTAAGATCTTATTTTTAAGTAATTTACACCCAATGTGGGGCTTGAACTTGCAACCCTGAGAGTCACATACTTGACCAACTGAGCCAGACATGCGTCCCTCAAATTTTTTTTTTTTAAGATTTTGTTTATTTATTCATGACACACAGAGAGAAAGGCAGAGACATAGGTAGAGAGAGAAGCAGGCTCCATGTGGAGACCCCACATGGGACTCGTTCCTGGATCCCCAGGATCACGCCCTGGGCCAAAGATAGGCGCTCAACTGCTGAGCTACCCAGGTATCCCCCTCAAATATTTTTGTGTAATTTATATTTTTATTCTACTACATGAGTGGCATTCAGAACTATTTTCTTTAAAGATTTTATTTATTTATGAGAGACAGACAGCGGCAGAGGGAGAAGCAGGCTCCATGCAGGGAGCCTGATGTGGGACTTGATCCTGAGTCTCCAGGATCACGCCCTGGGCTGAAGGCAGGTGCCAAACTGCTGAGCCACCCAGGCTGCACCCAGAACTATTTTAAATAACATGATTAGGACTTGTAAATTTAAACACTCATTAAGACATTTGTGTTACTGAGTGGATTAAAAAAATTGTAAGGTGTGTATGGTGTTACACCAGCATCTTTAGAGATGCCCATTTAGAGATGCCCATTTAGATGCCCATTTAGATGCCCATTTAGAGATGTTATCCATGTATCTTCCTATGTGGTATCAAAATGATCTTTTGTATGTTCCTCTCTCTTGGAAAGGGCCAAATTTATTAATGCCTACATATCAGCTGTTTTGTGTTTTGGTGCTTGAATTCTCTGACTGATGTTAATACCTACTAATTGCCAGGCTAGTGAAGTATCCTGCTTGAGTTAGGCTCTAGTTGCATTTCCTTCTGAGAGAAGTAGTTCTTGAGTTGAGACAAGCATGGAGCTAGAAATGAGGGCACTTATGGTAATGTAAAATGATTTTCATACTTGGCATGTTTTGGTATCAAACTGATTTTTATTAGAGTAATGGTAAGTTCCTTAGTGGTGTAATCTGAGCAAAATTCTCTGCAAATTGGTATTGAGTACAAAGAGGAGGAGACACAGATCATTTCTTTCTTGTCATAGGTACTTTAATTATCGGACTACTCGGTTCCTGGCTGAAGAGGGATTTTATAAATTCCATAACTGGTTTGATGACCGGGCCTGGTACCCTTTGGGACGAATCATTGGAGGAACAATTTATCCAGGTGAGAGGAACAGGAATTTAAAAAAAAAATTTTTTTAATAGAAATAAGGTATTTGTATATTATGAAACAGTTTATCTTATTTCTAATATCTTCATTTTGTGGCAATTGTAATCTTATTCTGATTACAGATTCCTAAAATTGGATCTTATGTATATAGGCGAACACGTGTGGGAAATGGGGATGGGTGGATTTTCATAAATTCTGGACTTCTGATTGAATTCTTAGGAGAGAAATTTATAGGTCTACCACAGTTACTGTGTCTGTTTCTGGGAGTTTGTCAAGACCTATGTTATCACTTTATTGATACTTCTGATTTTCTCTCTCTTTCCCTTAAAGCTCTTTGTCTTACTAAGATAACCTACTGGAGTTTCTTCTTCCTATTACAGGCTTAATGATCACCTCTGCTGCAATCTACCATGTACTTCATTTTTTCCACATCACCATCGACATTCGGAATGTCTGTGTGTTCCTGGCCCCTCTCTTCTCTTCCTTCACCACCATCGTCACGTACCACCTTACCAAAGAGCTCAAGGTGAAGGATTTGGGGTGATAGGCTTGGGAATGAATATTGTTGAACTCCTGTAGTAGATTAAAGGGTGGGGGACTGAGAGCCTCAGAAGGGCAGGGAACCAGAGGCTAAAGAAAGCTTTGGCAAGGCTGAATTACAGGGTTCACTCCAGCCCCTTCCTGGATATATGGTTTCTTGTTATTAGCAACTGTTTTGTCCTTATTAGAGAACATTTGAAGGTCAAATATAAATTTCTACATAAGGGAAAAGAAAAACATTTATTTATTTATTTTTTTAAATTTATGATAGTCACAGAGAGAGAGAGAGAGAGATGCAGAGACATAGACAGAGGGAGAAGCAGGCTCCATGCACCGGGAGCCCGATGTGGGATTCGATCCCGGGTCTCCAGGATCGCGCCCTGGGCCAAAGGCAGGCGCCAAACCGCTGCGCCACCCAGGGATCCCAAGAAAAACATTTAAAATGCAAAATATGAGCTTTAGATTTTAAAGTTCTCACAACCTGGGATGCATGGGTGGCTCAGTGGCTGAGGGTCTGCCTTTAGCTCAGGGCATGATCCTGGGATCCAGGATCAAGTCCCACATCGGGTTCATCTCAGGGAGCCTGCTTCTCCCTCTCCCTGTGTCTCTGCCTCTCTCTCTGTCTCTCATAAATAAAGAAATAAAGTCTTAAAAAAAAAAAAAAAAGTTTTCACAATCTAAGGGAGAGGGAAAATAACTACAAAAAGTGTTCCAAAATGGTTAATTTTTCCTATTGGAAATGCACAGCAATTATTTGTTGATTTTTTTTTTAACATTATTTAAAATTATTAAACCACTTTTGTAGTAGGCACCATTATACTGCCTCTCTTTTTCTAGGTTTCTGCATTGCTGATCCAGAGTACTTGGATACTATTCTTAGTTTGTGGCTATGGTGTCAGGGAGATCCCATGGAGGTGATTAACTAGTAGGAGGTCTTGGGAAAGTTGAGTGTAGTTTGGAAACCTTTTCATCCTTCCCTTTGTTGCCCTCATTCCAAATTTGACTCTTACCAACAGACAAGTCTTTACTCTTTTGGAGTATGGCTTATATTTGTTGTTCCTCTCTTCTGAGCGCACAGATTGTCTTGTGATGTTCCAACTTTATTATTCAAGCTCCTGGGATCTTTACTCCAGATAGATGGTCACCTTTTAGCTTTTTAGCTTAAATAATTGTCTATTCTTGCATACCTTTTAGAGGTGTGACTCTTCGACAGCATGCAGATATTGTTAGGGATAGGGACTCATAAGCCCGGGAATACTGCAGCCAAACAGCCCATTCTGAGGCAATGTCTGATGTCTGACAGCTTGCATGATTTGTCTGTCCTTAGCATATGTGTATTCAGTTTCAGTCTTGGTATCATCATGGGGAGTTAGTTGTGATGTTTTTAGTTTTCTTGTGCTGCAAACATTTCTAGCATCACTTCTATCTTGGAAAGTGTTGGACTGTTCTCTGGGCACATTATAAGCATAATGTACTAGTGGATCCTCTCTTTCTCTCATGAGTAGATGGTGTTAACTTCCTGTTACCCCTCTTTTCTTTCAGGATGCAGGGGCTGGACTTCTTGCTGCTGCCATGATTGCTGTAGTTCCTGGGTATATCTCTCGATCTGTGGCTGGTTCCTATGATAATGAAGGTAAGACTTAAAATGCTGAAGATAATCTGTTCATCTCATTATTCAGTAGATCTTCAGGAAGTGCAGTAGAACTGAATTCATATCTGATGTTTAGCAGTAGCAAAAATGGTATCTGGGTTAGAAGATTAGAAATGTGCCAGAAGGGACCTCAGACAAATTTATATCTTTCTCTGTCATCTCCTCCAGAAAGGTAGCTGGTAATTTTCATTATATAAGGCTTTTGGCTCTTCTCTGGGCATAAAAGTAGTTAGTTTAGTGTTGAGTGTTACTATTATGTTAACATCGTGATCATTTGCTTTATTTTCCTAGATAAGAGAAATGGATATATTTTTTAAAGGTTTTATTTATCGATTTATTTACTTTTTTTTATTTATTCTTTTAAAGATTTCATTAAAAAAAAATTTCATTATTTATATGAGTGAGTGAGAGTGAGCACAAGTGGTGAGGAAGGGCAGAGGGAGGGGAAAAAGCAGATTGCCTGCTGAGCAAGGACCCTGACACAGGGCTTGATCCCAGGACTCCAGAACCCTGGGATCATGACTTGAGCTGAAGGCAGATGATTAACTGACCGAACCACCCAGGTGCTCCTTTGAGATTTATTTTTAAGTAATCTGTACAGCAAGATGGGGTTCAACCCCACAACTCCCAAGATCAAGAGTTGGATGTCTATTGACTGAACCAGCCACATGCTTTGAGAAATGAATATTCTTTTAAAATTTTAAAATTTTAAATTAAAAAAAATTTTTTTTTTATTAGAGAGAGAGCAGGAGTGAGAGAGAGAGAGACTACAAGTCTGTCTTGGAGGGGAGGGGCAAAGGGAGAGGGAGAAGCAGACTCCCTGATGAGTAGGGAGCCTGAATCAGGGTTTGATCCTAGGACCCTGAGATCATGACCTGAGCTGAAGGCAGACATTTAACTGACTGAGCCACCCAGGCACCCTGAGAAATGGATTTTCTTAAATCCCTAATGACTTTTATTGACTTGTTTCAGTGTGGCCTGTATTTATTGAATGTTATTGGGAAAACATAATGTTAGGTATTATAGGTAATCAGTAAGATTATTTTGGCTCATAATTAAGGAATTACAATGATAATGAATAAAATTACGTTGGTTCATAATCTATTATGGAAGGTAATTATAGACCTATAATAATGCACAAGAGGTAGGTAGTATACATGTTATTAGAAAGGTATGTACAAAGTACTTTGGGACTGTAGTGAAAGGAGAGATAATTCAGATTTGGAGATGAGGGAAGACTTTTTGGAAGTAGCTGAGATTGAACCAAGTCCAGGGGTTAAGACTTCATTAGATAAATATTAAGGAAAGGGCTAATGAAGGCATAAGAGGCAGAGGCAGGATGGTGCATGTTAGTATGGAGTATCTTTAGGACCACACTAACAGGGAATTTAGTGCCTGAAAGGAATAGTAATAATAACAACCAACGTTTACTGAGTACTTGCTCTATACTAGGTGCTATTCTAAGTCCTTTACATGCAATAATTAAATTTGTCTTCACAATACTTTTATGTAATAGATACTATTATGGCTTCTTTTTAATAGGAAACAAATGATAAGAGGTAAAATAATTACACTTATTGAGTAAGTAGGTTTGAGATAAGAATCATAACAATATCTTTTTTTTTTTTTTTTTTTTTTTTTTTTACGATTTTATTTATTGGGATGCCGGGTTAGTTCAGTGGTTAAGCAGCTGCCTTTGACTCACGTCGTGATCCTGAAGTCCTGGAATCAAGTTCCATATCAGGCTCAGTGCAAGGGAGTCTGCTTGTCCCTTTGCCTGTGTCTCTGCCTCTCTCTGTGTCTCTTATGAATAAATAAATACAATCTTTAAAAAAAAGATCTTTTTTTTTTTTTTTTAAAGATTGTATTTATTTATGAGAGACAATATGAGCTGGGGGGAGGGGCAGAGAGAGAGGGACAAGCAGACTCCCCATGGAGCAGGAAACCCAACACAGGGATCAATCCCAGGACCCTGAGATCATGATCTAAGCTGAAGGCAGATGCTTAACTGACTGAGCTCCCCAGGCACCCCCAGAACAGTATTCTTAAATATTACACCAACATGGCCTTTTACTAAATTTTTGTTCTGTTCTTTCTGCAGGGATTGCCATCTTTTGCATGCTACTCACCTACTACATGTGGATCAAAGCAGTAAAGACTGGTTCCATCTATTGGGCAGCAAAGTGTGCCCTTGCTTATTTCTACATGGTAACTTTTCCCTCCTTTCTTCCATGAGTGTTTCTATTGAGATCAACTGATATAAACTGGAACTAGCTCTTGGGCTTTGAGACCATAGATTGGAAGCTAGAAGTCTTTATTGTTTCTTATGTTCTTACAAAGCCCCATCCAAGACAGGTGTGTGGATATCTATTGTGTAATAGCAAGATAGAGATAATGTTTTTAATTTTTAAAGTTCTCCAGATAGTATATGTCCTATGGATATTGGTTGGCCAACTCTCTTTTCTAATATGTTCCCTTTAAATTTTTCCTTTTCTAATATGTTTTTTTCCTGTTCAATCTTATGTATTTACTTAGACTTCTTCCCTTAATTGCTTCCGCTTGCTATGTATCCTTAAATCCTCCATATAGTGTTACAATAGATTGCATCTAGATTAACTGAGTGTTGAGTTACAAAAGCCTTCTTTTGTGATCATGATGGCATAGGGAATATGGGATTGAGTTACAGTAATAGGTGTGAATTTGATTTTCTTTCTTTTTTTTATAAGACTCAGACCTTGAGTCTTTTTTATTTTTATTTTTTAAGATTTTATTTATTTATTCATGAGAGATACACACACACAGAGAGAGAGAGGCAGAGACACAGGCAGAGGGAGAAGCAGGCTCCATGCAGGGAGCCTGACGTGGGACTCGATCCCAGGTCTCCAGGATCAGGCCCTGGGCTGAAGGCGGTGCTAAACCGCTGAGCCACCCGGGCTGCCCTGAATTTGATTTTCTTAATGAAAGAAATCAATTATTTATTTATTTATTTATTTATTTATTTATTTATTTATTAAAATATTTATTTATTCATGAGAGACACAGAGAGAAAGAGTCAGACACATAGGCAGAGAGAGAAGTAGCCCCACGCAGGAAGCCCAATGTGGGACTCGATCCCGGGACTCCAGGATAACGCCCTGGGCTGATGGCAGGTGCTCAAGTGCTGAGCCACCCAGACATCCCAGAAGTCAGTTATTTAAACTCTCTAAGCCACTTGGCATAAATAAAGTTTATAGTTACTGTAAAGAGATGTTCTTTGCAAGGTCACAGGTAATATCCTAAATATAGTGGTAGTCTGAGCAGGAGTGCTCAGAGGAACTCTTCTTTTTTTTATCCTGTCATAGGTCTCTTCATGGGGAGGTTATGTGTTCTTGATCAACTTAATCCCTCTCCATGTACTGGTGCTGATGCTCACAGGACGTTTCTCCCACCGGATCTATGTGGCCTACTGTACTGTTTACTGCCTGGGCACCATTCTTTCCATGCAGATCTCCTTTGTGGGTTTTCAGGTGAGCCCTAGATTGAATAGAGTTTTTAGCTTCTTTTACTTTCTCTAAACCACTCCAAGTAGCTTGATTTATCTTGGATTCCGATGAAGAGAGTAAGACTTATTCAGTCTAACCTTGGACTGTTGTGTTAACTGAAGCAACAGAATCATTGGTCACTGAAGTCTGCTTCCAGGGCATGTTAATATTTGTTTCATAATGTTTGAATTTAAGGACTGTTAATCTGGCTTAGATTTGTTGGAGGAGAGCTATTTTGAGCTGAGTTGATATAAATGCAAAGTTATTTCCAGTCCTTTTTAATGCTGATGAGTCCCATGTATTAGTAATGACCCCTGAACTTCTTGATGGGTCCTGTGTGAAAGTCCTTTAGGAAGCAAGGCACAAACATTTTAACCACATTACTTATAGGGTTAAGAGACAACTATGAAACCGGAGAATGATGTGGTGTGTTTAATTTCTCTTGTGAAATTCTGATTAAAATAGAACCCTTATTCAGAAGTCAGCAGTATTTTCCTTACTGATCACCTACTGTATGCAATTTGCTAATCAGTGGGAAATGTAAAAATTAAAAATATGATCCTGGTCTTTAAGGAAGTTGCAGTTTTGTGGGGAAAGAAGTATATGCAGTTGTCTATATTTATAATACAGCAGCTCTGGAAATGTGATTGCTAGACCAGCAGCACTGCGAACTTGTTAGAAATGCAGATTCTGGGGGCAGCTGGCTGACTTTGGCAGTAGAGCGTGCTGCTTGATCTTGGGATTGTGAGTTTGAGCCCCATACTGGGGGTAGAAGTTACAAAAAATAATAATATAAGTATTCTGAAGAAGCATATAAATTCCAAATTTTTTATTAAAATAATGCAAATTCTGGGTTCTTCTCAGAGACCTGCTGAATCAAACTTTAGGGGAGGATTCTGCATTCTGTGTCTTAACACCCTCTCTTCTTTGCCCTCCCCATGGTTAATGATGCTCACTAGTTTGAGAACCACTGGTCTAAGCAAAGAATTTATAAGTAATGGAAGAGATCTAAGGTGCGTGGAACATAGAAGGGAGTAAGTTTGGCAGATTAGGAGGAAATGTGTGGCCTTGAGTGATGAGAATTTCTGTGAATGCAGATTTTGGGAAAATGAGGAAATTGCCATCTAGGCTAAAGAAAGCCTGAGCAAAGGCCAGAGGTATGATTATGATAGAGTATGGTATTCTTTGGAGGACTCCAAATACACTTTGGAAAATACAGCAGGCGAATTAGACTCTCCCTTCAATTGGCCCTAATTCCTCGGAAGCCTCAGAACTCATTTGACCCTTTGTTTGGTCAGAACTAGGTCAGGAGAATTCAGGTCTAGGCTGGATCCATTGTTTTCCAGCATTGTCATATATATGCTTTTATCTACAGCCCGTCCTCTCATCAGAGCACATGGCAGCCTTTGGGGTCTTTGGTCTCTGCCAGATTCATGCCTTTGTGGATTATCTGCGCAGCAAGTTGAATCCACAGCAGTTTGAAGTTCTTTTCCGAAGTGTCATCTCCCTGGTAGGCTTTGTCCTTCTCACCGTGGGAGCTCTCCTCATGCTGACAGGTAGGCAGGCTCACATTTTTTGTAAATGGATATGGAACATATAATAAACTTCAAAAATATGGGTTATTTCTTGACCACAGAAAGATTTATTCTTTTCCTCCTTAGAGTAAAAAGTCCTGCTTCTTCACATTTAGTCCACTTGTCAGCCCAGTATTTGGATTCTGTGTAGTTAAGAATATCTCATTAGAGTAGCTCTTAATGTCAGAAACATCACACTTGGTAAAAGGACTATATCTCATCTTGCTAATTTTCCTCCTCTTTTTTTTTTTTTTCTTTTTCTTTTCTACTGGTAGGGTGGGAGAGATCAATCAACCCTGCTGGCCGTACTGTGCAAACATGGCCTTGTCTAATGCCATTTGCACTAAACCATGGCTGTTTAGCTTGCTTCATTTTCCTCACTTCTCGCAGGCTGATTTGATTCTGCCCAAGTCTCTGTGTGTTGTCTACTTTGGAGCAGCACTGGAGGCTGTAGTTGACTTAGTTTATAGAGTTGGCCATGGTTTGGCTGAATTTGACCTAAAATCTTTCCAGAAAGCACTTTTGCCTCTTATCTCTGAGTTTATATACAGCCTGACTTTATTCTGCTGGCTATGCTGACAAAAATACTCTGAAATTTGAAAGAAAGGATGGAGTAAAATTCTCAAAGTATTGATGGCATTTTAATAAAAAATACTTCTTTGTTTCAGAGACTCTTATTGAAATGGAAAATTGTGATTAGGATCAGAGGTTATTTTGTTTCAGGAGTGACTGTGAAATATTTGTTGCTTCTTTGCTGCCAGGAAAAATATCTCCCTGGACGGGTCGTTTCTACTCACTGCTGGATCCTTCTTATGCTAAGAACAACATCCCCATCATTGCTTCTGTGTCTGAGCACCAGCCCACAACCTGGTCCTCCTACTATTTTGACCTACAGCTTCTGGTCTTCATGTTTCCAGGTCTGTCTGCCTTGTGTTCTGAAGTGGCTTTTTTTAAAGAATCACTATTTGATTCGAAATAAGTAAATTACCTTCATTCTTGTGTTTTGTTGTTGTTTCTGTTTTTGCCTGTTTACCCTGTGCAGTACAAAGGATGGCTAAGCATTTTTCTAATATTTGAAGCAGAGTAGAAGTCAGAAGTTGAACAGTTGGAGATGCTGGCAAGTTCAGAGCCTCATCGTTTTCTGTTCATTTCTATTATAAGTTAAAATTCAACTTGAATTTGCATTCAGGTTTTTGTTTTTATTTTTGGGTATTTTCAATGTACTTCTCCCATCTCCTATCCATGACTCTGCCCCATTTACTTTATTGACAGTACTGAAGTTTGAGAATAGGCATGGCTGATTCAACGCAGCTACTTATCTTCTAACCAGTCCGTATGTTTTTGGATTTACTGGTGGTGGGGTGCTGCCTTTTCTTTTCTTTTTTTTTTTTTTTAATAAAATAACTTTTTTTTTTTTTTAACGAAGTTGATTATTGTAAAAAATGTAGACAAGTTAAAAAAAAAAAGTAAAACTTTCAGGAGCTCACCACACATCTGTTGCTACTGTTAACATTTTGATGTGTATTCATCCAGTTATTTATTCATTTACTTCAGTTCTTTTTAATTTTTTTTTTTTTTTTTTTAGTAATCTCTACACCTAACAGGGGGCTTGAACTCATGACCCCGAGATAAAGTATCACCTGCTTTTCTGACTGAGCCAGCCAGGCCCCCCTCATTCAGTTATTTATTGAATAAAAATGAGATGATACAATTTTCCCCAGTTTTTTTCATTTTATAAAGAATCATATTTTCTGTTATTTAGTATTGTAAAGATATGACAAATATATTATTTGTTTTTTTAAGTACAGAGATGTGTAAAGAAAGTAAATGATCCATAATATCTTGCAGCAATATTTTAATTGATGTATTCTATTCTATAAATATACTATCTCTTTTATGTTGGATATTTAGGTGGTTTTTAAACTTTTTGCTATTTTAAAGTGTTCTGTATAAACGTCTTTGCATGTATCTATGATATTTATTTTAATTGCTTACTTGTTTTTATTTTTACTTTTGTAGTTGGTCTGTATTACTGCTTTAGCAACCTGTCTGATGCCCGGATTTTCATCATCATGTATGGTGTAACCAGCATGTACTTTTCAGCTGTCATGGTGAGGAATGCTACAGTTCTGCCCCTGACTCTGAGGGGCATGGCAAGATTCAGGATGTACTGATGATTGTGCACATGCTTCCTTCGGAGCATTTGGGGGGCTGAGTTATAAAGCTGCTTACTGTTGCTGATCCTTCTCAGGGATATATGATGCACTCATACAGTCTGGTTGTGGGGCCCAGTTTTCTTGGATTCATACTCTTGTGTCAGGGAGAGGCACATATATATCTGTTGGAGAAAGCAACTGTGGACATGTTTTTTCTCCTCTCTTTCTGATTGTCTTAAGAAAGGAGGTGACATTTTTTCCCTAAGGTCCAGGGAGGATTGCCAAGTTAACACTTGTTAACTTGATTGTTGAAAGCAGAGAGAATTTATATATTGTAGTAAGACTACATTTCTCATGCTTTTGAAAAAATTTTAAACTATAGTTACATGTATTCTTTAACATATCATTATTTAGGAACACACATCCATAGGTACGTATGTAACTGAAAAGCAGTTCAAGAAATATATACTTCTGTAGATATAGCAAATATTTTCTCATATTTTGATTTTTCTTTTTAAAATTTTATTTATTCATGAGAGGCAGAGAAGCAAGCTCCATGTGGGAGTCTGACGTGGGACTTGATCCCGGGTCTCCAGGATCACGCCCTGGGCTGAAGGCAGCACTAAACTGCTGAGCCACCCAGGCTGCCCTATTTTGATCTTTTTTATGGAGAACTCTGTTGAAAACCACTGAACTGGGCCCCTGGGTGGCTTAGTCAGTTAAGCGTCTGCCTTTGCCTCTGATTGTGATCTCCGGGTCCTAGGACCGAGCCCTGAATTGGGCTTCCTGCTCAGTGGGGAGTCTGCTTCTCCCTCTTGCTCTGTGCATTCTCTCTCTCAAATAAAATAAAGTAAAGTAAAATAAATAAAATAATAAAAATAAAATAAATAAAATAAAATAATAAACCACTGAACTGATATCATGCTATACTAATATATTGAATTCTGTAATTTGTAAAATGCTGGTTGAACTGTTTTTGCTTGCTTTCTGTCTCTTTCAGGTGCGTCTAATGCTAGTGTTGGCACCTGTTATGTGCATTCTTTCTGGCATTGGAGTTTCCCAGGTGCTGTCCACTTACATGAAGAATTTGGACATAAGTCGTCCAGACAAAAAGAGCAAGAAGCAACAGGATTCTACGTACCCAATTAAGAATGAAGTGAGAATTAAACTAAGAACAGGCTTGGGAAACTCTGTGTGTGTGTGTGTGTGTGTGTGTGTGTGTGTGTGTGTGTGTACCTATTTCTTGAGTGAGGGAGTAGAGTCTTATCATAGTGGCCAGAGTGAACTCATATAGCCCCTGACTCATTTTGATTCGTCTTACGAATATTGTATGGTAAGAAGCTGTTCTGAATTGTGTTAGTTTAATTTGTTTTATGACATAGTTTTTCCTTTTTTAGGTGGCAAGTGGAATGATACTGGTCATGGCTTTCTTTCTCATCACTTACACCTTTCATTCAACTTGGGTGACCAGCGAGGCCTACTCTTCTCCCTCCATCGTGCTGTCTGCCCGTGGTGGGGATGGCAGTAGGATCATTTTTGATGACTTCCGAGAAGCATACTATTGGCTTCGTCACAATACTCCAGAGGTTAAGATTTGAGAGGAGTGGGACTAGGGGGTAGGGGGAAGTGGGAGACATTTGCTGTGATAATTAATCATATAGCTTTTAGATGGGTGGAAAGCCTGGAGAAATTGGAACTATAGAACCCTGGTATTGAATAAGCCCTAAAAGTCAGCCTCCTTTCATTTCAGGATTTCTTCTGTATTTTTACTAGTAATCATCTATACTCTGACAGCGTGGTGTTTTTATCAGGAGGTAGACCATCCCAATTATAAAAGAAATCAGAAAATAGAAATAAGAAAAAAAGATAGAAATTTTCCATAAAGTGATCACCTAATGATAAGTACTTGTAACATTTGGTTTATACCTTTTGAGAATCTGACGTAATTTTCTTGGCAGTAACTATTGAGAATAGCATTTCTGAGTTAGACTCTTAAGGAGTCAAAGCTGTATGAATTTAATTCTTGTCCATCATATTCCGTGGTTTGTATTCCCTCTCATCTTTATATTAATTGCTTTTTGTGACTAATAAGTCACAAAGATTTAATATAATTAAGATTTAATATAATTATCTGATGACACAAGATTATTTTTTGGAACTATTACAGAGTACCCTATACCTACCATTCTATTATTCTTCCTTATAAAAGGTGATCTGAATTAAAAGTGTTGTGAATGTTAGATACTGTATAATTTGCAGTGAGATTTCATGATTATATTATAAATGTAGGACCAAGTACAAGGTTTATTTTCTCGGTTAGGCAGTGCCTTACTTAACTATAGATGCCCTTCCAGTTCTTCTCTCATATTTGACTTTTGGAGGCAGCGAGCTTATTTTCATTTTCCATTCATCTTTCAGGATGCAAAGGTCATGTCATGGTGGGATTATGGTTACCAGATTACAGCTATGGCGAATCGGACAATTTTAGTGGACAATAACACATGGAATAATACCCATATTTCTCGAGTAGGGCAGGTAAAGTGAAGGGATTATTTGGCACACAGGGACTAGTGGGAAATATTTCTGAGGTGTATCATATGATCTGGAATTTTGCTCTGAGAAACATGCATTTATTTTTCTAGGCGATGGCATCCACAGAAGAAAAAGCCTATGAGATCATGAGGGAGCTTGATGTTAGCTACGTGCTGGTCATTTTTGGAGGCCTTACTGGGTATTCCTCTGATGGTATGTACTTGATTCTATTTTTAATTATAGGTCATAGATTCTAAGGAAACACGATGAATCTCCTACTCTTCAGTTTTTTTTTTACTAATACCGATGTATTTTCATGGTTGGAGAAGTTCCTAAGTATTTGGAACTTTAGGGTTTTAATGTTTTGTTTTTTGTTTGTTTTTTTTTTTTTTTTGGCAACAAGTAAGAGGTAAAAGTAAATAATTCTCATGAGTATGGCCTGCTAGAATGGTCTAAAGATCTAAGAGTTCCATAATCGATAAACAACATAAAGCTTACCTGAGGGATCCCTGGGGGGCTCAGTGGTTTGGCGCCTGCCTTCGGCCCAGGATGTGATCCTGGAGTCCTGGGATCGAGTCCTGCCTCGGGCTCCCTGCATGGAGCCTGCTTCTCCCTCTGCCTGTGTCTCTGCCTCTCTCTCTCTTTCTGTCATGAATGAATAAAGAAAATATTTAAAAAGAAAAAAAAAAAGCTTAGCTGAACTTACTGTGTTCATTTCACAGTATGTATAAACCAAACAGAAAGTAATAGCAAAGTAAAACACAATGGGACAAAAAGAACATAGGCATCTCAATATGAACTTAAGAATTAGTATTTTTAGTGGTTTTCAGCCATAGATTCATATGCCAGTTTAAAATGTTTCATACTTGTGTGTGTCTGGCATATGTCACCATGTTCCCTGTGATTAACAGGAAAACCATATTTTTAGAAGAATTGTCAAATGTTCTCTGCCTTAAAAAAATTGTAAAAAAAATTAAAGCAATACCTTTTTATATTTGAAAATATTAAATACTTTTGCAGGTTTACAATAAAACCTGGTACGTAGTACCTAGTCCCTAAACCTAAACTCCCTATGATATCAGTTTCCAGATGCAATTATTTCTTCAGTTGTTTATTCTAGTACTTATGTTTATATTTCTAAAAATATGTATGTTCTTCTGTTCATTGATCATTTTAGATATGCTGTATCAACTTATAATTATAGAGAAGGAATTTCGTTCTTTTTATCACTCCCCAATTCTTCCTTTTCCTCTTGATTCTTCTTAGTAGAGTCAGTTTTTAGTTTTTGGTTAACTCCAAATAAGGTATTTTGAAGATCGTGACTATCTAAACATTCCTTCCTGCATCAACCAGTATACATTCTAACCAGGTTACATTCTTACCTAGAATGACTTCTGTTTTCCTGCAGTTAAATAACTACCTCATCTTTCTCTCTTAATTTTCTTTGAATATATGACTACTTCTTAGAGATGTTTAAATTTTATTTTATTTTATTTTATTTTATTTTTTTAAAGATTTTATTTATTTATTCATGAGAGACACAGAAAGAGGCAGAGACACACAGGCAGAGGGAGAAGCGGGCTCCATACAGGGAGCCCGATGTGGGTGGGACTTGATCCTGGGTCTCCAGGATCATGCCCTGGGCTGAAGGCAGGCACCAAACCGCTGAGCCACCTAGGCGCCCCAGAGATGTTTAAATTTTAGATTATCGGTCTGTGTGTATAGTACAGGTAAAGTGCCAAGTGTAAAGTTAGAAGACTGGTTTCCATGAGTGTCTGGTACAGGCAGGAAGAACAATGATAGCATGGACATGTGTCCAAGGATCTGAACTTTTACAATTGCAACAGCACTGTTTGTGTATAATTATTTGTAGGTTTTCTAATAGTCACAATATATCCAAATATTACAGAAAAGTGCTTGTGTATGTTTATGTGTATATGTATTTTTATATATATGAATGTACACATTATATGTAGTAAAAAGAGATAATTTCTTGAAATCCTAGCATTAAACACTGTTAGGTAAACCACTTTCAGCCAGTCAACCTTTTATTGCCTATAAAGGTTCACAGAAGTATGCTTAATGATGGTGTAAGAATAAATGTCATTTGGAACATATTGTAATTTTTGTGTGGGAAATTAGCATATGAGACACTTGACAAAGTAACTTAACATAAAAGAAAGTGCTGAGATGAAGAGGTTTCAAATCATACAATTTTTATTTATTTATTTATTTATTTTATTTTATTTTTAAAAAAGATTTTATTTATTCATGAGAGACAGAGAGAGATGGAGGGAGGGAGGAAGGGAGAGAGAGAGAGAGGCAGAGACACAGGCAGAGGGAGAAGCAGGCTCCATGCAGGGAGCCTGACGTGGGACTCGATCCCGGGTCTCCAGGATCGGGCCCTGGACTGAAGGCAGCACTAAACCGCTGAGCCACTGGGGTGCCCAAATTATACAATTTTTAAAAGTGACCTTTCCATTAAAGTTTGACATTTTAAAAAACGCAGCTACTATAAGTATATAGCATGGTCTCTTTCCACAAGGGGAACCATATCCATGTAACTAGCACCCAGATCAAGAAACAGAACATTACTAGTGTCCTAGAATTTCTCTTCATACCCCTCACAGTATCTAACCCCCAGCCTGCCATCTTCTAAGGGTGACTACTATCTTGGCTTCTAAGGCCATCTGTTTGCTTTTTAAACAGACTTGTTGAAGCATAATTAACATATTGTACACTTCAGATATTTAAAATCTGTAATTAAGCAGGTTTTGACATAAATGTATTTTTGCCTGTTTTTGAACTGTATAAATGGGGTAGTATAGTATGTACCCTTCATTTCTGGCTTTTTTGGTCAGGAGTATGTGTTTGCAAGATTCATTCATGTTGCAGGTCATAATAATTTCTTAATTCTCTCTCTTTTTTTAATTTCTTAATTTTCAATCCTGTGTAGTATTCAATTGTGTGAATATAGCATAATATATGCATTTTAGTGTTGATGAGTATTTAGTGTTGAGGAGTTCAGTTTGGCGCTGTCCTGAATGATGCTGTTATGAACATTATCCTGCTTGTCTTCTGTTGAACATTTTTTTTTTAAAGATTTTCTTTATTTATTCATGACAGACACAGAGAGAGAGAGAGGCAGAGACACAGGCAGAGGGAGAAGCAGGCTCCATGCAGGGAGCCCAATGTGGGACCCAATCCTGGGTCTCCAGGATCACTCCCCGGGCTGAAGGCAGCACTAAACCACTGGGCCACTGGGGATGCCCTCTTCTGTTGAACATTATATAATGCTACTAAAGAATGGAATACCTAGTTTATTTAATTTTAAAGATTTTACTTATTTATTCATGACAGAGAGAGAGAGAGAGAGAGAGAGAGAGAGAGAGAGAGGCAGAGACACAGGCAGGGGGAGAAGCAGGCTCCTTGCAGGGAGCCTGACATGGGACTTGATCCCAGGTCTCCAGGATCAGACCCTGGGCCAAAGGCAGCATCAAACCGCTGAGCCACCCGGGCTGCCCCGAATTTCAGAATTTTGAGGGAAAAGTTTTGCCCCCACATTGTGTTTCCCATTGGAAAAATATTTTGAGGGATTTTCTTAGAAATAGCTGCTTTTTCAAATGTCACCCCAGTATGTTGTACACCTTAAACTAATACTGTATGTCAACTGTACTTAAATTAAAAATAAAAGTAAATAAATAGTAGCTTTCATTTGGTAATTCAGCTTTAGCAACCTTTGTGACACAGCAGTTCTCTTTCTACTTTTTTCTAGACATCAACAAGTTTCTGTGGATGGTCCGGATTGGAGGGAGCACAGACACAGGCAAACATATTAAGGAACACGATTATTATACTCCAACTGGGGAATTCCGTGTAGACCGTGAGGGTTCTCCGGTGCTGCTCAACTGCCTTATGTACAAGATGTGTTACTACCGCTTTGGACAGGTCTACACAGAAGCCAGTGAGTGATTCGTAATAATGTTAGTAATAGCAGTAAGAACAGTGATGGCCAACATGTGTAGTTTTTTTCACATATTTGCTCTAAGTGCTTTACATCTATTAATTCCTTCGATTCTCACAACAACCCAAAACAGAGATACTAATATTATTTCTATTTTATGTATGAAGAATTTGAGGTACAAATAAGATACTTACCTGTCCAAAGTCACCTAACTAGTGGCAGAGTTAAGTTAAACTAAGGCAGTCTAGCTCTATATTCTGTGCTTTTTACTCATTACATTCTGTTGCCTCTCAGTAAAAGGTATTGCAATGGAGAGAGGAATGAAGGGGGTAGGGGATACAGTGACATAAGGGACTTTGCTTTAAACAAAGCATGGAGACTAACCTGATTTAGGTTAGGTCTTTCCTTCTGACTTTAATTTCTTTGTTCTGCACTAGGGACAATTCCTGAAGTGGATGCAGGCCTTTCACTTCTGATGGGTTCTTCTCTAATCCATGGAAGGGTTACTAGTGTAACACAGAGGCCTCTGGGTAGCAATCATCAGGATTGGAGGGACTGGGAAATCAGACCCCTGTCTCTTAGAAGAGTTAGCCTCCATGGACTTTGCCAAGCATTAACTTGGAGAGGATTTGAGTCAGGGTTACATTTGATTTGTTCTAACTACCTAATGTCTTTTTCTGAAGGGGCCTACTCTCTAAACAAATATCAGGCTGAGGAATAACATTCCAATTAGTACATGATTTGCCAAATTGATTTACTCTTTCCTTAGGAAATCAGCACCGTAGAAAGAAGTGTTTCTCCTTTTTTTTTGTCCCTTTCTAGAGCGTCCGCCAGGCTTTGACCGTGTCCGAAATGCTGAGATTGGGAATAAAGACTTTGAACTTGATGTCCTGGAGGAAGCATATACCACAGAACACTGGCTAGTCAGGATATATAAGGTGAGCAGACGCTACACTGAGAAAGCAACTCTCATGTTTGTGGATTGGTTCTAGTGCTTAAAAAGAGGCCGCATTAAAAAAAAAAAATAGGCCGGGGATCCCTGGGTGGCGCAGCGGTTTAGCGCCTGCCTTTGGCCCAGGGCGCAATCCTGGAGACCCGGGATCGAATCCCATGTCGGGCTCCTGGGGCATGGAGCCTGCTTCTCCCTCTGCCTGTGTCTCTGCCTCTCTCTCTCTCTTTCTCTCTGTGTGTGTGATATCATAAATAAATAAATAAATAAATCTTTAAAAAAAAATAGGCCGTATATTTCTAATATGGGACATTTCTAATGTCAGAAAAGTACTTAAAACTCAGAATGTTACTATTTTTATTTTAGATTGTTGTTCAAGAGTAGTCACCCTCGTCTGCTCTCATTTTGGCTGTGGTTACAGTGATATTTTTCCAGTTGGGGCTGTACTTGATCTGTTTTTGTGATTGTCAGGCCTGAAGGGGAAAAAAAAGGAAGTGTGTGTGTGGGGGTTAGGTGGGGGTGTGTGTGTGTGTGCATGTACTCTACATTTTCATCTCTCCCACTGAGGAATTTATGGCATAGAATCACACAGAAGTCCGCTATATCTCTTACATAAGATTGAGAACCCTTGATATATTTGGCAGGTAGCATTTATACTGCTTCTCAGAAATACTGCAGAAGGCTAAGCAGAGAGGATCCCTGGATGGCTTAGTGGTTTAGTGTCTGCCTTTGGCCCGGGGCATGATCCTGGAATCCTGGGAGGGAGTCCCACATCGAGCTCCCTGCGTGGAGCCTGCTTCTCCCTCTGCCTCTCTCTTTCTCTCTGTGTCTCTCATGAATAAATAAATAAAAAATCTTAAAAAAACAAAACAAAACACAAAAGGCTAAGCAGAGAGTAGCTAGTCTCAAACCAGTGCTCTTGTAGTCATTGAATAAATTCAATGATCTGGTTTTGAAGTCCTTGCCAAAACCACACCAAGCAGCAGAACTCAGCTCAGTAGAGAAGCTCTCCCAAGTTGACCTGATTGTAAATATTAAAATGACATTCTTTATGTTGCAGGTAAAGGACCTGGATAATCGAGGCTTATCACGGACATAAATGTTACATCCAGCTCTGATATGCTTCGCACTGAGTGCGTCACATTTAGGACGCTGAAGACGTTTTTTAAATATGCAGTTTATGAGAACAGAGCACGATGGTATTAGAATTTTTGGAAGTTTTGCCTGGGCAGATGGGCTGGGCCAAATGGAATGATTTTTATAATTCTGAGCAGGTTACCAAATGAAATGTCATGGCTTTACTTTGGTCAATTAAAGGGGGGACCTTTTTTTTTAAATGTGCCTTATTTGTTTTGACTTATGACTGATTTGAGAAAGGCAAAAATTTGCTGGGCTGATAGAAGGAAAGAAAGCAAACCTCATCCATGCTTTTAGCTCCCTAAATGAGCCATGTGGGGGCATTCTGTCTCTCTCAAATCAGGAACACTATCAAGGACTAGCTCAGATCTCACATGTACATGTACAAACAATTTTGTCATTTCAAAAATTGCAGCACTTAGCACAATGCCTTGCATATATTGGGTGCTCAGTAAACTTTTATTAAATGAATAAATGTTTGTGGAACCAGAGGAGTACCATTTCTGGGCAGGAAAGTCAGCTGTGTTGCCATCATGTCTTTGTTTTCAATATCTCTTGTCCTTTCAGGCTCTTTGGTTTTATGAGGGACAGAAAGCTACCCAGACCTGATCTCACCAGTGTTTTTTGGGACTAGCTGGATTTTTGTTTTGTTTTGTTTTTTGTTGTATTTTTTCAGCAAAAATAAATTAAGTGAGACTCAATCACTTGAACTTTTGAAGACTCAAGGCAGACAGTGAAACTGTTGTTCTCATTGGAGAGGATGAAACTTCTCCAATATTATATATAGAATTTAGTGGTCAGGTGTTTTTGAATCAGCTGAAATATAATCATACGTTTCTGTTTGAAATCCAGCTTTTTGTTACCCATGATGCAGTTAAATGTCCCTTTGCTCATTTCCTTTAGCCTATACACTAAAACTCTTGTGATTATTTAAGGTTAAACTTCTTTCTCAATCTCAGCTAAATATGTGGCCCATGTTGTTGTTATATACCACTAATAAATTCAATGATCTGGTTTTGAAGCCCTTGCCAAATAAGCTGCAAATTAGAAAGGAGAGTAATTGCTATTAGAAAGTACCTGGAGACAGTGCTTTCCTGACTGCAGTAAAAGGGAAGAGAAACTTAAAAAAATTGACTCAAAGCACAGTAGTTCCATCAATATTCAATGTCAGGACAAAAAACCTTATATTCAGTACAGCTGGACATTTTGTACCTTACAATGCAAAACATATATCAGTGATGTACATAAACCCTAAGTCATTAAGAAAAAGAACTACAAGGTAACTGTTTAGTGTTACCTTTTTAAGAAACAGGAGCAATTACATGGCTTTTAGATAAGTTATAATGGTGCTCCTAAAGAGTATACTCAGGTATTCTTGTATACCCCGGAAACTTAACCTTCCAAACCAATTTATATACTAAGTATATAGACCTGTGGGTGAGATTTAAATTTGGTCTAAGATTTCATTTACTATATGTAAATATATTACTTGATTTGTATACAGAATTTCTCCTTGTGGAAGAGGTTATTCTGAGTTTTTTTTTTTTTGTTTTTTTTTTTAACCAATATGAGCAATACAGGTAAAGATCATTAGTAATCTCCCTCAGGAGCATATATGGGATAATCCTTTAACTTATCACTATAGGTGTTAGTTATATGATTTTAATTTTGTTACCTTCTAGGCTACATGAAACTATCTTTTTAAAACATTTACTTTTTTTTAAAAGGTTTTATTTATTTATTCATGACACACACACACACACACACACACACACACACACACACACACACACACAGAGGCAGAGACATGGGCCGAGGGAGAAGCAGGCTCCATGCAGGGAGCCCGACATGGGACTTGATCCCAGGTCTCTAGGATCATGCCCTGGGCTGAAGGCGGCGCTAAACTGCTGAGCCACCCAGGCTGCCCCAGAATTTACTTTTCACTTTATTGTTCTAGTGCACTTAGTGTAAGAAAAATCAAATAGTTTTAAAAAAGCAACAGTGCTCTTCCCCCCCCCCCCCCCGCCCCAGATAGCCTCTTTCAACTCTGATTATCATAGTACTTACTCCAGATTATTAAATAACTTTATTTTGCTATGCATTGGTTTTTCAATTTTAGGTAACATCTGGTGACTTGGTGGTATGGAAATTGAGGTTGTAGCTTTTTCACTAGTCTGTTATTCCCATGAACACACATATACTATGTATATTTATTTTAGATGTTTATTTAATTATGTTGTGCCCAAGATTGCGAATCCGAGAAACCACAAAAGAGCCGCACACGAATGCAAACACACGAGCGTTTATTTACAAGCTCCAGCTTGGGTCCAAGTGCACCCGGCACAGCGGAGCAGGGACTTGGACCCCGAGACTAAGAGGCGTAGCAGCTTTATAGGGGCCAGTGGCCAATGGGATATGCAGAAAGTTGCGCAGTCATGTCGGTCCACATGCAGGTGGCCAATTGAATTACATCTTACCCTATAGTATCCATTTGAGCGGGCCTATTACTTTGGTCAGAATTGGCGCGCAGTTTTGGTGGGCACAAGGCGGGGTTACATTGTTATGAGCCGATTTCCGATTACGGTGTGCCCAGCGACTTGACTAGGGCAGGGCAGCACCTTAAGCAATAAGCAGGGCCTGTGGGGGTGATACAGGAGGTGGCGGGTGCAGCACAAAATGGAGTTAGTCCTGCTCTGCTTGTCCATGGGTAGGGGATTTTTGTTAAATTTCCTGGGTCCCACAAATTAGATCTATAATTATTTAGATCAGCTCAATAGTGTTTTTACCTTATGGTTTTCTAGAGCTAGGTTCCTTTTTTTTCCTCCTGGCGTAACTCTTTTGGGGAGGGATTTTTCCCCATTGGTATTTTGTACTTGATGCTAATTTTTCCCCAGACTCCTTCATTTGTCCCAGCATTCTTTCAATACGTTCAGACTTGTTAAGTATTCATTCTTACAGAGGTCTTCTGTTTTGCTATGTTCCAGTTTGGATTGGTTTACATTCTAGATTTGCTACCCAATTTGTTGGTTTGATGTATCCTTTCAACTGTCATGTTGTGTTAATATCCTAACTTCCTTCTGGATTCATCACCTCTACCTAACTTCCTGAGAAAAAAACATGTGGGAGATAAAGCTCTTGAGATCTTGTATGTCTTGTCACACTCAGTTGTTAGGTTAGCTATGGACAGAGTTCCAAGTTGGGGATAACTTTTACTTAGAATTATTTTGAAGGTATTGGCCCATGGTTTTCTGTCGTCTTTTTTGTTGTTTTTTTTTAAAGATTTCATTTATTCATGAGAGAGACAGCGAGAGAGAGGCAGAGACAGAGGCAGAGAGAGAAGCAGCTCCATGCAGGGAGCCCAATGTGGGACTCGATCTGGGACTTCAGGATCATGCCCTGGGCCAAAGGCAGACGCTGAACTGCTGAGCCACTCACACGTGTTCTAAATGTTCAGAAGTGCAGTGCTGTTCTTTCTTTTTTTTCCTATGTGTCCATTCCTCTAACTCCCACCCCAGACATATTAAGATACTCTCTATGTAACGTTTTGAAAATTTCCCAGTGATGCACTTGGGAATGGGTCATCCATTGTTCTGAGTACTTTAAACTTGTAAGTATGGAATATCAAGTTCTTCAGTTCTGGGACATTTTCTTTACTTATTTGTATATTCCCACAACTCGTTTCTCTTTCTGAAAATTAAGTTACTTGGATTTTGGACTTAATGGGTTAGTCTCCTGATAGTCTTATATTTATTCTTCTGTTTTTCATCTTTATTCTTCCTTCTGGGAAAGATTTCCTAAACTTTTTTTTCCTAACCATTTTTTTTCTATCATTTTTTTAAAAAAGATTTTATTTATTTATTCATGAGAGACAGAGAGAGGCAGATATACAGGCAGCAGAAGCAGGCTTCTTGTGGGAAGCCTGATGCAGGACTTAATCCCAGGGCCCTGGGATTACACCCTGAGCCAAAGGCAGACACTCCAACCACTGAGCCACTCAGATGCCCCTCTGCTGTCATTTGTTTATGTCCAAAAGCTCTTTAAAAAAAAATATTTCTGGGACACCTGGGTGGCTCAGGGCATGATCCTGGAGTCCTGGGATCAAGTCCCACGTTGGGCCCCCTGCATGGAGCCTGCTTCTTCCTCTGCCCAGATCTCTGCCTCTCTGTGTCTCTCATGAATAAGTAAAATATTTTAAAAATTTCAAAAAATTTTTGCTTTAATATATTTCATATTAAAGACGTTTTCAAATTCTTGGCTATCTGCTCTTAAGAGTGGGGTCCTAAAAAGCAGATTGGAAAGTCTTCTTGGGGTGGGGCTTACTCAACATGGGCTTCTCTCCTTTATCTGGCTGAATTATATTGTTACATAGGAACATAGTTCTGTTATCTAATTGTTTACATAGGAAATCCTTGATACTGGTATTTTTAGATCTTTAATATAGGTAAGATTCCCTCAAGAAGGCGTGTATATCCATCCAGCTGGCAGACTTCTGCCAGTTAGGTGGGGTAAGAAGGCTTTGAGGTTCAACCTTCAGTACATAAACTTAATAACTTTTTCAGTAAGGTAACCAAGGCTTTTAACCCTGCCTGGTGCTCTCCAGTTAGGATAGGGTTTACCCTCTCAAGTCTTGTACCCACTTTGAGGAGGAGCAGTTCAGTGGGGTACACAGAGGGGGAGGAGCCAGGGTTCTTTAGGCTTCTTACAGTCTCTTTCTTTTTTTTTTTTTAGATTTATTTATTTATGAGAGACACACACACAGAGGCAGAGACACAGGCAGAGGGAGAAGCAGGCTTCATGCAGGGAGCCTAATGTGGGACTCAATCCCTGATCCTGGGATCACACCCTAAGCCGAAGGCAGATGCTCAACTGCTGAGCCACCCAGGCATCCCACAGTCTTTCAACCTAACCTTTTTAGCTCCACCTTCACCTCCACATTCAGTTACCTGGTGTCATGGGTCCAACTTGAGCCCTTTTGGGAGGTTTGTGATAGAAATTCCTTTTCTTTCCTATTGCTAGCTTTAAGATTCATCTTTAAGTTATCATTCATCTGAAAACTTCCCAATTTTTTTTTTAAGATTTTATTTATTCATTCATGAGAGACACAGAAAGAGACACAGGCAGGAGAAGCAGGCTCCACACAGGGAGCCTGATGTGAGACTTGATCCCGGGACTCCAGGATCATGCCCTGGGCCAAAGGCAGGTGCTAAGCTGCTGAGCCACCCAGGGATCCCCAACTTCCCAATTTCTGAAAATTTTTTCATAGTGCATTCTTGTGAGTTATTGCCTTTTACAAATTTACTGTTTTTATTATTAAATCATAATTTTAATATTTACTATTCTAGTAAGGTTTGAGAAGGGAAGAGAGGCTATTGTGTGTACGGATTCTCTCACACGCTGTCTTTATCTGCTGTTCTGCCTGAAATCTGCATACCATACTCTTTCAGGCTAACCTACCTTAATTCCACCTAGACACAGGAGCTGGGCAGGACCTCCTCTTCCTTTCTTCAGTCTTTGCAGCACACAGTGTGAAAATGAGAGAAAACAGAGTAAATGACCTTGGAAAATTTAACTATTATATGAAGCCTAAAGTGTTGATGTCCCGGTTAAAAACTTCTCCAGTAAGAACTTTGAAATGGTCTCGCCTTTCTTTGTTCCTGACTTTGCTTTATTTTATTTTTTTTTTTTAATTTTTTTTTTTAATTTTTATTTATGATAGTCACAGAGAGAGAGAGGCAGAGACACAGGCAGAGGGAGAAGCAGGCTCCATGCACCGGGAGCCCGATGTGGGATTCGATCCCGGGTCTCCAGGATCGCGCCCTGGGCCAAAGGCAGGCGTCAAACCGCTGCGCCACCCAGGGATCCCCTGACTTTGCTTTAAAACAAATGTGTGCTTTTTTGATAGCATGTTGTACACTCATTTTACTCTATTACTAGTATCACAATCAAGAGCTTTATACTCCAGGTATGTGGCCCAATTTTAAGAACTGGAGAATTTAATGGAGATGATCTCACCTGCACCTTGATTTCCCTGTCTAGTTTATTGTCAGGGGAATACCTATAGTTTTCCCACTTTATTTTGTTCTCAAGCAAGTCTCTTTCCCCAGAATCTCCTTTCCCGTTTAAGCTGGTTACTCTGCCTTTAAAAGCTGCATCCTAAAATGAGGCAAAACAGTCTTTTTGCCTCCACCTGTCTGTTTCTCATACAGTAAGAATTAGAAAGCAGGTGGAACTAGGCTATGGAGATGCTGTTCCCTGATAAAGTTTGGGCTAAGGTATGGATTTGGTGCCTGGAGACGAGGCAAAACTGGTTATCCTGACATGCCCTCACAGTACAATAAAGCTGGAGGCCTTCCACCTGCCCTGCAGCACGGCCAGTCTTCTTTAGGTGCTTCTCACTCCCGTCATAAAGTTTTCATTCTTCACCAGGTTCGGTTCACAACAGCTGTTCCTAGCTTCTTGGTTCTACTCTGAGCGGTACCTACGCCTTTTAGTCTCAGAGCAGGCGATTCTGAGTACAACCTGTTGGATGCAGCCAGGTCGCTGGGCAACCGGCTCAGAGGGCCGGGCAGGGGGGGGCGCGGGTCCGGAGCGGTGAGGAGGGGACCCGAGGACCCCGCACCCCTGGGCAGGAGGCTCAGAGGGCCGGGCAGGGGGGGCGCGGGCCGGAGGGCGGCGGGGACCCGAGGACCCCGCACCCCTGGGCAGGGGGCTCAGAGGGCCGGGCAGGGGGGGCGCGGGCCGGAGGGCGGGGGGGGACCCGAGGACCCCGCGCCCGCCGAGCGTGTGCCGGCGTCGGAGGCGGCTCGGCTCCGCCCAGGGGCGCAAGGGCGGCCCGGCGTCGGGTGAAGCACCGATACCTGCGCGCCTCTGCGCCCCCGCAGCTCCTAAACCTCTCGAGCCCGCATCTCTCCTCGACTCCAAAGCACCCCGGCCCGACCCGCCCAGGCGCGGGCTCAGCCTCCCGCCGCCTGCCGCCCTCCGCCGCCGCCGCCGCGCTGAGGAGCAGCCGCACGCCGGGACTCGCGCTCTCCTGCTTTACGGCAAGGCTGCACGCGTTTGCGACAGCGTGACGCCAGCAGGGTTTTGGCGGGAAAAGCGCTGCATTTGGATTCCTGTGGTGGCGGGCAAAGGACGGCCTGGTGAGGAGGGGCGGCCGGTAGGGTGGGAAGGGGTTGGAGAAGGGGCTCGGGGTCCCCGTTAGCTGAGAGGGGCATGGCGAGAGGCAGTTCTCCGTGACGAGCGCAGGGGATCGGGGAGCCTGGCCCGAGGGGCGGCTTCGGCGGGCGGAGGGCGAGGGACCGGGGGCCGGGGGGGGGCGACGGAGGCCGCCCTCCGGGGGCTGCGGGCTGCGGACCCCAACCCCGACGCGCGGGCGCGGGCGGCTCCGGGGCCCGCCGGCCCTGCCTTCCGCTTCTGGGGGCAGTTTGGCCCCGCCCCAGGCTCCTCCCGGCCTCCGGGTCGGCGCGGGGGTGGGAATTGGAGCGGGCGCCGGGGAGGAGGGGCTGCGGCGCCGGGGGTCCCGCGCGCTACCTGCGCCGGCCGGCAGCCCCCCGCCCTCCCGCCCCGCAGCCCCCCGCCCCCGCCCGCCCCGGCGCCGCCCGCCCCGGCGCCGCCCGCCCCGGCGCCGCCCGCCCCGGCGCCGCCCGCCCTCCGCCGCGGTTTCTCACAGGCCTGCGGAAGGCGCTCCCGCCTCGTCCCGCGTGGGCGTGGGGATGGCGGTTCACACCACAGGATGCCGGAACCCCGGGCACTTGCTCGCGGTTTAAAGCCTTGGAGAAAATAGGGGCGGGGTGTGCGGGGGAGCCAAGCCCTGAGGGATGGCGGCGGTGGCCGAGGCTGGCCCTCACCCCCATCTTCTCTGGGTTCCTGCCTTTTGCAGCCGTGCTGCGGCCTGGAGTCATGGCAGTGCCCTTTGTGGAGGACTGGGACTTGGTGCAAACCCTGGGAGAAGGCGCCTATGGAGAGTGAGTTCGGCGCTCCCACCCTGCGCTCGCACTCGCTTCCGTTTTCTGTCTGCTCTCTTGAGTACATACTCCCTTTGTGTGCTTTAGAAACATTGCTTTCTGCTTAAATTCAACTTGCTAACATGTATGTAACACCCAGTGCTCATCCCATCATGGGCTCTCCTCAGTGCCCGGTACCCCACCCCCCAGCCACCCCCCATCCCCCGCAGCCACCCCATCCCCCCAGTCACCCCCCACTCCCCCCAGCCTCCCCCCGTCACCCCCCATCACCCCAGTCACCCCCATCCTCACCCAGTCACCCCCCCAGTCACCCCGCCATCCCCCCCAGTCACACCCCATCCTCACCCAGTCCCCACCCCATCCCTCCAGTCACCCCCATCCTCCTCCAGTGAATATCTGGTCTGGACTCCTCAGTGCCTGGTACTCAGTCACCCCCCCCCCCATCCCCTCCAGTCATACCCCCATCCTCCCCCAGTCACCCCCCCCATCCTCCCCCAGTGAATATCTGGTCTGGACTCCTCAGTGCCTGGTACTCAGCCACACCCCCATCCCCTCCAGTCACACCCCCATCCTCCCTCAGTCACCACCCCATCCCCCCAGTCACCCCCATCCTCCCCCAGGGAATATCTGGCCTGGACTCCTCAGTGCCCGGTACCCAGTTACCCCCCATCTTCCCCCAGTCACCCCCCCATCCTCCCCCAGTCACCCCCATCCTCCCCCAGTCACCCCCCCATCCCCCCCAGTCACCCACATCCTCCCCCAGTCACCCCCCATACCCCCAGTCACCCCCCCATCCTCCCCCAGTCACCACCCTATCCTCCCCCAGTCACCCCCCATACCCCCCCACCCAGTCACCCCCCATCCTCCCCAGTCACCCCCCCATCCCCCCAGTCACCCCCATCCTCCCCCAGTGAATATCTGGCCTGGACTTCTCAGTGCCCGGTACACAGTCACCCCCGCATACTCCCCCAGTCACCCCCCCATCCCCTCAGTCACCCCCATTCTCCCCTAGTGAATATCTGGCCTGGACTCCTCAGTGCTTGGTACCCAGTCACCCCCCCATCCCCCTGAGTCACACCCCCATCCTCCCCAGTCAACCCCCATCCTCCCCAGTCACCACCCTATCCTCCCCCAGTCCACACCATCCCCCCCAGTCACCCCCATCCTCGCCCAGTCACCCCCCCATCCTCCGTCAGTCACCCCCCCACCTCCCAAGTTGCTCCCCATCCCCCCAAGTCCCCCCATCCTCCAGTCACCACCCTCCATCTCCTCCAGTCACCCCCAGCCACCCCATCCCCCGAGTCACCCCCATCCTCCCCCAGTCACCCCCACCCCCCCTGAGTCACCCCCATTCTCACCCAGTCACCCCCCATCCCTCCATCCTCCTTCCCTCCTGCAGCCCTTTGTTTTGCAGTTGTTGATTCTGATACAGTGGCATCTTAGAGAACAGGTGTTTGCGTTCGGGGTCTAAGAATTTTTTGGGTGCATAATCTTTTGTAAGGGTTATTTTTTTTCTCATATATATATATATATATATATATATATACACACACACACACACAACAGTTTTTTTTTTTTTTTTTTAGATTTTATTTATTCATGAAAGACAGAGAGAGAGGCAGAGACACAGGCAAAGGGAGAAGCAGGCAGGGAGCCTGTCGGGAAACTCAATCCTGGGACTCCAGGATCACGCCCTGGGCTGAAGGTGGCGCTAAACCACTGAGCCACCCAGACTGCCCCAGATATTTTTCTCTACAAAGAGTTGAAAGAGACCTGTGTAGTCAGTTTCTCCTCCCACATATTCCTTCTTGGGGTTTAAGCATAGCGGTTAAATGAGTCGGACCACCTGGTTGCAAATCTTCACTCATCACATTGGTTTGCGTTCTTTTTTAAAATATTTTATTTATTCATGAAAGACACACACAGAGAGGCAGAGACACAGGCAGAGGGAGAAGCAGGCTCCATGCAGGGAGCCCGATGTGGGACTCGATCTCAGGTCTCCAGGATCAGGCCCTTGGCTGAAGGCAGCGCTAAACCGCTGAGCCACCTGGGCTGCCCTGGTTTGCGGTCTTAGGCAAACTTCATAATCTGTGCCTCCATTTCCTCAGCTCTCAGAGGACAATAATACCCACCCCTTAGAACAGTTATCACAGACATACATAGTATGAGGTTAGGAAATCTTAAGTAGTGTTATTAAAATTAATGCTTTTTAATTATTTAAAAAAGATTTTATTTGTTTGTTCATGAGAGGCAGAGGGAGAAGCAGACTCCCTGCAGGGAGCCCGACATGGGACTTGATCCAGGGTCTCCAGGATCACACCCTGGGCAGAAGGTAGAGCTAAACCGCTGAGCCACCGGTGCTGCCCGTGTTATTAAAATTAAATGAATAGAGGGATCCCTGGGTGGGAGCAGGGATCCCTGCAGGGAGCCTGCTTCTCCCTCTGCCTGTATCTCTGCCTCTTTCTCTGTCTCTCATGAATAAATTAAAAAAAAAATCTTTAAATGAATAGGGCATGTGTATATGTGATGTGGCCTGGAATTATTGTTACTCTATTTTAGTGTATTTTATCAAGTATTTATCAAATAACCTTTGGAGATACATCATCATGACTTCCTTAGAGCATTAGCTAGCCATCATGCTTCACGTTTTGGAAAAGAGTAGTATGTGTTGAGAACATGGCAGAAACCATTTTCGTATTTTCTGTTGGGTAGAGAAAGTAATGAATGTAAAACTGTTGGACAAGTCATATTTAATCTTCTAAAGTTTTCAAAGAAACAGAATTCAGGTGTGTTCCTTTTCTTTTTTAGGGTTCAACTTGCTGTGAATAGAAGAACTGAAGAAGCAGTTGCAGTCAAGATTGTAGACATGAAGCGTGCCATAGACTGTCCAGAAAATATTAAGAAAGAGATCTGTATCAATAAAATGTTAAATCATGAGAATGTAGTGAAATTCTATGGTCACAGGAGAGAAGGCAATATCCAGTATCTGTTTCTGGAGTACTGTAGTGGAGGAGAACTTTTTGACAGAATAGGTATGGAAATAAGATTCTTAAGATAGCTGTTCTATTAAACAAGTCTCTAATTTTTTTTTTTTTTCATATTGGGTCTGCTATTTGGTCATTGCCCATTCAGAACTGCTTATGCAACAGCGAAATTGGAGTAAGTTTTCTTGTTTTTGCAGGTTATATTAACACATTAAAACATGTACGGAATCATCAAGGAAAACTTTTCCCCCAAATTGTGTATGTAATTTTGGTTAGGATTGTGGTTTTGTAGAGTTTAAGAATGATAAACTAATAGGTTGAAGTATCATGAGTGCAATGTATTATGTACCTATACAGTGATTCTTTTTTTTTTTTTTAAAGATTTATTTATTTATGATAGACGTAGAGAGGCAGAGACACAGGAGGAGGGAGAGGCAGGCTCCATGCTGGGAGCCCGACGCGGGACTCGATCCCGGGACTCCAGGATCGCGCCCTGGGCCAAAGGCAGGCGCCAAACCGCTGAGCCACCCAGGGATTCCCTACAGTGATTCTTCTTTGTAGACATTCCAGTTACATGAAATCATTACATACACTGACAGAGCCTAAGTAACAGCATGTTGTTATATATCTTCTTCATGTTTAAATGAAATTAACTTGAGAATTTTCTAGAATTTCTTTGCCTGTATTTAGTAAATTCTGTACTTGCTACTTCATTATTTTATGTAGATTTAAAGGCTTGATATTACAAAACACCGAGAAGTACATAAAAATGTATTATGTGGATCAAAATTTATCACTTAAAAATATTATTAGAATCTCTGGTACACATCTTAGAAGAGAGTTCAGTATAAAAGAAAATGAGGTTAAGAGGAGATCAAAATATTAAAAAGATCACTCAAAATAGAGCATTTCTTAATAAAACTGTATTTCCTGAAGGAACTTTGCAGTCATTCATGGCTTTGTAGTACGAGTGATTATATGAAGTTTCGTTTTGTTGTTAAATATTTAGTGAAATTAGTTTATATTTGCCCAGGCATACACTTTGGCAATTACATTTTTGGTGGTGGGGAAAATATTGCCATAGTGTTTAGAGGAAATTAGGGGAGAATTTGAAAGATGCTAAACAAATCATGGTTAGTGTAAGATATGCAGAGATTTTAAGGTATGCCTTCCATTCTTGATTTGGATAATAGTTTGTTGTTTCTCTCTGTAACTTTCCTGTGATGTTAATTTATTTTTGCCACATAACAGATGGGGAAATAGGAGTTATTAAGTATTGTATGAGTTAGTGGACATCAGAGTCTTTTAATTGTTACCACAAGATTTTGCTTGCCAGAGTACCATCGCAAAAATCTAACCTTAGGAGACTGTGTGGTTGATGCCTGATTATTGTTGTACCTGGCAAACTAACTTTCATAATTAATTCTTACAGAGCCAGACATAGGCATGCCTGAACAAGATGCTCAGAGGTTCTTTCACCAACTCATGGCAGGAGTGGTAGGTACAGTTGTCTCTTTTCCTTTTGCTTAAAATTATTGTGAATGAAACAAGTACCCAAATTTTGGTATTTTCCCCTCTGTTTCTCTTTTAGGTTTATCTGCATGGTATTGGGATAACTCATAGGGATATTAAGCCAGAAAATCTTCTGTTGGATGACCGGGGTAAGTTTAACATTTTGTCACTGCTGCCTAGATTATTTTAATCCATACAAGGCAGATTTGAAGCTTTCGTATTATTGAAATTTTAGGGCAGAAAATCTGAAGAGTCTAGGAAGTTTGAGAGACTCGGTATATTTAGAGTTTACAAGTCCTTCCTGATAATATTTGTGGATGAGATAGAGAAATCTAACCTAGATGCGAGAGTAACTCACTACACGAATAGTTGTACAAATAGTCTTAACTCTTGAATGAATTAATAAAGGAAAGTTTTTGTTGGAATACTCTGGACCTTAGGCTTATTCTATTTTTTTTTAAATTTAGTTTGTTTCAAATTTTTATTTAAATTCCAGTTAGTTGACATATAGTGTAATAATAGTTTTAATAGAATTTAGTGATTCATCACTTATATATAATACCTAGTGCCCTTTTTAATACCCATAACCCTTAACTCATCCCCTGCCCTCCTCCCCTCCAGCAGCCCTTAGTTTGTTCCATATAGTTAGTCTATTTTAATGGTTCACCTCTCTCCCCACCCCCATGTTCATCTGTTTCATTTCTTAAATTCCATGTATGAGTGAAATCATACATTATTTGACTTATTTTGCTTAGCATAATACTCTATATCTCTATCCGTGTCATTGGAAATGGCAAAATTTCATTTTTTATGGCTGAGTAATATTCCAGTGTGTGTGTGTATGTAAACATCACATCTTCTTTATCCATATATCAGTCAGTGGACATTTGGGGTCTTTCCATAATTTGGCTATTGTTGATAATGCTGCTATGAACAAAAGGGTGCATTTGTCCTTTCAGATAGTATTTTTGTATCCTTTGGATAAATACCTAGTAGTGCAATTGCTGGGTCATAGGGTAATTTTATTTTAATTAATTAATTAATTAGTTAATTGAAATTTTTTTACTTTTTTTTTTTTTTTTAAATTTAAATTCAATTTGCCAACATATAGTATAACCTAGTGCTCATCCCTTCGGGTGCCCTCCTTAGTGCCCGTCACCCAGTTACCTCATTCCCTCACACACCTCCCCCTCCACAGCCCTTTGTTTGTTTCCCAGAGTTTTGTTTTTTTTTTAAATTTTTTTTTTATTTATTTATGATAGTCACACACAGAGAGAGAGAGAGAGGCAGAGACACAGGCAGAGGGAGAAGCAGGCTCCATGCAGGAAACCTGATGTGGGACTCGATCCCAGGTCTCCAGGATCACATCCTGGGCCGAAGGCGGCTCTAAACCACTGAGCCACCCTGGCTGCCCATGGGGTCTTTGTTTTTGGAGTGAAAGTAATTCCGACCTTGTAGAATGCGTTTGGAAGTTTTCCTTATACTTCTATTTTTTGGAACAGTTTGAGAATAGGTATTAACTCTGCTTTAAGTGTTTGGTAGAATTTCCCTGGGAAGCCATCTGGCCCTGGACTTTTGTTTATTGGGAGATTTTTTATTATTAATTAAATTTCTTTGCTGGTTATTGGTCTTTTCAAGTTTTCTATTTCTTCCTGTTTAGGTTTGGTAGTTTATACGTTTCTAGGAATTTACCCATTTCTTCAGACTTCCCAATTTGTTGGCATATAACTTTTCATACTACTCTCATAATTTTTATATTTCTGTGATGTTGGTTGGAATCTCTCCTCTCTCATTCTCATTCTTTATTTGGGTCCTTTCTCTTTTCTTTTTGATAAATCCAGCTGGGGGTTTATTAATTTTATTCCTTTGAGGAATTAGCTCCTGGTTTCATTATTCTGGGCATTTCTGTTTCATTTATTTCTGGTCTTTTTTATTTCTTTCTTCTATATCTTTCTTCTGCTGGCTTTAGGCTTCATTTGTTGTTCTTTTTGTAGCTCCTTTAGGTGTAAGGTTAGATTAAGATTTTTCTTCTTGAGGTGGGCCTGTATTGCTATATACTTTCCCCTTAGGACTGCTTTTGCGGCATCCCAAAGGCTTTTTCGTGATTTCATTGTTTCCATGTGTTTTTTATTCCTTAACCTCCTGGTTGGCTCATTTATTCTTTGGATAGGCGGTTTTTTAATCTCCAGTATTTGTGCTCTTTCCAAATTTTTTCTATGGTTGACTTCAAGTTTCATAATGTTTGGTCAGAAAATATACACGGTATAATCTCAATCTTTGTATACTTGTTGAGGCCTAATTTGTGACCCAGTATGTGGTCTGTTCTGGAGAATGTCCCATATGCCCTTGAAAGGAATGCGTATTCTGCTGCTTTAGGATGAAATGTTCAGAATATATCTGTTAAGTCCATCTGGTCTAGTGTGTCATTCAGAGCCATTGTTTCCTTGTTGATTTTCTTTTCTTTATTTTTTTTTTTTTTAAGATTTTATTTATTTATTCATTAAAGATACAGAAAGAGAGAAAGGCAGAGACACAGGCAGAGGGAGAAGCAAGCTCTCCGAAAGGAGCCTGATGTGGGACTTGATTGCAGACCCCGGGATCACACCCTGAGCCGAAGGCAGATGCTCAACTGCTTAGCCACCCAGGCGTCCCTCCTTGTTGATTTTCTGCTTAGATGATCTGTCCATTGTTGTAAGTGGGGTGTTAGAGTCCCTTACTATTATTTTATAATTCTCAATGAGTTCCTTTATGTTTGTTACTGTTTTATATATTTGAGTGCTCTCAAATTGAGGGCATGAATATTTACAGTTTTTAGGTCTTCTTGTTGGATAGACCCCTTTATTGTGATATAATGCCCTTCTTCATCTCCTGTTATAGTCTTTGGTGTAAAATCTCATTTGTCTCGGCACATGTGTGGCTCAGTTGGTTCAGTATCCAACTCTTTTTTTTTTATTTTATTTTATTTATTCATTCATGAGAGACACACAGAGAGAAGCAGAGACACAGGACACAGGCAGAGGGAGAAGCAGGCTCCCTGTGGGGAGCCTGATGTGGAACTTGATCCCAGGACTCCAGGATCACAACCTGAGCTGAAGGCAGATGCTCAACCACTGAGCCACCCCGGCATCCCATGTAATTTTATCTTTTGTATCACTTATTTGTTCCTCTGATTCTTCCATCCTTGTGGTCCTTACATCCAGTTGATTTCAAATCTCAGTTCTTGCATTTTTTATTTTGGTCTGACTAGTTTTTAGATCTTTTATCTCTGAGGTAAGGGATTCTCTTGTGTCTTCTGTGCTTTTCTCAAGCCCAGCTAGTATTCTTATTGTTGCTTTAGGTTCTGGATCAGACATATTATTTATGTTTCATATTATCAGTTAGATCCCTGTTATGACCTTTTCTTATTCTTTCTTTGGGATGAATTCCTCCATCTTGGGATTTTGTCTAGATCTCTGTTTTCTTCTATGTGTTAGGAAAGCCTATTATGTTTCCTACTTCTGAGAGTAATGGCTTTATAAAGAAGAGGTCATATTTTATCCAGGGCTTGGCACTTCAGGAAGTGTCTCAGGTATGTCATGTGTTGTCTGTGGCTATATTTTGGCTGCTCTTTTCCTCAGATTGCTCCCCTGCAGAGTTTCTCCTTGCCTGCAATGGGGAGTGTTTGGACCTTGGCCAGAGTGTGGTGAGTTTTAACTAAGTGTACTCTGTTTGCTTGGTAAAAGAGACCTGATGCTGTTTCCACTTGTGCTGAAGCTCTGCGGAACTCTGCAGTCAGTAGAATTGGTGCATGGAGGGGATTTGTGCTGGTCTTCTGAGGGAGGGACCCACTGTGCTGGTTCTCAGGCATACTTGCCTGAGACAGGCAGCACCTGTAGAGTGCAGGGTGGGTGAGGCTTGGTGTAAGCGATTTTGGCCACAAGTGTCGGTGCTGTGTTGCTTACTGAGGTTAGTTTATGCTGAGGGGCAGGGTAGAGTAATGGCACCAGCCCCCTTTCTTGTCCCTGGAGAGGGAAGTTCATACCCACCACTGTCCAGGGAGCCCTCCCAGAAGAGCAGGTGTCCCAGGCATCCCTCAGATCTGCTTCCTTCACCCTGTCTGTTCCCAGGCTGTCTGCCCACTGGTGTTGTAGTGCACCTGTGTTCTACCCCAAGCAGGCTGGCTGAGTTTTAAAACTCCAAACTTTAGGGACCTGGTATGGCACAGACCCGTGCTTGTCCTCTGTAGGAGGGTCTTGCCTTGTTAGGACTGATGCAGGTTTGTCCTAGAGCAGCAGTCACACCAAAGCGCAGGGCATGGAGTTTGGAATAAAGTGCAGCAAAGCGCTAGTGTCCAGGTTAGCTGCCCTCAGCAAGTATCTCTGCACCTGTACTGAGGGGCAGAGTAGGGAAACTGTGCCCTCTGGCTCTTTTGTCCCTGGAGAGGCAGTGCCACCTCTCCCAGGTGTACGCCAAGAAGGGGGCACCGTCTCTCTCAGTGTGTCCCAGGGGATCCTCAGATTGCACCATCTGCTCCCAGGCTCTCTGCCCTCTGTCTCCCTGGGAGCACTGAGTGCCCTCAGGGCTCCACACAAGCCGTGCCACAGACCTCTAAAACTCCAGTCTTTTAGCCCTGCTGGTTGTAAAAACTCAGGGAAATCAGCCTCTTGTTTTTCCCAGTCAATGTTTTTGGGAAGTGTTTTCCTTGTGTGATGTCCCGTGTACTCTTCTCTCTCTTTCTCTCCCACCTCTCTTTCTCTCTCTCTCTTTTTTTAAAACATTTTATTTATTAAATGAGAGACAGAGAGGCAGAGACATAAGGCAGAGGGAAAAGCAGGCTCCCTGCAAGGAGCCTGATGTTGGACTAGATCCCAGGACCCTGGGATCATGCCCTGAGCCAAAGACAGACACTCAGCTGCTGAGCCACCCAGGCGTCCCCCCACCTCTCTCTTTGAGCAGGGCTCCCTCCCCTCTGCAGCACCCATGATCTTTTTCTCCCCGAAATCACATCTCCGTACCTCCTACCCTTCACAGTGTGGTCTCTTCTCTCCTTCTAGTTGTGCAGTTTGTTCTCTCAGTCTTCAGATCAATTTCTTGGGTGTTCAGAATGATTTGATATTTATCTAGCTGTGTTCATGGGATGAAGCAAGCCTAGGGTCCCCTTCCTACTCTGCCATCTTAGCTCCACTCTGTTTGTTCTTTTTAATCTGTGACTTGGATGGAGATGCAAAGAGTTTAGTTTTACTTCATGCATGTTATAAAAACTGGGATGGACAGATAGTGAAAGTATTAGCTTATTGAGTCAGGATTGAAAAAGATGACGGGGCGCTTGTATGGCTCATTTGGTTGAGCATCCCACTCTTAGTTTTGACTCGGGTCATGATCTCAGAGTCATGGGGTCAAGCCCCAAGAGGGGCTCCATGCTCAGGGGTGAGCCTGCTTGAGGTTCTCTTCCTCTCCCTTTCTCCTTGCTCTTTAAAATAAATAAGTCTTTTTTTTTTTTTTTAAATTATTTATTCATGAGAGAGGCAGAGACAGGCAGAGGGAGAAGCAGGCTCCATGCACCGGGAGCCTGACGTGGGATTCGATCCCGGGTCTCCAGGATCGCGCCCTGGGCCAAAGGCAGGCGCCAAACCGCTGTGCCACCCAGGGATCCCTATTTTGATTAGATTTTTTGATTAGATTTTGAATGCTAATAGGCTCGATGGTAGTACAGTCATTCATCCCCTTCCTCATCTATAAATTAAGTCCTTATTTGAGGAAATGTAGGTTTCAAGCTACATAAAACCCTCTGGGGAAAAAGGATTGTTTGTCTCTAACGATGAGAGGCAGTATGGAATAGTGTTAAAAGCTTGGAATTTCTAGGCCACCTCGTAGTAAGTGTATAGCCTTGTGTAAGTTGGCCATTACATATTTTCTCTCTGCCTTACTGTCCTTCTTTATAAATGGTGATAGTAAGAGAATCTATTTGGGTTGTGAGAATAAAGGAGCCGTATATATCTTCACCCATACATGTATCAATATAAGTTAGATCAAAGGATATATGCTTTTTTTTTTTAAGATTTTATTTATTTATTCATGAGGACACACACACACAGAGAGAGAGAGAGAGAGAGAGAGGCAGAGGCAGAGACACAGGCAGAGGAAGAAGCAGGCTCCATGCAGGGAGCCTGATGTGGGACTCAATCCCAGGTCTCCAGGATCACATCCTGGGCTGAAGGCGGCACTAAACTGTTGAGCCGCCCGGGCTGCTTTTTAAATGTGCATGTAGACTTTATTTTACATTGTATTTATATCTTATAGGGATCCCTGGGTGGCGCAGCGGTTTGGCGCCTGCCTTTGGCCCAGGGCGTGATCCTGGAGACCCGGGATCGAATCCCACATCGGGCTCCCGGTGCATGGAGCCTGCTTCTCCCTCTGCCTGTGTCTCTGCCTCTCTCTCTCTCTCTGTGTGACTATCATAAATAAATAAAAATTAAAAAAAAAAAACCTTTATAGTTACTTAAAACTTAAAAAATATTTAGGCATGGGCACCTGGCTGTTGGTAGAGCATGCTATTCTTGATCTTGGGGTTGTGAATTTGAGCTCCATGTTGAGTGTAGAGCTTAAAAAAAAAGTTCAGGGACATAAACATTTTTATAAAACATAATATGTAATGTAATTAAAAAACAATAACTACCAGTGTACCGACCTGGCTTAAAAAAATAAAACGGGATCCCTCAGTGGCGCAGCGGTTTGGCGCCTGCCTTTGGCCCAGGGCGCGATCCTGGAGACCCGGGATCGAATCCCACGTCTGGCTCCTGGTGCATGGAGCCTGCTTCTCCCTCTGCCTGTGTCACTGCCTCTCTCTCTCTCTCTCTCTGTGACTATCATAAATAAATAGTTTTAAAAAAAAAATAAATAAATAAAACAATGGGCAGCCCTGGTGGCTTAGCGGTTTCGCTCCACCTTCAGCCCAGGGTGTGATCCTGGAGACCCAGGATCGAATTCTACATCCGGCTCCCAGCATGGAGCCTGCTTCTCTCTGTCTCTCTATCTCTAATAAATAAATAAAAAATATTAAAATAAACAAATAAATAAATAAATAAAACATTATGCATATGTACACTGCTCAAAGCAGTGGTGTTTATAATAGCAAAAAACTGGAAACAACCTAAATGTCTACTGGCAGTAGAATAGATAAATTATGAAATGCGTCATTTATAGGTACAAAGTAATGGCATGGATATATTTCATGGAAGTGTTCACACAAGTATATTCTATTTATATGAAGTTCAAAAATATATAAAATCGAATATTATTAAAGATTTTATTTATTTTTTCATGAGAGACACACAGAGAGAGAGAGAGAGAGAGAGACAGAAACAGAGAGAAGCAGGCTCCATGTAGGGAGCCTGATGTGGGACTCGATCCCGGGTCTCCAGGATCACGCCCTAGGCCCAAGGCAGGTGCTCAACCACTGAGCCACCCAGGCATCCCTGAGCCACCCAGGCATCCCACAAAGAAGCATATTAAAATAAAAATCAGAATGGTGGTCACTTCTGAGAAAGTAGGGAAGGGAATATATTGATGGAAACAATTACAGGGGATTTATTAATTTATTTAAAGATTTTGTTTATTCATGAGAGAGACAGAGAGAGGCAGAGGGAGAAGCAGGCTCCATGCAGGGAGCCTGATGTGGGACTCTATCTAGGATCATTCCCTGGGCTGAAGGCAGGTGCTCAACTGCTGAGCCACACAGGTGTCCCTAATTACAGGGGATTTTTTTTTTCCAGGGGATTTAAAAGGAAATGGAATATTCTTTTGTTGTCAGAATGTTCTTAAATTAAGTATTAGGTAAATGGATGTTCGTTATATTTCTCATATCCTGCATAGTATATAAATATTTTTCTGTTCTTATCTAATACTTAATAATAATCTTTTAAATTTTTTTAAAGATTTATTTATTTATTTATGATAGACACAGAGAGAGAGAGAGGCAGAGACACAGGCAGAGGCAGAAGCAGGCTCCATGCCGGAAGCCCGATGCAGGACTCGATCCCAGGTCTCCAGGATCATGCCCTGGGCCAAAGGCAGGCGCCAAACCGCTGAGCCACCCAGGGATCCCCCAATAATCTTTTTAAAAAAGAAAACGTTACAAATATAGTCCAAGTCCAGTGTATTCTTTCACAAATGTATTCCCTTTATTTCAGAGATAACCACATCCCTCAATTTAGAATTTATTATCTGCAGTTCTCTAATCCTAGTATTATGTTGCAGACATAAGGAAACAGCAAGATTCAAGGAATGTTACAGTTACATTAGCATTTTCAGTGGTAACTTGGCACTCTTAGTCTCAGTGGTTTGTCAAGATTGTGTCATGGAGGGGCACCTGGGTGGCTCAGTGATTGAGCGTCTGCCTTTGGCTCGGAGCATGATCTTGGGGTCCTTGCAGGGAGCCTGCTTCTTCCTCTTCCTTTGTCTCTACCTCTCTTTCTCTGTCTCTCATGAACAAATAAATAAAATCTTAAAAAAAGTAATTGTGTCATGTTATATATGATTTATATTATATATTTAAGTATATTAAATTTATATATAAATTTATATATTTATATATTAAATATGCAATACCAGTGTATTTAATATTAAATATAGTATTTGCATTTATATTATATTAAAAGGATAATTACATAGCTACCTCCCAATTCAAATGCAGGCAAACAAACAAAAAAAAAACAAAAAAAACAAATGCAGGCAAACATCATCAGTGGCTTACATACTATATTCTGTGGATATACTTGATTTTCAGAGAATCAATCCCTTATTTTAGGATATTTAAGTTGTTTCTAGATTTAAAAAGATAGAAAGCAATGTCTATTCTCTAAATTTGTGCACAGGCCCAATATAAAAATTGGGTCATGTTCTAATGGATATTTGCTATGACATTTGTCTTTTTTTTTTTCCCCACTTAGACCCTATTCCATGTCAGTGCTATAGATACATACTTTTTTTTCTTTTTTTAAGATTTTATTTATTCCAGAGAGAGAGAGAGAGAGCAGGGGAAGGAGCAGAGGAGAGGGACAAATAGAGTCTGCACTGAGTGCAGACCTGGACATGGAGCTTGATTCTAGGACCTGGAGCTCATGACCTGAGAGGAAACCAAGACTTGGATACTCAGTTGGCTGAGCCACCTAAGCACCCTTTTTTAAAAAACTACTTACCAACATAGTTTTCATTGTATATATGTATAATAAAATTTTATCATTTCTTTATTGATGGATATTTAAGCTATTTACAGATAATATTGCTAGGAATATCCTTATGCTTATGAATTTGAGGGAGTATTTCGGTATTTGTGGTCCTGGAAATGGGACTTGCTAGTTCAAAGAGTGAATATTTCAAATTTCCAGATTGCCAGGTTGCCCTCTAAAAAGGTTGTGCCATTTGACCCTTGGTAATGGGGAGGGAAGGGGTGTCTTCCCTCCTACCTAAGATTAGGCAAGATCTTGTAATGTTCTGTATTTTCATAACTTTCACAGCAGTTGTCTGTTGTTAATTTTCAGTAATTTACCCGCATTGGCTAGCACAGTGTCACTCAGTTATGGCAGATATTTAGTAAGGACAGGAAAATTGAAAGTTCTGCCTGTAGTTTGCATGTGTTAAAAGTGGGAAGTTAGAGTAAATTTGCTCTTCTGGTTTATTTTTTTGCACAGTTTCTCTTTTCTAAACTTGACCACTTTGACAAGAAGTTCTAGTGGTTTGTGGATCTTTAGGTTTTGTATGTCTTTACATAATTTTCTTCTGCCAGCTGGTTTTGTTTGCTGCTGAGAAAGTTGAACTTGTCATGTTATTGGTGTCTCCTTCCTGCCCTCTGTTTTTTTTTTATTTATTTTTTATTTTTTTTATTATTATTATTTTATTTATGATAGTCACACACAGAGAGAGAGAGAGAGAGAGAGGCAGAGACATAGGCAGAGGGAGAAGCAGGCTTCATGCACCGGGAGCCTGACGTGGGATTCGATCCCGGGTCTCCAGGATCGCGCCCTGGGCCAAAGGCAGGCGCTAAACCGCTGCGCCACCCAGGGATCCCTCCTTCCTGCCCTCTGTACAAGTTGTTGAAGGCCCTGGCTCTGCTTTCAACCTAAGATAGTGTTCATTCTCCAGAAGGGCAATCCCCTTTGACTCCAGTGTCTTTCTTTAACCGGGTCCACTGTTTTGTGTATTGATGATTTTTCTTTTAATAGAAACGATGAGGTGGCCTTTTTCTAGTTTTAGCTATGTGATATCTTTTATTTCTTCTTTTTTTTTAATTTCTTTTTTGGGGCACGTGGGTGGCCCAGTTGGTTAATCGTCTGCCTTCAGCTCAGGTCATGATCCTGGGATTGAGCCCTGCCGCAGGCTGTATGCTCAGGGCTAGCCTGCTTCTGCCTTTCTTCCCTCTGCTGCTCCTGTTGCTTGTGTTCTCTTTCAAATAAGTAAAATCGTTTAAAAAAAAACAAAACACTTTTTTGTCCTTTTAAGGTAGAAAAGTTGTACATGTTTTAAGTAACACCAGTGATTTTCCAATAAAACTTAATTCCTTTAAGTATATATATTTATAAAACATTTTATTCCAGTGCCATTCATTTTTACTTTTGTTTAGATAACCTCAAAATCTCTGACTTTGGCTTGGCAACAGTGTTTCGGCATAATAATCGTGAACGTTTATTGAACAAGATGTGTGGTACTTTACCTTATGTTGCTCCAGAACTTCTAAAGAGAAAAGAATTTCATGCAGAACCAGTTGATGTTTGGTCCTGTGGAATAGTACTTACAGCAATGTTGGCTGGAGGTAAGAGCTATTTAATCATGGTGAAACTGTCCTATGGAAATCTGTCCTATGGAAAGCCAGATTTATTATACCAAAATAAATGAAACAAACCAAGAGAATCCATATTTATATATATTATAATAGTGACTTTATTTATAACTAATTTGGAACTTGGAATCCCAAAGCTTTTTAAAAATGAGGTATGTATACCTATTAAATGAAATATCACAATAGCAATCTTTTAAGATTCATGTGAATAAGTTTGGAAACCGGGTGGGTGGAAGTGGTTCATCCATTTTTTGAAATACCTCTAAAATTTCTGTGAGTTGGTATTCTTAGTTTGAAAAACATATTGAATTAATTTGGAGGAAACTTTTAATGGATTTGTATCATTGACTAGGATTTGCATCATTGACTATTTTTCTTTAAAATCTTTACTATATAATGTGAATACTCAGAAAACCATGACTTGTTTCTTTTTTAGAATTACCATGGGACCAGCCCAGTGACAGTTGTCAAGAATATTCTGATTGGAAAGAAAAAAAAACATACCTTAACCCTTGGAAAAAAATTGATTCAGCTCCTCTTGGTAACTGGGTTATATTGATTGAAACTACTGATTTCTTATATAATGAAACCTAGTGATGTTTGAATTTTTTCATTTTATATACATATGTTTTTTTTTTTTTAAAGATTTTTATTTATTTATTTATGAGAGACACAGAGAGAGGCAGAGACATAGGCAGAGGGAGAAGCTGGCTCCCTGCGGGGGAGCCCAAAACAGGACTTGATCCTGGGACTCCAGGATCATTACCTGAGGCAAGGGCAGACACAACTCTGAGCCACCCAGGCTTCCCTCTTTTTTTTTTTTTTTTAAGATTTTATTTATTTATTCATGAGAGACACACAGAGAGAGAGGCAGGGACACAGGCAGGGGGAGAAGCAGGCCCCATGCAGGGAGCCCGATGTGGGACTTGATCCCTGGGACTCCAGGACCATGCTCCGGGCCAATGGCAGGCGCCAAACCGTTGAGTCTCCCAGGGATCCCCATGGCTTCCCTTTTACTTTTCTTTTTTGTTGTTGTTGTTTTTTTTAGAGTTTCCCTCTTTTTAACTTTTATTTTGTTTTATTTTTAAATGTAGGCACAAGCTTTTTTTTTAATTTTTATTTATGATAGTCACAGAGAGAGAGAGAGAGGCAGAGACACAGGCAGAGGGAGAAGCAGGCTCCATGCACCAGGAGCCCAACGTGGGATTCGATCCTTGGTCTTCGCGCCTTGGACCAAAGGCAGGCGCTAAACCGCTGCGCCACCCAGGGATCCCCTCTTTTTAACTTTTAAATAATCACATAAGTAATCCATAATCCTTGCAGATAGATTGGAAAATAATAATTAAAAAAAAACTGTATAATCCCAGCACTCAGAAATAGCTTCTTCTAATATTTTGACATGCAGTTCTACATTTTATTGTAAAAATGTTGGGACACCTGGGTGGCTCAGAGGTTAAGCATCTTCAAGTCACACGTCGGGCTCCCTGCATGGAGCCTGCTTCTCTCTCTACCTGTGTCTCTGCCCCTCTCTCTCTGTGTTTCTCATGAATAAATAAATAAAATCTTTTTTTTTTTTAATTTTTATTTATTTATTTATGATAGTCACACAGAGAGAGAAAGAGAGGCAAAGACATAGGCAGAGGGAGAAGCAGGCTCCAGGCACCGGGAGCCTGACATGGGATTCGATCCCAGGCCTCCAGGATCGTGCCCTGGGCCAAAGGCAGGCGCCAAGCCGCTGCACCACCCAGGGATCCCAATAAATAAAATCTTTAAAAAAATAACAAAAAAGTGTTTTACAAATATTTGTTACATATGTATATTATTTATAAGTATTTGCGTTTTTATAGAAAATGAGATCACACTACATACGCTATTTTATAACCTGTTTTTTTGTCTTAATGCTGTTGACATGGACATTCTTCCATGACTATAACTATAGGTCTACATCATTGTTTTTAAAGGCTGTAAAACATCATTGTTTTAAAGGATGGAATTATGCTGTGTGGGTATATTTTACCTTATTCATCCAATTCATTTTCTTTGGAGATTTATATATTTTAAAAATTTTCACTTATGAAAGCAATATGATGATCATTCACATAATGCACATACACTTAATTAAAAAATAAATTCACAGGATGCCTGGGTGGCTCAGCAGTTAAGTGTCTCCCTTAGGCTCAGGTTGTGACCCTGCGATTCCGGGATCGAGTCCCACATCGGGCTCCCTGGGTGGAGCCTGCTTCTCCCTCTGCATATGTCTCTGCCTCTTTCTCTCTGCATCTCACATGAATGAATAAAATCTTTAAAAATATAAATAAATCAGCAGAAAAAAAAATAGTCCTTTAAAAAACAAAACAAGGGATCCCTGGGTGGCTCAGTGGTTTAGTGCCTGCCTTTGGCCCAGGGCGTGATCCTGGAGACCTGGGATCGAGTCCCACGTTGGGCTCCCTCCATGGAGCCTGCTTCTCCCTCTGCCTGTGTCTCTGCCTCTCTCTCTCTGTGTGTCTCTCATGAATAAATAAAATCTTAAAACAAAACAAAACAAATCCAGAAGTGTCAGGGATATATGCAGTTTTTAATTATTACGGTTTACCTGGCCAAATTGCTTATTTTTTTTTATTTTTTTTATTTTTATTATTATTATTTTTTAAGATTTTATTTATTTATTCATGAGAGACACAGAGAGAAAGAGAGAGAGGCAGAGACATAGGCAGAGGAAGAAGCAGGCCCCATGCAGGGGGCCTGACGTGGGATTTGATCCCGGAACTCCAGGATCATGTCCTGGGCCAAAGGCGGGTGCTAAACCACTGAGCCACCCAGGGATCCCTGCCAAATTGCTTTTTAGAGAGTTTGTATCATTTCATCACAATTTCATTAGTTTATATTTAAAAAAATTTTTTTTTAAGATATATTTATTTTAGACCAGAGAGCGTATGCAGTGCACATGTGCAATGGGGAGGGATAGAGAGTGTCTTAGCCAGACATTAAGGGCTCCATCTCAGGACTCTGAGATCACAACTTGAGCAGAAACGAAGTTGATTGCTTAACTGGCTAAGCCACCCAGGCACCCCTATATTCACTGTTTCTTATTTTAAATTTAATACCAGTGAGGTTGTATATCCATTGTTAACTTTTTGTCCATTTTTGTGAATGATCTGTTTTGCTCACTTGTGGCAGGGAGGTTTTCTTACTATTTTGTATGGGGTTGTTTTTTTTTTTTAAACATTAATGTCATTAGAGCTTTGCATTAGTTACAAGTGTTTTTCACAATTTGCCATGCGTTTTTATTTTGTTTACGCTATTTTCACATGCAGAAGTTTATATTTTTATTCAAATCTATTATTTTGTCCTTTGCAATTTTCTGACTATATTGTTATGTTTGGAAAGATATTCCCTAGACCTAACTTAAAAAAAAAATTCCCTGTGTTTTTATGGCTTCAGTTTCTCGTATAAATCTTTGTCCCATTAGAAAATAATTTTGGGGGCAGCCCAGGTGGCTCAGCAGTTTAGCGCCGCCTTCAGCCCGGCGTGATCCTGGAGACCCGGGATCGAGTCCCACGTCAGGTTCCATGCATGGAGCCTGCTTCTCCCTCTGCCTGTGTCTCTGCCTCTCTCTCTCTCTCTCTCTCTCTCTCTGTGTCTCTCATGAATAAATAAAATCTTTAAAAATAATAATAATAATTTTGGGGAGCATATGGGTGGTTCAATCAGTTAAACATCTGCCTTAATTTAAGCTCAAGTCATGATCTCAGGGTCCTGGGATCAAGCCCTGCATCAGGCTCCCTGCTCAGTGGGGAATCTCCTTCTCCCCCTACCTTTGCACTGTCCCTCTGTGCTTTCTCTCTCTCTCTCTCAAATAAAATCTTAAAAAAAATTTTTTTTGGCTTTTGAAGATATATGAATTCTTCATCGAGATAGTTAAGATACTTTAGGATGATAGCTGCGTACATGATTATCTCTTAAAAAGTTATTGGAAAGTAAATTTTCTTTATAAAACTGTGTGCGTGAGGACATAACATGATATATTGGAACAACGAGTTTGGTATTGAAAATGGATGAGGGTTTTTGTATCTTTTTGTTAATGTGTGTCACATGCGAAGAAACATTTCCACCTGGCTCCTGCTCTGCTTACTTGCAGACAACTGAGAATCAGATCTACGAACTGGTATTCTAAGATATAGACAGTAGCAAAGAGCAATTACATGAAATTAAAGCAATAATATAGTAACTTATTTTTTCTCTTGCCCAGAAGTATTTGGATATAAAGAGACTAATAGAGAATATGTTCCACAGCACAAGTTTCTAATCTGCATGACTATTTTGTAAATGTTGCATTCTAATCTCCTGACTATTTTGTAAATATCGTATTAATATTTTTATTTCAGCTTTGCTGCATAAAATCCTAGTTGAGAATCCATCAGTAAGGATTACCATCCCAGACATCAAAAAAGATAGATGGTACAACAAACCACTCAAGAAAGGTAATATCCTGAAAATACAAGTATTTTTTCTGTGAAAGAAAAGGCAATTGAGTCAGTATCACGAGTCAACAGCACAAGATAGCTGTTATCTCTGTCCTCAGGTTGGTTATAATGTCTACTAGGGAAAAGAGAAATACAAAATAATTTTACGGTTTATTAATAAAATGGAAAGTCAGAGTACTATAGCTAAGCATATGACCAAGTCTTAAATGACAGAGAAACCTTGTCTTCCTGGGGAAATCACATTAAATTTAAGGTCTGAAGATTAAAGGGGAGCTAGCCAGATGAGTACTAGCAAGATGAGTGACAGTTTCTTTGGAACAGAGGAAGCAGCATTCTGGAGAGTCTTGGAATTTGGAAGGTGGTACATTTGAGGAACTTGAAAGAAGGCCAGTATGGCATGGACCATGTCTGCCTTGTTCATCATGGTGTCACCAGTGGTTAGCATGGTGTGTGGGACGTTATAGGCTCTCAGTAAATGTTTGTTGAGTAAATGAGTGAATAAAGAATAGGAAGAGGGAGACAGGTTTGAGATGAAGGTAGAGAGGTAGATAGTGACCAAATTGTAGAGGGGAACCTTGTAAACCACATTTGGGATTTTGGGCTTTAACTTAAGGCCATTGAGGAAGCTTTTAAGAGATTTTAAGCCAGGAAATAATATCATATATTTGGTTTTAAAATATCTTTCTGGCGGGGATTCCTGGGTGGCTCAGCGGTTTGGCGCCTGCCTTCGGCCCAGGGTGTGGTCCTGGGGTCCATCGAGACCCATGTTGGGCTCCTGGTATGGAGCCTGCTTCTCTGTCTGCCTGTGTCTCTGCCTGTCTCTCTCTCTTTATGTCTATCATGAATAGATAAATAAAATCTTTAAAAAAAAGCCAGGAAATAATATCATATATTTGGCTTTAAAATATCTTTCTGGTGGGGATTCCTGGGTGGCTCAGCGGTTTGGCGCCTGCCTTCGGCCCAGGGTGTGGTCCTGGGGTCCATCGAGACCCATGTCGGGCTCCTGGTATGGAGCCTGCTTCTCTGTCTGCCTGTGTCTCTGCCTGTCTCTCTCTCTTTATGTCTATCATGAATAGATAAATAAAATCTTTAAAAAAAATAGTCTTTCTGGCTTTTTTTTTTTCATTGTTTATGACATTTTTGATCTTAGATGTGAGTAGACGGTACCTTGCATGAGCTTTAGTGGCAGTGGGCTTGGAAGGAAGAGGTAGATTCCAAAGAAATTTACAGTCTACAATTGATAGACTGGTGGTTGTTTATATGTGGAAAATGAAGGAGGATGAGGAATCTGGGATGACTCCTTTCTGGGTTGGCCAACTCAGAAAATGGTGGTGCCATTTACTAGGATATAACTCAGGAAAAACAGAATTGGGAAATTTTATTGATTTTGGACATGTTGAATTTTAGAAGTAAAAACTGTCTAAAAAGGAGATGTATGCTGTGTGTGTGTGTGCGTGTGTATGTGTGTAACTGAGGAGACAGGACCAGGCGTGAGATCTCAATATTTGGGTGTTCTCTGTAAATAGATGGTAGTTTAAACTGGTAGATGAAATTGAGTATGTGAAACTTTAAGGAATGCCAACATTTAAGTGGTAGGTAAGGGCCAGGAAAACAGAAAAATAGCCAAAGAGATGGGGCGGGGGAACATCAGGAGAATATGGAGGGATTGAGGCTAAGAGAAAAAAATGCATGACAGTAGCAGATACTTTTTTTTTTTTTTTTTTTTTTTTTTTAGCAGATACTGTTAATGAATTAATAACATGAAGCCTAAAAGTTTGCCCAGTAGTTATCTGTGTTTGTGGCAGGAACAGATTTGGTGGAGAGCTGGGAGTAATTGTCGAGTACAGTGATTATAGTCTAAAAGAGAGATAATGAAGCAGAGTGTAGACAGCTCATTCTGGCTGTGAATGAGAGGAAAGAGGACAATGGCTAGAGATGAGTGAGTTTTTAACTCTTCTCTGAATGCATCTTTTATTTTTTAAAGATTTTATTTATTCATGAGAGCATGAGAGACAGAGAGAGGCAGAGACATAGGCAGAGAGAGAAAGAAGCAGGCTCCTTGCAGGGAGTCCGATGCAGGACTTGATCCTGGGACTCCATGATCATGCCCTGGGCTGAAGGCAGGTGCTCAACTGCTGAGCCACCCAGGCATTCTCTGAATGCATCTTTTACCTTTCACTCTGTTCTAACAGGAATCCAGCTCTCCCTTGAGAACACAGGCTTCCTCCAGTGGTAGTTGTTTTCTTTCCCACACTCTCCTACCTTTGAATCTGAGAGTGGGCAAGCATCCTTTTTGTCCTTCGTTGCCACTTTCTGCCTTTTCCTCACATTTCTCCCCTGCTTCATTTTGAGTTTCATATCAGATTATCACCCGCTGTTCCATCCTTGTTACAGTCAGCTTTTGAACCTCCAATTAAAATTCTTGTCACATTGTCACTCTCTTCAACTCTTGATGTACATTTTGTCATGGTTCTTGGTGATTTAAATATTCATTTGGATGATCCTTCCAATATTCTGAACTTATATTTCCTGGATTGTCTCTTCAAGCATCCTGCTTTGACTACTGTTATGTTTTCCTGGTTTCCTCTAGTTCCCTGACTCCAGCAATCCTTTGACCCTACCTAGATATGCAATTCACTAATCTACTTCCTTTTCACTATTTCTTATTTGCCCCCTCCCTAGGTCTTTAGCTCCATCCTCATTACTTTATTTATTATTACTATTTTCAAATATTTTATTTATTCATGAGAGACACACACGGGGGGTGGGAGGGCAGAGAGAGACACACACAGGAAGAGGGAGGAGAAGCAGGCTCCATGCAGAGAGGCGGATGTGGGACTTGATCCTGGGACTCTGGGATCATGCCCTGAGCCAAAGGCAGACTCTGAGCCGCTGAGCCACCCAGGCATCTCATCCTCATTACTTTAAATCCTAGGGTCAGTCATTATAATGACTCCTTTACATTCAGCTTCAGCTTTCCAGCCCTTTCGCTCTTCATCATGGTTACTGGTCAAAACCTAACCCAAGTTTAATCCAGTTTTCTGCCTACTATACACTTAACACCTGCACAGCGGATCACATTTGGACCAGAATATTAACTTTAAATTCAGGATCACTAATCTCAAGTGAGCCCTTAATTCTGCCAGTCAGTTATAATGCATTTCTCCACTCCTTTCACAGCCTCATTCTCTTAAATCACATTTATATACTTTTTTTTCCCCTTCAACTTTGAATGCCTCTTTTCCCATCCTCACTCTCAGTTGGTGACAGCATTTCCTATTTCACTGAGAAATAGAAACAGTCACAAAGGAACTTCTACAGGCTCCAGTCATCACCTCCACTCACCTAACCAGCTGCCTCTGTGCTCATATACTCTGCTTTCTCTTTGTTGCTATGAATAAATTGTCTGCTCCAGTTATAAGCCAACTCTCTTTCTCTTGTACTTGAGACCCAGTTCTCTTTTGCTTACTCAGGGACATTATCTAGCAATTCTTCAGTCTTCCTCCTGCATCGTTAATTTTTCTGTATTAACTTTCTCATCAGCATACCAGCAAGCTGTTTCTCTCATCTTACTGCCTGATCCATAGGAGGCTTACTGAAATATTTGGATGAAGGAATTAATAAATAAAATGTTTGGCTAAATATAAGTGTGTTTAAATGGTTTAGGGACAGTTCCAGTTGAGAGGGAAAAAGGCTGAAGGTGTAAGAGAGAAAGGAATGAAGGAGCATCAAGCCCCCTGAAGAGATAGGAAGGTATGGGGTTCAGGTATGAGTAGAGGGATGGGCATTGGATGGGAGCATGGAAGGGAGGGAAGGATGAGTCGCAATGCAAGTAAATTGGCAGATTTATTAATGGCAAGTTGAGGGAGTTTCTAATGACATTATTTTCTTTGTGCAGTGGGAGATGGTATCCTGTGCTATGTAATAAGGAACTGGAGGGTGGGTGGTTGTGGGAATTTGATAAGAATGTAGAAGTTTTGAAGCAGTCATGGAGAAAGGGAGAGGAAACTGACTGAAAAACATAGGACTATCAGTATTGAGGATCCAGCTAAGGGTATTAACCACAGAATTTACAGTGGCATCATTTTCTGTGTAATAATTATTCTCAGTAAAGTTTTGCCAGGGGAGAGAGGGCCTGGGTGGCTCAGTTGGTTAAGCATCTGCCTTTAGCTTAGTCATGATCTCTAGATCCTGGTCCTGACACCTGAGCTCTGTGTCAGGTTCCCTGCTTAGCAGGGAGCCTGCATCTCCCTCTGCCTCTTTTCCTGCTTTTGTTCACTCTATCTCTGTCAAATAAATAAAATCTTAAAAAAATAAAATAAAATTATGACTTTATTGTGAAATCCCACACTGGGAACATACAAATCAGGATTTGTGAAATGTGTAATTTGACACAGGAGTCCTCCTAAGTTTATGATGACCACATTTCTTATGCAGTCATGTATGGAGAGCCACTATTTGTCATATAACTATTTTGTTTTGAATAAATGGATTTAGATGTGGTTTAAAAACATTTGTATTTATGTTTTCTTTTTTTAGGAGCAAAGAGGCCCCGAGTCACTTCAGGTGGTGTATCAGAGTCTCCTAGTGGATTTTCTAAGCACATTCAATCCAATTTGGACTTCTCTCCAGTGAATAGTGCCTCTAGGTAAGATAAATCAATAAAGACCAAATAATTACTGTATGTAATATTCCCATAAAAATAATGCATGTATATATTTTTTCTTGATAATGAATGTGAGAATGGAAATGTGATATAAGAAAGGCCTGATTGGTTTTATCTAAAGATATATTTTTCCCCATATCTTAATGCCTCAGTGAAGAAAATGTGAAGTACTCCAGTTCCCAGCCAGAACCACGGACAGGTCTTTCCGTATGGGACACTAGCCCTTCATATATTGATAAGCTGGTACAAGGGATCAGTTTTTCCCAACCTGCATGTCCTGATCATATGCTCCTGAATAGTCAGTTACTTGGCACCCCGGGATCCTCACAGGTAAGGGAATTTAGTTTTTTCAAATAAATGATGAAAAACTTCTAGTTTTTTCCTCATAAAGCCTTTTGTTTTAATGTATAAATCTTAGAAATAAAGTATTAACATTGTGCGTATATAGATTTTTTTTTAAGGAAGAGATAAGAGGATGCTTTCCTGTATAAGAATCTTAAGTCACACAAAAAAATTTTCAGACCCAATAGCTATGATATGACTGCTTTTGGTGATACCAGATTTATTCAGGTTTCCTCTGTTTGACATGTAGAACCCTTGGCAGCGCTTGGTGAAAAGAATGACACGATTTTTTACCAAATTGGATGCAGACAAATCTTATCAATGCCTGAAAGAGACTTGTGAGAAATTGGGCTACCAGTGGAAAAAGGGTTGTATGAATCAGGTATGTTTCATTGATTTTCCTGAAGAAAAATGTAAATATTTGAGTAAAAAATGATCATTATCAGTATATATTTTTTAAAAAAGCAATTGGAATTTATTTTTTTTATTTTTATTTTTATTTTTTATTTTATTTTATTTTTTGCAATTGGAATTTAAAAGACTTAAGTAAAATGTTACTTACCTTAAGAAATAGTATTGAAAGTCTTCTTTAAGGTTGTTAAAAATATCAAGAGACGCAAGTCATGTTCTTGAAAACTGTATGTCCTTAAATTGTAAGAGTAACAAAGATTACCTTCTATGAAAGATGAATACATTAACAATCCCATACTTCTTCTATCTCCCCTGCTCCCACCACCAATTTTTGTTTTATATTATTGTAGCATATTTGTAATACTGAAATTCTACTGGCATGGAAAACAATTAGACGAATATTCTGTGTTAACGAGGCCTGACAAATAATGTAATGGCATGATCTTTTACATTTTACAGATCATGGCTTTAAAGAAGTGAAAGCTATAAAAGACATTATTGGAACAATTGAGGAAATTTGAATATGGTTTTTATATTAGATAATGTTTTTGAATCAGTGCCAAATTTCTTGGTTGTTATCATAATATTGTAGTTTTGTAGAAGAGGGTCTTTGTTCACAGGAGAAACATGTTGAAGTGAAGTGTATGTCTTGTATAGCTTGGTTGAAAAAGTAAAAGAAAAAAAAAGACAAGTAAACATACTTATCTAGGTTGATAAGACCAACAAAGGGTATATAGTTGGTGATTCTTTCAGATTTTTTTTTTTTTTTTTTTAATAGCTTTGTAAGCTTTCACAATTAAAAGTTAGGGGAAATTGTTACCGTGCAGAAATCTGAGACCAGCCTGATTTTCCTCTCACTTATGTAGATAATTTACTTTTTTTTTTTAATCAGGTAGGTATATTGAGATGTAATTCATGGTAACCTAAAAATCGTCATTTTAGCTATTTTAAAGTGTACAATTTAGTGGTTTTGGTATATTCACAAGATTGTGGTACCGTCGTCATCATTTTATTCTAGAACATTCCATCGTCCCTAAAATAAACTCCATATGAATTAATAGTCATTCCTTATTCTTTCTTCCCTTCATTTCCTGGCAGCCACTGATTTACTCTCTGTCCTATAGATGGCCTATTCTGGATGTTTCATATAAATGGAATTATATAAATGGCTTTTTGTGTCTGTCATCTTTTACTTAGCATAATGTTTTCAAGGTTAATCTATGTTGTTTACATTTGTCAGTACTTCATTCCTTTTTATGGGAGAATAATAGAATACAACATTATATGGATAGAATATTTTATTTATCCATTTACTTGTTAATGGACTTTTGAGATGTTCTCTGCTAAGAACATTTTTGTACAAGTTTTTTGTATGAACTTAATGTGTTTTTAGCTTGCCAGGGCTGTCATAACAAAATATCCAAACTGGGTGCTTCAACAGCAGAAATTTATTTTCTCACAATTCTAGAAACTGAAGTCTGAGATTAAGGTGCCGGCAGGGTTGACTTCTTTTTCTTTTTTTAAAAGAGGATTTATTGACTTATTTATTCATGAGAGATACATAGAGAAAGAGAGGCAGAGACACAGGCAGAGAGGGAGAAGCAGGCTCCATGCAGGGAGCCTGATGTGGGACTCGATCCCAGAACCCGAGATCATGGCCTAAGCCAAAGACAGATGCTGAACTGCTGAGCCACCCAGGCATCCCAAGGCAGGGTTGATTTCTTCTGAGGCCTCACTTCATGGCTTTCAGATGCTGCCTCTTGCTGCCTCCTCATCTCGCCTTTCCTCTGTGTGCATGTGTACCTGGTATCTTTCTCTCTCTGTATTCTAATTTTTTATTAAAAAAAATTTTTTTTGTAAAGAATTTATTTATTCAAGAGAGGCACAGAGAGAGGCAGAGATATAGGTAGAGAGAGAAGCAGGCTCTATGCAGGGAGCCCCATGTGGGACTTGATCCCAGGTCTCTAGGATCACACCCTGGGCCAAAGGCAGGTGCCAAACCACTGAGCAACCCAGGCAGCACTTTTTTTTTTTCTTATAAAGCTATCAGTCATTTTGGATCAGAGCCCACTAAGTGGTTTCATTTTAACTCTTATTACCTATTTAAAGGCCCAGTCTTTAAATACAGTCACATTCTGAGGGGCTAGGGCTTCAACATATGAATTTTGAAGGGACATAGTTCAATTCACAACAATATGTTTTTAATTTCTTAGGTATATAACTTGCTAATGGAATCACTATGGCATATAGTATCTGTGTTTAACTTTTTGAGGAGCTGCCAAGTGGTTTTCCAAAGCAGCTGCACCTTTGTAGATTCCCACCAGCAATATATGTGTTAAGCATCTTCTTTCCCAGAACATTATGTTCCAGTGTTGCACAATTGTGGTACACTGGTGTATTTTTTTTGGTCATTCCTTGAAATGAGAAGTTTTACAAATGTTTTTGTAATTTGCACTAATCTTATTTTTATTGCCTTAGGTTACTGTATCAACAACTGATAGGAGAAACAATAAGCTGATTTTCAAAGTGAATTTGGTGGAAATGGATGAGAAGATCTTGGTTGACTTTCGGCTTTCTAAGGTATGTCAAACAACATTTTAAAAAAAAAATTTGTTTTGCTGTTATTAAAGAAGTATTACATGTTCATTGAAGAAACCTAAAAAATATGAAAACACGTATAAAGGATAAAATAAGAATCAAGTTTAATCTTATCCAGAGAGAATAGAGAGATTTTATACTGTATTTCATTATGGTAGTCTTACTACTTCTTTAGTATGTGCTATATGGAAATGCTCTTATGTAGAGATTTCTTTTTAATGGCATTATATTTGTATATACATGGCATTTGTAAATATATGGTAACTTGCTTTTTCTCATTCAGTGTTCTGAACATTCTTGTTGTGTCCTCCTAAAATACAGATTTTTTTCAAATGACATTTTCCTTATTATAAAAGCTTTATTGTAGAAAATGTAAATAAGTAACAATAAAATAAAAATAATCCTGTTATATTGTCCACCAGTAATTACCCTAAATATTTTAAAGCATTCTAAACTTTTTCTTATTTAATCCATATATATCTTAATAACAATTATGTTTGTCAAAATGTACAATATAATTAACCTTTATCTGTCATAAGTAAATCTGTGATTAATATTTGTATACATAGAGTCTTGTTCACATATCTGATTATTTCTTTAGAAATTACTGGTTCTGAGGTTATAGTTTGGCCTTGATATATAAGAGCAAAATAGTGTTCTCTATGTTTCCTGAGATACTGTATATGGTTCTAAAGGAGATTAGAGAACTAGGTCACATTTTGAAATTGGAAATTTGTTTCATTGTCCAGATGCTTAGTATGAAATTAAATTATTAAGATCCTAGTGTAATGAATTTATCATAACTGAATCACTGGCTTTGTTACCACAGTATTTGGACAAGACTTCAATGTAGTTGTGTAGCTTAATTTTGGTTTATAAACCCCCAGTACCTATGGAAAACAGTGATTTAGGTTCATAGACATGGATACCAATGCTGGACAGAGATAAGATGCCATTGTTTCTGCCTCTACGCTCAGTATGGTGGGAACAGTGATGGCCCAAAATCAAGTTGAAATTGTTTATGTAGTCATATCTTCTAGGATATTTAGTCTTCAGAAGAGGACTTGAAGGGAATTGTAGTTGGACATATCTAAGGGTGTTTATCTCTTCTTGCCACTAAAGAGAGTTTGATTTTATGGCAGTCTCTTTTTTGATATTATTTTTTGGATATTATTCCTAATATAGGGAGATGGATTAGAATTCAAGAGACACTTCCTGAAGATTAAAGGGAAGCTGAGTGATGTTGTGAGCAGCCAGAAGGTTTGGCTTCCTGCCACATGAGAGATCCATTGGATTCCTGGTGAATATAGTGCTGCTATGTTGACATTATTCTTCCTAGAGAAGATTATCCTATTCTGCAAACTGCAAACAATAGTCTCTGAAGAATTGTCTTCCCTCTAGCCAAACACTTTGAATTTTTTTGGTATGTTCTTCATACAAACAATACCTTACATCTTCATTGTAAGTAAAGCTTTGGGGAATGGATGGATAGAATTCATTAGATATTTCTCATCCCGTGTTTATTTTCCAAAGACCCATGTAATGGAAACCAAGCTTTGAGGATACATGAACTTACCAACTTTTATACCACTGTAATGAAAGATGATATTCTTGTCATATTGTTAACAACATTTGGTTTTATCCAAAAAAGTAGGTGTTTCCTCTATGTTGATTTAATTATATGGATGGATTAGTAATAAAAGCAGTCCTGTGACTTTTGGACAGTAGATTTATCAGTCTATAAAGTGAAACCAACTTCAAAAAATATATCCTCAAAATTTATACTTATATTTTCACAAGGGCCTTACCAAGTATATAAATCTGTTTTTGGAGTATAACTGTTAATTGAAATTGCAAGTAGGTATGTTTTTTCCAGTGTAGTTAATATATAAAATACTGGTTGGTCTTTCAAGTAGAAGTTGAGCATGGACTCTAATGCTTAACTACCTTTACTCTAAAATTACTATTGCACATTTTAAATATTTTTCTATATTATTTTCTACTTTCACAGCCATATTTTAATTCTTTATTACAGAAATAAATTCTATTTTGAAAATGAATAGCTAACTCTGTGGACTTCTTGGTAACCAAGCTTCTAGGTAGTAAGGAATAAAAGAGGGAGGGAGAAGTAAATAAGCTGTGAGAGAAATAGATCTGATTCCTAATTCTTTTACTATTAGATTTACTAAGACTCTGTTCTTTTAATAAAATTTATATTAATTTTGGGGTCTCCTGGGTGGCTCAGTTGATTAAGCATCTGGCTTAGGTTCGGGTCATGATCTTGGAGTCCCAGATCAAGCCCCACATCAGGCTTCCTGCTCATCAGAAAGTCTGCTTCTCCCTCTCCCTCTGCTCCCCCTGCTCACACCCTCACACTGTGTATCTAGCTCTCAAATAAATAAAATCCTAAAAAAAATTTATATTAATTTTTGAATGTATTAGGTTTGGGACCTCTATTCCTTTTTCTTGGTAGTTTATAAAATTGATCATCTTAGTCTGAACCTAAGAAGGTGAAATTTTATGGTTAGAGTTTATCGCTTATTAGTGTATACTGGTGATTGTGTTAACACCATAGGAGAAAAAAATTTGAACGGTTAGGTGATTCCTAAGGTTGAGTTAGTAAATTCTCAAATATGAAAAATTTTGTTCTTGAAAATTATCATTAGTAACTCTCATAAACAAAGTTATCTTAAGCTTTGATCTCCCCCCCTTGAGCTTCAAACTTTACAGACACAGCCAAGCTGACATCTCCACTTGACTAATAGTGAACATGTGACCAAAACCAGCTGTTGGTCCCTATCTTCTGACCTGTTCCTCCTAAGTTTCTCCCAATTCCAATAAATGCTACATTCAGCTCTCCCCTTCCTTAAGCCAAAACCCCTGGAATCTTTTTTGACCTGGTTTTGATATTCTACATTTAATTTGGCAAATCCTATTCAATTTAGCAAACTTATCCACAATCTATCTTACTTCACACCTCTACTAGAAGCACTCTAGTTGAAGGCATTGTCACCTCTCTTTTCATACTACTTATCCTTCAACAGTTCAAAAAGTCAGTCAGAATGATATTTCTAAAACGTGAATCAGGGATCCTTCTCCTGTTCTCAACTCTCCTGGCTTTTCATCACACTTTAAACAAATTTCAAAATTTTCTCTCCCACCTCCTGGCTTTATGGGATCTGCCCTCTTAACAACTCCTGGGCCTCCTCTGCCACTCTTTTACGTACTCATCCTGCTCTGGCTGCATTTGCTTAGCTGTTCTGCTCACAATGTAGGCACATTCTCACCTCATATTCTTTTCCTTTGCTCTTTCCCTCTCTGTGGAGTGCTTTGGTGTGGCTTGTGTTTCACTTTAAGTCCTTGCTTAAATGTCACCCATTATGCAGAGTCTTTCCTTGACTTACCTAAAATATTATCCCACTTCTATCATTCATTCCTTTATTTTTCATCATAACAGTTATTGTCTGATGCTATATATTTTTATTTACCTATTAAATGTTTCCCTCATTGCAGTATGTAATATACAATAAGCTCCTTGAGGTCAGGGATCCTGTATGTCCTGTTCAGTTCTCTGTCCCCAGCACCTAGAACAGTGCCTGATGTATTATTACAGCATGCAATGAATAGTCATTTAATGAAGAAATAGGCACTCCATTGATCCGGTCTATCCTCACAATATATTTGGAAGCTGAACACTTCTGTCCATTTTGATTGCTGCCATTCTAGTTCAAGCTCCTTCATCTCTTCCCTGGATTTCTTACTAAAAACTGATGTCTTCCCACTTCCACTCTTGCCATTTCAAAACCTTCTTTTCCTCAAAGTCTTCTCTTGACATAGGTCCTAACTTGTTTTCTTTCTTTTTTTTTTTTTTTTTAACTTGTTGTTTTCTTAAAGATAAATTGTAAGTCCTTGCTTAAAAACCTCCAGTGGCTTCCCACTGCATCAGAAATGGAGTCTAAATTATTTCCTTGGACTGCAAGATACATCATCTGTCCTCTTTGCTTATCATACTACAGGCAGAGTAGCCTTCTACTTTTACTGTTTGTTAAGCATGCCAAAACTCATTCCCCTTTCAGGACTTTTTGAAGGGGGGGGCTTTCAGGACTTTTATGGTTACAGCTGCCACCGCCTGGAACCCCTTCCAGTGGTTTGCATGACTTATATAGTATTCAGATCTCAGCCCAAATGTTTCTACTGTCCCCAATCACTGTCCTCCTATTTTGTTTTTTTCATAGAACTGATTGCTATCTGAAATTATTTATTGTCTCTCTCCCCCCCCCAAAAAATGTAAACTTAGACTTCATAATCTCGTTTCCCCTTTGCCTACCTTTTTCCTTCTTCCTGCCCCTTTGTATATCTTGAAAGTGGAACAGTACTTGGAATATAGTAGGTACTAAATAAATATTTGTTGAATAAATGAATGAATTAAATATCAGATGAAGAAAATCTACAGAATATTGTAAGGGGAAGGTGAATCGATGGAGAGTAAACAAACTCAGCTGTTGGAATTTGTGTAGAATGGTGGAATAAGTTGCATTCAGACTTGGACAGATTAGCTCTCACATTTTTATGTGAGCATTGGCAACCGCCTCTGTAGAGAAACTGATAATAACTACATTTTAGAGTTGTTTTTTTCTTAAATGAGTTAATGTGTATGAAAAGTTTAGTATACGGTGTTGCACAAAAGGCATTCAATAAACATAAGCTGCCATAATTTTTCTGCAGTGTTCATTATACTATTGGGAGAAAGTGCTTACTTCCATTATTGAGAGTGATGTTTGCTTATCAGTGAAAGTTAGCAAAGTGTAAAAATGGGAATGGAATTATTGGCCAAAGATAACAGCTAAAATTTTGATGGGAAGATCAATGCATGCTGCATGTGTATGCATAGTGTAATATGTATATTGGGTATGATTGTTGAGATACATATAAATATATAAAATGTGTATGGTTTAGTTAGAAAGTCAATGTCTGTTGATCAAACTCCATTGAAGAAAGATAATTTCTGAACCCTCACAAGCCTTCCCTTGTTCCCCTTCCCAGTCATAACCAACTCCCTTCCCCCAGAAGTAATCCTAAAATTTATTTTTGTAATAATCCTTTCCTTGGTTTTTAGTTTTCTCAGCTATTTATGCATCTTTAAATGAGATAGTTTAATTTTGCCTGTTTTAGAACTTCATATAAATGAAATTATGCTGTATGTAATTTTTATGTGTTGCTTTTTAATGTTCATTAGCATGAATAACTTGCATGTATCAAAGTCATTGATTTTAACTACTGTATAAGATGCCACTTAGGAATATACCACTAATTGCGTATTCACTGTATTGTTAATGGATGTTTGGATTATTTACAGTTTGATGCTATTATTAATACTCGTTTTGTTTTGTTTTGTTTTGTTGAAGATTTTATTTATTTATTTGACAGAGCACAAGCAGGGGCAGCAGTAGGCAGAGGGAGAGGGAGAAGCAGACTTCCTGCTGAGCAGGGAGCCCAATGTTGGGCTTGATCCCAGGATGCTGGGATCATGACTTGAGCCACCCAGGTACCCCTATTAATACTCTTGCTAAGAACACTGTTGTACATGTCCATGAACTTTTCTAGATCCTAGAGACTAGTATGTATACTTACACAAGTGGAATGGATGGGTTTTAGGATATGCATATCTTCAACTTGAGTAGAATAATGGCAAGCTGTTTCCAAAGTGATTGTGTCAATTTATACTGCCATGAAAAAAGGATGCAATTGCTGGAAAAAGTTTGGAATAATCTATTACAGTATCACAATTTTCATAGCAGCAGAATATGTGTTTCTAGTTTCACCTCCATTTGATGCTGTCAACCTAATTTTTCCCAAGTTACTGGTGTGTAATATCTGTTTGGTGTTAATTTGCTCATTCCTAAGTTTAAATGAGATTGAGTATCTATGATGTGCCTCCCCTAGTCTTTTCCTAATTTTTTGTTGGTTTTTTCTTTTTTCTTAATGATTTCACTTCTTTATATGTTCAGCATACTAGTTCTTTGTCAATTGCATGTGTAGCATATACACTGTCCCATTCTGTGGCTTACTGTTTAACATTTTTGGAGATTTGTAATTTTAACATAGTTCGGGTAAGACCTCTCCTGGCACTGGTTTTATTTCCTATTGAAAGACTCATTCTCTCCTTCAGGATCATGAAGATTTTCTTGTATATTATTTTCTAAAAGCTTTATAGTTCTGGCTCTTAAGTTTAGATCGACAATCCACCTGAAATGGATTTTGTGTATAATGTGAGGGTAGAAGTCAAGATTGGTTTTTTTCCCTCACTTGGCTATCCAGTTTAGCACTGCTTCATTGAAAAGATTATCCATTTCTTACTGTTCCCATTCGGTGTTTAGATTTACAGTTCTTATTTTTTATAAGACATTTCGGATCAGGATCCAAATAAAGCCCACATTAGTAATTGGCTGATGTATTTAATTTGTTTTTGGTCTATAAATTTCCCTTTAGCCTCCTTCCTTCTTTCTGACTTTTCCCTTATAGTTTATTGATAGAAGAGTCCGGCTGGTTTACTCTCTAATTTTCAGATTGCTTTATTGTGATATAGTTTCACCTGCTTCTTTTATTCTCTATGTTTCCTATAAATACATACTTTGGGATACTAGTCCTGTATCAATTATATATGTTGCATATAAGATTTTAAAATTGTAGATTTTGGGCGCCTGGGTGGCTCAGTAGGTTAGGTGTTTGCCTTCAGCTCAGGTCGTGATCTCACGGTCCTGGGATCAAGTGCCACATAGGGCCCTCTGCTTAGGGAGTCTGCTTCTCCCTCTCCCTTTACATCCTCCCTGCTTGTGCTCTTTCCCACTCTCTTTCAAATAAATAAAATCTTTAGGGACGCTTGGGTGGCTCAGTGGTTGAGCACCTGCCTTCGGCCCAGCTGTGATCCTGGAGTCCTGGAATCGAATCCCACATCGGGCTCCTTGCATGGAGCCTGCTTCTCCCTCTGCCTGTGTCTCTGCCTCTATCTCTCTGTGTGTCTCATGAATAAATAAATAAAATCTTAAAAATAAATAAATAAAATCTTTTAAAAAATCATAGATTTCCTTCTAAAGTACCACTTCACGCTGTACATTTTCACGTGTTGCATGTTATCTGGCTCAAATATTTCTAATCTCTGTATGAGTTATTTTTTGACAGATTACTTAGAATTATGTTCCTGAGTTTCCAAACTTTCAGGAATTCCTTTTATTTAAAAACTATTATTATTATTATTTTTAAAGATTTTATTGATTTGTTCATGAGAGACCCAAAGAGGCAGAGACACAGGCAGAGGAAAAAGCAGGCTCAATACGGAACTTGATCCTAGGACTCCAGTATCACGCCCTGGGCTGAAAGCAGGTGCTAAACCACCGAGCCACCAAGGGATCTCCTAAAAACTATTATTGAGATACACTTTATGCACCATATAATTCACCCTTGAAATGTATTATTCAGTGGTTTTTAGTGTGTTCACAAAATTGTGTAAGTATCACCACCACTATCTAATTCCACATTTCATTACTCCACAGAGAAACTTCATATTCATTTTTCCCTCCCTCACCCCCTGCAAAGCACTAATCTACTTCTGTCTGAATGGATTTACTTATTCTGGAATTGTATAATGGGTGGCATTTTGTGTCTGGTTTCTTTTACTTAATTGTCTATGTAACATGTATCAGTTCTCCATTCCTTTTATGGCTGAATAATATTCAGTTATATGTGTGTACTACTTTGAGTTTATCCATCACTTGATGGATATTTGAGTTCTTTCTCTTTCTCGGCTATTATGAATAAACCTGTTGTGAACATTATTGTACATATTTTTGTACATATTCCTACATTTTAAGTTCCATTGGGTATGTACTTAGGCAAAGATTTGCTGGGTGGTAATACTAATATGAATATTTTAAAGTAAATTTTAGCTTAAGTATATTGTGGTCATAAAGCATACTTTGTATGGTTTTAGTACTTTGGAATTTGTTCAGTCTTACTTGGTGGTTCAGAAAACAGTTTCTTTTTGTCAGTGTTCCATCTGTGCTTAAAAAGAATATGGCATATATAATTGTTGGGTACAGAGGTCCATATATATCTGTAATTGACTCAGGTAATTATACTCAAATTTTCTGTATCCTCTTTATTCACTGAATTACTGTAGACGTTAAAATCCACTGTGTGGATTTGTGTATTTCTCCTTCTGATTCTATTAATTTTACTTTATGCATTTTGGGCGATGATTTTAGGTCACATACAGGCACAAAATTGTCATCTTTTCTCAGTGAATTAAGCCATTTCCTTGTTTTGACACAATCCTCTTTATAGATGTAGTAGTGCTTTTTGCCTGATCTTAATGTAGCTTCACAGGCTTTTCTATTGGTTAATATTTGCTTGGCATCTCTTTTTCATCCTTTTTCTTTTAACTCTTCTAAGTCATATGTAAAATGTAATTTAATTACTTTTTTTAAAGATTTTTATTTATTTATTCATGAGAAACAGGCAGCGACACAGGCAGAGGGAGAAGTAGGCTCCATGCAGGTAGCCCAAGGCAGGACTCGATCCTGGGTCTCCAGGAGCATGCCCTGGGCTGAAGGCGGCGCTAAACCCTGAGCCACCTGGGCTGCCCCACTTTAATTACTTTTTAATTCAATCTGATGATCTTTGCCTAACTGGCACACTTACTCCATTTTGTACCCAGTATAATTACTGATATATTTGGATTTACTTCTATTTTACTTTGGTCCCACTATATTTATATTCTTTTCTCCTTTTTTTTTTTTTTTGTCTTTGTCTTCCTTGGATTTTCTTTAAAAATTATTTAGTCCTCCTCTTCTAGTTTGAAACTGTCTCTTTTTGTGGTGGGGGCAGGAAGGGCAGGTTCTCTAGAATTTACAAGTACATACTTCCTCAAAGTCTGAAGCTAATCCCTTGTACTCTTTCTGGACAACTTAGAAACCTTAAACTTTTCTATTTTCTATTTTATTGTTTTATATTTTAATATTATGTGTGTTTGTCTATTTAAATGTTTTTGAAAAAAATTGTAGTAATATCTCATTGTGATTTTGATTTGCATTTCCCTAGTGGCAATGATGTTGAATACTTTTCCATGTGCTCTTGCCATCTCTGTATCTTTGGTGAAATATTTTTTTCATGTCTCATTCATATTCTAATTGGATTTTTTAATATTGGATTTTGGAAGTTTTTATATGCCTTAGATACTAATTCCTTGTTGGATATGCAGTTTGCAAATACACTGTCTCATTCTGTAACCAGCCTTTTCATCCTCTTAAGAGGTCTGAAAACAGCATAAGTTTTAAATTTCAATGAAGTCCAATTATTAATTTTTTATTTTATGAATTATATCTTTGGGATCTGTTGGACAACAGTCTAATAAAATCCTTTGTTTAGACTTAGATTTCAGAGATTTTCTCTTATATTATTTCTAAATGTTTTTATTTTTTTCATTTTACTTTTAAGACTATGATGCATTCTGAGTTTGTTTTTATGTAAGGTATGAGCCTTAGTTCAGGTTTAATTTTTTTTTTTTTTGCCTCTGAATATGTAGTTCACTGCCATATGCTGAAAAGGTTATGTTTCCTCCACTGAACTGCTTTCACACCCTTGTAAAAACATCAGTTGGATGTATTTGTAGGTCTATTTCTCAGTTTCTGAGAACTGTTTCTGAGTTCTCTGTTTCTCAGTTCTCTGTTCTGTTCCATTGATGTGTAGGTACGTCTCTCTGTCCAATGATAATACCCCACAGCCTTGATTACTACACATTTATATGTGATTGATTCCTTCCAGTTTGTCTTTTTAAAAATTGTTGTAGATATTCTAGTCCTTTATCTTTTTATATACATTTCAGGATAATCTTGTCTGAAGCTAAAAGATTTGCTGGGTTTTAGTTTTAATTGTGATAAAAATATATGTAACAAAATTTATCATCTTAGTTATTTTTTAAGTGCTGGTTCAGTAGTATTTAGTACATTCACTCTGTTGTATAATCATCACCATCATCCATTCCCAGAACTTTTTTATCTTTCTGCACTCAAACTCTTGTACCTCTGAAATAGTAACTCCTCATTTACCCTTCCCCACTAGCTCCTACCATTTTACTGTCTACTGCTATGAATTTGAAAACTTCTAGTCCCTTGTATAAGTAGAGTCATACAATATTAGTCCTTCTGTGTCTAGTTCATTTCACTATTTGTTTTCAGGGTTCACCCACATTTCAGTATATATCAGATTTCATTCCTTTTAAAGGCTGATATTCCATTGTATTTATAAAGATGTTTATCTGTTTATCCTTTGATGGACATTTGAATTGTTTGTACTTGTTGGCTACTGTAAATAATGCCGCTGTGAACATGGGTGTACAAATATCTATTTGAGTCTTTGCTTTCAGTTCTTTTTGGGTATATACTTAGAAGTGGAATTGCTTATTATATGGTAAATCTATTTTTAATATATTGAGATAATCCCATATTGTTTGCCATAGTGGCTATACAATTTTACATTCCCACCATCCTAAAGTAATAGTAATATATTTAAAATTAACAAAATTAATTAATTTTGTCATGAAAGGACTCTAGTCCTCTACAGCTTTGTTTCTTTCCTTCCCCATTTTATTTTACTGTCACAAATTACATCTTTATATTTTATATACCCATTAACATAGATTTACTATTATTTTTATGCATTTATCTTTTTTTTTAAGATTTTATTTATTTATTCATGAGAGAAATAGAGAGGCAGAGACACAGGCAGAGTAAGAAGAAGCAGGCTTCATGCAGGGAGCCTGACGTGGGACTCGATCCCGGGTCTCCAGGATCAGGCCCTGGACTGAAGGTGGCACTAAACGGCTGAGCCACCCGGGCTGCCCGCCCTGCATTTATCTTTTAAGCCCTGTGCAAAAGTGGAATTCTAATCATTTTTTCTCTGTACATAACGTTTCATGTTTCTCTGTTTTGGGGATTTTGTTTTAGTACAAAGGTCCCTCAAAAATTTAAAAATAGAAATACCACACAATCCAGTAATACCACTTCAGGGTATTTACCAAACTCCCCCTGCCCTCCCAAAAAACACTAATTCAAAAAGACACATGCATCCTATGTTTATTGCAGCATTATTTAAAATAGTCAAGATACAGAAGCAACCGAATATCTATTGACAGATGAATGGATAAATAAGATGTATACTGTGTGTGTGTGGGGGGCGGGGGAGTATTACCCATAAAAAATGAAAATTTGCTGTTGAGCACTGAAAAGCAAGTGGTGGATGGGGGGATGTGTAGGGGTTAGGCACAATGGGGTAAGTAGGAACTACTGCCTGATTAACAGTTTGGAGGTCTTGGACAAGACAATAGGATTTACCTGATTTTCTGATGTTTAGGAGTGTTGTGGAAGGATTTGGCAGGTTTTAAGATGTGAGCTGGAGGGAATTTGGAAATAATGGGCTTTAATCCCTGAAGGCCTGCAGGATTTAGTGGATATTGTGGCTGATGAAGCAGAGTGCAGGGATTTTGGAGTATGACTGTGACAGGTGTACAGTGAGTGGCTGTAGTGGGTTCCACTTAGAGTGGGTTCCGTGGTGTACTGTGGGATTCACTTAGGGGAGGAGGGTGAATAGAGGAGATAGAGGGGAGAGAGAGAAGCATCTAGGCAGCAAAGTAGTATGAAGGGGGTTGCATTGGAGGTACAAATTGGAGGGAAGCATGGAATTTACTTAGGATGTCTCTCCCTAAGTTTTTAGCGGGGCATTGTGGGGTGACTAAAATGCAGTGAATGAAAGGAATATCAGAGGTTACAGAGTAAAGGGCCAGTCTGTTTGTGTGTAGGGGTATGCACCCTAACAATAGAGGTGGAGGGGGCTGGAAAATCTGGTAGGACTGAGAATGTTGCACCCACGTCCAGTAAGAAATAGATGGGCTTACCAGATACAGCGTTACCCTGGGTTCTGAGGCAGTGATGATGGTGGGGGCCACAGACTCCCAGCCCTGTCAATCTTTGGTGGCCAGACCTAGTAGGTTTGCCAGGCTTAGATTTGGGTTAGTGGGTTGGTTTGAGTTGGAATTGGTTGGTTGGGAAAAGAATCTCGCAGAGCACAATCTGACTTCCAGTGCCCCTTTTTGCCACATGTAAATCCTGTTGTGGGGTTTGTGGGCTATCTTCCAATTTTTGGAGTTTTTTTTTTTAATTTTTTTTTAAATTTTTATTTATTTATGATAGTCACACAGAGAGAGAGAGAGAGAGGCAGAGACACAGGCAGAGGGAGAAGCAGGCTCCATGCACCCGGGAGCCCGACATGGGATTCGATCCCGGGTCTCCAGGATCACGCCCTGGGCCAAAGGCAGGTGCCAAACCGCTGCGCCACCCAGGGATCCCTAATTTTTGGAGTTTTAAGAGATATTTGGGCCAACTGTGAAAAGAAGTGTAAGTGAAATAGATTGTTTCCGTGTCTACGTTGGCAGTGACAGCAGTATATCTTCTTAGAGCTTTTGAAAGCTGGGACTAGGGGCACCTGAGTGGCTCAGTGGGTTAAGCATCTGCCTTTGGCTCAGGTCATGATCCCACGGTCCTGAGATCCAGCCCCATGTCCAGCTCCCTGCTTATTGGGGAGCCTGCTTCTCCCTCTGTCACTCCCCACCCCCACTCATGTTCTCTCTCTCTCTCTCTCTCTCAAATAAATAAATAAAATATTTTTTTAAAAATGAAAGCTGGGAGTAGAAGAGGGCAGGGTTTTCATTAGGGCCCTGGGTGACTTTTTGTATCTTTATAATTGACAGCCTTGAGGGCAGCCTTATTCATGCCAGCCGGGAGGTAGATAATCATGTGGCCCCTTCTCTCTCTTTTGGGTATATTGGGGCTGGTAGTTCCATTCAGGATCAATTTTTGGGACAGTGATGGCTCCAATAGGGTTGTGAGTGGTGTCCTGTTGATGGAGGATGTCTGCATGAATTTGAGCTGCTACCCAGATACTTCCCAGATTCTTCTTAGGGAAGAGGGTAGACCAGAAGATGACATAGATGTTGTGGTAGGTAAGATTATAGGATTGGTTGATGTATAGGAATTCTTTTAGAAAGGTGGTAGGTGCCCTGAGGAAGGAGCCCAAGCACTTTCTATTTGAATAAGGTCAGCAAGGGAGAGTGGCACCTGAATGTGAACAATGCCTTTTCCTCCCCTGCCACTTCCCTGAGGAAGAGCATGAGATTTTTTTTCAGGGGGTTGGGGGAGGAGGTGCTAAGGGTTGGGCTGGAGAGGGGGGTGATAAGTGAGGGGTGGTAATGGGGCCATTGTATCTGCCTGATTGAAATTGCAGGTAGAAGGTTTCTTCAGGAGGGAAGAGGGGAAGGAATGGGGTTTTCTGTTGAGAAGGACTTGACAAGTCGAACAGGGTTGACAGGAGAAAATCTAGATTAGAGATAGACAAAGTCCTGGATATAAGGGATGTCGGATTATTTTCTCTTGTGTTGGAGAAAGTTTCTGAAATCATGCTATATTTGGAAATTTAAATTGCCATTTTTTTTTGGACCAGTGATTATCATTATCTAGTTGGTACTGAGGACAGGCCACATTGCAATAGAAAATGAGATGTTTTGGCTTAATGCTGGAGGTTGGGCCCAAGGTTTAGATGTTACAGAGAAGACATCCAAGAGGTGTCACAAGGGGGTTTGGAGGGGATCAGACCCATGATGGAGGTTGACAAGAAGAGGATTCTAGTCCCCAAAGAAACAAAAAATATGGGAGAGGCATCCCCACAAACTTCTATTTTTTGAAGGAAGGCACAACCAGAGGGCATCCCCTGAGAGTACCCTCTAGTAGCCAGGGAAGCATCTCCTAGGTGCTACCTGTGCCCAGATTCCTGGCAGGCAATCAGAAGATCTATGAGCCAGTTCCAAGAAGGGAAATGGGAAGACACCTGCATGAATACAGCCAGTGTTGGATGTGATGCCCAGCAATGGGAGGTGGTCCCAGTCAGAGCCCCTGGGAAGAGAAGAGAAGGAAACAATGGGGAGATCAAGGCCAAGAGACAGGGTCAGAAGCAGGGAGCCCAATCAGATTCGAGAATTAGTCCCAGATGGGCGGCTACAGCCCGCTGCATCTTGAGTTGCAAGATATAAGGGGTTTGTCGCTGTGGAGAGAGGGGTTTCAGCACCAAAATTGTAGGTTAACCCACCAGCAAGGGATAGAAGAAGAGAGAGAGAGGAACTGTGGCTCTATGGCAAACACAGGTTTTATTGTGGCAACAGAAACCTGGAGAGGGGGTCCCCAGCTAAGGCTGGAGCCCTCGCCACTTACAGGCTGAGGAGGCGTTACAGGTTAGGGTTCAGGACGAGAGTGGCTGGCCCTTGCTAGAGTCCCTAAGGAAGATCACCTCATGGTTAGACTGTCTTTTTGTTAAATAGGATGTTTGGTTTAGTGTTTTGTTTTGTTTTGTTTTGTTTTCCCCAGCAGTAGTCTGGGTGCCCATCCTTATCTGAGAAATCTGCGCTCACGCTCTATTGAGGAGCATGTTCTGTAAATATGGGCAGTCACATGGTGGTGTGTGCTCACCCCCCTGGAGGCAGGCAGGAAGGCTAAGGCTCCCACCAGCCCTCTGTTCACTCTGCAGTGGGAGTGCAGCCCTTTGTCTCAGCTCCCATCGGGGCCCCTCCCAGCCAGGGTTATAAAGCCAGATACTCAGGGCCTGTGCACCTGTGGCTCTGTCCTGCCTTCTGCTCCCTGGTCATGGGTGCAAGAGGAGTCTCAGCATCCCATCTCTACTGGTGGTGCTGGTGCTGTTGCCGGTGATGCTGATGCAGTTCCTCTGCATCGGGCTGGGCATCTGGCAAGAAAGCACTCCTGAAAAGCAAAAGAAGAAACCTTGGGGACCGGTTTCAGGTGAGCTGTGAATTGGTGGGCATCGGGGAGGTGAAGAACAAGGCCCAGGGCCTCCCTTTAACCTCACAGGTGATCATAGCCTTCACCCCCTCACCCCACTGTGTTTCCTCCCTCTCTGCCTCCTCTCCTTTGCTTCCTCCACTTTTGTCCTTGCTCTTCCCTTTGTCCTTCCTCCCCCCTTCCCGATTTTACTTCGCCTCCTTCCCACTTCAGTTCGAATCCCTGACACTCCCCAGTTCCTCAGGCTTTGTTGCTGAGAGCCCTAAATTTGAGTGGAAAGAGAGCAAAGAAGATTTTGTGGATGGTGAAGGCAACGTGGGCTGCCCCTCGGGAGGGATTGGGAAGATGGTGATGGGTCCATATGAGTGGGGTTGGGGGAGCTACAGTGTAGGACCCGACCTTCCCCAGGCAGCACAGTCCATCCCTGGGAGTAGAGGGGAATCCTGTCTGTCCTCGGGCAGGCATGCCTCCTCCCAGGCATGAGCCAGGCACCCAGAAATCCCCAGCTTTCAGCCAGGCGGCTCATGAGGCCTGGGAACTGGCCACTGTCCAGGCTGCCAGGGCCCCTCCTGACCTGTGGGAAGGCAGAGCCTGGAGAGCCTCGTGATGCCCAATTTCACTTTCCAATTCTAGTACATTTCCAGAATCTAAGAGTCTACGTCTATAAGATTTTTATGGCCAATGGAGTTTCCCAGGCTGAGCCAAGTGCCACCCAGACTACAGGGAGCCTGCAGAACTCTCTGACAGCCTCTGAAGGTAGGTGGGACGTGCAAAGTCACCTGAGTGATGTTTGCCTCGTCTTGGGGCGATAGCTCTCAGGAGCCCCAGGGGCAAAAGCAGAGAGCTCCAGAAGGGTGTTTTTCCTAAAAAGTTGAAAAAAGGGGTCCTGGCCAGAACACATCAGGGATATCCCCGTGGGTGGTGGTTTTAAGTAAATGTCACCATATCTCTATAATCAGCTTGCTAGAATTTTACTCTGGAAACTCCCTACAGGTCTTGGCTTTAGGCTCTTCCTTGTAAACTCCACCATTAAGCACTGTAAAAACAATCCCAGTTCTGGGTTCTGGCGGTTTGCAAAATTAGTGTTTCCATTGTTTGAGCCAGGGCTGAAATCAGTGTAGCAGTATTTGATTATGATCTAAAGCATCACATGTGATAGTGAATAAAGTGATAGTGAAATCCTTTGGAAAAATAAAAGTTGCAAAAGGGTCCTGGACCTGGTGCTGGACTGCCACCAACCCTTGACTGGACCAACAGACATATCAGAGAAGTGCTTGTTGAGGGATCCCTGGGTCTTTGGAGAGGCCCCATGCAGACCCCAGGATGGGCGGGACTGGCTATAAAAGTTGTAGCAGAGCCTGTTTGTGGTGGTGCTTTTGGAAACTGGAGGCCTTGGGGGCAAGGTGAGGGTTTGCGGGGAGATGGCCACTAGGGTGGCCATTGCAGGGTGTCTGGTGTCCCTTCTTACCTGGCAACTCAGGACTATGTGCCGTTTCTTCCTGTTGGCTGAATCACTCATTCTTTCCACGGGTATGTATTGTTTACCTTGTAGATGACAAACACTAGAACTTGCAGGCCACAAATCAGAGATGCTCTTTTCTTGTCTTCTTTCCAGATAAGAAGCTCCCGTATGGAGACCGGGACACTGGGCATCTCTCCCTGCCTTTCTGCAAACCAAGGGTGCAAATTGGTTTTGAAATACCACGGTGACACTAGAAACAACCGTAGAGATTGGCCATTCTTTGAACTGGTGAGTTATTCACTTAGTCCTTTCTGTGCTCCTGTATCCTCAAAGGACGGGGCCATCCTGCTCCAGCACCGTTCAAGGCCTGAAGCCTGTCCTGCTCAGCTGTGGCTGTTGACATGTCCACAGCTTGACCCAGCAGATCAAGGCTTTCTGCTTCCCGCCACCCTTGGTGCTCTTTCTCTCAGATTCCTGTGTCAACCTCCCCTTTTCTCTCTGCACCTCCAACCCTCCCTCCCTCCCCTATCACTGGCTGCCAGATAGCAAGCTTTCCTCTTCCCTCTTTTCCTTCCTTCAACCCATATTTTCTTCTGGCTAAGCCTGGGAACTAGATGATTATAGAACAGTGAATAAAACAGACCTGCTCCCTGCCCTCAGGGTGCCTTTGGTTTAGAGGCTCCTTTGCTGCCAGGCTGATCAGAGCCACAATGGCTCCAGTGTCTTGCCTCCCTCTTATTCATAGAACTTAGGACTGGGAGGGACTCCTTCACCAGCCCCTCTGGTACACACACACACACACACACACACACACACACACACACACTCTACTTCCTCGGTCTTTCCCCCTTTCCACTGTGTAGCTTTTTTCTTAAGAAATGTGTCTTTTTAAGTTGGTGTTATTTGGAATCTTTGTTTTTATGTTTAAATCATGTAAGTAAAATACTCAGTTTAGAAAAAGTATAAAAGGGATCCCTGGGTGGCGCAGCGGTTTGGTGCCTGCCTTTGGCCCAGGGTGCGATCCTGGAGACCCGGGATCGAATCCCACGTCGGGCTCTCGGTGCGTGGAGCCTGCTTCTCCCTCTGCCTGTGTCTCTGCCCCTCTCTCTCTCTCTCTGTATGACTATCATAAATAAATAATAATAAAAAAAATATTAAAAAAAAAAAAAAGAAAAAGTATAAAATAGTGGCCAGAATAGACATCACTAGCCTTCTCATCCTCTCATGTGGAGACTACCTTGTTTTAGTGTTTGGGGTATATACCTTTAATTTATCACAATTTTCTTAAAGTACCTTATTCTGATGTCGTCAAGATTTGCTTTTTATCTTTGGCTTTAAGCAGTTTGGTGGTTCTGGTGGTGATGTTGTGTGTACTCCTATTCTTTTAGCTTCTTTGGATCTGTGTTTTGATGTTTTTCATTATTTTTGGAAAATGTCGGATTATGTTTATAATAAGTATATAATATTCCATCCCATTTTCTCTTTCTTCTCTGTCTGGGAAACAAATCACATCTGTAGAATATTTTGTATTATCATACGGCTATTGGATGCTATGTGCTGGTTTCTTCTTACTATTATTAATTTAATTATTATTATGTCTCCTCATGTTTCTATTTCCTATTGCCCAGTCTTCAAGTTCACTACTTCTTTCCTCTCCTGTATTGAGTCTACTGATGAGCCCAGCACAGAAATTCTTTACCTCTGATATTATGTTATTTTATTTCTAGCAAAATCTCTATTTCTTAGAGATTCCATTTCTCTGTTAAGATTTTTCATCTGGGGATCCCTGGGTGGCGCAGCGGTTTGGCCCCTGCCTTTGGCCCAGGGCGCGATCCTGGAGACCTGGGATCGAATCCCACGTCAGGCTCCCGGTGCATGGAGCCTGCTTCTCCCTCTGCCTGTGTCTCTGCCTCTCTCTCTCTCTCTCTGTGACTATAATAAATAAATAAATAAATAAATAAATAATTTAAAAAAAAAAAAAAAAGATTTTTCATCTGTTCGGGCATCCTGTCTAACTTTTTCATTCAGGTTTTTAACATATTGTAGTCAGTGTCTCTAATTAATATTTCTAATGGGCCATTGCATAGTACATATGATAATTATTTTCTCTTTTGACAATTTATTGTTTACTCTTGCCTTTGTAATTTTTTTTTCTTTGCCTTTGTAATTTTTTAATCAAATGTTTGGCACCACGGGTAGAATTGTAGAGAATGAAATAAATAGTATTGACACCTAGACATGGACATGCTTCTTTTTGAGTGAGGCTGTCAGTATGAGTTGAGTCAGTCTAGTCAGGAATTGTGATGGGTCATAATTTAATGTTGCTACTGTTACTTTCCAGGGACTACAGGCTTCAAATTCCTCCTTTGAGGGAGTGCACTTTTTTTGTGTGTTGGAGGGTGTCAGGGAGGGTTTCCCTTTGTGTTCATGCCCTCCCTACCCTGTTTATGTCTCTTCCTAAATCTGGCAAGTTTGTAGCTATGGTTTAGTCCATTTTCAGTCCTGCTTTCTTTCTTCTCTCCCCCCCTTTTTTTTATATTAAAGATTTTATTTATTTATTCATGAGAGACACAGAGAGAGAAGCAGAGACGTAGGCAGAGGGAGAAGTAGGATTCCCATGGGGAGTCTGATGTGACACTCGATCCCAGGACCCCAGGATCATGACATGAGCTGAAGGCAGACGTTCAACCAGTGAGCCACCCAAGTGCCCCTCTTTCTTCTATTCTTCTGGGGCTCCAATGGCATGAATATTTTGTTATAGTTTAATGGATCCCTCAGGCTTTATTCGTTGTGTGTGTGTGTGTGTGTGTATAGTTTCATTTTTTGCTGTTTTTTGTTCTGATTGGGTTATTTCTAACTTTTTTTCCCCTTATTTTTCTGTCTTCTGGTTCATTCTCCTTTTTTCCCCTCATTCTGCTGCTGCTGAGTCCACTCCACTAAGGTTTTTATTATGGTTATTATATTTTTCAGTTCTAAAGTTTTTATTTAGTATTTATGTTTTATTTCTTTGCTAAAACATTTTATCTACTGAGGGCATTCACTTGTTTCCTTTTTTTTTTTTTTTTTTAAGATTTTATTTATTTATTCACGAGAGACATAGAGACATACACAGAGGGAGAAGCAGGCTCCCCTCAGGAAGCCCAATGCAGGCCTCGATACCAGGACCCCGGGACCACGACTTGAGCCCAAGGCAGAGGCTCAGTCACTGAGCCACCCAGGTGCCCCTCTGTTCACTTGTTTCAAGAATGTTCATAATTCCTCATGGAGGCATATTTATTATGATTGCTAAAATCTTTTTCAGATAAACATGTCTGTCATCTCAGTTTTGGCATGGATTGCTTGTCTTTATATTTTACTTTCATTTAGTGTGGGATCTTCCTGGTTTTTGGTATGAAGAGTGATTTTTTTTTTTTTAATTTTATTTATTTATTCATGAGAGACACACAGAGAGAGAGGCAAAGACACAGGCAGAGGGAGAAGCAGGCTCCATGCAGGGAGCCCGACGTGGGACTCGATCTGGGATCTCCAGGATCATACCCTGGGCACTAAGCCGCTGAGCTACCGGAGCTGCCCGAAGAGTGATTTTTTGAAACTTGGACATTTTTAAATTATATCCTGGGCTTACAATTTTACTTAAACATTTTGTTTTAGTTGGCTTTTTTTTGCAACAGTTCCGGCAATGAGGTGGACAATACCTTGTTCCTACCCAGTAGAGACAGATGTACAGGTTTCCCATTTGGCACCCAAGTCGGGGAGCCCTTCATTGCTGCCATGCAGGGTAGAGTTCCAATTTCACATGTGGTCTCTGCTGATACTATCATGGGGGCTGCCTCAGTATGCTGGGTAATGGGGAAACTCTCAACCTCAGTAGACTTCCTCTGATACCACCAATGAGAATGGGAACTCCCCATTATTGTTAAGTGGAGGCAGAAGTCCTGGCTTTCCACATGGCCATGCTGACACTGGCAAAGGCCCTGTTTCTTACTGGGGGGTGAATATCCCAACTCCTTCTTTGGCCTTACCTGATACAACCACAGCAGGGGTGTTAGGCACCCAATTATAGGCTCATTAGGGTGGAAGTGCAGGCTCCTGACTTGGCCTTTGCTTGCCTTGGTGGGTATGGGACTATAGTTGTTCTGTGGTTAGTTAGCTGTAATTGATTGGTTATTGTCTTTGGTGGGGGGGTGGAGAGTAAAAAAAATTAAACATTTAATAACAAATTCCTTATATTTATACAGCTTACATTTTTTAACATTTTATTTTAATCTCCATAAAGTTAATATACAGTGTTCTATTAGTTTCAAGTATATAATATAGTGATTCAACAATTCAGGACAGGGGATCCCTGGGTGGCTCAGTGGTTTAGTGCCTGCCTTTGGCCCAGGGCATGATCCTGGAGTCCCGGGATCGAGTCCCGTGTCAGGCTCCCGGCATGAAGCCTGCTTCTCCCTCTGCCTGTGTCTCTGCCTCTCTCTCTCTCTCATGAATAAATAAATAAATAAATCTAAAAAACACCCCAAAAATTCAGTACAGTACTCAGTGCTCATCATGATAAGTGTATTCCTTTTTTTCTTTTTTTTAAAAAATATTTTACGTATTTATTTATGAGAGACACAGGTAAGGGGAGAAGCAGGCTCCGTGCAGGGAGCCTGACGTGGGACTTGATCCTGGGTCTCCAGGATCACGCCCAGGCTGAAGGTGGCACTAAACTGCTGAGCCACCCGGGTTGCCCGATAAGTGTATTTTTAATCCCCTTTACCGTTTCATCCCTCTACCTACCTTCCCTCTGATAACTGTTTGTTCTGTATAGTTAAAAGACTGTTTCTTGGTTTGTCTCTTTGTTTTTCCTTTGTTTTGTTTCTCAAATTTCACATATGTGTAAGATCATATGGTATTTGTCTTTCTCTGATTGGCTTATTTCTCTTATTATACTCTCTAGGTCCATCTATCTTGTTAGAATTGGCAAGATCTCATTCTTTTTTATGGCTGAGTAATATTCCTCTGTGTGTGTGTGTGTGTGTGTGTGTGCGTGCGTGTGTGTATCACATCTTTATCCATTCATATATTACACTTGGGGTGCTTCCATAATTTGGCTGTTGTAAATAATGCTACAGTAAACATAGGAGTGTACTAATCCTTTTGAATTAGTTTTCTCATATTCTTTGCGTAAATACCAGTTGTGCAAATACCCAGTAGTGTGGGTTGCTGGATCATATGGTAGTTCTATTTTTAAATTTTTGAGGATTCTACCTCAAAATTTTATTTACATTTAAACGGTAGTTTTCCACAGTAGCTGCACCATTTTGCATTCCCACCAAGAGTCACCACGGTTCCCTTTGTTACCAAGAATGAGATGGAAAGAAAAAGAAACCTCAGTTCTTTTCACTGCCATAGTAAAGAATTACAGGACAGCAAAATGAAAATAAAGCAAAACAAAGTTTTAGTCAAGTGCACTCCAAGGGAGGAGCCAGCCAGTCAAGAGAGACAATGGAAAACATTCCCCTACAGCCACAGTTTTCTACCTTTATTCGAGTAAATCAAATACTTTTTAGTATTGCATTTTAATTTTTCCATTGGCTTTTTAGCTATACCTTTGTGTATTTTTTTTAAATGAGTTTTCTTTAAGGATTACTATATTTCTTCACAGTTGAATAAATTAATACTGTACTACTTCACTTAAAAATACGAAACTTTTTTTTTTTTTTAAGATTTTATTTATTTGAGAGATAGAGCAAGCGAGAGAGCACAAGCTGGAGGGAGAAGGATACTCCCTACTGTTCAGGGAGCCCAACATAGGGCTCAATCCTAGGACTCCGGGATCATGACCTGGGCCAAAGGCAAACACTTGACCAACTGAGCCACCGAGGTGCCCCAAAACTTTTTTTTTTTAAGTTGGCTCCATGGCCAGCACGGAGCCCAACATGGGGCTTGAACTCACAGCGCTGGGATCAAGCCCTGAGCTGAGATCAAGAGATTGATGCTTAACCAACCGAGCCACCCAAGTGTCCCGAAAAAAGAGACTTTTGAAACTATGGTTCCAGATACCTCCTCTTTCCTTTGTGCTATCATTGTTATGTGTATCTTTTTACATTAAAAATAATTTTATCTTTAAGCAGGTATGGCTTTTAAAATTAGGAAAAGAAATAAGGTATATGTCTTACATTTACCACATTTATTATGTTTGTTCTCCACATTTCTTCCTGTAGATCAGAGTTGCCATCTGGCATCATTTTCATTCAGCTTCCTTGAACAAGAAGAAATTACTTTAGCTTTTTTTTTTTTGAAGCAGAAACACTCAACCACTGAGCCATCCAAGCGCCCCTGAGACTCCAATTAATCTTATGTTCTATTGCTTGATATTGTCCCACAAGTCACTGAAGTTTTGTTCACTTTAATATATTTTTTAATGATTTTATTTATTTATTCACGAGAGACACAAAGAAAGAGGCAGAGACAGGGAGAGGGAGAAGCAGGCTCCATGCAGGGAGGCTGATGTGGAACTTGATCCCGGCACTTCAGAATCACCCCCTAAGCCGAAGGCTCAACTGTTGAACCACCCAGGCGTCCCTCTTTAATATTTTTTTTTTCTCTGTTTTTCAAGTTGGATAATTTCTGTTGAGCTTTCTTCAAAATTGCTGATTCTTATGTGGTCTCCAATATGCTGTTAAGATCATCCAGTGATTTTTTTTTTCAGTTTTGTACTTTTCAATTCTAAAATTTTCATTTGGTTCTTTTTTGTAGTTTTAGTTTGTGTTGGGATTCCTTATCTATTCACTCATATGAGAGTATTTTATTTATTTATTTATTTTTAAAATTTATTTATTTATGACAGTATTTAAAAACTTTTTTTGAAAAGATTTTCTTTATTCATTCATGAGAGATACAGAGAGAGAGAGAGAGAGAGAGAGAGAGAGAGAGGCAGAGACACAGGCAGAGGGAGAAGCAGGCTCTCTGCCGGGAGCCCGACATGGGACTTGATCCCAGGTCTCCAGGATCAGGCCCTGGCCTGAAGCTCAGCCGAGCTGAGCCACTCGGGCTGCCCTATTTTTAAAAAATTTTATTTACATTTAGTTAATTAGCATATATTATTTATTTCAGAAGTAGAGCTCAGTGATTCGTCAGTCGTATATAGCACCCAGTACTCATTACATCAAGTGCTCTCCTTCATGTCCATCACCCAGTTATCCCATCCTCCCAGTGATCTTCAGTTTGTCTCCTATGATTAAGTCTTACGGTTTGTCTCTCTGATTTCATCGTTTTATTTTTTCCTCTCTTCCCCTATGATCCTCCGTTTTGTTTCTTAAATTCCATATAAGAATGAGATCATATGATAATTGTCTTTCTCTGATTATTTCACTTTGCATAATATTCTCTAGTTCCATCCACATTGCAAATGGCAAGATTCCATTTTTTTGATGGTTGAGTAATGTTCCATTGTATTTACATACCACATCTTCTTTATCCATTCATCTGTCGAAGGACATCTCAGCTCTTTCCATAGTGTGGCTATTGTGGACATTGCTGCTATAAACATTGGGGTGCAGGTGCCCTTTCAGATCACTACATTTGTATCTTTGGGGTAAATACCCAGTAATGCAATTGCTGGGTCATGGGGTAGCTCCAACTTTTTGAGGAACCTCTATACTGTTTCCAGAGTGGCTGCACCAGCTTGCATTCCCACCAACAGTGTAAGAGGGTTCCCCTTTCTCCGCATCCTCGCCAACATCTGTTGTTTCCTGACTTGTTAATTTTAGCCATTCTGACTGATGTGAGGTGGTATCTCATTGTGGTTTTGATTTGTATTCCCCTGATGTCGAGTGATGTGGAGCATTTTTTCATGTGCTTGTTGGCCGTGTGTATGTCTTCTTCTTCTTTTTTTTTTTTTTTTTTAAGATTTTATTTATTTATTCATGAGAGACAGAGACAGAGAGAGAGAGAGGCAGAGGGAAGCAGGCTCCATGCAGGGAGCCTGACATGGGACTTGATCCCAGGTCTCCAGGATCACACCCTGGGCTGAAGGCAGTGCTAAACCGCTGAGCCACCAGGGCTGCCCCATGTGTATGTCTTCTTTGGAAAAATGTCTGTTCATGTCTTCTGCCCATTTCTTATTTGGATTATTTGTTTTTTGGGTGTTGAGTTTGATAAGTTCCTTATAGATTTTGGATACTAGCCCTTTTCTGATGCGTCATTTGCAAATATCTTCTCTCATTCTGTAGTTGCCTTTTGGTTTTGTTGACTGTTTTCCTTTGCTATGCAAAAGCTCTTTATGTTGATGGAGTCCCAATAGTTCATTTTTGCCTTTGGAGACCTGTCTAGCAAGACGTTGCTGCAGCCAACGTCTGCAGCCCTCTATGCTGCAGCCATAGAGGTTGCTGCCTGTGTTCTTCTTTAGGGTTTTGATGGATTCCTATCTCACATTCAGGTCTTTCATCCATTTTTGTATATGGTGTGAGGAAATGGTCTAGTTTCATTCTTCTGCATGTAGCTGTCCAATTTTCCCAGCACCATTTGTTGAAGATACTTTTTTTCCACTGGATATTCTTTCCTGCGTTGTTGAATATTAGTTGACTATAGAGTCTATTTCTGGGTTCTGTAGTCTATTCCATTGATCTATATGTTTTTATGCCAGTACCTTACTGTCTTGATGATTACAGCTTTGTAATAGAGCCTGAAGTCCAAATTGTGATGCCACTAGTTTTGGTTTTGTTTTTCAACAGTCCTTCAGCTATTTGGGATATTTTCTGGTTCCATACAAATTTTAGGATTAATTGTTCCAACTCTATGAAATAAGTTGATTTTGATAGGCAGTACATTGAATGTGTAGATTGCTCTAGGTAGCATAGACATTTTAACAATATTTATTTTTCCAATCCACGAGTATGAAATGTTTTTCCATTTCTTTTGTTTTGTTTTGCTTTTTTGTTTTTCTATTTTTTTTGTGTCTTCCTCAATTTCCTTCATGAGGCATGACACTATTTTCCTTTAGAGTCTTAAACACATCTCTAATAGCTACTTATTGCTTTTGTTTACTAATTCCAATGTCTGGTATTTCTTGGGGTCAGTAACTTTGTTTTCTTTGCTATGGGTTACATTTTTATTTCTATGCCTTTATTTCTTATTATATAGTGGACATAGTAAATGATGCATTGTAGAGGTTCTGGACTTTGTACGTTCCTCTGAAGAGCATCAACTTGTTTTCTACTAGGTGGTTATCTTGGGTTGACTTTGTTGTGCCCAAGATTGCGAATCCGAGAAACCACCAAAGAGCCGACACCGATGCAAACACACGAGGGTTTATCTACAAGCTCGAGCTTGGGTCCAAGTATACCCGACACAGCGGAGCAGGGACTTGGACCCCGAGACTAAGAGGCGTAGCAGCTTTATAGGGGCCAGTGGCCAGTGGCCAGTGGGATTGTAATATACCCAGAAAGTTGCACAGTCATGTCGATCCACACGCAGGTGGCCGATTGAATTACATTTTACCCTATAGTATCCATTTGAACTGGTCTATCACTCTGGTCAGAATGGGTGCACAGTTTTGGTGGGCACAAGGCGGGGTTACATTGTTATGAGCCTATTTCCGATTAGGGTGTGCCCAGCTTAGGGTGTGCCCAGCGGCTTGACTAGGGTGGGGCAGTGCCTTAAGCAATAAGCAGGTCCTGTGGGGGTGATACAGGAGGTGGCGGGTGCAGCACAAAATGGAGTTAGTCCTGCTCTGCTTGTCCAGGGGCAGGGGATTTTTGTTAAATTTCCTGGGTCCCACAGACTTGTAGTCCAAACTCTATCTTCTTTGAGGTAGATAGCAGCACACATCTCAGCTTTCAGCTTCCGGGAGTCAGTGATCAGCCAAAAATTTGGTCATAGTTTATATTCATTTTGAGGTTTCATTGTGGCTTCTTACTTTCCAGGATTTCTCTAATTTTACAGCTGCTCTGCTAGCCCTAATGTTTATTCTCTGATTCCTCAAACCAGTAAATTGTGGGTTTGTCCTTGATAGGTAGACTAAAAAGTCCTCTCAGGCATAAGGCCACAGACTTGCAATTCTAACCCAGCACTGTTCCTGTCTTTTTAGGGGTGACTTCTCTCCAGTTCCTTTAAAGGAACTTTCAAATAGTTCTTTTCTGGTTTTTGCCCCATTTATAATTGTTATCTGAAGGAGGGTTAGTTTGACCAAACTATTACACTATTAATGGAAGCCAGAACTTCCCTTCTCTTACTTTTTAACCACATATTTGAACATATTTCCTTAACATATGTAACTATATTTATAGCATAGATTTAGCTACTACTTATTCCCTTTGTTCCCTCAAAAAACATATGTCAGTAATGTTAGTAGGATTCCATTTTTCTTCTTGCCTTCAGTAGACCATATTTCAAGTTGAGAATTCATTTAGAATTTTAGTTCCAGGTTTGGTACTTTATTTCTAAATGCCAGTTTATCAAGTAGTACTATGTGTCCAAAATAATTTTCACTCAGAAATTTGAGAAGTTTGAAAAGCAGGGATCCCTGGGTGGTGCAGCGGTTTGGCGCCTGCCTTTGGCCCAGGGCGCGATCCTGGAGACCTGGGATCGAGTCCCACGTTGTTGCTCCCGGTGCATGGAGCCTGCTTCTCCCTCTGCCTGTGTCTCTACCTCTCTCTCTCTCTCTCTGTGACTATCATAAATAAATAAAAATTAAAAAAAAAAAAAAGAAAAGAAAAGGAGCCTGAGGGAGTCTCTGGACCACAACCATTTATTTTGACTTGTGAAAAAACTCTCCAGTTTGTCTTGCTTAGGATCCTGTAATCTTAATAATTTAATTAATAATCTTAATTTTGTATACTTATATACCACAATTTAATAATTTTGACTGTTTTCAGGATTAAAAGAGAAGGCATCAACAAGACTGCTAAATGCATTGCATGGCCTAGGGTATATATTCCGTAAGTGCTAGTTACCACTCTGTTCACATTGATGATTGTCTTCATGGAAATACATATCCAAAGTCAGAGCCCAGCTCATTTGGTTTTAAGCCAGTAGTACATACCTTTTTTTTTTTTTATTGGAGTTCAATTTGCCAACATATAGCATAACACCCAGTGCTCATCCCGCCAAGTGCCCCCCTCATTGCCCATCACCCAGTCACCCCAAACCCCCGCTCACTTCCCCTTCCACTACCCCTTATTCATTTCCCAGAGTTAGGTGTCTCTCATGTTTTGTCACCTTCACTGATATTTTCACTCATTTCTCTCCTTTCCCTTTATTCCCTTTCACTAATTTTTTATATTCCCCAAATGAACGAGGCCATATAATGTTTGTCCTTTTCCGATTGACTTATTTCACTCAGCAGAATACCCTCTAGGTCCCTCCACGTCAAAGCAAATGGTGGGTATTTGTCGTTTCTAATGGCTGAGGAATATTCCATTGTATACATATACCACATCTTCTTTATCCATTCATCTTTCGATGGACACCAGTCTCCTTCCACAGTTTGGCTATTGTGGACATAATAGCTGCTATAAACATCAGGGTGCAGGTGTCCTGGCATTTCACTGTATCTGTATCTTTGGGGTAAATCCCCAGCAGTGCAATTGCTGGGTCGTAGGGCACATCTATATTTATCTCTTTGAGGAACCTCCACACAGTTTCCCAGAGTGGCTGCACCAGTTCACATTCCCACCAACAGTGCAAGAGTGTTCCCCTTTGTCCACATCCTCTCCAACATTTGTGGTTTCCTGCCTTGTTAATTTTCCCCATTCTCACTGGTGTGAGGTGGTATCTCATTGTGGTTTTGATTTGTATTTCCCTGATGGCCAGTGATACGGAGCATTTTTTCATGCGCTTGTTGGCCATGTCTATGTCTTCCTCTGTGAGATTTCTGTTCGTGTCTTTTGCCCATTTCATGATTGGATTGTTTGTTTCTTTGCTGTTGAGTTTAAGAAGTTCTTTACAGATCTTGGATACTAGCCCTTTATCTGATAGGTCATTTGCAAATATCTTCTCCCATTCTGTAGGTTGTCTTTTAGTTTTTTTGACTGTTTCTTTTGCTGTGCAGAAGCTTCTTATCTTGATGAAGTCCCAATAATTCATTTTTGCTTTTGTTTCTCTTGCCTTCATGGATGTATCTTGCAAGAAGTTGCTGTGGCCAAGTTCAAAAAGGGTGTTGCCTGTGTTCTCCTCTAGGATTTTGATGGAATCTTGTCTCACATAGTAGTACATACTTAAATCCATAGATGAAAATATTAAATTCATCACAGCTTATATTTCTCTATTAAACTACAACGATGTTTAATATGTTGTCAATTTGTATATTCCCATATAAAAAAATATGAATGTAAACATCATTGAGTTTTAGACAATGGAAAATAAAATTATATACTGAGAAACATGCCTCCAGTGATTGTTAAAAAAAGAAAAAGTGAAAATGAGTTTGTCTTCCAGCCAACAGTTCTTGCCAATGAAGAGTCTGTTACCAATATGTTTTTGGGAGAGGGTCCATGATGTATGTATGTGTGTGTATATAATTTTTAAGTTTCACAAACAGTTAAATCTGTTTCTTGCTGTAGTAGTCTAAGAGCTTGTTTTGTTTTGTTTTAAGATTTTATTTATTCATGAGAGACACACAGAGGCAGAGGGAAAGGCAGGCTCCCTGCAGGGAGCCCGATGTGGGACTCTATCCCAGGACCCCGGGATCACGACCTGAGCCAAAGGCAGATGCTCAACTACTGAGCCACCGGGATGCCCTGTATTCCAAGAGTTCTTAAGCATGAAATCTAAAACCCTGTCCATAAAAAAAAAATTAGTGAATTGGGTTTTATCAAAATTAAAGGCTTTCGCTCTGCACAAGACACTGTTAAGACTACTGTTAAGACAACTCAGGAGGTTTTAAACAGAGCTTTGAGAGAGCAGTGGCTGAAAGGAGATGGGCTTGTATAGGAAGAGAGGATTGACTTTGGTCTTGAAAGAACTGTTCTGCCTGATACTTATCATGTGCTGGAAACAAATTGAATTGCAGATTTGGTTTTGAAATCTGGCCTTGGCTCAATGTAACTCTGTAACCATGGCAAGTTTGGAACAACATGGAGTATGAATAAGTAAATCCTATGTATTTGTAAACTAAGGATGATGCTATCCTTCTTGTCTCCCTTACTGGGCCTTTTTCTGAGACGATGAGACCATTTGTATGAAAACACATTGAAGAATATAACACTAAAAAAAAAAAAAAAAAAAAGAAGAATATAACACTAATACAAGGAGAGAGAGGGACTATTACAGTATTTCCACCTGCTCCAATGCTGAGATGATCCAGTAACATTGTGTGAGAAAAGGATTTAAGCAGTATGACCTACTACATATTTAATAACAAATTTTTTAAAAAGTCATTTTATTGTTATAATTATGTTAAGAATAAACTCTTAAGGACTGAAACTCTCAAGAGCCAAAGAAGGAATGAGTTTTGGACCACATCATTGGATGGGGTAGGGTTTCTATTGGTATGGAAGAGGAGGGGGGTCAGAGAAGGTCCCACAGTATTGTTTGAGCTACCCTGCATTTCTCTTTGTGGTCTCTGCCCTGGGGGACTCCTCCACTTTGAGGAATGTGGAGTGATTTAAAATGCATCCACTTTAGTGTGAGGAGAGGAAGCAAGTTCTGACTGATCCTGTAACTGGCTGATAGGAAAAGAAGTCTGTTTTCCAGTCTGTATTGACCATGCGGAATTTATTGAGAAAGAAAAGAATGTTGAGAGATGGGGTAAGGGAAGACAGATGACAGAGAAAAATGGGAAACAGCATGGATAGAAGAAAAGTGAAGTATTTGCACATTCTGTCTAACACTCAGGCAGAGGCAGATGTGATTAGTTGTTGACTGGGGAAGAAACAAAACATAAATTGGGCCATATTGGGTGATGGAGGATTTTTGCTGCCTGAGTCAGGGTAGGAAGCAAGGGCACAGGCTTCTAAATCTTGTTGCAGAAAGATTGGTTCCGACAACATATAATTTGCATCCTGGTTCCATGGGAGAAGAGATTCATAGATGGGCACATGTTTTCACATCCCTGAACCATGAATTGGAGTTTTCCACCTGAAAGAAGCAGAGACAGACTGTAGTGAGCAGAAGGCTTCCTCCTTGTCCTTTGCCTTCACCCATGGCCCCCAGTGTCCTGCAAGCACAACCAAGACCTCCAGCTTATATATTCTTCCTCCCCTCTCCGTTTTTTTTTTTTAATTTTATTTATTTATTCATGAGACAGAGAGAGAGAGAGAGAGAGAGAGGGAGACACAGGCAGAGGGGAAGCAGGCTCCATGCAGGGAGCCCGACGTGGGACTTGATCCCCTGTCTCCAGGATCACACCCTGGGCTGAAGGCGGCGCTAAACCGCTGAGCCACCAGGGCTGCCCTCTCCCCTCTCCTTCCATCTGTCTTCTGGGCCCTTCCTCATATCTGTTGCCCACGCCCTCTGTTGAGGGACTAGACAAACCACAAGTCAGGTAGTATGTTTCATAGAATGGCAGTAACCAAGATCCTTTATTTTGGTATAAGGGTAGAGAGGTATGGGAATATAATAAGACAGGTCCAGCAACCTGTGAACACTGACTGATTGACAATGGTTTATTCATTTATTCAGCATTTACTATATGCCTACCATGTACTAAACATTGTGCTAAGTGCTAGGAAAATATAGCTGTGAACAAGACAGTCTTGAGCTTATGGTCAATGTCTCAACATCTCAAGGTACAGCTCATACATTTCTTTAAGAGGAAGAGACGGCTAGTCTCCCTGTCTCCTTTTAAGACATCAGAGTGCTCCTGGGAAGGCCTCTACCTCCCAATCAGTAGCTGGAATTCTGCTCTTAATTCTTGAGAGGATAAGTTTCTCCTGAATCTCCCAAGTTTCTGGGGAATCACAGCTTGACCCCTCCTCAGGCTTCTGCCATCCCAGCTGCTCTCCAGAGTACTCAAGTTAGTTGATATGTGTTTCTCTGGCAAAGATTGTATCATGAAGTCCCCACATACCTTCAAAGATCTTCTTTAACATGCACTGCTGGGAATTCTGAGTGGAGCAGACTCCCTCTCCACGAAGACATTTTCCTTGATCATTCATATATGAGCATGTGTGACAATTTAATATTGGGCCTGCAAATTTAAGATAAGCTTGTTGAAATTTCCTGATGGACTAGGCACAGAGCTATGAGTCACAAGGAGAGGAATGAAGGGCCTGGATATAACACGCTTCATTGTTTGGTTCTTGGGCATTTGAGGGCCCTATGTCTGATAAAGCATAGTCTATCTTCTGGACCAGAGGAAATTCCTTCATTCTTTCTGCTTCATCTATCATTGTCATTGCTGAAGAATCCCAAATTTCTCTCTATAATACTGATGTTAACTCCAATTCATATTCCCCCTGACTTCCTGGACATTTATAATTAGATGTCCTTTTGCCATGTCTAACTCCATAGGAGCAAAGAAGAACTTTAATCATATGACTGGCTCCCATTTGGACTCCCCCCATCATACTCTCACCCACAAGGCACAAATATTTAGAGCACGAGCTAACTGGTTAACAAGCTAAGTTAGAATGCTCTGATGTTGCAGATTCTGTGTAGAGTGATCATTCTCCATTTTCAAGTCAACCGTCAACTATGTCAATTTGTCACAAAAGGCATTCTTTAAGAAATGCTTCCATCTTGTCTCTTTTACTATGTCCATTGCCAAATCCCTAGTTAGGGAAACAAAGAAATAGGAAAGATGTGGGCCTTGTCAGAGCAGATGTGTCAGAGCAGATGTGTCGGAGCAACTTAAGATGGATCCAAGGATTGTAACTCTCCAGCTATGTGATGTTAGTCTCACTTCTCTCATCTGAAGATTGGAATACCACTACATATGCAATGGGAGGAAATATGAAGTGCTTATGTCTGGTAATATCTTGAGGTGTCAAACTCTGGATCTGGTTTTCCTTCCTTGAGCAACCCTTTTTAGTAAGAGCCAAAGAATTGCAGTTGTGCTGGGAACTTCTTTAGGAACCTAGCAGAGACTAAAGTGTGTTCATGCTTTATTTTCCACATTTAAATAAACAAAATGGAGATACCAGCACCAGGGCTAGACAGGTATTCTAACATAGATTTTTTTTTTTTTAAGATTTTATTTTTTCATGAGACACACATGCAGAGAGAGGCAGAGGGAGAAACAGGCTCCATGCAGGAAGCCTGACATGGGACTCGATCCTGGGTCTCCAGGATCATGCCTTGGGCTGAAGGCAGCGCTAAACCACTGGGCCACCCAGGCTGCCCCCTAACATAGATTGTTAAGGCAGATTTAGCACAAAGTTCATGAAGGTTAGTCTCTCAAGAAGGTTAGTTGCTCCTTCCAAGGGAGCAGTGGGCATTTGTATTTGTAATTACTTACATAGAGTGAAGTTGGAGGGACTGCTGGAATTTTGTATTTGTGTTATTTCATTTTTTTAAAGGACCCTCAAAATTGTTTAGCTTTCAGAGCCCCACAAAACCTGTCTCCTGCCTTCCTGGTACTATTGTAAAGAGGTGTAAAGAGTGTCTTTGAGAGAGCTATGAACTGTTTGTCAACTGGTCTTTCTTCCAAACCCTCTCCTTAAAATTGGGTTTCTTGATGTGTTGCATATTTCACACCTGAAATCAAGGACTAGCACCCAACCAGATGTGCTTCCCCTGAAAATGTGTCTTACCTGAAAATGTGCTTGAAGGTGGAATGCCTGAAGGCTGTTCACCCAGTGGCTTTTCACCTGAAGCCTGTTCACTTGAAGCCTGTTCAGCTGAAGCTTGTTCAGCTGAAGCCTGTTCACTGGAAGCCTTCTCAATGGAAGCTTGTTCACCTGATGGCCTTTCAGCTACAGCCTGTTCACCTAAAGGCTTTTCAGCTACAGCCTGTTCACCTGATGGCCTTTCAGCTACAGCCTGTTCACCTGAAGGCTTTTCAGCTACAGCGTGTTCACCTGAAGGCTTTTCAGCTACAGCCTGTTCACCTGAAGTTTGTTCAGCTGAAGATTTTTCACCAGAAGACTGTTCACCGGAAGGCTGTTCACCTAAAGACTTTTCACCGGAAGGCTGTTCACCTGAAGACTTTTCACCGGAAGGCTGTTCACCTGAAGACTTTTCACCGGAAGGCTGTTCACCAGAAGGCTGTTCACCAGAAGTGTGCTCACTTGTAGCATGTTCACTAGAAGTGTGTTCACCCGTAGCACGTTCACCTGAAGTGTGTTCACCTGAAGCGTGCTCACCTGAAGTATGCTCAGTTGAAGAATGTTCAGCTGAAGCGTGCTCAACGGAAGTATGCTCACCTGAAGTGTGCTCACTTAAAGTGTTCTCACCTGCAGCAGTCTCATATAAAGCCTCACCATCTGACGGGTTTCCAAGTGAAAAGTACTCACCTGAAAGTCGCTGAACTGAAGCTTGATGATCCATAGAGCCAGGAGGCTCATCAGACTGACCTGATGCTCCTGGAATGGAGAAGGAAACAGAAGATGGTGAAGATAAGAGAATGAATATCCAGGGTAAAGACTTTTTTTTTTTCAAAGATTTTATTTATTTATTCCTGAGACACACACACACACACACACACACACACGGAGAGGCAGAGACACAGGCAGAGGGAGAAGCAGGCCCCATGCAGGGAGCTTGACATGGAACTCCATATCAGGTCTCCAGGATCAGGCCCTGGACTGAAGGCGGCGCTAAACCACTGAGCCTTCCAGGCTGCCCAAAGACTGTTTTTCTTATACAATAAAGCTACGGTGGAATTCCTAGGTTTCCTTTGGGCCTGGTCAGGCATCTGAAGATCTTGCAGATGTTGGAGGATATCATCTAGTTACCCATGAGACCATGAAGGACAGAGGTGTTAATGAAACGCACTGAGACTGCCTCTGGTATTTAAAGGAAGAATTTTAAGATCCACATTATTAAGAAATGCACAGGGAAGCCCATGTACCAAAAGCACCTGAAGGGAAAATGATGTGCCTTCCTGCTTCAGGAAATCAATGTGCCATCAATCACAAAATCAGAAGTCTACCACCAGCCCTCCCTCCAGTCTTTTGTGGGTGAAAAACAAGAAAGATAAAGATACAAAAGGGAAAGAGAAAGCAAGTTGTTTCAATAGCTAAGTAATTCTAGCTGTAATTGAAGGTGGAAGATTTTACACTTCGGATAGGATAAAATTTTCAACCAGAGGTGACAAATATCTAATGAACCCACAAAAATGATCAGATGGGATTTAAGACATTTTTATTCTTACACTCAATCACCAATCCATGTGGGTTAGAGACTCAAAGTTGGAATCAATTATTAAGATAAAAACATTCTTTGCTTATTTATTTCTGAATTCAGATTCCTTGTGATATAACATTTATACCCACTTTATGCTGTTGCCATGAGTTTTCTTTTTTTTTTTTTTTTTTTTTGCCATGAGTTTTCAGTATGAAAAGTCGTGAAGCACCTAGTTTATGGCTTAAGTGCTCAATTTCTCTCTCCTCCCCACTTTACCCTGGGGCTTAAAAAAATTCTTAGCAGGTCATTCTCTTCTGGCCAGCCAATCCTTTCTACCTTTAATCCACCTCACCAGTGACTATCAGACAAATATTCTTTAGGTATGACTTTCATTTTATTGAATGTAGCACCAAGCAATTTGATTATTACTCTTTGGTTAGACTGAGTAACCCAGAGGAGGGTGGGTAGACTACAAGGACTGAATCTTAATTCTAGCCAAAAGCTGAGAGGAATGACAAGATATTTTGAGGTGGAGGTAACCTAAGGCTCGAAATTACCCTTATCTCTGTAAGAGCCCTGCAATAGATACATATATTCTGGGTGATTCACAGTCTATAATCAATGACTTTTTTAAAGACTAAGATTAGAATATGTTGATAAAGGAAAAAACAAGGTTTGGAAAAGCTTTTGGGAGGTTTTACTTTTAAAAGTTGTTACTGAGTATTATCTGCTTGACTGATTCTTTAATAGTTAACAGAAGTTTTAATAAAGAGATTTCTGATGTGGAAAGGAGGCTTGAAAAAGCACACTCATTTCTTAGCCATTCTTATAGTTGATGATTTACTGCTTTGCCATGTGGCTGCCATATACTACCATCTGGTAGCTATATATCTGCATTTCTAAGTCAACTTTCGAAAATCTCTTTATTTTTTTAAAGGATTTTATTTATTCATGAAGACACACACACACACACACACACAGAAGGAGAGACACAGGCAGAGGGAGAAGCAGGCTCCATGCAGGAAGCCTGATGTGGGACTCAATCTGGGACTCCAGGGTCACACCCTGGGCTGAAGGCAGGCGCTCAATGGCTGAGCCACCCAGGCGTCCCAACTTTTGAAAATCTAAGCAAAAAACCAAAATCTCGGACAAACATTAAATGGCAACACTTTGTCATTTAACTGACAGTTCAGAGCTCATGGCCTCTCTCTTCTCTAGGAGGAATAAGGGAGCACAGCCCATTATGAATGAGGATCCTCAAAGAGGAAATACAGACAACTGGATGGTAGAAAGAACATGGCCAGGAAGGAGAGGTTCATAAAGTCTCTGGCCCATAGCCCTGTTTTGTCCTGAGATGGCTTTCTGGGTACATCATATTCCCATCTCCTTGTAGTTTTCCTTGCTACATTAGCTACATAAGGATCCCTTGCACTCAGTTCATTGAGACAAACTTTCATTGGATTTTCACAGAACGCTTAGACCTGTCTTTTCATCTCACAGATCATCAGGTACAAATGATCAGTGGCTGAAAAAAGTAGTAAGAATGAGACTGCTCCAAGCCAGCAGGCCTCTCTAATGATAAAGCCATTACTAGGAAGAATCAACTGGCTCAGAAGCTCTCAGAGTTGAACTTGTTTAGCTATTCCTGATTTTGAGTCAGATTGGTTTGGGAACATATTCTGGTCTTTCTTCTTTATTTTAGATTTTATTTATTTGACAGAGAGTGCACACAAGCAGGGAAAGTGGCAGGCAGACGGAGAGGGAGAAGCAGGCTCCTGCAGAGCGAGGAGCCCGATGCAGGACTGGATCCCTGGACCCTGGCATCATGACCTGAGCCAAAGGCAGATGCTTCGCTGACTGAGCCACCCAGGTGCTCCTGGTCTTCCTTCTTCAAGGGCTATAACACCTTAAAGAAGTTTCCCAAGGGCCAAGTTAGGGGACTCACCTCTGGCATATCCAATCAGATAAAGACTCATTAGTAAGAGAAACTTCATCTGGATTTTGAGAAAGAGGAGACCCTGGTGAAGGACACCCAAGAGCTATGAAGGAAAACTGTGAGCAGAAGCTCCTAATGCTAAGCTACAGCTCCCGGGAATTCTAGAACCTCAGACACCACCCATGTGCCTCACAATGGGTTGAGCTCTGAGGTTCTCATGTAGGCTATTCAGGCAGGATGGCCCTCTTAACAACTCAGGTCTAACTGTGCCAGTGAAGGCTAATTTGCCATGTATAAGGTGGTGTATTGGGGCTCTTTGCCCTATCTTTAAAAACAAACCTTATTACCAAAATAACATATTCTCTTTGTAATAAATTTTAAAAGCTATTCTTTCTCTTTTTAAGATCTTATTTATTCGTGAGAGACACACCGAGAGGCAGAGACACAGGCAGAGGGAGAAGCAGGCTCCATGCAGGAAGCCCGATGTGGGACTTGATCCCAGGACTCTAGGGTGACGCCCTGGGCTGAAGACAGATGCTCAACCGCTGAGCCACCCAGGGATCCCCAAAGCTATTCTCTTTTGAAATGTTCTTGACAAAGAGGTGTGATTGGCTGATTGTTTTCTATTTGGCTCTTTGAATCAGCCTTTTCTTTTTGGCCCTTGTAAGTTAATCTCTGTTGACTTGATCACCTGAATGCTGGTTGGGTTTGGCTTCATACTGGGTTTATTAGCCAGTGGAAGATTCGAGAGGGAAATACACACACACATACACATACACATTGAGATTGAAATATTTATTCTATATTTATTCTTCCTTTCCTGCCACAGTTTTGATACTGGTTGGGTCTTGACATGACAAAGCTTCTATTGGGTGTCCTTTCTACTATGGCTCCTGCTCTCAACCAGCTATGGTAACATGTTGGTTTTGGTAAGAAACAAATGGCAAATACATGAAATGTATCCAGAAGAAGGACCAACAAGGGATTGTTGAAAGCTGTGCCTCGAGCTGTAATTTCTATCAAGGGGGTAGAATATGGATGCAGTGAAGCATCCATATGATAGAAAACTAGAACTGTTGGGGATTGGGTGGCAGAGATCCTATGGCCCTCACCTCCTACATCTTCCCTGCCCACCAACCTCGGATCACTTTGGTACATGTAGTACTGAATGCTGGAACCAGAATAGATTTATCAGTCTTATAATTATTTAATATTTATCTCCTCCATTAGACTCTGAGCTCCTTGAAAGAAGGATCTCTGTCTGTCTGTCTTGATCACTGTAGTACCTCACTACCTAGCAGCAGCTTTGCCATATAATACATACTTAATACATGCTTTCTGAATGAAGGTATGGATAAAGTGCCTTTTCTGGGCCTCTGTCTGCCTCATAGTGGAAATTTTATAGAGAGCTCTTAGAATGGGCTGGCTAAAGACCATGGGTCAGTTGGAGAAAAGGGATCACCAGGCATCAAAAGTTGCAGAGGGAGGCCTACCTTACTTGGCTTGTATTGGAGGACAAAACTAGGATTTGTGGGTCTGAGGCTGGGCTTCTGTGGAGTGGAAAAATTCATGAAAGAGTATGTTGCTGATAATTCTTTTCTTCCATGTGGAGAGAGTCTGGAGAAACAGCTAGGGGATCATACCGAGTCAGACTTTCATTGATAGAAGTGGTGGAAATTTGTGGAAAGGGAGAGGCACTATGTATACCACCTACCAGTTGTTTTAAAGTTTGGCAGCACCCTTTATTTGCATCTCAGAACTTTCTGGAATATCACTGACTCACCCCTCCCCAGGAGTCACAGAATTGAAAGGTAAGACCTAAAGCCTGAATGGTCTTTCCTTAAACCTCAGCCTCCAACTTTTTCTTCCTTCTTTTCTTAAGGTTGACTTTACAGGACTGTATCCCAATCCCACCCAGGCTGGCTTTTCTTGGGGTCTACTTTGGAGACTTTTCTCCCTATGCCAGTGGTCTGGCACTGCAGAGCCAAACCTGTGAGTATTTGAGCACACTGTATAAGAAAACGTGGAGTGATGGAGAATTTGCTGTGGGACCAGAAGTGCTCCAGAGCTAAGATGTCCAGAGGTGCTCCAATCCCTGTGTCCTTCCTCTGCCCATCTCTGCATCCTAGATAAAAGTGAAGCTCCAGTTTCTTTTTTTTCTTCAAATGACCAATGACATTTATTTTTTATTTACATTTTTAAAAAATTTAAATTCAGTTTGTCAACATATAGTATAACACCCAGTGTTCATCTGAAACTCCAGCTTCTAAAGGCCTGAAGCGAAGCAAAGAAACCGCGGTGTCAACCCTGGCTGGTAATATTTGTGGCCTGGTTCAAAAAGATGAGCTGAACTGAACAGTCTTCTCCCAAGGGCTTGCAGTTGGAACATAGAGAGAGGCAACTAGGCTCTGTAGGAATAGTCTTATCTAGGGAGAGCTGAGTTGAAAGGTTAATGTAACTCAAGTCTGAGACAGCTGTTTGGGGTCGAAGGGAAAATGAGCAAGCCAAGAAATCCAGGAAAGAATAACAGAAAACACAGAAGAGATGAAAGATACCATGCCTCCTTCAGTTGATCTTAGTTGACCTTAAATAATGGGAGGTGACTCAGATACTCATGTAGGGACACACACCACCCAGCCTGGGCCTCATGGAGACATGGACACAGTCTGTGACCTGGAAGGTGTTTCTGGATACTTAGCAGTTCCAGTTTGGTTTCTTTTTTAAATAAACTTTTTATTTTTAATTTATTATTATTACTATTATTATTATTATTATTTAAGATTTTATTTATTCATAGAGATGCAGAAACAGGCAGAGACACAGGCAGAGGGAGAAGCAGGCTCCATGCAGAGAGCCTGACGTGGGACTCGATCCCAGGTGTCCAGGATCACGCCCTGGGCTGCAGGCAGCGCTAAACTGCTGCGCCACCGGGGCTGCCCAATTTATTATTTTTTAAAGTAAGCTCTACATTCAACATGGGGCTTGAACTTAGAGCCCTGAGATCAAGAATTACATGCTCCACTGCCTGAGCCAGCCAGGTACCTCCAGTTCTAGTTCTAATAATCCTGTAGGTCTTAGTTTCTTCTAGTTTTCTTGCCTGTGTTGCCTACTGCTCTTGTTCTGTTCCCTCTATTTTGTGACTTCTGCTTATTCATAATTCCTACTGATTTGGAATTTTTGCTTGCTCATCATTTTGGAGTGTTTGCTATTTCTGCTTATTCATGATTTCTGTTTATTCATGGCTTGTGCTCACCCCTGACTTCTGATGTGTGCCTTTGTCCTTTGGCCCTAATATGCACTGTTGACTCTGCTTACATTCAATTTTCTTTTTTATTTTATTTTTTTAAAAGATTTTATTTATTTCTTCATGAGGGACACAGAGAGAGAGAGGCAGGCTCCCTGTAGGAAGTCCAAGGTGGGACTTGATCCCAGGACCTGGGAGCATGACCTGAACCAAAGGTAGACGCTCAACCACTGAGTCACCCAGGTGCCCCATCCTTACTTTCAGTTTTCAAGACAGAGAATCTCAATGGTTTAAACTCTCACAATCATCATTTTTGCACAAAATTCTAATGCCAGCCTGTTTCATAGGCCTTTTATGCAATTCATGTCAGAAAGACACCAAGAGTCTAGGTTACACCTGGAATGGTGATCTCTGTTAAGAAACCTAGGGAAGGGGTCGTAGCTGTGGTAACCATCCTGAAGCTTCTCAGAAGTCAGGGAGCAGGGGGCAGTAAAATTGGAAAGTGTGTTGCTTCATCTGTGCAGTACTGCTGCCAGCGAAAGCCATCAAGACGTCTTGCCCTCTGTCCCCACATTTGCTTCCTTAGTGTCATCTCACTTGTCTCTTTCTCTTACATCTTCATCCTATGTCCATCTCAAGCCTCACCCATACCCAGTTCCTAGTTATTCTCTGAATGTACAATGCTCTGTGACTTTCATAGTGCTCCTCCCCACTTTTCTTGAAATTGTACTTCTCCATCCCATCCTCCTGATGAGAACTAATTCTTACTTTTTACATATTCCCTATGAATAGTTTTAATCTGTGTCAATCAACACCTACAAATTGAGGACTCTAAACCTATAAGCTGGCCCTTCCTCCTTAATTCAGACTCAGCTACCCAACTACCAGCTGGACATTTCTATGTGGGTTCCCACAATATCTCAAACTCAATGTTTGTAATACTGAATTCATCGTTTGTATCCCAACTCTGTTCCTGGGACCTTTGGCTCAGTAACCAGCTCCTCCTTTGCCCTCCCCTCACACATTATATCAGTTTTACCTCTAACTGGTTCTTTCATTTATCAGCTCTTCTCTCTTTCCACTGACATAACCTGAGTTCAAGCTCATCTTTCTCCTGGACCACTGAAACAGCTGCTTCTTGGTCTTTTGTCCTCATCAGAACTTTCCTTTGATCTGTTGCCAAAACTGACTTCTAAAACTAAAATCCTGAGCAATAAATTTTCTCTGAATTTTCTGCAGACTCCAGACAAAGATGTCCAAGATCAAGCTTCTCCAGCTTCAGTTTCCATAGCCTGACATCCCTGTCAGTCACCTAGCATGCAAACAGCTGGTTAGACACAGTCCTTTTGAGACAATGCATTGTTGAATATGGCACAAACCTGAGGAGAGGCCTGTTCAAAAGTGGGGAAATCTTTGATTTGGCTGTCTGTGTAGATTTGTTCCTTCCCTGATCTATCAAATCAGAGATGGGGCATGTGATATTATCACTGAGAATTGTATGAGTAGAAGGATATAGCAATTTCTACCTTTCACTTGCCCACCTTCTTTGAGTGGTGGTAACTTAACCTGTGATGTGCTGTGCTGGGAACTAGCCTGAACTGGCTGAAGAGTGCTAATTGGTAAAGTTTCAGGAATTCCACAAGCTGTTTGTTGAACACAGCTATTAAAATTAACATATAAACTGACATATTAGAAACAAATACTCAAAACTTCATCACTTCTTAATTATGACATTTTACTATTATCTATGCTTATAAGGTTATTTAGTACTGTTGTATCTATATGCTGGAAATACTCTATAATAGTGGGCCTATCTCTTCCCAACTCCCTATTCAGTGATGTCAGGATGATAGCTGAAAATTGACATTTACACCGTGGAAATGTGCAAAGGTTACAAATCAGGGCTTTTCCCATCCAGGCTCACCCCACAAGCCAGTTGTTAAACGTTTACCAGCACATCAGGGGGCTAAATCCATGTACTTGTAATTACTGGGAAAAGTGGCCAACTTTTCAGGATATTGAAACCTTGCACACTTTTTCATATCTGACAGGATGGCTGATCAAAATAACAGCCAGGAATTATTTTTTTTTAAGATTTTATTTATTTATTCATAGAGACACAGAGAGAGAGAGAGAGGCAGAGACACAGGCAGAGGGAGAAGCAGGCTCCATGCAGGGACTCCATCCTGGGTCTCCAGGATCACACCCCAGGCTGCAGGCGGCGCTAAACCGCTGCACCACAGGGGCTGCCCACTGCCAGGAATTCTGCTGTTGTTGGAGCCAGATAAGAAATGAGAGTTGGTACTCATGGTTGCATCCAATCTATGCATTCTTTTGTCTCCAGTGATTTTTTTTTTTTTTAAAAAGATTTTCTCCTTTTTTATTTGAGAGAAAGAGAGAGAAAGCGCACATGCATGATCATGAGGTGGGGCGGGGGAGGAGCAGAGGGAGAGGGAGAAGCAGACTCCCTACTGTGAGCAGAGAGCCTGAAATGGGGCTCCATCCCAGGACCCTGACATTATTCAGCACTAAGTCTGGCACATAGCAAGCTCTCTCTAAATGTCTTACGTTGTTTTGAGATGGCATAGTTGAGTCAGCCTCCTCAGATTTTAGAGGGATGGGGGAATAATTACACCCTTATGGAGTAAGCCCTCCATTTTAGTGGGTTTCTCATTCTTAAACTAGAGAGAATATTAATGCAGAAGGGGAGCAGATATATTTATTCTTCAAGTCATTCTTACCATGTTTGAGTAAGAATGGACCCAAGTTCTAAGGCTGCAGAGGAGCCTGATCCAAAGCTATAAAACTCTTAAAATCCAGGTAAGTGTTTTGTTTTTAAAGATTTTATTTTTAAGCATCTCTATACCCAATATGGGGCTCAAACTCAGAACCCCAAGATGAAAAGTTGCTTGCTCCACCGTCCCAGCGAGCCATGTACCCTTTCAGATCAAAGTTTTTAAATTACATTCCTCAGCATATAAACAAACATCTCTAATCTGGAATACAGCTAATCTGGAAGATAAATGCAATAGATTGAATGAATGCAATAGATTAACTCTTGCAACAAGAGATTGAAGGAGAGAAAGACAGAGGGAGAGAGAGAAGAAGCCAACACAGGTCTTATTGACGCAACAGAAACCTGGAGAGGGGGTCCCCAGCTAAGGCTGGAGCCCTCGCCACTTACAGGCTGAGGCGTCCTTACAGGACCCCTTACAGGAACCCTAGTTCAGGACATGAGTGGCTGGCCCTTGCTAGAGTCCCTAAGGAAGATCACCTCATGGTTAGACTATTTTTTTGTTAAACAGGATGTTTGGTTTAGTGTTTTTTTTTTTTTTTTCAGCAATAGTCTGGGTGCCCATCCTTATCTGAGAAATCTGCGCTCACGCTCTATTGAGGAGCATGTTCTGTAAATATGGGCAGTCACATGGTGGTGTGTGCTCACCCCCCTGGAGGCAGGCAGGAAGGCTAAGGCTCCCACCAGCCCTCTGTTCACTCTGCAGTGGGAGTGCAGCCCTTTGTCTCAGCTCCCATCGGGGCCCCTCCCAGCCAGGGTTATAAAGCCAGATACTCAGGGCCTGTGCACCTGTGGCTCTGTCCTGCCTTCTGCTCCCTGGTCATGGGTGCAAGAGGAGTCTCAGCATCCCATCTCTACTGGTGGTGCTGGTGCTGTTGCCGGTGATGCTGATGCAGTTCCTCTGCATCGGGCTGGGCATCTGGCAAGAAAGCACTCCTGAAAAGCAAAAGAAGAAACCTTGGGGACCGGTTTCAGGTGAGCTGTGAATTGGTGGGCATCGGGGAGGTGAAGAGCAAGAAGACCCAGGGCCTCCCTTTAACTTCACAGGTGATCATAGCCTTCACCCCCTCACCCCACTGTGTTTCCTCCCTCTCTGCCTCCTCTCCTTTGCTTCCTCCACTTTTGTCCTTGCTCTTCCCTTTGTCCTTCCTCCCCCGCCTTCTATTTTACTTCGCCTCCTTCCCACCTCAGTTCGAATCCCTGACACTCCCCAGTTCCTCAGGCTTTGTTGCTGAGAGCCCTAAATTTGAGTGGAAAGGGAGCAAAGAAGATTTTGTGGATGGTGAAGGCAACGTGGGCTGCCCCTCGGGAGGGATTGGGAAGATGGTGATGGGTCCATATGAGTGGGGTTGGGGGAGCTACAGTGTAGGACCCGACCTTCCCCAGGCAGCACAGTCCATCCCTGGGAGTAGAGGGGGATCCTGTCTGTCCTCGGGCAGGCATGCCTCCTCCCAGGCATGAGCCAGGCACCCAGAAATCCCCAGCTTTCAGCCAGGCGGCTCATGAGGCCTGGGAACTGGCCACTGTCCAGGCTGCCAGGGCCCCAGAGAATGTGGTCCCTCCTGACCTGTGGGAAGACAGAGCCTGGAGAGCCTCGTGATGCCCAATTTCACTTTCCAATTCTAGTACATTTCCAGAATCTAAGAGTCTACGTCTATAAGATTTTTATGGCCAATGGAGTTTCCCAGGCTGAGCCAAGTGCCACCCAGACTACAGGGAGCCTGCAGAACTCTCTGACAGCCTCTGAAGGTAGGTGGGACGTGCAAAGTCACCTGAGTGATGTTTGCCTCGTCTTGGGGCGATAGCTCTCAGGAGCCCCAGGGGCAAAAGCAGAGAGCTCCAGAAGGGTGTTTTTCCTAAAAAGTTGAAAAAAGGGGTCCTGGCCAGAACACATCAGGGATATCCCCGTGGGTGGTGGTTTTAAGTAAATGTCACCATATCTCTATAATCAGCTTGCTAGAATTTTACTCTGGAAACTCCCTACAGGTCTTGGCTTTAGGCTCTTCCTTGTAAACTCCACCATTAAGCACTGTAAAAACAATCCCAGTTCTGGGTTCTGGCGGTTTGCAAAATTAGTGTTTCCATTGTTTGAGCCAGGGCTGAAATCAGTGTAGCAGTATTTGATTATGATCTAAAGCATCACATGTGATAGTGAATAAAGTGATAGTGAAATCCTTTGGAAAAATAAAAGTTGCAAAAGGGTCCTGGACCTGGTGCTGGACTGCCACCAACCCTTGACTGGACCAACAGACATATCAGAGAAGTGCTTGTTGAGGGATCCCTGGGTCTTTGGAGAGGCCCCATGCAGACCCCAGGATGGGCGGGACTGGCTATAAAAGTTGTAGCAGAGCCTGTTTGTGGTGGTGCTTTTGGAAACTGGAGGCCTTGGGGGCAAGGTGAGGGTTTGCGGGGAGATGGCCACTAGGGTGGCCATTGCAGGGTGTCTGGTGTCCCTTCTTACCTGGCAACTCAGGACTATGTGCCGTTTCTTCCTGTTGGCTGAATCACTCATTCTTTCCACGGGTATGTATTGTTTACCTTGTAGATGACAAACACTAGAACTTGCAGGCCACAAATCAGAGATGCTCTTTTCTTGTCTTCTTTCCAGATAAGAAGCTCCCGTATGGAGACCGGGACACTGGGCATCTCTCCCTGCCTTTCTGCAAACCAAGGGTGCAAATTGGTTTTGAAATACCACGGTGACACTAGAAACAACCGTAGAGATTGGCCATTCTTTGAACTGGTGAGTTATTCACTTAGTCCTTTCTGTGCTCCTGTATCCTCAAAGGACGGGGCCATCCTGCTCCAGCACCGTTCAAGGCCTGAAGCCTGTCCTGCTCAGCTGTGGCTGTTGACATGTCCACAGCTTGACCCAGCAGATCAAGGCTTTCTGCTTCCCACCACCCTTGGTGCTCTTTCTCTCAGATTCCTGTGTCAACCTCCCCTTTCTCTCTGCACCTCCAACCCTCCCTCCCTCCCCTATCACTGGCTGCCAGATAGCAAGCTTTCCTCTTCCCTCTTTTCCTTCCTTCAACCCATATTTTCTTCTGGCTAAGCCTGGGAACTAGATGATTATAGAACAGTGAATAAAACAGACCTGCTCCCTGCCCTCAGGGTGCCTTTGGTTTAGAGGCTCCTTTGCTGCCAGGCTGATCAGAGCCACAATGGCTCCAGTGTCTTGCCTCCCTCTTATTCATAGAACTTAGGACTGGGAGGGACTCCTTCACCAGCCCCTCTGGTACACACACACACACACACACACACACACACACTCTACTTCCTCGGTCTTTCCCCCTTTCCACTGTGTAGCTTTTTTCTTAAGAAATGTGTCTTTTTAAGTTGGTGTTATTTGAAATCTTTGTTTTTATGTTTAAATCATGTAAGTAAAATACTCAGTTTAGAAAAAATATAAAATAGTGGCCAGAATAGACATCACTAGCCTTCTCATCCTCTCATGTGGAGACTACCTTGTTTTAGTGCTTGGCGTGTATATCTTTAATTTATCATAATTTACTTAAAATACTTTATTCTCCTGATGTCGTCAAGATTTGCTTTTTATCTTTGGCTTTAAACAGTTTGGTGGTTCTGGTGGTGATGTTGTGTGTACTCCTATGTGAGATTCTTTTAGCTTCTTTGGATCTGTGTTTTGATGTTTTTCATTATTTTTGGGAAATATTGGCTCTTTTGTTTTTAAGTATATAATATTCCATCCCATTTTCTCTTTCTTCTCTGTCTGGGAAACTAATCACATCTGTAGAATATTTTGTATTATCATACGGCTATCTGGCTATTGGATGCTATGTGCTGGTTTCTTCTTACTATTATTAATTTAATTATTATTATGTCTCCTCATGTTTCTATTTCCTATTGCCCAGTCTTCAAGTTCACTACTTCTTTCCTCTCCTGTATTGAGTCTACTGATGAGCCCAGCACAGAAATTCTTTACCTCTGATACTGTGTGATTTTATTTCTAGCCATGGACTCTTTCTTAGAAATTCCATCTCTCCTTTCAAATTCTTCATCTATTTGTGCATCCTATTTTAACTTTCAGCCAGCCAGTTTCTGTTGTTTTAAAAAGCTCCCCTAAAACCTCTTTTCCTTTTGTATTACATTCAGCTCAAGGACAAAAACCATTTTGTGGCAGGATACCAACTGACCTGCTAAACCCTTTTTGTCTTTCCTCTCTCCTTTCTCAAAATAGCTCCCACATTCTTCCAAGAAGTTTCCAGTCCATTTTATGCCTGGCCTCAGGGAGGATTTTTTGGCAAGCACAAACAGAGTTGTTTGAGAACAACCTCCCCACACCTGCTGGTTTATCTGGAAGCCTGAAGCCCTTTGCAGGATTACCTAGATAGTGGGGAGAACAGTGAATGCCTTGGGGGCTGTGGGAGAATGGGATTGCATCTCCCCACCTTGATTCTGGCAGCGCCTGAAGGAGCAGGTGACCTCACAGGGACATGGTCCACTGGGAAAGGTGGCCCCTCATCTCTGTGGATTTCAGCTCTGGCAGGAACCAGTGAGACCCCGAGCATGAAACTAAACAGGAACCAGGAGCTTCAGCAGAGGCAAATATTTCTGCTGTAAATTCAGGCAAAAATCCATGAACTTCCACTGATGTGTCTCTTCTTTAGACACTCCTCCTGAAGGAAATGAGGAGAGAAGCCCCCGAAATAACAGAGATGGATGTTTTTACCATCCAGGTAGGTGGTGATGGAGTGTCAGATTCTAGATGACTTCAAGAGAGTGAGAAATAAGATATTGTTTGGACACCAGATTATAGTAACAACAAATTCACACCCACCACACCACCCATACTTCCTTTTCTAATAAAACTTTCAGAGAACCCTCATAAATCACTTTAAGTAGATTTATATTCAATTCAGATGAGCATGAGCCCCTCCTGGTTTCTTAAGTCTTTGTCAATACCTCCACTGAATGTTGGACAGCTAAGGTCCTTCCACTATGCCATGCTCTCCCTGGTCCTATATTTTCTGCTAAACAAGGCTGTGTGGTGGGTCTCTGGGAAGGATGAGGACAGGATGGTAATTTTCTCATGACCTCCTGTATAACTCAAATTTTGTACCTAAGGAATTAAGGAGGTATCATAAGTGTTAATTTGATCACTCTGAGGTCTCAGATCCTAGGGGCAGACAGTGTAGCACCTGTTTTCAGTCAGAACCTGTTTGCTGGCTCTGCCTACCCTACACTCAGAGATGTGGGAAGGCAGGACTCACTTGTAGAGCAGACTGCTAGTGGGGCGGTGGTCTTCTTCCAGGACTGTCTACCAAGGGAAATGCCATCCAAAGCAGCTTCTTCCAGACCCCTGCCCCCGCAGCCCCTCTCTGGGATGTTGAGCTAATTGGAGCCCAGAGAAGGAGAGGCCAACAAGAAAGTGCCCACGACTCTGTTTCCTAAGGAATGAAGAACAGGTAGACCGTGATGTTGGTTATAGTGTGCACCTGCTCATTGAGGCAGCAGGATGCCAGCCCCTACTTATCTCTTCCTGTACCCTATTCCTCAGAAGGCAGAGATTAGGGTGATGGTCCTTATGGTCTTGGTCTCTGTGTTCCTTCCTAGTCCTGCTACTTGGAACTCACGCTCATTTGATAAGGGCCTGAGCAAAAATGTCCTGTTTCTGATCCTGAGGGAGACAGGGAAGACTGACAAGGGCAGAGGGTGTCATATCTTGAGCACAACATGCCCTTCCTGACCAGGGACTCGGCCTTAGAGGAGAGCCTGATGCTCTCCCTCCAGAGGGAGGGAAGGTGGGGGGAAGTAATCCAGACAGAGAAACATGGTGAAAGGATGGGAGAAAAGTGAGCTCAGGGTTTAACTCTCATCAGAGGCAGATGAGGAGGAGGACAGGCTGAGAGAAATAAAGGGTGGCATTCATTCAGGAGACGTACCTGCTCAGGAGAGGCCTGTGTCCCCACTTCCCAGCGAGCCAGGCTGTCCCAACTAGAGAGGTGCCTGTGCATGTGCTCTTTAGTACCTTCAAAAACAGAATGCCGAGCTCTCTTCCCATCCAGAGAAAATGATCTCATTGCTGCTTGCAAAGCAGAGAGCAGCCTTAAAGGTTGGCTTCCCTGTTGAACCAGAGACAGAGATGTCATCAGGTTTGATTAACTGTCTGTGGCTAAGCTGCTGCACATCCGAGCCCAGCTGGGCTCTTCCCAGGAAAGAGATGCTGGAATAGGAAAGGGTTTTGTGTCTGTTCTGCTGGTGAGGACTTGCGGATTCAAAACATCAAGTAACTGTCCTGATTCACAATACTTTACAGAGACAAAATTAAGCCTCAGCTTAGTTAAGACTCAGATTTTCTCTGTCCCTCTGGCCCTGCCGAGGCCCTCTGAGCCTTCAAGGACAGTGCCAGGCCCTCACTCCCGCCACATCCCCAGCACCCCGCTGGAAATACCCAATACAGCTTTTAGCAATGAAGTTCTAGAACTTGTTAGTGAGAAAGTGAAAATAAACTTTGTTTCACAGTTTACTAGAAATTACAGAAAACCACAAGATGGGAAATTCAGAAGGTTCAGGAGGCAGAGGGCTAAAAAGGGAGGCATCTGGCCCTCATTGTTCTCATCTTCTTTATTTACTTAATTTAGCGGCAGGATGGAAACAAGCTGAGCTGTCACTTGTATTAAATCATTGGAAGTGCCAACACGGGGTCCCCAACACTGCTGGGTTCCAGGTGACTCCGATACACCTGTGCCTCACAGTCCTGGCTCCAAGGTGGTGAGGAACGTCTTTACCAGAGCAACAGACCATCGATTCCAAGTCTGGAGCTTAGCAACATGAAAAAACAAACAAAACACATAATAAGTAAATAGCAATGGAGAGAAATCTTTGAAATGACTTCTGCCTCTTCAAAATTCAACAATGACAAAAATGGAGAGAGTTGAGACCACACAGACAATGGCCATGTGGCCACCTTTGTCGTGTTTGTGGCTGCCTGACTCACACCTGTGACAGCTGGAGAGCTTGTCCAGAGGCCTGTCATGAGCCTCACTTAGGGAGCCTTCCGGAGGTGTCCCTACCTGCGTGTCCCTTGGCGGTCAGCATCTCAGGCTCCTCCAGCTGTGATGCTTCTGCTCTGCTCCATCCTGGTGGCAGCAGGTGACCTTATCCCTGGGCTCTCTCCATCCTCACACCTGAACTCAGGGACCTGAGGATTCGGGTGGGGGTAGGGGGAGGAGTCTTCACCTCTCACAGAGTCAGGACACAGTGAGCAAGGCCGCCCCCTGCAGGCAGCCTCCCGGCTGAGAGCATGCATTCAGCCTGGCCCCCTGTTCACCTGGTGTGGGTGCTGGGCAGGCATCTGGCCTCATGGTGAGCCAGAGGCTTCTCCTCCTTCCTCGGGTTGTGGGGGTGGGTGGGCAGACTATGGCTTGCCACCCGAAGGCACAGCTCACTTAGAAGGCCTGCGGGGCTCACATGTTCCCCTGCCCTCCCTCAGACCCCCAGACTTATGCCAGGATTTCTTTAGAGACGTGCAGTCAACCTGAAATTCTCCTCCCTAGTCCCTGGCTCTCTACACCCAAGGAAACACCTGTCTCTGTGACCACTGTCCTCCAGCAGGTGCTGTTGGGTGGAAGCCTGGTGTCCATTGATTTCTGTCTCAGCACGTGGAGGCCCCTGGGAAACATAGGTTCCTCCAAGCACCTCTGCCCCAGGACTGCCCTCCCCTAACCAGGAAAACCCCCAGTTTATTTGGAAATTCTGCATCCATGCACATGGGGTATGGTGCCCTAGACTCTCTCTCATGGTTACTGAGGATTCCAAGTTCGACTCTCCCTGGACTCACGACCTCACCCCACTTCACCTTTATGCCTTCCTTTGTGCCTAGGATGACCCCCCCACGAGGAGTGTCACCCCTTTACCTTCAGAGTGATAAAGGGTGTTTGTTCACACGGGGATTTCGAGAGGGTAGGGTTTCACAGAAGGGTTTTTAACCAAGGGGCTGGACTGCCCTTCCCACTGCTCTCACATTCCCTCCCCTTCTTTGCTCCTGAGCCCTAGGAGCCTCGGGCCTGGCCAGAACCTTCATCATGTCACTAGGAGGACAACTGTCTTCTCATCCCCCATCCCAGTGCTGGTCCTTCCTCCCAGATTTACCCACTCAACCTTCTCTCTACAAAAACAAGGCTCTCAGCTTTTAGAAATGGAAATGACTGAAGGTTCTTTGTCCTCCCTCAGCAGCAAGACATCAATCAGCCTCAAGACAAAGCCAGGTCACTTGGAAGTCACTGTTTTCAGTGCTTCCGTTTATCTCTGTCACAGCATCATTTTCATTGAATGAAGCTATAATCCGTGTTCCTGCCAAAGTCTCCGATTCCTCCAAAAGCTTTCTCTCCAGAATTGAGAAGTGAGTCCTTGAACTCCTACCATGGGGAAGGCTCTCTGCAAACCTGAGGTCCACGGGTAGGAGGCAGCACAGGGCAGGGTCCGACTGTTGCCACCACAGGACAAGCTGGGGAGCCTCCTTCCCACCCCCCACCTTTTCTGAAGCTTGCCAGGCTGCCGGCTGCTGACGCTCAGGCCCGCAGCTCACCCCCAGGCAGCCCTGTCCATTCCTCTCTGTAGCTGGGAATCCATCTGTGTTCTGCACATGAGGCGGCCCCCCTCAGCCGCCCTCCCAGCTGGGGCTCCTGACCCGTGAGAATGCTCCCAGACGCCGCCAGGGGGCGCCACCCACCCTGCCCTGGTTTGGGAGGCTGGGTCTCAAGGGTGATCTCAGAGAGTTCTTTGACAATTGTGCATCTGGCGTCTCTTGATTGCCCAATTCGGTGGAAAAGAGAGACATAAGAATGGGGGCACCAGAAATAGGCGCTGTAGTTTCCATAACCTGGCGCTTGGTCTAAGACCGCGAAGCCGTGACTGCCCCAGAAGTAGACCTAGAGCTTCCATTGGAGGCTCCCGGGCCTCCTCCAGGGCACTTGGTGACCAGTTGGGGATAACTGCTCAGGAGGAATGGGTTCCCCGTGCTGAAGGTGACCTGCTGTAGGTTGTGCCCAAGGGATGACGTATCCGTAGGAATTTGATTTTTTTTTGGACAGATTTTATTAATTTAAAGATTTTAATTTATTCATGAGAGACACACAAAGAGAGACACAGGCAGAGGGAGAAGCAGGCTCCATGCAGGAGCCTGACATGGGACTCGATGCTGGGTCTCCAGGATCAGGCCCTGGGCTGAAGGTGGCGCTAAACCACTGAGCCACCGGGGGGCCCTGGACAGATTTTATTTTTAAGGAAGCTCTACACCCACTGTGGGGCCCAGACTCACAACCCGACATCAGGAGTCCCAGGCTCCACTCACTGAGGGCCCCACGTGCCCCACCCGGGAATTTCATAGTTTTAGTCATCCAGGAATGGAAGCCTGCTTGTCACTCAAAGCTAATTTTCACATTATTTTCACATCACAGTTCAGGATCCGTGGTGCCTGGAGCCCAGCTGAGCTCGCAGAGGGCTCTGCCCAGAGCTGAGCCCCTAGCCTTTCAGACCACACCTGCTAGGATTTTGAGTGGAAAACCCCAGCCCTTAATCCTGTCCCAATTCCAAGGGGGAATGGTCAGCAGCAGGGAGCAAGTCCCAGCCCCTGTGGATGGGGCCGGTCTGCTGGTTTGGTCCCTTCCCCAGGGGCAGGTGCATGGGAATTGGGGGGTGGGGTGCACCCGGGGCCTTCTCTTGGCCGGGACACAGTAATGTCCCCTGTTACCACCCATACGTAGGTGCACCTGTCTGTCTCCTCTTGTGTGGATGAAGCCTTTCCCTGATGGGACTCCTGGAGGCCAAAAAGCCATAAAAGCTGGTGTGCTTGCGTGAGCCCTCGGAGCTCTCAGAGCACCTGCCACCAAACCCAAAGATTCCTGAGTTCAGATGAGCTGATTGTGGAACCGGTCATATTGGCCATAGGTCACTCCAACCTCAAGAAATTTCTGTGTGAGGAGGTGCCCCAGAAAACACTGCACGGTCCCTTTAGGGGATTAGATCGGGTCTCAGAAACCCAGACGCTGAGCAAAATAGATGCTTCACCTCTAAAGGCTCAAATGAGCCTCCTTCGGGCACACCTGCTGAACTTCTGCCTAAAAACTATGGTCCTGGAAGCGACACCTATCTACGAGAGTGAAAAAGTGTGACTACATCCTGAAACCTCGTTTTGGTAACTGTCCCGTTGAGGGACCCAAGTATGGTGCTCTGCACCCATTTGGGACCAGATTTGGGCTGATGGAAATGTGGGTGGAACTGCATTGGCGGCTAAGAGTCCAACTGAACTGCTGCCAGCCTTCAGGATGGTGACAGGCCGCTGGGAAGAACTTTCCCCGAATGTAAGAAAATGTAAGGAGTGCACTTTGAAGTCGGGCTTTCAGAATTAAACAAACAGATGGTGATACCCATTTTACTTGGCATAAGGAAGTTTCCAAAAGGCCTCAGAATTCCAAAATCGTTTCATTGAGAGATTCCTGCAACACCCCCACGAGAAACTACAGACAGGGCTTGTTCAATCCGGCCAGCAAGTGTTACTGTTTGTCCCACCTGTGACTACAAAGTAGGTCTGTGATTAGAAATTGGCCAGATTGCAGAGCCTGATAGCATTAAAAGAAGTTGAAGAAGAAAGTATGTGTCCTCCCCTCACCTACATTGGAGCCAGGTACCCAGAGGGTCAGGAATGCCTCCCCAACCTTCCTGGGGCATTTACTGAAAAAGAGAAGGTAGCTACAGGGTGAGCCCACCTACGAGAACATTGAAGCTGCAACGCAATTTCTGGAGCAACTGAGAGTCCCTGGCCTCCTCTTACAAATCTTTGCAGCCCTGGAATGCAGCTCTGGAGGCAAGCCTAAGTTGCATATTACATGATGCCATTTTAGCACTTGGCCGGCCAACGTCCCCTGTTTACCCCAAAGGGCTGGGAATCTGCACTCTCTCTTGGGCCCCTGAGACGCCAATGTCATAAATGTCGCAGGACAAACTTCAAGGAGGAGATTACACCACAAGTTGGAACTCCTTCTGGAACCTGGGCAACCGGGCAACCCTGAGGAGGGAGTGTGTGGTCTCTGTTTCATCTGTCTGTGGGTCTGTACACCTGTGTTGTGGATGCCGGTATTTGCTGCCTCCTTTGGTGAATGGAATCACCAAAATTCATTCTCCAAGAACACCTGGGAGGGATGTGAAGAAAATCCAGCACTTACCCGAATTAAGACTTGGTAGAAATCCTCAGGGTGATCATGGGAACTGACCCCACGACTTTTCAGGTTCATGTGCTCTGGGATCATCTTTGGCAAAGAAAAGGTAGTTTCCGTTTGGTTGGATGGAAACAGGCCCATCTTCAGACTTAACCCACGTTAACTATCTCGCAGATGGTCAGACAGGCTCATGTTCTCTCTCAGATGATTTGTCAGCAAGTAGAACGGCCTGGCCTAACAGAACTACTAAGAACAAGGAAGTTCATTAGATAGAAAGAGCACAGGGCACCAGGGTGGCTCAGCTGGTTAAGAGTCTGCCTTGGGCTCAGGTCATGGTCCCGGGGTCTTGGGATCCAGCAAGTGTCAGGCTCCCTGCTCAGGGGGGAGCCTGCTTCTCCAACTCCCTCTGCTTCTCCTGCTTATGCTCTCTGTCAAATAAATAAATAAAGTCTTAAAAAAAAAGAAATAACAAAGACATTGTTAGATGTATTTTTAATTTTTTTAAAAATATTTTATTTATTCATGAGAGAGAGAAAGAGGCAGAGACATATTCAGAGGGGGAAGCAGGTTCCCTAAAGGGAAGCTGGTATGGGATTTGATCCCACGACCCCAGGATCATGACCTGACCCAAGGCAGATGCTCAACCACTGAGCCACCCAGGCACCCCTAGATGGACTTTTTAAAACTTTCTCCAAATCTTTGGGTCTTGTGAGCTTTAACTGATTTTAAGTTAAATCAAATGATAGGCAGTCATTAACTGTCCAGGTCAATACAAATAAGATGAAAGGTTAAAACATTAATTGCTAATCCTCAGCTTGCTTGATACCTGGGATTATTAGTAAACATGTTAAAAACCCTGAAAAAAATTTGCCAGAAGAAAATATGTTTCCAGAAATTATAAAACATAATCATAAATTTGCCAAGCCCCAGAATGCTAATAATATAGAAGACTGTTCATGCTTGTGTAATCTTTATTTTCATGAAAAATTAAAGTTCCTAAGGGTGAAAAATTCTAACATATCTAATTAAAGCAACCAGAAGAAATCAAGGAAGTTTATCCTAATGCAAGGAAATTAGGTTGTGTGTTTTCAATAACGGACAGTTATAAAGGAGGCTCATGTTCTCTCTCAGATAATTTGTCAGCAAGGAGAACAGCCTGGAATGATGGCCGGCTTGTCTCAGGCCTCATGAAGTTGTTGTGAGTGGCCTAACAGAAAGGCATTTTTTTGTTGAGGGAAAAGAAAGGAATTTTGTCCTGAGAGAGGCTAATTATTCAAAGTGGGAAAGAGAGAGAGAGAAAAAAAAAAACAGGACAAATGTGAATATCAAAAGAAAGTTGTAGAAGGTTTATAAAAAGGAAACTTTGGAAAGAAATTTTAATGTGTGGTCAAGGCAGAAGGCTTTTAATTAAGTGAAATGAGTTTTAGATTTATTTATTTGAGAAAGAGTGGGAAGGGGCAGAGCAAGAGACCTTTAAACATTTTTTTAAAGATTTATTTATATTTTTATTTTTTAGAGGAAGAGAGCATGAGCCTGGGATAGGGGTGGCGGGGGATGGTTAGAGAGATAGAAGCAGACTCAGGGCCCTGAGATCAGGACCTGAGCTGAAATCAAGAGGCAGTGGCTTAACCCACTGCACCACCCAGGGGTCCCAGAGGTAAATGGGTGGAAAACCAGAACTGGTTTGCTCTCTGTTAAAAGGACAAAGTCTTCATTGAACCAACACTTGAGCTATTAATCTGCTCTTGGTAAGAGATTGTAAAGGTTTTTCTTTACATTTTTAAGTCATCCGCCAGGAAAGCGAAGATTGCGGGTTTTCCTCAATACGTGATGCATGAAAATGTCTTTAAATGTTTTAGTTTTTCTTTCTTTAAACAGAAAAGCTCCAATTCACCTGCTACTCCATCCGGCAGGAACATCCTCGGACTTGCCTCCCGCGGAAGCTGTCAGGCCATCACGCTTGGACACCCACCGAGCTTCTCTTTCCCCATTTACCAATTCAAGATACATGTGCCTTTAATGCCCAGGGCGCCCATGGATGCAAAGGGGATCTTAGGGGCACGCAAAACTCTTTGCATAATGATGTGACCAACTATTGCCCTTGCCTCTTCCTCTTCCCCGGATGAGCAACTTGCTATCTGTGAATGAAGAAAATTCCTGAGCACTTTCTCTGCCTGGAGTAGCATCTACCATTGTGCCAAAGAGTGGAGGCCAGGTTTGTGACACTGACACTCATGGGCCTCTTTAGCAAAAAGTGAGATAACAGGTGCACAGGGTGGTATTCTCTCGCTACCTTGACCCAGGTGCACCTAAGGAAGCAGGTGAGTGAGGCTTGAGACTCCCCAGGGAAAGGCCTTCCAGGCAGAGGGAGTAGGAAGGGTAAATGTCCTGAGGCAGACTTTGCTTGGGAGTTTGCTTGAATAGCCAAGAGGCCCAGAGAGTCTGGAGTGGCCAGGGTCGCAGCAGTATGTAGGGGAGAGCCACTGGGAGCCCGCATCTTGCAGGGCCTGCCAGCCCCCTAAGGGTTCTAGCTTGACTCTAAGTGCACCGGAGAGCCAGGGGAAGGTGTTGAGCAGGGGAGTGACCTGATCCGCCCATGGTGTCCCTGGAGCATCTGACTGAGGGTGTGCAGGACATAGTGTGGCAGGGAGTAGGAGGGCCAGACCGGACGGAGGCAGGGAGACCGGACAGGAGGCTGCTTCTGTTCTTTCTTTCTTCTTCTTCTTTTTTTTTTTTTTTTACCTTCAGGACTTTTTAATGTAAACATTCTTGATTAACTAATTTTCAAAATAATGATACAAATTTAGCATTCTTCTTGGAATGGAAGACTTGCTCGGAGGTTACTTCATTCTTTTTCTCTTTTTCAAAAGTGCATCTCGGCTGGGAAAATTGGACATCCGCATGCAGAAGAATGAAACTGGACCACTCTCTTTCACCATACACAACGATAAACTCAAAATGGATGAGAGATCTAAATGTGAGACAAGATTCCATCAAAATCCTAGAGGAGAACACAGGCAACACCCTTTTTGAACTTGGCTACAGTAACTTCTTGCAAGATACATCCACGAAGGCAAGAGAAACAAAAGCAAAAATGAACTATTGGGACTTCATCAAGATAAGAAGCTTTTGCACAGCAAAGGATACAGTCAACAAAACTAAAAGACAACCTACAGAATGGGAGAAGGTATTTGCAAATGACATATCAGATAAAGGGCTAGTTTCCAAAATCTATAAATAACTTATTAAACTCAACACCAAAGAAACAAACAATCCAATCATGAAATGGGCAAAAGACATGAAGAGAAATCTCACAGAGGAAGACATAGACATGGCCAACAAGCACATGAGAAAATGCTCCGCATCACTTGCCATCAGGGAAATACAAATCAAAACCACAATGAGATACCACCTCACACCAGTGAGAATGGGGAAAATTAACAAGGCAGGAAACAACAAATGTTGGAGAGGATGCGGAGAAAAGGGAACCCTCTTACACTGTTGGTGGGAATGTGAACTGGTGCAGCCACTCTGGGAAACTGTGTGGAGGTTCCTCAAAGAGTTAAAAATAGACCTGCCCTACGACCCAGCAATTGCACTGTTGGGGATTTACCCCAAAGATTCAGATGCAATGAAACGTCGGGACACCTGCACCCCGATGTTTCTATCAGCAATGGCCACAATAGCCAAACTGTGGAAGGAGCCTCGGTGTCCATCGAAAGATGAATGGATAAAGAAGATGTGGTTTATGTATACAATGGAATATTACTCAGCAATTAGAAACGACAAATACCCACCATTTGCTTCAACGTGGATGGAACTGGAGGGTATTATGCTGAGTGAAGTAAGTCAATCGGAGAAGGACAAACAGTGTATGTTCTCATTCATTTGGGGAATATAAATAATAGTGAAAGGGAATATAAAGGAAGGGAAAAGAAATGTTGGGAAATATCAGGAAGGGAGACAGAACATAAAGACTCCTGACTCTGGGAAACGAACTAGGGGTGGTGGAAGGGGAGGAGGGCGGGTGTTGGAGGGGAATGGGTGACAGGCACTGAGGTGGACACTTGACGGGATGAGCACTGGGTGTTTTTCTGTATGTTGGTAAATTGAACACCAATAAAAATTAATTAAAAATAAAAAAAACAAAAAACAAAAGTGCATCTCGTAGTGCCAGCTGTTTTTCTCGGAAGGAACGCTTGTTTTTTGACCGGACGTTATGGCTATATTGCATCATCATAAAGTTCTTCTGTTTTTTCTTCTCTTTATTTGTGGAACTGGAAAATGGGTTCATTTTGGTTTTCTTCCTCACAAATTCTTTTCGGTCTGTCTTTCCAGCCACTGCTGTTGCTAGTCTTGTCTCCTTGTCAGATTTTGGCTTTTTATGAAGGCGTTCAATGTCCCGAAGAGAAAGTAACTCACCCCTGGGCTCCTCATCACTATCTATTTCAATATATTTCCTCTTTTGGGCTTTCCCTGGGGTAGCGTCGAGTTCTTTCCTCATTTGGGCTATGCGGATTTTCTGGAAGTCTTCCTGAGTTAGAACTCGGCTCGTGCTAATGGCTGCAACTTTGGCTTTCCACTCCTCCATGGGCATCCTGTTGAGCTTCTTGAATATTTCTTGCTGCTCTTCGTCAGAAGAATGATGCACATCAACCCGCTCACCATCAGCATCTGCCTCCTCACTGAGACTGGTACTTTCCCACCCATCTTCAACATTTTCAGCATTCTCTTCTTTTCCAACTTCTAGAACTTCTGCTCCTGGAATGTAATCTTTAGCATCTAATTCTCCATATTCTTACACTCTTGCTTCTATGGAGGCCTCTGTAGGCTTACCCCGGAGTTGTCTTCTGCAACATCTTAGGATTCAGGGTTCGGAAGAGCTGAATCAAAGTTCTAGCAGACATCATCACATTCTTATCTCTGTGTGTTTTATACTGAGCTAGGTCTTGGAGAAGTTCTTCAGTCATGGCTAGGGGACATCGAGCTGTTATCTCTTTTATAGCATTGATTCCTACTGTCATGACCTCCCCAGAGTTCTTGTCGGTGACAAAATTGTTGGCCACAGTCATGAGCACTGACTGAATGATCTCTGGGGGTACTAAGTGACGAGATACTTGGGCAGCAAACAGAAGGATCTTTGTTACTTCTCTTTGGTGGGGCTGCAGAAATCTTTGTACAAAGGGATAGAAGTTGAAGAGAAAAAGCTCATGAATTCCCACCAATCTGGAGATGAGGTTCATGAGCATCATTTTCACCTCAAACCTCTCCGTAGAGCTCTCTAGTTGTTTTAATAATTTTTCTGCAAAATCTTGGGGATTATGAATCAAATGAATAGCTGAAAAGTTAAACACCTCTGGTTTCTTATTTTTTTTGTTTCTTGAGCACTTTCATAGCCTTTTCCAACCTTTTCTTGTGTTTGGAGCTTTTCTTCCCTGTGGCATATTGCACTAGCAGGTCTCTTGCTGTTGGTCCTTCATCCTCGGATTCTGAGTCGCTGTCCTGTTTCTCCTCTTCATCTTTCCCAAGGAAAAATGTCAAAGCAGCAACTAATATATTGGTGACCTTAGAGAAACATGCAGTTGTGATCACACTGACAATTTTGGCATCATTCCAGATGTTTCTTCTGTAGAGTTCAGTCATCACATCCAAAGATATCTTGGCTGCAGTTGCATTGCTATCTCTTAACATGGTGTACATGAAATTCTGCAACACAATATTCACTTTATTGTTCTTGTGTTTTGCATTTATATTCTTGATATCAGTGACAATATGTGTGTATAAAGTCTTTCGCAGAAGCTTATCATGGCAATGCAGAAGTTCAAAGAAGAGTTCTAGCAAACTTGATGGATTGATGAGATTCTTATTTCTCAGCAAGATCAAAGCTTTGCAAAATGTCATTCGAAGATCTGGATCCAAGACAGTGTGATTGTAGGAGAGAAGATCTTTCAGCTCTTGAGGAAAGTTACTTAAATGTTCTGGGTAGCAGTGACCAATTTGTGCCATAAACATCACTAGCTCTGCCAGTTCTTTGCTAGGTTTATTTGGTTGTAATTTAAAAATCTCCACATTGGATTTGTAGTGATTATACTGCTGTAGAAACTCCTCGATGTAAGCTGGCGGATCCCGCTTGATCAGATTCTGTAACTGTGACAGGTTGCTGGGCAGCTTGTTATTGTTTCTGTTAGACATGTTGGTTGCTGAGTGGCTCGCAAGAAGCGGTCTGAAGAAGCACCTCACCGCTAGCCCTTTTCTTTTCTTTTCTTTTCTTTTCTTTTCTTTTCTTTTCTTTTCTTTCTTTTCTTTTCTTTTCTTTTCTTTTCTTTTTTCTTTCTTTTCCTTTCCTTTCCTTTCCTTCCTTTCTTTCTCTTTTTCTTTTTCTTTTTCTTTTTCTTTCTTTTTCTCCCTCTTTCTTTTTTCCATTTACTCCTCTGTGGATCTGATACATTTTTTAAAAACAGAATCTTCAAAATTTCTATTACATAAAAAAATTCTATGATTATTTGTGGGTACATTAACAGCTATGAAAGACTCCATTTCTGTGTATTTATCTTTTTACAGAATTAGGTGTTTGAATAAAGGCAGAGATCTCTCTCCTCTGTCTTCCGGAATCCAGGCAGACCCCCTGAGCACTGTGGGCATTACTGCTCCGCTGCCTTCAGCAGCTGGTGCTGTTCCTGACAAGAACAGTGTTGGTTCAATGATTCTGCAGTGGATCTGCTCTTCTCTCTAGGAAGGGGTCATTCGTTATCTTCCTTATACTTGCCGAATGTACTGGAAGCTCACAATTTTGAGCGAGGCAGGGTCTTACCACGTTTTCTCTCCTTGACACTTGCTAGACCCTTTCTACCTAAGATTTATACCTCATCTGAGGAAAATGGGGAAACATTTTTTCATTGACAAATCCGTCCCATATTTTTTTCTGGAATGCTATAGGTCAGTGTTGCTCTGTGGGTCCACCTTCCACATCTTAGGAACTCCTCACACATTTGTTGTGTTTGTCATCTTTCTCTGCTCTGGGAGATGGAAGGCAAGACTGGCAGGAGGGGAGAGTACAGCACCCCAGCATGCGTTTTCAATAAGGAGGGAGCAGCCAACCCCAAAGGCTTCCAGGGAATTAGGGAGAGGAGGGCTGACAATGTTGGGCCCCAGTGTCCTGAACCTCTGCCCTCTGGGACCCCATGAAGCTCAGGGCAGGGCAGCTTTTGGGAAGGCAGTCAGGCCTGATGGGTTCTGATTGGCTAAAATTCCAGGTCCTAAAAAAAACGTTTTGAGGCTGATATTGCTCACTTTTAACATAAAAATTGGAAGCACCCCAATGGCAAATCCCTCAGGTTTCCTTGGGATTTGGCCTCCCTGCCACCCACCCCATGCGTACTCACCCCAGCCTAAGCTGACATTCAGAGGCCTCTCCCGGAGCCTACTCAGGTCCTCACTGACACAGCAGTGGTGGATTCAGCCAAGGGGAAATTCATGTCCTCTTCCTGTTCTTTGTCCCTGGGGCTCTTCACCCCCTCTGGCTGCAGGAGGCCCTGTGGAGAGGAGGCTCCCTGAGAGCCGATCCCTCAGCACATGGGGCCATGCTGTTACTTATCAGACATTGACTCTAATTTTGCTTGTACATGATTCTGAGGGCTCCCTGAAAGTTTACATGGGGCAGGAAGTATGGGTGTGGTGGGTGTGGATTTGTTGTCATTATAACCTGGTGCCCAAGAAATACCTTACTTCTCACTCTCTTGAAGTCATCTAGAATCTGACACTCCATCACCACCTACCTGGATGGTAAAAACATCCATCTCTGTTATTTCGGGGGCTTCTCTCCTCATTTCCTTCAGGAGGAGTGTCTAAAGAAGAGACATATCAGTGGAAGTTCATGGATTTTTGCCTGAATTTACAGCAGAAATATTTGCCTCTGCTGAAGCTCCTGGTTCCTGTTTAGTTTCATGCTCGGGGTCTCACTGGTTCCTGCCAGAGCTGAAATCCACAGAGATGAGGGGCCACCTTTCCCAGTGGACCATGTCCCTGTGAGGTCACCTGCTCCTTCAGGCGCTGCCAGAATCAAGGTGGGGAGATGCAATCCCATTCTCCCACAGCCCCCAAGGCATTCACTGCTCTCCCCACTATCTAGGTAATCCTGCAAAGGGCTTCAGGCTTCCAGATAAACCAGCAGGTGTGGGGAGGTTGTTCTCAAACAACTCTGTTTGTGCTTGCCAAAAAATTCTCCCTGAGGCCAGGCATAAAATGGACTGGAAACTTCTTGGAAGAATATGGGAGCTATTTTGAGAAAGGAGAGAGGAAAGACAAAAAGGGTTTAGCAGGTCAGCTGGTATCCTACCACAAAATGGTTTTTGTCCTTGAGCTGAATGTTATACAAAAGGAAAAGAGGTTTTAGGGGAGCTTTAGCAACTGGCTGGCTGAATCACCTGTCTCCCACCCTCAAGTGAGAGCAGAGGGGCTGAGCAGAGCCCCTGGGCAGGGCAGGGACACCTGGCCTGGTGGGAGCTCCTGGGATCTTGGCTGAGTCCCAGGTCTGGGTCCCCCAAGGAGATGCTGGAGGTCTGTGTGGGAACTGGATGGAACCCTTGCCGTCTGCTAGCTTCATTTGTAATCTCTGGCTATCCCCCACCCTGTGAGCCTGGGGACAGTGGCTGCTGCTTCTGTGCACCTGTCCCCACCTCAGCCACCTGCACTTTCTGCCAGCGACACACATAGGTCACGTAGCAGATCTTCTCATTCTTTTTTTTTTTTTTTTCCTTTTTTTAAAGATTTATTTGTAAGTAATCTCTACACCCACCATGGGGCTCAAACTCACCACCCTGAGATCTAGAGTTGCATGTTCTACCCCTGAGCCAGCCAGGCACCCCTGGTCTTCTTTTAAGAACTTCCCACCCATTCTGCTAATCATAAATATGTCCCATCATAAGACCCTTTCCCCAGACATCCCTAGGATCACAGGCTGCCTCAGGGACGTTTCCACCTTCTGCCCCCAGGCCCAAATCCCCACTGACAATGAGGTTATCAGTGCCTACATTAGCAGCCAAGGGGTTGTTGATTTTACCTCCTGTGGGTCCTTCTTTAAAAGCAATTAGCACTGATTTCATTCTTCAGGATATGAAATACTGTCTCCCACCCCCCACCTCCTGACATGTGCATGTTGGGGATGCTGTCCCGGCAGCAGATCTGTGAGAGGGGCTTCAGCCCTCCATCCCCCCTGGGGTGAGTCAGAAATTCAGGTCCACAATTACGTGCCACCATGACATCAGTGTAACCGGGAAAGCCTGGAATGATCCAACCATACATTTCCCACCTCATTCTGATCCTGTGGATAAGTTTCCCTAGGGACCAGTCCCCCTCATCAAGGCACCAGGTGTGGTTACTGCTCAGTCCTGAATAGCAGGTGTCAGTTCCCTGACAGCCATAGGATTATTCCTCTGACACAGTCCCAACCTCTCTGAAAACTAGGGGCCCCCTAAGCCTCTTACTGCTTCTGAGCTGGCCCTCCACCATCCCTCGATGATGTGCTGTTCCCATGTGCGACTCCCCCGAGGGCCCTGTGTGGCATGTGGTGTCCTCCTCCCTCTATGAGAGTACGTGACCATACTCAATCTCATCTGTCAATCTCATCTGTTTCCACTGTCCCACATTATGCCTTTGGTCATTTTCATAAGTGAGGAGTGGGATTCCCTCCCTCATCCACAGGGTGGGTAAGAGGTGCACATCACCCTCTTAATCCAGGGAAGGAAGCACTATGTCCGGGGAGCCACAAGGGTGCTCTGGACTCAGGTTCTTGCAGAGAGTGCCAGGGAGAAGCTCCAAAGGAATGCATCCCTTTGGGCAGCCCAGCAGCAGGGTGCATTCCATCTTCCTATCGGAGATCTTCAGAAATCATATGATCAGGTGTGTCAGAAGAACCACTTGATAAAAAACCACTTGATAAAATCCACAGGCTTATGGAGCTGGATTGGGCCTGAAGAAGCGTCTCAGAAAGCCAAGACCAGTATTGACCAGGGCCATCTCTGTAAGGTGAGCTGGAGGGAAGTGTGCACGGGGATTAGAGAGAATGGTTTCTGCTAAGGGGGCTGCCCCCAGGAGCAGGTCAGAGTCTGTGGGACTGTGCCGTGCAGGGCCAGGGGGTGATGTGTGGCAGACGGCCGGAGCCCAGGCCTGGGTGACAGGTACCAGCCGTGTGCACCTGGCCACAGCACTGACCCTTAGTCTTCCACTGCACAAACCGGAGGTGACCGTGCCCGGCACCTGGCATCACCTGGAAATAGAGGGTGCAAGTGGAAGTGCTCCTCAGGCTCTTGCCTGGGGCCCTGGCCCTGGGTAAATGCTTAGATGAAAGTCATTCTTGTTTTGAATCTTTGGAGCCCTTTGGACAGATGGAAAATAAGAATAGCTTCATGAAATAGCCTCCGCTCCCGCAGGCTTTGCAGGCATCAGCTGGTGGGGAAGCACAGCAGGAGGGGGTGTGTGTGAACTTTTGCTGAAGTCTGGGGATGAAATCTGGTTCCGCATTCAGCCTAAAGCCATAAAGTACTGGACTGACCGTCCCTTTATTCCATGAGTCCACCTAGGATTTTTCAGCTTCCCGTGTGTAAAAGCCATACACGCTCGTCAGAAACTGTACTTGGTTTTTTTTAAGCTTTTATTTATATATTTATTTATTTTAGAGCGAGAATGAGAGACAGCTAGAGCACTCATGAGGGAGGGAGGGGAAGAGGGAGAGAGAGAGGGGGAGAGAGAGAGAGAGAGAGAATCTTAAGCAGGCTCCACACCCAGGGAGGCGCCCAGTGCAGAACTCAATTTAAGGACCCTAAGATCATGTACCTGAGCTGAAATCGAGAGTCGGATGCTTTTTTTTTTTTTTAAAGATTTTATTTATTTATTTGACAGAGGAACAGAGAGAGAGGGAGAGAGAGAGCACAAGCAGGGGAAATGGCAGGCAGAGGCAGAGGGAGAAGCAGGTACCCTGAGGAGCAGAGAGCCTGATGCGAATCTCGAATCCAGAACCCTGGGATCATGAGCCAAAGGCAGACACTTAACCAACTGGACCGCTGGGGTGGCCCAAGAGTCAGACACTTAACTGACCTAGCCACCCAGGCACCCCAAAATGGTACTTTGGATCTTTCCCTGGGTGGGGAGAGGCACTGTGACACCCTCTCCTAAGGGGTGGACGCTGCAGGCCACGCTCCCAGTGTCAGGAGGGCCAACAGAGACTCTCACAAGCATTCTGTTCCTGCAGCCATGCTGTTTGCCCCTTCATCACACTCTGATAAATGACATGAGATATTCCATCTGGTATAAAGTAGGCTCGCACAGGTGATTTTGCCTGACCGCGGGCTGCCGTGAGTGTTCTGAGCGGTGTAAGTGATGACAGGTAGTAGGTCAGGTGTGTATTCGGTGCTCTCTTGACTTAGGATTTCGCAACTCAGGATGGGTTTGCTGGGGTGTAACTTCATCGGAAGTCCAGGAAGATCTGTGCTTGTTTCCTTTGCTGCTGAAAAACATCACAACTTAGTGGTGTAAAACAACACTTATTTATTCTCTTAGCATTCTGGAGTTGAGATCTGAGATGAGTCTCATGGGGCTCAAATCCAGATGTCGGCAGCACCGGAGCCTTCTGGAGCTTCTGAGGGACAATCCTTTCCTTGCTTCTTTCAGCTTCTGGAGCCTGCTGGCATTCCTTGGCTTGTGACCCCCTCACATCGCCTGAGTCTCTGGCTCCCATCACTACATCCCCCACTAGGGACTGACTGACCTGCCTTCCTCTCCTAGGGACCCTATGATTACTCGAGCCCCACCCGGAAAATCCAGTCTCATGTCCCATCTCCAGATCCTTAATGGCATCTGTAAAGCCCCTCCGTGCAAGAAAATAACATTTGCAGGCTCCAGGGATTAGGACAGGGACGTCGTCTGAGAGCTACCCTGTGGATTCTATGCACTGTCCTGTACATAGTACACAGTGCAGACTACACACACCACAGACACATGTACGCACATAGGTATGTACCCTAGTGTGTATGTATACACACACACGTATGTATCTTAAAAGATTTGTTTCTAGAAATTAACTCACATGATCAGGGAGGTTGACAGGTCACATGTTGGGGCAGGGTACCTGCAGCCTGGACACTCAAGCAGAGTTTCTTCTTCTCCAGGACATTGTTTTTGCTGCCCTCGTGTTAGTGACGGCAATGTCCCTTCCACACAGTCGACTGATTGTCCACATGTACAAAGGGTCCTCATGGCGACACCTGGACTAGCATGTGACTCATCAACTGGGGACAGAGCCTCCCGTGTAAAGCTGACCATCCCTGACATGGACATTCGTGTTTTCCATCCTGTCCGGGGCACCTTCAGCCGTTGAGTCTGTGGCCGCGTCTTTGGCTGCTGTCTCGCTCCCGCCTCCTGGTCCTTCCACACGCGTCAGTGTTGGGGCTTGCGGGGGCCTGTTCATTCTTCTGCTTTCTTTCCCTCTTTTCCTCAGGTTGCATAATCTCTGTCAACCTGTTTAATATTTCTGCTTCTTTCTTCAGCCAGTCAGATGGACCACTGACCCTTCCCACTTTTTCATGGAAGCTGACCTTGTCACCTCCAGAATTTCCATTCAGTTCTTTTTCATAACGTCTGTCTCCTGGCTGGTGTGTTGCTGGGTGAGCCATTGATTTCCTTTAGCTCTTGAACACGTCCCTAAGGGCCTCTGGGCCGCCTCGGGTGAACCAGACATCAGCCTGCCCACGGGGAGTGTCTTTCTCCCACCTTCACTGAGGGATAATTGACAATAAAATGATACATATTTAAGGGAGTACAATGTAACGATTTTGTACACACGTATTTTGTGAAATGATTACCACATCCAGCTAATTAATCACTTGGCATGCTTACTTTTGCTCTGTGCGTGGTGATGAGTAAGGGACAGGTGGGGCTAGATAGGGAGACAGAGATAGGGGGCTACGTGGTCAGGCTCACAGAAATCCCGACAATGTGGAGGCGTTGGGAAACCAGAGATGAGGGAACACACCAGGCCACTCCGCCCTCGGTGTCTGAGGAGAGGAGTCTAGTTTATGACAGTCTCCTGTGGCCAACAGCAAATAACCAGATCATAAAAAAGAAGTCAACCATTAAAAATGTTATCACAAGTCCTTAATCCATGGCTCTGCCAGTAGAGACGTTAAAAAGATCGAAGTTCCCCGATTAGCTTTCAGGGAAAGATCAACCCTCAAAGCCCTCCATGGCAGCCCTGTTGGGAGCACCTAGTCCTCTTGTAACTGAGCTTTTGAACCCCTTACCAACATTCCCACACTCCCATCGCAGACGGTTTCTGGGACCATCTCTTTCCTGGGTGTGGGCCCCATATTCCCGGGGCTCTGCTGGCCTCACAGGGTTTTGATGCAACTGGACATTTTAGGTAAATTATTGTAGCAACTTGGATAGTGGTTCCTGCTCTTTGGGCCCGCCTCCCAGGGATTTGGGTTGTTTTCTGGACTATCTTTAGGGACTGGCCTGAACGGTTTTAGTGAAGCTGACTTGCTCCCGGGGTAAAACATCTGCTGTCTCCCCGCAGACAGCTGTTTGCAGTCAGCTGTGTGCTGCTCCCTGTGATCCGGGGAGGGCGGTGAGCAGGACACTATCGGCCTGTCTCTTCCCCTCTTCCCTCCGTTAAGCTCTCTGCCTCTGGGCCTCCAAGCAAGCTCCGAGCCTCCACTAGTTGCTGGCTAAAGGCTCCATGCTTTCAACAAGGCCCTGGGGTAGAGAGAGCTCCCCCGTTTGAATTTGTTGGATGTCTCTAGGGTGATTCCCAGGGTTTTGAAACACTGGTTTGAAAACCACTTTTCACTTGTTATGAGTGAGTAGGGTGGAGGTGGGTGTGCAGTGCTCCTCCCAACACCATTCTGGAAAGGAATCCCGCCACCCACGGTAATCTAGCAGCCCTGAGAGAAAAGAAAAGGTTACTTAAAAAGGGAACAGTGAGATTAAAAAAAGCTAAAAACGAAAACCAACTATGGGTTACCGCAGTAGAGCCCGTCAAGATTTGGGGGAAATGCCTTCCTCTGCTCCTGTTGGGCTCAAAAGTGACAAAGCAAAGCAGGTGTGTTTCATTTCTAAGACCTGAGACAACACCACCACCAAAACCTACTGTGTTCTGTTGTGTGCTGGCCTTGCATTTTTTTCAAAAGTCTAAGCATGTGAATAGGGAACATCTTCAACAGGGCGGGTGTGTTTATTGACACCATTCTTCAGTCCGTCCCTTGGACAGTACAAACTTCTTTACGTGGGGACACGTTCCCTAATTCACTTGAATCTCACATCTTCAGTTATGTAAGTCCGGCTTTATTATTCCATTTATGACTGGGAAATTGAGATACAACCAGCGATGCCTTCTTATTTGAGTTGGCTCCCTTGGGGTCGGGTCAGTGGGGGGAGCGTGGCCAGGATCACTGGGGGGAAGGCAGGGCTCCTCAGGTGCTCTGTCCTCATCTGTCCTCACTGTATCCTGGGGAAATGAGCCTTCGCTGGGCTGCCATTGGCTGCTCCTCCAGCCCGCACTCATAAAGCCTCGATTCTCACCGGCTCCAGATACCTGCACCTCGGCCCGCTTCTGCCAATCTTTGAGGCCGGGACCAAACGCGGAGATGGGTCGCTGCTTGCTGCTGCTGCACCTGCTGCTCATCCTGTGCTCACAGCTGGACCTGCTCCAAGGTGAGGCGCTGGGGAGCAGTGGAGGGCAGTGGGGACTGACGAGGATCCGGGGGAGTGGTGCTTTCCAGCTCCAGGTGGGACTTCTCTCCCTGACTCTAGATCTACCTGCCTTGTCCTGACTTGTCCCCAACAGGTAAGATGACCGCGTGGGTTATTCTTTAACCGGGACATCCTATTTTTCTAGGGACACATTTCAGTGTCTTTGTGCTTGTAACTTTTGTCCCCACAGCATCATGTACTTAGACACTTTTCAGGCTGATATGTGTTGGTACTCTCTCTGTTGCACTTTAACATTTCTGCTGTTGGGTTATCCTGTGGGATCAGGGTGGCCCCCACCCCAAAGGTGGTTCCGATGTCTGGACCCACAATGCCACATCTGCACCCAGAAGAAATGAGAAGGTTTTCCTCTTACCTACTGAGGCTTTCTTGGAAAAGCAAGACTTGTGTCCAATTGGTGTCTCAATGGACTGAGGAGGAGGGAAGGGAGACTGGCTCGGGAGGTACATGGTGGTTGGGAGAGGGCCAGGGGCATGTTCCTGCCTGTGGTGAGGGTCTGAATGTTTTGAACCTCCCGCCCATGCCAATTGCAGGAGCACCGGGGCCCAGATGTGGGGCAGAAGGGATGCGACAAGATCTGTCACTTGTCAAACATCCAAAACCGCAGTCAGACACTTTATTAATGGCAACTGAATTTAGGGTGCCATACCGTTGTGGACACTTAGATTGAATCATAAATTAATTCTTCTGAAGCTTTGGTGCCTGGGTGGCTCAGTGGTTGAGCATCTGCCTTTGGCTCAGGGTGTGATCCCGGGGTCCTGGAATCAAATCCCCCATCAGGGTCCCTGCAGGGAGCCTGCTTCTCCTTCTGCCTGTGTCTCTGCCTCTCTCTGTGGGTCTCTGCCTCTCTCTGTGGGTCTCTCATGAATAAATGGATAAAATCTTAAAAAAAAATTCTTCTGAAGCTTAACCATTTCCAGCAAAGCTTGCTGAGAGCAATGTAGGTTCCTCATCACCTTCAATGAAAACTTTTGTAATTCAGTTATCCTACCTGTGTGTGTGTACATACTTAATTAGCAAAAAGTCATTTCTACATGCCCTGTAGTTGTATAGTGTGTGTGTGAGGGGTTGTGTTGTACAATTGTTGGAACACAGGATACAATCAATTTGTTCTGTAGTTATACTATCACCACAAAAGAAATGATTTTATGTTCGGTGTGAACTTTGACACTGAATTTACAACAGCATTCACAAAAAGTCAGATGTTTTACCATCTACGGAATATGTGTCCACAGCTTTTACTTGATTCCATGGATTGAGTGAAGAATAGAATGATTGTTGGCATTAACTGGCCGCTGATATGATTCGTTTACAACGTTATCCATCTGCCAGTGGAATCAGCCTAGAAGTAGTCCAGGTTTCTCTTAGGGTATGTGCACTAGAAGGCTCAGAATACCAAATATGGCAAGTTAATTGAAAAAACACTCATTTGATCTAAATAAAAATTCATCTTCCTGCCCTGTGTTCTCCCAGAAGCTGGATCTGAGGCACAGATCTGAGTAGAAATAATTTGATTGGACAGGGGTCCCAGGAAATGCCAGCAAGAGAGTGAGGAAGTGAGACGCTGAAGGAAGGAGCAGGTGAAGGAGGCATCCTTGAGCTAGATGCCAGGTGGGCACCCAGAGCCCGGGGCTCAGTCCCACTGGGACATTCTGGAGTACAGCGTTGAGAAGGCCGCAAGCCGTCCCATCTCAGTCGGTGTACTTATGCACCGACTCCCCACCTGCTGTTGGGAGAGGGCTACCTCCAGGGGCTTTGACTCTGTAGGACCCCAGCATACGGGTGTTGCAAGGCGAGTGTGCCCCGTGGGCCCCAGTCAGAGTCGCAGGTGTGTGCAAGAGCAGCCCACAGCCTGTGCGGGTGAATCAGGCTGGGAGGCAGGGGGAGGCAGGGGGAGGCAGGGGAGGCCGACTGCAGTGCCATCTCTCCCCTGGGCCTCTTGCATTCTCTCCTTCTTTTAAGCTCCTCTTGCATTCCCTCCTTCTTTTAAGCTCCTATCGTCTGCACAGCAGCCAGAGGCAGCTTGCAACACAGTAACCAGTGCGTGTCACTCCTTATTTTTATTTTTATTTATTTGTTTTTTTAAAGATTTTATTTACTTGAGAGAGAGAGAGAGAGAGAGAGAGGCAGAGACACAGGCAGGGGGAGAAGCAGTCTCCCTGCATGGAGCCTGATGTGGGACTTGATCCTAGGACCTCAGGATCATGCCCTGAGCCTAATGCAGACGCTAATCGCTGAGCCACCCAGGCATCCCTCACTCATTTTTAAACCTCCAGTGGCCTCCTCTCTCGAGTAAAATCTCAATTCCTAAGGCGGCTGAAACTGTCCTGTCCAGTAAAAATATAAAGCCAGCTACAGGTGGCATTTTGAGTTTCTGAGTAGACACATTTGAAAAATAAGAAAGGTGTAGCATTAACTTTAATAATGTATTTTATTTACCCTGATATATCTAAAATAGTATCCATTGCATGTCATTGATGTTACACTTACACTTACATCAGGAAGCAAAAGAATTTTTTTGCCTATGTGTTTGAAATCACTCATGGCCCATCTCTTTGGGTTTTTTGGTTTTTTTTGTGTGCATTTGTGCGTTTCTCTTTTTTTGCGTACAGAGCACCAGGGACAGGCCCCATGGGCAGAAAGAGCTGCAGGGGGGGTTGTGAGGAGTGACTGATTATATACTTTTTAGTTAGTGGGGGTTAGGGACAGCTTCTGTCTCCAAGGAACTTGTGCTCCTTACAAGTGGGATCTCCAGACCCCAGTGGGGGGCTCCTGCGGTTAAGGCAGGGCTGCTCTTACCCTAAAACAGTGGTCAGGAGACCCTTCAGATGGGGAGCAGCAAGCCGTGTGTTTGCAAGGTGATTGCTAACCTATACCTGGAGGGGGGTAAGGGTTGTGGGAGGGAAGTCACGCTAGAGAGAGCCGGGGTGCCGCGGTCACACAGTGAAGGAGACCTTGAGGAGCTGCAGGAGAGTTACCCTCTGTGAGCCTCTGTGAGCCTCGGGAGCTTGGCGTGGGGATGGTGAGCCTCAGCAGAGTCCGCTGCCTGCTCCCTTCTTCCATCACCTCCCCCTCTGACAGCTTTGACCCTTAAATCTTTGAGGTTGCTGTGGGCAGAAGGGCTCCTCTTCTGTAGCTTCCTCCTGCTGAAGCAGGTGCAGAGAGGCCCCTACCTGGGGGTCCTGGGGGCCCTGCTGAGGATTTAGTAGGAGCCCCGCAGTCAAGGCAAGGCCGAGCATCTGTGTCACGAGTGGGTAACATGTGGGCATCCCCTCGGGTGGGGAGGGTCAGCTGTGGCCTTGATGGGGGGCAGGGGAGGAGTTTTGGCACCAGGCGCTGGGACATTGGGAAAAACAGCAAAACAGGATGAAAATAACAAGAAGAAATAGAAGCCCAAGGAAGAGTCCTTTGACAGTTGCCCAAAATCCTAGGGCCCAGGCATCGGACCCGTGACCCTGCAGGTGCTTGGCAGCCCCGGGGCAGGGGCCCAAGGTGGACGGCGCAGCCCTGAGGAGGGCCCCGGCTCTGGCCCCTGGAACCTCTTCCATCTCATTTCCAGTTGGCCAGTCCCTCCACTCCTCGGCTGTCCCTCTCGTTCCTGGAACCCGCCACACCGATTTTCTCTCACAGCCCCTGCCCTTGCCCCTCTATCTTCCTGGAACCAGTTCCCCAACTTCTCCCAGGTGTTGAAAGAGCCAGCCTTTCCTTCTCCCTTTAATTTGCCCACGTGTGAGTGTGAGTGACCCCCGAGAGAGCCTCTCTGGCCGCCCCGGGTGAAGGGATAGCCCTACTGGCCCCCACCTGCCAGCTCTGTGTCCTCGGGCCACAATCTTCCTCTGTCACCAGGACCTGAGATCATCTCCCTCCCGTGTCCTTTGTCAGCTACTTCCCCCATTTCTTTGCAGCCTTGAGGACATAAGTGCCATGCATGTTTCATTCCTCCCTCCTGTCACTCTGTCCCTGACATCGGGGACAGCCTGGCACACAGCAGGTGCTCAGGGGGTGTTGAGTGAAGGCAGGGGCCAGCTGCTGCCCTCCTAAGGTTGGAGAAGAGAGAGAGAGCTGGGGCTTGGGCCAGACGTTGGCAGGTGACACCTGCGGCTCCCTCCGCCCTTCCTCCTTCTCCTTTCCTGAGTCCTTCCTGACTTACCCCCCCCCCTCTGATCTCATCCTACCCTCCTCCATCCCTGAGAGTCGAGGGGGATCTTGTCTGTGCTCCTCCCAGGTGTGAGCCAAGCACCCAGAAATCCCCAGCTTTCAGCCACATCATCGGGCCTGGGAACCGGCCACTGTCCAGGCTGGGAGTCGCCCAGAGGGTGTGCTCGCTCCTGACCCGTGGGAACGCAGGGCCCGGAGAGCCTCAGGATGCTCATTTTCTCTTTCCAGCTCTGCAATGTTTCCAGTGTAAACAAGTAAATGCCAATGGGGTTTGCGAGGATGGGAAAAGTACCTGCCAGGCTGAAGGCAACCAGCAGTGCTTTCTGAGGAAGGTCTATAAAGGTAGGTGGGCCTGTGGAGTGTCCTGGGTGACCTTAGCCTGAAGTTGGGTGCTAGGAGTGGGCGTGCAGGGTTGGGAGGGGTATGAGTCCCCCATGGGACCACGTGGATCTGGGGGCCCCAGGACAAGGAAAGGTGACTCCTGGACCCAGGAAATTGGAGCCATAGGAACCCTGGCAGCAGCACCAGTATAGGTAGGGGTTGGTTGTCTTTTTTCAACTAAATGTGTGAATCTGCATCATCTGGTTCTGGTACTTGGCTGCCAATGGCTCTTAACTGGGCAGGTACCTGCAAGAGAAGACAGGATCTCCTGTTAGCTCCTGGGGTGACAGGAAGGGCTGCTAAAATCCCACTGAGTGGGACCTGTGTGTTGTAGTGTTTGGGGGAGCCACGGGGTAGAGGTGGGGAGAGAGGGTTGGGGAAGGTGATATGGGCAATTCCTATTCACGCCTTCCTGACCTCTCCTGTGTGGGGAGGGAACCCTAGGACACAGAGCCCCTCCAGCTATCCTGTGAGAACCCACTAGGGGGCCCTATCTCAAATTTCTCAATCCTGAGAGGCAGATACTCCTCCCTACCAGAGCTAGCAGTTCTTGATGGAAGGTTCCAGCTTCTCTCATTCCTTGATTAATTTGTTATCAACTATCACTGATCCATTCAGCAATATTGATTAAGCACTGCTTGCCAGGACCCGCTGGACCCCACAGCCATGGGTCTTGAAACCCAGGTTTTGGGGTCTCACTTGCCCCCTTCTCTGCCTCTTTGCAGATAACATCCTTTCGTACGGATACCAAGGTTGTAGCAGCGTGTGTTCCCCTATGACGATCTTTAGTAAGGATGTTAATTTGGAGGAGAAATGTTGCAATGACTCACCTTTCTGCAACAAGTTCTAAAGATGGGGCCCAACTTCGCCCTGACCTGCTAGAGGAAGCTGATTCAACACACTTTTCAACTCTCACGATCTTTACAACTACTGTGTGCTGACCACAGGTTCCCCAGAGGGGGCCTGACACAACCTGCTAGTTGTGTGCTAGGCGCAGTCACCCTTCTCTTTGCCTCATTGTGAGATGTCACCGGGAGAGTCTTTAACATCCAACTGGGGTGAAGAGTGGTGGGCACCAGTAGGTCCAAGCATGATTTCTTCCTTTCAAAATCCTAATCCTAGTCACACTGATTTTCACTTTAAAAAGGCAGGGTCTGTGGGATACTGTGGGGTCTGTGATTCTGGGTGTTCTGGAGGCAGCCAACTGAAGGAAGAGGGAGAGTCCTCAGAAGCTCAAAAGCATAGGTAATGAGTTGGCTGTAAATGATGTATTAGGTGGTGGTGAGCTGCTGTAACAAGAATTTCTGAAATGTTGATGTCTTGAAACAATAATAATAATAATAATAATAAACGACTGCTAACCCGTTTCACAGTTCAATGAGGTGGTGGTGATTATTTAGAGAACCCAGCTCCTCTGAACTTTTTAGGCCGCCGTCTTTAACATGGCCTCCGAGGTCTCCACCGTGGGGAGTCACACTGGGTCTTTTGTGGCCGGAGCTCACAGCGGTGTACATAATTTCTGCCCGCATTCCACTATTACTTGACTCCAAACAATTTGTAAGAAATGTAATCTTGCCACCTGCCGTGCAATCTGTTGTGCCCGAGAGAAAATTCAGATGCCCTGATGAACATGGTGGATAGAGTCTGGTTCCTTCTCCCACCCCCACCCCACCCCACCCCTGACCGTTCAGGACCCTTGACCTGCACCCACATTTGGCCTCTGTTACAAGGGAAAGAATGACCCAGCAAACGAGGACTAGGGAGCACCATACGCTGATTAAACATGTAGAACCTGACCAGATATCCCACCCTCACCCTCTCCGTCTCCCCCACATGGAGGCTGGAGCCCAGCATGTCTCTTGAGCCCGTCTGTGGCACCCAGGGTGCTCCGGGGGGTCTCAGGGCTCTCTTGCTGTGTCTCCCTCACCCCCGGCGACAGGGACCCCCGTATGGCTGTCAGTGGTGTCATGTCCTCATTCTCCCCAAGCAGCCAGCCCTCGGGAGAGGCACTGGTAGAAACTGGGAGAAGGCAGGTGAGGAAGAGGAAAGCCAAACAGAGCGTGTTGACGCCAGCATTGTTCACCCCCCTGCATGGGAGTCACCAGGGATGAGAAGCGAGTGATCACAACTGCGCTTCTGTAGCATCTTAGCAAAGAAGCAGCATTTTGTACAGAAGAGACAAAATGAAAGAAAGGGGGTTGATACTTTCAGGGCTGGCAAATTATGGGGGGAAGGTAAACACATGGAGGAAGGAATGGAAAGCCTACTTAGTCCGGACTGTTGGGAGATTCCTCAGGGCTGGAGTCTAGAGCTGCGGAGACAGGGAGGCCAGAGGGTTTTTCTTGTTTCTTAGAAGTGACTTCCAGCTCAAAATGATCCTATGTCACATGACGTATTTTGGGGTCGCGGCTTCTGAACCCTTTCAATTCAAACCCATCCGTGAGGGCTGGACGGAATCAGAAGTCTCACTGCTGTCTCTCCGGCTTCCTGCATCACTGGGACCCCAACACTCCCTCTCCCAGGGCTCCTCTGAGCACAGGAACATAAGCCATGACTTTTGAGGCCGGGAATGGAGCTGTGCCAGAGTCATTAGCTGTGCCCCCTCGTCTTCGTCAGGCTTAGTGAGGGCACTGGGCACAACGCGGACTCGGGTCCCCGTGCATCCTTGGTAGATGCTGCGCACACTCTGAAGCCAAGTGCACACATCCTGAGGTCCCTGGGCCTGCTGTGGAGGCAGTTTTCTCATCCACTGGGAGATTCATTTCCTCATAAAGTTTTCCTCCTCTGAGAAAGACTTGGTTATAACTTTGGTTATCAGCTGGTGATGGTCTCAGGCTGGCTCTCGCTGCCTCTGTGTTCATGGGTCACGGCTAGACTCACAGCTTGCCATGGGCTAGGTGGAAGAGCGGGTGTAGACATGCCACCTCAAAGGCCATACCATGTGACGCTTACAAGATTCCCTTCACTGGTCTGAATTGACTGTGACAGTGGTGGACACACTTGACCCAACGGAGCCAATGAGTTCTCTTTCCTGGGAATTCCTTATTAGATATCAGGGACGAATTTTCTCATCTGGGGAATGACTTTACCAAAGCAAAGGGCTGCCCATTCCAAGTGTAGCCCTTAGCAGCACTCAACAAACCAACAAAGAGAGATGGAGAAACAGTTTAGTGTTAGCTGTGCCTTTATGTCCAGGGTTTCTGCTTCCTCAAAACAACAACAAAACCCAAAAAGGACAAGGGAAGAAAACACAGACAATGGCCATGTGGCCACCTCTGTCATGTTTGTGGCTGCCTGACTCACACCTGTGACAGCTGGAGAGCTTGTCCAGAGGCCCGTCGTGAGCCTCACTTAAGGAGCCTTCCGAAGGTGTCCCTACCTGCGTGTCCTTTGACGGTCAGAATCTCAGGCTCCTCCAGCTTCAGCTGTGATGCTTCTGCTCTGCTCCATCCTGGTGGCAGCAGGTGACCTTATCCCTGGGCCCTCTCCATCCTCACACGTGAACTCAGGGACCTGAGGATTCGGGTGGGGGCAGGAGGAGGAGTTTAAACCTCTCAGAAGGTCAGGACGCAGTGAGCAAGGCCACCCCCTGCAGGCAGCCTCCGGGGTGAGGACACACACTCAGCCTGACCCCCTATACACCTGGTGTGGGTGTTGGGCAGGTGTCTGGCCCCATGGTGAGTCAGAGGCTTCTCCTCCTTCCTGGGGCTGTGGGGGTGGGTGAGCAGACTATGGCTTGCCACCCGGAAGGCACAGCTCTGTCTAGCAGGGGATTTCTGGGTGCTTGGCTCATACCTGGGAGGAGCACAGACAAGATGCCCCTCAACTCCCAGGGATGGAGGAGGGAAGGATGAGATCGGGGGGGGGGGGAGGGGGGCGGTGGGGTAAGTCAGGAAGGACTCAGGAAAGGAGAAGGAAGGAGGGCGGAGGGAGCCGCAGTGTCACTGCCAACGTCTGGCCCAAGCCCCAGCTTCTCTCTTTTCTCCAACCTTAGGAGGGCAGCAGCTGGCCCCTGCCTTCACTCAACGCCCCCTGAGCACCTGCTGTGTGCCAGGCTGTCCCTGAAGTCGGGGACAGAGTGACAGGAGGGAGGAATGAAACATGCATGGCACTTATGTCCTCAAGGCTGCAAAGAAATGGGGGAAGCGGCTGACAAAGGACACGGGAGGGAGATGATCTCAGGTCCTGGTGACAGAGGAAGATTGTGGCCCGAGGACACAGAGCTGGCAGGTGGGGGCCAGTAGGGCTGTCCCTTCACCCGGGGCGGCCAGAGAGGCTCTTTCGGGGGTCACTCACACTCACACGTGGGCAAATTAAAGGGAGAAGGAAAGGCTGGCTCTTTCAACACCTGGGAGAAGTTGGGGAACTGGTTCCAGGAAGATAGAGGGGCAAGGGCAGGGGCTGTGAGAGAAAATCGGTGTGGCGGGTTCCAGGAATGAGAGGGACAGCCGAGGAGTGGGGGGGCTGGCCGACTGGGAATGAGATGGAAGAGGTTCCGGGGGCCAGAGCCGGGGCCCTCCTCAGGGCTGCGCCGTCCACCTTGGGCCCCTGCCCCGTGGCTGCCGAGCACCTGCAGGGTCACAGGCCCGATGCCTGGGCCTCCCCCTGAGCAGGGAGCCTGACACTTGCTGGATCCCAGGACCCCGGGACCATGACCTGAGCCCAAGGCAGACTCTTAACCAGCTGAGCCACCCTGGCGCCCTGTGCTCTTTCTATCTAATGAACTTCCTTGTTCTTAGTAGTTCTGTTAGGCCACTACAACAACTTCATGAGGCCTGAGACAAGCCGGCCATCATTCCAGGCTGTTCTCCTTGCTGACAAAATCATCTGAGAGAGAACATGAGCCTGTCTGACCATCTGCGAGATAGTTAACGTGGGTTAAGTCTGAAGACGGGCCTGTTTCCATCCAACCAAACGGAAACTACCTTTTCTTTGCCAAAGATGATCCCAGAGCACATGAACCTGAAAAGTCGTGGGGTCAGTTCCCATGATCACCCTGAGGATTTCTACCAAGTCTTAATTCGGGTAAGTGCTGGATTTTCTTCACGTCCCTCCCAGGTGTTCTTGGAGAATGAATTTTGGTGATTCCATTCACCAAAGGAGGCAGCAAATACCGGCATCCACAACACAGGTGTACAGACCCACAGACAGACGAAACAGAGACCACACACTCCCTCCTCAGGGTTGCCCGGTTGCCCAGGTTCCAGAAGGAGTTCCAACTTGTGGTGTAATCTCCTCCTTGAAGTTTGTCCTGCGACATTTATGACATTGGCGTCTCAGGGGCCCAAGAGAGAGTGCAGATTCCCAGCCCTTTGGGGTAAACAGGGGACGTTGGCCGGCCAAGTGCTAAAATGGCATCATGTAATATGCAACTTAGGCTTGCCTCCAGAGCTGCATTCCAGGGCTGCAAAGATTTGTAAGAGGAGGCCAGGGACTCTCAGTTGCTCCAGAAATTGCGTTGCAGCTTCAATGTTCTCGTAGGTGGGCTCACCCTGTAGCTACCTTCTCTTTTTCAGTAAATGCCCCAGGAAGGTTGGGGAGGCATTCCTGACCCTCTGGGTACCTGGCTACAATTTAGTTGAGGGGAGGACACATACTTTCTTCTTCAACTTCTTTTAATGCTATCAGGCTCTGCAATCTGGCCAATTTCTGATCACAGACCTACTTTGTAGTTTTTTTTAAATATATTTTTTTAATTGGAGTTAGATTTGCCAACATGTAGTATAACACCTAGTGCTCATCCAGTCAAGTCCCCCCCTCAGTGCCCATCACCCCATCCCCCTGCCCACCTCCCTTACCACCACCCCTTGTTTCCTAGAGTTAGGAGTCTCTCATGTGCTGTCACCCTCACTGATATTCCCCACTCATTTTCTCCCCTTACCCCTATAATCCCTTTCACTATTTTTTATATTTCCTATATGAGTGAGACCATATAATGTTTGTCCTTCTCTGATTGACTTACTTCACTCAGCATAATACCCTCCAGTTCCATCCACGTCGAAGCAAATGGTGGGTATTTGTCGTTTCTAATGGCTGAGGAATATTCCATTGTATACATAAACCACATATTCTTTATCCATTCATCTTTCGATGGACACCGAGGCTCCTTCCACAGTTTGGCTATTGTGGACATTGCTGCTAGAAACATCGGGGTGCAGGTGTCCCGGCATTTCACTGCATCTATATCTTTGGGGTAAATCCCCAGCAGTGTAATTGCTGGGTCGTAGGGCAGGTCTATTTTTAACTCTTTGAGGAACCTCCACACAGTTTTCCAGAGTGGCTGCACCAGTTCACATTCCCACCAACAGTGCAGGAGGGCTCCCCTTTCTCCACATCCTCTCCAACATTTGTGGTTTCCTGCCTTGTTAATTTTCCCCATTCTCACTGGTGTGAGGTGGTATCTCATTGTGGTTTTGATTTGTATTTTCCTGATGGCAAGTGATGCAGAGCATTTTCTCATGTGCATGTTGGCCATGTCCATGTCTTCCTCTGTGAGATTTCTCTTCAAGTCTTTTGCCCATTTCATGATTGGGTTGTTTGTTTCTTTGCTGTTGAGTTTAAGAAGTTCTTTATAGATCTTGGAAACTAGCCCTTTATCTGATACGTCATTTGCAAATATCTCCTCCCATTCTGTAGGTTGTCTTTGAGTTTTGTTGACTGTTTCTTTTGCTGTGCAAAAGCTTCTTATCTTGATTAAGTCCCAATAGTTCATTTTTGCTTTTGTTTCTCTTGCCTTCATGGATGTATTTTGCAAGAAGTTGCTGTGGCCAAGTTCAAAAAGGGTGTTGCCTGTGTTCTCCTCTAGGATTTTGATGGAATCTTGTCTCACATTTAGATCTTTCATCCATTTTGAGTTTATCTTTGTGTATGATGTAAGAGAGTGGTCCAGTTTCATTCTTCTGCATGTGGATGTCCAATTTTCCCGGCACCATTTATTGAAGCGATTGTCCTTTTTCCAGTGGATAGTCTTTCCTGCTTTGTTGAATATTAGCTGACTATAGAGTTGAGGGCCCATTTCTGGATACTCTATTCTGTTCCATTGATCTGTGTGTCTTTTTTTTTTTTTTCTCCCAGTACCACACTGTCTTGATGATCACAGCTTTGTAGTACAACCTGAAATCCGGCATTGTGATGCACCCGGCTCTGTTTTTTTTTTTTTTTTTTCCCAATATTCCCCTGGCTATTCAGGGTCTTTTCTGATTCCACACAAATCTTAAAATAATTTGTTCTAACTCTCTGAAGAAAGTCCATGGTATTTTGATAGGGATTGCATTAAATGTGTAAATTGCCCTGGGTAGCGTTGATATTTTCACAATATTAATTCTTCCAGTCCATGAGCATGGAATATTTTTCCATCTTTGTCTTCCTCAATTTCTTTCAGAACTGTTCTATAGTTTTTAGGGTGTAGAACTTTTACCTCTTTGGTTAGGTTTATTCCTAGGTATCTTATGCTTTTGGGTGCAATTGTAAATGGGATTGATTCCTAAATTTCTCTTTCTTCAGTCTCATTGTTAGTGTATAGAAATGCCACTGACTTCTGGGCATTGATTTTGTATCCTGCCACACTGCTGAATTGCTGTATGAGTTCTAGCAATATTGGGGTGGAGTCTTTTGGATTTTCTAGGTACAGTATCATGTCATCTGTGAAGAGGGAGAGTTTGGCCTCTTCTTTGCCAGTTCGAATGCCTTTTATTTCTTTTTGCTGTCTGATTGCTGAGGCTAGGACTTCCAGTACTATGTTGAATAGCAGTGGTGAGAGTGGACATCCCTGTCTTGTTCCTGATCTTAGGGGAAAGGCTCCCAGTGCTTCCCCATTGAGAATGATATTTGCTGTGGACTTTTCGTAGGTGGCTTATAAGATGCTGAGGGATGTTCCCTCTATCCATACACTCTGAAGAGTTTTGATCAGGAATGGATGCTGTATTTTGTCCAATGCTTTCTCTGCATCTATTGAGAGGATCATATGGTTCTTTTTTTTTCTCTTGTTGATGTGATCTATCACGTTGATTGCTTTATGAGTGTTGAACCAGCCTTGCATCGGGGGGACAAATCCCACTTGGCCTTGGTGAATAATCTTCCTAATGTACTGTTGGATCCTATTGGCTAGTATCTTGTTGAGAAGTTTTGCATCTGTGTTCATCAGGTATATTGGTCTGTAATTCTCCTTTTTGGTGGGGTCTTTGTCTGGTTTTGGAATCAAGGTGATGCTGGCCTCATAGAACAAGTTTGGAAGTACTCCAGCCCTTTCTATCTTTCAGACCAGCTTTAGTAGAATAGGTATTGTTTAAACGTTCTTTAAACGTTTGATAGAATTCCTCTGGGAAGCCATCTGGCCCTGGACTTTTGTGTCTTGGGAGGTTTTGAATGACTGCTTCAATTTCCTCTCGGGTTATTGGCCTGTTCAGGTTTTCTATTTCTTACTGTTCCAGTTTTGGCTGTTTGTGGTTTTCCAGAAATGCATTCTTTTCTTCTAGATTGCCTAATTTACTGGTGTATAGCTGCTCATAATATGTTTTTAAAATCGTTTGTATTTCCTTGGTATTGGTAGTGATCTCCCCTTTTCCATTCATGATTTTATTAATTTGAGTCTTTTCTCTCTTCTTTTTAATAAGGCTGGCTAATGGTTTACCTATCTTATTAATTCTTTCAAAGAACCAACTCCTGGTTCTGTTGATCTGTTCTACAGTTCTTCTGGTCTCTATTTCATTGAGTTCTGCTTGAATCTTATTTATTTATTTATTTATTTATTTATTTATTTGAATCTTCATTAACTCTCTTCTGCTTGGTTAGGTTTTATTTGCAGTTCTTTTGCCAGTTCCTTTAGGTGCAAGGTTAGCTTGTGTATTTGAGTTCTTTCCAATTCTTTGAGAGATGCTTGTATTGTGATGTATTTCCTTCGTAGGACTGTTTTTGCTGTATCCCAAAGATTTTGAATGGTTGTATCTTCATTTTCATTAGTTTCCATGAATCTTTTTAATTTTTCTCTAAATTCCTGGTTGACCCATTCATCTTTTAGCAGGGTGCTCTTTAACCTCCATGTGTTTAAGTTTCTTCCAAATTTCCTCTTGGGATTGAGTTCTAGTTTCAAAGCATTATGGTCTGAAAATATGCAGGGGACAATTCCAATCTTTTGGTATTGGTTGAGACCTGATTTGTGACCCAGTATGTGGTCTATTCTGGAGAAAGTTCCATGTGCACTTAGAATGTGTATTCAGTTGCGTTCAGATGTAAAGTTCTGTATATGTCTGTGAAAGTGAAATCCATGTGGTCCAGTGTATCATTTAAAGCTCTTGTTTCTTTGGAGATGTTGTGCTTAAATCTGTCATTTTCAGAAAGTGCTGTGTTGAAGTCTCCTACTATTAGTGTATTATTATCTAAGTATGTCTTTACTTTGGTTATTAATTTATTGATATACTTGGCAGCTCCCACATTAGGGGCATAAATATTCATGATTGTTAGGTCCTCTTGTTGGATAGACCCTTGAAGTATGATATAGTGTCCCTCTTCATCTCTTACTACAGTCTTTGGGATAAACTTTATCTGATATGAGGATTGCTACCCCTGCTTTCTTTTGAGGACCATTTGAATGGCAAATGGTTCTCCAGCATTTCATTTTCAGGCTGTAGGTGTCCTTAGGTCTAAAATGAGTCTCGGGAAGCCCCAGTGGCTCAACGGTTTAGTGCCACCTTCGGCCCAGGATGTAATCCTGGAGACCAGGGATCAAGTCCAACATTGGGCTCCCTGCATGGAGCCTGCTTCTCCCTCTGCCTGTGTCTCTGCTTCTCTCTCTCTCTCTTTCTCTCTGTCTCTCATGAATAAATAAATAAATAATCCTAAAAAAATAAAATGAGTCTCTTGTAGACAGCAAATAGATGGGTCTTGCTTTTTTATTCAGTCTGAAACCCTGCGTCTTTTGATGGGATCATTTAGCCCATTCACATTCAGAGTTACTATTGAAAGATATGAATTTAGTGTCATTGTACCTATTCAGTCCCTGTTTTTGTGGATTCTGTGGGCTTCCTCTTTCTTTTACAGGGCTCCCCTTAATATTTCTTGCAGAGCTGGTTTGGTGGTCACACATTCTTTCCGTTTCTACCTATCTTGGAAGCTCTTTATCTCTCCTTCTATTCTGAATGAGAGCCTTGCTGGATAAAGTATTCTTGGCTGCATGTTCTTCTCATTTAGGGCCCTGAATATATCCTGCCAGCCCTTTCTAGCCTGCCAGGTCTTGCGGAGAGGTCTGCTGTTAATCTAATATTTCTCCCCATATAATTTAGGGATCTCTTGTCTCTTGCTGCTTTAAGGATCCTCTCTTTATCTTTGGAATTTGCAAGTTTCACTATTAAATGTTGAGGTGTTGAATAGTTTTTATTGATTTTGTGGGGGGGGCTCTCTATCTCCTGGATCTGAATGCCTGTTTCCCTCCCCAAATTAGGGACGTCCTCAGTTATGATTTGTTCAAATATGCTTTCTGGCCCTCTGTCCCTCTTGGTGCTCTCTGGAATCCCAATTATACGTAAATTTTTCCTTCTGAGGCTGTCATTTATTTCCCTTAATCTTTCTTCATGGTTTTTTTGTTTTTCTCTTTTTTTCCCTCAGCTTCCTTCCTTGCCATCAACTTGTCTTCTATGTCACTCACTCTTTCTTCTACCTCATCAACCCTTGTCGTTAGGACCTCAAGTTTGGATTGCATCTCATTTAATTGATTTTTAATTTCAGCCTGATTCGATCTAAATTCTGCAGTCATGAAGTCTCTTGATTCCTTTGTGCTTTTTTCCAGAGCCACCAGTAGCTTTATAATTGTGCTTCTGAATTGGCTTTCTGACATCAAATTGTATTCCAAATTCTGTAACTCCGTGGGAGAGAGTACTGTTTCTGATTCTTTCTTTTGTGTTGAGTTCTTCTTTCTAGTTATTTTGCTCAGTGCAGAGTGGCTGTATGAGCAGGCTGAGTCAAGATTATCAACCACAACCTAAGTAAATTTCACCCTAGATGATTCTGCTGAGGTCAGAGACCAGAAATTGAACACAAGGATCAGAACGATATAAAACAAAAGGACCACTAAAGTGAAAAACAAATTTTAAAACAAAGTAGTACAAAATAAAAGGCCAAGAATCCCAAAGAAGAAGAGAAAAAAAATAGAAAAGAAAAAAGAAAAAGAAGAAGAAAAAAAGGCGGGGGGACTGGGAGATGGTGGTGGTGACAAAGTTGTAGTGGAGGGAGAATGTAGTCTACCTGAGGGGTTCTAGAGGGTGATCCTGTTGTTTCTGAGTGTATTAAATTCTGTATGTTAGAAGATGCTCAGTCCCAAATGTATATAAACCAAAAATACTTGTAGAAGGCCCTAATGACCACCAAAACATAAATGAGATAAAAGAGGGGGCTAAGAATGGGAATGAGGAATCTCACAGAATGAACCAGCACGGTATACCACTTGGTTCTGGGTGCTTACTGGTCATGTTTTAGAAGCTATTAACTTCTGCCATTATAGAACAAAATGAGGCGGAGAAAAAAAAAACACACAAAACAAAAAAAACATCTTGTATATCTCTCCAAATTACGTTGAGTATGTTGAAGGGAATCTAGAAGTGGAAAATATATCTAGGACCTGTCATTGTAGAAATAGGAAAGTCAAAAAGGAAGAATCTTAAAAATGAAGAGGTTGTAAAATATTGTAGTTAAGGTGGTAAAGGAGAAAAAAAAAGGAAATTTATGGTCTGATATAAAAACGAGTTGTACTGGAAAAAGGAAGAAAAAATATATAAAAAAATAGGAGATGCACCCTCTGGTTCTATATATTGTAAATCCCTGGACTTCCCCTGGAGCTTCCCAGCGCTGCCCGGTCCAGAACTTGCTCTTCCCCTGTCCTTCCAGCAGGTCTTCTGGGGGAGGGCCTGCTGTGCTGACTCTCAGGTATGTGCACCTGGGGGAGCTGCCCCGCCCCTGCCAGGTGCACGGCTCAGGGGGAGCTGTTGACCCCGTGAGGCTCCTGTTCCCTGGTGGCCCCGCTCGGTCCCAGGCGCAGGGTGACACCTGGAGGGCCAACCCCACTGGCTGCGGCCAGCTCTGCAGCCCTGGAGTCCGCTCCCGCAGTAACTCCCGCAGCTCCCAGTCCGCAGGGGCCTGGATGCTCCCGGGCGGAGGCGCTGACCTGCACGGCTCGGGGCGCCCGGCGGGAGCATCCTCGCGGTCCTGTGTCCTCCCGGCCTCCGCCTGCCCGAGGGGGAGCGCAGGGTCCCGGCCGTGGTCCCCCAGCCCTGGGCTCCAGCCCTTTACCGCTCGCCCCGGGGCCCCTCCTCTCCTAGTGACCCCGGAGCCTGGAGCCGTCCACCCCGCCCCTCCTGCGGTCCTGCCCGGGTTCCCTGCCAGCGCCTCTCCCTCCGGGAAGAATCCGGGGCGGATGTTTAAAGTCCCCGCTCCTCCGGGGTGGGGCTCTCCTGCCCAGGGCTCCTGCGCCCCCTGACCGGCTCCTGCGGGGCCTCCCCCACTGGATTCTTCCTTTTTTTTTTTCTTATTTTTTTGAGTGGTTTTTCTTTTTATTTATTTATTTTTATTTATTTTTCTCTCCAAGTGGTAGAACCACAGATGGTTTGTTTATTTTCATCTCTCTGCATTTTACACACTTCCCACATTGTGATTTTATTTTATTTATAAATTTATTTTCTATTGGTGTTCAATTTGCCAACATATAGAATAACACCCAGTGCTCATCCCATCAAGTGCCCCCCTCAGTGCCGGTCACCCCCACCCCCCCGCCCACCTCCCTTTCTACCACCCCTAGTCCCCACTGGATTTTTTATTTTTTTCCCCCCGCCTTCCTACCTTGTTAGAGGCACAAACCCTTCTCTCTATAGCGTTCCAGCTGTTCTCTCTTTAAATATCAGGTCGAATTCGTAGGTTTTCAGGATGGTTTCAAAGTTATCCAGGTAAGGTGGCGGGCACAGGTGACTTGGGGACCCCACTCCTCCACCATCTTCTCCAACACCTACTTTGTAGTCACAGGTGGGACAAACAGTAACACTTGCTGGCCGGATTGAACAAGCCCTGTCTGTAGTTTCTCATGGGGGTGTTGCAGGAATCTCTCAATGAAACGATTTTGGAATTCTGAGGCCTTTTGGAAACTTCCTTATGCCAAGTAAAATGGGTATCACCACCTGTTTGTTTAATTCTGAAAGCCCGACTTCAAAGTGCACTCCTTACATTTTCTTACATTCGGGGAAAGTTCTTCCCAGCGGCCTGTCACCGTCCTGAAGGCTGGCAGCAGTTCAGTTGGACTCTTAGCCGCCAATGCAGTTCCACCCACATTTCCATCAGCCCAAATCTGGTCCCAAATGGGTGCAGAGCACCATACTTGGGTCCCTCAACGGGACAGTTACCAAAACGAGGTTTCAGGATGTAGTCACACTTTTTCACTCTCGTAGATAGGTGTCGCTTCCAGGACCATAGTTTTTAGGCAGAAGTTCAGCAGGTGTGCCCGAAGGAGGCTCATTTGAGCCTTTAGAGGTGAAGCATCTATTTTGCTCAGCGTCTGGGTTTCTGAGACCCGATCTAATCCCCTAAAGGGACCGTGCAGTGTTTTCTGGGGCACCTCCTCACACAGAAATTTCTTGAGGTTGGAGTGACCTATGGCCAATATGACCGGTTCCACAATCAGCTCATCTGAACTCAGGAATCTTTGGGTTTGGTGGCAGGTGCTCTGAGAGCTCCGAGGGCTCACGCAAGCACACCAGCTTTTATGGCTTTTTGGCCTCCAGGAGTCCCATCAGGGAAAGGCTTCATCCACACAAGAGGAGACAGACAGGTGCACCTACGTATGGGTGGTAACAGGGGACATTACTGTGTCCCGGCCAAGAGAAGGCCCCGGGTGCACCCCACCCCCCAATTCCCATGCACCTGCCACTGGGGAAGGGACCAAACCAGCAGACCGGCCCCATCCACAGGGGCTGGGACTTGCTCCCTGCCGCTGACCATTCCCCCTTGGAATTGGGACAGGATTAAGGGCTGGGGTTTTCCACTCAAAATCCTAGCAGGTGTGGTCTGAAAGGCTAGGGGCTCAGCTCTGGGCAGAGCCCTCTGGGAGCTCAGCTGGGCTCCAGGCACCACGGATCCTGAACTGTGATGTGAAAATAATGTGAAAATTAGCTTTGAGTGACAAGCAGGCTTCCATTCCTGGATGACTAAAACTATGAAATTCCCGGGTGGGGCACGTGGGGCCCTCAGTGAGTGGAGCCTGGGACTCCTGATGTCGGGTTGTGAGTCTGGGCCCCACAGTGGGTGTAGAGCTTCCTTAAAAATAAAATCTGTCCAGGGCCCCCCGGTGGCTCAGTGGTTTAGCGCCACCTTCAGCCCAGGGCCTGATCCTGGAGACCCAGCATCGAGTCCCATGTCAGGCCCCTGCATGGAGCCTGCTTCTCTCTCTGCCTGTGTCTCTCTTTGTGTGTCTCTCATGAATAAATTAAAATCTTTAAATAAATAAAATCTGTCCAAAAAAAAAATCAAATTCCTACGGATACGTCATCCCTTGGGCACAACCTACAGCAGGTCACCTTCAGCACGGGGAACCCATTCCTCCTGAGCAGTTATCCCCAACTGGTCACCAAGTGCCCTGGAGGAGGCCCGGGAGCCTCCAATGGAAGCTCTAGGTCTACTTCTGGGGCAGTCACGGCTTCGCGGTCTTAGACCAAGCGCCAGGTTATGGAAACTACAGCGCCTATTTCTGGTGCCCCCATTCTTATGTCTCTCTTTTCCACCAAATTGGGCAATCAAGAGACGCCAGATGCACAATTGTCAAAGAACTCTCTGAGATCACCCTTGAGACCCAGCCTCCCAAACCAGGGCAGGTTGGGTGGCGCCCCCTGGTGGCTTCTGGGAGCATTCTCACGGGTCAGGAGCCCCAGCTGGGAGGGTGGCTGAGGGGGGCCGCCTCATGTGCAGAACACAGATGGATTCCCAGCTACAGAGAGGAATGGACAGGGCTGCCTGGGGGTGAGCTGCGGGCCTGAGCGTCAGCAGCCGGCAGCCTGGCAAGCTTCAGAAAAGGTGGGGGGTGGGAAGGAGGCTCCCCAGCTTGTCCTGTGGTGGCAACAGTCGGACCCTGCCCTGTGCTGCCTCCTACCCGTGGACCTCAGGTTTGCAGAGAGCCTTCCCCATGGTAGGAGTTCAAGGACTCACTTCTCAATTCTGGAGAGAAAGCTTTTGGAGGAATCGGAGACTTTGGCAGGAACACGGATTATAGCTTCATTCAATGAAAATGATGCTGTGACAGAGATAAACGGAAGCACTGAAAACAGTGACTTCCAAGTGACCTGGCTTTGTCTTGAGGCTGATTGATGTCTTGCTGCTGAGGGAGGACAAAGAACCTTCAGTCATTTCCATTTCTAAAAGCTGAGAGCCTTGTTTTTGTAGAGAGAAGGTTGAGTGGGTAAATCTGGGAGGAAGGACCAGCACTGGGATGGGGGATGAGAAGACAGTTGTCCTCCTAGTGACATGATGAAGGTTCTGGCCAGGCCCGAGGCTCCTAGGGCTCAGGAGCAAAGAAGGGGAGGGAATGTGAGAGCAGTGGGAAGGGCAGTCCAGCCCCTTGGGTACAGAACCCTTCTGTGAAACCCTACCCTCTCGAAATCCCCATGTGGGTCTCTGGAATAAATAAATAAAATCTTTTAAAAAAATTCTTTTTCATATGTTTCATTTTTCTTGTGTGGAAATGCAACTGATTTCTGTATGTTGATTTTGTGTCCTGTAACTTCACAAAATTTCTTAGGTCGTTACAATAAATTGAAGAGTCTTTATGATTTTCTATATAAGCTCGTATCAATTGCAAATAATGACAATTTTACATCTTTGTTTCTGATTTGGGTGTTCTTTACAGATTTCCTTGTCTTGCCTAATTGCCTTAGCCAGGACTTCCAGTACTATGTTAAATAGGATAATAATATGTCTTGGAAAAAGTCTTTTTTGCATTTGGACAATTGAGTGATCCGTTAGCTTCCTGTATTTGGATGTTCACTTCTCCCTCCAGACTTGGGAAGTTCTCAGTTATTATTTCTTTAAATAAAATTTCTGTTCCCCTTTTCCAATCTTCTCTTTCAGAAATCCAACTATTCTAAATTTTGTTCTTTAGATGGAGTCTTATAGAGCATATTTACTTTCCTTGCTCTTTTTCCTTCTTTTTTTTTTTTTGCCTCTAATTGGGTTATTTCAAAATTCCTATCCTCTAACTCACTAGTTCTGTTTTCTGTTTGTTCTAATCACTGCAGGTGCTATGAAATTTCTCATTAATTGAATTCTTTAGCTTTGGAATCAATATGATTTTCTAAAATGATTTCTATCTCTTTGTAAAAAAATCTCATTTTGATCATGTATTTTTAAAAAAACATTTCATTGAATTGTCTTTCTGAGTTTTTAATTTGTTGGGTTTCTTCAAGACAGCAATTTTGAATTCTTTTACCAATTAGATCACAAAATTTTATGTCTTTGAGTCAGTTATTGGGGAATTATTATTTGATTATGTGATGACATGTTTCCTTGATTTTTTTTAATGTTCCCTGTAGTTCTGCACTGATGCTTTCATATTTGAAGTAGCAAACATCTCCTTAAGTCTTTGTTAGTGACTTTCAGATGTATTCTCTTCCATGCTGTTACTATATGGATTTTTCTGTCTTTGTGTTGGTATATCTTTTCCACCCTTCTTGCTCTGTCTCATGGGAGAATTCTTAAGTTTTTGTGTCTTCTCTGGTTCTTAACAACTCCTAGGTTGGCGGCTGGAAACCTCTCTCTTGGTTTCCAGAAGGTGGTGCTACAGCTCACGTTTGTAGATTCCTCTTTACCCTTAGACCAAAGCTTGTTTTCTAGGCTGTTCTTCCTGTCTCCTGGAGCGGTCGCCTGTGCAGCACACAGGAGTGGGTACAAGGAGCTGGCCGCAGAGTGGGAGGAGGTGTGGGTTTAGCACCTGGGGCATTAGGGGTGCCCAGACTCAGTACGGAGATCTCCAGGTGTGCTACTCACAGAGGCTCTTGGGTAGACTTCCTACTGACTGCAGTCCCTTCAGTGTCTTTTGAAATTCCTATCGGACTCCTTCCCAATATCCTCTTACACCTCAGTCATGGAGGTCTCACCTGGTGTGCTGGGGGCTGATGAAGAGAAGTTTCTTCAGCTGTGTCCTGCACAACTGGGGTAGCCAGGCACTCACTGACTGGTCCCCTTTACTGGCCATGGGAGGCTGTCGCTGTTGGGTAGATAAGCCCCAAGCACTGCTTCCTTGGGAGGGGAAGGCGATGCTGGGAAAGTTTCTCACTGTTGCTTCTGCTGCAACCAAATTCCTACTTTAATTTCTTTGGATCCAATGAGGTACTAGAATCTCCCCTACAGGTGGCTGAACGTCTGCAAACTCTCTGATGCTGATCTTCCCAGGTCAGCACCTTCCAACTTTTCCCCCTTGACCCTGGCAAGGTGAGTCTGGGCAGGCTTGCTGGCTCCATAGATTCTGCAGCCTGTATTGAAGTCTGTCTGCCTATTACCACAAACACAGGTGGATGAGACTCCACCAGGGTCTCTTGACATATTGTATTAGATCCCACAACACCCACAAAAGCACTTTCGCTTATCGGTGGACTTCTAATCATTGTTTAAAAAGCGGGCTAAAAAGGAGGACTGTCTTATATCCCCCAGGAGGTAACATTCTCTCAGTGCAACTTTTTAAAATCACATGTATGTATGGTTTATGTCATCTCTTTAAAATAGGTAAATTGGTGAAAAGAAAAGAGAAAAACAATATGCAGGAAAAATCTATTATAACATTTCTTTTACCAGCAACAATTTGGAAAGATCTAGATGTCCAACAGCAGGAGAAATGTTAAATCTATGTTGGGATAGCTATTAAATCAAACATCAGGTACATTTACACATTAAACAATGGTTATTCTTCTGTTAAAAACCCCTGTAAAAGTGACATAGAAACCAACCTTTTGTACTTGTATTAGTGGGGACTATACATCACTATGAATTGCTCTTTTTGAAAAGATTTTTTTTAATTTTATTTATTTATTAAAAATTTTATGTATTTATTTATTCACGAGAGACACAGAGAGTGTCACTGCCTCAGAAGAAGAAGGACAGAGGAAGAAGCAGGCTTCTCACAGGGAGCCTGATGTGGGACTCGATCCCCAGACAGGGATCACGCCCTGAGCTGAAGGCAGACGCTCAACTGCTGAGCCATCCAGGCGTCCCTTAAAATTTTATTTAAATTCAATTTGCCAACATACAGAATAACACCCAGTGCTCATCCCATCAAGTGCCCTCCTCAATGCCCATCACCCAGTCACCCCATCCCCCACCCACCTCCCCTTCTGCAGCCCTTTGTTTGTTTCCCAGAGTCAGGAGTCTCTCATGGTTTGTCTTTCTCTCTAATTTTTCCCCACTCAGTTTCCCTTCTTTCCCTTATAGTCCCTTTCACTATTTCTTATATTCCACATATGAGTGACACCATATGATAATTGTCTTTTCTGATTGACTTATTTCACTCACATAATACCCTCCAGTTCCATTCACGTTGAAGTGAATGGTGGGTATTCGTGTCTTCTGATGGCTGAGTAATATCCATTGTAGACATAGACCACATCTTCTTTATCCATTCATCTGTCGAAGGGCATCATGGCTCCTTCCACAGTTTGGCTATTGAGGACACTGCTGCTATGAACATTGGGGTGTGGGTGTCCTGCCATTTCACTACATCAGTACTTTTAGGGTAAATCCCCAGTAGTGCAATTGCTGGGTCGTAAGGTAACTCTATTTTTCTTCTTGAAGAACCTCTACAGTTTTCCAGAGTGGCTGCACCAGCTCACATTCCCACCAACAGTGCAGGAGGGTTCCCCTTTCTCCACATCCTCTCCAACATTGATTGTTTCCTGTTTTGTTAACTTTCACCATTCTCACTGGTGTGAGGTGGTATCTCATTGTGGTTTAGATTTGTATTTCCCTGATGGCAAGTGATACGGAGCATTTTTTTTGATGTGCTTGTTGGCCATAGGACGAATTGCTCTTGAACTATCTTACAGAGTCCTATTTCTGAATCTCCTCTGATAGAGAGATAGAGGGGGAAAATAGTCAAAACAGAGGAACTCAGGAAAAGTAGAATTCAGAGGAGGAAAAAACTGAAAGAAGGAGAGAAATATGGAAGTGGAAAGATAAATAAAAGAAATGGAGATGTGGAGGTGCTTGGGTGACTCCGTTGGTTAAGTACCTTTGGCTCTGGTCATGACTCCAGAGTCCTGGTATTGAGTCCCGCATTGGGCTCCCTGCTCAGTAAGGAGTCAGCTTCTCCCTCTGCCCCTCACTCTACTCATGCTCACGCTCTGTCTCTCTCAAATAAATAAATAAAATCTTAAAAAAAAAAAGAAATGGAAATGCAGAAAGAAGCAAGGAAAAGACACACATGAGGTGGTAGAGAGACACGTGGAGCCGAGAAGTATATGTAGTAGATATAAGCTTGGGCTATAGTGACAAATAGACCTGGATCCAGCTCTGGCTCTAGTATCTGGTAAGCTACTGTGACCTCCAGTTATCTCATCTGTGAACTTTATGTGACTGCGGTGATTCTTCATTCATTCTAGAAACACATCCCAAGTACTGTTATAGGTGCCAGGGATTCAGAAGTAGAAAAGAAATGCCCTCTCAAAAAACTCAAACAAAAAACAAGCATCAAAACAAAGACATTGTGTTCATGGAGGTTATATCATAACTATAAGAGACAGATGATAGATGAATTGATAACAAAATGCATTTTTTGGGAAAAAAATCTGGGACAAAGGATAAGGAATTCTGAGGGAATTGCAATTTTTAAGTTAAACATCCCCAGGAAGGTATCATTTGAGAGAAGACTTAAAGGAGTTGGGGGCGGAGAGAGGCTCAAGTCATAGTGTGCTCTGGGGGAAGGGCAATTACTTGTTTTTTTTCAATAATAAATTTATTTTTGATTGGTGTTCAATTTACCAATATACAGAATAACACCCAGTGCTCGTCCCGTCAAGTGCCCCCTTCAGTGCCCGTCACCCATTCACCCCCACCCCCACCTCCTCCCCTTCCACCACCCCTAGTTTGTTTCCCAGAGTCAGGAGTCTTTATGTTCTGTCTCCCTTCCTGATATTTCCCAACATTTCCTCTCCCTTCCTTTATATTCCCTTTCACTATTATTTATATTCCCCAAATGAATGAGAACATACACTGTTTGTCCTTCTCCGATTGACTTATTTCACTCAGCATAATATCCTCCAGTTCCATCCACGTTGAAGCAAATGGTGGGTATTTGTCATTTCTAATGGCTGAGGAATATTCCATTGTATACATAAACCACATCTTCTTTATCCATTCATCTTTCGATGGACACCGAGGCTCCTTCCACAGTTGGGCTATTGTGGACATTGCTGCTAGAAACATCGGGGTGCAGGTGTCCCGGCGTTTCATTGCATCTGAATCTTTGGGGTAAATCCCCAACAGTGCAATTGCTGGGTCGTAGGGCAGGTCTATTTTTAACTCTTTGAGGAACCTCCACACAGTTTCCCAGAGTGGCTGCACCAATTCACATTCCCACCAACAGTGCAAGAGGGTTCCCCTTTCTCTGCATCCTCTCCAACATTTGTGGTTTCCTGCCTTGTTAATTTTCCCCATTCTCACTGGTGTGAGGTGGTATCTCATTGTGGTTTTGATTTGTATTTCCCTGATGGCAAGTGATGCAGAGCATTTTCTCATGTGCGTGTTGGCCATGTCTATGTCTTCCTCTGTGAGATTTCTCTTCATGTCTTTTGCCCATTTCATGATTGGATTATTTGTTTCTTTGGTGTTGAGTTTAATAAGTTCTTTATAGATCTTGGATACTAGCTCTTTATCTGATAGGTCATTTGCAAATACCTCCTCCCATTCTGTAGGTTGTCTTTGAGTTTTGTTGACTGTATCCTTTGCTGTGCAAAAGCTTCTTATCTTGATGAAGTCCCAATAGTTCATTTTTGCTTTTGTTTCTCTTGCCTTCGTGGATGTATCTTGCAAGAAGTTACTGTGGCTGAGTTCAAAAAGGGTGTTGCCTGTGTTCTCCTCTAGGATTTTGATGGAATCTTGTCTCACATTTAGATCTTTCATCCATTTTGAGTTTATCTTTGTGTATAGTGAAAGAGAGTGGTCCAGTTTCATTCTTCTGCATGTGGATGTCCAATTTTCCCAGCACCATTTATTGAAGAGACTGTCTTCCAATGGATAGTCTTTCCTCCTTTATCGAATATTAGTTGACCATAAAGTTCAAGGTCCACTTCTGGATTCTCTATTCTGTTCCATTGATCTATGTGTCTGTTTTTGTGCCAGTACCACACTCTCTTGATGACCACAGCTTTGTAGTACAACCTGAAATCTGGCATTGTGATGCATGCGAAGTGCTTAATGCATTGCCTGACCTGTAAAAATACTCTATAAATGGAAGCATAAAAATGTGGTGAATGTCCTGAAGTAAGAGAAAATTGCTCAAGAGTACATCTCAGCTATTAAATAGACACTAGGTCTTACAGTTATGGACAACTTGATTAGAGGATGGGCAGAGAGATCACATGATATTAATAAGTAAGATCATTTTTAGGTATCTGATAAAACACATTAGAGAATGTTAAATAGAGCTACTCACCAAAATGAATTAATTTTTAGTGCTTTTCCAGCATATTTTTATCTGAGGGAGTTGTGAACACGGGATCTTGTAACTAAGAGATGTGAGCTGTTTCCGTAGGTGGGTTGGTGGGAAAAGCTGAAAGAGAAACACAAAATAAAGCACGCTGACTCACCCTAACTGTGGGAAAGCATGCCTGTCTCCTTGGTGATGTAATGACATTTTGTGCCCTGGTGCCATCCAAAGGGTTTGTGAAGGACCCAGAATCATCTGACCTGGCTTCTCTTTGGGGTTACCAAGGGAGGTCGGAAGTAACCAACAAATCAGTTAAGTTGCTGCCTCTTAACTATCTATCCTCCCTCCAAAAGTTAAAAGTAAGACGAGGCATAGAAGAATCTACTATGGTTTTCAGTATTCATGTTTAACTCTCTTCTTTAAGAGAAGAATGAAGATCCCCAAACACGGTTCCAATTCATCCCTTGACTTTGCCAGGATGTTACTTCCTCAGTCACTAACGCTGTCTCATAGAGGTCTGGATCTAATTTTAATTCTTCTTTATTTTTATTTTTATTTTTATTTTAAATATTTAATTAATTTATTTGACAGAGACAGCACAGAGGGAGCTGCAGGCAGAGAGAGAGGGAGAAGCAGGCTTCCTGCTGAGCAAGGAGCCCGATGTGGGGCTCAATCCCAGGACCCTGGGATCATGACTTGAGCCGAAGGCAGACACTTTTTTTTAATATGAATTTATTTTTTATTGGTGTTCAATTTGCCAACATATAGAATAACATCCAGTGCTCATCCCATCAAGTGCCCCCTCAATGCCCATCACCCAGTCACCCCCACCCCCCCACCTCCCTTTCTACCACCCCTAGTTTGTTTCTCAGACTTAGGAGTCTCTCATGTTCTGTCTCTCTAATATTTCCCACTCATTTTTTCTCCTTTTCCGAAGGCAGAAACTTAACCGACTGAGCCACCCAGGCATCCCTTAGTTCTTCATTTTAGATGAAATCTTGCAGAAGAGAGGAATAGTTTTGATGATCTGTAAAAAGTAGCTTTTCATTCAATAGACATTTCTAAAGGTTAAGATCCTTTCCAAAATGATAATCTATGTATCCACACTGTGTCTGGGGCAGAAGACCTCACAATTTTCCTCTATACCTTTCTGGGTATTTACTGCCAGATATCCTGTGAGTGCTGGACACTGTCAGAGCAGTAAGATACATTCCTTGCTTTCAGTTAGGACATCTGGCACAAACAATTTCCTTACAATGTAGTATGTGTCGGGATGCTATGGGAGCACAGATCAGGGGCACCTAAGCTAGTTTGGGGGTTCTAGGTTTGTAAGAGGTGATTGTTGGGTGAATTCTGTGAGGATTGTTTAGAGCCAGCGGAAGGAAGAGTGGGTGGAAAACATTCTAGAAAAAAGATACTGTAAGACCAATGAACTGGAGCTAGGCGAGGTGTACATGGACAGCCACAAGCTGTTCAGAATTACTCAAGGGTAAAGTAAAAAGCAAGAAAGAGTGGGCGAGGAGTCTGGAAAGGAAGTAGGCAGAAGGTCATTGGTTACTTTGTGCGCCAAGCTATTAGAACTGTTTTCGTAGATATGAAAAGAAGAAAATAGATTTACAAAATGCTTAGCAGAGGAAATCTTACTGATAGATTGGATGGGGGCTAGAAGGGTGGACAGACCAAACTCCTAGGTTTGGATGTAACCAAAGGCTTTTAGACTGGGAATTTAGAAGGGGGAAAGCAGTTTGCATGGGAGGATGATGAGTTCTGTGTAGGCCACGATGAGTATGATGGGCCAGAGAAACATCCAGGTGGCAATGGCACCAAGAAACTGGATAGAGGGGTCTGAGGATGCAGAAAGATGTCGGGACTATGGATAAAAGATTCGAGATCATCAGCCTGTACAGTAAATGGTTAAGTGCATTCCAATAGCATTTGATGACTCTTATTATGAGAGTTAACTAGATTTTTTTTCTGGTGAATTCTGTGACAAAGCTGTATGAGAAAAGAAGAAACCCCAGGAGATGTCAGTGTTAAGGGTGGGGTGATAAAGGAGACCAAGATGGAGTGAGAGATAATGGGCAGGAAGGCAGGAGGAGCACCAAGAAGGGGTCGTATTATAGATTCTAATGGACAGGAACTCCAGGGAGCAGAGAAGGTGAACGGAGAAAAGACGCTTGGAATGGGTGAGTGAGAGAAGGACCGACAGGAATCAATTGAATCTGGTGATTGCAGGTCACGAGTGAATGTGAGAAGGACTGGATTCCCATGGACGAAGGAGTAAGGCCAACTCTTCCAAAAAGCTGGTGAAGGGAATCAGAGAGTGGCATAGTCCTTAGAAGGGCTCATCATCACTGGGGCTCATCGTGTTACATGTTGGGAGAGATTTTAGCTTGTGGATAAACAAAGACTCTTTCAAGCAAAATAGAACCAGAGGACTCTTCATCTTTTTGTGTCTTTCACTGTATCCGTTTGTTCTTGGGTTTTGTTTTCTTTGCTTTTTTAATTTGTATCTTTTTCTGGTTTATTTTTTCACTGTTTTGCTCTTCTCCCCCCACCCCCCACCTTTTCTCTCTGTATCCTACTATTTACAAAAATCTCAATTGACAGCTTATTAGGGTTTTTAGAATTAAAGAAATAGAAAATGTTTTGTGGTTTTTATTTTTAAATAAAAATTTTTTTAAAAATTTATTTTTTATTTTTATTTTTTAAGATTTTATTTATTTATTCACGAGAGACACACACAGAGAGAGAGAGAGAGAGGCAGAGACACAGGCAGAGGGAGAAGCAGGCTCCATGCAGGGAGCCCAATGTGGGACTCGATCCTGGGACTCCAGGATCACGCCCTGGGCTGAAGGTGGTGCTAGACCCCTGAGCCATCGGGGCTGCCCTGTTTTGTGGTTTTTAGACCATAAACAGAGAAGCTAAAATATATATTTTTATTTTTTTCTAAAATATATTTAATAAGAAAAACAAATATTAATAATATCTTTCATTTGCACATCACGGCCAGCTAAGGGAAAGAGAAAAATAGTAGTGAATACCATTCCTAGTTGGTGGGCTGTACACAGGCTGGATTAAATAAGCCACCTTAGCTGTGGGCCAAGGTTTGCCAACCCCTGAAATGGAAAATCCAATAATATATTTAACAAGGCAATATGATGAATTAAAAAAAATAGGACCTAAAAATGTAGGAAGGGATGAGGAAGAGATTAGGCTGTGTGGTGGCAAGTGTGGTAGCTTCGACTAAATCCTCTTTATTAAAACTACCTTGAGAATCTAATGAACACGAAAGACAGCTACAAGCAGACCTACCTTCCTAAGTTCCAATCAGCCTGAATCAAGTTGGAGCTGGCTGTCTGCAGGAGTGTCAAGAAAGGGGCCACCTATGGCTGAGACAGGCTCTGTAAGTGGCCTTTGTTATATTGTAAAAATGATTTTCTAGATACAAAGAGAAAAATAAAAAACACCCATAATCCAGAGGTAATCATTGTTGATATTTTGGTATAAAAGCCTTCAAACCTTTTTTCAAATGTGGTGTGTGTGTATTTTATATACTAATGTATCCCACAAAAGGAGGAATATCCAGAAGCATGTGATCTTGAGTGGTGGCTCTTCTATAGGTGACCACAGCCCTGAGCACATGTAAGACTTCAGGCCTTGGCTTTATTCTGAACCTGTGGGAAACTGAGGCAACAAAACCATCTTTGTTCCCTAAACTCCAGCGATCCCTCTGAGGGGAGAGCAGTCTCTCTGAGGGGCTGAATCATGTGTCCTCAAAATTCTCATGTTGAAGACATAACCCACAATGTGACTGTATTTGGGGACAGAGCGTTTAGGGAGATAATTAAGTGAGGTCATAAGGGTAGGACTCTGATAGGACTGGTGTCCTTTAAGAGGAAGAGACCCCAGATCTCTCTCTCTCTCTCTCCTCATGCACACAGAGGGAAGCCCACATGAGGGCGCAGTGGGAAGGCAGTCACCTACAAGCTAGGAGAAGAGGCTTTCACCAGAAACCAACCCTGCTGACACCTACATCTTGAACTTTCAACCTCCAGAACCGTGAGAAATAAGTGGCTGTGGTTTAATACACCAAGTCTATGGCACTCTGTTGTGGTGGCCCTTGCAGACCAGTGGACCCTCCAAAGCCTTCAGATAACTTCCCTGGTGGAGGTGGCTTGGGAGGGAGAGGAACCCATACTTCTGCTTTCAGCACCAGGCACTTAGCATGGGGAGCACAGCTTCTCCCATCCCCAGCAGCTTGTCTGTTGCTTCAGGACCTGAATTTTTCCAAGTAGACAATCTGTAGGTGCTCTCTGGTGTCTCGTCTTCTAAAGGTGCTAATCCCATCCTCAAGGCTCTAGTCTCCTGACTTCATCTAAACCTAGTTACCTCTCAAAGGCCTATCTCTAAGTACCTTCCCACGCAGGGTTAGAGCTTCAACATATGAATGGGCAGAGGCAGTAGGGTTGGTCTGTAACAGGTGGTGACACCACGGGAGGGAGATCTGAGCAAAGGCCCATGGAAAGCTGGTGGGGAGGAGTTCTCTTGGAACACTTCTCTTTCCCAAGATAGGGCAGGAGAGGCCGTGTGCTCATGTCAGCTGGGAGACCAAATCAGAGTCAAAGCCTGATTCTTCAGGATCTTGGTTGCTTGTCCCCTAGGAAGCATTTCTGACCCATCGACTCCTAGTTATTTATCCCCTCATCCTCCCCAACCATCCACACATCCAACTATACCTGACACACAACAGGAAGAGTCTTGGCTACAGCAGAGAAGGGTAGAGAGCAGACAAATCCTTCCCATATTGCCAGGCTGAGGACGTCATGGGGGGCGGGGCCAGGGGTGTGGCTGTGTGGGGAAGGAGCTCTGACAGCGATGGCAGAGGAGGCTGTCCCCATACTACCTGAGCTCCTTCACTAGGGCACACCTGGTTGGCTGATGTGGTCCTGCTGCGACCAGTGCTGTAGGGGACACCATTTCCACTGGTATAATCTGGAAACTGATGAGGAACCCCTGGCCTGGGCTGGCTGCTAATTTTTCTATTCCTAGTCTCCATCTCCACCTTGCCCTTTGGCCTGGGCTGGGACAGTGGCTGCTCCAAGTGGGACATCTGGGACAGGAAGGAATGTAAGGTGGGGAGCGACAGCCCTGGGACCAGGTAGGCCCTTAGGCTGAGGCCTAGCAGGGTTTCATGTTCTGTCGTGTGAGGCGTGTGAGAGGGGAAAAGTGTGGCTGGGGGGAATGTTTGCTTGTGTTGGGAAGAGTAGGGCTCAAGAGAATAACAGGATACAGGAAGAAAGCTTGGGGGAGGGTCATGTTCAGTCTTTGCCTCTTTCCTAGGCCTGTGTGGCCAAAACAGAAAGCTAACAATAAGACAATAAGACTATAGGTAACACATATCAAATACTTAAAAGGCATCATTTTATTTAATCCTAGCAGAACCCTTGCAGGTAGGGTCTATTAGTGTCCTCATTTGCCACATGGAGCAACTGATGCTCTCAGAGAGGTTTAAGTAACCGGGCCAGGGTTTCAGACCAGTAAGTGCTGGAGTCAGAATTTGGGCTGAGACCCAATGGTGACAGAGCCTGTGCCATTAGCCACCCTGCTCCACTCTGATCCAGCCTCAACTCACTGCTGGTGGTCTGATAAGGATTGAGGTGAGCTTGGAAGCCTGGGGAATTCTGTACAAGAACAGGCTGGGAACCTGGAGGAGCAGTGGGAGAAGTGGGGCCTGATGACCTGTAAGGTCCCTGTCACCCCTCAGAGGCTTAGGTCCACGATAACCTTCTCTGAACATTGCAGCCATCAAGGCTTCTTCTAGTCTAGCACGTGACTTCCCAGGCTTCTCTTTTCTTGAATAGTCTGGAAAGCTCACAGCTTGGCTTTGAAGACCCAGCCTGATCTCGTCCTATTAGACCATGTACATGTCTCTCCCATCATGGACTGAGGTGGAGACGTGGGGAGCTGGGGTTCAGGACGCTCTCAAGCATGGATAAAGGTCAAGGAAGTGAAATCACACAGGAGTGGAGGTGGTGACCGCCTGTCTGGGGAGGGTGGCTGTGGGCTCAGGTATGAAAGAACAAGTTTGAGCTGAGGGAAACATGTGAGGAACACACAGAGAAGACTGTGACAGATGAGATATAGGGGAGGAAAAATGGAGGACCCACCTTTTTGTGCCAAGATTTTCATGGCTGGAGATGAGAGGTTTGGGACCATGAACAGCTACATGAGGACCAAGGACATACATGATGCAAAAGTCATGAGAGTTAGGTGGTTGACCACTGAACCAAGTGATGAGCAGCAAGAAAATTGTGGGATTTAAAGATATGGAAAAGTTAAAGAGTTGGGTGAAGAAAACACCCTTAGAATGAGGAGGGCTGCTCAGAGAAATAGGATAAGGTCCAAACATACAAGGGAGACCTTGGTGATTATTGATGACTGAGGTCAGAGCATGTGCGGTGAGCATTGGTGGCAGAAAGCAGAGTAGATTAAGGGTTTTAAGGAAATGTTGAGAAGAGAATGAGGTCATGGCATGGTAGCTAGAGGGAGCGTGGAAGCAAAGGACCACTTTTTTAACGAAGAGACATTTAGCATGTTAGTAGGCAAAGATGGATTTCTTGTTCTCTATTTTTCTTTCCTCTCAGTGTAGGAAGTCTATCTCATGGGTTTAGGCATCTCTGTTTTTATCTGTATTTTTTTATCCTTTATTTGTATCTTTGATTTTCCTTTAGATGATTCTCTCCCCTTCTTTCTTGCATCTTATCAAATTTCAAACCTCTCCTTTCTCTTTTTTTCTTTCCATTCTTTTGTTTCTCTCTTTCTCCTTCCCCTTCTTTCCCCCGGCCCTTTTTAAAAACTAGATTTGATGTGAAGTGAAGGATATTTTTTATTGTTTATTTTATAATTGAATCTATTTTTTAACCTTTCCCATTTTAATTCATTTGTGCTTATTTATGATTAGTTTAAAACATTTTCTTTCTCATTAAGAAGCTTCAATAAGTATATATTTTATGCTCAGGTTGTTAAGATTATGTATATATATATATATATTTTTAATTTACTCATGAGATAGACACAGAGAGAGAAAGAGAGAGAGAGAGGCAGAGACACAGGCAGAGGGAGAAGCAGGCTCCATGCAGAGAGCCCGACGCGGAACCTGATCCTGGGTCTCCAGAATCACACCCTGGGCTGAAGGCGGTGCTAAACCACTGAGTCACCCAGGCTGCCCAAGATTATGTTTTTCGTGAACTTTTAAAAAATAAGGAGAATCAGAAAAGACAGAAACAGAAGATGGGCGAGTCTGGTAGGCTAGGGTCTGGTGATTTCTCTGCACCACCATAAGAGTCCCACCACCAAGAGCAACAAACACCAAATGCAAAGTCCCCGGCCTTTATGGGTCGATTTGGGTCTGGTCCTAACCCAGAGGTTCAGGGATTCACGGATGGCCTGACGATGATAAAGTCCAGACCAATAAATGGAATTGGTATTGTTTTAAAATACTGTTCCTATTTAGCAAATTAAAACTTGGTCACTGTAGACAAAAAATGTAGGTAAGATCATGCAGAATAAAATTAAAATAAACAGTAGCCTATTAACCAGTGATTTGCTCAGTCACTAACCAGGGTTAATCAATATAAATATTTTAGTTTAAATACTTCCACGTTTATTCTCATGTGTATAAATGTCAACCTTCTGGATCTGCCTGGGAGAAAGGGGTTTTCTAAGACGTGAGGCTTTTGATGCCAAAACCAGTCAAGCCCCAGGGCCAAATGGAGGGAGTTGGCCACTCTACTATAGTCTTTCTTGGTTGCATTTTATTTTATTTTTAAAAAAGTGTGCTATGTGAAGAGACAATGAAAATGTAGTATACGGCTGTCGAGAGGCAACTCTTCCTTGGGTGATCAGTGTAATCCCTCCAGGACCGCATCCCTGGCATGATTCAGATCACCCTATGTCGAGATTCCTGGCCTGCCAACGCTCACCATGCAGGAGGCAGAGCAGAGCCATGCTCAGCACCAACACTTGCCCCTTAGCCCCAGCACTTCTACTCTCAGTGTCTTTGGAGAAGCTCTGGGCTCCTCCACCCCTGCCCCTCTCCTCCAGGGAGTGTCGGGCTCTGCTGCATTTCCTCATTTGGAGAGTGTCTCAAAGTAAAGTCCCAGTTGGTGAAATGTGTTTTGATTTTTAGGGAAGTAGAGGAGCCAGGGGGTATGGTCCCTGAACAGACAGTGAGAGGAAAGGTGTTTGTTGAGTACGTGGCCACAGTTGGTGCTAACCGAATCCTGATGATGTCAGCTGGGACCCCGACACATTCAGAGAATGTGGCACGTGGCCACACTTGAGTTCCCTGTGCTCTTTCCTGGCTCACTGCCTCCCACCATGGACAGAGGCAGGTCCTTGGGGGACTGGGGCTCAGGGCGCTCTGCAGTGAGACAGGGGTGGAGGAGGAGGTGAGGGTCCTAGGGAGTCGGGCACCGTTGGGGTGCAGGTGGTGATGACTCACCTTGGGGAGGTAGTTGGGGGTTCAGGTATGAAGACGGAGTATGAACTGAAGGAATCGTGACGAGAACACGTCCAGGAGCCTTTACTTTGCTTACATCCAATGTGCCTGAACTGGAGGCGTAGTTGCAATTGACAGAGATCAAGTTCTGGTTGCTGCCGAGCATGAACTTGAGTAACTGCTAAAGTATAAAAGTGCTCCTAGCTCTGCAGGCCACCAATCTCTACGTGAGTAACGGGTGGTTTATCATCCCCCTGCTTGGCCCTGAGATGTCAGGAAGAAAGTTGACATCGATGTCATCTGAGAAACTGACACAAAGACTCAGAGTTTGATTTTCCCAGTGCTCTCTGCCCCATATGCATATCCCCCCCCCCACTCCCCCGCAGGGGCCATTCTTCCCTGCCCCAAGCCCACAGAGCACTGGAGATATCCTGGCTGCTGAGCAACGGTGAGTGGAAAATGAGTGGAAACTGGCTGGAATGCACTAGGGGTCAGTGTCGGGGGTGGAGAGGGAAGTGGTGGCAGTGGGAGATGATGCTGGGGGTGGGGGGCAGGTAGGGCGAGCCAGACGGGAGATTCAGGAACTGAGTCCCCGTGGTTTAAACATATGGGGTTTTAAGGTTTTTGTTTTGTTTTTTAATTTTTAAAGATGTGTGTGTGTGTGTTTATAAAACTTATATAAGATTCCTTTAAAAGTGGGGCACTTGGGGGGCTTAGAGCATCTGTCTTTGGCTTGGGTCCTGATCCTGGGGTCCCAGGATCAAGTCCTGCATTGGACTCCCCGCAGGTAGCCTGCTTCTCTCTCTGCCTATGTCTCTGCTTCTCTCTGTGTCTCTTATGAATAAATAAATAAAATCTTAAAAAAAAAGAATATTCCTTTAAAAGTCATTATATTTTCACTTGTCCAGAATTTTCGATCACAATATCTTTAATAAATAGAAATGTTACAAACCCATATGAGTACATCTAATCTGAAGTTAGATGTGATCTAATCTCCAAATTTTAAGGTTACTCTTTTAAATTTAAACACTTTAAAAGCTCACAATTTGGGCATTTAAGGTCTTTCCTAAGACTTCTAGATCCCCCATACAGCACACCTTCACGTAAACCACCGAAGCAGCTAGTGAAGCAGTGAAGGCTGTTACTCAGCTGATGTGATTTTGCACACTCCCTCCCCTGACTTCCATGTGCTTGGCATTGAAGTTCAGTTACATCTTCTCAGTCTTCCCCACCTTGCCCAAAGCAAAAACAATTTTGCTTCTTTCCCTGCATTTAGCAGATTTCTAAAGGACTTTTTAATGTTTCTAAGCACTTTTTGTGCTTCCAAGAGACAATTTAACCAGCATTAACTAGTATTTTCTTTGCCCAGTTGTCTCTTACATTCCAGAGCTCTACTTGACCTTTTTTGCCAGAATTCCCCTCAATCCACATTCCCTACCCACCCCCAACCTCTGCAGCATATACCTAACCAAGCCAACCCTCTCCCTTTCCTCATCTCCACCCTTCCCAGCCCCAATGCCAACATGTGCCCCAGCCCCAACCCTCACATCTCAGGGTCCTCCCATTTGAAGATTACTTTGAAATTAAATCGAGCAAAATTCACATTAAAAAAATACACAGAAGAATCAAAGATCACTGGTAGTACCCCAGCCATTCCCTTTGCTTAGTCAACTACAATGCAATCGGAATGCCCACACTAGACCTGCCATTTCTAACAGAATTTGGCCACAACCAAGCTGTATCCAAGACTGTAGCATAACACAATGACTGCTCCCCAAACTCCAATTTGTCAGTATGCCTCAGGTAAGTATTGCCTAAAGCATTTCAAATGTGAACACTTTCCCAAAATACAGGTTAGACCATCACACTAATTCCTCCAACCAATGCACAGGTAGGTAGGCAGGCGGCAAGGTGAGAGGGTCACTGGGTTCCATCTGCAAGATTCACCTACAACATGTTAGAATGTCCTACAGCTTAGGAATCTTCTTGAAACAAGGCTTGTAGCCTAGAACTAGTTATGACCTGAGAGGCTCAATTTAGAAGATGCAGCATCCAATAACCTCCACGTCAGAAAAGGAGGGGTGCCCGCTGGCGTTCACGAGCCCGGGGCTTGGTGCTCCTGGAACAAACAATCAAAGCAACACATCTGCAGATGGCCCGATGACTCTGCTTTGGACTTTGAAAACTCAGCTCATTTGAAAACCTTAAATGGCCTTCTGGATCCAGGGCTTCCTGAGCAAGGCCCAAAATGGGACGTCGGAGAACATGCACATCCTCAGGCTCTGGAAATCTGCAGACATCAGCTTAGGTGGGCTCTCCGTCGGGGTCTCCCCCCCTGCACTGCTCTGACTCACACTAGCCAGGGCTCCTTTGGTCCTGGTGCCATCTGATCACCACGATGAACACTGCTGTAACGAACCACAGTCCATGAGGCACTTTGTAACTGTCAGCTGGGCCATTGCTGCAGGGCCGCCCAAGGTACACTTCGATCCCCAGCCTTTCCGCAGGCAGCACCAGCCCACCGCACTCCACCCTGAGGCTCAGCAGGGAGGGCCTTTCCTCCTCCTCTATTACCAACACAACCGAATGTCTCAGGGCCTTTGGCCACTTTCCCAGGCTTCCCACGTTTCCAGAAGCAATGTTTTAAGAGAATGGATAACGCCAGGAAAGGCAAAGGGAGGAGGAGGAGGGACAGAGTGAGCTCACAGGAGAAGTTAGGACCGAACCTACAGGAAAACTCCAAACGGGAGCACTGCCACCTGGGAGATAAAGTGTGGGTCAGCTTTGTCCACAGACACACCCACATCCTGCCTCAGCAGCCCCCAGCCTGTGACATGAGGTGTCTCACCAATGACTGCTTAGGTGGCACCTTACCTCCTCAATCGCTCCTGAGACCACCCTCACCTCCAACATGGGGTCTGACCTCACAGCCAGGCCTGGGTCAGACCTGGGACTGTGTCCCAGGCCAAGCCCACATTACATACCACACTGGGCCAGAGCTGTCAGCCCCTCGAAGCAAAGTTCAGTGGCCACAAGACCAGGCCTCACCCCCATGTGAGTTTGCAACCCTCTGAAAAAAAGGGGGAGGGAAGCTGCTGGCATGGACAAATCCAAGGTCTGCCCTCCTGGTCCACCTGCGGCCCTGCGCCCCACTCATCCTTCCTCATCATGCTCTGGGCCCCAACTACCCAATTCTACTTCCCTCCAGCAAGGGTGGTGAGATCCTCTCTCAGGCTTCTCACTGCCTTCCTCCTCCCACACAAAGCAGGCCTCAGGCCATACAGGAGCAGCACTTCCTACAGGTCAAGTTCTCCTTCTCCAGAAGGCAGTGACAGCCAGGCCTGAGGGGCTGTCCCTGAAGGGTCCCTGCAGGGTCACTGCAGAAACTGTCACCGCAACTCTTCTCACCATAGTTTCCCCAAGTTCTAGTTTCCTTTTCACCTTCCTGTCCTTGTCCCCCAACCCCTGGGAGTTCATCTAACTGCATCATCCCCCCCATCTGTCCGCTGAGGCCCTAAACTAGCCACTTCCACACCACAACTAAACCCAAGCCCGTGGTTTCCCTGTCACTACCTCCTCAAAGTTTGTTTGTTTGTTTGTTTGTTTTTAATTTGAGAGAGAGAGAGAAAGTGAGTCCGAGAGAGAAAGTATGAGCAGAGGGGAGGGGTAGAGGGAGAAGCAGATTCTCTGCTGAGCAGAGAGCCCGATGTGGGACTTGATCCCAGAACCCCAGGATCATGGCCTGAGCCGAAGGCAGATGCTCAACCACTGAGCCGCCCAGGCGCCCTACCTATGGGGTCCATAATCAATGTTCCAGGAGAAGGGGCTCTTCCATCAGGTCACACTCTGTGCAGGTGAACGGCACTACAAAGACTCCACAAGAGACACGGGGGAAGAAGAGGAGGCTCACGGTGCTACTTTGGGACCTGATGAAGGGCCAGGGGCGCCGGCAACTGCCCACTGCATCATACAGTAACATTCCTTTTCGCGCTGCTACACCTTGTCACTGGTCTGGACAGTGGCAGCAGGTTCCCAGGGTAGGACGTGAACGAGAGGGGAGGTCTGTGGTGGGAGATGGTGGCCCAGGGACTAGGCCTGCCTTCGGGAGAGGCAAGGTAGCCGTGGCCTTTGTGTGCTGTTGGGGGAGAAGCACAAGACCCTATGGAGGGACGTGTTTGTCAGTGTGTGTGTGCTGGGGGTGGTCGCACGGACAGAGCCTAGGTGTCACTGACTATAACTTTGTGATATTTCCTAGTCCCAATTTTTAAATTACATTTTTCTTAACTGGATCCTCTAGTTAATAATCAAACAGAAAGTTAATATGAAGAATTGAACCAGTAACCTAATGACATAAGTACTATTATAGCTCCTCTTTCCTCAATGAGGAAATTGAAGGATTATAGGTTAGTAACTTGCCAGGGTCTCATAGCCAATAGGTGTTGGAACGAGCTTCAAACCCCGATGGGTCTGATTTCTGAGTCTGTGCTCTGGCCAGGGCGCTTCCCTGTTGGGTCTTGGCCTAGACACATCACAGGAAGATCTGACGGGGCGGCCGTGGGCCTGGAAGTGGTGGCTCTGGACGCCCGCTGTCTGGATGCTAAAGAAGAGGAGGTTCCTGGACTGGGAGACAGGTTGTGCCTGGTGACTTCTGAGCAGGCTGGTTGCGTAATTTATCCCCCGGACTGGGGCATGTGGGGAGTCAGTGGGTCTTTATTAATAATAAAGCTTGGCCTAGAGGCACAGATGAGACTCACTGTTGGATTGCGGCCAAGTTCATGAGTCTGGGAGGCACGTGTGGGCTTCAGATGAATGTAATACACGGCTGCCATCATGTTCCCAGCTCCTCATGGGCCCCAAGCCTTCCCCTGCTTCTCAACAGTCAGGAAGCCTCCACCACTTTTCACTCGGCACAACTCCACCACGTAAGGTGACCTTCTTGTGCACCTGATGTAGAGACATTATGGGATGGCGTTTAGGAAGCTTTACCAGGAAGAGGGGCTGAGGAAGGCCAGCCAGGAATCTAGGGCGGCAGATTCTTCTGTGGGGTGATGGTGCCCTTTCCTGGTATAGACTGAACCTGTGACGTCTCCGCGTGATTCCTGGGTGGTAGCAGATACACAAGGGGGGTTTGCAGTCATTTACCACCTCCATTGTGTTTTACTGTAATTACATAGCCTCCCCCATGGACAATTTGCAGTAGGGCCACATGCCATAAATCTTTAAAAGAAGGTTTGTTTCTTGCCAGCAAGCCATATAGACAGGTCATCATATGGCATCTTCCCCTTGGGAAGCAGCATCGTGATGTTGGAGAGCATAGGTTTCCTTGAGGAGACCTGACCAGATCATTCTTTTCTCTTCTCACTCTTTTTGCCTCAGTTGCCCTGGTGATAATGTGTCCCTTTCCGATATCACATTAGGCATCATCCTCATGACATTCTTAAAGTTTGCACAGAAGAGTGACTTTAGTCAAACAATGCTATGGAAGAACAAAGTTGCTCTTTGGCAGCTCTGATGATTTGTTTATAATTTGTTTTCCCCATTTTCTTTTTAAAAATTTTAAAAAAGATTTTATTTATTTATTCATGAGAAACACAGAATGAGAGGCAGAGACACAGGTAGAGGGAGAAGCATGCTCCTTGCAGGGACCCCAGGATTATGCCCTGTGACAAAGGCAGAAGTTCAACCACTGAGCCACCCAGGTGTCCCACGTTTTTTGGTTTTTATATAATTTTTTTGGGTGTAACTCAAGTTCCTGGTTATCAAGCTTTGATAACCAAGACATCCATCCCAAGGAGGCATTTCATCGGAATAAACACATAGTCAGCCACACACTAGATAAAGAGTGGGGCCTCCTCGCTCTACTGAGACTGCTTTGTGTCAGAGATCTTGGTTGATTTTGATAACTATTTGTGCCACTTGTTTTTTCCCCTCTTCCCACACTTCAATTTCCTCTTCTTATGTTTTAAGCTTACCAATAAAGACTGAGCCCACAAAACCCTAAGCCCAACAGTCAACCTCAACAAAAGTAAACACGTGGGTGTGCTTGCCTCCTCGACCCCCACCCTCACTGTGGAGCCCCAGGTATGTTGTGTAACGTCTAGGTCTTTTAGGTAATCAGCTTCCATTTTTCAAAGTTCCCTGTTGGTTGCTGCTGAGGGGTATTTTGAAAGTATAAGGGCCAGGTCGTCCACAGCACTGGTTATCAATTGATGGGCTGAGACCAACACAAAACAGGTGTACATCATAATGATTTGGTATTTATATATATTGTGAAATGATCACATAAGTCTAGATAGCATCTGTTGTCTTACCTAGTTACAACTCGTTTTTTCTTTTTGTGATGAGAACTTTTAAGACACACTTTCTTAGTAACTTTCAAATATGCAAGAGCACTAACTGTAGTTAGTGCTGAACTACATGCTGAACATTACTTCCCCGTGACTTATTTTATTTTATTTTAATTTTTATTTATTTATGATAGTCACACAGAAAGAGAGAGAGAGAGGCAGAGACATAGGCAGAGGGAGAAGCAGGCTCCATGCACTGGGAACCCAACATGGGACTCGATCCTGGGTCTCCAGGATCGCGCCCTGGGCCAAAGGCAAGCGCTAAACTGCTGCACCACCCAGGGATCCCGCTTACTTATTTTATAACTGGAAGTTTATACTGGTTTCCCCATTTTCTATTCCTTCCTCATCCCCTTTCAATTGAGTAAATGTTTGCTATTCTGATGATCCCCACCACTGTCAACACTGATTCGAGTTTGAGAGGGTCCTGGTCCTAACTACGAGCATAAACACAGGGAGGGGGAAGGGGAAGGAGGATGTATGCATAACCCCTATGATGAACGCATCCTGAGCCCTGAAGCAGGGCATCCACCAGGTTGAGAACTGGCTTGGGCCATGGGACTAGTGGGGAGGTGGTCAGAGGGGACACCGGACCCGGAGGAAATGATATTTAGCAAGGCCCCGACCACATGAGTAGCCCCGGTCCTGGACATGGCACAGTGGGATGTCCAGAGAGTGAAGGGTCAGAACTATCGAGGGGCCCCGCAGACCTGGCCAAGCAGTGTCCCCCCACTCAGCAGGAGGCAGTCTCAAGGGAACACGAGGGACACAGGGGACATCCTTTATCCCTGGAAGTATCCAATGGGGCTAGGTCTCCTGGGCTTGGGCGGTGGTGAAATACCCCTGCACGGGTGTGAAAAGGAAGCTTCTGCCCACAGCCTGGGCACAGCACAGTCCAGATTCTAGAGCAACCCATCCTAGCCCTTCCTGGGCACTGTGCTCCCCTGCTCCAGTCAGCGCGCACATCTTGCTGCCATCCCAAACTGAGATGGACAAGTTCCTGCTCCTGCTCCTGCTGCTGGCAGTCTTCCCCTTTGTGTTCTTCCGAGGAGTGGGTGAGGTCCTGGGCCAGTGGGTGGGGGGTGGGGGGCGAGGATGTACAGGCAGGCTGGAGCGCAGCCCCAGGGTGGTGACCTGAGCTGGCTGGGAGGGAACGAAGTTAAGGACCAGGTTCTGGGTTGATCTGTCCACCAAAGATTTAAGGTCTCTGCTGTCCCCACACCAACTACTCCCAGGGAAAGAGTTCAGGTCCCTTCCTAAGATCTCTGAGTGGAGTCAGTCACTCACTGGGGGCAGACTGGAGCAAAAGGCTCTTCTCACCTGAGGGCTTTGGGGCTGGCTGGGATGGCCCTCAGCAGCAGAGCTAATGGTAGCTCAAGACTTTCTATAAAGAAGCAGCCTAGAAGCAGTGATGCACCCAGAAGAGGTAGTTCGATGGCTTATTTTGAACCAATATTCTCTCTTTTTTTTAATAATAAATTTATTTTTTATTGGTGTTCAATTTGCCAACATACAGAATAACACCCAGTGCTCATCCTGTCAAGTGCCCCCCTCAGTGCCCATCACCCATTCACCCCCACCCCCCGCCCTCCTCCCCTTCCACCACCCCTAGTTCGTTTCCCAGAGTTAGGAGTCTTTATTTGAACCAATATTCTCACAGCACTCTTCACTTGGATATGTACGTACTTGGGATGACTTTTGATGCTCAGCAAGGAAATCTTTGGAACTAAAATCTGCCTCCTCACCTTCAAGCCAATGTAATCCTTAGGCCCACTCATAGACTTTCAGTTATAAAAAGCCTGCTCAGCCAGGTTCTTAGGGAACAAAAATGAAAGAAAATCACTCAGTGTTGTTTCTTGTAAGGTTGGAAATTTCACTTTCCTGGTTAGAGCCCATGCCTTTTATCCTTATTTCTCACTTGTTAGTATCTCTCACATCACCCAGCAGGTAACATCTTATATTTTTGTTGAAGGTTGTGTTTTTTTGGTAGACTGTTTTAGTGTGATATAATTCACATCCCTTACAATTCACTCATGACGTACACATATCCTTATTTATCCTTAATAGACTTTGAGATCACTATGTAAAGACCCCATTTCCTTAAATATCTAATGGAAATGACCTAGTGGGAATATTTCCTGCCCCAAAGTATGTGTGGGAGAATTATTCAGAGTCATGCTGTGTTCCTAAACTCTTGGATCCCCCCTAAGATGTCCTAGCACATCTCGGTCTGAGTTCATTCGGCCCTGGGATCATGTCCGTTTCTCCACAGCTCCAGCCACAACCTGTATGGTCTGCAGTACTTTTAAGAAGGGCAAATGCAAGGCAGGCAAAGGCAACTGCACCGTGGAGGAGGGCCCAGGATGCAGAACCAGAGATATATTCTATTTCAATATAAGAGGTAATGACATTGAATCAGGCTCTACTGGCTGGAGCTGGTGACTGCCTCTTGACACTGTGTCAGGAAGGTGAGGCTGATGTGCCCCTTGTCTGGAAGCCAGGGTTGGCATGGGCGGGGAAAGTCCTCTTGCTCTGAACTCCAACTATTGCTCTCTGACTCTGAGTGTGAACGTCCTTCTCTTCCAGATGGGTGGCGCTACAACCACACTCAACTGGACTGCTCTACTGAGTGTAAGTCTTGGAAGCTGATTCGTGGGGACCTGAAGGTTTCAAGCTTTTGCTGTGAAGGACAAGAATTCTGCAATAAATATAAGGGAAAGTCGCTGTACTGGAAGCCTCGCTAACTGTTCTTCCCTTGCTGGTGGAGGTGTCCGCTCCCATCCTTGGCCATCCTTGGCCATCCTTGACCCTCTCTGGTCCTGTCTCCCTCCTCATGTGCTCCTGAGGAGCATGCAGCATCCTTCTGTCTCCTCCCAGTTTCCCTCTTCCCTTCCCTCCCACCCCCTGGCTCCTGCTCCCCAACACCAGGCACTGTCAGGTCACCCTTGCGTCATCTCACCTGCAAATCACCAGCCTTCCTTGGCCTGTATCTCCTCCTCCCTCACTATCACTGTGCTTGCTTCTCTGGCTACCAGCTGCCTGGCTTCTAATCAATCCCACAACTCAGGAGTGACTGTGATGACCCCAGACCGGGGAATGGGATCCATTTCCCATCAGGAGTTGGAGGAGTCAGTGGAAAGCTCAGGAAGACGTGTGCAACTGGCAGACGGACAGAGGCTCCAAGTCCAAGAAGGAGCCAAGGCCTGAGGCAGAAGAGATGGGCTCACCAGCTGTAGATGCGACGCATCCTCTGAGCCTCCTGATGGCTTGTGTTCTGAGACTTACAGAGGTTGTCCAGGGAGGGGAGTGGGGCGGGGCTGGGTGACTGGAGACAGGGGAGACCAGGGCAGCAGAAAGTGGGCGAAGGCCCCAGAAGCAGGGGGGGAGCCTGGACGGAGGAGCATCGCTCCCTCTTTCTGTGATGACTGGTAGGTTATTGGCAGAGCAGATTGATGGAGAAGCGGCACAGGAGCCACAGCACAGAGGGTTGAGGAATGAAGGGACCACGACAGGAGGACGTAGTGAGTATGGGCAGCTCTCAAGGAACATGGGAGGAACTGAGAAAGTGGAACAGTATCTTTTATAAGAACAGCGAATTTCATATGTTTTTAGGCAATATAAGATTAGTATCTTCTCTTTAGAGTAAAATGCTTCTGCTATTATCACTATAGGAATATTGGCCATCATGTTATTATCTTTGCAGCGTATGTTCTGAAACTTCTAGCACCACTTCTGTATGTACCTTTCCCCCTCTTTTGGCCTCTCTTTCTTTTTCCCTTCATAGTACTTTTCCTCTGTCCTTATCTCTTCTCTTCATTGTCTTTCCCTAACAAGGGATGATGCAAAAACACGGAGACCATTATCTTGTTAAATTACTTATCTAACGTAAGCTTACAAGTTTCATTCATAAATTAAAACAAAGAGGAGTGTGTTGTTGCTCTTATAAACTAACAAATACAAATTCATTTTGTGTAACTTTTATTTAGTGAAGATTTTTTGAAACTCCAGGAATAGCTTATCAAGACCTACTTTTCAGACTGTCAAAGGCAAATATTTTTGATGGATTTCTTTTCCCCCTCTTAAAATTAAGGAGTTAAAGGTTTGGCAGTTGGATCAGCCATTGTGGGACACAGCCTTGTCCTTAAACTTGAAAACATCAGGAAGAATCCATAAGCATCCACAGTGATAAAACCCAACTCAAGTATTCCAGTCTACATTAAGCTGATCTAGTTGGGTCCTGTTGTATTAAAGAGAGCCATGGTGGGACAGGGTGAGAGCGACCAGACCAGGGAGAGGCCTTTTGTTTTCTTTCAAAAGCTGCCTTATTAGTCATATGCTTATGAACAATGTAAATCCTAAATAAAATATTTATTTATAAATATTTTAATAAATATTTAATAAATAAATAATATTATTTTATTTATAATAAAATAAAAATACAGATAAGTTAACAGAAAAGTTAAAAACAGACATAATGAGTTACACTTGGTGACTTGCTTTCAAAGAATACCATATGAAAAGGGGAAAAATACAACCTTACAATGGCATGGTCTGGCACACAGTGGTTGGCCAGGGGGTCAAGGTTAACACCCCCAGTGATAGGGCCAGGTGATAGTGTCCACCTTTGATATGATGTGACAAGAACAGCACTTCACCTCTGTGGTTCTCCTGACACCTAATCATAACCCTAGTTTAAAAGTGAGACAAACATCAGACAAACCCAAACTGAGGGGCATCCCGCAAAATGTCTGCATGGTCATCTTCCAAATTATCACCGTTACCAAAAAAAAAGGGAAATTCTGAAATAGTGTCACAGCCCAGAGGGGATAAAGAGGCATGAGGAATGGAAGAAATGAGGCATATTGGAAGAGAAATAAGACATTGGCAGGAAGCTGAGGAACTCTGAACACAACACGGAGTTTAGTTAATAATAATAAATTAATATTTTTTCATGAGTTGTGACAGAAGTACCAAGGTGGTGTACAGTATTAATAGGGAAATGGGGTGAAAAACTGTTCTCAAAGTGAAAGCTATTCTAAATTTTTTTTTTTAATTATTGAAAAAACCCTACCCAAACAAATACTTAGAAATTAACATTGTAAATTTTAGGTAGATCATACAGGACTTCTCATGACACGGATGTGTGTGTACATGGCAATATATACAAGTATATATATGTGAGTTTTATTTTTTTAAAAGATTTTATTTATTTATGCATGAGAGACACACACACAGAGAGAGAGAGAGAGAGAGAGAGAGAGAGGCAGAGACACAGGCAGAGGGAGAAGCAGGCTCCATGCAGGGAGCCCGATGTGGGACCCAATCCCGGGACCCCAGGATCACACCCTGGGCTGAAGGCAGACACTCAACCACTGAGCCACCCAGGGATCCCCTATATGTGAGTTTCAAACATGTGTTTTATAAGAGTAGAATCCTACATAGAATGTGGATGCTGAATGTCAACTGTTCTTTGGTGGCCAGAGGCAAGGCCACAGAGGAGGCTTCAGTCTCCTGATTTGTCTTAGTCCAGCTTAGATCTTGCTCCAGCCTATCGTCTCAGACTCCCCGCCCCCCTCCCCAGCTCATCTCCTTGAGAAGAGGGTTTGGGAGGAGCCAGGAGCCCTACTCTCAGCCCTGCTCTGCCTCACCCCACCAAGAATCATCAAAGCAGAGGCCTGTTAGCTCCCACAGTTTGCCCAAGGCCCTCAGGCACTGAGGTCCTGTGTGCAGGCTCAGGCTCCAGAGCCTGGTGCTTTCGCACTACACTGGCCTGAGGTCAAGCAGTGGTCTGTTGGCTGCAGAGGGATTTCTGCCCTTCGTGTTCTTGAGTATGAGCAGCAAACACTCCAGTTTCCTTCCCTTGGGGTTGCAGTCCAGTGATCTTGGGGTGATTGGAGTGGTTTGTGAATTCTCCTTCCTGGAAACTTTTGGGAGTGACAGCCCTCCAAACTCCTGTTGTCCCTTTCTGTTTCTGGGAGTGCTGGGGAGACTTGGGAAAGTAGTGTGGGAAGAGCCAGTGAGGAAGGGGATGCTCTTAGACTCCACCTTCTGCTTCGCCAGAGTAAGTTGGAAAGGGTTTGTGACTTAGTGACTGCTGGGAGATGAATGAGTGTCAGGGTTGGGACCTCTGGGATCTTATGTTGCCTCTCCCTGGAACTTGGGCCGCTCTTAGAAAATACAGGATAGGGATCCCTGGGTGGTGCAGCGGTTTGGAGCCTGCCTTTGGCCCAGGGTGTGATCCTGGAGACCTGGGATTGAATCCCACATTGGGCTCCCGGTGCATGGAGCCTGCTTCTCCCTCTGCCTATGTCTCTGCCTCTCTCTCTCTCTGTGACTATCATAAATAAATTAAAAAAAAAAAAGAAAAAAGAAAATACAGGATAGACCAATCCTTGTGAGTATGAGTGATGACTATCTCTTTGGGTGGGTTTTATGTGAGTTTGTGGGAAGTTGTTTGATAAGAAAAAGTAGATGGGGGTGGGTAGTATCTGGGCGGCTCAGTTGGTTAAACATCTGTCCTAGGCTTGGGGTATGGTCTCAGGGTCCTGGAATTAAACCCTGTGTCAGGTTCTCTGCTCAGGTTCTCTGCTCAGCAGGGAGTCTGCTTCTCCCTCTCACTCTGCTCCCCTCCCCCATGGTCTCTCTCTTTCTCTCTTTCAAATAAATAAATAAAATTTCCCATCCCCTTTACTGACTTGGGGTCTTGAATGTTTCTGGGGATTTAGGGTTTAGCCAAAGGCTCATTGTGGGGGGGGGGGCTCACTTCTAAAGACAGGATACATTCAAGGTATCTTAATGTTTTAAGATGATAGCTGTACTGCCCTCAAAGGCGTATGTAGTATTCACCCCACATTTGCCACAGAACCATAGCTAGGGGCAGCAATCTGGTTGCAAGAAGAAATGCCAAAGCACTTGTCATGAAGCTGCATTTCAACAGCACGTTCACTGTGTTTTCCTTAGATAGTAGGGTTATTACCCCTGAGAGGGGACAAGGGGCTCAAGAGTGCCTCCTCCATCTTCCGGTGCCACCAGTCAGAGCCTTTGAGGTGGTGTGATCTTCCAACCATGTCCCTGGGCTTGAAGTGAGTCTGGACTCATCTGTTCTTTGAGGTTTGATTGCTTCTTTCCTTTTCCTTCTCATACCTCTCCTGTTGTACCTCTTCATCTGAAACCTGGGGGGTTTGAATCTGGTAGCTCATCTTTCCTTAACCTTGTTGAGGATTATCCATACTTTACAGGGTTGAGGAGAACTTGTATGAAAGCCCCCAGAAACATTCAAGACCCGATGGGAGCAGAATTATGGAAGGATTTGAGGCTCCATGCAATGGCTAGAGCGATGGGAAAATCCATGTAGACTCCAGAGCTGGAGATGACAGATTTAGAAAACCTAATACACACTCCACACATCCATGTAGTCACCATCATGAGAAGATGGAGAATTATTTTAGCCATAAAATGGGTAGAAATAAAAGGAATACTGAGGAACACCAAAGATAAAGATTTGGGTGAGGGAAACTCCCATCAAGGGATGCTGGAATCTTTTCTCTCTCTGTCTGTCTCTCTCTTTTTCTCTCTCATTGCACAAGTTTTTGCTTTAAAAATTTTTTTAATACCTTTATTTTTATATACTTTGTTACTTCTTTTTTCTCCCTCACTTGCCTTTTTCTTTTTGTTTTTCCTCTTTTCTTGATAAGGCTGATGGGGCAAAACTCACATGCTTCTTAGAGGTCTTCTGGTTCACTGAGAAGATCTATGAGGAACAACTGCAATCTCTTGGAATAGACTTTTGATCTTTCCCGGGTCTCAGCAGAGAACTAGAGTTACACGCTCAGATGTTTTTCCATCTGGCATCTTCAGCAGCCATGTCTGACTTTTAGCATCTTTCGCCATCTGTAAGACCGAGAATTGCTCAAGTTTGTTGAACAGTTCTTTCTTCAACTTATTTATTGGTTTTTTTTTTTTTTTTTGCCTTTGCATTTACTCTAAGTAGCAGGAATAAAGCTGGTGATACTTTCAACACTTTGCCTGGAAATCTTTTTAACTTATATACCCAAGCTCATTGTTTAGGAGTTCTGCTCCCCATGTAGCTGCAGGACACAATTTCACTAAGCTTTCTGGCTCTACAAAACAAAGATGTCTTTCCTCTAGGTTCAAAGAGCATGCTCCTCGTGTCCTGATGAGCTCTCCACTGGCATCATTTTTTTGGGGAAAATATTTTATTTACTTATTTGAGAGAGAGAGAGCACAAGCAGGGAGGAGGGGCAGAGGGAGAGGGAGAAGCAGACTCTCCACTGAGCAAGGAGCCCCATGTGGGGCTCAATGCCAGGGCCCTGAGATTATGACTTGAGCCAATGTCAGATGCTTAAGCCACCCAGGTGCTCTCACTGGCATCATTTTTAAACTCTGAATTTCTACTAACAGCCTGTTCTGGGTGACTTAGGGATTTTTCTGAGGCAGTTTGGAATTTCTCTATAATGCTCATACTTTTATCCTGAGTGCTTCTTGGCAGCATCTTTGATGTTCATATTTATACCGAGAGTCTGTTCAAAAAATTCTAAGCATTTTATTTCATGCTCCTCAAAGTTATCCCAGTCTTGTCTCATGGCTTGATTCCAGAGCTTTCCCCTCATTTTTTAGACATACATTATGTCACCACTATACTCTATAACACCAGGATCAGCATTGTTCTCTTTTATTGTACATATTTAAGGTGTACACCTTATGATTTGTTATATGTATACATTGTGAAATAATCACCACAATGAAACTAATTAACGTATGCGTCAGCCCCACGTAGTTACTACTGTGTGTCTGTGTGTGTGTGGTGAGAACACTTACGATCTATCTATCATCTTAGCAGGTTTCAAGCATCCATACAGTATGTTCCCTACAGTTACTGTATTGTACATTAGATCTCCAGAACTTATTCATCTTGCGTAACTAAAGTTTTGCTCTCCTTTACCGACGTCTATCCACTGATTCTTTTCCCAGCCCCTGGTGACCATCGTTCTACTCTCTTCTTCTACGAGTTTGACTATTGCAGATACCATATATAAGTAAGACCATCTAGTATTTGTGTTCCTGAATCTGGCTTATTTCACATGGCATAATGTTTTCCATGTTTTTGCACATGGCTGAATAACATTCCATTATATGAAAACACATTTTATTTATCCATCTGTTTTTTTTAAAAGATTTTATTTATTTATTCATTCATGAGATACACACACACACACACACACACACACACACACACAGAGACATAGGTAGAGAGAGAAGCAGGCTCCCTGATGTGGAACTCGATCCCAGGACCCTGGGGATCACACCCTGAGCTAAAGGCAGACACTCAACCTCTGAGTGTCCCTATTTATCCATCTGTTGATGAACATATGAGTTGTTTCTGTATCTTGACTATTGTGAATAATGCTGAACATAAGATAGCAGGCATCGCTTTGAGACCTGGATTCCGTTTCCTTCAGATATGTAGCTAGAAGTTGGTCACTGAATCATATAGTAATTCTCCATACTGTTTTCCGAAGTGACTGTAGTGGTCTGCATTCCCACCACCAGTGTATCAGGGTTCCCTTTCCTCCCTGTTTTCACCAACACTTTTCCTCTTTCTCTTAAAGTAATAACCATCGTAACAGGTGTGAGGTGCTATGTCATTGTGATTTTGATTTGCATTTCCTTGATGATCCGCACCATTTTGTATATATCAAATATACAAATGATGGATAAATAAAATGTGTTTTCATATAATGGAATGTTATTCAGCCATGTGCAAAAAGGTATATTTGATATACCTTTTTGCCATTTGCAGATCTGCTTTGGGAAAATGGCAATTCAGGTCCTTTGCCCACTTTTATTTTTAAAAATTTTAAAATATATTTTATTTATTTATTTATGAGAGTCACAGAGAGAGGCAGAGACACAGGCAGAGGGAGAAGAAGACTTCCTGCAGGGAGCCCAATGTGGGGCTTTTTTTTTTTTTTTCATTTGGAATAGCATAGTTTATTATGGCTTAAAACTTTGGCCAGGACAATACCAGGACCCTGGGATTACAACCTGAATCACTTAGGTGTTCCCCTTTGCCCACTTTTAAATTGGGTTTTTATTTTATTTTATTTTATTTTATTTTATTTTATTTTATTTTGCTATTGAGTTTATGAGTTCCTTTGTGGCTAGCAAATATTTTCTCCCATTCTCTAAGGTGTTTTTCATTTTGTTGATTGTTTCCTTTGTGGTGCAGAGGCTTTTTTTTTAAGTACGATACAGTCCCACACACTAATTTTTGCTTTTGTTACATGCATTTTGGTATTGGATCCCAAAATATCATTGTCAAGATCAAAGGCAAGGAGCTTTTCCCCTATGCTTTCTTCTAGGACTTCCCTACTTTTAAGGCTTATGTTTAGGTCTTTTATTTGGAGATGATTTCGTGTATTCTGTATAAGATCAGGGTCAAATTTCATTCTTTTACAGGTGTATTTCCAGTTTTCCCAGCATCATTATTGAAGAAACGATCTTTCTTCTATTATGTATCCTTGGTGACCTTATGAAAGTTTACTTGACTGCAAGCATGGGTTTTTTTCTCAGCCTCTCTCTGTTCCATTGGTCTATGTGTCTATTTTTTTTCTTTTTTTTTAATTTTTATTTTATTTTATTTATTTATGATAGGCACACAGTGAGAGAGAGAGAGAGGCAGAGACATAGGCAGAGGGAGAAGCAGGCTCCTTGCACTGGGAGCCCGACGTGGGATTCGATCCCGGGTCTCCAGGATCGTGCCCTGGGCCAAAGGCAGGCGCTAAACCGCTGCGCCACCCAGGAATCCCTATGTGTCTATTTTTATGCCAGTGACATACTGTTTTGATTATTAGTCTAGCTTTATAATATAATTTGAAATCAGCAAAGTGGTGCCTCCAGTTTTAATCTGGCTATTCAAGGTGTTCTGTGGTTCCATATGAATTTTAGGATTTTTTTTTTGTATTTTTGTGAAAAAAATGCCATTGGGATTTTGATAAGGATTGCATTGAATCTGTAGATTGCTTTGGGTAGTACGAACATTGTAACAGTATTAATTCTTCTACACCACAAATATGGGATAGCTTCCCATATATTTGTGTCTTATTCTGTTTCTTTCATTGATATAGTTTTCAGTGTTCAGTTCTTTCACTTTCCTTCACTTGGTTAAATTTACTTGTAAGTATTTTCTTGTTGGTGATGGTACTATATGTGGGATTGTTTTCTTAATTTCTTTTTTGGATTGTTCTTTGTTAGTGTATAGAAACGCAGCTGATAGTTTGTGTTTTCTTTTGTTTTGGTGGTGCCTTTAGGGTTTTTTACATTTAAAATCATGTCATTTGCAACAGAGACAATTTTACTTCTCCCTTTCCAATTTGGATGCCTTTTATTGATTTTTCTTGTCTGTTTACTCTAGCTAGGGCTTCCAATACCATGTTGAATAGAAGTGGTGAGAATTGGAGCTCTTGTCTTGTTCCTTTAGAAAAAAATTTTTTTTCTTGATCCTGATCTTAAGGAAAATCTTTCAGCTTTTCACCTTGGTGTATGATGCTAACTCTGGATTTGTCCTTTGTATGGTCCTTATTATGGTGGAGTACATTTCCTGTATACCTGTTTGTTGAAGAGTTTTTATCATGAAAGGTATTAAAAATTTTCAAATGCTTTTCCAGCATCTACTGAGATGAGCATATGATTTTTTTCATTCAGTTAATGTGGTATATCACACTGATTTGCATATATTGAACCATCACTGCATTCCAGAGATAAATCCCACTTGATCATAGTGTATGATCCTTTTATTTTATTTTATTTTATTTTATTTTATTTTATTTTATTTTATTTTTTTAAGATTTTATTTACTTATTCATGAGAGACACAGAGAGAGAGAGGCAGGGACACACGCAGAGGGAGAAGCAGGCTCCATGCAGAGAGCCTGATGCAGGACTCAATTCCGGGTCTCCAGGATCTCACCCTGGGCTGAAGGCAGTGCTAAACCGCGGAACCACCTGGGCTACCCATGTATGATCCTTTTAATGTGCTGTTGAATTAAGTTTGCTAGGATTTTATTGAAGATTTTTGCACCTATGTTCATCAGAGATGTTAACCCACAATTTTCTTTGCTTGTGGTGTCTTTATCTGTATCAGAGTAATTCTGGTCTTGTAAAATGAGTTTGGAAGTACTCTCTTTTCTTAAATATCTTGGAAGAGTTTGAGGAGTATTGGCATTAATTCTTCTTTAAATGTTTGATAGAATTCACCTCTGAAGCCACCTAATTCTGGGCTTTTCTTTGTCGGGAGGCTTTGGATTACTGTTACAATATCATTATTCATCATTGATCTGTTCAGAAATTGTATTTCTTCATGATTCTGTCTTGGTAGGTTATATGTTTCTGGGAATTTATGCATTACTTTTAGTTTATCTAGTTTGTTAGCAAAATTGTTCATAGTAGTCCCCAACACACCAACCTGAAGGCATGTACAGGGACACATGTCAGGCCACTGGTGGGTCTTGCCAGTTAGTCCCATGGTCTCCATGTGTGGGCCTGTTGGTGTGGTGTGCCAGACAGAAGGATCTGTGGCCAATTTTCAGGATCTAGATTGTGGTTTCTGTGAGTCTCCTCCCCTTTACCCTTCTTCTAGGTCCTCCTAGACTATTCAGCCTTGTCAATCCCCTACACGATCTGGATGGGGCAAGATAGAAGTGAGTCAGTCACTTTGACAACATCCTACAAGGCTGAGAAAAGCTGGATACTCATTCTTCTCTCACTTTTCCCTGTGGGATAAACCATGGGCTGTGGGAGTCTCTCTTGACACCACTATCTTCCTCTCTGGAAGACAGGTGATATGGGAAAAGTTAAACTGCTCTTCTTGCGCTCTCCCAGGTATCTATTCTCAGATATTTTGCTCAAGTGGAGGTGGTGGAATCTTTCTGCAGGACACACAAGTTTCCACGGTGACATTTCTGTCTGAGGATGTGTGTCAAAATCAAGGGTTCCGTGGGCTACATGGACTGGAATCTCCTATTGTGCCGTCCTGCTGATGTTACTGTGTTTTTTATTCTAGTGTAACAAATTGCCGTAAACTTAGAAGCTGAAAACTACACCCACTTATTATCACATAGTCCTGTAGGTCAGATGTAAACCCATCTCAACAATCTCCTGAATCTGTGGCCCACGATTAGTAAAATAAGTAAAGATTAGTAAAATTCATTACATTTGCAAAATTCCCTATGCCATTTAATATAACAGCATCACAGGCATTATAACAAGTGGAAAAATGGGGCTGTGATGGAATTCCACCTATCATCGGGAGTGAGACATGTCCTAGCCCAACCTATCAGTCATCACCAGAGTGGAACCACGTTTGGCACCAGCAACCTGTCCATCATCCTCAGGAAGTGATATCTTCCCAGCAGGCCGACTCCAGGGCCCATCTTCCCTGTGGCTTACACCTCATCCCACCTGGCAAAGGGACCATCATTGTCCTGGGATAAGATAAGCACATTCGGACATGGACTTCCTGTTGTGTGGAGAATGGCACTGTGGGGAATAGGGCTGAATGGCAAGTCCATATCCAAGTTGGCCCTTGAAAGTGTTCCCAGCACATGTCCTTCCTTTCTGTGTATGGGGTAGTGAAGGAGTTCAGGGAGTGATGCCAAAGCAAGTAGTGTGGAGGGAGGGGGCTCCCTGGAGTACTCTCCCTGCTTGGCCCTGAGACGTCAGGAAGAATGTTGACACCGAGGTCATCTGAGAACTGACACAAAGACTCAGAGTTTGATTTCCCCAGTGCTCTTGCCCCACATGCAGAATGACAGGGGTCATTCTTCCCTGCCCCAAGCCCATAGATACTGGAGATATCCTGGCTGCTGAGCAGTGATGAGTGGAAAATGATTGGAAACTGGCTGGAGTGCACTAGCGGTCAGTGTTGGGGGTGGAGAGGGAAGTGGTGGCAGTGGGATGTGATGCTGGGGGTGGGGTCAGGTAGGGCGAGCCAGACAGGGGAGATTCAGGAGCTGAGTCCGCGTGGTTTATACATATGGGGTCCATGACCAATGTTCCAGGAGAAGGGGCTCTTCCATCAGGTCACACTCTGTGCAGGTGGACGGCACTACAAAGACTCCACAAGAGACACGGGGGAAGAAGAGGAGGCTCACGGTGCTAGTTTGGGACCTGATGAAGGGCCAGGGGCGGGGGCAACTGCCCACTGCCTCATACAGTAGCATTCCTTTGCACGCTGCTACACTTTGTCACTGGTTTGGACGGTGGCAGCAGGTTCCCAGGGTAGGATGTGAACAAGAGGGGAGGTCTGTGGTGGGAGATGGTGGCCCAGGGACTGGGCCTGCCCTCAGGAGAGGCAAGGTAGCCGTGGCCTTTGTGTGCTGTTGGGGGAGGGAAGCACAAGACCCTATGGAGGGACGTGTTTGTCAGTGTATGTGTGCTGGGGGTGGTCGCACGGACAGAGTCACTAACTATAACTTTGTGATATTTCCTAGTTCCAATTTTAAACCCAATTTTTAAAAAAGATTTTATTTATTTATTCATGAGTGAGGCACAGAGAGAGAGAGAGAGAGTGAGAGCGAGCGAGCGAGTGAGAGAGGCAGAGGGAAAATCAGGCTCTGCTCCCTGCAGGGAGCCCAACGTGGGACTCGATCCTGGGTCCCCAGGATCAGGCCCTGGGCTGAAGGCGGCACTAAACCGCTGAGCCGCCCAGGCTGCCCAAAACCCAATTTTTATTAAGTGAGTCATAACTGTTAGCCTTGAAACAGAACAATAATATGGACAATTGAGGTATTAATTATTACATCCTTACTCTGCATTAGATATTGTGGTAAAAAACCTGACACTCAGCATCTGTATGTGGGTGGTGTCTGTATGTGTAATTTTTTTTCCTAGAGCCATTCTGTGACTGATGTACTATTATCATTTCTCCTTGGAGGAGGAATTAGGATGTAGCATGATGTAACTTGTCACGGCCTTAAAATTTTTTTAATTCATTAATTTTTAAAGGAAATTCTCCACCCGACGTGGGGCTTGAACTTACAACCCTGTGATCAAGAGTCGTATGCTCTACTGATAGGCAGGCAGGCACCCCAGCCTTAATTTTTAAGTGATGGAACGGGGCTTCAAACCCCAATGGGTCTGATTTCTGAGTCTGTGCTCTGGCCAGGGCACTTCCCTGTTGGGTCTTGGCCTAGACACATCACAGGAAGATCTGATGGGGCGGCCGTGGGCCTGGAAGTGGTGGCTCTGGACGCCCGCTGTCTGGATGCTAAAGAAGAGGAGGTTCCTGGACTGGGAGACAGGTTGTGCCTGGTGACTTCTGAGCAGGCTGGTTGTGTAATTTATCCCCCGGACTGGGGCATGTCGGGAGTCAGTGGGTCTTTATTAATAATAAAGCTTGGCCTAGAGGCACAGATGAGACTCACTGTTGGATTGCGGCCAAGTTCATGAGTCTGGGAGGCACGTGTGGGCTTCAGATGAATGTAATACACGGCTGCCATCATGTTCCCAGCCTCATGGGCCCCAAGCCTTCCCCTGCTTCTCAACAGTCAGGAAGCCTCCACCACTTTTCACTCAGCACAACTCCACCACGTAAGGTGACCTTCTTGTGCACCTGATGTAGAGACATTATGGGATGGCGTTTAGGAAGCTTTACCAGGAAGAGGGCCTGAGGAAGGCCAGCCAGGAATCTAGGGCAGTAGATTCTTCTGTGGGGTGATGGTGCCCTTTGCTGGTATAGACTGAACCTGTGACATCTCCACGTGATTCCTGGGTGGTAGCAGATACACAAGGGGGGTCTGCAGTCATTTACCACCTCCATTGTGTTTTACTGTAATTACATAGCCTCCCCCATGGACAATTTGCAGTGGAGCCACATGCCATAAATCTTTAAAAGAAGGTTTGTTTCTTGCCAGCAAGCCACATAGACAAGTCATCATATGGCATCTTCCCCTTGGGAAGAAGCATCGTGATGTTGGAGAGCATAGGTTTCCTTGAGGAGACCTTACCAGATCATTCTTTTCTCTTCTCACTCTTTTTGCCTCAGTTGCCCTGGTGATAACGTGTCCCTTTCCAATATCACATTAGGCATCATCCTCATGACATTCTTCAAGTTTGCACAGAACAGTGACTTTAGTCAAACAATGCTGTGGAAGAACAAAGTTGCTCTTTGGCAGCTCTGATGATTTGCTTATAATTTGTTTTCCCCATTTTGTATTCCCCCTGCTTTTTCTTGCCCAATTATGAGGAGGGTCATGTCGGGTTTGGGGAACTGTGAGCATCCCTGGAATCCCACTGCCACTGTTAGAGTGGCATCATGGCTTCCAGGTGATCTTGAAAGTTACTCAGTTTGGGGAGTGAGGTAGAGGGGATTATAGCTCTGCTCTCAAAGTGTGGGATGCAGTTGACTCTTAGTCTGTGGAAGGTGGGGATGGGGGGGTTCTTGGGCCATTCTCTCCTACAGCTGCTTTCTGGGCCAGGCAGATACTCAGGCTTTCATCTATTTGCTCTATCATTCTTGTTTGCTCAGAAATATTTCCGGAGTTCTGCTCTGTCCCCTACATTGCTCAAGGGGACACTTCCAGGGATAAAGGATGTTCCCTGTGTTTGGTTTGCTGGGAAACACGACTGTCAAGGTCTCTGCTGGGAATGGGTTGTCTAGATGGAAAAGGACAGAGGGCAAAAAGAAGGTGCTACTGCTACCTGGGACATTTTTTTCTAGTGCCCAACCTGCACTTTGGGATCTTGCTTCTTGGTCTCTCTCCTTCCCTTGGCTGGATCTCCAAGGATGAACGCTCTGGTGGAGGGCTGGCCATTTTTATCAGCACAATGAGTGAGCTGAAAAGTGTAAGTAAAAAAATTAGAATTAAAAAGTCAGAAAAATAGTTTGCACCTGAGTTGCTTTGCATGCCCCACCCTTGTGAGCCACACAGATGAGAATGTTTGTAAAACTCTGAACCTTCTAGCCAGGACCTGGAGCAGTGAGTGAGAGTCTCTGAAGTCAATCCATCTTGGTGAACATGGGTCTGTGTTTTCAAGGCTAGAAAAGTAAGACAATTGAATATAGTAGAATTGTTTTATTCTTTGTAAAAAGAACCTAGCCATTCTCTCTCTAAAGCTTCTATTTTATTGTTTGGATAGTATTTTCTGTATGTTATATGTATTTATAATAGGCTGAAGATATATCTTAAATAATCATATTGCATGGTAGCAGCAGATATAGATGCTGGTTTATAGAAAATATTAAATAAATGCTTGTTATTATAACTATTCTCACACTGCTAACACCAATTTAGTACTGAGAGGTCACAAAAACTCTTTTGCCAAACTTGAGCAAAGCTCCCCTGAATACTCTGACTAGTTCCTGACTTTGGGCCCCATCCTCGGCATGTTATATCCAATTTTAGCAAGGAGACTGCTGGGTCAGTTTGGTAAAAAACCTTCACCTTGTCATCTGATCAAATATTTCATCCCTAACCCTCCATATCCTGTCACCATGCCCTGCCTTCCACAAGACTCCTGTCCAGTCAACCTCGCAAGAATTCTCAGACCTGATATGTTTTGTTAGTGATTTTGCATTACTGACCTGAATTTTGCTTGGCTTGCTTCTTGGCTATAAATTTCCATTTGATCTTGTTGTATTCAGAGCTTAGTCTTATCTCTTTCCCCTACTACAAAACCCTCTTACAATTGTCCCCTTGGATAAAGTCTACCTTACTGTCTTTAACAAATGTCATGAATAGTTTTTATTTAGCAAAGGGCCCTGTCCTAACTACGAGGGGGAAGAGGAAGCATGAGGTACAGAACACCCCTATGATGAATGCATCCTGAGCCCTGAAGCAGGGCATCCACCAGGTTGAGGACTGGCTTGGGCCATGGGACTAGTGGGGAGGTGGTCAGAGGGGACACCGGACCCGGAGGAAATGGTATTTAGCAAGGCCCCGCCCACATGAGTAGCCCCAGTCCTGGACATGGCACAGTGGGATGTCCAGAGAGTGAAGGGTCAGGACTATTGAGGGGCCCCGCAGACCTGGCCAAGCAGCATGTCCCCCCACTCAGCAGGAGGCAGTCTCAAGGGAACAGGAGGGACACAGGGGACATCCTTTATCCCTGGAAGTATCCAATGGGGCTAGGTCTCCTGGGCTTGGGCGGTGGTGAAATACCCCTGCGCGGGTGTGAAAAGGAAGCTTCTGCCCACAGCCTGGGCACAGCACAGTCCAGATTCTAGAGCAACCCATCCTAGCCCTTCCTGGGCACTGTGCTCCCCTGCTCCAGCCAGCGCGCACATCTTGCTGCCATCCCAAACTGAGATGGACAAGTTCCTGCTCCTGCTCCTGCTGCTGGCAGTCTTCCCCTTTGTGTTCTTCCAAGGAGTGGGTGAGGTCCTGGGCCAGCGGGTGGGTGGGGGGGCAAGGATGTGCAGGCAGGCTGGAGCGCAGCACCAGGGTGGTGACCTGAGCTGGCTGGGAGGGAACGAAGTTAAGGACCAGGTTCTGGGTTGATTTTTCCACCAAGGATTTAAGGTCTCTGTCTGCTGTCCCCACACCAACTACTCCCAGGGAAAGAGTTCAGGTCCCTTCCTAAGATCTCTGAGTGGAGTCAGTCACTCCCTGGGGGTGGACTGGGGCCAAGGGCTCTTCTCACTTGAGGACCTTGGGGCTGGCTGGGATGGCCCTCAGCAGCAGAGCCAATGGTAGCTCAAGACTTTCTATAAAGAAGCAGCCTAGGGTAGTGTTGCTGGAACATGTCATTGAAGGGCTTATGATGAACCAGTATTTCCATGTCAAGTGCTTGCTGCCACTTAGGTATGTTTGGGCACCAGATGATGTTTGGCGGGGGGTATGGTAGGAAATTTTGTAAGACTGCATCCCCACTTTGGAGCCTCTGCAGTCCTTATGTCCTATCATTTTCTAATAGATTCCTGGCCTCAGGCAGGCGTATATGGATGTTCTCATTGTGTTCTGTGTAATGACACCATAATTAACAGAATGTTTTTCACTTTATTTTTAGTGGAAACAAGATTCCTGTGTCAAAGGCTCATATCCTTAAAGAATTAAGGGACACAACCCAATGGGGAGCATTGCCAAGTTTTAAGAGTACATTGGAGGAGGTGTTTAGGGTCATGGTTTCCCCTTGAACTCCAAGGCCCTACCAGTATCCTAGTACACTTTCATCTCAATCCATTCAATCCTGGAATTAGCCTTCATGTCTTTTTTTCCATAGGTCCAACCACGTTATGTATGGTCTGTGAGAATTTTAAGAGAGGTCATTGTTTGAGAGGCAAGAGCAATTGCACCATGGAGCAGGGTCCTGGATGCAGAACCAGAGATTTCTTTATTTTCACTGACGGAGGTAATGCTGCCAAGCCAAGAGCTCCTGGCTTAGGCTGGTGCCTGCCTCCTGAGACTGTGGAGGGGCCCTCCAGTCTGAGGGAGGCTTTTTGGGAGGTGGGTGTGCCCCTCATCTGGAGGCCAGGCTTGGCATGGTTAGGGAAAATGTCCTCTTTCTCTGAGCTCCAATTATTGCTCTCTGAGCCTGAGTGTGAACGTCCTTCTCTTCCAGATGGGTGGCGCTACAACCACACTCAACTGGACTGCTCTAATAATTGCCAATCTATAAATTACCATCTAGGAACCCTGAGGATATCGATCTTTTGCTGTAAAGGTCAAGATTTCTGTAATAAATATCAAGGAAAAGGACTGGAATGGAAGCCTCACTAACTGTTCTTCCCTTGTTGGTGGAGGTGTCCGCTCCCATCCTTGGCCATCCTTGGCCATCCTTGACCCTCTCTGGTCATGTCTCCCTCCTCATGTGCTCCTGAGGAGCATGCAGCATCCTCCTGTCTCTTCCCAGTTTCCCTCTTCCCTTCCCTCCCACCCCCTGGCTCCTGCTCCCCAACACCAGGCACTGTCAGGTCACCCTTGTGTCATCTCACCTGCAAATCACCAGCCTTCCTTGGCCTGCATCTCCTCCTCCCTCACTATCACTGTGCTTGCTTCTCTGGCTACCAGCTGCCTGGCTTCTAATCAATCCCACAATTCAGGAGTGACTGTGATGACCCCAGACCGGAGAATGGGATCCATTTCCCATCAGGAGTTGGAGGAGTCAGTGGAAAGCTCAGGAAGACGTGTGCAACTGGCAGACGGACAGAGGCTCCAAGTCCAAGAAGGAGCCAAGGCCTGAGGCAGAAGAGATGGGCTCACCAGCTGTAGATGCGACGCATCCTCTGAGCCTCCTGATGGCTTGTGTTCTGAGACTTACAGAGGTTGTCCAGGGAGGGGAGTGGGGCGGGGCTGGGTGACTGGAGACAGGGGAGACCAGGGCAGCAGAAAGTGGGCAAAGGCCCCAGAAGCATGGGGGGAGCCTGGACGGAGGAGCATCGCTCCCTCTTTCTGTGACGACTGGTAGGTTATTGGCAGAGCAGATTGATGGAGAAGCGGCACAGGAGCCACAGCACAGAGGGTTGAGGAATGAAGGGACCACGACAGGAGGACGTAGTGAGTATGGGCAGCTCTTCAAGGAGCTTGGGAGGAACTGAGAAAGTGGAACAGTATCTTTTATAAGAACAGTGAATTTCATACATTTTTAGGCAATAAAAATTTTTATTTCTGCAGCAATAGTACAGTTTCTTAATAATGCAAAATTTGAGGTCCAAGTCTGGGACATTGTAATTCGTGTAGTAATTCATACTTTTGTCCTAAACCAAAATACCCCAAATTTGTAATTTACTATAGTGTTAAGTACCTGGGAAGGAACGCCAGTCACATGATGATAAGTTCAAAACTAAAATCTGTTGTAAATAAAGTAAATGGTGTCTTTTATAAATTGATCTCGTGGCTTCTAGAGGTTACCTCCACATTTTATCGATTTGACATTCTCCTTTTCCTTTTTCCTAATGTGGACTTTTCCTTTTTGTGTTATATGCTCCAGATGAAATCTAGAAAATATTGAAATATTATATATACCTATGACGTTATTTTATCATTCTGAGTATTTTCTAATAATGTTTAATATTGACTTTAATGCTATTCTTACATAATTCTGAACATAATATTCTGTCTTCAATTGATGCGGAGGGGGCTTGGACTAGTATAATATCGAGGTTATAAATATCTGTTATTATGTAAGGTCATTGAGAAATTAAAGTACAACCATGAGACTGTATGAAAAAAATAAACATATTGTTTTAAACCTCCAGTGATTTGCTTTAGTCATCCTTCTGTAAAGGCAAATTTAGATTTCTTTAGAAGAGTTTCTTCAGATTTCATGTTTTCTTATATTTTTAATGTGGTTTGTATTATTTTGTGCCATAACATAAAGAGGAAAAATATCTCAATTGCAACAAATATTCTTTTGAGTAATATTGTCGTGCTTAAATAGGGCGTTGTTAAATTTGTGATATTAAATCAATGAATATGCACTATTTGGAAGAGAAAGAGAACCTCAAATTATGAAGATGGGAAACTGAGAATCCAGGAAGGAATTTGGAATGCTGGTCACTGCTTTTAAATAGCAATTCCTGGGACACCTGGGTGGCTCAGCAGTGGAGTGTCTGCCTTGGGCTAGGGGCGTGATCCTGGAGTCCCTGGATCGAGTCCTACATCGGGCTCCCTGCATGGAGCCTGCTTCTCCCTCTGCCTGTGTCTCTGCCTCTCTCTCATTTATTTATTTATGAGAGAGAGAGAGAGAGAGAGAGAGGCAGAGACACAGGCAGAGGGAGAAGCAGGCTCCATGCAGGGAGCCCAATGTGGGACCACAACCTGGGCCGAAGCCGGCACTAAACCGCTGAGTCACCCAAGCTGCCCTAAATAAATAAAATCTTAAAAATAAATAGCAATTCCTCCTTGGGGAATAAAGAAAAATTATCGTTTTTTATTAAAATTTGTCTAATTCAACTATATCATCAAATAGTTTTCTATTGATGTAATCTGTAGATTGGATGTCATAGAAGCCCCACCACAAGCTGGCTAAGACATTTAAATAATTTTTTTTGCTTTAAAAATTTTAATATATCAAAAGGCCTGCTTCAGTGACATGCTAGTCCCATCAGAAAATAATCCCAATAACCCAGTAACATGCAAGTTGACCAGCCAACTCTTTATATCTAAACCTCTTTGTGTATGTGTGTGTCTTTTAAACCAAAGCCACCAGGCTCAGGTGACTCCTCCTTCTACACCGTGCTTTCCACCTGTTAACCAACTGGTGTCCACCCCCCACCTGCAGAAGGGTGGGCAGGGCACACGGGAGCCCTATAGTGGCAGTGAGGGAATACCAAGTCTCCACTCAGTAGGATATCCTTATTTCCAGACTATTCACCTCAAATCTGGCTCTCCGTGACCAGAATGTTTTTCCTCCTTTAGGAAAAAAAACACACACATGTATCTGCACACCCATATATATAATTTTTTTTGTTTTTACATTTAAATATAAAAATACTACTCTGTTTTGTCTTATAAATGGAGGACCAAACAATAAGAACTTTTTCTGCTAAGGTAGGTCAATCCATCCTTATGCTGAGCTTGTCTTTAGGTGAGGGCTGTCTCGCCCCAGGTAGGGGAAGCCCTGCACCAGGAGGACGGAAGGTATATTCCTGCCTGATTCTCTCATAAGTCTCACTTTTTAAAAAAAATTTTATTTATTTATGATAGTCACACACACACACACACACACACACACACACACACACACAGAGGCAGAGACATAGGCAGAGGGAGAAGCAGGCTCCATGCACCGGGAGCCTGATGTGGGATTCGATCCTGGGTCTCCAGGATCGCACCCTGGACCAAAGGCAGGCGCTAAACTGCTGTGCCACCCAGGGATCCCCAAGTCTCATTTTTAATAGAAAGTTGGTCATAACCTTATACGAAGTGGAACTTCCCACCAGGAGGGGAAATCCTAACCTAACCCCAGAGTAAGTAACCCCCCGCCCCCAATACTCAGCCACCTCGAAGAAAGAGCCCTCCCTTCACAAACACTATTCTCTGTCCAGATAGCTACACCTATTGGACAAACATACCTGATTAAATGGGAACAGTGGTTATATCTCCCCACCCCCTCCCTACTAACGTTCTTGACAGCTTTCAGTGACAGGGAAAAAGAATGGGGGGGGGTTGTAAAAAGACTAAGAAGTTGACCCCTCTATCCTGGCCAAAGAAAGCAAGAGATATTAACTGGGCATGAGGAATAAAAAAAAAGACCTTGATATTCCGCCCTTTGAGTTACAGCTGTTAGGACAGCCAAGACAGGGGCAAACACGGAGGCAGGATGGAGGATTAGGAGGGGTGCGATGGCTGCAAGTCTAGTTCACTTAGTTTTGTACTGGAAGGGTTCATTGCCAGTTTCGTTGAGAAGACATGTGAGGATGAGGGCTCTGTCACCAAAAAGAGGTCGCAGGTGGCAGAGGGGCGACGGTCTTCGAAGTAACCCTTCTTTTCCTGGCCGACAGTCTGGGGAATGCGGATGCCAGCACCACTGTTGGCCACGCCAGCAGAAAAGTTGATGTTGGATGTCTCATGGAATCCAGTTAGGTGCCGGGCATTATCCAGGCCTCCCTTGGGATCGTGGGCTCGGATGTGGTACTGGTGCCACTTGCTCAGTGTCGCAATGGACTCCTCAGTGTGTTTAGACCATTCTCCTCTCACCAAGCATGGCCTTGGTGCTGAAGTTGGTGTGGCAGCCTGCACCATTCCAGTTTCTGGGAATGGGCTTCGGATCAAAGGTTGCTATCACTCCGAAGTCTTAACATACATGATGCAAGATGAAACGGGCCACCCAGAGATAATCTCCCATGTCAACTTCTTCACAGGTCCTATCTGGAATTCCCACTGGGCAGGCATGAACTCAGTGTTTGTCCCAGCAATCTGGATGCCAGCGTACAAGCAGGCCTGGTAGGGAGCCTCCACTATATCCCTGCCATAGGCTTTGTCTACTCCCACACCACAGTAGTATGGACCTTGGGGCCCAAGGAAGCCATTGGAAGGCCAATCAAAAGGGTGTCCATCTGTGCCTATGAGAGTATATTCCTGCTCCATTCCAAACCAGGGGTGCTGGTTGCTCACCATATCCATTATCCATTTACAGGTATGCCTTAAATTGGTTTCTGCAGGCTTTCTGTTGCATTTGGAGACTTCACAGAACACCGGCTTGTTGAGGTCCTTGCGGAAAGGGTCATGAAACATGGCAGCAGGGACAAGATACATGTCACTGTTGGAGCCTTCAGACTGAAAGGTGCTAGAGCCATCAAAATTCCATTCAGGCAACTCTTCAACACCCTTGGGCTCACTGCCCAAGGTCCAGGTCTTGCAATGTAATCCTTCTCCAGTCCCATCAATCCAAATATACATAGCTTGCACTTTCTCGCCCTGAGGCAAGGACATGTACACCTGTTTGATGCCTTTGTTCAAGTGGGAACTTACGGAAGTGGCCATGGTGGAAGTTGTTCTGGGCAGGTAACAGGCAGCAGGGCAGGTAGGCCACGAGAGTGAGGTGCGGCGAGGAGAGGAGGCCGAGTGTGCTGCTCAGAAGCTCCACTCTACTCCCATTCTCAGCTCTGCCGACAGTTAAATAATTTTTTGGCCAACCACACTGGAAATCCAAAGGATGAAGTTTTTCCAGAGTTGGTCACATAGAGGATACTCTGGCTTCATTTCTCTGGATTTCTCTCATACTGCCTTTTTCTTCCTGAGAAGGATTAGTCCTCTTGCTGTTTATGTTTGTGGTTATGGAATGGCTACATCAACCACAGTCTCAAATGTGTACAAATCAGCCAGAGAGAGACTTCATTTGTGCCTAAATTTTCTTCCAGATTCCAAATATTCACTTCCATCAGACCAGTTTAGATTATATGTCCACTCGAAACAAATCCTTTGGTCCAAACTCACTCATTGACTGAATCTCGGTTTCTGCACCACCCCAGGGGACCAGGGGGGATTTAGCCTCTCTGCAGTCACATGGTTCTCCACTATTGTCAGGGGAAAAGGAATGGATCCTATTGGGACAACCAATGCTTGTCCATCCAGTAGAGTTCCTCATGGAAGGTCTACAGCCATCTGTCTGGAAAAGACACCACATCGCCAAACAATTTTCATGACAGAGATGAACTTTGATAGAGTGAATGCCCTAGTTTTTGAGGGAGGCCATCTCTACTGGAAGTGTCCTTGAACTGCTCCTATTCCTGCCCAGTGTCGCAATGGTATATCTTTCTACTGAATAACACCAGAGCCATTAGGCAACCATAGTGCTTCTGCAGTAAGTCTAATGGGTAACAGTGCAGAGGAGAAAATGTCTAATGTCTAAACGAAGGAGGGATATCAACCTGTCTGTACAGAGAGGTGCAATTTTCACTAGAGGAAATACCCCCATGAGGTGCATGTATTGGAAGGTGGTGGCGAAAGAGAAAGCAGAGAAGGGAGGGGTAGGCACAATCTCAAACATCTCAGGAACTGACCTTAGCGGAACTCAGCTGCCTCGTTTTATTGCAGACTGCTCATCCCGTCTGCATTGCTAGCCATCTCTTTGTCTGGATCTAGTGTCCTTTTCTGTGCCTCAGTACTTAAGCACATGCAATCCTTTTTAAAGGTTTTATTTATTGAGAGAGAGAGAAAGTGATTGGGAGAGAGAGGGAGAGAGAATCTGAAGCTGACTCTGCACTGAGTGCAGAGCCCGACACAGGGCTGGATCCCACCACACTGAGATCATGACCTGAGTTGAAACCAAGAGTTGGATGCATGCTTAACTGACTGAGCCACCCAGGCGCCCCAGCACATGCAATCTTATGCTTGAAATACTTTTCCTTCCATCCTTGCCTGGTGGTTTCTATTCTGTCTTTAAGATCCAACTACATTTCATTCATCTCTCAATACTTCCTCAACTGATCTATCAAAGTAACTTTCTTTTCTGGGCTCCCAGAATAGTCTCTCTGTTCCTCGATTAGGGCATATGGTAGATACTTCCCCACATCCACTTCTACATAGAACTCGAGCTCCCTGGGGTCAAGCTATAGTTCAGTCTACAGGTATAACCACACCACTCATTGCCTGACACCTGTGTCACAAAGTAGGTTCTAAATAAACATTAGATGGAAAATGCACTAAATTACAGTGACAGTCTATTCTATTTTCTTTTTTTAAAAGGGTTTTATTTTTTATTTATTCATGAAAGACACATAGAGAGAGGCAGAGATACAGGCAAAGGGAGAAGCAGGCTCCCTGAGGGGAGCCTGATGTGGGGCTCAATCCCAGGACCCTGGGATCATGCCTTGAGCCAAAGGCAGATGCTCAACCACTGAGCCGCCCGGGTGCCCCATGTCTATTCTATTTTCATGGTTTCATTCTCTCCTACCACACTGTCCCTTCTTCCATAACACTGGACTTGAAGCTTCCACTGAGCTGTTTCCTCAGATAATGATCCCAGAACATTACTATCCAACCAGGCAGAACTCTGCATGGATAATCACATTTGAATTTCATCAAAGCTCTGAGACACACCTTTACCTTATGCCTATTTTACATTTGAGGTAATTAAGCACAATGCTGAAGAGAATTGCTGAAGCCCAGACAGCTAGCGTATGTGTCCCTTGGGATTTAAATCCAGGCTGTTTGAGGACAGAACCTATGCTCCTAACCACCATAGCACAGTACATCCAAATCTGTACCTTGCTCCAGTTTCCTATATTTATATCCTATATACCTATTACTTCATATTCCTCATGAATATACCCCACATTGTCTTCATTGAAGATCCAATGGCAGTGACGACTATGCATTAAATGGATGCTAATCAGCAATTCCTTTCTTGTATGACACGTCTAAGATTTCCAGCACGATTAACCTACCTCTGATTTCCAATTGCTCCTTGCTGTTGTAAAGTCTGAATTAAAAGAGATACTCAAAACTTTAAAATAAGGAGACATGGTAATGACATGGGCAAAATGAGTGAGAAGGAGAGGGAGGTACAGGCTTCCAATGATGGTGTGAAGAAGTCATGGGAATGAAAGGCACAGCACAGGGAATGTAGTCAAGGTGTCGTAATAGGGTCATATGATGACACTTGTGATGAGTACAGCATAAAATATAAACTTGTTAAATCATCACGTTGTATACCTGAAACTAATGTAACATTGAGTGTCTACTATACCCAACTTAAAAAAAGAAGGAAGGCAAGAAGAAAGGAAGGGAAGAAGGAAATAAGTATTTATCAGTTAAAGGAATGTGATGCTCATTATGATCGGCACCCTCCTTCTTTTTCTCAGCCTGTGATACATTTGCCCACCCCATCGGTGCCATGGCCTTCTTTTGAATCATAGGTCACAGGACATGAACTAGAGCCAGAGTCAGTTCTGGTCATGTTTAACGGGAAGAAATGCCAACACTAAAGACATGGACTAAACAAACGGTGAGCATATCTCAAGGGGAAGCTACTCATCCAGGAGAAGTGATTATCCTGGAAGGAATGAACTGGTTGTGAGGCAACATGATCCTAGCCTCCTCCTAGGGAATCTTAAATGACTCAGAGTAGTTATTGTGGAAGTCAAAGTGGTTACAACAAATGTTTCTCTGGCTGCAAGACTCAGAGCATTTCTTATAGTTGGAGCAACTTTTCTCATAGCTGGTCCTCACAGAGTTTGGGTCATCCATGGTGCAAGAGAAAATCAGATATAGTGTCACAGTGACCGCCAGGTTGTCAGTCAAAGAAAAGTATTGTAAAATGAGCAACATCCACTCTCCATTTAGGTTTGGATTTGAAGAAGGGATATTCTATAAAAGCTATATGCTCCATTAAAAAAAAAAAGAGTCCTGCTTTAAGTCTTTAGGAAGTCATAGTCTATGAAAGACCTAGTACCCAAGAGGCTGCCCTATAAGAAAGACCCATCCTTCCTGTGAATCAGTGGTGGACAAATGTTAGTGGAATAAATTGACCTCTCCCTTAGAACCATTTGCTCATATAACAAACACTTTCTGGAAACCTGCTGTGTTCCAAGTTTGGTACTAAGCACCAGATGAAGAGTGGTGAGAAACATAGAATCCCTTTATCTTGAGGATATTTCAGTCTAATGGGGGAATTTCAAATTATTAGAATCCCACGTAGTTAACAATAGGGGAATTAGAAGGACTGCAGGTGAGCGTGGACTCTTGGGAGACCCATAGTGCGATTGAACCCAGCAGGCAGGAGCAAGTGTGGATCTCCTTCTATTCAGTTGGAGACAAGACTGCAATATTAGGTGCCTGATCAGATTACCCCATTCCCAGCACTCAAATTCTCACTTCCTCTTCTTGGAAAGTTCCAGGTGTTTGGACACTACACCAAATGAGAAACTGATTTGAGCATAGGGCACAAAGCTGGATCCTCCTGTCTCTACAAGTTGAGGTCCCATACCCCAGTTTGACAACCTCCAGAATAAACCGTGGAAGCAAGAAACAGGAACGACTGTCAGGACAGCAATGTCACGGTTCATTTTTTACATTTCCCATCTCTATAGAAGGAGCACTGCCGGGACAGGAAGCCAAAAGCCGAGGGAAGAAAAACTGGTTCTCCCCTTGAGCTGAGGATGGAGATGGCACAACTCCAAAGAGACTGGAATCTACTCTTCCTCTTTCAGAACCCTGCTTCCCTGCTTTTCTTCCCTTGGGACCTTATTCAATAGACATATAGGCCTTAGAACTGCATAAGAGCTAGAGGAAACTTTGGGATAATCTAATTCTCTTCTACATTAGAAGAAAGCCTGAAGGACAGGCAGAAAAATTGTCTTAGGCTTGACCTGCTCTCCAAGGGTCTCCATACCACCATGACATTCTTGCTGGGATTTCTAGATGACCATAGAGACAAGATGCATATTAGCTGGAAGCCCCAACACTCATGGAAGCTGAAAGCATCTTGCCTGGAGCCCCAGGGTAGAAATCAAACTTCACCTCAGTCTACCTGGGTGCTATGTTTTCTCCTTCTGCAGCCAAGCCAAGGGACAGGGGGGTATTATAATGAACCAACACAATAAACTCCAGTGCCAAAAGGAAGTCAATATTCAGGAAGAGCCCAAAGCTGGAATAGGCAATATGTCATTTTTTTTTTTCAATATGCCATTTTGAAAAGCTTGGGACTGGGCAGCCCAGGTGGCTTAGCAGTTTAGCACTGCCTTCAGCCCAGGACCTGATCCTGGAGACCCAGAATCGAGTCCCATGTTGGGGTCCCTGCATGGAGCCTGCTTCTCCCTCTGCCTGTGTCTCTGTCTCTGTCTCTCTCTCTCTGTCATGAATTTAAAAAATAATTTAAAAAATCTAAAAAAAAAAAAAAAAAGAAAAACTTGGGACTCATTCCTCAGAAGGCCCAAGTCAGTACTCTGAGGCCCAGAGAAACAGGAATATTGAGGTCCTTACTCCAAGGGTAGCCCACAGTAAAGAACAGATGGGTAGGGGCAGGATCCTCAAACCATGTCCAATATTCACCGCTTTCTACAAGGACACTGGCCACTAGGACAGGAGAAGGTGGAGGGACTTGGTGACCTGGGCAACTCCAGGAGTGCTCCCTGAGATGGGCTGACAGTCGCAGGTTTCTTCATTACCTCTCTTCTTTAGCTCAGAGAAACTCTGGAGACATTTCTTTCTATATCCCTGGAGCCATCTGATTTCTGGGTTGATCCCCCAGCTGAGAGGAAGAAGTTGCCCTGTTCTGTCAGGCGTTGCCCATGTACCTCCGGCTTTCTTCCTTCTGACCATTCTCTTCCTCATCCCCATTCAGCCTGGACTGCTGCAGGCTGGCCCAGAGGTGGTCTCCCCACCAGCTTGTTTATCATGGAGGGTCCGTCTTGTGCACTGGTCACTGGAAGAGCATCGGGCTGGGGCAGGGAGAGAAACAGGTCAGAAATCTGTGTATGAAAGCAACTCTCGAGTTAGCCCAAAGGCAAATCATCATACAGAAAACAACCAGAGCTTTGTGCAGCCTGAGATCTTCCAGCACAAACGATGGAGCCGAGATGGCTCTGTTGGTGAGGCTGGAGTGAGCTGGGCAATGAAAAGGGCAGATGGAAAGAGTACTTTAGTGGAGGACTGATGCCCCCCAGGAACTGCAGAGGCCTAGATAGAATGACATCTTACTGCTTCCCTGAAGATTTCCCTTCTATTTAGCGACATGTGCCTCGTATACCTGGGAGCTTCTGGAATCAGACCAGTTCATTTCTGATCTCAGATCTTCTGTGGGACTTAGGGATGTAACTCTATGTCAGCCCTACCTTACTTTGCTAACAGAATGATGATTGGGTGATGTCCACATTGTGCCAGGCCAATGCAAGAAATTTTGCACGATAGGGTTGATCTAACACATTCTCAGAATGCTCTCAGGGATTGGCTGATGGTCTTTTTTTCCCTCTTCTTTTTCTAGCTTTTCTGGTGCATTCTTTGCTGAGAACTCATGTAAGAGAAACCAGACAGCCTACAGTGGAATACATCTATGTCTTGAAAGCACTCAGTTTCCTTCACTTTCTAAACAATTCTTTAAAAAATGAGTTCTTCCATGGGCTCTCAGAGCCTCTCTAGCTGCTAGACAGTGAGGAAAGTGAGAAAATGAGGAGGTCTCAGATGGCAGCCGCTCAGGGCAATTGCACCAGCTCAGAGATTTTTAAAGATGTCTTAACAGTGTGGGGTAAAAGGCACAGAGACAGTGCAAGTGAAAAGAGTCCTTGGAGACACCTGGATGGCTCAGCAATTGTATGTCTGCCTTTGGCTCAGGGTGTAATCCCGGGTTCTGGGGATCAAGTCCTGCATTGGGCTCCCTGTGAGGAGTCTGCTTCTCCCTCTGCCTATGTCTCTGCCTCTCTCTCTGTGTGTCTCTCATGAATGAATGAATAAATAAAATCTTTAAAAAAAAAAGGGTCCCTCTGACCTCCAGTATTTTAGGGACAGGAAGAAGACTGGGACACCTGGAAATGTGGACCATCTTTTGAGGACAATTCAGAGGGAGAAACGAGGAGGGCAGAGTTAAGATCCACAGAGAATCATTCTCAAGTACAAGACTGACTCTCTGTGAAAGACTGGGCTTCAGAACTGTCAAGGACCAGTGGCTGATATGTGCTTTACATTTTCTTCTTTTAGATGGAAGTATTCATTATTCTATTTCCTCCTATTTTATGTTAGGTATGTGGAGAGTAGATACTTGTTTAGTACATGAGACCCGAGGAACCACACCTGAGAAGACTCTTGCACCCCAGGACCTGCTTTAGATGACAATATCCTGGATTTTCATTTAATGCTATAATGGGATGGGATTATGGATCGAGTAGACATTTCTCCAAAGAAGACATATAAATGGCCCACATGTATATGCAAAGGTGGCTCAGGCAGTTAAGCATCTGCCTTTGGCTCAGGTCATAATCTCGAGGTCCTGGGATCAAGCCCCACATTGGGCTCTCCACGCAGCAGGGAATCTACTTCTCCCTTTCCCTCTTGCACTTCCTCTGTGCTTACTCACTCTCTCTGTCAAATAAATAAAATCTTTAAAAAAGAGAAAAAAGGTGCTCAACATCACCAACCATCTGGAAAATGCAAATCAAACCCACTGAGATATCACCCTATTCTTGTCAGGTTGTCTATTATCTTAAAAAAAGAAAAGTTTTGGCCAGGATGTGGACAAAAGAACCCTCATGAACTGTTGGTGGGAATGCGAATTGGTGCAGCCGTTGTGGAAAGCAGTATGGAGGTACCTTAAAATTTTTTAAAATAGAACTATACTGGAGAAAGTTCCATGCACACTTGAGAAGAATGTGTATTTAGTTGTGTTCGGATGCAAAGTTCTGTATATATCTGTGAAATCTGTCTGGTCCAGTTTATCATTTAAAGCTCTTGTTTCTTTGTTGATGTTGTGCCATGTAAATCTGTCATTTGCAGAAAGTGCCGTGTCGAAATCTCCTACTATTAGTGTATTATTATTATCTAAGTATATCTTTACTTTGGTTATTAATTGACATACTTGGCAGCTCCCACATTAGGGGCATAAATATTCATGATAGTTAGGTAGTCTTGTTGGATAGACCCTTTAAGTATGATAGAGTGTCCCTCTTCATCTCTTATTGCAGTCTTTGTGATAAACTTTAATTTATCTAATATGAGGATTTCTACCCCAGCTTTCTTTTGAGGACCATTTGAATGAAAATGGTTCTCCAATCTTTCATTTTAAGGTTGGAGGTATCCTTAGGTCTAAAATGAGTCTCTTGTAGACAGCAAATAGATGGGTCTTGCTTTTTTATCCAGTCTGAACCCCTGTGTCTTTTGATGGGATCATTCAGTCCATTCACGTTCAGAGTTACTATTGAAAGATTATACACACACACACACACACACACACACACACACACACACACAATGGAATATTACTCAGCCAACAACCAATACCCACCATTTGCTTCAATGTGGATGGAACTGGAGGGTATTTTTTTTTAAAAAGATTTTATTTATTTATTCATGAGAGACACAGAGAGAGGCAGAGAAACAGGCAGAGGGAGAAGCAGGCTCCCTGCAGGGAGGCCCTATGTAGGACTCGATCCCGGGACCCTGGGATTATGCCCTGGCCTGAAGGCAGGTGCTAAACCCAGGCTGAGCCACCCAGGGATCCCAAGAACTGGAGGGTATTATGCTGAGTGAAGTAAGTCAATCGGAGAAGGACAAACACTATATGGTCTCATTCATACAGAGAATATAAAAAAATAGTGAAAGGAATTAGGGGAAAGGAGAAAAAATGTGTGGGAAATATCAGAGAGGGTGACAGCACATGAGAGACACCTAACTTTAGGAAATGAACAAGGGGTAGTGGAAGGGGAGGTGGGCAGGAGGATGGGGTGACTGACTGGGTGACAGGCACTGAGGGAGGCACTTGACAGGATGAGCACTGGGTGTTATATGTTGGTAAATTGAACTCCAATTAAAAAATATACCAAAAAAGAAGAACTATAATCTGATCCAGTAATTTCAGTTCCAGGCATTCCTCCAAAAGAAATAAAATCACTATTGCATGGTGGTATTTGCACTCCAGTGTTCACTGCAGCATTATTGACAATAGTCAAGACGTGGAAACATCCTAAGTGTCCATGGAAAGATGAATACATGAAAAAGATGTGGTATGTACATGCAGTAGATCATTACTTAGCCTTAAAAAAGGAAATCTTAGGCACCTGGGTGACTCAGTTGGTTAAGTGTCTGCCTTCAGCTCAGGTCATGATCCCAGGGTCCTGAGATCAAGCCCCACATTGGGGTCCCTGCTCAGTGGAGAGTCTGCTTCTTCCTTTCTCTCTGCCCCTACCCTCCGCTCGTACTCTCTCTCTCAAATAAATAAATAACTAAATAACTAAATAAATAAATAAATATCTTAGAAAAAAAGAAAGAAATCCTGCCATTTGTGTCCACATGGATAGACCTGGAAGACATTAGGCTTAAATGAAATAAGCCAGACAGAAAAACAAATACTGTGTGATCTTATTTTCATATGGTCTCTACAATAGTCAAACTCATAGAAGCAGAGAGTAGAATGATGGTGATTCGGTGCTGGGAGAAGATCAATAATTAGATGCTGGTCAAGGAGAACCAGGTTTTAGTTACACAAGATGAGTAAGTTCTGGAAACCTGCCATACAGCATTGTGCCTGTAGATAACAGTACTGTATTACAGATTTAAGATTTGCTGAAAACATAGATCTTATGCTAAGTGAAAATGAAATAATAATAATACTAAAAGAGATGGAAGAGAATTTTGAAAGGTGATAGATATGTGTAGGGACTTGCTGGTATGATGCCTTACTTAGGCATATACTTATTCCCAGATTCATCACATTGTTTACATTAAATATGTGCAGCTTTTTACATGAAAATCATACTTCAGTAAAATGTGTGTGTGTGTGTGTGTGTTTAAAGAAGCAACCCAGGAAGGAAGTGATGTATTCTATGTGTTGGAGAGGCAAAGGTCACCTAGATCTAGCGAGAAGACTATAGTAGCGAATGTCTCACGCGGGGACCTTCCCCTCCAGGGAAAGATCCACCTTCCCTCGTGGTATCCACACACTTGTGTCGACCTCTCTAACACTGAAGTGGATTGACCCTGCAATAGTGGAAGCGACATTGCATTGTTTCAAGGTTAGGTTCTAAGTGGCCTTGCAGTTTGCTCTTGGAACAACCGTAGCCTTGAAGTGCCGTGTAAGAATTCTGATTCATGGGATCCCTGGGTGGCGCAGCGGTTTGGCGCCTGTCTTTGGCCCAGGGCGCGATCCTGGAGACCGAGGATCGAATCCCACGTCGGGCTCCCTGTGCATGGAGCCTGCTTCCTGCTTCTCCCTCTGCCTATGTCTCTGCCTCTCTCTCTCTCTCTCTCTCTGTGTGTGTAACTATCAAAAATAAAATAAATAAAAATTAAAAAAAAAAAAGAATTCTGATTCATCAGAGGCTACCATACGTGGAGAATCCTTGAGGCTACATGAAGTGAGAGAGATGCCTGACCTGCCACAAGCTGTTCCAGCTCCAAACCTTTCAAGTTCTCCAGCTGAGGCCTCAAACGCCATGGAGCTGAGCTGAGGCCATCTCACCAATGGTGCCTGAATTGCAGATTTGTGAGCAAACTTTAAAAAAATACTTGTTTTAAGCCAATAAGCTTTTGGGTAGCAGGAACACTTTTTAAAGAGTATTTGTCATAAACTCCTACTGATATTTCCAACAAAAGTTATGACTGTGTTTTCTGAACACTTTGTCCATATTTTCATCTCTTTTTGTGGAAGGTGGGCAGAGGGAGAGGGAGAGAGAGCGTCTTAAGCAGGTTCCATGCCCAGCACAGAGCCCAGCGCCAGGCTCAATCTCATGACCTTGAGGTCCTGACGGGAGCCAAATCCAAGAGTCGGACACTCAACTGACTGAGCCACCCAGGTGCCCTTGTGTCTCTTTTTCTCTTGTGCTAAAATGCTGGGTTCGTGCCATGTATACAATTAATTTTGGATATGCATACACACTTGTATGTGTGTGTGACACACACGTGCATTTTCAGCATAACACTAATTTTATTACAAAGTTGCAATGAGACAACTTTAAGGCTATGTTATAGTTTTATTACCCTTAGATACACTCTACTAGTAGTAGACAATCCAATTACTGGCTGCTTCTTCTTCTTCTTCTTCTTCTTCTTCTTCTTCTTCTTCTTCTTCTTCTTTTTGGTGCAGAAAGGTGATTTTACTAAAACACAGGGACAGGACCCATGGGCAGAAAGAGCTACTGACAATTACTGACTGTTCAAGTAAAAAATCTCAATGGGTGCATGTGTCCCCACTCCTTCTCCCTCCCACCCTCCCTCTCCAGTGGCTAACTAGAGCATTCCAAGGCCAACTATAAAACAGCACAGATTACATGATGCTCTCTGGGTGTAGAAGATGGCAATCTGCTGTGTTGCCCACAATTTCTGCAATGACATTTTAGGGCAGTAACTGTAGCAGTGAGGCCATACCTTGCCCGTTCTCTGTATCCTTGTATCTCTCTTAGGCAGGACCCTGAATCTCTCTTCCAGAACCAGGGCCTCATTCAAAGGGCTTCCCTCTTTGTTCATTGGTTTTCCCCCAAATATTAGATATTCAGAGTCATGGGGTCTGAGTATCAACTCTTTCCTGCCTTTATAAATCCTGCCTCACTCTCTGATCTGCTGATGCCCTCAAACATGGTGCTTGGTTTATTGATTTACTCATTGGAGTAACAAAAGCAAAAAGAACAGACTCAATTTCTGACCCTATACTTGTTTGAGAGTCAAAAGGATGAACAGAATGTGTGTTTAAATGTGGCATAGGTTAGAGGTGCCTGGGGTAGGGGGTGGAAGGGGGCCTCCATCAGTTGAGCATCTGACTCATGATTTTGGCTCAGGTCATGGTCTCAGGGTTATGGGATCCAGCTCCATGCTGAGCACTGAACATGGAATCTATTTGAGATTGATTTTCTTTCCCTCTCCCTCTGCCCCTTCCCCTGGTCATGTGCTCTCTCTCTCTCTAAAAAAATATAATAAATAAGCACATAAATAGTTTTTTAAATGTTTTTTAAAAAAGTGAAAAAAGCACAGCAAAACTCCATGTAAATATTTGAAGAGCATGCAGCCATCTCAGTGTGTGAAGGAGCATCATCTTTTTGATATCAGGACTTTTTATTGCTAATGTAAATAGACATTTTTGTAAATAGACATCATGAGCAAATGCACAAATCACTGAGCCATTTCTTCTTTCTTTAAATTCCATTAACCAACATGTGTTACATTATTAGCTTCAGACGTAGTTTTCAATAATTCATCAGTTGTCCCTCAGCATAGGGACAACTCATATCACCAGTAGGACAACCAGACAACTCCTTGTGTCAACTATGATTTATTTCCTTTCCTCTGTTCCTCCCTTTTTTCCTTTTATTATTTTATTTTCATCTCTCTCTCTCTCTCTCTCTCTCTCTCTCCCCACACTAGTTTAAATACTTATCTAAATGTGGAAATCCGGGGCAGTCCGGGTGGCTCAGCGGTTTAGCTCTGCCTTCATCCCAGGGCCTGATCCTGGAGACCTGGGATCGAGTCCCACATCGGACTCCCTGCATGGAGCCTGCTTCTCCCTCTGCCGGTGTCTCTGCCCCGCCCCCTCTGTCTCTCATGAATCAATCAATAAATAAAATCTCAAAAAAAAAAAATGTGGAAATCTGGCACAACAGAGAGGACTTGCAAGCCTGTTTGACAGATTCTGGCAAGAAACCTAAGAGAATTCTACACAGCACTGGATAATTGATTAGTGCACCCACATAAAATCAGTTATGTTGGGGGGTGCCTGGATGGCTCAGTTGGTTAAGAGTCTGTATTTGGCTCAGGTCATGATCCTGGAGTTCTGGGATTGAGTCCCACATTGGGTTCACTGCTCAGCGGGGAGTCTGCTTCTGCCTCTCCCTCTGCCTCTCCCCAGCTCATGCTCAATCTCTCTCTCTCAAATAAATAAATAAGATATTTAAAAAAATCATTTATGCTGGCCTTCCCCTGGGGCTACTCCCTGGGGAGTGAGGGGGAGCCAGAGGAGCCCCGGAGCAAGCAGAGGAGCAGGAGACCATGCTGGCAGTGGTTTTGAGGCAGAACTGACGGCTGAGAAGCCTGACAGCAAGGGCATGTGGCAGACAGGTGGGCAGGAGGCTGGAGCTTATTGAATGAGAAGGGCTATAGACTGAAAAGCCAAACATGAGGGTGGCAGGGGCTGCAAGGTTGGTGGCAGCTGTGGCAGGGTGTTTATCACAGGTTATGTTAGTTTTCAAGTATTTGAAATAAAAGTGGATGCAAGTTTAGGAAATCTGTTTGCAAAGTCAGCATTGGACATGGCTGCACAATCTACAAAACCTTCCGAATATAACTGTGAGATGTCAAAATCTTGCCCTGAGAATCATTTTGCTTTTAAAAATGGCAAGTGGAGTAGCCAATGTGGTGGGACCCAAAATCTGCCTGGAAGACAATGTTTTGTTTTGTTTTGAAGATTTTACTTAAATTCCAGTTATTTAACATATAGTGTATTATTAGTTTTAGGGGTAGAATTTAGTGATTCATTGGTTGCATATAGCATCCAGTACTCATCACATCACTTGCCCTCCTTAATGCCCGTCACCCAGTTAGTGCTCACCCTCCTCCCCTCCAGCAACCCTCAGTTTGCTCCTTAGAGTCCCTTATGGTTTGTTTCCCTTGTTGTTTTTATATTTTTAATTTTTTTTATTTATTCATGAGACACACACACACACACACACACACACACACACACACACACACAGAGGCAGAGACATAGCAGAGACATAGGCATTAGAACTCAATCCCAGGACCCCAATCACGACCTGCTCACTGAGCCACCCAGGTAGGTGTTCCTCCCTCTGTGTTTTTATCTTATTTTCCTTCCATCCCCTTCCCCTATGTTCAACTACTTTGCTTCTTAAATCCTACATATGAGTGAAATCATATGGCATTTAATGAATGGTGTTAAGAATAATGTAAGAAGAGGGGTCAGTGGAAAATGAAAAAACAGAAGTATTAGATAACACATGTTTTGACATGCAGGGAGGAGATGTGGCCTCATTTATGGAGTTTCTGAGGTCCATACAAGATGGGCAAATAGTGTTAATGGGAACGTCTGATGACAGAGCAATCAAACTCAGTGACAAGGCATTGAATTGTGGAGTGAATCTATCACTAATCTTGGTTTTAGAGACAACTAGGCCTTCTGCGGTGGGAGAGACATTAAAATAAAAAATCCATTAAGCAGCCCATAAAGGCACAAGCAAATATGAAGTATGGCCCAAAGTTGCAGAAACGAAAGGCTGTATCCCCCTGAAGCAAGACAATTGTGGAGAAAATTGAAGAAAGTACACTCTCAGTATTAATGGGAGAGCTAGCACAGCGAAACTTCATGTAAATATTTGAAGAGCATGCAGCCATCTCAACGTGTGAAGGAGATCATCCTTTTGATATCAGGATTTTTTTATTGCTAATGTAAACAGACATCTTTGTAAATAGACATCATGAACAAATGCACAAATCACTGAGCCATTTCTTCTTTTTTAAAATTCCATTAGCCAACATGTGTTACATCATTAGCTTCAGACATAGTTTTCAATAATTCATCAGTTGTGCACAACACCCATTAAGCCATTCCTATGCACATTTTAGTACCGTGTTTAGACTGCAATGGCAACAACAATTTGATTCTAAAGTATACGCTATGGATAACTAAACAAATTATGGGAATATATATATATATATAACATATATATTAATATATAATATAGTCCTATTTAACAAATATTAGCAAAATGATTCTCAGGGCAAGATTTTGGTCTTTAATAATATATATATTTCCATAATCTGTTCAGTTATCTATCTATTTATCTATCTAAATGTAGTTTTATTATTCTTAGAGTCTATCTTATCTATCTACTGGTAGCTATGGAAATCTACCCTGAAATAATATAGATTTTAGGGAGACTTTGTTTTCTTTCATATAGAGATTTAGCATTTTGAGGATGGTATCTTTTATTTTTTTTTTGGTGATAATATCTTTTAAGTATCATTTAAAGTAAAAAACAATTTGGCTTAGTTATGTATAAAATGTTACTTTATAGTCTGACCCTCTTGCTATACCTCCTTTCTTTGGCTTTCTTTCCCTTCCCAGGAAACCTAGAAATAAAATATGAAAGCGCAAATCTTAAATATACACAGTAAAAAGTAAATCTATAAGTGTAGATGACATCGAGGACCACAGCTTGCCGGGTGTTGTGTTAGCAATGTGAATACCTGATTTTGCAGAAGCTATTTGGAGTGAGGCTGGGGTTGGCAACTCCACAGCCCCCAGGAAGCAGACGATCCCCTCCCTGCTTTAGCTAGGTAATTCAGGACAGCCCTATCAGTAGATTGTAAGCAATACTGGCATATATTTTTCTTATTTGATTGTTATCCGCATGGATCAAGTGGTCTGGGAAGAGGTATCCTTTAATATCAAAATAATTTTGACTTTTAGACCAAGAAATTAATTCTGTAATTACTTCCTTTAACTTCATAATAGCAATTTTTGCCTGAAGATATAGTGACATATTTAGAAAAATCTTAATGACTGAGTGGACTGATAACATTTAAAAATACTTTGATTTGACCCCAAATGACTTTATACTCAACTCTACATAAAAATATCAGAGATACTGAGATGATGAAGATATTCTGGAAATGGATGGTGGAAATGGCTGTGGAACGCTGTGGATATACTTAATGTCACTGAGCTGTACACTTAAAAAATGGTTAAACTCGTAAATTTTGTGTTATTTGTATTTTACCACAATTTAAAAAATTACTGACGTGGGCTTGATTCAGTTATTGTGACACAAACCCTCTGATTTAGGAGCTATACTATAACTCGATTATGACTAATGACAGTGAGGGCTTCGTATTAGGTAGTTAATGTGTGCCAGTCACTATGTAAAGTGCTTTTCATGCATTTTATCATTTAATTTTCACAACAGCCATGTGAGGACGTTTCCATCTCCCCTAGTTTGCAGAGGGAGAAATGAAGTCTTGCGAAGCTTGGGGAATATTCTCAAAGTCCCATGTTACTGATGGCTGAGCTGCAATCAGAGCCCAGATCCCTCTGTTCTGCTCTGGTGCTTCTGACTTTCTGTGGCTGTGGCATTTCGTGCCATCTGCTGGAACCCGGGTCAGAACTCGGGCAAGGAGCCTGAGCCCAGGAGTCTGTGGAGCTGAATAGAGCACCCTGGCTTGTCACCTGCTATCTCGGTCTAGCTCATCTCAGTGCTGTAACAACTGTGTGATGACATTGGGTGAATGGTTTTGTCTATTTCAGATTCCTCATCTGTAAATAGGACTAACCTACAAATTAAAGGAGATAAATTATATAAAATGCCTAGCAAGTAGGAAGAATAGTGACAGCTTCCATTCATTGAGGCATTACAATGTTCTAGGCACTATGTCAGGGGTGCATTATATATACCATCTCTTTTATGGTCACAGGGCGATAAAAAGGAGATGTAGAACTTCCATTTTACAGGTGAAGAAGCTTAGAATCAGAGTGGCTCAGTGTCTTCTGGCCCAGAATCCTGCGGCCGGCAAGTATCAGAGCCCTGCTGCCTACCTGGTTCTGTTTGAAGCTGAAGCTTGTACCCTCCACCACTTGGCTCTCCCACCTCCTTGGGCCACACAGTCAAGAGGACTCAGGAGTGAGTTAGAGCAGAGCCTGATGGCACAGTTCTGGGTTGAGAGGGGAAGGGAGGCCTGGGCCAGACTTAGGAGATGAGACCAGGGCCATTGGAGGGAAGGAAGGGAAGCCATGACTGGGCTGCAGTTATGATGCTGACTGTGCCAATGCTCTGGGAACCCTCACAGGGCACTCACTTCTAGAGCGTAGAATGAATGTGGGCAGATACCTCTGTCACTTACCTGCTGTGCACATTCTACAAAGTTAATAAACCTTTCTGGCCTACAATTTTTTCACCTATATATAAAATGGAGGTAATAACCTCATTGCACTGGAGGGTTTATGGGGTGATATGTAAGATCACCAGCCCAGCACTTGTCACATAGTTGCTAAGAAACAGAAAACACCTGTGCTTGGCATATACCTAAAAGCTATGAACTCAATCCTCATATTCACAGTGTAATGTGAGCGGTGCCTGTGGTGCAGAGAAGCTAAGTAGTTGCCCAAGGTCTTTAGGGCTCGTAAAAGAGAGTGGTGTGAGATTCAAATTCAGGCAATCTTTTTCAGGACATGTGGTCTTTAATACTAAGTCATACAATGACTAGAACATGTCTCTTCCCAGTGTCCCCATCACACCTCCTCACCCCAGCCAGTCCCAAGAAGGCAGAGGATGCCCCGTAGAAAGCCAGGCCCTCTTGTCAGGCCCTCCCTGCTTCCGGGACCTCCCCAGGTGTAGAGTGTCATTGGCCTGGTGGGATTTAGGATCTAGACATTTGAGCAGTGATTTGGGGACCTTTTCCAGGCCTTTCTCTGCCCTGCATCCTTCCTTCTTATCTGGCTTGCTATTGAAACAGCCCAGGAGTCTTGTTATTCATTAGAGTTGCTATTCAGGGTCTCCAGTTGTTCCAGCATAGACTCCCCTCTTTTCTCACTTCACCTAGACTTGGGGTTTGGCCTCCAACCAGAAAAGCAGAACCAGACGACCAGGCTGGCTGGGTTGTACTTGGGCCCGGATGGTGCTTCAAAGTTGCACCACATCCCATCCTCATCCACAGTTCCTTTCTCTTGGGCCTCTCGGCTCTTAGGAGACAGTGTGGGTGGCAGTTGAGAGCAAAGGCATTTATGGATGTTGATGTTTGTTCAGGAAGGATGGGCGGGATGCCGTCGGGAGGAGATCCCTGCAAATTAGCTGATTATCTCAGGCTAAATTCTGTAATGGGTCAAGGTTGAATGGAACTTGCTCCTTCACATTCAAGCTATTGCAGTAGCTTCCATTACAACAGAAGAACACGATTTTCTCCCCCCTGCTGATGCGTACATATTCCACACATTTTTTGGGACAGCCTAGGATGGAATATTGATAGGAGTATCCTGAAGAATAACAGAGAAACCCGGGTTGGACTTGGAACGTGAGGGAATGTGGCCAAGAAAGCAGTGCCTGCCTTCCGTCCCGTCCCCCTCAAGGCAGAACCTGAGACTTGCAACCCCTCTGTACAAGGGACAGTCTCCTTCCAGGACAACTCACCCTGTCCCCAACACCCTCACATGTTTCCAGCAAAGGAACTGCAACAATTGTACTGTTTTAGAGACTCAGTCACTGAATATCAGGAATGAATGAGAATTTGGAGGTCAACCGTAACATCCAGTCATTATATAGACGAAGTCATTTGAACTTAGAGAAGGCAAGTAACATGCCCCAGACGATGGCTGAGTTAAGCCTGACCTGGTGAGACTAGATAATTCTGACTTCAGATCTAGTGATTGCCCCCTCCTCCCCACTTTTTTCCCAGAGCAATCATAAAATTCCATCTCCCATCACCCTCCTTCTCCTGCCCTCATCTTACCACCAGTGAAATGTTGAGTGTACACTTCTTTGGTCTGGCACGCAAAGTCAGGATATCTGGGTCGACAGGAACCCAAATTCTTTCTGCAGTTCTTGCCAACAAATTCATCACAGGAGGTGCAAAGTCTCTCTGTAGGATCTGGACATTATGTGAGAACCATAGGGTGAGACTGAGGGATGCCAAGTGGAGAGGGGTGAGAGAGGGGGGGTCACCACTGCAGATGTTGAGATTGAGGCCAGGACCCTGGACTTTCCAGACTTCCCTCATCTAAACTCTGGGAACCCTCCCTGCAGAGCCTGGATCTATCAAGGAGTCTGGTTTTCAGAGTCACATGGTTACCAGGTCGCCCTCTCCCTTCTTTCCAGGATCAGCCTGCCATGCAGCTGTGGCTTCTGAAGGGGACACTGAAATGGGCATTTCTTGCTGGTAGGGATGGGCTAGGCTGGCTGAGAGAGAAGACCCAGGGCCCAGTGGGGGAAAAGAAGGAGGAGGATCTCTTTTCTGAATTACTTATCAAGACCTGGGTCTTAGTTGAAACAAAAGGTGATATAGCTCTTTAGCTTGTCCACCTGTAGACCCAATGGTACATCACACCATTCCTGGAGTTAGAGTTTGGTGAAGTTCCTGGACAGCAGAAGTGGCAGGGTCCCCAGGAAGAGTTTCCATGGGCGGGGGGAGGGGAGGGAGTTTGCAGCAGCCAGAGGTTCAGGGCCTGGACCCCACCAACACTGTCAGGACTTTCTAGGACATTACTCCCTGAACCCCTCACCCTGCCCCCCTGCCTGTCTGCCATGGGACTCACTGTCTGTGGAAGACCAGCACAAAACCAGGACGGCTCCTGGGAACAGGAGGAACAGGGGCCAATCCATGTATGTCGGGGAGAGGATGGTGAGGCAGGCAATCAAGCTTCAGGAAGAGTTCGGTAATGGAACACAAGACAGGATGTGAGATGAAGAAGAAGCTGTGGTCTCCTCTGTAGTCTCCTACTCTGAGTCATATCCTGGACTGTGAGAGGTGCAGCTCATTTACCTGTACCTGGAGGCCCTGCCTCTGAGAGAGTGGGTGTTGTGCTTCCTCTCCCCTCTCCACAGCCAACACAGGGCCTCAGCCAAGGAACTTGCACAGGAAAAGGGTGACCGTACTCTCAGAGGAAGGCGGGAGAGTGACAACCTCATTCCAGAGAAGCCAAGGGATCTTAGGGAAGCTGAGATGGGAGCTACCTTCAGATTCCGGATTTTCTCTGTTCATTAAACTTTCTATGTGTGATGCTACCAACTGCCCCACTGAGCCCTGGCATCAGGGTTTGCCCTGTAGGCATACAAGTGCATGGCGCATCCCTGTGTTATGTTGGATTCCTCAACTCAGCCAAATTGCATAACACAGTGATAGGACTCAACTTTCGGATGGCTTCATGTATAGTCCACCTAATAAGACTAAAATCTACTCACAGGAAGAACATTAGTCACCACTGACTAGAAGAGAAGAACAACAATTTCTGGAGGGGATATGTTGTAAAGAAGAGTAGGATTTGACTGAGCAGAATCAAGATCCATGACATTCATTCTATAATCAGAAAAAGGTATATGGGGTGCATGTGAAGCTCTAGAGATGGGAACCTATGTCACAGATGAGACTCTTTTCTCATAGTCTTTTTTTTTTTTTTTTTTTTTAAGATTTTGCTTTTATTTGTCAGAGAGATAGAGAGAGAGACAACAAGCAGGGGGGAGTGGCAGACTGAGAGGGAGAAGCACGTCCCCTGCTGAGCAGGGAGCCTGACTGGGGCTCCATCCCAGGACCCGGGGATCATAACCTGAGCTAAAGGCAGATGCTTAAACCAACTGACCCACCCAGGCGCCCCTCTCATAATATCTTTATCTGGTTTTGGTATCAAGGTAATTCTGGCTCTGTTAAAGGAGTTAGGACAAATCCTCTTCAAATTTCTGGAAGACTTTTTCTAGAATTAGTATACCTTCCTGAAATGTTTCACAGAGTTCACCAGTGAAGCCGTCTGTGCTTCCCTTGTGAGGTTGTTTTTTTTGGGGGGGGGGTTGTTTTGGCAGCAAAGGAAAGTTTATTGAGCCATAGTACAAAGTTTATTGAGTGATAGTACAAAGCTCTCGAACAGGGAAGGGACCCTAGAGGGTTGCCCCCTTGTGGGGTTTTTAACTAAAAAGTCAATATCTTTAATCAATAGCAATGTATTTATGACTTTTTGAGTGTCCTCTGGTAGTTGGAATCCTTCAGGACTGCCCATTGTCGGGCAGTATAAACAAACTCATATAAACACTATATGAGTTTGCCTATTATAGTTTGGTTTTGTGAGGACTTAAGATAATGTATTTGTAGTGTTTACAACCCAGGGAAGGTGCTTAGAAAACTATAGTCGTTTTTTGTTTTTGTTTTTGTTTTTGTTTTTTAAGATTTTATTTATCTATTTGAGAGAGAGAGAGAGAGCACAGTTCAGGGGTGGGGAGAGAGAGGCAAAGAGAGAGGGAGAGGGACGAGCCCCACTGAGCAAGGAGCCCAACTCAGGGCTTGATCCCAGGACCCCAGGATCGTGACCTGAGGCAGATGTTTAACCAATGGAGCCCCCCAGGCACCCCTCTAGTCATTATTATTGCTATCTTCTGAGGAGAAAAAGAACCATCTTTAATGAAGACAAAAAAATCCTCTAGGTTGATTTTATACTATAGAATGACAGGAATTCAAAGGATTCAAATACTAAACATCTAGGAGGAATGAAAACATCAATATTGAATCTCAGGGGCTTTTCATTGTCCCTTTGCTCTTCTCTGAGCTAATACAATCTTTTAAGCAGCAAGCAATCATCTTTTCTAAGACTGCCCCTCTACCCCACATATGGATATAGAAATGTCAGGTGAGTCCTTTTCCAAAGCTTGGGGGGCCCATAGATGACTGGCTCTGCCCTCCTTCTGTGGCTCTAGTGAGCAGTTGGAGCTGAGAGGCGGGTGTCCCGCATTCTCCTGGAGACTCTTCCAATAGCTATGTCCTGGTCACAGAAGCCCCTGGATGTGAGGAGCAGGGTAGGTCATGCTGCTTGGATCTCACATGTCTTCTGGTTCTGGAGGACCAAGGTGGTTCCTCAGTTAATTCTGATGGAGGCCTTGGAGAAAAACTCCTGAGACATTGACCCTGGACTGTTTTCTTCTTGAGGCATCTTTCTACCCATTTCACAGGTTTGGAAATGGAGGCTAAGAAAGCTTGAGTGATTTGCCAAAGTCAGAATGCTAGGGAGTAGAGCTATGATTGCAGCTTGGGCCTGTCCTAAAACCCATGCAGCTTTTTTTTTTTTTTTTTTTTAACACTTCAGCATTATAGAATTAAAATTGACAAAACTGGAAAATATTTAAAGTATACATCATGGTGACTTGATATACATATATACACACATTGTGAAAGGATTTCCCCATCCCCCACCTAGATAATTAGCATATCCATCATCTCATATATTTATTTTTTTGGCAGGTGTGGGGGTGTGGTGGGGGTGGGGGATGTGAGAATATTTAAGTCCTACTTACTTTCTTGGCAAATTTCAATTATACACTATAGTGTTGTCAACTGTAGCCTCCATGGTTTACATTAGATCTTCTCACCTTTTTCATCTTAGAGTTGAAAGTTTGTACCCTTTTACCAACTTGTCCCTATTTCCCCCTTCCTCAACCCCTGGAACCCCTTTTCCACCGTCTGTTTCTATAAATTAGATTTTTTTTTTTTAGGTTCCACATATAAGTGGTACCATGTTGTGTCTCTCTGGCTTATTTCACTCAACATAATGCTCTTAAGGTCCAACCATGCAGCTTTTTTTTATTTTCTTTTCTTTTTACTTTCTTTTTTTTTTTTTTTTTTTTGAGAGAGAGAGAGCAGGAGAGAAGGGCAAAGGGAGAGGGAGAGAGTTCTCAGACTCCCTGCTGTGTGAGGAGCCCAATCCTATCCTAGGACCCGGAGATCCCAACCTGAGCCAAAATCAAGAGTCTGAAGCTAAGCTGACTGAGCCACCCAGGGGCCCTGTCCATGCAGCTTTTAATCACTAGGCCAGATGATGTGTGTCAAGTGATAGCCCAATGGTTTTGACAGAGCAGGGACTCACTTAGCATTTTTTTCTGTTTCCTCTCCATTGGAAGCACAGACGTAACTCTGCTATCTGAGCAGATGTCAATAAGTTGAATGTGAAAATATTCTGGAGCCCTAATGTCTGCAAGGAGAGCCAGAAAGGCCAGCGTGTAAGAGACCAGGCAAGCACACCTGGTCATAGGTCTCAAGGCCGGGATGCAGATCAGTCTGCTTTCATTACCGAAAGGGGAGGAGGGAGGCATGTAGCTTACTGGGTAAGAAGATCCTGTTGTGAGCCAGGCGTTCTGCATTTGAATCCCTGCTGAACCTCTTCCTAGTGCTCTGATCTTGGGCAAATTAGTAACTTCTCTGAGGTTCGATATCCTGAATGGGAAACTGGAGATACTACTGGATACTATTAGTGGAAACTAATGCTGTGGATGCTACAGCATAAGCTTGCTGTGGTGGTTGAATGAGTTAATATATGTAAAGCCTTCGAGCAGTTGTGGGCATCCTGCTAGTATTTCTAATTGGTTGCCCGTGGGCTGGGGGCAGAGTAAAAGGTGGCTCCAGGCTGGGAAACACGGTGTGAAACTGCCCACGGAAGTCTGGCACAAGTCCAGTCAGGCTGAATTGCACAGTGAGGCAGTGTCCTGGGGAGAGGACCACATTCAGGGAGTTTTAGCCTGGAGCTGAGGGCTCTTGGGAGTCCCATGTGTCACTGCACTTAGCACCTTGCACATCTCATAATCCCTTACAAGTCTGGGCATCAGGGATCATCCCCATTTATAGATGCGGAAGCTGAGACTCTTCATAAAGAGAAGAGCTGAGATCTGAAGCACAATCGACCTGATTCTGCTGCGTATGCTCTCCAGAGTCATGGATACAGCCTTGTGAGGAGGGCGGTGGTGCCCAGGAGGTTTTGCACCCTGAAAGGAAGTTGGGACGAAGACACTGGAGAGAAGAGTGTGCAGAGCTGTGGAGAAAGCAGAGCAATCTGGGGACTGTCTTTTGAGCAAACCACCTGCCTTCTCAGGTCCTGTGACCAGCCACAGGCTGCAAGGCCGCCTTCTGTGTTTTGTCTTGCAACGACTCTCTTTCTCCGTGGGGCCTCTTGTACTGTTTCTTCCTTAGGCCTCTTTGCTGAGCCCCACCTCCCCACTGCCAGCTTTCACTCTTCTCTCTCAGGACCTGAGAAGCATGGTTGTCATCACCCAAAGCACAGGGAGTTCCATTTCTCAGGAGGGAACTGCAGGTTCTGGCAGCATCACTTAGGATGGAGGCGAGGGCGCTGCTACAGTAGATTTGAGGAGACCAAACGCCTGGGGGCCAGGGGTCAGAACAAGGGTCCATTCTCTCATTTGCTCTCAACCGCAGACCTCTGATGGAGGTGATAGGCTGGTTGTTTTAGGGGTCCGAGGAAACAGGGCCCTGAGAAGGTGTGACCCGAGGGGGTGAGAACTCTCAGAGCCCTGTGCTGCTGGGACCACACCGAACAGTCTCTTCAGTCTTCAACATAATTTGGGGTGGTTGGGGCACACTTGGAGATGGGGGTGGGGCTTCAGAGTCTATTACTTGGATGTAACACCACCCCACCCCAAGCCCAAATTTCTCCCCATATCATACTATTTATGGCAAACTCACCTGCTGAGAAGAGGAGGGTGAAAACATGTGGCCATCTTTAGCCAGAGGAGAAGTGACTTTTCAGGAATCCAAGTCTGGGGGTTTTCTCATTGTCTTTGTAGTCAGGACTCAAGGAGAGTGTCCAAATACAACAGCCTGCAGAGAATCCGAGGGAGAGGAGGCATTGGGGCCCCTCAGAGCGGGGCTCTTCTCCCTTTCCCAGCTCTTCATGGTTCCCTCTGGACCCTGGAACTCAGTGCCATCTCCCTAAATTGTTGACGTGGCTAAGAAATAAATTTGAGAAGCTAATTCCTACTGAGATATTTTGTTTGTTTACTTTAAATTTTTTTAAAGATTTTATTTATCTGAGAGAGAGAGAGAAAGAATCACATTGAAAGGGGCAATGGCCATTTTAAGGAGAAGCAACTGGCTAAGGTGGAGGTGGTCCCTTTGAGAGAAGGATTTTGGGGCACCTGGGTGGCTCAGTTGGTTGAGCATCTGCCTCATGCTCAGGTCATGATCCCAGGGTCCTGAGATCGAGTGCTGCGTCAGGCTCCCCGTTGAGCAGGAAGTCTGCTTCTCTCTCCCTCTGCCTCACCTCCCCACTGCTCCTTCCCCCTCTTTTTCTTTCTTTCGTTCTCAAGTAAATAAATAAAATCTTTAAAAGAAAAAAAAAGAAGGATTCTTTGGGGTATGCTCTGGGCATGTGTTGAGGGCTAAGGAGGGAGGAGCTCTATCATATAAATTAGAGCCTCGTATAACACAGGCTTGGTATCGGGACAAAGTTCGCTTTTTCATGGCTTTGTCTTGTTTCTATTTTTAAAATAGATTTTAGTTATTTAATTGAGATAGAGAGTGAGAGAGAGCATGAGCAGGGGGAGGGGTTCGGGGAGAGGGAGAAGCAGACTCTCTGCTGAGCAGGGATCCTGGTGTGAGACTCGATCTCAGGACCCTGGCATCATGACCTGAGCTGAAGGCAGATGCTAGCTGACTGAGCCACCCAGGCATTGGTCTTGTTTCTGTCTTACTGGGGTTTAATAATTTCATTTAGCCTGGGGGTGGGGTTGAAGGTCTATACCATCACCCTCTGGCATCTTCTTCTCTTCATCAGTTTCCCTTTCCCTTTCTGGGATGCTCTCTTCATTTTCCTGAGCTTGTTTCCCCAAGGTGGTCACTGTGAACTTTAGTGGCAGGTTGATGGGATGGCCCGTCATGGGCAGATACCTACACCCACCTTGACCGGCTTCTTTCTCAGCCCCAGGCTCAGGATGTCCTGTGCCTCACCATTCCACTGTGGCTCCCAATGTACCGGGACTGAGGGATTGGGACATAGGGAATATGTTTTCTTGAGCCTTGCCTCGAAGGTTCAGGTTAATTTACATTGCCTGGTCCTGGCCAATGGTGCTACTCAAAATATGTTTAATGAACTGTTAAACCAAACCCACGTCTTCCTAGCTGACGTGGGAGAGAGTTGGCATATCAGCTCTCCCTCTGCGTGGGCATTGCAAGAAATATCTGCACACAGGCAACAATCAGTTCACTTGTGCTTCGCGACTCCTGCCCTTGGCCCAGCCCTGTCCCAGTGTCCTGGGCACTCTTAACATAAGTCCCCAGAGGTGCTAACAATTTACTAGAGAAAAATGAGGCGAGGTGGAGGAGATGTTCCAAATGCTAAAAGAGTTTTCAGTGCCCTGAAAGTTTTTTTTTTTTTTTTCAATGGCAGATCCCTTGAATCTTAACCACCTTTCAAACAAATGCCAGGATAGCTTTACAGAGGTAGGGGATTAAAGAGCCATCTTCATGTTGGGGGTGAGGGAGGAGGGGAGTGGGGGAAGGAGAGGAGGAATATTCAGGAAATACAAGGTATTAGGAAAGACAGAGAGAAGTAGAGGAGTGGGGGCTGGGTTAAGTTGGGAGCAGATTGTGTGGGGAGTATGATGTTGGTATGAGAAGGGATATGAAATCAATGGTATGATTCTGGATATGTTGAATTCGAGATGCCCAATCAAATGGAGATGAAGAGAAGGTAGAGAAGGGTTGAGGGAGGACAGTAAAGATATGTGGGTCATCAGCATACAGGGGGCATTTAGAGCCATGACACGCAATCACTGAACGAGATACTTAATAGGGCAAGAAGACCAAAGACTGAGCAAGTCCTATCATATCCATAGCCTCAGGTTTTTTGGTGTTGAAAAGAAAAAAAATTTAAACCTGATCAGGCCACTAGGTATTATTATCGTTATCACTATTACTTCTGGCAGTGGTGCTGCTCTGGTTGTTTGGTTCAGCTCTCTCGCCGACTCATATAAAAGCTAAATTAGCACAGTTTTGCAATCTGGCTTTTACATTGTAGCCTCTGTCCTGACTGAGCAGCTCACTGAGAATCTTCCTGAAGGAGTGCAGTTGGATTTGTGCCTGCTAAGGCCTTCTGAGGGGCAGCCCGCAACAAAGGGCGTCAGCAAAATGGCATAAGGGAAGTGCCAAAAAGACGGCCCCCAACCTAACATTCCACAAAGCCAAGTGGTGACACTGAATGGTAGGAGGTGGGACGGAAGACATGCTGGTAAGCTGCTGGCAAGTACTGAACACCAAAAAATCACTTGAGAGTTAAGAAAAAGAAAAAGAAAAAGAAATTATGATTCAAATTATGCCCCGTTATACCTGTGATACTAAACTTGGCTATTGCAGCCAATTTGAAATTATGGGGACATGGGTACCCATGTGGACCTGAGCAGAGAGTCCTCCTCAGACCACTTTGGACAAGCATGCCAGACTTCTTTTTGGGGGAGGAACGTTTCTGGGTCCAGGAGGGGAGTATGGAGGTAGTACAAGGGTGTCCCTTCCTCATACCATGTGTGAGCATACATCCTCAGGGAATTTCTAAGACATCCTCTTTCTAGTCTTAGATCTGCAACATTTGGACATAATGTCTGAAACCAAGGTGCCTGGGTGGCTCAGTCAGTTAAGCATCTGCCTTTGGCTCAGGTCATGATCCCAGGGTCCTGGGATGGAGCCCCACGTGGGCTCCCTGCTCAGCGTGTAGTCTGCTTCTCCCTTCCCTGCTCTTGTGCTCTCATATTCTCTCTCTCTCTTTCCCTTTCAAATAAACCAATAAATAAAATCTAAAAAAAAAGAAATATTTGAAATTATAAGAACTGTTTTTCTTCTTCCTGGAGTAGACAGATAGCTTCTAAATGTACCTCTTACTCCTCTCCCGCCCACCTCTGAACAGGGCCAAGAGCTCCAGGGCTCCTTGCCCCCCTTCCTCATCTGATTAAGCTTCTCACCTCTCAAATGCTGCCCATCTGGCCTTCAAGGATCAGAAACCACCTCAGCTCAGTGCCCCAAGGAGAAGATGTTCTGTTCTCTAACCCCCAGGGCTGGGTCCAAGGCTATTCCTGGAACAGTGGTCCTGGGCTTGTCAGGAGGACATGCCACTGGACCTCGATGTCCACAACCTACCTCCTACCCTGTCTGGAGCTATGAGAATCCCCCTCCCCCATTATTACCCCTCCTTGAGAGCATTGATCCAACCGGACTTCCCCCAGCACTGCAGGCCCTGACCAGGGGATGCATTTCTTTCTTTCCTTCCTTCCTTCCTTCTTTCTTTCTTTCTTTTTTTTTTTTATTTATGATAGTCACAGAGAGAGAGAGAGAGAGGCGCAGAGACACAGGCAGAGGGAGAAGCAGGCTCCATGCACCGGGAGCCCGATGTGGGATTCGATCCCGGGTCTCCAGGATCGCGCCCTGGGCCAAAGGCAGGCGCCAAACCGCTGCGCCACCCAGGGATCCCTCTTCTTTCTTTCTTTCTTTCTTTCTTTCTTCTTTCTTTCTTTCTTTCTTTCTTTCTTTCTTTCTTTCTTTCTTTCTTTCTTTCTTTCTTTCTTTCTTCTTTCTTTCTTTCTTTCTTTCTTTCTTTCTTTCTTTCTTTCTTTCTTTCTCTCTTTTTTTCTTTTTTGGTGTAAAATGGTGATTTTATTAAAATCACCTGTGCGTGCATAGCAAGAGCTGTGACCACTGCTACCTGCTGCTCCCTGGTGCTCCAGGATTATGAGCAAGTGATTTTTACCTTGTGGTTGGGAGAAATAAAGATAAGGGAAATTCCAAAAGGACTTTCATATGTTAAAGAAGACTCACAGGATCCCAGAGGAATGTTATAATCTGCCTATCTCAAGTATTTGTTGAGGGGCTGTAGGTTAAAAGGAGATTTAATTTTACATACAATCTCTCTGCCTTTGTTTCTCACATCATCTCCCCCTGAACAATTTTGACCCTGAAATCTTTAAAGTTGCTGAGGGTGGAAGGTCTCATCTTCTGTAACTTCTTCCTGCTGAATAGGGGCATAGAGGTGTCCCTACCTGTGGATCAACATAGGTCAGTTGGGGTGTTTATTTTTATTTTTTATGAAGATTTTATTTATTTATTTATTTATTTATTTATTTATTTATTTATCTATCTATCTATCTATCTATCCATGAGAGACACAGAGAGAGAAGCAGAGACACAGGCAGAGGGAGAAGCAGGCTCCCTGCAGGGAGCCTGACGTGGGACTCGATTCCTGGACCCAGGATCACGCCCTGAGCTAAAGGCAGATGCTCAACCACTGAGCCACCCAGGTGCCCCAGTTGGGGAGTTTAAATATAGGAGTTACCAAAAAGGCAGAGGCAGCCAATCCAAGGTAGACAACATATATGAACCTCCTTGAGTAGGAAGGGTCATCTGCTGGCTGGAAGCCACGGCAGTGAAGGAGTCTTGGCACCAGTCAGGGAGATGTCAGAAAAAATCAAATAAGGTTATTATAAGAGAAGCCTGAATAAAAAGACCTTTGATAGTTAACTAAAATCTTCCTTCAGTCCTCTGTTGTTTGAAGAGAAATTTGAGGTCTTCCACGGATTTATGGGAATAAGGAAGCACGTTAGTTTGCACATTGGTTTCCTGTGAAGGAGATACAGTTTTTTATTCTAGATATATGAGCCCATGAAGATGCCCCTCTAATTTTACTGCAATGGGAGTAAATAATATGACCCGGTAGGGGACCTTCCATTTTGGAGTTAAATCCCCTGCTGTATTAGACCTCCAACCCTCTAAATAAACCATGTCTCTGGGGTTTATGTGGGGTGGGTTGCTAGTGACTGTCAGATCAGGTTCAAAAAAGGATATGGTTCACATATTCATTAGAGATTTATTAATTAACCTGACCTCAAGTGAATAACTGAACAGAGCATTATAGTTTCCATCTACTGATAGGTCTACAGTGGGAAAAGTTATTCCATACAGTAATGCAAAGGGACTTTACCCTATTGGTTGTTTTGAGGCAATCTCAGGGGATGCCTTTCTTTCAGGGCTCCTCTTCTTGACTTTACACAATTCCTCCTTCCTCCTTCTGCAGTTTTATCATGCTACTCCTTCCTCTGCATCTGCTCTCAGGTTGAAGGGCTTAAAATCTCTCCTTCCAGCTCCTAGATCCTTCTTCCTTCATTCCTCCCTGCAGCTTTGGCATCTCAGCTCTGGAATAACAGCCTTCCTTTCCTCAAAGGAGCAGAGGCAAAGCTTTCTTCTCCAGTGCTCATAACTCTGGGAAATGAACAAAGGGTTGTGGAAGGGGAGGTGGAAGGGGGGTTGGAGTAACTGGGTGACAGGCACTGAGGAAGGCACTTGATAGGATGAGCACTGGGTGTTATACTATATGTTGGCAAATAGAACTTCAATAAAAATAAATAAATTTAAATTTTTAAAAAAAAGGACTCCATTTCAGTGGTTGGAACTCAATCCATGCTTCCATCCTGAGAAAAGAGTGGGCTCCAGGTGAGCGACATGAAGGCCATAACAACACAGCAAAATGGAGATGGAGAAGGGAATGAGAGTCATGACAGCATGAAGACAAACAGATGGGACTCTGTCACTGGCTTAATGTGGAATGGAAGAGGAAGAAGAGTCAAAGATAAGGCTATGTTCCTATCGTGGCTCTCAGTTGTGCCTTGGAAACACATAGGAGTCAGAGGAGGAGGCCCGGAAGAAGGAACATTTATACCAGGACCTGAAGTTGTATAGGCACTTTCCTAGGAAGAGAGGGTGGGGGAAGCATGTACAAGAGAGAATGTGGCTTTGGCCAGGGACTGAGGAAGGTTCTCCATCATGCAAGCCTAGGGGGCTAGTTGGGTGGAGTCATCTGCAGAGGGGCAACCAGCAGAGAGCATCGCTCCACGCTGGGAGCTTCCCAGGGCCCTTTGGACTCCCCTGCAATGAATCAGGGGCTCAACTCTCTCTCTTTCCTCCCCAGATTCCCACCATCCACTGCATCTTTTGGAGATTTTCTCCACTTATACCTGGCCATTAAATAGGCCACGAAGCATCCTCTCCCTACATATACTTTTCAGTGTTGGAGTTTTGCTGCCAATCACTTCAAACACAGGAATATTGCAAGAGTCTTTAAAAATCTTACCACGGTTGGGACGCTTGGGTGGCTCAGCAGTTGAGCATCTGCCTTCGGCTCAGGGAGTGATCCTGGAGTCCTGGGATCAAGTCCCACATCAGTGGAGCCTGCTTCTCCCTCTACCTGTGTCCCTGCCTCTCTTTCTGTCTCTCTGTCTCTCATGAATAAACAAATAAAATCTTAAAAAAAAAATCTTACCACTTTCTTATAATCTATGAAAACCTGCTACTCTCTTTCCACAGTTGGCCATTATAGTGTCAGGAGGCAGACAAAGCTCTGTTTAAACTTGGATTCTCCAATTGCTGCTTGTGTGACCCTGTGTGTGAACTTCAGCCTTTCTATCTTCAGTTTTTGCCCCAGAAAAAAATAAAATAGTAGCATCTATCAGGAAGAATTGTAAGGACTAAATTAGTACATATAAACTATTTAATTATTTTTAAATGTCATATGTTTTGAGGAGACCTGGAGGTGGCATCAGCAGAAATGGCAGAAGAGGGAGCTCCAAAGGACAGACCCTTCACAGAAACAGTGAGAAGAGCACAGATAGTCAGAATCAACTTTATCTAAGTTTTACAGCAACCAGGAGAACGATGAGTCATGATAAGGCGGCTTAAACAGAGTAGGAGAACTTTGTGGCATTTAAAACTTAGCTTTTGTCCCAACCGGCTCCATTCCTGATGTGGATCCCTGGCTCTAGCAGAAGCAAAATGGACCTTGTTGTCAAAGAATCGTGGTTGGTTTTTTTTTTTTTTTTTTTTTTTTTACCTTTCTACTGTTTATTTCACCTGACTTGTAACTCCTTTGGGCCAACAAGCAGTTTTCTGTGAAAATACTGAAAGGTAACCAGACAAGTTCTTATGACCCAGGGCAAAATATTAGGGTTAAGTCAAACAGGAGACATGCCAGAAACCAGAGAGGAAAATCTTGGGGGGAGAGTTACTTTCGAGAGTGAGCTTCAAAACACCCTCACACATGATGGGGAATCTAGAAAACCACACACAACTTCCAGAGCAGAAAGACTTGAGAAGAACCTAAGCTTTCCCCTCCATCTGATCTGCAGGCTCAGTGCAAGCAGGAAAATACAGAATGGATTTGCGGTGCCCATGGTTGAAAAGACAGGACATGCTACCCATTGTCAGTCTCATGAGTCTCTGTTCTTCCATATTCTGGTCATAAAGACATTATCTGAGCACTTCAGTCCTCAAGAACATTCTGATTCTCTCTGTCTGTTGTTGTCACTACTGTATGATTTTGATCCCTCCACCTTGAGGATGGGATGCTAATCAAAACTTCTATGGGACTGAAGTTTGGACCCAAGTGACCCTATTCCTTTTCTTCTAAACTGAAAGCTTTCCATGAACTTTCATGAACAAAATGAGGAAAAAGATTCATCCTTCTCATGGCTTGGAATTTCTTGTTAGACTTTAGCACCTGTAGGCAGCATCAGGGCCCTAGAGAAATCATATAGAAACAATGCAAGGAAAAATTATAATGAGACTCATGCACAAAACACTTTTTTGAGTCAATTTTACTAAGGTATAGGTTGTGCATATCAAAATGAGCCCATTCAAAGTGAAGATTTCAATGAATTTTGATATATGTGCACCACTGTCTAACTATCATCCTAATCAAGATACAGGACATTTCCATTACCACAGAAAGCATTTTCATGCCCCTCTGTAATCAACACTCTTTCATCTCCTACCCATTTAACTACTGATCGGCTCTCTGTCTCTAGAAATATCACTAATTGTTGACTGCTATATATTTGAACACTTTATGTCTAGCTTTTTTTTACTAGCATAATGTTTTTACCCTAGAGGAAGGAAAAATATGTATGTTCACATAAGAACCTGAAAAAGAATATAACAGCTTTATTTGTACTAGTCTTAAACAGGAAAAAAAACAAAAACCGAGTCTTTCTTCAGTGAGTGAGTGGATAGTCAAGCTGTGGTACCTCCATACAACAGGTTACTATTCTGCATTTAAAAAGAATTTGGTACACGTAACAGCTGGATGGCTCTCAAGGATATTATGCTGAGTGAAAAAAATCCAATCTCAAAGGATCACGTACTATGTGATTCCATTTTTATAATACTCTGAACGATAAGATTATGATGTAGAGGAGAGATAAGTGGCTATCAGGTTCCAGAATCTGTAAAGGAGTGGCATGGTAGGGCCTCTGTAGTGATGTAAAAGTTGGTTATGTGTCCTGATTTTGGTGGTTATTTGAAAAATCTATACATGTGACAAATTTTCATAATATTATACACCAAAAAAATGAGTACACATAAAAATTGATGAGATTTGAATAAGGTACATAGTTTAGTTAATAGTATTTTACCAATATCTGTTTCCTGGTTTGTAGAATACATTATGCTTATTTCATTGGGAAAGATGGATTAAAAATACACAGAGACTCCCTGTACTATGTTTGGTAACTTCTTGGAATTCTTAAATTATATAAAAATGAATTGTATTGAACTAAAATTTTTTTTTGAACTAAAATTTTTTTGATAGCGTGTTTGATTCTTTTTGAGACTTCATTGAATCTATAGGCCTAGAGGAAATTAATTTACATTATTGAATCTTTCATTCAGTAATCATGGTCTGTTTCTCCATTTATTTCTGGATCTTAGCTGGCTTTTCTTAATTATGCTATTTTTCTTCAGAGATATTACACAACTTGTATAGATTTATTCCTAGGTGCTTAATATATTCTACACTATTTAAAACTCAATTTTTAACTTTTTTGTTAAAAAAAAGTTTTTAAGATTTATCTATTTGAGAGAGAGCACGTGTAAATGAGTGGGAGGGGCAGAGAGAGAGGGAAAGAGAGTATCCCAAGCAGACTCAATGCTGAAGTCGGACCCTGAGATCAGGACCTGAACTGAAACCGAGAGTTAGATGTTTAACCGACTGCACCACCCAGGCACCCCTAGATAGTTTATTCTTTATTCCTTTTTATCTGGCTTCCTCTTCTCTCCTTTATTCTTTTCACAGTGGACATAAATGACCTCTATGTGCCCAACCATCATGGCACCTTTCAGGCTTCATTTTAATTTAGTCTTAGTAGATGTCTTAGATGAATTTGTATATCATCCTTACTGTGTCTGGGTGATACTTTTTCATGAGCCTCTTGAGTATCAAGGATACAAGACCCAAAGATAACATGTCTGTGTTTTTCTGGGTTCAGTAAGAACAACTGGACCCATCTGTGAACACTCAAGAAGCCTGACCATGGAGGGGGATTACGGGGTTGGGATTGCTAGAGCATGGGCTGAAGGACTTAAAGAGGTCTGAAGAGGGAGGACCCTGTACAGATGGCAGCCTTGCCTCAGAAGCTCATCTTCTCCTTCTTGAGTGTAATCGATGCACAATGCTACATTAGTTTCAGGTGTACAACATGGTGAATGAACAGGTTTATGAGTGATGCTCTGCTCACCACAAGTATAGCTGCTCTCTGTCATATACAACACTGTTAGAGTAGCATGGACTATATTCTCTACACTATGCTTTTTATTCCTGTGACTTATTCATTCTGTAACTAGAAGCTTGACCTCCTTCACCCATTTTTTACAAGATTTTATTTGTTTACTCATGAGAGACACACACACACAGAGGCAGAGACATAGGCAGAGAGAGAAGCAGGCTCTATGCAAGAAGCCTGATGTGGGACTCGATCTCGGATCCCGGGATCACGTCCTGAGCCAAAGACAGACACTCAACTGCTGAGCCAACCAGGCATCCCATCCTTCACCCATTTTGATGGAGATCAGTTTGTTCTCTGTATTTATAGGTCTTTTTTTTTAATTAAAAAAAATTTTATTATTCACTCATATGTGGAATGTAAGAAATAGTGAAAGGGATTATAAGGGAAAGGAGGGGAACTGAGTGGGAAAAAATAGAGAGGGAGACAAACCATGAGTGACTATTAACTCTGGGAAGCGAACAAAGGACTATGGAAGGGGAAGTGGGTGGGGGGATGAGGTGACTGGGTGACGGGCACAAGGAGGGCACTTGATGGGATGAGCACTGGGTATTGTACTATATGTTGGCAAATTGAATTTAAATAAAAAATAATTGTATTTATAGGTCTTATTCTGCTTTTTGTTTATTTATTCTTTTTTTGTTAGATTTCATATATAAAAAAAATCATATAGTATTTGTCTTTCTTTGATTTATTTTACCCAGTACCCTCTAGGCCCATTTGTGGATTCCTGTAAAAAAGGAAGAAGAGAGAGAGAGAGGAAGGAAGCTCTTTTTTTTTTTCTTCTTCTTCTTCTTCTTCTTCTTCTTCTTATTATTATTATTATTTTTGCAGAAATCCATAGATGTATACATTTGTCCTCCAGGCTTGACTAGTTAAAACTAACATATCAATTCAATTTAACAAAGGTTTGTTGATAGTATCTGGTTTCTGTAAGTGAAGATTCGTTGATGGCATTACTATTGCCTAGCAATGTCTTTATTTCACTTTATTATGGAAGAATTTTTTCTTTGGATATAAAATTTTTTAAAAGATTTTATTTATTTATTCATGAGATACACACAGAGAGAGGCAGAGGGAGAAGCAGGCTCCCTCCCGGGAGCCTAATGTGGGACTTGATCCCAGGACCCTGGGATCACGACCTGAGCTGAAGGCAGACACTCAACCACTGAGCCTACCAGGTGCCCCTGGATATAGAATTCTATGCTGGCAGTTCCCTGTTTCCAGCATATTGAAGATTTCATCCCACTAATTTCTAGCCTCCATTGTTCTGACTGAGAATTCAGCTGCCACTCTTTTGCATGTATTATATTTTTTGTCTTCTGATTACTTTTAACATTTTATCACTTTCTTGGACTTTCTGAAATTTCACTATAATGCTGAATTTGAAATTTTTTCTTGCTTAGGATTTTTTAGGCTTCTTGAATCTCTGAGCTGATGTTTCCCATTGGTACTGAAAAGTTCTCATCCCTAAAATTCACACAATGGAATACGACATAGAAAAAACGTAAAGCATTATACAAAAACATGAATGATTCCTAGGATGCATACCATTTGATTCCACTTATATAAATATTCAAAAACAAGCAAAAATAAAGCAAACAATGGTTAAATTCCATAAGAAAAAGGACATTTCCCACTAGGTAAAGAAAAAGGAGAATGTCATTAGGAAGGAGTGCTTTGGTGTGGGGAATTTTCTGCGGTTTTAGCAATATTCAATTTCATGACCTGGTTCATGGTCAGTGATTTAAGATTGCATTTATGTTTTCTACTATTTTTGGTATGTTTATTATTTTTCACCAGTATAAAAACTCTAAACATTTGCACACTCACACAGAGGAAATATCAAGGGGGAAATCTGCTTTGGTCAACTGCTCTCTCTGAAGTGAGAGAGATTATTTTTGTAATCTGGAGGGATTCATTTAAATAGTATGTTGTAAACTGAGCAATAGAGAGAGCTATGTGCCACCATGGGAGTTTCTGCAGTTTGCAGAGAGGCCTCTGAGCATGGCCTTTGTGCGTTGGTGAATTTCCCATGGAAAGCAGAAGAGGATTCCCTAATTTCTCCTTTGCCGAGGTGACTCTTCGAATGAGTTTTCCAGGTGAGAGCTAGGTTTATTGACACAGCATATTGAAAGTACAGGAGATTTTTTTTTTTTTTGAGTGGTAAGCCATAGTAGGAACAATGGGTAGATGATTGGTTACTTTGACACCCTTGAATCCTAAACTTACCTCCTTAGTCATGTGAATGTCCATGCTCTCTTCTCTGGCCCTTGGCATCAAAGGAGGGAACTATCCAGGGAACTGTGGAGGTTTCAAACAATTCTCAGAGTCCCAGGAAATCACTGGGGATCATGAGTCTTATGATAGAAAAGAATACACACATAAAAACTCCCCAGATACACTCCTTTTATGTTCTTTCTCAGACCTTCTCATACTGTCTGTGAAGTCATGCCTTCACATCCCTTCAGAAGGTAGAACTTCTCTGATTTCATCTAGTCTCAGTTACCCAAGGCTATGCTGGTTGCTGGCCTGAAGGAAAAGAGACAGACCATTTTCTTAAACCCTGATTTAGAAGAAACTGTTCTGTCCCTGCTAGATCACCGGAACAAGTCCTGTGGGTACTGGGAAAAGCCCAGGAGCCTAAGACCATTGGTGCTGCACTGGAGTTCTTCATTTCGTGAAGCCTCTTCATATGTGGGATCTGCTTAAGCTGAGGTCTCATTCCTCAGATCCTGGTAATATTCACCTCCAGCCCCATGAGCCTATTTAAAAAGGTCATTATGTGAAAATCTCTTAATTACCAATGATTTTCTGGCCATTTTGCTGTATTTCCTGTGCAGAGTAGATCTATTTATTTTAAAAATAATGATAACTTGGGGCACCTGTGTGGCTCAGTTGGTTAAGCATCCTATTCTTGATTTTGGCCCAGGTCATGATCTCAGGGTCCTGGGATCAAGCCCTACATCAGTCTCCATGCTCAGCTGGGAGTCTGCTTGAGGATTCTCTTTCTCTCCCTCTCCCTCTGCCCCTCCGCCTGCTCATGCATGCATTTGTGCGTGTGCTCTCTCTTTCTCTCTAAATCTTTTTTTTCTCTAAATAAATCTTAAACAAATAAATAAAAATAATGATAACTTGGAATTGGAAGGTGAATTTCCATTCAAAAAACATCATTTTGTTTTTAGTGTTTTATGTGACAACATTGGAGATGCAAACTGAAAATGCCAACACATTATCCAAACATCTTCCAATCATACACATAAAGACACAACTGGGCACCTACCTAGTCACTCTCAGAGATGAAGAGTTGGGCTACTTTTCTGGACTAACAAGTGTTCTCCCAGAACTCTGCAGTGGTGAGAAGAGAGAGCATCATGAGCAAAGGGATTGTGACAGACTTACATGAACTTCAGAGCAATAGGCAAAAGGGATTCATTCTTGAATACTGTCAAGTCATAGATCTGAAATATATGATATAAAATGAATTATGTGGGGTGCCAAAGGAGGGTAAGAAGAGAGTTAAGGGGTACTGGGAAAAGGAAAGAGGGGGCCAAGGAGGAAAATCAGGTATTATAGAATGCTAAGGCTGGCAGCAGGAATTTGAGGAAACTTTGAGAGAAAAGTCAGTTAATAAAATAGGGTTGAACTATAAGCTAGGAATCCAGGTGGATCCCCAAGGCTGGGAGAGGAAGATTCTGCTTGAGGAGAAGTGATATAATCATAGCACAGAAGTGTCATCAGGGGAAGAGACAGTTTCTGATGAGGCGGAGGTAGTGGGCATCTCCTCCCTTCTTGTGGGCTGCCATTAGCCAAGTGATGAAATAAGGAATTTCTAGGAGATAAAGAAGGGGGAATCTCAAAAAGTCAGAGAAAGGGATGTAAAGATGGAAGAGAGGATGCTAAATTCCATGGCAATGAGAGGAGGGAAAGGGAAAGATCTGTTCGTAAATATGCAGAAAACAAAAATCAGTGACGTGTGTGTGTGTGTGTGTATGTGTGTGTGTGTAACACATAAGTACTTAATGGTATTATTTCAAAGCTTCACCAGGCTCCTGAGTGCCCTGGGTAAGCTGTTAACTAGTTATACTTCTCTTCCTCCTTCCTCCCTGTGGAGATACCAGTTTTCTCTTTTGCTGTGAAATAATCACCTCCAATATATCATGGAGAAAATCTCCCCCACACATCACTCTCACCCCTTAACGTCTTCAGCCAACATCTGGCTTAGACCAAGACCCCACTTTGCTGCTGAAGCCCTAAATTATGCCCCATTGCAATCTGCTTCCTTCCAGTTGCTGTTTCTCTCCCCACATGGCTTTGCCCTAAGCACGGGGTGCAGACCTTTCCCTCAGGTCCTTGCAGTAACAGCAGAGACGAGGTTTCAACTTCCATTCCTACCCATTAAAGGTATAGGAATAACCAAAGGAAACTACCAGAAAGAAACCTAGAAGGAGATACTAGTTGTGGCTGTTCTTAAGATCCACCAGCTCAACCCCCTCCGTGGGACTTGGACCTCCAGTCACCTCTCTGGCTGAATATCTAGTTCTTCTCTGAGTTGAGGTCACCCCCTCCCCTGATACCTGGCCTGACACCAGGTGGGAAGGACAGCTTACCTTGCTCCAGGAGTAATCTCAGACCTCCTAACAAAATCTGCCTCAACCTCTGGGAAACTTTAGGAATGGGAAGCAGCTTCCTCCTCAGCTCTCACATCGAGGGTTTGCCTTGTTCCAGGATGATTGACAATGTCACACTGGTCCCTCCTGAGAATCCTGTCAGTGAGTCTAACCTCCACCTCTCTCCTTTACTCCCTGTAGGTATGCCTTTTTAAGGGTCTATGCTCCGTGTCCTTCCTGCATTGCAATTATTCGTGCTCATATACTCTCTCAGCTTTAATGAGCACCTTGGCATAGATGACTTTGAATCCTACCCACCTAGCTGTCGGACTTATCTTTGTACTCTCCCACAGTGTGGTGTCATGAAAAAAAAAGCCATAGAACATGGCATCAACCACCCTGAATAAATCAGGACCAGGGCTTACCTAGCTAGTGCCTCTTCTCACCAGTTCTCTAGAAAAGAGAAACTACAGAGTCACTGGTTTCCCTAGGGGCAGAGTATACTTTTCAAGCACTTCTGCAGTGTACCCACCCCTAGCTCTTCCTGGGGAAGCCCAGCCTGGCAGAGGTATAAATAGGCATCTGGCAGCTTCCCGCCCTAACCTGCTCCTTTCTCTTTTCAAAATGGACAAGCTCCTGCTTTTGGGACTCCCCATCCTGCTTGGCTGCATTAGAAGTGAGTCCCTAGGGTTGACAGTTGATGAGGTGTATCCAGGATATGGGAATGGGTCAGAACTCCCATGACAGAGGTCCCCTTATGCGAGCCACATGATCATTGTAATACCTTGCCTTTCACTCACTGCATGCATCACATCCCTGGCACCTTCACCAGAAGCTCAAGTCTCCCTCTTATAAGGAGGAAATGGGTTCATTAAAAGGGAATGAGAAGATTTTCATAGAAGCTGTGAGGCGGGGTTTGTGAAATGAGGTCTGCAGAGCATGTATCTTTTTCCTCAACAGTACTGTCTGGGTCCCTGGATAACAGCAAACGCTGGAGTGAGTAGAACTAGATCATGGTGTGGGAGCAGGAAGACGGGAGAAGGGAGGAGATGAGCTGGGCAAAGTGGGCTTTGGGTATTGAAAGGAACCCAGAGATGGACCTTGAATTTCACCACTCAGCAACCTCTTACAGTAGGATGGGCTGGGGTGGGAGCTGATTTGAAGTTTGACAAAATAACATGAACAGCAGTTGACAAGACTGAGGGTGAGTGTAAAAAAGGGCAAACAAAAGGAAAAGGAGAGAGTGGAAGATCAACTTTACCAGCCCTAGTTGGCCAAACCTACAAGGTGGCAACTTCATGAATTTCAGATGCTTTTCCCCATTGTCAGTTTCCAGGAGCAGGTAGATAAGAAAGTCACATAGGTCATTACAAAGAAGGGAATGAAGAGGGGACGGTGCGTTTCTATTTCTCCCCTGGTCTGTACTATACCCTCTAGGGATGGGGAGGGTATTAGAGAGGCCCCACGGAGGCGAAGGGAAATGAAAGGAAGCGGGGGTGCACAGATGCCAGGAGACAGATGCTGAGGCTTTGGAAGGACAGAAGGAGCCTAGAGTGGCAACAAGTGAAGAGCATAGGCTGGACCCTGTGCATTACAAGCATCACAGGGGGCTCTGCAGGGCTGAATTTCAGACAAAATTGCAGACTGGTTTTGTTTCTCTTTGCCAGTGCAGTCCATGAACTATTCATCAATGAAGAATATTATCCCAGTGAGTATGAGGAAGACCTGATTATCTCAGTCTTGATTTAGTTCTATCCCTGTCCCTCCACATTTCTTTCCCCTCCCATTTTTCCAACCTGAACTCCGGAGACCATAAACTCCAGTCCCTCTCGTGGCTTAGCCTTTCTTAATAGAGGCAGATGCCCACACTTAATGGGTCTCTGGTAAAGCCAAGCCAACCTCAGAGCTGAAAAGGGGGACAGGTTTTCTCCTGGCAGTGTGAGATCTCACTTCTCTTCCTGATTTCCTGGCCCCAATGACAGAAATCATCCAGTGTAGGATGTGCCACCTCCAGTTTCCAGGAGAGAAGTGTTCCAGAGGGAGAGGATTTTGCATCGCGACAGAAAATGAGGTTTGCATGACCGGGAGGATTTTCAAGAGTAAGTTGTGGGATGGGGGTGGGGGAAGCTGCCTAGGACATATGAGCTACAGGAAAAAGCAGGGACCTTCTTTTGCCCCAGGGAGCCCTGGGATGACTGATCTCTTGACCCCTGACATAGGCCATAATGAGAAATAGACGTGGTCACCAAGGGGTGGGGATCTGGAGCTATGGAGCTAGTATTTTGAGAAGCCTGTGGAAAGCAGGGAGACTGGATGGAGAGGAGAGAGGGGAGCACAATATGGCCAGTGGAGAACAGGTGCCTGTTGGAGTGGGGAGGGCAGCTCCTTGTCTGTCCCTGCCTGGCTTTCCCTGGGGCTGGTTTTAAACTGTGGAGATAGAGGGGCCAGTGCCAGCCATAGACACTGGGTAAATGGCCCTCGCTATTTTCCTACCATTTGTGCCAAGTGAACCCTTGGTATATATAGCCCTCATTTAAATCAGTGTGAAGATTCTCCACTGAGACAGCCAGCTTTGGAAATCCCTCCATTGCTGCTCTCATCACCTCTTCACCCTAAAGAAGTTTTTCGAACCATTCCACCACTGCTCTTCTTCTGGGAAACCCTCACCTTGCAGCATTTGCAGTTCTTCACACTGGAATAACAGACTTGAACGACGCACGAGGTTGTTCTTGTCTGCTGGTATGGGCTGGAAAGAAGTTTCTTTGCACAAGCCTCTTTGCTAACCTGTTTCTCCTTCCTTCTTCCTTCTTCTTCCTTCTGCAGAAGATGGGACTCCGTGGTTAACATTCATGGGCTGTCTGGAAAAGTGCGCGAATGTGGACAAAATAAAATGGAGTATCTACTTGGTGAAGTTCAGATGCTGCAGAGGCTATGACTTATGCAATGAATCCTTATAAAGACTGCTCGTCTTTTGGGGGCTCTCATCTCCGGATGACACTGTTGCCTCAGCCTCTTCCCAGTGATTTCCTAAAAATCGCAAACACATGGTTCTTCCTTCTGCGTGTGTAAGAAAAAGCCATCTCCTTTTCTAAATTTTCCATCTTGGTTCCTGGTGGTGGTGGTGGGGAGCAGGTGGCGGTGGGGGCAACCAATTCTTTGAGAGTAAGACCAATGTCTCCTGAAGATTATTACAAAACTAATGTTTTCACCGCATAGCTAAGTTGCTTCAGATAAAGAAGACAAGAGGTTCTAGGGTGGTTCAGTTGGTGTTGGGTGTCCAAGTCTTGATTCTGGCTCAGGTCAGGATCTCAGGGTTGTGAGATTGAGGCCTGCCTTGGGCTCCGTGCTGGGCATGGAGTCTGCTTAAGATTCTCTCTCTCTCTCTCTTTCTCTCTCTCTCTCGTCCCCTGACCTGCACTCCCTCATGTGTTTCCTCTCTCTCAAAAAAAAAAAAAAAAAAAAAAGATGAAGACAAGAATAGGTCACTTCTTTTCCTGGACTTTCCACTTCTTTCTGTGGCAGGATATTTTCTTTCTGTCTTTGTTTCTTTCTTTCTTTCTTTCTTTCCCTCCCTCTCTCCCTCCCTCCCTCCCTCTTTTCCTTCTTTTTAAATGTTTCTCTCTCTCAGTATTATCCTTCTTATCACACTCCCATCATAGCACAAAACTTTGGCCTCAGGCAGGGAAGTAGCAAAGTCAAAAAACACCCTAGCTACTGGGGTCTTCTTGAATTCTGTTCGTGAATGCTATTCCCAGAGTGAGGAGAAGGGTAGAACATAGAAAGGAATTTACATTAGAAATCCTGAAGAGAGAAAACTTTTCTGCCTTTCAGGAATGAGACTCTCTTTTGGGGGTTGGGAGTCAGAGAAGAAAAGGAGAGGGAATCTATGGGGTCTCGAGATAGTAACTTGCACCCTGATTCCCTGGCAACCTCACAGGAAGGCATGGACCGCTAGATGCAGAAGAGCTGCAGGATACTTCCAAGGAGATGGGGCCAGAGGCAGCCACACAGATATTCCTGTATGTCTAGCATGGCATGGAAAAAGCTGAAATTGGTGGGATCTGAGCAAGCCATGTGAGTCTGCCCACTGGACATCTCACCAGTAACCTCTGTACAGAGCTCAGGCTACCTCACACATGCTCAGGCTTTCCACTCTGTATAGTTCTAGCTTCCTGGGAAAAATAGGAGTGGGAATGAGCATGCTCACCCAGATTGAGACTGATTTCTAACAAACTGGTAGGATGAGGCCTATTTATTTCATTAGTTAAATATAAACACATTTTCCTATTTTGTTTGACTGATTATAATTTGTTACTATTGTGCATAAGCTTGAACCTGTGTCCTTTCAATATCCTTTGTCATTCTTTGAACATTTCCTTATATCTGCCACAGTCAAATGTTCCAGGCTCATTTTGCATTTTCGTTCTAGGAAACCCTGCTTCTTCTCAGTGGGAAAGTTATTTAGAAACCAAAATCTGGGGCAGCCCGGGTGGCTCAGCAGTTTAGCAACGCCTTCAGCCCAGGGCGTGATCCTGGAGACCCTGGATGGAGTCCCACATCAGGCTCCCTGCATGGAGCTTGCTTCTCCCTCTGCTTGTGCCTTTGCCTCTCTCTGTGTGTCTCTCATGAATAAATAAATAAAATCATAAAAAAAATCTGCATACCAGGTATGCACATTGTTACTGGAGTGTCACTACTCTTAGGTCTTCTCTCTGGTCAACACTGAAGAACACACGTGTGTATATACACATGTAAGTGTGTGCATGCGTGCACACATACCCCCCACATGCACACTTCCCATCTAGAATTTATTCTAGCTTTTTTCTTTTTCCATATTTATAAATCCTTTCTATAATACTGAGACACTGGGCTCCTAGTATCCTCAATACATTTCTTATGTTGTTATTTCCCTCTCTACAAAACTGAACTCCCGTTGTTACCACCTGACCCCCTTGGGCTCCAGCATTCCACCACAGGCTACTACCAGTGTTATCTCCACATGCAGATGCCCTCCTTGCAACTTTCAGGTACCAAATCCTTTTTTTGGAGTCACTATGCACCCCACTTAAATCTAAATGCTCTTTACCAGCCTGCCACTGCCGTCCATTACATAAGTTGCTCTCCTCACACAGCTTGGACTCTAATGACCAACGCTGGACCGAGTGACACCCTACTCATTTCACTCAGTCACCAACTACCTATGTTTCCCCACATCTACCACCCTATCACTCTTCAGTGACACCCTCTTCACCATAGCAGACTCTGACAATCTGCACCAAAGTACATGGATGTTGTCCTCGCCCACCTGAGCTGCCAGTATCCTCTTTTGAGTCTATCTATACCCAGTAAACCCCTTCATGGAAACTTACCTTGCTCAGCCCAAATGGCTTTTAGACTGAATTCTTAGAGAGAAGGAAGCTGAACATTTATTTTATTTTAAAGATTTTATTTATTTATTCATGAGAGACACAGAGAGAGAGGCAGAAACGCAGGCAAAGGGAGAAGCAGGCTCCATGCAGGGAGCCCAATGTGGGACTCCATCCTGGGACTCTGGGATCACGCCCTGAGCCAAAGGCAGACGCTCAACCGCTGAGCCACCCAGGCATCCTGGAAGCTGAACATTTAAAAAGTGCTTTTTTTTTTTTTTTTTTTTTTTTTTACTGGGGCGCCTGATTGGCTCAGTCAGTAAAGTGTTGGACTCTTGATTTCAGCTCAGGTCATGATCTCAAGCAAGGAGTCTATTGGAGATTCTCTCTCTCTCTCTCTCTCTCTCTCTCATAAATAAATAAATCTTTAAAAAGTTTTTTTCTATGCTGCTTTTTCATAGTTTCTGTTGTTTCCCTCATTTCTGTTAGTTTACTTTGAAACATCAGATTGAGTTTTTATTCGTTTTGAATCCGTATTTTTCTGGTATCGTTTGTTTCTGTAAGTATGGTGTCCAGCACTCATCTCATAACATTATGCTTTGGGGTTTATTTGCAGATCTTTTATGTCATACATGTTTAAATTAACTG